>NC_135339.1:58828494-60246494 GCF_023851605.1 Tamandua tetradactyla
TGCTCCCCAGCTGGCCCTCCTCTGGGAGGTGGCCTGGCTTTCCTCTGCTGCCTGCATCCTGCTCCTCCTGTCCGCCCCACTGTCCAGGTCCTCCTGGTACACCCGCAGCTTCCCTGGCTTTCTCCTTCTCATCCTCCAGCCCCTTTCGCTGTTTCTGTCAGTTTTCCCTCCCATGGAGCCTCTTGGAGGTGCCTGCTCTCCACTGCCCCAAGCCAGACGTGTTATTCTCCTGCCAGCACATTTCCAAACTCCAGCCCCTTAGAGTATTACTTTTCCTGAAACACAGCGGCTGAGGCTATCCCTGGTCTGCCCAGCTGTCCTTGTCTTTGACCACAGAGTTCATGCGTTCGTGACAGTGAAAGGGAAATGAGAAGAAGGGGGCTGCCAGGTGCCTCTCAACGGCCCCTCCAGCTGCCTGGTTACAAAATAATAACAGTTAACACTTATAAATACTTTTCTGTGTTCACTTATTATATTCCAGACACTGCGCTAAACATTTTTACATGCATTACTTCATTTAATCTTCATAGTAACCTGATGTAGTAAGGTGTAGTGTCATCTTGTCACAGCTGAAGGAAATTGAGGCTCAAGGGTTATAGTTTGTTCAACATCATCCATTAGTAAGTGGCAGAACCAAGACTGGAGACCATGCCCATCCCTCTAACCTCTGTCATGCATTTGCGGGAGTGGGGCGGGGTGGGGGGCCACCACTGGGGTAAAGTAGCCCCAGGGCTGCATCCCCAATGCCATTGGAAGCTTTCGAGTTCTTGTTTCCCCTGATTGCCTGTTAACAACTGGTAACTAGCCCAGATAAGGAAACCTCTGTCATTCTCGGGGCAGTACTTTGTTTCTCTTCTCTCCGTACCCCCAAACAATGAAAAGACTTTTGAATGGTAGGTCTCTTTGCTGTGAATGCTGCCAAACCAGCACCCCATTTTTACTGTTGGGAAAATATCTTCCTAAAGTCATAAGAACTTCACTTGACAGTAAGTACCCTGGCAAAAGAGCTTGAAAACTAGAAATACTAACCTAATCTCTGGACTTTCCATCTGATGATCTTCCCACTTAGATCACATTGCCATTCTATTCTGAGAGTTCTGGAAATATGTCCCAAAAGTTGCGTAATCTACAACTTGTATTGATGTAGGCCGCCTCTTTGGGGTAGGCCCTCCCTGCGCCCTTCTTGCCATGGGGTAGTAATGAGCAATGGAGAGAGAGGATATCAGAACCTCTGGGAGTTGGAGCCTCTACAAAGTTGGAAAAAGCACATTCAGTATCATGATGACATTTTAGGTTTGGAAAATTATATTGTTTTGAAATATGAATTGTTGAAAGTAGAGTTTGGCATTGTAGTAATTCTCAAGCAGGGCCTGGCGTGATCTCAGGTGGGGATGTATAGGTGTAGTTTGTATATTTGTCAAAAGGTGTGTGGGAGGGTGCTTTAAAAGGCCAAGAAACATTGTCTTCCAACAGGAGACTGTATGTGTCATGTAATTCTAGATCCTCTTGTGCTGCCAACTGTTTAATGGCAGTCTCGGAGGATGGTGTTCACTGAGGGGCAGGAGAAAAGTGCAGGGGCTTAGGGCAGCTGCTGATACTGGTTTGCTGACTGCGACCAGAGTTCTGTGCAGAGAGCACAAGCGAATTAGACCATGACAGAGTTAAATCCCAGTTTGTCCCCTAGCTGGGGGTATTCTTTAACCTCTTAGTGCCTCAATCCTTCATCTGTTAAGTGTGGTTAGTAGTGGTACCTACCTCATTGTGTTGCTGTGAAGATTAAAGCAATAGAGCAAAGCACTTGGTACTTAATTGGTACTCAGTCCATTAGCAATGGCGAATGTCATTATCACCCATCCTGTCTGCCTTGTCTGGTTGGATCAAACCCTCTTGGGATTCTGGGTGGCCTACCCAGATGGCCTTGTCTCTCACTTCCTGCCATATGCCCAGTTGAATGCATTACTGGAATAGAGGCCAGGTCCTGAAGAGTTCAAGGCCAATCTGAAGTATATACTGCCATAAAGGTCAGGCGTGCATTTGAATTTCTAGATGCCAGACCCTAAGCTTGGCCCTGGGTGTCCAGCTGAACAAAATATTTATGGCCCTGTCTAATGGAACCGAGAGTCTAATGGGGAGACAGATTATGCTCAAATAATCAGAATGTACATATGCTATGATGGAAAGAGTAGGGTGTTGGGAAAGAATTAGAGGGTGGAGGGTCGAGAAGACTTCTTTTAAAAAGGGGCACTGGACCTGACACCTGAAGGATGAGATGGATATAGCCATGTTTGTCTTGTGCAACCGCACTGGCCAGGGCTGCCTACCAGCCCATGTAACACCTTTCAGTGATTAGAGAAAGATGCCTCCTCTGAGCAGAGGCAAGCCCTGCTAGGACCCATTGCTAGGGAGAGAACATAGTCAAATTTCAACTTCTGCTGGCCCCTGGGCCTGGCACTCATGTGCTGGGCACAGCCTAAGGCAGGCCCTTACCTAGGCTATGTAGAGGGAACTGCATAGGTGAAGGCCCTTGGACAGTAAAGAGCCTGATGTCTGCGAGAAGGGAAATAAATAATTGTAAGAAGCAAGTGGCTATCAGTTTTCTTCTTCCTGGTGAGGAAGTGTTTTCTCTCTCAAGGAGAAGGCAGTAGTATCTGGAGCTGCTAGGCTGACAGGTAAGCATTCAGAGGCTGCTTTCCATGGGACTGTAGTTGGTGAATTTCTACTCTGACCTTCCCATAGCAGAGTTCCCTTCTGCAGTGTCCTTGAAGAGAGAAGGACTTAGGAGGGAGGAGGGCATTCTGCTTGGGAATCTGGGCCAGAGACAGAGACCCAGGACCCACCAGCTCTAGTTAACCTCCCCAGGACAAGTGCCTACTGTGTCCCAAGCTCTGTGTTAATCTTGTTATTTAATCTGGAATATCAGGGTGAGTTTTACTATCTTTTTTCCTGTCTTCTCACCTGGGACACACGGTCTCTCATTCCTCAGGTAGGGATAATGGACTCAAATGCAAATGCTGGTTGATAAGCATAGTCTCCTGGGTGGAGAACTCTGCCCACCTGGGGAGCATAGCAGGGAAATGAGGAAAAGACATTTGAGTTCAAGTCTAGTGCCTGGACAGACAACAGACCGTTGATTTATGGAGGAGACTAGGTCCTAAATTCTTAAAGGGAGGGGTCATGTCTTATTCACTGGTAAATCTGCTATGTTTAGCACAATGCCTGGCTCATTGTAGGCACGCCATATAATTTGGAGATCTAATAGTCCCCTCCAGCACCTTACCAGGGACGTTGAATTCATACCCAGGTTTTGCTGACCCATTGCCCAAGGCTGACACTGTGCCAGAGCTGCCTGGTGACAGAGAAACTGAAGGATGTTTGGGGAACTTGAAATCACATCATGAGGAAGTGGGATTACTTAGCAAGAAAACAAAGATGTAGGGAGATCTGTAAGTCTGTCTTTAAGTCCCCAAAAAACTGTCATCATGGTGTTATTCCATTTATTGAGCCATTCCTATGTGGCAGGCCCTATCCTAGGGGCTTCACATACACTAGCACATTTAATCCTCTCAATAATGCAATGAGGAGGGTTTTATCATCCCTTTTTCATAAGGGAAGAAACTGGAACTTCGATTTGATGATTCACCCAAGGTCATCTACCTGGAATTTGAAACTGGTCTCTGACTCCAAAGCTCGTTATTGTTGAGTGATTTTAACCACTTCACAGTGCTGCCTGGGGATTTTTGTCATGTAATTTCAGAAGACAGGACCTGGTACCCATGGCTAGAAGTTGCAGGAAGTTAGTTTTCTATTCCCTGTCATGGAGATGTCTCTTCCTAAAGGAGTGCCTTCTGAAATTAGAGTGGGCTGCCTCCTGAGAGTCAGCCTCCAGGGCTGGCCAGTGGCGGGATGCAGGACCTCCTTCAGCTTCTGCAGAAGCTGAAGCTTTCTGCCCTAGCCTAGTAGGAGCTTTTTCTGAATCGAGCTGTGAGCACCACCCTCATTCAAACATGAGCTACCATGTCCAGACTTCGCATGGCCATCCAGCTGTCTCTGTTCTGGATCCTGTGTTCTCCGTGGAGCCCTGGCCATGGGCCTTTGGCAGCTGCACCACTCTCCTTGGTCCACATTTCCTCCAACAGGAGCTGAGCAGCAATGTAGGCTTGGCCCCCTTTGGAATGGGTTAAACAACCACCCAGCCAGGCCTCTGACCCTTTCCGTGGAATACAATGTTAGGATGGGCTCCTGAGGTCATTCTGGGGTGGGCACCTTTGTTCTGTGCTGCTGTTGCCAACTGGCTGGCCTTGGGGTCCTTGGAGCCAGAAATGTTTGTGTAGTTGGATTGATTGCCCTTTGACTTTCGCTTTGCCTCACTGACTTACTAAGGTCATGTGGTTGGCTGTAAGACGCAGAGGGCGTGGTGTGGTTCTAGAGCCCCTGCTGCCGCTGTATCAGATGAGATGGTGTAGGTGAGAGCCCTTTTGTAAACCGCAGAAGGCTGCAGGAGCAGGTCCTAAGGACAATTGGGATTGAGTCCTGCAAGTGACAGATAACGTTGCCGTGTCAACTGCAGAGCATTATGGCAGGAAAGGAAAGCTGGGAAAGCCTAAAAGGTCATGTTGTCCAGCTGCCCGTCTATGTGGAGTTGCTCCTTTTAGCCCCGCTGACAGGTGTCAGCCAGGCTTTCTGTGAGTGAGGCCAGTTTTATGGCCCTAATGAGGAGAAAGTTTTCCCTTGTGTTGGCCTGGCCCTGTACAAAGTACGTTCCCGGGGTGTTGCCTCTTTGCCCCATGTTTCAGCCCTGTGAGAGGGGTACAGCCAGTTACTGAGGCATGAATAAGCCCAGGTGTGCCTCCCTGTGTCTTCCACCCACTTGTTCTGCATGAACAGGTCCCTTTCCCTTTGGTAACGTTTTCCTATAATTGTTCCTGGGATTCAAGTCAGGAGTGAGCACTGGTTACCTGTCTTACAGAATGTGGAGGGTCAAAGAGAGGGCATGTGATTTGGCCAGGCCATCCCAAATTTACAGCCAGGCAAGAAACAGCCCCAGAGATGCTCAATCATGTCACTTTGCTGCTGAGGCACATTCTGCCTCCTTCTTGACTGCTGGTGTGTCTTATGGGAAAGATTCTGAAAGCTCTTTCTAGACAGCAAGTTCAAAGCTTTTAACTTCTTTCCTCTTTCTCATGTACCTGGATGGTGATGTGAGGTGGAGGTGGACATGTAGGAACCATATGCCCATGCTAGGAGCAGAACACAGCAGCCTGGAGAAGGGCTCTGGAAGGGGGCCAGGTATGATGGGAGAGCTCCTCGAGGAAGGGCTGTGGTTGCTGGGGATGGGGACCACTCTGGTGACCCCTCCCGTTTCTTTTGTAGAGGCCTTTCATCTCCTTGTCTCCTTTTTCAGTTTTTTTGTTTGTTTTTTGTTTTCCTCTCACACTGTTCGTAGTGGGGGTGGTAGTATGTCCCTAAGCTACTTTTTCTTCCAGCCTCCTTAGAATCCTCTCTTTCACCCAGTTGGAGATTCCTAGACCTTAAGAGTTCATTTCCTTGGCACATCACATTTCTTTATACTATCCTCTCCTTCAGGGCTATGCAGCCATACCTACAACTTTAGAGTAACTCCCACCTCTTCCCGGGAGCTTTAGCATCAGAACCTCAATAAGACACTGGCTGCCTCCCAGAACATTTCATTATCTTTTGCTGGAGGTGACATTTATTCCAAAGGGACATTTCACAGACGCTGCCGTATCCTAATGGACAGATCTAATGGTAGGAATTTCCTATGTCGTGGTAGGCCAACAAGGAGGGCATTTGGGGGCAACAGAAGGAAATGACTGTTTAGGAGGGCGCAGAATGTGCTGGTCGACACGTTCTCCTTCCCGTGGCCCTGTGAGCTGTTTCCATCTTCCAGCTCCAAGAACTACAGCTTGTTTGTGGTCACAAGGCCAGGTAATAGGCATGGTTACAATGTAAATCCTGTTCTGCTTGACTTCCCCTGGACTTGTGGCCTCTCTGCCCCTGCCTTTTAGCAACCCATCCCAACTCTGGTTGCACCATGAAGTTGCCCTGCAAAAGGAAAGGATGAGGAAGCATTTTCCACACTCTGTGGGATTGTTAACCCCGTGAGAGCCGGGCCTCTGCCTTCCCAGTTTTCTCACCAGCTCCAAGTCCAGTGGCTAGCACAGGCATGTAGTGATGGCTGGAGAAGGAAATGTAGAGCTGTCGGTAGGGGCTTGATGATCTGGCTAGAGTCCAGGTGGCTGGGCACTTGGGGTGGGGAAAGGCAGTGGCTGTTCTCTGTCTGTACCTTTTGGTTGGGTGTGATTTGGTAGAAACCGAAAGCTCAGAGTTAAGAGTGTCTGGAATTGGAGTGGAGGAGAGGCAGTGTTAACTCTGTGGGCTCCTGAGGCTGATGAAGGCATTGTTTCGCTGGTGTCCGGCTCCTCAGTGGGCCCTGGCATCAGTGAGATTATTCCCTGCCCTGCCAAAGCCGACTCCCTCCCTGTGTCTCTGGTTCTTTCCTTCTGTTCCAGTGGCAGTCAGCAGGATGGGGGTGAGGGGACCCATAAAGAGGGGCCAGGAGCAGTGCTTGTGTGCATTTGATTTTGTATCCCTTAACTCTTACTTAACAGTAAGAGTCAGTCTTTTTAAACCTTTGGGGCCAGAATGCTCTGATGCTACTTTCCCCCCCTGGATCACAGAGCTTTTTCTGCCCCTGTTCATGCAGAGTTTTGCCCAGACTTCTGTACCCCCTTCATCTCACCTCCTCTTTCTGATGCTCCTGAATCTTGGGCTTCTACCTGAGTGGGCTGACTAGAGGGTCAGGGCTCATCATTCTTCCTGGCAGACACCTGGAAAGGTTTTTGAGGATGATGAAGACTTAAGTTCCATTGGTACCCAGCTCACCCTTTGAAGGAGAGTGTAGCACAAAAGCCATAGTGCTGTTTGGAAGGAGCCTAATGATACAATAGCTTCAAGAATGAGAAGTTTATTTTTGTCTTACATAATAGTCCCAGTGTAAACAGAGGGCAGCTTTGCTTCTGTGGTCAGTCAGGAATCCCTCCATTCCTTCAGAGTTCTCACTCCACCATAGAACATCATTGTCCCCATGGTGGAGGCTGGGTGACCACTGTCTGGTTCCAGCCAGTGGAAAAGAGAAGAGAGGGTGAAGGAAGCAGGCGCGATGTCTTTAGGCTTAGGTCTTCTATTGCACACATCCTTCAGCTTTCATTCCATTGGCAAGTGGCCACTCTGACTGCAGGGGAGGCTGGGAAGTGTAGTCTAGCCATGCCAAAGAAGAGGGGATGGTTTTGGTAACAACTAATAGTCTCACTGTAAAAAATGTAGGGCATTTTCATTTGTGTGCAGTAAGAGAATGTTTCCCTGCCCTCAGTGCCCATTCTCGTTGACAGCTTGCATACGCCTCCCTCCTTGGCAAACATCTGGACGCTGGACTCTGCTGCATACACTTGGTGAAACAGAGCTGAGTAAGGCAATTCCTGCCATTTAGCAGCTCACATTGTAATGCAGAGAGAGCCTGTGTACAAACCAGACAGTCTGTAAATGCCGAGAGTGTGCTAGCACTGAGGGTATAGTGCTGAAAGATCGCCCGTGACCTCGGTGTGCTTGCAGTCACGTGGACGGGAGGATGGACGTGAAGTGCTAGGAGCCGGCCCTACTTGGGGGAGTACGGGGGCTTCAGAGGTGTGGAAACAAGGAGGGCTGGTGGTTCAGGTGTGGTCTGAGCATAGTGACAGAAGAAAGAGCCCCAGATGTCTGTGTAGTTCCCTCCTCACCACAACCCCTTGTTACAGGCCTCCCCTGCCATCCTTTCCAGGATTGCTTCTCTTCTCATCACTCGTTGGGTTTTGTTTTCTCAGTGTAACATACTCTGACATAGTCTGTATTTGCTTCCATACCACCTGTCTCCCCCACGAGATTGTTCCTCATGAGAGGGAGCACTTTGTTGTGTACAGTACCCAGAAAACAAGATACTCAAACATTTGTTAAATGAAAATGTGGATTGAAGATATTTTGGAAAATCTTGATTTCCACGCTAAGTTTGGCCTTTACTTTGTGAGCAGTGGGGAGCTATGGAAAGTTTTTGAGCAGGGGAGTGACATAATCACTATTAACAAGGTCGCTGGCAGCAGCGAGGCGGCTGAGTTGGAGCAGGGAGAGGTTGCCACTTCCCTGGCTCTAGCCCAGCTCTGAGGCAACTGAGTGTTCAGTCTGTTTGTGCAGACTGGGAATCTGTTCCTGGGCACACATCATTTTATTTGGGACCAAACAGGGTTCGGTCTCTGTCGTGTCTTCCTCCTTAGCAGCAGGGCGGATGTGAGCTGACCGCTGCCTTCCTTCTCAGGGACCAAAGCGGGCATTAGACAGGCTCACTCAGGCATGGTCGGTGGGAGCATAGATTGATACAGCCTTTCCGGAAAGCGGTCTGCAAGAGGTACCTCGAACCTTAAAATTCTCCCTGTTCTTTGACCTGGAAGTTCCACAATGAAGACGTTTTCATAGGGAAATAAGCTGAAGTGTGTGCAAAGCATTGTGTACTTCCCAGTGTGAAAACCTGTGTTACTCAAATGTCTCTCAAATCCTTCTCCTCTTCTCCATTCCCACTAAAACTGCACGCACCACATAATAGACACTCAATAAAATCTAAGTCCAGGCCCTTATTTCTCTCCTTTGCTGATGGGTCTTCCTGCCTTCAGCCTAGACCCACTTACACCCACCCTCTACATAAATTCTGGACAAGCTGTCAAAAATGTATGTCCCTCCTTTGCTTCACCCCGCCAGGAATTCACCCATCTTTTATGGGCCAGTGTCTGAACTGCTTCCTTGCCCTCCATGACTTACCCCTACCTCCTATCTGGTTCCAATTCCGGCTGCCATGTGTCCTGTGGGATACACTGCAGCAGCACTGCTTGCCGTTAAAAGCCCAGCTCACCTCAGTGCCCTGGAGTGCATCTCTGCCTCAGCCCCTTTGCCTGGCTAACCTCTGCTCATCCTTTCGAACCCAGAGCAGACTTTGGGCCTCCCTCAGGCTGGGTGAAATCTCATCTCCTGAGTTCCCATGATTCCTTGTGTATATATTTTGCTATCCTGGTACTTGTATATTGGTTTTTTATTTTTGGCAGGGGGGTGTGCATAGTCCAGGAACCAAACCCAGGTCTCCCGCATAGAAGGTGAGCATTCTAATGTGTATTGGTTTTTAATTATCTGCTTCTGTGTCTGTGTCTCCCTCTCTGACATCGAGGGCCTATCTTAATGACTTTGTGTCCCAGCATAGTAGAAGCTCAGTAAACGTTTCTTCAATAAACAAATGAATGAATGAGAATACTGTAAGCTTTTTATGTTATGAACAAATTTATCGTGCACAGTACCCAGCACATTCTAAGTACACAACAAATATTTATTGAATGATTCTGTGTGCAAGAGAAATAACAGGATTTTTGAAGTGTCTTATTTATCCTGGATTTCCTTTACTACCTGAGTCAGTCTCTAAGGATATAACCAGGGCATCTGCTTTTTTTATGACACTTCCGTAGGTGAATCTGATGAGCAGCAAGCATTGAGAATCACTGTTCTGGCATCTGGCATCAGATGAAATTAAACACAGGATCAAGGACATAGTAGCAGTAGAATTTTCAATTGTCTCCACCATATGATCCCAGCAATATGGATGTGCCTCGAGAAGAATGGAAAGAAAATACCTTTTCATTCTTGCTGCTTATTTGTAGGTGATAGGATTTGGGTGACTTGAATTTTTTCCTTTTTATGTTTCTGTTATGTAATTTTTCTCCACTTAGCATATGCCACCTTTTAAACAGCATAAAAAAAAATGAAAAGAAAGGAGGTTGGACAAGAGATTCTTGATTGTGTTTGGCTCTGCTGGGTCGTGGAGGCAGTCCTTGGGCTGCAGCCTTTGGCTAGTGCTGGGGCTGATTCTCAGCATTGGGTTTGTACTGGGAAGGCTGACAGCACATGAACTTGACCCTTTGGCCCTTTCTGTGCACCAACATCTACTACCTAGTGACCTGGGACCTTGGAAACTGCGATAGACCATTCCTAGGCCCTGGGCAGGCTGCCTGGGGCCTTCCGGGTCCCCAAGTGAGGGAAGAGCCTGAGGGATGTGACAGACCTCGGTGTGATGGGACTTTCATAAGAATTTCCACCCAATGATAGTTCCCAGAATAGAAAAGCTGAGCTGGGGTAGGATGGGGGAGGCCCATAGACCAGTGGGACTCGGCCACCAGGGCACTGTGGTCCTGGGGGCTGCTGGGCAGCTGGCCAACCTGGCGGGCAGGTTGAGGTAGGAGCCGCAGGTGGTGTTGAGCAGCCAGGTTGGACACTGAGGGGTCAGAAGGTAAGTGAGACAGTTGGGGAGCAGGTAAGTGGAAGACTGACTGGGTTGGGGAAAGCAGCCAGCTGGAGGAGGCCTGTGGACCAAGGTGCTCTCAGTTTACCGTCTCTGAGCTCTGGAACAAACCAGACAGCTGGAGTTGTGCACAGGGAGATATATGTTTGCTTGATCATTGTTTCGTTTGGCTGGCCCATGGTCAGGGTCCCATGAAGCGGCGAATGTTTTGCATCCACTTTCTCAGCTGGAAGGGTCAAGGTCTAGTGCTAGAGCAGAGACTCCCTGCTCCTGGCCTGTGGCTGGGTCTTGCCTGGGTTGGACCACATCTCTGGGTTGCCACAGTGACAGAATGCTCACATGCAAGCCAAGAGTGTACCCCCACTCCCTCCCCCGGCCCTCCTCCAGGACTGCTAGCCTCAGCAGTTCTTGACCCCTAGCTGAGCTGAGCTGAAACTGAGAGGATTCCTTTTCCAGCAGCTGGGAGCTGAGCCCACAGGGCTCCCTCCCTGTCCCCTTGTTGGCTGTGCTGAAAGCAGATACCTCCTGCTCCCCGGTTTGCTACCTCTGCTATCTCCTCCTCCTGTCTGTGTGAATCTATGGGGGAAGGTGGTTTCGGGCAAATAAGTGGTCTCCTCTAGCAAACAGCTCCCAGCTGCATCCTGTCTATAAGGGAGACTTCTCCGGCCCTTTCTCTTGGTTTTCAGCACCTTGGGATCCTGTCTTCCTCCTGAGACCTGTCCATGGAGGTGAGGCTGGTGTGGCTACTACTGCTGCTGCACCCGGGGCTGCAGAGTAGCCTAAGAGAATGGGGCCTGACCTGTCTTCCCTGGCCCCTTCCCTTCCCCCCAGTCTGACCCAGCTCTTGCTTGACACAGATCTTAAGCTCTTGTCAGACTGGTCTCAGGAAGGGCAGGTTATGTGGGCCATGGCCCTGATGCCTGGGCCAGCCAGGCCCTGCTGTGGGGTGGCTCCCTCCCAGGCGTCATAGCCAGCTACTCCAGGAAACCTTGCAGGCAGGACCAGCTGTGATCTTTCCTGCCACCCAGCTGTCTGCCTTCCCCTGAGACACAGGCCTAAGGATGTCCCCACTAAGACGTCACCCGTTTTCTGCCTTTGGGCAGTCTCCTCTGTACCTCCTTCCTCCGCACCTTCTTTCTGGAGTCCTGCACTCTCATCCCTCCTGTGTGATCCGCCTCTTTCAGGCTCATTCTGTCAGCCTTTTTTGAGCACATATTGAGTCCTGGCATTGGCCTGAGCCCTGGGGCTCCTGAGATGTTCAAGGCCCAGCCCTGTCCTGATAGCGTCTTACAGTGCAGCTTATACAGAGTGGGCTAAATAGGAGCTTTATTTGAGTCAGAACAGGCTAGCAACAGTCTTTCCTTAGAGATACCTGTGGGTACAAGACACCCAAAGTCCTGGCGGACTGTCCCAGCCTTGTCTTGACAAGGGTCCTTTTATTGCCTTTCCCTGTAACTCTTAAGATTTTCTCCCAAACTGCATTTAAAGAAAAGCTTAGGGAACACGCACACACATTGTACTTGTTTTTAAAGAAGTCAATCCATACACAATTGTTGAAAGTGGAAGTCCCCTCGTCCGATCCCTCTGGAGGAATGATGGAGTATTTCTCCAGATTTTTTTCCTTGCACATGCTAACGCTGCCTTTACACACTTGGGCTCATTTGGAGCTGCTGGCTTTTTTGGAAGACACATGGACTCTAAGGGCCGCATGACGCACAGCAGTCATACCAGCCCAGATCTCTGCCTTCCCTAGCTCAGCAGGTACGGGATGTTTTGTTGCAGAGTGGAAATGGTGTCAAGTTCACAGCCTCCCCCCAAACTGTGCCTTCTCCCACAACCCCCCAAGTTGCACCAAGTCAGAGCCTAAAGCCCTGTGTCTAAAGCCTTGGCTGGCCAGGATTGGGGGAGTGGAGGGAGGCTCTTTCTGCCCCTGCGCTCCAGGCTCCTCTTCCCTTGAGGAGGGGGTGTTATATTAAAAGCCCCCACCTGGACTCTGGAAACTGGGACTTCAGGCTTCTCTGCCCATTCTTCTTCCCTCTGGCCATATGTCTCATCACCCTTCTTCCTGCCCCATCTCCTAGTCTGGAGGGGCTGAGTCACAGAGGCACCCTAACCGTTCGGGTTCACCAAAGCATCATTTATTGACCGGCATCCCATCAGCTCATTGGGAACCACTCGTTTTCATATGCTGATCAGAAGCTTTAATTGACAGATATATCTTAACATTTCCATTTAAAAAACATTAATTGATCATCTAAACATAGTTCGAGAGAAATTATTTTGAGGCCTTGGATAAAAGGCTGTAAAAGGGTCTTTGTCATGACAGAGTTAGGAATTGCTTTTCAGGCTTACGAGGGTGGCACAGCTGGTTAGAATTGGAACCCATCAGCCAGGGATGAAGGACACTCCAGACCAGAAGAAAATGGGCAATCCTGTGGGCACCACAGCTGGAGTTTGGTTTAGAAGTGTCCCCTGCCCACAGATATTTAGGTATCCTAACATCACCCATGAAGAACGAAGCCTAATGTTTTAGTGGGAAGCTAGTGGGCCATAAAGCAGGGCACACATCAGGCCTGGCCAGGTCCAGGCTGACTCACTGGGCCTTAGCCAGTCCCGCTGGCACTCACCACCCCAGCCTGAGTCCAGGCCTTTGCTTCCTCTGTACCTTCCACCTGAAATGTCTCCTTCTTGCTCACCCTCCTTCAAAGCCAAGCTCAACACATCACACCGCTTCCATGCAACCTCCCCCGCTGTGCATGTTCCCTCCTTTGCTTCCCCACAGCCTTCTGAATCTTTTATGCTGCTTCCCACTTTTCTGGTGGTGTAGTCGTGTTGCTTGCGTTCATTTATTTATCGACTAATACCAAGGACCTACTCTGTGTAAGGTGCCAGGTGCAGCTATGGAGGTGAAATCAGAGCCCCACCTTGGAAGACCTGACATTGTAATAGGGGAGATAGAAAAATGAGAAGATAGTGACAGAATGGTATAAACATTACTTTGGAGAAAAGGGGCTGAGATGAGGAATGAGGCCGCCCATTCTAGCTAGGTTGAGAAGGCCCGTCTAGGGAGGTGCTGTTTAAACCTTGAGACACGTTTGAGGTAAGTAAAGGCCATCTTCCTCCTCGCTGGCCCCCGGAGTGCCCGATAGGGTACTCGGGAAATGTGTGTTGAGATGAATCTGGGCCATGACCCTTTTGTCTGAGCCTCAACACCCAGGAAGCCAATAACCATCGCCCTCTCCTGCTCCCTTAGGGCTCCCTAGCCCCACCTCCAGCTGTCATCTGACCAAGAAGAATTGGGTTACTTTGGGGATAGGATGGCAGGGTCCTGTGAATTTGGGTGTATGCCAACAGGGCTGTACACAGGCCAAACTCATGGCCAGCTGGGGTAGGATAGAGAGCTTGGGCTAGAGATCTCCAGAAAGACTGGACACCCCACATGCAACACTCCTCTTGCGTCTGGATCCCCTATCAGGGATGCTTGCATCTCCTCTTACCCCATCGTTACCCTAGAAGGAAACTGAGGGCCAGAGTTTGGAAGCTGCCCCTTCCTCTAGCAGCAACAAAGGCCAGAGTAGGGTATGTCACTGTGTATGTAGGAAGCATGAGATGGGAAGTCTGAGAGGCAGGGATGAGGGTGAGTTTTGCTCCCACTCTGGCCCTCCCAGCCAACCAGAGCCTGTATCTTTTCAGAGTCTTTATTACAGAGGGTCAGAGCTGAAAGCAGCCTTAGGGGCGATCTAGCCTAGCTTTCACCCACTGTTTGGCAGATAGCATAAATGGGGCCTGGTGGGTCAGGCTGTGTGTTCCCAGTGTGCGTGTTACATACCTCTGTTCTAGAATACAACCGTTTACCTGTGGTTGTTTTTACAAAATCTGCTTGTATAATTTATTATGCATTTGTAAATGTACATATTTGAAATATGCCACAGAGTAACATATTACAAGGATTTCCTAAATTATGCATGCAAGTATTTTCAAAATAGTGAGCAGGAACCTAATCTATCACAGAACAAAACTCGGCCTGCACGGTGGTAGAAGCCCCCTGGTCAAGGGCCGCCACGCTCACGTGAGTGTCCACAGTGCCTGGCTCTGGCAGTGAACCTGGCACTGATGACAGCGTGAGTGATCCAAACCGTTTCCCCTCTAAGGGGGCCTTGAGAGTCTGTCTCCACCCGCTGGGTCCGCAGCACTTGTTAGCGCAGAGCGCCAGCTCGTCTGTGCGTGATGGCCTTGCAGTTTTGCGCAGGGGCATGAGGTTTTAGAGTGCCAGGGTCATGGCTTAGGTCCTTGCGCCTCCCGCCCGTGGGCACCACCAAGGGCAGGCTTCTCCACGCGGTGGATTTTAATTGTACTAGAACTAGAAAGGGCACTGGTAACTGTTGGTCCAACCTCCTCATTTTACAGACAGGGGCCCAGGTGAGGGGCCCAGGGACAGGGCCCGGCCCGAAGGTCGCAGCCCAAAGGTCACGGGGTGCGCCTAGGGCGGGGCCCGGCAGTGCCCCCTGCCGTCCTGGGCCGAGCTGTCTGACTTTCAGAGCGTTTCTCAGAGAGGCCCGGGCTGGGCCGAGCCAAGTGGGAGCTGAAGTGCAAATTGTGTCTCCGGAGTCTGGGGTGTGTCCCGGAGATGTCGGGAGAGGCAGCCCACCGGGGGTATTGCCCCTTCTCCAGGTCAGAACAGATCCGCTTTACCTGCTTCACACATTAGACTTCTGCAAACAGCTTTGTTTGTAACAAGAGTTTTGTGGTATAAAAAAAAAGTTTGATACTGGCTGTTATTACACAAACCAGGCTCACTTGCCTGCTCCCTCAGGCCTTTCTGTGGGGAGAGGGGCCATGGAGCTGGGGGAGGAGACTCCTTCCTGCCCTCACTGCCTGGCCAGAGGGTGGTGAGGATGTGCTGTGGAGCTGGTCCGGGGGGGCCTTGCTGCTCCCTGCCCCTCCACGCAGGCACCCAGGGCCAGCTCCTTCAGGCTGCTCAGCCGCTCTGCTCCCTGCCCTCCAGGTCTGCCTCCGCCTGAGGCGCTGCCAAAACAAATAGCTTGAGATGAGGCCTGGGGCTGGCAAAGCTGAGGTACCCAGGCAGCCCCTGAGGGCCTTCCGCACAACCCCCTCCCCCCACTGCACCAGAGGGCCAGGGCATGGCCAGGGCACGGCCAGAGCCTCTGGGCATGTCCGTCTGCTCTCTGCTGAGGGTTGGTTCTGGGTGCAGCCTTGAGCCGGCCTCCCGTCTGGAACCTTCTCAGAGAGGGGTAGGGGCGTGGAACACCCCACAGGTCTGTTGGAATCACACTGCCTCCCCTTCTAGCAGTCTTGACCGGTTCCCCTCCTCTAGAGGGGGAGAGAAGGCTCCCTTTACTGAGGCCTTGAACAGGTTCCCTGGTTTTTATTGTTGTCACTTTTTATCATAGCAATGTATGTACAACTCAGAATGAGGCCTGCTGTTTTTTTTTTTTATTTTAATTTTTTGCTCTGCGTTTCCCAGGAACGTCAAATAACTTAGCTAGTCTGTACACAGAATAGGATTCAGTAATAAACGCTTGTGGCTGAAAATGAAATTAGGCGGAGACAGGTTCTTTCACTGATCTGCCTTAGAAATGCTTCCTGGGCATCTGCTTGGCCAGCTCCCATGTGCTGAGCACTCACTACCTGCCAGGCATGGACACCAAGAGAGGTGGTGTCGTGGTGGTGGGGATTTCAGAATGAGGGTTTCCGAGCCAGCCTGCCGGGGCTTGAATTCTAGCCCTACCACCCAGCCATGTGACTCTTTGAAATGGAAATAAGAGTCTCCTAACCCGAAGATTGTTAAGAAGAGTAGATGCTTTAGTCCATAGGAAGTGCTTCGTTGAGTGCCTGGCACACGGTAAGCACTCAATAAACATTAGCCATTATTGTTAATGTCAGCACTATTACTCTAGTCCTAATCATAGCCCTGGGAGGAGTTGCTGCTATTATTCCCATTTTCCAGGTGAGGAAACAGAGTCTCAGAGGTTAACTAACATACCCAAGTCTTGCAAGTAAGTAGCAGAGGCTCTGGTCTGGAGTCTGAGGCTTTTGCCAGCTCCAGGCTAGGGACTGGGCATCCGAACACCGACGATAAGCAGACCAGCACACAAGCACGCAGGAGGATAGTTTCTGGAGGCACCGCATGGGCTAGGGCCGGGCCAGGCTGGGTGGGATGCAGGGCAGAGCTGGCCACCATGCCGCAGCTGCCCACAGGCATGGTCAGTAGTATTGCCAACCGGGCCTTCCCTCTGGGGCCGGAGGCAGAGCTGTCCTGTGCCTGTTGGCTGTGTGGGACCATCACCCCCCAACACACACACTGCCCCAACCCTGAGCTTCTCATTACCCCGGGGAGTTGGGCAGGCAGGCTGGGGTCCCAAAACAGACACTGGGCTGGAAATGAGAAGCTCTGAGATCACTCACTGGATTCCTGCCACTGTCCCAGATCCCCTCCTCTGTAAAACGGGAGTAGTAGGACTGCCACACAGCACTGGTGTGAGGATTAAGAGGAGTGAGGAACGTGGAAGGGAATCCCTCTGCAGTCCTAACGCTGCTGTGGATTCACGGGTAATAACCACGACCACCCTGAGACCTACTCTGCCCACACAGAACTAGGAGTGTGTGTCCGTATCTCGTTCACGCCTCACGCCCGTCCTCCAAGATGGATCGCATCCCCATTTTATGGATGTAGAAACTGACGTTCCATGGCTCAGCTGCCTGGGGAGCCCCTGTGAGGGCTTGGAGCTGAGAGTCAGACCTAGTTCTTGTCTGTTCCAAACCCTCTGGGTTATCTCCTCGTCCCAGGCCCACCGGTCTCTAGTAGGTTACGGACTTGGCAGCCGGAGGGCAGGATTGGGGGGCAGGACTGGCTGTCAGAGGCAATGTCCCCCAACAGCTGGAGGGGCCGAGCGATGGGCTTCACTTTCCCACACCCCCCGGGTTGTGGTAGGAGCAGCAGGCTGGCTTCCCTGCTAATCTGGCAAGTAAATTCTGTGGCCTATGAATCATACAAGCACTGATGAGTCAGGTTTTTCCCTTCTTTTTGCCCAGAGCAGCTGGGGAGGGGGTGGAGGGTTTCCTTAGGAAATCGGACCTCCTTCCTTGTGCTTCCCATCGATCCGTCTTGCCTTGGAGCTGCTCATTTTCTCTCCAAAGGGCTGTGGCTAGGCTTAGAGGAAGAGCCTTTGTGTCCTTACAGAAGAGGGTGTCTGGGTGCTGGTCACACTGGGCATAGGAACCCACGTCTCAGACTGAGTGGAGTTGGGAGGTGGAGCTGAAGAGGCCCTCCCTGTTGGTAAGGAGAGGAAGGCAGCATTGTCCCCTTACAGGTAGATGCACGCCATTTATGAGATGTGAAACCCCATCTGATTTCAAAGCCCATGCTCTTGGCCTCTTGGCTCGGCTTATCCTCTCCTTTCTGCCAAGAGGGGCTTTCCCCAATATCCTCTGGGTAGTGCAGTGGGGTCTCCCTAGGAGCTCCACAAACCATCTGCTTCCTGTCTTATGACAAGCCTGGCTACAGGACTTGAAAGAACCGTTCAGGTGATCAGCCTCAGCCAGGCATGGGCTCCCCCTGCCAGGCTCTTTAGGAGGCCTGATTAAACATGGCAGAAGCAGACAGCTGGGCTGGGCAGGGCAACTTTGTTCCCAGCTCAGTGGCTCTTAACCCTGGCCACATATTAGAATCATCTGGAGAACTTTGGAACCCCTGTGCCCAGGCCATCTCAGAGCAATTAAATGAGAATCTCTAGGGTTGGCCCCAGGCAACTGTGTTTTTTTTTTTTTTTAATACTCCCCACTGCATTGCCTTTGGACAGCCTGCCCACCAGCAGTCAAGTTGCAAGGATGGCAAAACACACAGGGAGGATGCACGAGGCAGAGTGTGACTCAGGGCCAGTGCAGAGTGCTCGGACCTGCAGAGTCAAAAGAGAGTTGTGGGGGAGCCCCATGCAAAGGGGCCTTCAGTCCTGTATCCTGGCAGATGGAGGTCAGGACCAGGCAATGCTTGGGAAGGAAACAGGGAAGATTCCAGCCTGACAGGGTTGGTGATTCATGGGCTGTAGAGGAGGAAGGGGAAGGGATGAGTCAGGCACAGCTGCCGACAAGGCCAGCTCGTTAGCAGGAGAACGAACGTGCTCTAATGAGGCATTCTCTGTTGATCCACAAACCAAAGGTTGTAGGTGCTGAGCAGTGCCACATAAAGTTGTGGGTGACGCTTGAAAAGATGGGTTCCACATCTCATGAATGGCGTACATCTAACCAGGGCACTGCCCACAGAAACTCCATGGAAAGTTTTGGGTCTCTGTAAGGAGGGTGGAAGAATGGCATTCCCATTTGGCCAAGGAGCGTGGAGAGGTTAAGTGCTGTGCCCTGGATCGTACAGCATGTCATGATGGAAGAGGACCTTGTCTTCTGGCTCCAAATTCACCCCACTTAAGATAATGACCTGCAAAGTAGAAAATCAGTAATGTAGAGCTGATGGCTGGGGTGTGGCCTGTAAATGAATTACAGGGCTTGGAGAATTTAGAACCACAGTCAGGGGAAAGATTATGGGGGTCTTTTCTAGCTTTAGACCCCACAGTTCTGGGCAAACATGCTGTTATGTTTGCTGTGGACATCAGTGCTCATATGGAGGAAGCAAGAGCCCTGTGGGCCTGGGGAGCTGGAGGAGCCGTACCTGGATGCTGGATTAGTTAGGTTAGTTGAGAGGAGGGTGAATGTTCTAGTTAGCTAGCTGCCGGAATGCAATATACCAGAAGCGGAATGGCTTTTTAAAGGGGGAATTTAATAAGTTGCTAGTTTACAGTTCTAAGGCTGAGAAAATGTCCCAATTAAAACAAGTCTATAGACATGTCCAATCTAAAGCATCCAGGAAAAGATACCTTGGTTCAAGAAGGATGAAGTTCAGGGTTTCTCCCTCAAGTGAGAAGGCACATGGCGAACACAGTCAGGGCTTCTCTCTCAGCTGGAAGGGCACATGGCAAACACTGCGTCATCTGCTAGCTTTCTCTCCTGGCTTTTGGTTTCATGAAGCTCTCCGGGAGGCGTTTTCCTTCTTCATCCCCAAAGGTCGCTGGCTGGTGGACTCTCTTCTTCGCGGTGCTGCAGCATTCTCTGCTCTCTCTGACTCTCCCATTCTCCAAAATGTTTCCTCTTTTATAGGACTCCAGTAAACCCATCAAGACCCACTCAAATGGGTAGAGACATGTCATCACCTAATCCAGTTTAACAACCAGTCTTGACTAAATCACATCATCCAGGGAGATGATCTGATCACAGTTTCAAACATACAGTATTGAATAGGGATTATTCTGTCTTTATGAAATGGGATTTTGATTAAAACATGACTTTTCTAGGGGGCATACGTCCTTTCAAACCAGCACAGTGAATGATGGAGAAATTGTAGGAGGGAATAGGAATCTTCAACCTAGAGAACAGAAAAATATCAAACAAACCTGGGGGAGAGGTTGTGTCTTGTTCTATGTTATTCCAAAGCACAGGGCCAATGGATTTCAGGTCAAAATAACAGTAATGACAATTATAAGGGTAAATAACAATTACAATGACAGTAATAACTGCCTGTCTAGCAAGTATGGTACTGTTTTGTATTTATGTGAGTGTTGTGTATGGCTGTGTTTTCTTCAGATCAAGAAAGCAAGAGCCTGGTGGGGCCTCTTCTGGGGAGAGCTCATCTTATTGAATATAACCTCCTTGATTATATTAGATGATTTCATATATATATATATAGATAATCATCTTCAATCCTCCTGACTTCTTAGGAGGTAGGTACCCCTCCCTGCCTCCTAAAAAGAGGAGACTAGAAAGTTTAAGGCACTTGCCCAGGTCACATAGCTAAGTAGTGACGGAACTGATGTTTAGATCAAGGTCTGTCTGATTCCCAAACTCTACGTCTCTGTGTGCTTCTGTGTTCTACTGCCTGCCGTGTAGTTAGTGCTTAGAGAAGGGTGACTAGAATTAACTATTAATTTTCCCACCATTAGATTCATCCCACAATGGAATAGGCCTCCTCCTGGCATTGTGAGCACCTCATCTCCAGAGGTGCACACTGAGACTGAGTTATCTCCAGCAGGGGTGTTGGCTGGGGAGAGATGGTCTCTCTCACTGAGCCCCCATCAGCCAGGCTGAATTAGAATCTCAGTCTGTGCCCCTAAGTCTGTGTTTCCATCAAGCCCACGAGACACCTGAGCACAGAGTCAGGTGTGCATACCAGTAGTCCAGGTGTCCTGGGAAGCACCAGGCCTTAGATTCCGTTCTTCCCAGAGTCTTAACTCTTAACTCCACTCTTCCTCCTGATGCCTGTTTTACTTGCTGCATTTCCCCTTAGTTCATTTGTCATCTCTTGGTGTGCAGCTCCTGACATTTTAATATTCTAGTTATAATTCAGCTTTCACTGACAGTAAGTGATTTGGTAGAAAGAACCCACCCATCCCAACTCCGCCACACACACACACACACACACACACACACACACACACGTGGGCAAGAGCTGTGGGGTGTGGAGCAAATCACATCGCCTCTCAGAGCCTCAGTCTCCTCATCTGTAAAATGAAGTGGCTAGGCCAAATAACTCTGAGGTTACTTCCAGCCTCAGGGTTCTGCCATGCCCTGAGGAGTGGTGTATGTCTGGGGAAGTCCTTGTGACTGCTGGCATGCAGAAAGGAGTCTCGTGCGTCAGGAGCTTAGGCTGTGCCACTCAGGCCCTGGGCACCAGGGTCCTCCTCCTTGACAGCAGGGAGGGCGTTCGGGCTGCTGCCTCCCAGCTGTGGAAAGCACAATGGCAGAGATGACTTGCCTCCCCTCCCTGGAGTCCTGAGGTTGCAAGGGGAGCTGGCCTGATAAAGAGGGCTTTTCTAGCAACCTCTGGGAGTTCCTGTTTTATTTATTAGCTGCCTGCTTCCCTCTTCTGCCTCAGGAAAACTGCTGACCCTGTCCTGTGTGGCCTGCACAGGGAAGCAGGCATCCATCAAGCCTGCTTTTTGTCCCTGTCAAACTTAACTCGTTTAATCTCTGCGTTCTTCAGCGCTGTGAGATAAAAACCAAGAGTTCACTACAGCAGGAGTTCCAAACTTTTCAAAATCACAGAAACTATGGGGGGAGGAAAGATACTGTTAATAGTAATAAGCATTATTGATCTGATTTGATTACCAAAGATCTATCATTAAAGCCCTGAGCAGAGTGGTCTCATTTAATCCTTACAGGAATCCTGTGAAGGGGGAGTTATGTCCCCTTTCCACAGATGGGAACACTGAGGCTTTAGAACACGGATTCTTCTTGCATTCACACAGTAGTCAGTAACCAAAGCATACTCCGCATCAGTCAGCTCTGAAGCCCATGTGTAAGTAAATGAGCAGCTGGATTGGAGAAGGGGCTATGCAACTGTGTCACTTTATTCATCCCACCCCATCCCTGACCTCCCCCCCCTCACACATACACACACTTGAGCAAGAGCCAGAAAACACACAATCTAGGTTGGCAGAAAAGATACACAATCAAATTTCCCCCTAGGGCTGGTAACATTGGAACTGTTCACATTTGCGCCAGGTCTTCACTGGCACCTGGAAACAAACATATCAGTACATGGTAAATAAGAATATAGGCATTACAAGAAAGGAATGGGCTGTATTAAAAAACACTAGGGCAGTGTGACGGTGGCTCAGTGGCAGAATTCTCACCTGCCATGCTGGAGACCTGGGTTCAATTCCGGGAGCCTGCCCATACAAAAAATAAAAGAAAAAACACTACATATGAACTTACGGAAAAGCACAATAATTTCCCAAACTCCCATGTTTAACTCCACTTGTCATGTACAATATTCTCTCCAAACAAGCCTCAGAAAAGGAACTGTTAGATGTGTGGCAGACTGGACCCCCAGAGTTAGGCCCTGAAGATCTAGGGGTTCTGTTTGTAGTTGAGATCAGACAGGCCAGTTTTCCATCCAGAAATGGGAGAGATGATGCTGACATGTGATGCTGAGGGACAAAACGCCAGCGCCCGTGCCCAGCCTGCTGCAGCCAGGGGCCCTGGGCTGGAGGTGCAGACCAGAGAGTGGAGAAAGGCCTTCCTCTCCCTGAGCACAGCCCAGGCAGCCCCCAGCCCCAGTAAACATGCATGCTGTGTGCAAGCTCAGTGAAAGCATGCACTGTCTCTGCAGCTCTGTGTGCCCCCTTGTCCACACCCACAGCCACCCCAGCAGGGAAGCCTTCTGGGTATGTTTATTTTTCTTGGCTGCACTTTCTTGTCTCCAGTTGCCACAGAGGCTCCGAGTCCTAACTGGGCTTGGTTTCTGACAGGCAGTCGCTCACCCTCCAGCAGGTTTCCTCCCTGTACATCTCAGTGACTTGTTTTGTTTTTCTTGGTCTCCCACCTCCACCCACCTCATTTCTTCCCCCCTCTCCTCTTCAGTGATGTTTGCTCACACAACATAGTCCTCTGTTCCCCATTTGCAGGGATTTCTTCCAAGCAGCTCCATCTGCTCCCCACTACTCTCCCTCTCTGATCTTGTCTCTCCCCAGCTCCTCCCACTTTTCCTAAACTGCCTGCTCATCATCTTCACTCATTCATTGAACAAACAGTTACTGAGACCTGCTATACACTGGACCCTGGAATTGCAAAGATGAACTGGAAGTGGTCCCAGCCCCAGGGAGACAAAGTAATTGCAAAGAACCACAGTTGCCGTGGGCTGGGTACCACCACAGAGAGGAGGAGAGGCTCCCGGAGGAGGAGCTGCTGCTTTGCCTTGCTTCTTTTAACCCTGCACAGGATCACTTGGGACCCAGCTCTTCCCAAGGGGGGATGCGGTTTCGGAAGCCTGGCCCGTCACTTGGCAACTGGCTCCACTTCTTGCCTCCTGGCAATGGGACCCAAGGGAACGACTAGGGAGAAAGGTGCAGTCTCCGACCAGGCTCACAGGCCTGTGAAGAGGCCCCCAAATTCAGGGTGTGGAGACCTTGGCTGAGCACAGCTGGGCCAGCCCTTTGTCTGTGAAGGTTACCAGGCTCTTGGGTCATCCTGGGCTAAGTCTAGCTATAAATACTGCATTTCCTGAAGGGATTACCTGAGCTCTGCTTCTCCTGGCTGCACCCTCCCTGCTGGGGCCTGGCTCATCCCTTCTCTCAGGTGTGATACTTCAGCCATATCTCTCCAGTCCCCTGTTTCCCAGCTGTGACTAGTAGGGTGAGGTATGCCGGAAGGAAGAGAGTGGAGCCTGCATCCTGGCCAAAGGGCCCTTGGTTTGGGGAGACTCTCATCTCTGCCTTCTTCAAAGTGGAGCCTCACGTCTCACAGCAGGGGGAGCAGGCCTGGACTTGTCACGATCAGTACTTCTGGGGAGGGAGCTTTTGGCTTCGTCCTTGGAGCAGGGACCTAAGGTTGGAGCTTGGTAACCAAGTGTGGAGATAGAGCTTGGGGAATTGCGCCGGTATAACTAGTGCCGTCTCCTGGCTTGGGTGAACTGGCTGTCCCGGGAAATCTTTGGTCCCCTTAGTTGGTCTCACTTCCCAGTGGCTCAGTTAGGCTTGTCCCCAAAGCCGCAGTAAGGACCTCTTGGGGCCTAACACCAAGACGTGAAGGGACTGCCTAACTCCTCCCCCATACAGACCTTTCTCCTGCCCCTCACTGCCCGCTCTATGTTGCTCTCAGCCAGAGTTCCTCCCCCGTGCTCCCCACCCCATTCACTGTGGGCTTGTCTGTCCCATTTTCAATTCAACAGACTCTTGCCAGGGCAGGCTGAGAGGCACTGGGAGGTTCAAAGGGAAGCGGCCAGTTCTATTTTCCTGTCTTAGAGCCCTCTTTTTCTGTGTCATCTTTCTGAATTACGTAGTATGAACCAGGTAGTGGGAGTAGACCCTCCTCTCTCCCCCCCCACCCCCCACACTCGTAGACACATAGCTGCTGTAGGCAAACTGGAAAGGACCTTCAGTGTTCGCTCTCCCACTCTTCTTTCAGTGCTCTTCCTTGGGGGTGGTGTCGCCAGACACCATTCATTATTCAGGCCAAACCACAGCATCCACCGTCATTATCCTCCTCCAACCCAGACATGGAGCCCTCTTGCTCTCTTCCCTCTCTGTGATCTCCAAACCTGCTCTGGGCGCAACTTTGGAGACAACTGGTTCAACTCATTTCTACTTCCGCTGTTTTGCTGTGTTCACAAGGAGGGTTCTTAAGTCAGAATCAGGTGCATCCCCGGCCTCTACGACTGAGTCAGTGGGTCTGAGCTGAACCTGGAAAGGCTGCCTTTTTAACCAACACCCCTGGAGATCCTAGTGCGGGTGGTGTTTTGGACATCACCCTGAGACCTCAGTTCTTGCCTCTGCACTCAGACGCATGTTCTCTGCACAACCTCAGATATCTTTTTCCCTTCCCTGCTGAGCATGGTCACAGAAACCCCCGGCTGTTACAGGTATTTTGCACCTCTGCCTGCTGATGCAAGTGGAATACCTGCACTGCAAGAATGTTCTTTTACTGTGTTTTTAAATCTCTCTTTTGTCAGCTTCATTAAGGATAGGGACCATTTCTGTTACTCCGTCTTTGACCTGAAGCTTATCTCGGACAGGTGGAGAGGGAAGTAGAAGCCACTAGGCGCTCCTGCTGCTGAGACCAGCAGAGCCTGCCCTGGCCCTGGAGAAAGATGCCCACCGCTGCCAGCCACTGAAATCCTAGAGGCCACGGCTTGGGCTTTTTGACTCACCGCTGCCTTCAAAACCCCTCGCTCGGCTCCCAAAACTCTTCTTACTTTTCCATGGCAGCTCCCGCAACTCCACTGGCCTCTTTTTCATATTAATAGCTTTCACTATGTTATCTCATTGTAGAAAACTTGGAAAACGCAAGCAAAAAATGATAATCATTGGTAATTCTGCTAATTCAGATAAAGCTGTTAACATGTATCTCCTTGTAGTCTTTGTTTAATTTTATTGTTATTGTGGTGACTTATATACAAAACAAAATTTCCTGCTTTAGCCACCTATATGTGTATAATTCAGTGATATTAATTACATTCACAATATTGAATATTGGTGCACCACCACCATCCCTTACCAAAATATTTTCATAACCCCAAACAGAAACTCTGTACTCACTAAGCAGTAAGGCCCCATTTCCCATCTTACCCCCTCCCCTAGCCCCTGGTAACCTGGAATCTACTTTCTGTCATTATGAATTTGCTTATTCTAGGTAGTACGTATAGCCTTTTGTGTCTACCTATTTCATTCGACATGATGTCTTCAAGGTTCATCCATGTTCTAGCATAGGTCAGTATTTCATCCCTTTTATGGCTGAATAATATTGCATTGTACGTAATTTATCTGCTGATGGACACTTGGGTCCCATCCTTTTTGCCTATTGTGAATACCTTTTGCCTATTGTGAATAATACTGCTACGAACACCGGTGTACAGACATCTGTTTCAGTTTCTGATCTCCTGAATATATATAATTAGCATACGTCTTAAGAAACAGGGCACTTGCTGTTCAGTAACTTTTTCCCCTTGATCGTGGGCATTTCCTTTTGTTATGCAGTATCCTTTCACGCTGTTATGGGACAGCTGCCTCATCTGCGTCATATGGATACACAGATTTTAGCTAACTGTTCTCCTGCTGCTGTATATTTAGGTTGTTTCTAGTTTTCCTCTCCTAAAAATCATGCTGACTTAAACAGCTTTGTAACTAACTCTTCACCACACACTTGTGATTGTTTTCTTAGAATAAATTCTAGAGCCAAATTGCTGAGGCAAAGGGATGCATGCTTCTAAGTTTTTCTGGTACCATATCAAATGCCCTCCAGAAAGTTTGCACTAATTTGTGCAGCATGTGAGAGTGTCTGCACCACCCTTTCCGCTGCCCACGTGTTTTGTTGTTGATGATGCTGTCATTCCACTCACTGTAAACCATGTTTTTTTGTTTTTCAGTAAGTGAAATTGGAATGCTCATCAATTTTGTTTATACGCTTAAATTAAAAGCTCTCTTTTAAATTTTTTTACTATCTCTGTGCCTAAGATTGTTAAGCACCAGTGTGTAAGGCTCCAGACATTTTGGTATGTCTCTCCTACAAGCTAGCCTTGGGCCTAGAGAACTTTCTCGGATATTTTTATGCTGTATTTGACTCGGTGATGAAGGGATGCCAGTACCTGCCCAGAGGCGGCAGGGCTGCCCTCTGCTGGCTCAGAGGTGCATGCAGCTGATGGCTGAGGAGGAGTGGTTCTCGGCTCTGCTCAGGCTACTTACTAAAGCTGTGACCTAGTGAGAATTTAAAAAAAACGCTTTGTATCCTGGGTCACCACAGATGCTGTGAATACTCAGAGCATTGGTGTCCACCCGTGAGCGAGATGTGTGTGTGTGTGTGTGTGTGACAGGAACTCGGGCTGCCGTTGTGCGGAGGGAGAGGTGACTCTGAGGCTGTTTCAAGAGGAGCTGCAGAGATGGGCGGGCAAAGGCAGGATCCCCAGACACACGTGTGGCCTCCCGAGGTGACCGCTGTGAAAGGCAACCCGGGACTTTGTTGATTTTAAAGATGAGCTCTTTAGTCTGTAGAGAAAGTGAGATGCGGGTACCCACAGTTAGAGCGCAGGTGTCCTGGTGTCACCAGACCAGGAACCTCGGTTGTTGGAAATAGAGCCCAAACCTGAACATTTAAAAAGCATCTGAGCAGGAAACATAGGTGCCCCAAAGCCTCGTCTGTTCTCCTCTGTCTTAGAACCTGACTGTCGCTCCACCTAGACAATGCTGAAGGCTTGCTCGTGTCCCTTCCCAACCCTTAGCACTTAGGAGGGGCCCTTTAGCTGGACCTGACCTCTGACCTCTGCCCGTGCTAGGAACTGCAGCTATGGACAGCAGTAAGAAGTGACATCTGGCAAAGAGGATGGTGACAGGAAAACTGTAGAAATTGGCTCAAATTTAAAAGCCCTGGCATCTGGGGTCACTGAGTGGAGGGATCTCACACCCCACTGGTCCCCACAGGCGGCATGACGTAGGGACTGTGAGTCCTGGTGGAGCAGAGTTCCTATAGGGCGTCATCGGTGCTAAAAAAATCAAAGGGGAAAGGAGTCCAGTAATCAGGTAATGGAGCTGCTTCCCTGATCAAGGCAAAAACAGCCCCAGGCCAAACTTCTGCAGAAATACCTGTGGACAAGACTGTAATCTGTTTCTCCAGGGCCTCCTTTCTGTCTTTCGCATTTCAGTCTTTGGTTGGTCTGGTTTTGATTTTTGTGGCTGGAGTGAGATAGGGATTCTGTTTCATGTTTTTCTCTGCGGGGAACCTGTAGTCCCGATGCCATTGATTAAATAGTCCATCTTCCACCCCCAACCCCCACCCCCCAACATTCAATGCTCCCTCTCACTTTAAGCAAGTTTCTGTGTATTTCCGGGTTCTCTATTTGGTTCCATTGGCCCATTTGTCTATATCTGATCCAGTACTATGCCAACTACAGTTTTATAATTAGCACAAGTTCTCCCACCTCATTCTTCCCTAAAAGTATCTTTGTTCTTCCATTTAAATTTTAGAATCAGCTTGCCATGTTCCTTGGTGGTAGGAAACACTTAGGAATTTTATTGGAATTATATTTAATTTATAGATCAGTTTAGGGGAAAATGGACATATTTATGATCTCTGTATATTGCTTCATACCCATTCTTTATTGTATCTTTGTGGAAATTCCAATTAAACATCTGTTAGACTGTCTGAATTTCAGTTATTGTATTTTTCATTTCTTTTAAAATCTTCTTGTTCATTCTTTATAATTACTTATTCCTTGTTCACATTTTTAAGATTCTCTTGTTTCTTAAATTTGGTATTTCATACTCTGTATCTGAGAAGTCCTATATCTGAAATTTTTGTGATACTGGCTCTGGTTTATATCACCTTGTTTCCTTGTATGTGGTAATTTTTTTATAAACTACGGCTTTATTATTAATTTCCTCGAACTTTATGTTGGGAATTCCTTTATGTTCAGTTTGAAGTTGTTTTTCTTCAAAGAGGATTTGTATTTGCTTCTGCCAACTCAGGAACACTTTAAATTAAAAGTTGGGCTTGAGATTTCTCTACCCACACAGGTACTAGACTCACAGGGGATTGTTTGTGAATTCAGCCAGACCTTAGGCCAAATCTCACTCTGTCATTTACCGTGCGGCCTGGAGCAAATCATCTCTCAGCCCCTTTCCCATCATCTGTAAAACAGGGATAGAAACACCTACCCCCAAGGTTACAGCAAGGATGAAATGGGATAATGCATTTAAATGAAGTGTTCCCTTGGGGTCCTGTCACATAATTGGTGGCAGTGAATGTCATTCTCTCCTCCTGAGCAGCCCCCTCTTCTGCCCTGGGCAGCCTGAGTCCCACCTCTCTCTTGCTGCCTTAGGTGCGACCTGACTTATACTGGGAACAAAGCACTTTAGGCCTCACTCCTGTGGCTCACTCTGCCTTCAGCTTCGAGGTGACTGAGCCTCCTAAAGCCCTTGGAAGATGCCCCGCCCTCAGTCTTGACCTTGCTCTGGAGCTGTCTTGAAAGTCACGTAGGACTTGGTAACCAGGAAGATGACACTTGGCAGGGTTGTTTTCTTCTTTTGATGCTGTGGGGATTTTTGGTTAGTTGATTATGCTTTCAAAAAACATTCTTCATAACTCTATCTACATGGTGTGGGTCATTAATAAGCCATGAACATTGTAGTTTTTAAGCACATGGAAAATTAACAGTGTAATATAAGTGAAATAAGCAGAAAATTGTAAATATATTGGCATGAAAACATCTTAAATCCTTTCTGGAATAAGGAATATAAGGAAATACATTTAGTCATATGAACTCAACTATATTAGGAAAAATGAGAGAAAGGAGACTGGAAGGAGATAAGTCTAGATATAGCAGTGGGTACTTTAGAAGGTAGAATTCCGAGTAATTTTTTTCACATGGTCCAGATAGTGGTGAGAGTGTGGGTTTTGGCATCAAAGTCTTGGGTTAAATTGGTACTTCTGTGATCTTAGAGTAATGACAAGCTGGGTCTTAGTTTCGCCATCTATTGGATTGTTTTCAAGATTAAATGAGTAACGGGTGTTTAGTGCCTACCTGTGACACAAGTAGGCTCTGTCGATGGCAGCAGTTATTATTTTTTGCATGTTTACATTCTTTCCAGGTTTTTTTTTACCCTAAACATGTACTACTTCATAATCAAAGAAAAAGTAAAACTTACACTTAACAACAAAAGGCAGTATGTGCTTTGCAGGCCAAAGCATTTTATGTCTCGAGGGCATGGGATTTTCAGCATCTTCCCTGACTTGGAGGAAGGAACCCAGAGATCTCAGCCCTAGGAGCCCGAGCAACAGAGCGGAGCGAACCACACTCTGGCCTGGAGAGGTTGGGGGCAGGGAGGGGGGCTGCACTTCAGGTGGCTTCTAGAGATGCTGAGCCTCTCCCTTCTGTCCTGCCCAGGACGCAACGAGCCTCTGAAGAAAGAGCGGCTGAAGTGGAAGAGCGACTATCCCATGACCGACGGTCAGCTGCGGAGCAAACGGGATGAGTTTTGGGACACGGCACCTGCCTTCGAGGGCCGCAAGGAGATCTGGGATGCCCTTAAGGCTGCTGCTTATGCAGCCGAAGCCAATGATCATGAGCTGGCTCAGGCCATCCTGGACGGAGCCAGCATCACCCTGCCTCATGGTGAGAGGACTGGGCCAAGGCTTATCTCCGCTGGAGCTGGGGGGTCATCAGGGTGGTTTAGGGGTGACCAGCCACATGTCAGGAGTTTCTGTCGGAGCTGGTGGGTGTGTGTGTGGCCATTCACTTGTTCATTCAACCTTACTAAGCATGGATCAGGAGTGAGGATGCAAAGAAAAATGTGGCACAGCCCCTGCCTGCCTGATAAAGGGACGGAAATTACACCAATAAATCTGCATAGCTGTGCGATGAGAGCAAGCTTCAGATTTGCCCAGGGTGCTTTGGAATCCCAGACCATCTAAGGTAACCACCTTCTACTCGGTGCTTCCTATGTGCTGAGCATTGAACTAGAAGCTTCTGCTGCAGTATCTCATGCATAACTGCCCTCTGGGGGCGTGTAAAGTAGAGGGTAACAGTGGAACTCTAGAGTCACAGGCCTGAATTTTAAGTTGAACATCTCCATTTCCTAGCTGTGTGACCTTGTGACCTTAAGCAATGAGCTTCCTGAATTTAGAGTCCTGGTAATATCACCTGTAAAGTAGGAATGCTTCACTCATGATTGTTGGGTTCAACAAGGGATGTTTAGTGTCAGTTAATCCAGCGTCCAGCCCTTAGTAAGTGCTCAAGACCTAGTAAATCAGGAAATTGAGGCCCATTAGGGTATAAGCCCCTAAGCACAGGGCCTGTGCTGTTTCATTCCTCCTTGCAGCCACAGCCCCTGGCACGTGTGCTCAGGAAGGTGTTCATGAACGAACAACTGGGGAGTTAAGTAACTTGCCAGGGTTGAATGAGCCGGTGCACGATGGAGCCAGGATGCAAACCCAGGTCCTCCTGACTCCAGACTTGTGCTTCTCTGGTCATAAGGCGGCAACTTAACAATATAGTTGGTTTGGGGACTCTGGGGTTGCCATCTCAAGCTTGCTCTCGCTGCACAGCTTTGCAGATTTGTTGGTGTACTTTCAGTCCCTTTAATAGGCAGGCAGGGGCTGTGCCACATTTTTCTTTGCATCTAGGGTCCCTGACTGCCCTGCCCTTCCCACAGGCACCCTCTGTGAATGCTACGATGAGCTGGGCAATCGCTACCAGCTGCCCATCTACTGCCTTTCGCCGCCTGTGAACCTGCTGCTGGAGCGCACAGAGGAGGAGATCGCGGAGCCCCCTGAGCCCACGCCCAGCGCGCGCCGCGAGTTCCCCCTGAAGGTGCGCCTCTCCACCGGCAAGGACGTGAGGCTCAGCGCCAGCCTGGCCGACACCGTGGGGCAGCTCAAGAGGCAGTTGCACACCCAGGAGGGCATCGAGCCATCCTGGCAGCGATGGTTCTTCTCAGGAAAGCTGCTCACAGACCGCACACGTCTCCAGGAAACCAAGATCCAGAAAGATTTTGTCATCCAGGTCATCATCAACCAGCCCCCTCCATCTCAGGACTGATGGGCTCGTGGACCCCTGGGAAGAGAGGCCAAGGAGAGGGCCTCTGAGGGGCTGAGAGGCCTCCTGCCCGGAGCACTAGTCCCCCACCCTGCTGCCTCCTTCGAGGGCTGTTATTTCCTTCAGAGGCGATTCCCCTCTTCCCCTCTGGATGGCTGCTGGGCGTGCTATGAAGGGACCCTGCCTCCCAGGGTCATTGTGAGCCACCAGTGTCCAGCACCCAGGAAGCAGTGCTGCCACTCACAGGCCTTGCCAACCTTGTCAGCGAAAAGGTGGATGGGGCCTTCTACCCAGCCTCTATCCGGGATAGTTTTGGGCCACTCGGGCCAGCCTGGAGGGCTCTGGAGCCAGATCTGTCATCTGGGGCTGCCAGCTATGCTCACTCCGGTTTTCTGCTCAGGGTCCGAAGCAGCAGCTGTCCATCCCCCACCCCCACCCCCTGACTGCCCAGGGCATCAGGGCATAGTGCCCGTCCCCTGGAGGAGAGGGACTGGCAGCGAGCCCCAAGACACGGGGAGCCTGAGGCGGGCCTCTGCCTCTCCCTAAGCCCAGCACAATCTGCGTAGATGAGGCAGGTGGACAGAGAGCTGGGCTCCTGTGGCAGGGGTCCGCACTGGGCCATCTCCTGGCTGTAACCCAAATGGTGGGGATCTGCAGCCTGGTTGTGGCCCCCACAGCAGGTCCCTGTGTACTGACATATCTGCATATTTATCAATAAAGCCTTTTGCTCCTTCTCTCTTGCCTGGCATTTGACTTTGAGTTCTCCTGCAGCTCTCCGGGGCCCTCAGTGGCCAGTTCTGGTGTGGGAACAGATGGGTGCATGGCCTTGGCCAGCCCTTCTGCACGCAACAGAATCTACAGTGGAGCGAGCCTCAGACCACTCATCTTCTGGGCCCTGAGCCCAGCTCCTCCAGTGTTTTTGTAGGTCTTCAGGGAAAGCCATTTAACCTCAGAACCTCTCTTATCTTTAAAGTGAAGACAGTACTGCTTGCCTGGCTTCCTCCATCAGTTGTTGGGTGAATAAGATAGGGTCACAGATGTGAAGGTGCTTAGAAAGAGAAGCCAGTGCCTCTGGAAAGTGGCTTTGGTTACCTGCTGGTCGCCTCCTGCAGCAGGAGGAGGCTGCTTCCAGCTCCAGCCCCATGGGCCAGGGCCTCAGGGCTGGAGTGTGTGCGGAAATCCTGGAGACACTCTGTACTCGGTGATGTTAAAGCAAAATCTCTGACACATTTAGATGATAAGCACATGTCAACACTTTGTTTTGGGCTTGCCAGCAAGGGAACCAGAGAGAAAAAGAAACCAGTTCCTTGTGCTTCCTTAGGGGAATGTGTTCATCAAGGAAGAGAGAGGAATCTTAGAAAAGATTGTTTACCTACAAACAGGCCAATTTCCGGAACCGAGGCATCTCTGGTCCACTGGCAGCTTAAACCTAGGTCATAACCGCCCAGGGCTCCCTCCCAGGAATTCCCCATGTGGAACTGAGCCAACATAGGCCCATTATCCCTCCAGTTGGGAGTATTTTTCTCCTTCTGTGAGGATGGCCAGACCTGGTCAGGGTAACCTCTACACTGTCTGGGCTTGACAGAGAGGAGAAGGATGGTCAGAAGAAGTTGGTGTGTGTCAGCTGGGCCTGGTGCTGCCCTCTGGCCCTTCTGGTGACTTCCTGAGACCCCTCTTGAAGCAGGATCCTGCAAGTCACGCCGAGGCTTTCTGGGCACGTACCCTGGGGCAGTGACCTGGGAGGAGACAGAGAGATGAATGAGGTTGTTCCATGACTGATGGACACGCGGCTGATGCAGTAACGTTGCTTCGCTAGGAGGCACTGTGGGATCCCAGAAGGACTAGTGGGCAAAGAGGGAGGCCACAGCTCTTGCTCCCACTCATCTCCCTCTGGCCTGGACAAATCAGAGGCTGCCCCTCCCCAGAGCAGGCGGGCCTATTTGCTCACCAGTCTGGAGGCAGGAGCACGGTCTTGGCTACCCGCATTTGGCTTTCAGGCCCCTGGTTCCCCAGCACTGACGGGCCAAGGTTTCCAGACACCACCAGCAGGTGGCACTGTCATCCTGGCCAGGGCAGCCAGCAGACCCCTTGTGCAGCCCAGCCACCCTGTCTAAGGCCCAGGCGGCCCAAGCATGCAGGACGGAGGCTGGGCAGCTCCTCCCTGCGGCTCCTACTCTCAGGGCTCTTCATTCTCCTGCTCCAGTGGGCCAAGGGTTGGTGGGGGCAACTCTCCCTACTTCCGGGTCCTGGCCCTCCCTGCTCCCTGGGGCTGCCCGAGGTGAAGGTGACAGGTGGGGGAGGCAGGTGGAGAATCGGGCCGGTGAGCTCATGGCAAAGGCGCCCAGCCGGGTGGGGGTGGGTGCTCTGGCCTATAAAGCCCCCAAGGCCCCGTGGCCTGCAGAGGCGGGCTGGCGACGGCACCATGGAGAGCTCTGAGGCGGTGCAGAGGGCCACGGCGCTCATTGAGGAGCGGCTGGCGCAGGAGGAGGAGAGTGAGGTGCGGAGCAGGGTTTGGGGGTCCTGGGCAGGGTCTGAGCAGATCCAGCTCTACTGTCAAGAGAAGGGAGCGCCTGGTAGCTGCACCTGCCGTGGGGAGGGGGCAGCTGGCCCCATTCCTGCTCCACGGTGCTCTCTGACGAGGGGCTTGCTGGCAGTGGCTGAGGCCCCAGCCCCAAGAACTGAGAGGCATGGGGTGGGGGAGCCGACTGGGCTCCCTGAGACCCTGCCCACCCGCCTGGGCTTTGGGAGACGGCCGGGCTGCACAGGGAGGAGCAGCTGGGGTGCTGCCTGGAAATGTGGGGAATGTGTGGCCATGAAGCCTGGACTTGGAGATCCCCCAGCTACTGCTGGATGGGAGAAACTCCAGTGCTTGGTCGCTGAAGAATAATAAAGCTGGGCAACTGAGGGGAGACAGGACGCTGCGTAGGGAAGCATGGGTAGCTCAAGGAGGCCTTTGGAACCCAGGGCTCAGGACAGCTGTATTTTCTTGAAGATGAAGAGCGGACTGCTCTTTGTGCAGCTTGTCCTACTCTTCATTTTCTTTAAATGAGTGTCTGCTAAGTGCCGAGTGCTGTGAGGAATGGGAAGATCAGTGAGGCCCGGACCCTGACTATTTTTTTTACTAACCCAGAATTCATTGTAAGCAACATTTGTCAGATGCATCGTCAATATGAGCAAGGGTTAAATAGAGGTGTTAAATAAGCAATGAAAGAGCACCGAGCAGGGGTGGTGGACCCCCAGGACTGCTGGTGGATAGGATGGTATTTGAGCTGGGTGGGCGTGAGAGAATGGTAAGTGGAGGTCAGGAGCAGGGAAGATATTCCAGGCTAAGGAAATGATGGGAGCTAAAGTGTCAAATGACTGGGATGAAAAGGTTTAGTAGTAGGAGCTAAGACTGGAAAGGAAGGTGGGGGCAAACCAGAGAGGGTCATGTAAAAAGTATTTATTCTGTGGGCAGTGGGGAGCCACTAACTGTTGTTGAGTGAGGGAGAGTGGTGTGGTATCATCTTACCTAGTTTAGGAAGGCGGCTGGAGAAGGACTTGTTAGAGAGGGAAAAGACTAATCCTAAAAGGAATGGAAGGGAGGAGACAATGTAGAGGCAGGTTCCATTCAAAAAAGGAAGAGTGACTAAATGGGGGATGGTGAGGGAGGGGGAGAATCAGGGCTTGGAGGGAGGAAAAGATGAGGATGGGGACAGGGAGGGCAGGTGGCCACGGAAGAGCTTGGACTGAGCCTGCTGAGTCCTTGCTAGGGCATCCCTGGCTCTCCAGGAATCCCACCTCTCACTCCCTCAAGGGCATGTGCATGTGGGCTGGCCGGTGGGGCAGCTGAGTCATGCCTCTGTGCCATTTTGGGAGTGCTGCCACTGGACACAGAAACCTTCAGCTAGGGACACGGAGCAGTCCTCTTCCATTCATTCATCCAGCAAATATAGCTCAGGGCAGTGAGGACACTGAGTGCCCACAGAGCCGGCCTTCCCACTGAGCACCTATTGTGTGCGGGGCACTGTGGCCCACGTTTTATGGGTATTCTCTCATCTAATTCAGACAACAGTCTATGAAGTTAGGGTGAGAGTTTCATTTGTTTTTCATATGCTAACATCCTATTTAATAAACCTTTATTGAGCACCTACTATGTACCAACCCACAGAGACAAACCTGAAGTAAGGGGCATAGTCTAGGTGAGACATGGGTGGGCATTAGAGTCCTCAGTTGTTCCCACCAGGCCCCGGCCTCACAAGGCTCCAGGAAGAGAGGTCCTGCCCAGCCTGTCCCCCCAAGGGGCAGTGAGGGCCCTGGAGACCAGCCCAGGGGCTGCGGTTCTATTATGGGGAACTTACTGGGTCAGGTCATCCCTGAGAACTTAAGAGTGGGCAAGCTGCTGAGCCCACATGCTGTCATGCGTTCACTCATTCATTCATTCATTTACTCGCCAAACATTCATGAGCACTTCCTATGTGCTAGGTGGGCCCTGCCATAGGCCCTGGGGCTATCAAGTGGATGAAGACAAAAGCCTCCACTCTCTAGATGCTCCATGAAAAGCCAGTCAGGGTCCTACATGCAGCAGGAACCACAGCCCGCAGTCACTCCTTGTCCCCGGAAGAAGACGTAGTGTTTTAGGTGAGGCCAGCACTGGGGAGACCTCATGCCATGTAAGCCTGAAACAGAAAAGAGGAGGCAGAGGACAGGAGGACCTTCAAAACAAAGACCCAAGTCAGCCCTACAAACCACCCCTGAAGTATAGCGCCATAACTCAGGGAGAGATGAGAGAGGCAGCTGAGGCTCTGTAGGGGAGGCTGCTTCTCCCCAGCTGCCATCTTGATTCAGGTCTGCCTCCAGACCTGTGCAAATGTTCCTGGGCTCACGTCAACCAAAGTTTTGCAAGGAACTCCAGAGAGGCATGTGCCAGCACTGCAGAGAGTGATTACCTTTAGAGGAGAGAAGGCTGCAAGGGAAGTAGCCCTGAAAAATCAGCTAAAAGTGGAGAGGAGATTTGAAGAGTGTTTAACCAATATCGTTACAATGAGAATGGGTTAGTACCAGCAGCCCACTTTAAGCTGGAAGCTGAGGAGCTTTTGATCCCATCCCTTGGTGTTCTTTAGAGCAGCAGTTTCAAGCCTGAAGATATCAGCAATCAGTAAAATATGAGAAAAATAAAATAGATGTCTGACGTAGAGTTGCCAACTTTTTATGTTGCCAAGTAAGGTGAGCCATTTAAAAAACAACTATCAGCTCCTTTAACAACTATTTCATCAAAGTGAATTTTGAATGCCAAAAAGGTAAAAGAACATAATCTGTTTGAAAATGTAAATGTATTTAATTTCACAGGAAACTCACTCCATTGCAGGAGTGAGTTTTGCAGGGGACCCCAGGCACAATCAAGGGCTCGTGTTTGAACCAGAGTTTGGGCTGAAGTGGGGAGCTATGGGAGCCCTGCTTTTGCCTGGGTCCCTCCAGGACCAGTTGGGAGTGAGACAGATGAAGAGCTCTGGAGGTTGAACCAGAGGCCTCCAGAGGCATCAGGCCCCAAGCCTGGTGGTCCCTGGGAATTCCTCGGAGTGGGTGGGGGGAAGCTACCTGCCTCCCTCAGGAGTTGCAGGTAGGTCCTAGGGTGGTCCTCTGTTTGGTTCACCAGAAACTCCGAGGAGCTGGCCCCCAGAAGCTGCCCATGGACATGCTGGTGTTAGAGGATGAGAAGCAGCAGGGCACTCAGAATCTGACTGTAGAAAAGGTTAAGGTAAGTGCAGGGAGAACCCAGCATCTGAGCTCAGGGGCTGGAGATGTCTCCTGGGAGCTTGATAGAAATGCAGAATCTGGGCCCTACCCCAGACCTGCTGAGTCAGAATCTGCATGTTAACAGGACCCCTGTGAAAATTTTGGAAGCTCTGAGCAATGGGGCAGCCACCCAGCAGGACACAAGGCAGGTGTTAAGAGGCTGGGGGAGACCCGTGTGTGCGTGTATGCGGAGAGATTTCAGGTTGTTAAGGGGAAGAGGAGACAGGTTCCAGAACCGGACGTGGAGGATGATTCCTTAAGATAGGCATCTGAAAGGACATAAGCCAACCCTAGCAGCACTTATCTCTGGGGGGAGAAAGGCTTCTTCTTACCTGGTATGCTCCTGCTTTATGTTTATAGTCATCGTGTATTACTTTTATGATCACACACAGAGCTATTTTCGTTTTGAGTGAAATGGAATTGCTGGGGAGAGCTGAGGATTCAGATCCTGTCCTGAAGGCCTGGGTTAAGCATTACTCTTCAAACTCTCTCGCCCAGCTCCCGGGAAATCCCTGGGAGCCCCCTACCCCAGGCCCTGGCCTGAGCCATCCATGTCTCAGCTGCTTCTAGTCCTGGGAAGGAAGATCAGGCCTGGCTTCCCGTCTCACTCAAGAAGGTCTCCCTGCCCTCTGCCGGCTTAGCGCACGGTCCCTGAGCCCCCCACGCCCGGGCGCCAGCGTGGGGACTGACGCGCCCTCCTCCTGCAGGCCCAGGAGCGCGTGCGCAAGACGTCGCTGGACCTGCGGCGCGAGATTATGGACGTGGGTGGCATCCAGAACCTCATCGAGCTGCGGAAGAGACGGAAGCAGAAGAAGCGAGAAGCTCTGGCCGCCCCCCAGGAGCCGCCCCCGGAGCCCGAGGAGATCGTAAGGGCCCCGGGGAGGACGCCTGCATGAGCAGGGAGCACCCAGCAGGGTCTGGGGTCACTGCAGGGGGCCCGGCTGACTGGGCTCGTGCCCTCCAGACTGGCCCTGTGGAGAAGGAGACATTCCTGAAGGCGGCAGTGGAGGGGAAAACGAATGTCATTGAGAAGTTTCTGGCCGATGGAGGTTCGGCTGATACCTGCGATGAGGTGATACTCCCACTTCCCACTCCTGCACCTGCCCCCCTGTTAGAGTTGCCACTCCCCACCCCACCCGGACCCCGGTTCTGCCGGCACCTCAGTTTCTTCCTCTGTAAACTGGCCTCCAGTGGCCTGACCCCTCTGAGGGAGTTTTTGGGGTCGAGTGGAATAGTAGTTCCTCCATAAGTGCTTATTGAGACTCCAGGGCACAAGCGGGATATGACAGGATTTTTGCTTCTCCGGGTGTTATAGCACTTCTTTTGTTTTTCCTCCTTCACACTTCTGGGGTGCTCACTTGTCCTCAGATTCTGCAGTTAAACAGACTGATGGGCAGCTGGCACCACGGTGGGCTCTGACCACACAGATGCCTTTCTCATTCTTTAGACTCCGGACAGTTAATCCTCTCGGTCAGTCCAAGCACTGTGCCAGGAGCTGGGAGTACAAAAAAGAAAAAAACAAGAACTGAGAGTAGTGGGAGACTGACACAAAATCAGATAATTAGGATAAGGAAAGATAAATGTCATGGGCTGACTCTTTCCAAAGTCCAGAGGAGAAAGTGGGCTGCGTGGGGAAGGGAGGAAGTTCACTCCTTTGATTCAGTAACTGGTGTGCGCTGCTCATCCAGGCCCTGAGCTCCATGCTTGGGGGAAGTAGCGTTGAGCAGGGCTCAGCTTGCACTCAGGGTGCTCTCTCTCAGTCTCGGGCGCAGCGGGGTGGCTCTGGTCTAGGGGTTTCAAGAAGGTATTTGAGCTGCACCTGGAAGGAGTAAGCAGGGAGTCATCAAGCTCAGAAGAGACTGAGGGCAAAACGGGTATTGGAGGCAGAGGGAATGGCCTGTGCAAAGGCATGGCTTGATGTGCCTGGGGAAGGTGAGGGCAGAGGAGGGCTCCAAGGCTGATCTGGATAGAGCCTGAGCTAGCAGAACAGGGAAGACAGGGGGACCCAGCACAGGGACCAGAATAGAGCAGGGCCTTGGCCTTAGATGGGAGCTGGGTGTAGGCCTGGGGGCCAGAGGCCAGGCCCTGACAGCCTACTGAGGGTGGGGCGGTGGGCAGTTCCATCGCACAGCACTGCATCGAGCCTCCCTGGAGGGCTACATGGAGATCCTGGAGAAGCTTCTGGAGAGTGGAGCCACTGTGGACTTCCAGGACCGGGTGAGCAAAAGGGCAGATATTGAGTGGGAGGCAGGGGGTCCAGTACCAATAACTTCTCTCTGTGCCTGCAACTTGGGGCTCAAAAAGGCTGTCTCAGGGCACAGGCCCCATGTCAGGGGGTTTTGTAACTTGGGCAAGCCCAGTCTCTTCCTCACACATCCTCTGTAACCTTGGTGCTGACTAGGTGCATCCTGAGGTTTATTCTGGCTTCCTTTGGGCCGTGGCCCATGCCAATGCCCCTGCTCCTTCCCTCTTCCTCTTTCATTGAATATCCTCTTGCTCTCTTAGCTGGGGTCCCTTTCCCCAGGGCATTTTCTTCCCTGCAGCTCTGCTCTTAGGCCCCTCCTTCCTTTGTAGCTGGACTGCACAGCCATGCACTGGGCCTGCCGCGGAGGCCACCTGGAGGTGGTAAAACTCCTACAGAGCCGAGGAGCAGACGCCAACATGAGGGATAAGGTGAGGCCCAGCGCTCGTAAGTACTGGGGTGACTGTGGGTGTTGAGGGCAGAGGTCGAAGAAAAGTCAAGAGGGTAGGAAGGTAGTGAGCTTGTCTGGTTTGGGCAGTGGCTGAAGAGCAGGGAAGCTAAAGCAGTGTTCTGCTGGGTGTCACAGCCCAGAGATGGGTCCCTGCCATCAAGGGGACTCATTTCAGGGAGCACATTTGAAGGTGCACCGTCGGGGTTGGTGGCAAGAAGAGCAGAGGAGACGGGAGAAAAAGAGAACCTCCCTCCTAGGAGCTTTAGGACCACCCAAAATATGCAGGATTTATTCATCCATGCCATCTTTTTTTTTTTTTTTTTAAGTAGATTTCTTTTTTTACTGGGAACATTTCTTGCCTTTTTTTAAAAAAGTTTTTATTGTGAAATATATATACAAAAAAAGCAATAATTTTCAAAGTACATTTTAACAAGTAATTACAGAATAGACTTTAAAGTTTGGTATGGGTTACAGTTCCACATTTTCAGTATTTTCCTTCTAGTTGCTCCAAAACACTGGAAGCCAAAAGAAATAGTGATTCAGCAGTCATACTCATTTGTTAAACCCTATTTTCTCTGTTATACTCCTTCTCCTTTGATCCTACTCCCATTCTATAGGGGTCTTTGGGTTATGCCCATTCTGACTTTTTCGTGATGAAAAGGGATGTCAACAATATAGAATAACGGGTGGAAATAGTTGCTGTTCTTGGAGAGTGTGGCCCCTCTGGGTTTCAGGACTTATCTGGCCCAGGAACCCTGTGGAGGTTATAGGTTTCGGGAATGTAAACTTAGTACATGTAGAGTCTCAAATAGAGCCCTAAGTGTTCCTTAGTGTTAACAGGAATGATGTTTGTTGGGGGTTGGCAAACCATGACAATTAGCAATATCTAACTGAAGCTTGCATAAGAGTAGCCTCCAAAATAGCCTCTTGATTCCATTTGAACTCTCTTAGCCACTGATACCTTATTTTGTTACATTTATTTTCCCCCTTTTAGCTCAGATGGCATTGTCAATCCCACGGTGCCAGGACCAGGCTCAACCCTGGGAGTCATGACCCCCATTTTCAGGGGGACTTTCACCCCTGAATGTCATGTCCTACATAGGGAATCCGTGCAATTTTTCATTTTCCTTATATCTATATGTCTGGTCATCCTTCTTTCCATCCATCTTTCCATCCATCCTTCCCTTCCACCTACCCATCCATCCATCCATTTGTTTATTTATCCATCATCCTTCTATTTGTTCATTCCTTCATTATAGAACCTTGGACAAGTGACTTCACCTCTAAGCCTCTTCTTCTCATCTGTAAAATGAGGGCATTTATACCTACCTTGCAGAATGTTTGTGTAGATTAGATAAGATGATGTATATAAATGAATTATTTCATTCGTTCATGTGAGCTCTAATATTTTGTAAGCTTTTGCCATGTCCATCACATAGTCATCTCTCAGTAAATGGCATCTATTATAATTATTGAAGGAAGTGCAGAGGAGTGAGCAGCTGCTCACAGCTGGGTGGGAGGGGAACCTTAGAAGGCTTCCCAGAGGAGGTGGAATTTAATGCTTAAGAGTTACACCATTGTATAGGGTGGTGGGAAGTTGTACCATCCCTGTCCCTCCAGGGCTCAGGTCTTGGCATGAGGACTTGGGAGAAGGATTAGGTGGGAGTTAGGATAACCCCTGTCCCCAGGGTCACCCCAGGCCAGTTGCCTTTGGCCAGCAGTTCCCTGTTACTTCCCACCCAGCTGCTGAGCACCCCCCTGCATGTGGCAGTCCGGACAGGGCAAGTGGAGATCGTGGAGCACTTTCTATCCCAGGGCCCGGACATTAATGCCAGAGACAGAGTGAGTGCCTGGTTTCTCTCCTGCCCAATGCTACCATGTGGGTGCGGGCAGCCCGAGGTCTCCCACGTGGGCGTGGTCCTTCCCTCCGGGGTCCTTGGGACTATTTGGTCCCGAGCAAGGGCTCTAGCCCATCTCCTGTCACCCTGCTCCCCACCTGCTGCCACATGGGTCGTTGCTGAGTGCCACACTGCCTCTAGGAAGGGGACAGCGCCCTGCATGACGCAGTGAGGCTCAACCGCTACAAAATCATCAAACTGCTGCTTCTGCATGGGGCTGACATGATGGCCAAGAACCTGGTAAGTTCGTCCCTCCCCTGATTCAGTAGTCAGTGTACTGCCCACCCAGGCCCTGTGCAAGGCATGTATAGAGTTAAGCAAAACAGCCTGCCCTGGGAGCACTCGCATGGTAGCGCATGTGCCCTGGGGCAGCCACAGCCTAGGGGTGGGTATCTTTGGCTCTGGCCCTTCACCACAGTAGGTCCAGTCACTGTCATCCAGAACCTCATTCCAGCCCCCACCTCCCAACTCTCTGTGTGTAAGTCTATGCCAGATGGCAAGTGCAGACAGCCTGCAGGGGCAGTAAGAGGACTTCCCTTAGGCTCCCATATAGGCTACACAGGGTCCTAACGTCCACCCAGAGCCACCTAAATCTGCAAGGAACCTCAGCACTTGGTTGGCGCAGCCTTTCGCATCACACCACATTGTTCCCTGGTGGTCCCCCAGTTCCCTTAGGAGCCTAGTCCCCTTGTCCAAGCTCTTCTCTGGGGTCAGAGCAATCACAAAAGGGAGGGGAATGGGAGGTCTCCTCTGGCTCAAGAAAAGCTAAGGGGTCATGCGAAAAGCAGGCAGATTTGGAGAGGGTATAGATTCGGGTTTCTTGGCCTCCGCATTCATGACATTCGGGGGTGGGGATCAGTCCTGTGCATTGCAGGCTGCTCAGCAGCATCTCTGGCCTCTGCCCACTACATGCACAGGAGTATCCAACCCCCAGCTGTGACAATCAAAAGTGTCTCCAGACATTGCCAGTCGGCCCTGGCTGAGAGCCACCAGTGCAGATGAGGGCGGCTCCAGGTAAGGGCTGCCGGACCATGAAAAGGTCTCTTGGTTTCCGCAGGCAGGAAAGACCCCTACGGACCTGGTTCAGCTGTGGCAGACTGACACCCGCCATGCCCTGGAACACCCCGAGCCGGTGACACAGCAGAACGGGTTTGAGGACCCTGCTGGGAGTGGGCGGGCGACCCCCCAGCCTGTGCCAGCCCAGTGAACTCCCACCCCAGGCCAGCCGGGCACCGAATGACCCCAGAGCCAGCCCAAAGTGAATTCTGAGGACCCAGCCCTTCCTCTGCTTCCCAGTAATGGGGGCAGCAGGAAGCCTACTTCGTCCCCACCCCGCTCCCCCCCATACCTATCCCCTCCCCCCCACCGCAGCACCCGGAAGCTACTGCAATAAAAAGTCATTTTTGCTATCTGTGGTATTTCCCTTTGTGTCAGAAGAATGGGGGCAAAGATGGGATGTGCGGAACAGGAAAATGTGGAGTCCTTTGGCACCTCTGAACCAGCACTGCCGCTTCCCTGTCCCCACTGTAAGCTCTTCCTGCACCTCCTCTGGCAGCTGGTTTTCCCAGCCCCTTCCCAATACCCTACAGCCAGGTGTGGCCCCTGCACAGATCAGCTTTGTGATGCGCTTGGCCCATGCCCCTTCTCCTCGTGACTGCTGTCCTGTGGGGCTGTGTGTGGCCAGCGTGGACTGTCACGTGGCGACCTCGGCAGGCGGGGCCTGGCCGGGGAGAGGGACAGCTCCTCACCCAGTCACGCCTCCTGCAGGGCGGGGCCGGCTCCGCCCATCGGCACCGCCAGCTGCGCAAGCGCCAAGCGGAAACCCAGCGGGGCTCCGGGCTTTGGGGCTGGAAAATGGAGGATCCAGGTCCTGCTGGCCTGTCGTGGGGGGTGGGGGTGGGGCCCGTGAACCCATCTGGCCAGACGAACACTGGGCTGTGGCATTTCTCCAGCTGCTCCCCAGAGGAGGGAGGAGCCTCTGGGGCCTGCTCGGGCGCTGATCCTGGGAGTGCCTAGCCCAGGCCTGCCCCACGGCCCACGAGGCAGGGGCCAGAAATACTTAACTAGAGACGTTGCCCATTAACTGGGGAGAGGTAGGAGTCCAAACACAGCCTCAGTTGGGGGCAGAGACCAGCTGGGCCTCAGGCCTCCTGCGGAGATAATGGCCACCAGAGTCTGGTTCCCCCTGAGGCAAGGGCTGAGCAGGGCCTTGTCCAGGAACGTGGGGGGTTGGGCCTCAGGGGAGGGGAGGAAGGTGGACATCGCGGGCATCTACCCCCCTGTGACCACCCCCTTCACTGCCACCAATGAGGTGGACTATGGGAAACTGGAGGAGAACCTGCACAAACTGGGCACCTGCCCCTTCCGAGGTAAGCTGGGCCTCTCCGCTGTGGGAACTGGGGGCGAGGTTAACCACCCCGTTCTCCTCACCAGAGACCATGGGGAGGGGGCACAGGCTCTGTCAAGTAGCTCAGGGCTTTTCAGGTGCCCGGGTTAATTTACTATAGGAGAGGGACAGGGGACACTGGTCTGGGGGGGCAGGAGCTGGGTGGAAAGCTGCCTGCTGGTGTGCAACCTTGCACTGAACCTCACCTGCCTCATTTTTCCCAACTGTAAACTACTAAAGTGATTGCTTGGCTCTCAGCATTACTGAGGTGTGAAAGTCCTGTCAACCACGTCCTCCTGCAGACCCTCACTTCCCTTAAAGCCCTTTTCACACCTGCTCTCTAGGCGAAGCTTCCCTTGGCCCTTCCTCTCCAGATCACATTTGTGACCCTCCCCACCCAACACAGCACAGGCACAATAGATGAAGGTAGAAGAATTGGTGAGTTTGGCTTGCACCCCCACGTCGGTCAGCTGACGACCCTCTGAGGTAGTACTCTGGATAGCCCTGCTTTACAAATGGGAATCTGAGGCTCATAATGACAGTCACTTGCCTAAGATCACTCAACTAATACATGGCTGAGCTGGGATTTGAACTCAGCTGGCATCTGCATGACCCATGCTTTGTTTGACTCCACTGTACTGACTCTCCTTATACCCTGCTGGATTGCTAGACCAGATTATGGAGAGAGCCCTGTTAACAAGCAGAGTCTGGTCAGCACCAGCTTTGGGAATGGAGTGGCTCAGACCAAAGCAGTAACAGTATAGCAGTTAGGAATGTGTACTCTAGATTCAAAACACAACTCTGCCGCTGACTTAGCTATGGGATAATCTCTCAAAACCTGGGCTTTCCCCATCTGACAAATAGAGTGAATAATGCCCATATCATAAGATGGTTGGGAGAAAAAAAATGTGAGAATGCAAGTGGCAGGCAGCAGTGAATTGCAAAGAGTGATACACATTCAATGGTATTAACTCCAATGACAATAATTACTAAAGTGACAGTGTGTGCACTGTGGGCAAAGCTGCTTTCACATCTCATGGTGAGGTGATGTGGCCTTCCCTAAGGGACAGTGAAGTTCCTGTGGATACCCACACTGAGCAAGGTCACACTCTCTAAACAAATTGCTGCTGGAACTCAGCTCATGGGGGCCTGAAAGTTAGAGCTGAGAACTGGTTGTCTTGAAGCAAAATGAGAAGCTGCTTTGAGCTTCAGAGAGAAGACTCTGCTTCAGATTCAAGGACACCCTAGGACAAGGAATTGATGAGTGGACTTTGCATTTGGTATATGCCTTCCACCCAGAGAATCCGGAGATCCTCAGGCTCTCCTCTGAACCCTTCTTCCCTCCCACCCATTCACTGCTGGGAGTGCTCCAGGAGCACTGGCTACAGCAGATTTCTGGCAGGCCGCTAGGCACACATACTCACTTGGCTTTCTCCCTTGCAACCCATGCTGGCTCCCACTTGCTCACTCTCAGCCACATACCAGGAAGGCAGTGGACTGTAGTAGAAAGAGCCCAACATCTGGAGTTAGAAGACCTGGGTAAGAATTCTGTTTCTCATATGGATTAAAACTAAATAAATAATAGGGGGAACAAATGTTAAATTTAGTAGATTGAAATGCTAGTGATCAATGAAAGGGAGGGGTAAGGGGTATGGTATGTGTGCATTTTTTTCTTTTTTCTTTTTATTTCTTTTTCTGAATTGATGCAAATGTTCTAAGAAATGATCATGATAATGAATATATAGTTATGTGATGATATTGTAAGTTATTGATTATATACCAAGAATGGAATGACCATATGATAAGAACGTTTGTGTTTGTAGGTTATGTTTTAAAAAAAAAATTTAAATTATAAAAAATAAATTGTTTCTGCCAGTTACGGGGACCTTGGGAAAATCGCTTGATTTCTTTAACCCAGTTTCCTCATTTTGAAATGGGCACTGAGCCTTCAGGCTCCTGGCCACAGGGTTCAACATACTCGGTCCAAGGAGCTCAAACCTGGGTCACGGCACAGAGAACATAAAGCCGTAGGGCCCTGTCACTGCTCCCAGAGCACAGCAGGATGTCCAGGAAGGGACACCGAACAACTTTAGCTCTGAAATATGTGTTTCTCTTGTCTGGATCCTGGCCCCGGGGTAGGGTTTGCAGTCCAACACTTAGGGTCAGAGGAGAGAACCGCCACAAACCACATGGTAGGGCCCTCCAGCAACGAGCTAAAGGTCCTCAAAACAGGAGCCTTAAAGCTGCCCTTGATGGATTAGTGAACAGGTAAAGGACTCCTCTGGAGGACATTGCCTGAAACTGTGTAGCTCTTTTTTTTTTCAGCATTGTTAATTTGTAGATTATTTGAATGAAGAATATTCTTTCCGAATAAAAGGTACGAGTTGTTGCAGCAGGGCCATGTAGCCCTGAACTCATGCCCTAACAACCTCAAAGGTGGACTTTGAATCGCTTATAGTGAGGTGAGTGGACGAGTGTAGAGCTACTCCAGCGGGATGAGTGAGGTGAGGTCCTCCCTAAACTTTAAGCATGGGACATGTTATCTCAGCATGTAGACTACACTCTGGCATTTTGTTTACATAGTTATCTTTGTATAAACTAAGATTATTACTTTGTTAAATAAAATATTTTGTTTACAACATCACACTTTTTGCAATCCTGTTTCTCGCATTTCTTCATTTTTAACACCCTAAATGTCTCTGTAGGAATAAAAGTAGCCCAGGCCTGTTTTTACCCCAAGGAGCCCTGACTATAACTCTGAATCATGAGCCAAACTTTCATTTTTCTGCACCTACAGAAAGTCTGGCCACAACGTGAACAATGCCATTTACCTGGAGGCAAATTCTGGGTTTACAGGTGCCTCACTAAGGCAGGAAGGGGCAGCCCCCATCCTGGAATGACCCCCAGGGGTCTGGGACCTAGTGAAATCTCCTGTCTTATCTGCTCCGCCTTCTCAGTACCACTTTTTCTCCCCAAAGTTGTGGCTTCGTGTTATTCCAGAATAAGCTCCGTCCTGGGCCCCTTTTCCTTCTAGACCCTGCCCTATAAAGCGGTTGGGTGCTATCAGTGAGGAAGGAATGCGGTGAGTCCTAGCAGCAGAGTTGGTTCCCAGATGGAGAGCGTCACTGTCCTCAGGCAGCCCGGAATAGATGCCAGTCCAGCCACGGTGGGTCTTCTGCCATGGCCAGCCTGACCCAACTGTCTCAGCGCCCTGGGGGCCACAGTATGGGGTTGGGGGGATAAACCAAAGACTAGAAGAAGAATCGCAGAATGGGTCACAAGCAGAAGGCAAAAGGGACTCAGATTTGGGGCTCTCAGTTTGCCAGGCTGCTATGACAAATACCACACAATGGGTTAGCTTAAACAACAGGAATTTATTGACTCACAGTTTTGAGGTAGAAGAAATTCAAAATTGAGATACTGGCAAGGCTTTCTTTCTTCTTGAAGACTGCATTGTTGTGGTGCTGGCTGTATTGCTGCCTGCCATCAAATGGTGATGCCCTCTCCTTTCTGGCTTTTGTGACTTCCAGGTTCTCTTAATAATATTCACCTTCATGCAGTTGGACCGCATCTCAATTAAAAATAACATCTTCAATTTCCTGATTTTGATAACTAAACTGTGATAATTATGGAAGACGTCAACAATTGAGTTCCATGTGCTTTATTAAAATATAAAATTGAAAAAAAAAATAGCATCTTCAAGAGATCCCATTTATAATTGGCTCATATCCACAGGAATGCAGATTAAGGTTAATCTGTCTAATATGGGGTTCATAATCCAATCTACCACAGTGCCCTTCCACTGACCTTGGGGACAACTGTCAGGGTGGGAGATGGGACCCAGGCTTCAGGCAATACTGCCAGGCTGGACATGAGGGATGCTGTGGCCTCTCCCCACCCCCACTGCCTTCCTCACAATGGAGTTCATTGCTGAGGTGGGAGGGGCCTCTAGGGAGGGGGCAGCAGGGGGTCTGCTTGCCAGACACCCTTGGGGAGCCTGCCCTTACAAGCATGCACCATACCATCCTGGCTCCCCCACTCCCAGTGTGCTCCTAACTCAGCCTACCTGGCGTGGGGTCCTGGAGACTTTCCTGGAGCTCGTCCAACAGCCATCATGCAAGGTGGTGCTGGCGGCTGCCCTCTTGCTGGGAGGCGGAAGCCTCATGCTGTGGGTTCGGAGGAGGAGAAGGAAGAGAGTTACTGAGTGTGTAGGCAGGTTTTACCCAACAGAATCCTGCAACCCAAAGAATGAGGACTGGATCAAATCTCACTTTAGCCGCCTTTCTGATGAAAAGCTGGAGGCCAACAACACAGCTGTCTGTCCCCCGGTTGACTGTGGGAATGGAGAAGCAAGCACCACAATTCACGTGGAGACCTTCACCACAAGGCACGGAGAAGGAGGCACAGCTCTTCACCGGGAGTCCTTCACCAGCAGGCAGAGGACGTCTGGGTCCTCGTTGATCAAAGAGACCCACAAGGAGTCGGGGAAATCCTCCTCCACAGATGAGGCCACCTGGGCCGCAGTGGCTGCCTGCACCAAGGAGATCGACAGCAAAGGGCGGCAGCTGGCTAACTCCATGCTGCAGCGTGCCACGGCGTACCAGCACACGGGCCACGTGGAGACCAAAGACATCAACCAGGAGGAGCTGAAGGCTCTTGAGGAGGTGGAGATGAAAGTGCAAGGGAGTTTCCTTGTCCGGCAGGAAAACACCACAGCTGGTTCCAAAAACACCCACACTTTCCCTGGTCACGGTCATCAGAAACACCAGGGCCATCCAGGCCAACCAGGCCTCCAGGGCCATCCAAGCCATCCAGGCCGCCAGGGCCATCCAAGCCGCCAGGGCAATCCAGGCCACCAGGGCCACCAAGGTCATCCTGGTCACTTGACCCACCAGAGCCACCAGAGCCACAGTCTGCCCAATGGCAGCCATCAGATCTGTGACTCCTTTGAAGCCACCTAACCACGGATGGAGAAACCCCTTCCCCCAGCAGGGCTGGCACACCCTCACAGGCCTGTTTTCTCCCTTATAGGGCAACCTGTGTGGCCCAGGGTGAGATGCTGCTGGGATCCTCTCTTCCTCCGGTCCCCACAGGAGCACGGGCCCCTTCAACTCCATGCGGGGGCTCTGCCACAGAGGATGGCGGTGGAGGGAGAGCTGGGAGGAAGTGAAGCAGCTGAGACAGACTCTGAGGCTCCTGAAGACCCATGGAGAGGAGACAGACAAGGCAGATCCCAGGAGCAGTGAAAGCCCCACACTTTTGCCAAATGCCTGGAACTGAGCCAATAAAAAGCCCTGTGTACCCTCACCCTGAGTCGGGGGCTCTGTGGCCAACGCAAGGTCTGGGCAGGAACAGGGGAAGAAGGATCCTTCTCCAGCAGTCCTTGACGTGGGGGCCTTGGTCTGGGGGCTGGGTATAGATTCTGGGAATAGGATATCTCCAGGGGATTCAGCACCCACCCACCTGCCATTGCCAAGGAAGGGGAAAGCAGCCAGGTGTTTCCTGGGTGGAAACAGGCTTTTGGAAGGGAGTGAGCTGGCAAGGTGGGCCCCTCTGCTCTTGGCGTTATCCTCACCCTATTTCTTCTCAAGTCACATTACATCCCACACTGTAGTTCCTTCTCTGCCCCACCTTCTTCCCACTGGGGTCCCACTGCCAACTGGGAGCCCTGCTGGTATCTCCCCACCACCTGCCCTCACGGCTTTGTGTCAGTGTGATCTCTCTCCTCCTTTCTCTGATACTAATATTGGCATGGCTGTGGCTGCTGCTACCAGTATCACAGCACTGTTTCCAGCACCCTGATTTCACATTTTTCGTGGATGCCATGCTCTGTGTTAAGTGCTAAGTCTTGGCCCCATGATGAAAGTATTATTTTATCTACATTTTGCAGAGTTGGAATCTGAGATTCAGAGTACTGATTCGCCCTAGGTGACATAGCTAGAAAGCGAAGTTGCTGGGATTAGATCCCAGTTGTGCCTGCCTGCAGAGCCCGTTCCTAACCGCTGCTCTGTTCTGCCTCGTAGTCTGCTTCCCGCCATCCCCAGGTGGGCTGACCTCGCTAGTCCTTATTCCCAGGTGGGCTGGCCTCGCTCATCCTTATCCCCAGGTGGGCCGGCCTTGCTCATCCTTGTCCCCAGGTGGGCCGGCCTCATTCATCCTTATCCCCAGGTGGGCCGGCCTTGCTCATCCTTGTCCCCAGGTGGCCGGCCTCGCGCATCCTTGTCCCTGACTTCTTCCCAGATGTTCTAAAATGGTCTCTGTCCTCAGGCAAGCCTGGAACTCTCCCTGGGACACAAGACGCCATTTCTGGGGCAAGAGGTGACCCAGAACATTAAGGCAGCTGAAGTGAGGCCACTGCCTCTCTCGTGAAATTTGAGAGAAGTCAGCTACAAGACACTGTTGAACCCCAAGTGATCACTTTACAATAGAAATTCCTTACTGTTTGGGTCTGTTATGGATTTACCAGTGGTTCCTAATCTATGGGCCTCAAATCCCAGCAGGAAGGGGTGGGGGTGGGGGGCAGAGAGAGGAGGCATCCAGAATGACTGCAAAGAATGGATAAATTCATTTTTGCCCTAAGTTCATTTTATGGAACATGGTTTGGAGCTTTAAAATTTTGTGACATTACTGATAGGTGACTTTATATATATTCTGATATGTGTATGGCTTTCCATAGCAGAATGTTTCATAATAGAAATTTTAATTGGGAAAACAGTAGTATCACTCATACTGGAAAATGTTGGCGACTGCAACATTTAGACAAAAAGCAAGAAAGTGGTGAGGGTTAGCTTCTGAAAGTGACTTAAAAAGGTATGCTTATATTCAGAAGACCTTAAATCCCTTACTAAACCTTATTACATGAAATTTCAGATTAGCTAATTGCCAGGTTGGAGTTTTTTGACTTAAATTTTTTTTAAACGTAAAATTCAAATAAAGTCTCTAGCTAATGGTACTTGTGCCAATGTTAATTTTCTGGTTTTGGATAACAGTACTGTAGTCATACAATATATTTTCACTGGGGGAGGCTGGGGAAGAGATGTATGGAACTATTTTTTTTTTTTTTGCAACTTTTTTCTAAAGGTCATTGAAAATTAAAAGTTTTTAGGCTTTTATTTATGACTGCATGTCTAAGTTTTAATGCAGTGACACTGCAAGGAAAATGGTCTCTAGTCAGCCAGCTCAAGGATATAGTCTTGGTAAGGAGACTGGTTAGATGATTTTTGTTAGATTAGGTGCAGAGTAGTTAACAGCCACTAGATTCTTGGTTGAGAATCAGCTAAGGGAATGGCTGGTTTCCCAGAATAAAGTTTAATCCTATTAACGTTTACCAGGGAATCGCTCAAGAATTTTTATCAGGAATGCTCATTTCTTCCCAGAGAGAGATGATGAATTATACCATGCAAAAAGATTCTGCCCCAGACCAGGTTTGGTACAATTTTTCTTTTACAAAACAAATTGTCAGCACACACTTAGGCACCATGCTTGGTGTCATGGGGGAGGCCAAAAGGAGGAGGGCATGTCCCTGACCTTGGTGACTTTAGGCAAAATAGGACCAGCAATGTGCAAGGAGACCAAAATGCTGTGGAATGCAAGGAGGAGGGAAACTTGGGAAAGGCTTTGTGGTCTGGTGTTCCAGGCAACAGCAAGAGCACAGGTATAGAGGCAGGGAAGTGGTGGGTTAATTGAGGAGGGACAACAAGAGACAGGCAAGGGATGGGAGAAAAGGCCAGAAAAATGACTCTGAAGCTTAGAGTCAGGGAGGAGTTTGGAGACCATCCAGACCAATTCTCTTATTTTACAGCAGAGGCCAGATTGAAAACTTTTGCCCGATCCCATGGGTAGGGACATTGAAGGGTTCTGAAGATATCCGTGCATTTGAGTAGGCAACAGGGAAGGACAAGGAACAGGGAATGGAAGTTCAGATGACAGGTAACCAGTGGAGAGATTCCAGGAAGACTTCCCAGAGAAGGTAGCAATGATGATGGACCAAGAGGATTTACAGTGATTGGGGATACTCATGTAAGAGAGAGACTGCGATTCCTTTTGGCCATAGTAAGTCACCATGTTGCTTGTGCATCCCCAACCCCAAACACCCACTCCTCCAGGCCACTCTGACTCCCCAGAGCATCCAGAATAGCTGGTCAGAGGAGAGCAGCTTTCTGAAATGAGAATGAGACACTCTTGTCTAACAGCTGGAGGGGGCCTGAGAGGTCTTTGAGAGCAGCCTCCCTTCCGACACCAGCCATCGTCCTCCTCAAAGTGAAAGCTTCCACCCTCCTGATTTAAAGCTACCAACCTCCTGATTTAAGGCATCCACCCTTTATCCTGACTCCATAATAATTACAGCTCACACAGAGGGCCAGGTTCTATTCTAAGCACTTTATATATAGTGTCTCATGTAAACCTCACACCTGTTCTGTGAGGAAGGTATTAATCCTCAGTTCTCATCTGAGAAAGCTGAGGTTTGGTTAAGCCATTTGCCCAAGTTCTCATAGCTGGTGAGGGCCATACCGAGACTTCAATCCCAGCTTAGACCTTTGAGCTCGTGCCCTTGCTTGTTCTACTGCGCTGTTTCCCAGTTTCTCCACAACTCTCCTTCCTCTCTCCCTTGCCCACTAGGACCCTGATCTCTTCCTCTTCTCTACACCCCCTTTCTACACTATGGAAGGCACATCAGGCCTGAAACCAGACATCTAGCTGAGGGGAAGAAGGGGGCTCTTTGCAGCATCAGTTCACAGATTTCAAAGTGCTTTCATGTACATTCCCTTATTTGGGCCTTTAAAACAGCCCTGTTAAGGGAGGCTTGGAAATTATTTCATTGCCATTCCACAGAAGAAGAAAAAAAAATCTCAGAGATGTGATGTGACTTGCAGAATAGATATACACACCATGCTTCCCTCTTGTCCAGTCTGGCTCTCCTTCCTTCTTAGGAGTCTGGTGTGGGTCAGATGCTTCTTTAATGGGACAAGCCAGAGACCCAGGCACTAGGAAGGAACCTGAGCCCAGGGCCTGCGTCTGCCTCCCAGAGTGCAAGACCCAGCTTCTCTGTTGTTTAGGCTGGTGCCCCAAACCTGTCCACCATGGGACCAGGGGCCTCTGGAATGGACTGCTAGGGTGAAGATTGTCTTGACAGTGAGTGACCATGGCTGAAGAAGTGACAAAAAAAATAGCAAGAACCAGTCCCAGCGCCCTTTGAGGAAGGGTAGGAGCTGGTGGGGAGGAAGATGACACTGGCATTTGAGTAGAGCTTGCTCTCTAAATCCCCATTCAGAGGGTATGGGTCTGATTGTGGCTGGGCTGGAGCACTCCACGAACAGGTGGAGCCCATTGGGAAAGCACTGGGGTAGCAAGACATAAAGAGATTCCTACCTTTAGCTCCTAACCTGATAGCAAGGACTTGATCCTCGGGAGGCAATCCAGAAACCAAACTCAATTTGCCTCAAGATGTTTCCTGCAATATTACCAAAGCAAAAAAAAAAGAGGTAAAAAGCTAAGTATCCAGTGAGAGATTTCAGGTGAGCCATTCAGTGGAATCTAATGGTCTGGTTAATAGCATTGTGGTAAAAAGCTGAGTCTACAACACATTGTGTCCCCTTATGGATGACTCATGGGAACAATTTCTCTTGATTGCGATGCCAAGAAACTCTTTGCTTCCCCAGGGCAGCTGCCTTGTTTTCATTTTTTGGATTCTACATGTCTGTTAGCTGACCATGTTTCCTTTTTAGCTTTGACTGTCGGGAAGCTCCAAATCAAATTTATGGCCTAGCTCTTACAGCTATATGGCAGGGATTTTGTAGACCATTATTTCTCCTGGTTTATTTTCTTTCCTTTCACTTAAATGTACTTCTATTTAGTGACAATCTGGAGGTACTGTATGCTGTATTTGTAAATTGTTTGGGAATGGAATAAGATGGGGAGGAGAAAAAGAGGAAAGACAAAGTTAAATGAAATAAAAAGTGGAAAGGAAAATGATTCTACTTACATTCCCTTGATAGTCAGCTGAACAGTATGAATTTTCTGCATTTTCACAGTTATAAAGGGTTGACGCTATACCTGGTACAGGTTAGAGACCTCTCAAATGATTGGCAAAAAAGGAAAACACCAAATAAAACAATGAGCGATCACTTTTCACCCAGCAAATTGTTAAAATCAGTTCTGACAACATGAGTTGTTGGCATGGATAAACGTAAGCAAACTCTTCGGTGCTGCTAATAGGGATAAACTGTTTAGTTAAAGGGAAGTTTGGTACCTGTGAAGATGCACACACATATGGCCCAGCAGTTTCATTCCTAAGTACTTAACTCTAGAGAAGTTCTTGCGCATGTGCTCAGGAGACTATACAGAAAATGTTTGTTTCAACTTTGTAATAGCAAAAAGAAGGAAACATTCTAAATGTCCTCAGCAGGAGAGTGAAAAATAAATTGCAATTTAACCATACATTGGAATGCTATGCAGCAGTTAAAATGAATGGAACAGAGCTAGGTGCATTGCTGTGGGCAAAGCTCAAAACATGATAATGGGTGAAGACAACATTGCAGAAAGTTGTATAAATTTGATCCCATATAAAGTTTAAAATTGTGAAAATCGTATTACATTTTGTTTTTGGTTCCAAACATGTGTCTTAAATGTGTAAAGACATGGATGGGAACCATAAACACCACCTATGAGTCAGAGAGACCAGGAAGAGGAAGGAGGTACTCAGGGGAGAGTTGCTATGGGTACTGGGTACTTAGATACAGATTATGTTATTATTTATTCCTTTTAGTATGTCTAAAGCATTTCATTAAAATTTTAAAAATGCTTTAAAAACTCTCATTGCAACTGGGTGAAAAACAGTTTCTCTCTGGATCAGGACAGAGATGTGGGAAATGGGGAAAAACCAAGGGTGTTCGGGAGGCAGGAAGCTGGGGATGCGGAGCACCAAGGTCCCGGCTACTCCTAAGAGGATGGGGGGTATCGGCTGGACCGTGACGGGGCTTGTGTTGCAGGCTTCGTGGTCCAGGGCTCCAACGGCGAGTTTCCCTTCCTGACCAGCAGCGAGCGCCTGGAGGTGGTGAGCCAAGTGCGCCAGGCCATGGCCAAGGACAAGCTCCTGCTAGCCGGCTCTGGCTGCGAGTGTGAGGCCTCCGTGCCCGGGCCCCGGGGCACGGCTGCTGGGGGTGGGCCGCGGGACAGGCTCCTTGGCCCTGGGCGTGGGGGTCAGCCTGCTTGTTCTGAGAAACGCTGAGGGACCCCCTGCTAGGGTCCTAGCCCAGGCCCTCTTCCTCTGCTCTCGCCCTCCATGGCCCATTGGAAAGCCGGTGTCTTTCCTCCTGCAGCCACTCAAGCCACGGTGGAGATGACGGTGAGCATGGCCCAGGTGGGGGCTGATGTCGCCATGGTGGTGACCCCTTGCTACTACCGTGGGCGGATGGGCAGTGCTGCCCTCATTCACCACTACACCAAGGTGGGTGTGAGGCCGGGGATGGGGGAGGCTGCTTTACATGAATGGCAGTTGTAAGGTAGGGGTTGAGCACCACCGTGGACCAGCTGTGTGACATTGGGCAACTTAACTAACCACTCTGTGCCACTGTTTCCACCCCTCTTCCTCATAGGGTTTTTGTGAGGATTAAATAAGATGATGCACATAAAGGGCTTAGAATTGTGCCTGGCACATAGAAAGCACTCAACAAATCTTACCCAGTATTCTTGCTTACCATCAGGGTACATAGTACTGGTGGCTTGTAGTTGAGCAGTGGGTCTGTCCAGGCGGCCCTGCAGTAACCCAAGTCAGGACCGTGTTGGGGTGACTCTGGGAGGCCAACCCTTCCCCTTTCTGTGCCCCCTAGGTTGCTGACCTCTCTCCAATCCCTGTGGTGCTGTACAGTGTCCCAGCCAACACGGGACTGGACCTGCCTGTGGAGGCAGTGGTCACGCTTTCCCAGCACCCAAATATCGTGGGCATCAAGGACAGTGGCGGAGATGTGAGTGGCACCATCCTCTGGTCGGGGTACCCCCTCTTTCTCTGGGCCCCAGCATTTTTGGTACCAACGTTAGTACTGCTCTGGAAGCTGCTTGGCTCCTGGCTCCTGTTTGGGTTCTCTCCATCCTGTGTACACTCTGGGGCCTTCACTGAACTTTTGGGCATCTCTCTGGGAACCCGGCTCTCATACTACTACTGGTCCTTCCTTGTTCCAGGCTGGCGGCGGAGGCTCTGGGCTTGGTCCTCACACTGGGTTTCTGTTGTAGGTGACCAGGATCGGGCTGATTGTTCACAAAACCAGGAGGCAGGATTTCCAAGTGTTGGCTGGATCGGCTGGCTTCCTGCTGGCCAGCTATGCCTTGGGTAGGCTGCCCACTACTCTTAAACTGTGATGGGTAACCAAGATCCATCTAGGCAGCTGCAGTCTACTGGGAACAACCAGACAGGCTGGAGCTGGGTCTGCAGTGGGAGGTCTCCTGGACTGCCTGTTCTGAAACTGCAAAAATCTGGCCACACTGCTTGCCTTTTTTAATACTGGGTGCTTGCAAGTGGCTTTCTTGGGCGTGGTGTGGAGGGTGGCTGGTGCCTTATCCCTGGCCTACAGTAGGGATGCCTGCAGTTTCCTCTAAATCCATGCTCCCTGCTTAGGGCACAGATGCTCTAACCTCACCCTATGTGAGGCTTTGGGCCCCTCCTGTCTAGTCCAGGAGTCCCTTTTCCTCTTCCCCTGATCCTAGGCCAGAATGAATGGTCAGACTCATGGGACTGGTCCAGGGGTCTTCAGATGCCTGATCCAATTCTCTTCCAGGCCAGAGTCCTAGAGGTGTCAACATCAGACCAACTGCTCTTGTCCTAGGGTTCAGGTTGGATTTGCACCCTGGAGTGTAGGGAAGGGAACATCTATTCCCTTCAGCTGAAGCTCCAGTTTGTAAAGTTTTGTGTTGCTTTTCCAGCGCTGTAGGCAACTACACTGACTCCTGCTTTCTCAGGCCTCTGCAGACTTTGGCTTGTTGTATAGGCGCTTGCACATTTCCCCTCTGCCATGTGGCAGTCTCTAAAGTACAGGGGAATAAGAGGGGACACATTTCTGCCCCGTTCCTGTGACGGAGGGTAAAGAGCATAAGCACTGAGGCTAGCAAATCTGTGGGGAATCCCAGCGCTGTCATTATTCACTGAGCAATTCTTGGCAAGCTCAACCTCTCTGGGCCCCAAAGATTACAGAGCCTCTGGCCCAGGGTCTGCTACAATGCCAGCACATAGTAAGACTTCAATAAATGGGAGCTAAATTACTTCATTCCAAATTGCCAGCTCTTTCTCTCTCCAGCCTCAAGGCCTCCATGCCTTGTGTTGCTTGTAACTAGCCTTAATGACACTCACAGGCTGGCAGAGGTGGCAGGGCCTTCTGAGATCACTGCCAACTCATTTTCATTGCCCAGAAGAGAAAAAAGAGGACCAGAGCGGGGACTACAATTTGTCCAAGTTCACGAAGCCAATGGGAGAAAATCCCTGGTCTCCTGACTGTGTCCATAGTTCTCTCTATCACCCCACCTCCACCTTCACCACTGTTCCAGTCTGAAGTCACCAGGAGGTATAAGATTTCAGAAGAGCAAAGACTTTCCATCCATTCCATCCCCTTTCAGGACTGATGAGTCAGGGGGCTATTGGAGGAACATTGGAGGCACCAACTGGCAAACGGGACTCTACTCCGGGGGTGGGTATACCAGGAAGGAATGGTACCTGAGTTAGCCTCTGGCTCTGCTCCCTGCCCCTCACAGAATAGCTCAGAGCTGCACTCAGCATGCAACATTCTGTTTCAAATATGTAAGCAACTTTTCTCTCTGGAAATCTGGACTCTGTTGACTCACAGAGCTTGCCTTTGACGTGGCCAGCCAGGGCCAGAGAAATCCAAATCCCATCTCCCCAGAATAAAGAGGCGCTGGGGGGCTGGGGGGCTGGGGGTGGGGTCCCCGGGGAGGAGAGGCGCTAGCTGATGTTCTGCATCTCCCTCTGGGGCAGGAGCCGTGGGGGGCGTTTGTGCCCTGGCCAATGTCTTGGGGGCTCAGGTGTGCCAGCTGGAACGACTCTGCCTCATGGGGCAATGGGAAGATGCCCAGAAGCTGCAGCACCGACTCATCGAGCCAAACTCTGCGGTGAGCTCCCAGCTAGTGGCAGTGGGGGAGGGGTCCCTGCATCCTCATGGAGCCGGAGCCAGGGCTGGCACAGGGCTCCCCACTCCATCCCTTCTCTTTCTGAAAGTCCTTTCAGAAACCATCACCCCGTGGGAACTCCCTGTGCCTCCCCAGAAAATCCTGACTTCAGACAATGTTGGGTCCTATTGGTTCTCCAACTTAAGTGAGTGTCAGAATTCATGTGGCGAGCTAGTTAAAATTCGAATCCTTTAGGCCTGGAGTGTGACCTAGCACTATGCATTGAAACAAGCATATTGGGTGATTGTGACATAAGAAATCTTGGAATCATGCTTAGAAATGCCCTGCCTAGAGAGAGCGAAATATGGAGCTTTAAATCAGCTTTAGAGGAGGCCAGATCCTGAAAACAGAATAGGAAGTAGCAGAGAAAGAGTCGGAAGGCTGGAAGTGTACAGAGCCCAGATTTTCCAGGAGAGTTCTGTCTTCAAAGAGTCTGTCCTGCCGTCAGACCACCGTGTTGCTCCTTTAGTCCGGAGGCCCCTAGTGTGCCTGCCTTCTAGCTTTTAGGGTCTTCTTATGTTTGTTTTTATATATTGTCCAAAGTAGTTCTACTCTTTGGGAGGAATAGGGAAAAGTATGTCTATTCCATCTTCCTGGGAGTGGAAGATCTAAGCAGTTTTTTAAAGTGATTATTTTTCCCCAGAACATTAAAGTAGTTGAAAAAATACTGAAAAATTTGAAAGTAGGTATGTCAAAATTCACAGCGTTACTTTAAGTTTCAATATTTTATTTATTCCAAAACATACTTTGTTATAATTTTACTTTCCTGGCTTTAATGGAAACAAAGACATCAAACATGTTTTTTCAATGTTGAGTTCTAGAAAAATGAAATAAAACATGCATATGGGGGGTCACATGTTTTTACTTTTGCCTCAGGCTCTAATGTGACATGGCAATGGCATCGTCAGATTTTTAATTTTTGACATTTTTGTTCATCCTGAGCTTTTTTGCATTGATTTTTATTTTTTAATAATATTTATATTATGAGTTTCTTGACACTTCCTTAAATTTTGTGCTGAGTCAAGTGGCTCAGTAGCCTTGACATCCTCCCGGCTCTAGTGTCAGGCACTGTGCTAGGTACTCTGAGACAATATTTTGTTTGAGTGCAGTAGTGAGTGGACTCTAGATCCCCTCATAACTAGTTTCCTTACTTTAAAGGGACAGATTTACTTAGATTCAGGGAAAGGACTGCTGGGGAGGCACGCATGAGTCTCTCTGGATGCAAAGGTTCTCCTCTATAGGACACTCTATCGATAAGATGTAAGGACTGCAGAAATAAAGGCCTTCTGGCTGTCCTGTATGCTAAATTCCACATTCCACTAAGGTGGGGCCTCTGCTCTCCCACTTCCACCCACCCAGGAAAGAGAAGCACCCAGAACCTGCCTATCCTTAGGACAGGAAGAGGAGGGGCTCTTGGGGACTGGTCCTACATTGTGGTATTTTTCTCATCTGATGCCTGTGACATCTCTCTGGGGTGGGTATTGTTATCTTATCTTACAGATGAAGCAGCTGGGGCTGTCCCTTGGGAAAAGAGAAATCCTGGCTGTATCCTAGCTCCCTGAATGTCCTTCTGCCTTACCCTTCATTCTGTGCCTCTCCTGTGCCAGCCCTGGGCACGCACTCGGGGATGCCTGGAACACCTCTCTGCTGCCTGGGCTTTGTATGTTTAGCCATCCCAGGAACAGCTTAATGTCACCATATTGCACTGCCCTGGTCAAAATTTCTTCCTCTGCCTTCCCACCCAGTCAGCCTCCTGCCCCTGGCCTTATCTAGAACTTTCACCGGTCTTTACCACCAAAGCATTTGACCCTTTTCAGGGTCAGAGAAGGGGGCAAATTCGGGATCTTCAAAACTTTTCTGTAGGTACCTCTTGCTTCCATTTCTCCTCTAGGTCTTTCCCACCTAACTCAGGTTTGGAGGGGAAAGGGCAGATTGATTATTATTTTTTTCCCTTTACAAAGCCCATACTTCTAAGGTTTTATCTTCCCTCAAAATAAAACTTTAAAAGGTAATAAATGCAATGATTAGTTTAAAAGTTTTTAGGTAGTCAAAGAGCCAACCAACACTTCCAATCAACATGAAATCACCAGTTGCTTCACCAAAAGTAAAGAGATCTGAGGCTCCATTTTTTCTATAAAAGTTCATGCATAATTTTAAATGATGACAATAGCTTTATATCACCTTCTACAATGGAAAAGACTTCAGAGACCTTGTAGTCCTGCCCCCTCATTTTGGGACAAGGGAATTGCTCAGCGATAAGTTAGTGGCATAAGGCTACAAAACATAACGTCTCCTGGCAACAGTTCATTGTTTTCCCTGTGAGAAGCATTTAGAATAGGGACAGGAAGGGTGGGGCTGGGGTGTGGGTGCGGATCCTGCTCCAGTGGGAGGGGAGGTCAGGGTTGAGTCCGAGGCTCTCACAGACCTTCCTTCCTTTCTTCCCAGGCCTAGTGTGCTCTAGGCCAGGCTCCAAAGAACCAGGCTATAGACGGTGGTGCTCTAGTGTCCAGAGCCACAGCCTTGCTGCCTTCTCCCTGACTCCCATCCCAGCTTGAAGACTGAATGCCACTCTCCTTCCCAATGCATTCTGTTTCTCTCCTAAAACCAAACAAGGCGCCTTTCTTCCTTCTGTTCTCTGCAAATGACTGCTTTCTTGTCCCTAAGTCTGGATTCCTGATCTACCTTGGGTGTCATAGATTTGATAGAGTCACTTTACAGTGGGAGGAGGATGGGTATTCCAACTTTCTGATGGGCCCCAGATATGTGTGTGCAGGAGATTCCCCAGTCTCTTCTAACAGGCCCCGCTTTGCAGGTGACCCGGCGATTTGGGATCCCAGGGCTGAAGAAGACCATGGACTGGTTTGGCTACTACGGAGGCCCCTGCCGGCCTCCCTTGCAGAAGCTGAGCCCTGCCGAAGAGGAAGCACTGCGCATGGATTTCACCAGCAATGGCTGGCTCTGAGAACTGGGAGGGTCGAACCCGGGTCGAGCCCATCTCAGCCACCTGCCTTGCACCTGCAGCCTGAAGAGCAGCATGGGGGACTTGGGGGCAAGAGGCTCCTCTTCCCACTCCAGCCCTCTGCATAGCCTCTCATCAGGCTACTGCTGCTCACATCTCCTGATCTCACAGTTCGTGACCTCTCACATTTGTATCCTAAACTTCTTGCCTCTAGAGATCCTCTGAGGAGAAACAATTTCTTACTGTGGATGCTTTCCTAACCCCAAAATCCATGAACCAAGAGCCAGAGGGGAAGGGTAGGGTGGCAATTGGATATAGGAAGGAAGTTCATGCTACTGATGGGAAGACTACTTATAGACTTGGGGGTACAAGTTGAGTCTAGCACAATGCAGCTGGAAACCAGAGCTACTCCTCAGAACTTAAATTCTGACTTTAGCCAGGGGCAGTGATAGGTTAGGAAACCTGATCAGGAAAGTACCACAGGTCTTTAAAAGGCCCCCACACTACATTCCGGTCACAATGTCCTTTCCTAAATCTATTTTCATTCATCTCATATCCTTGTCTTTAGCCTTGGATCCCAGCCATCTAAAAGCTAGGAGGGCACTGAGACAGCCCAGTTGCTCTCCAGAGTCGCTAAGTAATGACACCTGGTGGATAAATGTTACATTCTGGAAGACTATTGTAGATAGTCCATGTCTGAAACACTAGGGAGGGTACTGGACTTAAGACAGGACCATCCTCTTGCCTATAGGCATTCTGCTTTTATTGTTAAAAATAATTACTTTGTTACTGCAATAAAATTTAATAAGTAAAATCAGTGTGGCTATGTACAGATCAATGCTCCATGCTCCACAGATCTCAGGGCCTGCCCCTCCAGGTTTCCTGCCCAGATGTCAAGAAACTTCCTAGAAGCCATTCAGCTCTTGTAGTCTGTTTTTTTCCCAGCTCTGAGAGAGCCCAAACAATACAGAGGAAACAGATTTTCAATGAGTGGCAGCCTAGGGAAAGGAAGTTATTGAAGTTTTGAAAGGAAGAGGTAATAAGCAAAAAGCTTCAACTGAAATATTTAGAAATACATAGCACCTTAAGCAAAATAACAATTTTCTTTAAAATTTAACTCTTTTCAGTGGTAATACCTGACTAGTGGCAGAAAAACTGAGATGAATTTGAAAAAAATTACTCTGGTTAAAACAAGTTTAAGGGGATGTAAATAGATCCTTGCTTAGGACAAAGGTTAGAGGAGAGAAGAATATGAGGTATCAATCTTCAGATGAAGATGGAAATCTGGATAGCACCAACGCTCAGGGCTTAGCACCTGGGCTCTTCTCCAGGCAGCTTCTGGAGGCTCTGGGCTCAGAGGAGAATCATGTTTAGCAACAAGTTAGAGTTAGGAAGGCAGGCTATTAAAGTGATTAAGAGCTCAGTTTCTGGGCTTACATAGGCTCCCATTAAGTTCTCGGAGCTTCCCCTTAGGACCTTGGGGAAATTACAGTTTCTCTCCATTGTTGATGAATTCTATATTTGCAAACTCCCCTCCACTAAAATTTATTTGTATCCCCCCCAAATCAATACTCCCTGCACTTTTGCGGTCATTCCTGAACACACACAGAGCAGCAAAACTTCCCAGCTGAGGTCAAATAAAGTCTTCTCTTGTCTTTCATATTGTAAGCAAGCGTTCCATCTGTAGTATATTTAATGCCATGTTTTTTACATTTTTGTGCTTTTATTGGTGATTTTACTGCTTAAAATAGCCTTCATGTGTAGTACTGAAGGGCCCTCTAGTGTTCCTAAGTGGAAGAAAGCTGTGCTGTTGCCTTATGGAGGAAATAAATATTTTAGACATGCTTCATTAAGGGATAAGTTATATGTGTTACAGAGTGCTGTTGGCTATGAGTTCAATGTTAATGAATCAACAATATATACTAAATACAGTGTCTTTAAACAGAAACACACATAATACAAGGTTATTTGATTGGTGGATGAAAATGTTGTGACCTGAGAGAGGCTCCCAGGAGCCTAACCCTCTATTTCCCCGAGGAGCAGTGGTTCAGTATTTGCTAATTCTTGGTGACTTTATAGGCCAGAACCACTGTGAGTGATGAGAACTGACTGTATTTAAGTTCCTCAGCCTTGTCTATAGTAAGAGGATAATAATAATACCTTCTTCACAGGGCTGGTGGTGAGGACTGAGCAAGAGTATGCATGTAGAAGGGTTAACAGGGCAGGTAAGTATTCCACATTAGCTGTTATGGGGAAATATTACTCCACTGGTTGCAGAGAAAGAGAAACCTTAGCAGCAGTTGACTTGCCTAAGGTAACCTAACAGGTCTGACAATAACTGGTCTCAGGACTAGGGTGTCTGGTGCCGGGTGAGAAGAGTACGGTGGAAAGTACTTTGGAATCATAAAGGCCGGGATATAAAACCTAGCTACCTCTACCATGTACTAGTCTGGGCAATCAGAAGCTGTCTAATTTTTAAATAAAAGTGTTTATATCTCCCATCACCTTGTAGAGTTTTTGTGAAAATTACATTATATTATACATCAAAGTGTGCAGTTGGGACACAAAGTCCCCAATGTGTGATTAATTTTTAGAAAGAGCAAATGGGTAAATATTCATGGAGACACAGAGCAAGAAAGGCAAAAAAACTAAGTATAAGCAGTTCTGGTGATTTGTTTATTCCTCATAAACACTTATTTCTATAGTACAATTCTGAGATTAAATAGAGGCACATGGCTATAATTTCCACCACAATTTGCTGTGAGGATAAGGGGCTGAGGGCGTGGGTTTGGGTCACAGGGTGACTGGGGCCTCTGAGATGAGCTGTGCAGACAGAGATCCTATCAGTTGAGATCTGACCCCAGGCTTGATGGCCAAGGCTCATGGTGCAAGAGAGAGTGAACGAAATGCAAGATGCCAAATGCTCTTTTAGTTCACTGCAGTGCCACAAGTGTCCACTTCTCCCTAAATTCGTCTAGGCCGAGGCTGGTTCCACCCACTGGTCCACTGGGAAGGAACTGTGTCAGCCCAACCATCCCTAAGGACCCAGCTCACTTGTGATGGGGCTTGAAGTGGCCCAGATATGTCTGCTTTTTGCCCTGGAGTAAGTAATGAATGCAAGTTATAAGATTACTGTTTACACCAGTTTTTTCTGTCCCATATCTAAGAAGGGAGAGAGGCACAGGTGGGGATTATCTGCTGTAACGCAGGAAAGAAAGCCTGCAAAGTCAAGGAAGAGGGAAATAGCACTCTACTGAATCCTTCAGGGGTGGGAGTGGGGGGAGTGGGGCAGTTGGGGTTGGGGGAATAAGCAGAGAAAGATACCAGTCTGACCGGAAAAAACGAAAGGCCTGGAGCCAAGATTCCACCCAGCAGTGAACGAGGGGCTAACATACAGAAAAGCTCTGACCGTGACTTCCACAGATCTACCACACTGTCAACCCATCCTTTTTATTTATTTATTTTTAATAATTTCTTCAGGGTGGCACAAAACACCCCGGCCCTAAATTGGAGCTAGGATAATCTGCTTCAAATACAGGCAGAAGGAAGACTTCTGTATAACTTAGCAGAAAATGTACAAGGCAGAATCAGGTCTGCACTGGGTAATCCAAAGTTTTAGAAACAGAGAGTATCAACGAGCGAGGAAAGGCAGCTCTGGGGTCCTCTAATACAAAAAGCTGAGGGAAAGGCAGAACTGGTAACAACTGCTGCAAGATCTACAGGCCAGATCTCCCTCACTGTGAGCTCTGCCTGACTGGCAGGTGATAGGGCACACAACGAGGCTTCTGCGCCACAGTCATTCTCATCTCCCACCTGGTTCATTTGTTCACCTCGAGTGAAGAGCCTGGGCATTTGCTTTGCCTGATGCTTGTCAGCTGGTGCACGCTGTCCCCATCAGGCAGTGAGATTCCTGGCTGACTTGGAGGCACTCTGGGCCCGCTGGACCACAGCAGAACACTTCTCACGCCGCAGCAGCTTATTATTCTCAAACAGACCTTCGTTGCGGGGTATTCCATGAGAGCCGTCAGGGAAAGTCAGCAGACCTGTGAGAAGAGAAAATACGGGAGTGACAAAGGCAGTAATGTCTCATAGATCAGCTCTGTCTGCAGAGGTGGAGAAAGAGAAAAACTCACCACTGTCCCCAGGAGGACTCTTTTGACTGTGCTCTAATACAACCTATAGGCCCCAGGGCAGGGTCATTATGGATTGCTGGACATCCAGAGAAAAATGAAGCTAAAAAGGTGTATGCCCACCCATATTATGCTCACTTACGCCACCCATCCTGTTGGGCTGCAACTTACCAAAACCATCTACTCTGCCATTTTTAAATTCTCCCTCAAAGGTCATGTTGTCATGCCGAATGAAGACTCCGACGCCGTTAAATTTGCCTTGGGCAAACTCTCCCTCGTACCTGCAGAAATACCAAGAAGTTAGCCTTTTGGGGGAAGTTACCTCTCTAGGTTAACTGAGTCGAGTAGCTGCTGCTATGTATTATTCAACAATATGAAGAAGAAAAACCAATTTCACTTGTCTGAGAGCTCCACCCACCTCTATTCCTCTCACTCCCAACCAGCAGAGAAGGGCCATGATATGAGGACCTAAGGTCAAGGAAAGAACATAAGAGAATGGAGATGGGGTAGAAGGTCACTCAGCTCCTTGCCATTTCAAATTTTAGATTTATTTAAAAGGCAAACACTAAACTAACTGCTTACTCTTGCCTGTGTTTTGTAGGGGCTGGGAGAGGCTCAGGGTTAATCACATCCTTATCACTATTCGAGTTTTAGATCAGAGCCTCCTTAGCTTAAGGCTGAGAAAGGTATGACCCAATCAATACCCACCTTGAGCCATCTGAGAAGGTCAGTACCCCGAAGCCATTAAAGAGCCCATTCTCAAAATGACCCAGGTAGGTGCCACCATCTGCAAACATCAGTTGACCAAAACCATGTCTGCGGCCTGAGCAAAGAGAAGGACAGGTGTCAGGTTGGAATGGGGCAGCTTCAGGGTACCTTCTGCTCATCTAGAATCCCTTACCTTCTGTCAAAGGAATATTTCTTCCACAAAGGAAAGAATTCGTAACATTTTTAGAGCAGAAAACTATTACACAGAGTCAGGCATCTGGAAAACCTGGCTCGTGGGACTTTCCTATCTCAAGTTACAACCATCAGGTTTGGAGCAGGTCACTCCAAGCAGGAAAAATTTAAAAAAGCACTTAAAAATAACAATAGCTTACATTTGCAGAGCTTTTACTATGTGCCAAGCACTCTTCTAAGCACTTTGAATTTACCATCTTATTTAATCCTCATGACAACCCTATGAGGTAGGTATAGTAATACTGTTATTCCCATTTTGCAGATGGGGAAACTGAGGCAAGGAAAAGCTAAATAACTTAGTTAAGATCATAGTGTTAATAAATGGTAGAACCAGGCAGCCTTATTCAAGTGCCTTCAACACTTACCACACTACAAGGCATTTCTGAGGAAAAATAAAAGTGTCCCTTTAACACTGTCAGGCAAACCTCGCAGCCTGGCTGGCAACATTAGTTCAAGCTTTGTTCCATTAAAATAGCTGTTTACCCACTGAACTGACCAGGAAGCAAAGCAGATGCTGAAGAGGCAATAATGCCGTTGGAGCTGAGTGTGAGGGAGTTCTCTGGGTGGACAGATACTGCCCAGGAGAGCCTTTAGAAGGCTCGGTTAAGGGGGTGGCAGGTGTTTGGAAGACAAGAGAAAAGGCTTGGGATGGAATGAGGCAAGGTCACACCACATCTGCACAATTTTTTTCTCAAAGCTCAAAAATTTATCAGCTACATGCTTCTAATAGGAAAGGAATGAGTCTCATGTTGCTAAAAGCTTGAAAGCTCTTCACCTGCACAACTGGAAGGTCAAGTCTCCTTAGGGTACTTCCCAGCTTGCTAGGATTGAACCCAAAAGAATTAAAGTGACAAGACAGTGTTCTGAAATGATGCATCATTAAAGGGCTTCCTGCATAGTGTCAGGCTCCAAAGAATGTTGTTAGCATTCCCCACATAAATACTTCCAAAAGTAATGAGCTGTCACAGGAATCCCAAGGTCATGAAGTTCATTTGCTTGAGTGTCTGCTCTAATTTCCAGATCATCCTCAACTTCTTAGGGGTCAGTGGAACCAAGTCATTGCAATGAATTCTGTACTCTCTTAATTTATGGGCACAATTCATTTTATTCTGCTGGGTACATTTGCATTTCTTAAAACAATTCTCAAATAATACCACTAAAGGATGTTAAAACACTTTAAATTGGAAAGATTTAACTCATTTCTGGAGGATGGATTAACAGTATCATTTTCTAATTCCATTATGTAATCCTTATATAGACTAAAGGAAAGCTACTAGTTGTAATTTAATTTTGGACCTGGAAATGATCCATAAAATTGGCATATTTAACCTGATGTATCTGTCCTTTGGTCAAATAGAGTGTTCGTCATTGGATACTAGCCCCCACCCCAGAGGTTTTTCTCACCCTCCTTCCACTCTCCACGATATTCTTCGCCACTGGAGTAGGTGAAGGAACCTTTTGTCAGGGTCATGGTGACAGCTTACAGAAGAAAAGGATGGAAACTGCAGAAAACAAGCAGAGGAGAACCAGTGCCACAGGATGGCTGGAGGAAAGGACTACGAAGCACTTTCTGTAGCACACTCTAAAGATTACCAGCCTGGTAAATATATACCACCTTGGGTACATGTAATAAAAAACACCTCTCCAACTACCGTCCCCACTATCACCATCGCCACTTTTGCCCAACTATTCTTATCTTTTCCTTTGTCTTAACATTTTTAGCCAGTTCCTATTTTCTAAGCTTGGGTTGGAAATAGAGAATTAATCTATAAATATTCTTGATATCTATTATGTGCTTACTCTGTGTATAGAAGTCTCTTCCCTCAATGGGCTTATAACCTAGTTCATAAGACTAACAGGTGAAACACTGAGTTATACCAGAGATAATAAAATTAACTTCTAAATTGTATGATAGAGATTAACAAAGACAGGGGAAGGGCAGAATTTTAAACAGGCAGTGAAGAATGCAAAGGGCATTTCCAGATAGAGAGTCCATGAGGGGTGAGAGTACAAAGAATAATGTAAACATGGATGTTCAATGGGAAAATAAGAAGCCTGGTCTTAACAGAGTTAAGGATTTATTAGGGAGTAAAGGGAAATAAATGTGTCTAGGTACACACAGCCTAAATCTTAAACCTGAAAAGAACTTCACAAATTTAGTTCAAACTCCCTCATTTTACAGATGAAGAAGGAGAATCCCAGAGAGATCAAAAAGTTTTGTTGGTGGCAGAGTAGGAACTGGCAGCCAGGCCTCCCCTGATGACTTCTAACCCTTTCACTCCTAAAGCATACAGCCTCCATTAGCTTAAGGAGAACTTTGGAATTGGGCAGAACAGCCCATAACTGATAAGGCAGGGGAAAAAGGAGCATCTAGGGGTTTGCGAAAAGGGAAGTAATATGACGAAAGCAGTGTTAAAGGAAAATTAATGTGGTGGCAAGAAGTAGAAAGGGTTGGAGCAGCAAAAACCTACAGTCGGAAAGTCTTACAAGGAGACATGATCATTCAATAGATTGTAAAAATGGGCACAAATTCTTTTTCCTCCGTCCATGTCCTTGCAACATGACATGGCAGGTCCTCCCATCAAGGGGTGGAGTCTGTTCATTCCTCCATCTGTTGAACCTGGGTTAGCAAAGAGATACAAGCAGAGGCTTGATAAGTGCTTGTGCACTGAGGCTTGCCCTCATACTGCACTTGGAAATGTTCTATCTCCACGTGAAGGAGGAGCAGAGGCTTCAATGCTGGATGATGAGAGAGCACATGGTGTGAACTCAGGCTAGACCAGAAGAACTGTCCTTTGGAGGCCAGCCCCAAACACTGACTCACAGAATCATGAACTAAGTGAGTAATTATTGTTTTGAGCCATTTTAGGGTGAAGTCCTGCTTAGCAAAAACTAACTGATACACCCAGGTATAAGACCAGAAAGCCTGGACTAGAGCTCAAGGAATAACAGGAGCAGAAGGAATATCTATGAAAGATAATCATAGGAGAAAAGAACAACCTGGTAACATTTAGGGACTGACTAGAAACTACTTCATATCAGTGGTGAAAGAATAAGTTTGTTTTCAAGGTCAAGGATATCCTATAAAAGGGGCATTAAGATGCCCCAATTTCATTAAATATAAATAGAAACAAGAGTTATTTGACATACTCAAAAAAATGTAATCCCTATTGCTTTCTTAATCCCTACTGTCTTTTTATTCATTCTATCTTTTCCAGATTTAAGCAATACAACGTTTTCTCAAGTAAAAATGATAATGCAGATTCCTAGGCCAAATCCAGATCTGCTGAATCAGATTCTGCACAGCTGGAGCCTGGGAATCTGAAGCTTTAACAAGAACATGATGAGATCCTTACACAATGGAAGTGAGGAAAAACTATGTGTAAAAAGCTTGTGGGATGCGCGGTGTGATGGTGGCTCAGTGGCAGAATTCTTGCCTGCCATGCTGAGACCCAGGTTTGAGTCCCAGAGCCTGCCCATGCAAAAAAGAAAAGAAAAAAAAGTTTGTGGGAACACTATGTGTGAAAAGCTCTCTGAATTATATATCACCATAAAAATGTCCCCTAGCATTAATAACTAACTTAGAGTCTGGTCCTTGAGCATCTGAGTTCCAGAAGACAAGAACACCTCTTCCTCTATGCACTGGGGTCAGACCTGTTAGGAAAAACAGGAACAGATCCTTAAATCATTCTACTCTCCACCTCCCCACAGGCCCAGTACCAAGGCTGTCTTCCCTTTCCTTCCAATGAAGTCTTAGAGAAGCTGAAACCACACCCAAAGTTAAGTGCTGTATTGCTGCCTCACTATTCCAATCAAGATGGGACTCCAAAGAGCAAGTTTCATAGCATGAAAGGTTATCTGGCAGTTCCATGCAAAAAAAAAGATACTTTAAATGTTCCACTAAATATGACAGGTTAAATTTGTTTTCTCCAAATTGTGGTGGTAAGTTATGCTTGGTTGTGCCAGCAAATTGAGCTAACTTCAAAGAAACTCCTCAAGAAACTTTGGAACAGCAACTAATATATATTGACTGCTTATTATGTGCCATGCTCTGTTCTAAGTGTTTTTAAAATAGATTATTTAATTTCATCTTCACAACAACCCTATGAGGTGGGTACTGTTATTTCCACATTACACATGAGGAAACCTAGGCACAGAGGATAAGTAGGTTAATTAAAGTCACCCAGCTAACAAGTGGAAGTTAAAATCAGAACCCTGGCAGTTGGCCTCTAGGGCTCATGAAACACTATCCTTATCCTATCCTGCTGCCCAGTCTAGTGCAGTGGCGTTGTGGCCTTCCACAGCAGAAAGACCTGTGTTCAACTCCTCATTCCTCAAATTTTACACTGGGTAATCCTGGACAAGTTACTTGAAGTTTCTCTAACCCTCTATAAAGTAGAAATAATACACCTATCTCACAGAGTTGGCACATGGATTAAATTAAATAACCCACATGAAAGTACCTAGAACAATGCCTGGCACTGTCCATTAAATGTTGCTTCATTACCTTCTTCAAAAAGAGACACCTAGATGGTGGTGAGGGTGGTATAATGTGACTGTGAGCAATCCTACCGAATGGTGTGCTTGGGAGGGGTGGAGATGGGGAAGCTTATGCTGTACACATGACTCCACAATTTTTAAAATAAAGGCTACTAAAGAGACAATGACAATTAAATGGACTGGATCAAACAATGGAGCAGAAAAGGCCCGAAAGTACAGTATTGAGGAAATATGGAACATTTATAAAGAAATTTGGTCTGCTTTATATCAATGTTAAATTTCTTGAACTTGATAACTGCATTAAGGTAGCTACATAGTGAACATTCCCATACTTAGGAAATGATATGGAAGTACTGAGTGTTTAAGGAGCATGAAATATACAACCTACTTGCAAATGTTTTGAAACAGATAGATGGGTGGATGGATCAATAGATAGATGGATACATAGAATGATATAGCAAATGCGGCAAAATGTTAAAAGTTGTTGGATCTGGGTATCTGGGTTGGAGTTCTCTATATGGGTTTGTATTACTTCTGAATTGTACTGTAAGTTTGAAATTATTTCAAAATAAAAAGTTTAAAAGAGAGATACAAACATAAACACGCACATTTACTTACTATAATGGGAATCTCTCTCAAATCTTTGTTCGGTATAAGAATGCTACCAATATAATTCAAATAACAGATTCTGACAAAAATTCAGCAATTTTGAGTAATGAGGTAAATACTGAGTAGAGAAAAACTGTAATTGCTGCCCATCTGTTCTTTATCAACACACTATGGAAAATTTTAGTTTTGGTCTTATGTAATAATGGTTTTTGATAGATGCTAAAAACCCAGAAATGGTCTGATGTAAAAACACCCTGGTCTGAACAGAGCAGGGCTGAATCACATCTTTTAGGCCTTGGCCCTGTCTCAAAGACCTAGTTTCTTCCCAGCTACGGGGATAGGTGGGTTCTGAGAATCCCCATGCTCTCAACCAAACCCGGAGGACAATTTTTCCCTAGGCCCAGAACAATGACCAGCTGTGTGGAAAGCTCTTCTAGAGGTGTCTGGGAGCCACTCCCATAATACCATGAGGGTCCTTCTCACATCCTAGTTACCATTCAGGAACTTCATGCCCAGGGTCTCTCACATGGTGTAAGATATCCAGAGGAAGGAATGATTTCCTTCTTATATTAAGACCCCTCAAAACCTCTGAGGTTGTGTGAGAGAGGCCATGCTGGTCCTTGCGTGCCATTTTCCTCCAGTCGATGTTCCATACATCAGCATCAGTTTCAGACTCGTAAGCCTCTTATCATCAGTCGGGCATCAGAGTGTGCCTGGGGTACAGGTCAAAAGGACTCCATCGCAAATACAACATTAATGAGAAGAAGAGAAGCAGTTTTCCATTAGAATGCCAAAGTAAAACTCCTTCCAGTCCAGACAGGCATTCTGATAGCCAGAGGTCATCTTCAGCTCTTCCCACAACCAATTAAGTCTAAGCACTAAAAGTTAGCTTATGGTACAAATCAGAAATATTTCCTTCATTAAAACAAGTCAGGATCCAAAGAGATGTATCTTCTACTAAATCTTATACGTGAACAAGCATTCTAAAGTGTAAACACAAAATCATTACTTATACAGAAAGATGATAATATAAGGGCATTATATTATCTCCAAATATATATACCTTTAGATGCTTGACAGCAGTTAACCACTATTTTCTTCACTCAAAGATTTGGGAAGAGTTACTGCAGTATAATTTGAGGCATCATATTGACTACACAAGGTTCAGGGATGCATCCCCTTGCATTTGTGTACTTTTTCTCTAGGTTACAAGGAGGCATCCCACTTTGTTGCAAAAGGAACAGTAGGAGACTGAAAGGAAGGGAATAAAGTTTCTTCAATGTGAAGATTATCTATGGACAAAGTATTAGCAAACCTCTCAACTTGTAAAACAGGCCAATTTTGTGTTGTCGACTCTTAGGGAATATACCCTAAATATTTCAAGGAGGCCAACGAATATTGAAGGATTATCTTCTTTTTATCCAATGTGGTAGATTGTATTTTCCAAAGATGGTTGCAATATTTCCTGTTCAACATCTTCTTCTACAATTTGACCTTGTCATTGCCCCATCCAAAGGTGGAGTCTAAGGCCCCTCCCGTTGAATCTAGGCTGGTGACTGCTTCAACCAATAGAACAGGGGAAGTAAGGGTGTGCTCTGAGGTTACATCATAAAAAGTGATGCAACTTTCATCCTGCTCACAGGTACACACCTGCTTAGAGACCTGAGTCACCAAATAAGAAGTCTGAGGCCTCTAAGCTGTGAGGAAGCTAATCTACATAGAAAAACCACCTGTCTGTGCTCCAACTGGCAATTCTCCAACTGGCAGAATCCCAGTCCAGGTGCCAGCTGTGAGTGAAGGAGCATTCAGATGATTACAGCAACCTTAAATTCAGTCTTCCCAGCTGAGGGCCCAGATGTTAGTGGAGTAGAGAGGGCACACTCACGGTGCGGTGCCTTGTCTGAACTCCTGACCCAAAGAATCCATGAACATCATAAAATAACTGTTTTAAACTGCTAACTTTTAGGGTAATTTTTTATGTAGCAATAGTAACTGGAATACCATCTTTCAACCTAACCCTGACAATGTCCTCTCCTGTTTGTTTTCAAGAATCCATACTTCAAACTTCCATTCTTTTTTGATCTAGGAAGTTATAGTAAATTCCCCTCAGCACCTGCTTGTCCAAATGATGTCCATTCCCCCAAAACAATCAGAAGTGCTAATTAAAGGAACATGTATAGGATCCAAGGGCTTTGGGCCTCAGTTGGACACATTTGCTAGAAACTACTACATCTGTCCAAATAGTTGATATTGTCACTGCCTGGGACAGTATCGAGATTTTCATTTATGACTTCTGTAATTGATCATGCTAATTAATAGTGAGCTGCACAAGCACTGACACAAAAAGGAATTTCACCAATAACCACGGTCATTGAGACAAATCAAATTTAATAAAATATAGCCAGTTGTTGGAGACTGAAAAATCAATACTTCAGCAAGGGATGCAAATCAGTATTTGTATCAGTTATTCAAATAAACATTTTTTTTTGGCGGGGGGAGGCGGTGCATGGTCTGGGAATCAAACACGGGTCTTGTGCATGAAAGGTGAGTCTACTACTGAACCACCCGTGCACCCATCAAATAATCTTTTTAAAGAGAGTAGATGGCCTAGAGATTTAGGCTGCAAATATACAAATGGAATCTAGTTACAAAGCCAAGATGATTCAGCACTTCTAAATAGACACCCACCCCTTCTGCCCTCCATGATGGGCTGCAAAGCATCAGTCCAAACATTTACCTAAAAGAAAATTACTATTTTTTCTTTATAAACCAGTAACAATACACTATTAGTCCGCACCACAGACTACATCCCTGCTAGCTTCATTTTCTCCTGCCCCATACATTTACAAGTAGGACTCTGAGACAATAAAGAGAACTTCCGTTTCCCTTCTATTTGTGTCTTTTAAAAAATTTTTTTAGAAATAAAACTTAAACAAAATGTATGCCCTCACAGTAACCTATATCCAAACTGAGAGAATTAAAAAACAAACACCTTAAAGGGGAACAGACTTTCAGTCAAAGAATATTGTTCGGAAGCAGTCCCACCTTAACTATTCACACATGCGTACATACTGTCCCTCTAACGCCACCCTCCCCACACAACTTAGGACTGTCTGGTCAAAGTTCCCCTTTCAGTTATGAAAGAGAGCAATTCTTGAGTTTTGAGAATCCTAAAGAGAAGAACATGAAGGCTTTGATGAGTAAGTATTATGCTTCTAAGGAACCTAGAACAAAGACTCAAATGTTCCTTTTCAAATGTTTTTAAATAAGCTTGAATTAACTTTATTATAAGTGTAACTCCCCCTTCCCCCATTTGAAATGTAAACGAATGTATCATTACTATTTAAAGATCTTATTCAGGAAAACTGTGGGCCGGTTAGACTGAAGAAAGTGCGAAGAAAATCCTGGCACCAGGAAAAAAAAAAAAAAAAAGACTGAAGGGGAGAGGGGAAGAGGGAGAGGGAGAGAAGCGAGGAGGGAGGGAACTGGAGAATGAGTAACACTCCCAAAATACTATTCTAATTTTTGGGAGAGGAGACCGTTCTAATAAAAGAATTACTCCCGCTGGTCCCCAAGCAGTCTGGAGATGCTAGACTGCCGGGAGACCACCCATCAACTAACTGAGGCATTCCGGTATCTCATTCCTCCACAGGAGGGATGTCTCTCCACCCAGGTGTGACAGAGGCGGGCAGTGGCGCAGACAAAGCCTTAGACTTAACGTGACGGCACTTCCTTGTCGACCTCCCCATTCCTTCTTCCACCATTTTTTTGCATTCGAGCCCCACTCCTTTTCCCCATCTCTGCTCTCCCATCCCGGCCGGGCCCTCTGCTCTCACAGGTCTGCCACTCCTTCTCGACAACGCCCTCACACTCCCCGCTAGCTCACCTGGGTGCCGTGGGCGCTCCAGGGCCTCGGCCCCAGCAGTCGAGGAGGGAGGTCCGGATTTGGGACCCCCACGCGCAGCCGGCCTCCAGAGCGCGAACGGGATGGAGCCCCGCTCCCCAGACTCTTCCTTTCCTGCTCGGACCACCTAAGCCCATCCTCCCGGTCCCTTCCCACCCGCGCTGCCAGCCCACTTGGGCCCCACCTTTCGGGACGACTATCAGGCCCCGGCTCCGGGCTTCAGCGGCCGGGACCTTAGCTCCGCCGGGTTCTGCCCAAACACCTTGGTTTCCACAACCTCTACCACCCCCTTCCCTACTTGACGCCGCCATCCCAGGCAGCCGCACTGGGCACAATTCCCGCTTCCCATTGGCTGTTACCTAGGCAACCAGGAGCAACGCCACTCTCCATTGGGCCAGCCGGCTTCTGCGCCATCTTTGTGCGGGGCGGAGTGTTCCGAGAGTCTGGGCCAACTATATGAATGAGGGGTGGGGCTGAACACGCGGATGCGCCGCCGTGACCCAGGTATCCAGTTCACGTCTATCCACGGACAGCCTAGCCGAGATGTTAACCCCAAACAAAACAAAATCTGGGTCAGTAGCAACAGTGAACACCAACTCATGTGGCTCCGATCCTAAAAGGTCTGGCCCGGGAGTTTAAAGACAGAACCTATATCGGGTTTTAGAAGTGCAGCTTTGTAAATTGTAAAGCACTGGGTAGGATAACTGCTGTTTAACGGGTCTCAACCCTATACCAGGCATTGTGATATAAGAACACCTTTGCATTTGTTATAGGGATTTTTGTTGTCACTGTTATTACCCAGACCATTTGTATGCCAAGACTGGAACAAACCCTCTCCAATATCATACACATCAATCCCTTAATCTACATATTTATTTACTGAAGGTATGAGTACAGCAAGGTGTTAGGTTCTGTCAGACTAGAAGAGACATGATCGCCGTGCTCATGGATTTACTGCCTGAATATGTAGAAGAAAAGACTCCTGCACATGGAAAAATCAAAGACTGCATTTAATAATTAAGAGAAGTCAAGCACATGAAAGGAGTAGGCAAACTGCTTTTCTAAATTGAGATTTCTTCATCTGTAGAACGGAAATTGATACTAATTACAATAAAGGCTCTCTAGGACTAGTATGAAAATGCAATGTAAAATGCTCAGTACTATGTCTGAGACAGCCAATATTCAATAAATAGTAGATTAAAAACTTAAAAAAAAAGATTTTGGATACTGTGTTCAAATCCCAGCTCTGCTACCAACTGTGTGTGATTTCAAGCAAGTTATTAAGCTTTGCAGCCTGTAAAATTAGATTGGATTAGCAGATTTATAAACTTCAATCCAGCTTTAACACTCAATCGTTAAGCTTGCTAAATTGTGTGGTATTGATCTTAAATATAATTGCAGTAGTTGAGAGTACTGTCAAGGAAATGGATCTTATTAGATTGGAGAATGTACATTAGAAAATATGAGGACATAAGGGTAAGTAAGTTGAGTGAGGCCAAATTATGGAGGCATCTGAAAATTAGGGAGAAGACATGGTTTCTAAAATATATATTTTGATCAGAGGAATGACATAATGAAACTGGTGTTTTAAAAAAATTACTATGGAGGTGATACCCAGAGATGATCAGAGAGAAAGAGACTGGAGGCAGAGAAGCAAACTCGGAAGCTATTGAAGTAATGTAGTTATGGCATCCTGAGATGTCAAAACTAATATGGCATCAGTGAAGAGGGAAAGAAAGGGAGTGAATACAAGACATTTCATAGTGATGTTTAATAAAGAAGCAACTACAGTGTTAAATTCTTGGATTCAGTCTGACCTGAATTTGGGTCCAGCCATTTATCAATTGTGTCACCACAGGCAAGTTGCTTTACCTCTTGAGGTATCAATTTTCAACATCACAGGGGCTCTTATGGTGGTTAAATGAGTTAATCTATCATGCACATAGAACATGTCTGGCACATGCACACCATTCAGTAAGTACTAGCTCTGCATATGTAATCGGGAATGTATTTTCATTCTTTTTAGTAAAAGGAAAATCAAATTCTAAAGTATAGATGCAGATAAAAATTCTCAGGGTTTTCTAGTGAGAAAAACCTTAGAATTCAAGGGAGAACCCTAAATGTTGGAACTTTTCCTTGACCATAATTTGAAGCTCAGGGGCTAAATAATATGAAAGATACCAAGAAAGCATCAATGTGACTTTGGACCCTGGGACACAAGAAACAGACATCTCTTGATTATTTGATATCTGGGTAGGAAATGAAAGTATTATGTCTTGTAATTGAAAAGGGAAATGGAATCCCTTGTATGGACCTTTGCCTAGAATGGCTTATTTGGCAAAAAAAGGTTTAAAATATTATCATATGTACAAATAAATAACAGTTTTCCAACTTCTAGTGAGCTGTAGCAATACTTTGATTCAAGAAAGAATGGTTATGAAGTATTGGTGACTGCATAGCTAGTTGTCTTCTGTGAAAACCCATACCTCTAGTCTACTGGTTACTTTAAGCATAAAACAAAATGATATCAACAATAACTTCAGCAGTGAAAAATGCTACTCTTTTTTTTTTTTTTTGGTGTTTTTTATGTACCAAGAACTATGCTATCTGCTTTTCATATATTATCTTGATCCTTTTTAAACAAGTGAGGTAGCAATATCACTCCTTTTTTTTTTTTTAGAGGATAAAACTGAGGCTTAGAGCAGTTAAGTAACTTGTCCAAAGTAGTCAGTGTAGAGCTAGGATTTGTCTGATTTCCAAGCCCATGCTCATAGCCATTACATTCTAAACTTTAGGAGGTAATGTTAGTATAAATTTTAACCATAACAATAGTCCATGGATTTAAACAAGCAATTACTCCAACTATGCATCCGTCTTCAAAGATGCCACCCTTACTTATTCCAGAGTTACTTATTGGTGCCTGGGTCTGGAGTTGGTCCACCCCAGATCACTTGCCTGGTGAAGAACTGTTCTCTAAAGCTCTCCGCAGCTGTTCACCTAACAGATGCCTTCTCTTCATGGCTTTCCAGGCCCTTGGTAATCCAGCCCAGCCTTGTTTCCCCTTGAATCAAGCAGGTTACTCTCTTCTCTATATCCTTTAACCTTCCTCTTTTGATCCTCGGGTTACTCACTCATGCTTGGTGTGCCCTCTTTCCTCAATCTTTTCCAGTGATTTAATTACATTCTTCTTTCAAGATTCAGTGAATAGCACATGCCCCACTTAAGGCCTTCGCTGACTCTCTGGCTGCAGCCCCCAATGGGTGAACTCTTATAATAGAAAAAAAATGTTGATTCTGTTTCTCCAACTGCCCCAGAGGCTGTGGCCTTAGCTTGAGGTCACGGCCTGTATCCTCCTTCCTTTCTTTCACTGAGCACCTACTGTCTGCAGACACTGAGGTTACAGGGGTGAATAAAACAGTAGCGGCCTCTGACCTTACGTTTACCGTCTCTGGAACGGTATCTTTCTTCAGTTAACAAATAAGCATGGAGAAATCAGACCAAGTGGACTAAGTGGCACGAGAGCAGGGATTTTTAAAAACTTTTTGTTAAAAGGGGAGGAGGAAAAATTGTCAGCATTTAGCCTAGGAAAGAGAAAGTGAAAAGGAGATTTCAGTGCACCCCTGCTCCAACCGCCACATCTGCGCTCCGGCCCCAGGGCCCAGTCCACGATATCACCGGCTGCTGATCCACGACCTGCAACCCCAGCGATCTGTGCCCCGCCCCTACACACTCCAAATCTGCATCCCGGCCCCCCTGGACCCCTCTCCCTGAACAATGACCTCTGTGCCACCTACCCTACATCCTGATACTCAGGATCCCGGCCTCCACATCCCCACCCACATCCTGTTTGTGCACCAGCCCCAGTGCATCTGCACAGCACCCCCAATCTGTCTCCTGCCACACCCCACCCCTGTGTCTCCCGCACCACATCCTGCCCCTGCGCTCCAAGGTCTACCTGAGCTGCACCCCATTCCCAAGGCCCCTGCACCCCACTACCCAAACCCCTGCCCAGCACCCAATGCTCACAGGCACCAGTCCCCAACCTGGGCCTATACTGAGCTGCAACCCATCACAGCGCTGTTGTGCCCTCACCACATCCCTGCATCCTGCTCCGCATACATCCCACAAATACAAAGCTTTAGACTACCAAAGGAAATCAACTTCCAAAGTCACTTATTAAGATATTGACATGCCTCGAAGGCAACAGAAGATCACTAAACATATCAAGATGCAGACATACAGCCCAACCTAATGACCAAATTAAAACACCAAAGGAGACACAGACTTTGGAACAACTACTCAAAGATGTTCATATAGCTCTACTAAATAAAATTAATGGGATGGCTAATGACATAAAGAAGGTCAAAAAGACACTAGAAGAGCATAAAGAGGAATTTGAAAGAATAAAGAGAAAAATAGCAGATATCACAGAGATTAAAGATGTTGTAGACCACATCAAAAATATACTAGAAACAAACAACAGCAGAGTTGAAGAAGCAGAAGAAAGAATAAGTGAACTAGAGGACAGGACAATTGATTTTGAACACATAAAAGATCAAGTGGCAAAAATGATGGAAAAAATGAATTGGATCTCAGGGCAGTGATTGAACAAAACAAACCACACAAATAGAAGAATCATTGGTGTCTCAGAAGAAGAAGAGAAGACTAAAGGGCTAGGAAGGTTAGTTGAGGATATACTGAGGAAAAACTTCTCAACCCTTCCTTATAAAGAACATAATTATGCAAATCAGAGAAGCCCAATGAATTCCAAATAGAATAAATCCAAATAGACCTTCCCAAAGGCACATACTAATCAGTCTGTCAAATGTTGATGAGAAACAGAAAACCCTGAAAGCTGCAAGAGAAAAACAATCTACTACATACAAGGGAAACCACATAAAACTGAGCTCTACTTAGCTAGCACTATGGAGGTCAGAAGGTAGTGGTATGATATATTAAGATCCTGAAAAAGAAAGACTTCCAGCGAAGAATTCTGTACCTAGCCAAATTGTCCTTCAAAACTGAGGGAGAGGTTAAAATTTTCACAGACAAACAAATGCTCAAAGAGTTTGTCAACAAGAGACTGGCCCTACAAGAAATACTAAAGGGAGTTCTGCCAACTGAAAAAAAAAAAAAAGACAGAAGGGGGAGGTCTGGAGGAGGACACAGAATTAATGAGTACCAGTAAGGGTGCCTTAAAGGATAAAAAGAGAAAGAAGGATAAGAATATATAGATCTGATAAATAAAATCCAAAGGATAAGATGGTGGATTCAAGAAATGCCTTTATGATAACCTTGAATGTTAACAGACTAAATTTACCAATTAAAAGATACAGATTGGCAGAATGGATTAAGAAATATAACCCAGCTCTCTCCTGCTTACAAGAGACTCATCTTAGACACAAGGATACAAATAGATTGAAAGTGAAAGGATGGAAAAGATGTTTCACACAAGCTGTAACAAAAGAAAGCAGGAGTAGGTATACTAATATGGGACAAAATAGACTTTAAATGTAAAGACATCATAAGAGACAAAGAAGAACAGTATATATATCAATAAAAGGGACAACTCATCAAGAAGAAATAACAGTCATAAATGTCTATGGTCCCAATCAAGGAGCTCCAAAGCACATGAGACAAACATTGGCAAAACTGAAGGGAGCAATAGACGTGTCAACAATAATAGTAAGAGACTTCAGTACACCACTCTGCTCTATAGCTAGAAAAACCAGACAGAGGATCAGCAAGGAAATAGAGAAGTTAAACAATTTCATAAATGAATTAGACCTAACAAACATATATAGGTCATTACTTCCCAAAACTCCAGGACATACATTCTTCTCTAGTGCTCATGGAACATTCTTCAGGATAGATCATATGCTGGGACATAAAACAGATCTTTGTAAATTTAAAACATTGAAATTATTCAAAGCACCTTCTCTGATTGCAATGGAGTGAAACTGGAAATCAATAACCACCAAAGAACCAGAACTTTCACAAATACATGGAGATTAAGTAACAAACTCTTAAATAACCAGTGAGTCAAAGGAGAAATTGCTAGAGAGATTGGTAACTATCTGGAGATGAATGAAAATGAGAATACAACATATCAGAACTTATGTTGTATTTAGGGCACACAAAGGCTGTGCCCTAAATGCCTATATTAAAAAACAAGAAAGAGTAAAAATCGAGGACTTTACTGCTCACCTGAAGGAACTCAAGAAAATACAGCAAACTAACCCCAAAGTAAACAGAAGAAGAGAAATAACAAAGATTAAAGCAGAGTAAAATAGGGAATGGGAGAACAAAACAGCAATAGAAAGAATCAATAAAACCAAAAGTTGGTTTTTTGAGAAAATTAATAAAATCAATGGGCCACTAGCAAGGCAGACAAAGAAAAAAAGAGAGAGGATGCAAATCAACAAAATCAGAAACGAGAGAGGGATCATTACCACTGACTCTAAAGAATCATAAGAGGATACTAAGAACAACTATACACTAACAAATTAAACAACTTAGATGAAATGGACAAATTCTGGAAACACACAAACAAGCTACATTGACTCAAGAAGAAATAGAAGAGCTCAAGAAACCAATCACAAATAAAGAGATTCAATCAGCCTACAAAACTCTTCCTACAAAGAAAAGCCCAGGGCCAGATGGTTTCACAGGGGAATTTTATCAAACATTCTGAAAAGAACTAACACCAAGTCTGCTCAAACACTTCTCCAAAAATTGAGGAAAAAGGGACACTACTCTACTCATTTTATGAAACTAACATCACTTTAATACCCAAACTGAGTAAAGTTGCTATGAGAAAGAAAAACTACAGGCCAATCTCCCTAATGAACATAGAGGCAAAAATTCTCAAAAAAAAATTACTTTCAAATAAAATCCAACAAGACATTAAAAGAATTATACACCACGACCAAGTGGGGTTTGTACTAGGAACACAGGGATGGCTCAACACAAAAAAACCAATTAATGTAATACAGTACATTATTAAGTTGAAAGGGGAAAATCACATGATTTTGATTGATGTTGAAAAAGCATTTGGCAAAATTCAACACCTTTTTCTGATAAAAATACTTCAAAAGGTAGGAATCAAAGGCAACTTCCTCAATATGATAAAGGGCATATATGACAAGCAAATAGCTAGCATTGTACTCAATGGAGAGAGACTGAAAGCTTTCCGCCTAAGATTGGGAATGAGACAAGGATGCCGTTTGTCACCACTATTATTCAACATTGTACTAGAAATTCTAGCTAGAGTAATCAGTTAGGAAAAAGAAATAAAAGGCACCCAAATTGAAAAGAAAGAAGTAAAACTTTCAATATTTGCATATGACATGATACTATACTTGGAAAATCCTGAGAAATCTACAACAAAAGCTAATAAATTCAGCAAGGTGGCAGGATATAAAATTAATGTGCAAAAATCAGTAATGTTTCTATACACAAGCAATGACCTAACTGAGGAGTCAATTGAGGAGAAAATTCCATTCAAAACAGCAACTAAAAGAATCAAGTACCTAGGAATGAACTTAACTAGGGACATAAAGGACTTGTACACAGAAAACTACATAACATTACTAAAAGAAATCCAAGAAGATCTAAATAGATGGAAAGACATTCCCTACCCATGGGTAAGAAAGTTAATATAGTTAAGATGTCAGTTCTACCCGAATTGATCTACAGATTCAATGCAGTACCAATCAAAATTCTAACAATCTACTTTGAAGACTTGGAAAAGATAGTTAGAAAATTCATCTGGAAGGGAAAGAGATGCTGAATAGCTTTAAAAGCATCCTAAAAAAGAAGAATGAAGTGGGAGGATTAACAATTCTTGATTTTAAAACTTATTATAAAACCACAGTGGTCAAGACAGCATGGTACTGGCACAAAGATAGAAGTATTGACCAATGGAATCAAATCAAGAGCGGAGATATAGACTATCAGATCTATGGTCAACTGATTTCATTTAACATTTGTTCTCCCTATTATTTATTTTTATTCCATATGTTCTACTCATCTGTTGACAAGGTAGATAAAAGGAGCATCAGACACAAGGTTTTCACAATCACACAGTCACATTGTGAAAGCTATATCATTATACAATTATCTTCAAGAAACATGGGTACTGGAACACAGCTCGACATTTTCAGACAGTTCCCTCCAGCTCTCCATTACATCTTTTTTATTATTTTTATTTTTTTAAATACAAAAAACACCAAACAAATGCAAATATTCCTATTTTGATCATTCCATTCTACGTATATAATCAGTAATTCACAATATCATCACACAGTTGCATATTCATCATCATGATCATTTCTTGAAACATTTGCATCTATTCAGAAAAAGAAATAAAACGAAAACAGAAAAAAAAATTATACATGCCATACCCCTTACCCCTCCCTCTCATTGATCACTAGCATTTCAAACTAAATTTATTTTAACATTTGTTCCCCCTATTATTTATTTTTATTCCATATGTTCTACTCGTCTGTTGACAAGGTACATAAAAGGAGCATCAGACACAAGGTTTTCACAATCACACAGTCACATTGTGAAAGCTATATCATTATACAATCATCTTCAAGAAACATGGCTACTGGAACACAGCTCTACATTTTCAGGCAGTTCCTTCCAGCCTCTCCATTATATTTTGACTAACAAGGTGATATCTATTTAATGCGTAAGAATAACCTCCAGGATAACCTCTCGACTCTGTTTGGAATCTCTCAGCCATTGACACTTTGTCTCATTTCACTCTTCCCCCTTTTGGTTGAGAAGGTTTTCTCAATCCCTTGATGCTGGGTCTCAGCTCATTCTAGAGTTTTTCTCAATCCCTTGATGCAGAATCTCAGCTCATTCTGGGATTTCTGTCCCACGCTGCCAGGAAGATCCACACCCCTGTTAGTCATGTCCCACGTAGACAGGGGGAGGGTGGTGAGTTTGCTTGTTGTATTGGCTGGAGAGAGAGGGTACATCTGAGCAACAAAAGAGGTTCTCTTGGGGGTGACTCTTAGTCCTAATTTTAAGTAGGCTTGACCTATCCTTTGTGGGGTTTAGTTTCATATGAACAAACCCCAAGACTGGGAGCTCAGCCTACAGCTTTGGTTGTTATGGTCAACTGATTTTTGACAAGGCCCCCAAATTCACTGATCTTGGACAAACTAGTCTTTTCAATAAATGGGCATGGGAGAATTAGATATCAATAGCCAAAAGAATAAAAGAGGATCCTTACCTTACACCCTATACAAAAATTAACTCAAAGTGGATCAAACACCTAAATTTAAGAACTAGTACCATAAAGCCCTAGAATAAAATATAGGGAAACATCTTCAAGATCTAGTAATAGGTGGTAGCTTCCTCAACTTTACACCCAAAACACAAGCAACAAAAGAAAAGATAGATAAATGGGAACTCCTCAAAATCAAATGCTTTTGTGCCTCAAAAAAATTTGTCAAAAAAGATGAAGAAGCAGCCAACTCAATGGGAGAAAATATTTGGAAATCACACAACAGACAAAGGTTTAATATCCTGTAAACATAAAGAAATCATAAAAATCAACAACAAAAGAACAAACAGTCCAATTATAGAACGGCCTAAAGATATGAATAGGCATTTGTTCTAGTTTCCTAGCTGTTGGAATGCAATATACCAGAAATGGAATAGCTTTCAAAAAGAAGAATTTAATGAGTTTCTAATTCAGTTCTAAGGCCAAGAAAATGTTCTAATTAAAACAATTCTATAGAAATGTCCAATCTAAGGCATCCAGGGAAAGATACCTTGGTTCAAGAAGGCCGATGAAGTTCAGGGTTTCTCTCTCAAGTGAGAAGGCACATGGCGAACACAGTCAGAGTTTCTCTCTGAATCTGGAAAGTCACATGGTGAACACGGTCAGGTTTCCTCTCTCATCTGGAAGGGCACATGGAGAACATGGCATCATCTGCTAGCTTCTTCTCCTGGCTTCCTGTTTCATGAAGTTCCCCGGGAGACATTTTCCTTCTTCATCTCCAAAGGTCACTGGCTGGTGGACTCTGCTTCTCGTGTCTATGTCGTTCTGCTCTGCTCTCTGAATCTCTCTCATTCTCCAAAATGTTTCCTCTTTTATAGGACTTTAGAAACTAATCAAGACCCATCCAAATGGGTGGAGACATGTCATCACCTAATGCAATTTAACAACCACTCTTGATTGGGTTACATCTCCAAGGAGGTGATCTAATTACAGATTCAAACATACAATATTGAATAGGGATTATTCTGCCTTTATGAAATGGGATTTTGATTAAAACATGGCTTTTCTAGGGGACATACATCCTTTCAAACCAGCACAGCATTTTTCTGAAGAGCAAATACAGATGGCTTAAAGCACATGAAGAGATGCTCATTTTCATTAGCTATAAGGGAAATGCAGATCAAGACTACAATGAGATACCACCTTACACTTATAAGAATAGTTGCTATTAAACAAACAGGAAACTACAAATGTTGAAGAGGATGTGGAGAAATTGGGACACTTACACACTGCTGATGGGAATGTATAATGGTACAGCTGCTATGGAAGACAGCTTGGTAGTTCCTTAGGAAACTAAATATTGAGTTGCCCTATGATCCGGCAATACCACTACTTGGTATATATCCAGAAGATCTGAAAGCAGTGACACAAACAGACATTTGCACACTGATGATATAGCAGCATTATTCACAGTCGCCAAAAGATGGAAACAATCCAAGAGCCCTCAAATAATGAGTGGATTAACAAAATGTGGTACATACATACGATGGAATATTATGCAGCAGTAACATGAAATGATGTCCTGGAGCACATGACAAGATAGACGAGGCTTGAGGACATAATGCTGAGTGAAATAACCCAGACACAAAATGATAGATACTGTATGATTCCACTTTTATGACCATAGTAAGGTTTAATTCAGAGGCTTATAATACAGAATATAGGGGACCTAGAGATACAGGGAAGCTAGACATGGGTGAATGGTTAGCTAATGAGGTTGAGCTCAAATGTAAGGGAATAGATAGAAGTGAAGGCAATTCTCTAGCGGGTCTGTAAGTAATATTACAATATGGAAGATGAACATAATTGAAAGGGGCTGCTTAAAACCATGCATCCTACCAATTAACACTACAAAAATAAATAAATTCTTGCATGAACTACTTCAAAGGTATGAATCTTGCGCAGAGTATAAATATGTTCAGGTTATAGGGTGAAAACTGCGACTGCATGCTACAGGCTATGCTTAACAGGAAAACATCAACAGTACCACAGCAACAGCAGTAGTAAATAATGGGAGGAGGGACAAGAGTTAAGGGGAGGTTTAGATTTTCTATCTAATGATGCTGTGTGTATTGGTTATCTTTCACTTGGGAAAAATGAAATTACCTAAAATTGAGGGTGTTGATGGACTATTGACTTTGGACATTGTACACGGTGCCTAATGAATGGAGGTGGCTGAAGGATGCACCAACTGAGAAGTAGATTGGTGAACGATGGTGCACACATATGATCAAATACTGTGCTTCTACAAAAAGGAACGAAGTTGTGAAGCATGCAACATTGTGAATGAACCTGTGGGACATTTGGTAAGGTAAAATAAGCCAGAAACAAAAGAGCAATTCTTGTATGATCTCATTTAAAAAATACTTATTAGAAAACTGGGACCTAGATTGTGAATTCTTATAGCAGTCACATTAATCTGGAGTGATAATTGTTATTTCTGGATTTTGAGGGGCTGTTTTATATATGTATAACCTGGTATTTAGAGATAAAAATTAATCTTATCAGGTCCAGATTAAGGCAATTCAGAATACAGAGGTAAGGAAGACATTGTCTGTATTTTAGAACTTCAGCTGCTCTTTCAGATTAAAGGAAGAAAGTTTTATTATGTCCAGAACCTAGGTTTTCTGTAGCACATAATCTAACTCAACTTGTCTGGATAGATCATTTAAACAATCCAAACACTGGGAAGCCCAAATAAGAATGAGGGCCTTTAATCCTTTATAGCTTAATGTAATGCCTGGATACATCCTAGAGCATCTTAAACAGATAAACAAGAATAGTGGCTAAAAATTATGGAACCATTAAACTTTATCACCAGGGAAACCCCAGATACTGTGCCAAACATTAGGAACACCCAAATCAATATGCCAAACCCTTGATCTTGAGGATTATTCTTGTGAAGTTTATGTATTAGTGGAGAAGCTTAGTCTACCTTCAAGTATACCTAAAAGTCATCTCCAGAGGCACTCTTTTGTTGCTCCTATGCGGCCTCTCTCTCTCAAGTCCAACTCTGCAAGTGAAACCATTGCTCTCCCTCCTACATGGGACATGACATCCAGAGATGAATGTCTCCCTGGAGACATCGAAGATGACTCCCAGGGATGAGCCCGGCCCTGGGACCATGGGATCAACAATGCCATCCTGACCAGAAGGGGGAAAAGAAGTGTAACAAACAAGGTATCAGTGGCTGAGAGAGTTCAAATATAGTCGAGAGGCTATAGGAGGTCACTCTTATGCTTGCTTCAGTTACACATTACTACCCACCATAACTTGCCAAATCCCAACCACAACCATTCCTGCTAATCATAATGAATACCGAGGGCAATATATAATATTCTGTAAAGGTTCCACGCACTAGAGTAACTTTCAAGAAACCTACGCCTCCAGATGGGTCCCTACCAAATAAGTCCTGAAATGCAGAGGGGCCCGCCTCTCCAGAACATCAACTAGTTTCAACCCCCTATCTCATATTATTGATAGCCCTTTCCAACACGAAAAAGTTAGAATGGGCATAGCCCAAATACCCCTAAAGAGTGGGAGAAAGATCAAAGGCGATGGCAGAGTTAGTCAGAGAAGGTAGGGTTTAACAAATGAGTATGATTGCTTAATCATTATACTGATACCTCTTTTAGTCTCCGGTATCTTAGAGCAGCTAGAAGTAAAACCTAAAATTGTGGAACTATAACCCATGCCAAATCTGTTTTACAATTAATTGTTGCAATGTACTTTGAAGCTTACTGCTTTTTTGTATTTGTATTATTATTCACAAAAGAGAAAAAGTAAAGTCAATTGTGATGATAAAAAAAAAATTCCTTCTAGCCTCCAGTGTTCTGGAGTAGCTAGAAGGAAAAATCTGAGATGATGGTTTGGTAGCCTATGACAAAGTCTGGGATCTGTTCTGCAACTACTTGTTGAAGTGTGCTTTGAAAATTATTGCTTTTTTTTTCTTTGCTTTGTATATATGATATATTACATACGTTATATTATAACTGTAATAAGTTAAAAGAAAGATAGCATACAACTATATCGGTGATAAAACATTTTTAGGAAATGAAGTTTAAAATGTTAGTGGTAATTTATGTAAGTCAGATACAATAATATAAGATAAATTGAAATTGATTGACTTAGCCAGATAAAGCAAAACAATGAAAAGTGAAGAGGAAAATGTTATTTATTATATCACTGATCCATACTCAGCATTATGCCAATAAACTAGAATTTTAATTAAAAAAAGGAGATTTAAATTTATTTTTTCCACATAATGATTTGAAAAACATGAACATCACTCTCTTCAATGAGGAATTTGAGGGAATCCAGTTGGACTTAGAGAAGAGGGTGTGGTAATGGCAGGAAATAAGATGACTGGGATATTGCATAATTAATCATAGGAGATTTAGAAATAAATCTTAGAAATAGCTGATTTACAACATCTAGTATGTGGAAGGTACTCAATAAATATTGAATGAGTGAATATCATCGTGGGAGATGAGAGAGAATTCTTCCAAAAGACAAAATAATGGCAAAAAAACCCAAAACCCTCTTAATCTCTGCAACCACAAGAGTGAAAAAGGAGAGGGAGCAGTTATGAGGCTCAGTGGTACAGCTACGAAGGGGTCAAGTGCAGACGTGATGGTTCCCAGATCTGAGTCCAGACGACATCATGGACTGAAAGGCCACCCCAAAAAAGCAGGTGGCGTGGACATCCCTTCCCAGCTCGGTCTGAGACTATCTCAGCTCAGGCCCCAAACAAATTGGCTGTGGCCCTCCATAGCCTGGCCTCAAATCACTTCTACAGCCTCCTCTTCCACCACTCCCTGCCCTTAATCTTTTTATTATTATTATTTTTTAAATTGAAAAATCTTCACACACACTCATTCTATCCATGGCGTACAATCGATGGCTCACAATATCATCACATAGTCGTGTATTCATTACCATGATTGTTTTTTAAAACATTAGCATCACTCCAGAAAAAGAAATAAAAAGAAAAAACTCACACGTACTAAGGAGCATCATACACAAGGTTTTCACAATCACAGAGTCACACTGTAAATGTTATATTTTTAAACAATCATCTTCAAGAATCTAGGCTACTGGAACACAGCTCAACAGTTTCAGGTACTTCCCTCCAGCCTTTCCAATACACCATAAACTAAAAAGGGATGTCTATATAATGCATAAGAATAACCTCCAGGATAATCTCTCCACCCTGTCTGAAATCTCTCAGCCACTGAAACTTTATTTTGTCTCATTTCTCTCTTCCCCCTTTTGCTCAAGAAGGCTTTCTCCATCTCTTGATGCTGGGTCCCGGCTTACCCCAGGATTTCTGTTCCACGTTGTCATGGAGATTTACACCCCTGGGAGTCATGCCTGCCCTTAATCTTGAGTGATGCTGACCTGCTTTTGTTTTGTACACACAGCACACTGTGCTTCGCTTACCTGCCTTTACTCTGGTGTTCTTGCTGCCTGGACAACCTTCTTGCCTGCACCCTCATTCACAATTCCAGGTCCATACCCCTTTCACCTGATGGGCTCCTTCTCAGGCTTCAAGATTTATCTCAGGTGTCATCTCCAGGGAGTCTCCCCTGAATTCCCAGGCTAAAGCAAATGCTTCTGCCCCATGTTTCTAGAGCTCCAGGGTTTACATCTATCATTGCCCTTAACACTCTCCTGAAAGTATGGGAAATTTGTATTTAACTCCCACTCCTACAACTCCCACTTTCATAAACCATAAACTCATGGTTCTTAGGGGCAAGGACCATGTCATAATTTCAAATCTCCAAGAGCTAGCACAGGGCTTGACACAAAGTAGGTGCTCAATAAATACTCACTAGCTGACTTGAACAAACTGCTTCCTGCTAAGCTCTGAGCCAGTGGCCTGGTAGCAGGAGGAACTCCCAGTTTGATGGGGGAAATGCTATAGTCCCTTAGGAACGAACAGAGAAAGGAGTAAGATCAGAGTCTGGCAGCGAAACCTAAGGGAGACAGTGCAACAGGGTGATCCAATAGGAGTTCAAGGCACTCCAGGAAGATTTCTTGGAAGAAAGGACTTCCTCCTAGAAAGAGATTAGCGTCCTGCTCTGTCAGGTGAGCTCTTTCCCCACACCTCTAGGATCCTGGCTCTACTGTTCTTCAAGACCCCACTTAAATGCCACCTCCTTCATGAAGCCTCTTGCAATTGTCAACCCTTTGGCCCCAGACTAGAAATCATTTCACCTTTCTTTGGACTCCCATAGCCTTTGTTTCAACTCCCAAGGGCATTTATCTATCAATCTGGTTATCAAGCTACTTACTTGAACAATTTTATCTGTACATTAACATCTAGATTGAAAAGACTTTGAAAGCGGAGTTCAGCGCTTATTTGTATTTGGATTCCCATTGCCTAGTACAGAGTAGGCACTCAATAAGCATTTGCTCAATCATTCAATAAATACATGTTAAACATTTACTATATGCCAAGTATAGTGGCCATGGAATATCAAGATGAATAAACATTGTCCCTGACCTTAAAAAATATACAAAACACGGGCTGCAAGGCTAGTTCAGTGGTATAATTCTTGCCTGCCATGTGAGACACCTGGGTTAGATTCCTGGTCCATGCACTTCCCAAAACACACAAAAAAACAAGCAAAACAAATACAGATTAAACAAATGGTGCTGCAATAACGGGATACTCACATGGAAAAATAATGAATTGTGACCCCGCCATACAGCATACGAAGAAAAACAAAACAAAACAAAAACCAAATTTTTTTTTATTGAGGAAGAGGCATGCAGACATGTTCCTTTTTTTCACTGCTCTCGCCCCAGGACTTAGAACATAATACGTGCTCAATAACTGTTTATGGAACGAATACATAATTGAATGTATGCGGACACAAAGATGAGGTTTTACAGCGGGCTCATAGCAGGAACTCAATAAATGAATGACATGATGCAGATTACTGTTCTCAAAGTTCCCGAAGACCACACGGCCAATTGAAAGCTAAAACGAGGATGGCGTGGTAGGTGTCAGAGGGCGTACCTGCTCGGGGTTTGGTCTGGAGCATGCGCAATCTTCACAGAAGGTGACGGGAGAAAATTGCGAAGGGAACAATTGCGTAGGAGCTTGTTCTGATTGGCTACTGTTCGAGCGCGAGGGGCCTGGTCTACTCGTCGCCTAGTAAACAGGGAAGGGTAGGGGCGGGGCCAAAGCAGGAGCTGCTACCTGGTTGGCCAGGCGGGGGGGTGGAGGGTGTTGTGGGGGGGTGGAGGGTGTTGCGGATTGGTCCCAGCCGCGAACTCAGCTCTGTGGAGCTCGCCGGGTCCCGGAGCCGGCGGTCTGAGGTATGGACGAGACGAGTCCCCTGGTGTCCCCGGAGCGGGCGCACCCTCCGGACTACACCTTCCCGTCGAGCTCAGGCGCTCACTTTCCGCAGGTGCCAGGGGGCGCCGTCCGAGTCGCGGCGGCGTCCGGTTCGGCCCCCTCTCCGCCCGGCTCGCCGGGCCACGACCGGGAGCGGCAGCCGCTGCTGGATCGGGCCCGGGGCGCGGCGGCCCAGTCCCAGACCCAAACCGTGGCGGCGCAGGCCCAAGCCCTGGCCGCCCAGGCCGCGGTGGCGGCCCACACCGCGCAGGCCCACCGCGAGCGGAACGAGTTTCCGGAGGACCCCGAGTTTGACGCGGTAGTGCGGCAGGCCGAGCTGGCTATCGAGCGCTGCATTTTCCCCGAGCGCATCTACCAGGGCTCCAGCGGAAGCTACTTCGTCAAGGACCCTCTGGGGGTGAGAACCGGGGTAGGGGCCGCAGGCGCGGGCTTCGGGGCGGGTGGGGCTCTGGGAGCCCGTCCTAGAGAGTCTTAGGGGGCGGGGGGGGGGGGAGGTGCTAAAAGGGTGCAGAAGGGAGAAACTTCCCAGTGCGGAGCCCTTGGCAGGATTTTGGGATGGTCGCTGAGGACGAGATTGGGAAGCTCTGCGGTGTCGGAATAAATCAGAACCTATTTGGTGGGGGAGGGTTGAGCGGAAAATGAAAAGAGGAAATTGACCAGATACCGGCTAGGGGGCCCTCAGTGTGTTGGGGCAATCTGCTTCTAAGCAGAGACGCGCTCAGAGGATGCTGCTTTCTAATATGGTTCTTTAGCTTTAAACTACTGGGACTACTTCTCAGTCGTTGACTTACAGACTCTGAGGCTTTGGGCACATTCTCTCATTTTGTACTGAACTAGTGTGTCCCTGGTCATTGAGGAGGACAGGTGAGCCATCAGGGACTCGGAGGATTCGCTTACAGCCTGTCTCCTGTACTGTCCCAGGGCTCTTCTTGGCAGACGTTGTTGATAGAGTGGGTGGACTCAGCAGTTTCATCTACTTTGCAAGCGGCTGTCTTGATTATTGCTCACTTCTTCTGGGAAGTGGTTCAAATCCTCTTTTTATGCTTCCTCAGTTCGGAATGTGGAGGTTTGAAGACACGGGACTGTCAGCTGCCTTTTACTTTCATTTCTCTCTCAGCACCATCAGCCCTTTGCTTTTCAGCTACTCAGACTGTTTGCTGACTTATTTGGTTCCCAGCGTGAGTGTACAGGGGGATGGAGATAGAATGGGATGGGAGGGCTTCAAGTGACCAAGGTAGCTGAGAAATGACCTTTATCCTTTTGAGAACTGCAGAAGAATTTAAGGCATTTGGCTCAGATCAAACCAGAGGTGTTGCTGGAAGAACAATGAGTCAAAAAATATGGAGTCTTAACTTTGTCGAACTTTTCAGGTGTGCCGGAATGATTTATTGAAAGAAAAAAACCCCATCTTGCTGTTATAGCTATTAAAACAACAGATGGCAGCCTTCCTTCAAATTTTCTATACATCTCTCCCGTGTTAACTCTTTAAATAGGTAGTGTATTGTTTTGATAGGCGTCCTGAGTGTCTGTGATGGACTGTCACTTTAGCTCTTGAATAGGTTCTTGAATGATCTCAGTCTTGAGTTGTCCCTGAATTGTTATAAAAAACCAGAGGGCAATTCTGCCGTCAACTCAGTTAAAATAAACCGAGTTAGAGAAGGCTTTGGGAGTAATAAGTCTTTTGAAGAGGTAGTGAAATTCCGCTCTTAAGTGAGGGAGCAGTGAATTAAATTGAAAGCTCAAGGGGGAACCATTACTTCTAGAAGCAAAGAAAGGTCAGTGTCCTCAGGTCTAAATGTTAGCGGAGTACTTTCATCATTTTTTATTTTGGAACCAGAATGAGATCTTAGATAGAAAAGTGTTTTTGTTTTCTTTTTACTTTGTTGGCTGATGTAAGAAGGGGCTAAGATTATCTTTGATAGGTCCAGGAGCAGGCGGGAGATTTTTGTTTTTCTTTCATGACACCATTACAGTTCCATTGAAAGTGTGTCAGGTGAGTGAGAAATGATCTCGTTGCTCTGGCAGGTGGGAGTAATGTAATCTCTGTTTTCTGCCTGGTAGGTAAAATACTGTACCACCTCAGTACATAGGCCACAGAAAATGACAGATCATGGTTTTTTCCCTTGGTGATTTGCAGGATCCCAGTCTCTAAATTTCCTGGCTGCTGTCCTTTTGTAGAGAGGAAGTCAAAATACAGGTGCCCTGACAAAACTTAATAATGTAACCATCCTGTTCCTACGAAGGAAAATGTGGTTTAGAGCAGAAGCCCATTTCTGTGGAAAGGCCATACTGGCCCACAGAGTCATTCTAGCTAGTATTGTCATCTTTGGACCTACTCCAAATGTATTTATAATTTGTTATAGTATTTAACAAATGCTTACATAGTACTTGTTATATGCCAGGTACTCTCATAAGTGCTTTGGAAATAATAGCTTAGTTAATCCTCATGACCACCCTCTGAAGTAGAGACTGTTATTATCCTCATTTACAAATGAGGATATAAAGCACAGCGAGTATAACTAAATTTGCCCAAAGTCTTACAGCTAGCCATTTCAGACAGAATTTAGATCCAGGTAGTCTGACTCAGAGTTCATACCTCTAGCCACTATGCTCTGCTGCCTCAAAGACTTAATTTGTCAATTGAATTTCTGATTTTTGCTTTCAGTCACTGTATTGGTTAGGATTGTCTGGCTTTGTGTGATAGAACATTTAAAATAATAATGCCTTGAATAAAAGATCATTTATCTCTCATGCAAAAAGTCTACTGGCTACTCAAGGCTGGCATTGCATTTTACTTTAGAAGGCTCAGGCTCCTTTTGTTCTCTTTCTATGCAGTGCATCAGCCGTCATCATGACCCAAGCTGGCTGCTAAAGCTGCTTTTCAACCAGTTAGAAGGAGAGGGAGAGCATGCCTCCTCCCTTTAAGGACACTTTCTAGAAGTTGCACTGACTCTTCTGCTTGCATTTCATTGTCCAGAACTTAGTAGTACCTGGGAACTGTTATTTTGCTCTACTAAAAATCAGAAATCTTCCATCCAGAAAAGAGTGGGAAACCGTGATTGGCAGCAGTTAATATGCCAGTCTCTGCTGCAGCTACTTATGGAGTTTAGACATTGTCTTAGTTTGCTAAAGCTGCCAGAATGCAACACACCAGAGATGGATTGGCTTTTAATAAGGAGATTTATTTGGTTAAAAATTTATAGTTCTTCAGAGGAAAGGCAGCTAGCTTTCATTTGAGTTTCTCTGTCATATGGGAAGAAGGCACACGGTGACATCTGCTGGCCTTCTCTCCTGGCTTTTGGGTTCCAACAGCTTTTCCCGGTGTGATTCCTTTTTGTAACTCTAAATGTCTGGACTGAGTTATGAGTGCTGAGATGAAGTATGCTGAGCTGCTGAGCTCTCTTTTGACCTCGCTCTTTTAAGCCTCCAGCTAACTAAATTAAACCTCACTCATTGTGAAAGGGATCCCCCTTAGCCGACTGCAAATGTAATCAGCCATAGGTGAATTTCACAAACTGATGATTTAAGTCCACAGAAACAGAACATTGGACATCATCACTTGGCCAAATTGACATCTGACCCTTACTACCACAGAGTTCCAAAAAGTTTCTTGAAAATAATGATCCTGTTTCCCATTCTCAATTTAGGATGGTTTCTCCATAAGGATGAACAAGTAAGAGCCTGGAACAGTTAGATGGAAAGTGCTAGATCAGAGGCCAAGGTGGAAAGTGTTCAGATTATCCCTCTTCACTTACATCTCTCTACTACAGGACTCTTATCATGCTCCCTTACCTGAAGAAATATTTTTTCAGCATCTTTTGTTTTGTGATTCATAGCCAGTATGACTGGATGTTTGTATTGCCAAGATTCACAGAAGCAGATGACTAGCTAGTTTATTGAGAGGATTAGATGAGATGTCACATGCGAAATCTCTGGCATAGTGGGAGATCCATTAAGGTTTTTTTTGTTTTGTTTTGTTTTTAAGCTATATGCCCATTTACCTCTGTATTATACTTTCTTGTATACATGACATTTAATAAGGCAAAAAGTGGTAGTATTTTGAGAACACACTTTCATAGCCATTGAGAATAATAATTCACTAGATAGTGCTAAATGGTGTTTGGGGTACTTTAAAATTTTACACAGACATTGCCCACAGGTTCTAGGAACTTGCGTTTGTATCAGTGATTTTCTATCTCTTAAAATACTTCATCTACCAAGAGTTCGTTAGGAAAATAATAGAGCATTTTTCAAAAAACAAAATTGTTATAATATTACATGTGCTTCCAATGACCTTCAAGAAACACTGTGTTCTACTTGGTTGAGAACCACACTGGTAGCCATTGTCAAATAAAGAATCTAAAACAGAATGAAAAAGTTATGCTAAAATGTTAAGAGACAGTCAGATTTGTGTATCATGTGTAGATGTTGATGTTGAAATTTTAATCATCTACCATCTATCAGAGGAAGCTGTCCCAGATCACAGGTTGTAATGGGTGAGGCAGGTTGGATTGATGGCAGAGGAATGGAAAGCTAAAAATAACCTAAATCTCTTTCATTACATTCTGTCTATTTGGACCCCATCTTCTTTTAGAGTTCTCATATATTTGAAATAGTCCCATCCCTCCCTTTTATAAGAGTTAATATGTAAATAAAGCTTCTCTGCCTAAATACCTAGATAAAGGACTGCTGTTTCCCTTTAACCTCTAGTACAGTAGTTTTCAAGGTAGTCCAGGGTCCCTATAGCTCTTGGAGACCCTTTTGGGGGTCTACAGGGTCAAAATTATTTTCATAATAATGCTAAGGCTGTATTTGCATCTTTTTAGGACCCAAGTCTTAGGAATTGATGTGGGTCCTGAAACTAGCCAGAAAGTGGCCTTTTGCTTTCTGGTGCTGTCCTATTTTTTATCCTTAATTTCAGAAACTGAAGCTGCCTTAGCTATCTGCACCTCATCACCTTTGTTAAAAGAGGTATTACTAAGTGGAGTTAAGGAAAGATGTTTTAAAATCTTGGCATCAAGCTGAGGCTTTCCCCAGGATGTAATGAAGGAATTGAAAATATGTTAAAAGAAGAGAGAGGGTGGTGAAAAAAAGATAGGCAATGGCCATTTTCTATCTCAACTGAATACAGTGAGTGTTTTTCTGTTTGAGTAGTTTTAGAGTTGTTCCCTATGAATGAAGAGTATTCTTGATAATTCAGTAACATGATTATGTGAAGTGAACATTAGCTTTGGAAATTAAGCTAGAAGCTGTTTTATGGAAGGTTTTCCAAAGGAAACCTTGGAGAGTACTTGTACATTATGTTGTCTTGCACAATCTAGGTACTGAGCAAATGTTAACAAAACTGAATTGAACTGAGGCCTAAATTTAGTCCTGAAAGGTACTTTTCCCCCCTCTGTCTGAATGCTATTTTGTCTACCCTTTTCTTTCCATCATTCTATCAACAGGTGATCTGTGTGAATTTTAATTACCACAAATGGCAGTCTAAGTAAAAACTGCTTGCTATATGCAAATTCAGCATCAAGACAAGTTCTTTAACCCTCCCCCCCCCCCCCCAATAGATTACCAGCCTTTAGCCTATCCTGTTTAGAAATTTTGGGACTGCCCCTCCATCCTTCCTACCCTACCATTCTCCTGTTTGTCCAGTTGAGACAGTATTCCTTAAGGAAACCCTACCGTGCCAAGATGCCTTAGTAACCATAATTAATAATGCTTTTAGAATTGATGAAGTACTTTCTGATTTCCTTAATGGGGGAAGAAATTGAGAAGTTTGAGAGGTCAGTCTATAAATGATGTGTTGAACTCCAAGTTCTACTTTCTTTAAGTTCATGTATTTAAACAACTCTAATATTTTCCTTCAAGTGGAAATATTAAAGTCTCAGCCCTGGTATTTTTCAGTTCTCTGGTAGTAGAAATGTCCTGGTTGCCCTTTTCTTGGGAACCAGGTTGCTGAGCTCCACATTGTGCCTCACTTGAACTGACTGTTGAATTCTGAGACTTGCCTCAAGTTGTCTTGTAGTTTCGCTGCCCAGGTCCCTGGGAGTTACAGTGGACATGTCAGACATTCTCTGGGTGGCAAACCCATTGCTACTCCTGCTGTGTTGTTCAGAGATTGGCGTTCTAGTAGAGCAAAGACAGGAAAGTAATTAATTTATGCCTCTTGCTAGATTCTTCGGATAAGAAAGTAACTCTGGAGACATGTGATATGAATATATGCACTTTACTTTTCCAGTGAGCAATAAGTTTGTTTGTCTTTAAGAGGAAATCATTCCTTTTTGTAGGGAGGAGGAGAGTTTCATATGTCTCTTGTCCTCTCATATCCTTGCAAGTCTTTGTGAAGAAACTGGCCTCAAGATTGGCCATTATTTGTTAGAGACATGCATCCATCCAGTTCCTAATATAAGTACTTCCTTAATGCAGGCAGATGAGTGTATGTTTTCTGCTGTGACTTGCCAATCAGGAAGTGATACGAACAGGAAAATGTCCTATGACACAGACTAGCTTGAGTTGACTGTAGGATGTGGGCTGAGGGGAGAAAGTCATATGATAAGAAAATGAATCGCTTGAGTTGCACATTTGTTTTTCTTCCCTTGAATTATCAGCTCAGGGAATGGTGGGAGTGAGATATGTAAAATAACCTCAGAGGCCTGACTGGTCTCGGGAGAAAAACTTTTAGGAGGAGGGCTGTATTTTCTAGGTTGCAGCAGCATCTCATATTTCCAAGGATCTTTGAGCATTAAGTTACTGTGAGCTAGAGAAGATGGATTTAATTTTTGTGGCATCTCATGTCCTGGGCTCTTGCCTCTTAAGAATACTTAGAAGAGAACCTCATTCTAACCAGGGAGTAGATTACTTTTCCTGCTTTAATTTTCTTTTTGTATGCTCTCTTAGTTTGTATCATTCCTAAACTTTTTTGTTGTTTTGGAGAATTTGTAGATTTACAGAGGAATCACGCATAAAATACAAAGCTCCTATATACCGTCTTATTAACATCATGCATTCGTGTGGTACATTTGTTACAGTTCATGAAAGAATATTTTTATAATTGTACTATTAACTGCAGTCTGTTGTTTACAGGTTTCACTGTGTTGTACAGTCCTGTTTTTAAAATTTTCATTCTAGTAACCTAAATACAACCTAAAGTTTCCCCTTTTAACACATTCGAAAATGTAATTCAGTGCTGTTAACTGTGTTGGCAATATTTTGCTATCATCACCACTATTCATCACCAAAACTTTATGATCAACCCAAATAGAAATCCCCACCCCATCCCCTGATAACCTCTATTTTAGATTCTGACTCTATGAATTTGCTTATTCTAATAATTTTATATCAGTAAGGTTATACAATATTTGTCCTTTTGTGTCTGGCTTATTTCTCTCAACATGATGTCTTCAATAAACTTTTCATTTCATTTCATAATGAAAAGTTGCCATAAGCCACAGGGTTCCCTCTAGCTTGTAAGGGGAAGATACCAATTCAGTATGCAGCTAAGAGACCCACCGGTAGAAAGAGCTTTGACAAAAGAAGGTGCCAAGTCTACATTCATAAACTTTTCATTTCAGTTTTGTTAACACCCAGGGAGTGAGATAGTAAGACTGATAGATGAAATCAGCTGTTGAAGGAATTTTTTTAATCTCACTCCATAATATCTTTCTTACTTCCTTTCCCTTGATAATTTTTTGTCTTCACATAATTGATATAGAGCAACAGTGTGTATGTAGGTACTTGAGGTGTTAGAGTTTAGTTGTATTACATTTCTGGAATGTCGTTGAAGAAAGGTTCTGTGGGATAAATGGGATAAAGGATAATATATGGTCCATGATTGATTAACTCCTTACTGTTTTTTTGAAAAGATTTCTTTAGACCTTTTGATATTTTCAATGTGATGCTATATCCTATTTGGGAAGGCAGGAAGCATCACTCTTATAAGCATAAGATTGCTGCCAGTGACTTGAGAGCTACCACTGAGATGACTTCTATATTTTACTTTCAGAAGTGTAGGCATCCATTTTCCTTGTTTATTTGGGCATTATGTTAGAGGTTGGTACTGATATGAGGAAAGGGAAGTTGAGAAGAGTGTAGTGGAGTGAAAGAATGAGTAGACTTGGCACCTTCTTTCATCAAAGCTCTTTTACTGGTGGTTCTCTTAGCTGCACTCTGGACTGGTATCTTCCCCTTACAAGCTGGGGGGAACCCTGTGGCTTATAGTAAGTAGGGAGTATATGCCTATGTCTTTTCCTTTCCTTCTTGATTCCTGCTGACTTGGTCTATGGGCTCCTTTAGTTGACTTGCCTTCAACTTCTCCTTTTTCTTTTGTCTGTGTAGAGGATCATTGCTGTATTCAAGCCCAAGAATGAAGAGCCATATGGGCATCTTAACCCTAAGTGGACCAAGTGGCTGCAGAAGCTGTGCTGTCCTTGTTGCTTTGGCCGCGATTGCCTTGTCCTCAACCAGGGCTATCTCTCAGAAGCAGGGGCCAGCCTGGTGGACCAAAAACTGGAACTGAACATTGTGCCCCGTACAAAGGTAAGTGACCAGCCTTATTGCCGGGCCAAAGTTTTCCTGAGACCTAAACCAGTACGTGTTAGTGGGACCATGAGGTCCAGTGAGAGCTATTTATGCCCTAAGCCTGGGGTTCTTAATCTTTTTTTCTGGCAGGAAGAGGTTAGACTCATGATTGGATCATCTAATGAATTCTGTCCTCTGAAAGATACACATAAAATTTTTGCATACCATTTCAGGGCATTCACAGACTTTTTGCACATCTGTGAGTTCCCTGGGTCTTTGGATCCTAGATAACCCCAAACTGGTTAGAAATCTAGGTACTTTTGTGGCTCATCTCTTGGACATCTGAGCCATTCCAGGCTTTAGATATCAGTTAAATACTCAAGCAAGTTTCTGCCAAGGAAGACTCTAGAATGGGCTGAGGGTTAGGTCTGAACCCTTAAGGGGACTAAGATGGGATTCTCACCATTTTTATGCTATGAAATTCTGGAATTCATCCTAACACATCAAAATAAGGGTCTAATTTCCAGGCTGATCCAAATTTAGGATCTTTTTTTTTTTTAATTTTTAATTTTTTATAAACTTGGGATCTTAACCTTGTATGTGTTATAGGCTCAGTTGGGGTTCTCATGAGGGGTTTGGACCATCTCCCCTAGAAAAACGTGCTTAAATACAGAATTGAGTTGGATACAATTCAGGAAGTTTACTGACCCTAGGTTAAGAACCTCTGTACCATAGGATGTCTCCTTGGATCCATGAAACTTTCCAAGGGTTATAAGAGAGAGGAATATGCTAGTCAGCATATGAACATTTAAGGATTTATGTCGTCCTCCACCAAGTAACAACTGAATGGTGAAACTCTGATCTGATGTCCTAAAGGCTATAGTGGTATCTTTGTAGCTTCAGTTAGGAGGTATGGGATTCTCTTTGAAAATATGATCAAAGCTATTGATGCTGTTCCCAGGAAAATAAAAACAAAACACCTATTTACAATCATTATTTTGCCTATAATTTCAAGGAGATGGTTCATAGACCAGTTGAAGTCTATCCATTGACCCCATAAGGACCATGGCATCTAGATTAAAAAGCTCTACTAGAGGTTTTCTGTGAGGGCAGAGAGATTGCTCAGCAGACTGTAACTCCCCTTCAAACTTTTTTTTTCAGGGTAGTTTAGAAGAAAATGTGATTGTAGTGCTTATAGATATTTAATCTTGTCTGCTCCTTTGCCATTAAACCTCAAACATTAAACCAATTAGTTTGTAAGTTTGTAGAAGTCATGGCCCATTTCTTGAACTTTTTTTCTATTTTCAGCACCTAGCAAAGTATTATAGTAAGCATTCAGTTAGTACCAGCTGAATCAATGAATGAATGTCAAAATATGAGAAACCATACCAAATATCCCCAACTTCAAGTTTTTGAGAAAATGTCTGACCAGGTTTGTAATTTCCATTTAACTTCTAATTCACTCCCTGGCCTTGGGCAGCACATTCCTTTCCTTTAAGCTATAGTTTTCTCTCTGTGTGCAGATAGTTAAATAGCATACTTTGAACATCTTTATGATAGTTAATGCTCCTAAGATCTCCTGCCCAACCTGAAATCTTGCTATTAGGCCCCTCCTGGATTCTAGAAACTCTTTTAAATACTCCTTGCTCATCACTCTGTAATTTCCTTCCTTTGCTAGGCCCCTGGCCCTGTGACTGCCTGCTCTGCCCGTGCTCCTGGAGTGCAGTGCCTAAGGATCAGAGGGTTCAAGTTTGAATTCTGGCTCTGCAGCTTTTTATTTGGATGATCCTGTACAAGTCACTTAACCATCCCTGGGCTCAGTTTCCTCACTGTAAAAGCAGGGATATAAATAGTTCCTATTCTGATAGGTGACTATCAAAATCACATGCGATAATCCATATGAAATATGTAGCACAGTGCTTGGGATAATGTAAATGCTCCATACTTTTTGGCTTGTGGTATTGCTGTGAGATGTTGTAATCATTAACAATGCCTCACAATCCCTTTCTTCCCCATCTCTGGTCTTCCACTTTCCCAGTTAGAAAACCTTAATATGGCCTGAGAATCTTTGACATCAAAAATCAGCAACAACAAAGCATTTATCATCCGTGAGACCGAAATGAGACAGAACTTTGCAAGCTTAAGATATAGCTGCTGGAGAACAGTGAAAAGTCTCTTCCTTCCCAGCCTTCTCTACCCTTGTGACAGTTTTCCATCTAGTTGAAAAGAATGTCTGTCACTGTAGAAATGGGGCTCACATTGTGATGGAGTTTCAAATAGGCATTAATTCTCACTCACTAGCTGTCTCTGACAGTGATGGGAAGGGGTGAAATATTGATGGCTCATTTAAAAATATATTTTGAGTAAGTAATGTCTGCATGTAGTACAAAATTCATAAAAGGTACAGAAAAATAAACAGAAAAAAGTCATTCAAGTGCCCTCCCATTCTTGTTTCCCAGCTACCCAGTTTCCTTCCTCAGAGACAGCTGTTATTACTAGTTGTTATTAGTTTCTTGTGTAATATTCCAGATATATATATATATATGCACATAATAGCAATCTTTTAAAAATTAAAACCAGTTTTAATGTTGGTTTATTTTTTTGAACATTGTACAAAATTCAGAAGGAAATAAAAGGATATAGAGTAAATTATAATCTTTTTTGTCTGGTGAAAAAATATGCCTCTCTTAGGCAGGAGGTTTCCTCATGGGCAGCATTGGGTTGTCATCTTCTAACCCAGGTGGCTGTATTAGTGAGGGTTGTTGTCACTCTAACTGCTGTATCAACCTTTCAGTCTCAGTGATTGACTACAGTAAGAGTTTCTTACTCATGTCACAGTCCCATGCCAGTTAAGGTCTGGGTGGCTCTCTTCCAGGTAGCAACAAGGGATCTACGCTCCTTCCACGGTGTGGTTCTGTCATTTCACGACCCTTTATTACTAGCTGCACAGATAGGGGAATGTGAACTAATGATGATGTGGGAGATTTTAGGGGCCAGGCCTGGAAGTGATGTATATACATCAGTTCATCAACATTTCATTAGCCCAAGCTCATTGTATACCCTACCCTAGCTACAAGGAAAGCTGAGAGATACATTCTTTTTTGTGTGTGCCCTGGAAGAGAAAGAGAATCAATGGGCATCTAGCTATTCTCTGGTAAAGTAGTGTGGTTCCTAAAACTTGACTCTAACCTGGCTCCCTCTTCTCTTTCTGCTGTAGGTAGTGTATCTGGCCAGTGATACCTTCAACTATAGTGCCATTGACCGAGTGAAGTCCAGGGGCAAGCGGCTTGCACTAGAGAAAGTGCCAAAAGTTGGGCAGCGGTTTAACCGCATTGGGCTACCTCCAAAGGTATACAGTGTGGTTCTACACCTGTGTGGTTTATTAAAGGTGGTATGTGATGATTTATGGTGGCATAATCGTTCAAGTGATGAAGCATGATTCCTACAGACTTGCTTGAATTTGTATGGGTGCACCTCTTTTCTCCTGTACTTGAAAGGAAATGAAGAAGTACAGATCTTAAAAAGTTCCCCTTCTCTGGTTTAAATTCCACAGTATCTTAGTGGATACCCCAAGGCCTGGGGCTTTTAGGCTTGAGCTGTAGGGCAATACTTGTGTTCCTCTCTCTTGGTTGCAGGTTGGTTCATTCCAACTCTTTGTTGAAGGCTACAAAGATGCAGACTACTGGCTGCGACGTTTTGAAGCAGAACCACTCCCTGAAAACACTAACCGGCAACTACTGCTACAGTTTGAGCGGTTGGTGGTGCTGGATTATATCATCCGCAACACTGGTGAGCAGCTGTGGGTGGTCCTGAACCCTGATCTGGCTGTAGTGAGGCAAAGGCTTGGGAATCAGAGTACCTTGTCTGGAAGAGTTTTTCCTAAGTCGGAGGCCATGAACATTTGAGAAGAGTGTGGGAGAATATCTTCCCAAGTCAAGCTTTGTTCAGACACGTGATTTGTAGTAATCAGGTATAGTGAGGCTTGGAGCCAGTATTAACATTTTATCTTGGTCTCAGACAGAAGACACTTGACTCTTGGAAAGTTCTGCGAAGAGTTTGCGTATCCTTAATCTGCAGTCACTTATGTAGCATCAAGGCCCCTCACAGAATAGTTTTATCTTTTTCTAACTTCTTGAGGTGGATCCTTAGATAATTGATATTTAGCCTTTCTGCTTTTCTCATAAGGCTTAAATTTCGTCTTAAGCCTGGCTCAGCTCTGTCCTATAATTTTTTTTATTATTGTAATTAGTTCAACATATTTTTAAATTTCCATTGTGTTTTCTTCTTTGACCCATAGCTTACATAAAAGAATGTTTTTTGACTGCTCATTATGGAAAATTTCAATGATAAACAAAATTAGAGCAACGTAATAAACCCTCATGTACCTACTCCCAGCTTCCTCAGTTATTGCATAAAGCCTCACTTACTGCCCTCTCCATCCCCTGCTGGATCATTTTAAAGCAAATCCAAGACATCTAAAGACTTTTTTCTTTTAGTATAACTAATGCCCTGTCAGTGTTCCAAGTAGTTGTTTTTGCTTTTTTTCCCCTTGCCTTTATTTCTTGAAGAAACTAGGTTATTTGCCCTGTATAACTTCTACACTCTGAACTTGGCTTATGTATCCCCTATGTTTCATTTAATATGCCCTCTATCCTCTATGTTTTCTGTAAACTGATAGCTGGATCTAAAGACTTGATCAAATTCAGGTTTGATATTTTAAAAAAAACCTTTCATTTTAACAAAGAGAACCATTGCAAGATTAGTGTAAGGAATTCCCATGTATCCCTCACTCAGATTTTCTACGTTTTACCACTTTTCCCTTATTGTTCTCTCTCTCTCTCCCACTCCATACACACGTACATATATATGTATTATATGTGTCTGAATTTTTTTTCCTGAATTCATTTGAGTGTAAGTTGCAGACATACTGCCTTTTTATCTCTAAACACTTCGTTATATGCATTTCATCAAAACAAGGACATCTCTTACATAACTGTAGTACAGATATAAAAATCAGGAAATTGGTATTGATGCAATGTTATTATCTAATCTCTAGACCATATTCCAATTTTTTCAGTTTTCCTCATTTTGTCTTTTATAGCAAAATAAAATTCTGGGTGATATGTTACATTCAGTTCTATTATTCTTTTTAGTCGTTTTTTAAAAATTTGGAGTAATTCCTCCATCTTTCTTCATCTTGCATGCTTGCATGACATTGATATTTTTGGAATTTACAGGCCAGTCAATTTTAGAATATCCCTTGATTTGGATTTTTCTGCTGTTTCTTCATGATTAGATTTGGGTCATGCATTTTTTGGCAATAATAACAGAAGTAATTATTTTTGGTGCATTAAATCAGAAGATACATAATGTCCCATTACTGGTGATATTAACTTTGGTCAATATGGAATCTATTAGATTTCTCTACTATAAACTTGTTAATTGTCCCTTTGTCAAGAATATACTTTGAGTCTATGTGATTGTCCTGTTACACCTCAAAATTTCATTCACCAATTTTGGCATCTGTTGATGATTCTCATCTGAATTATGGCATACTATGAGGTATGCCAAATGGTGATTTTTCTAATTCTGTCATTCCTTCTGCATTTATTAGTTGATAGTCTCCTATAAGGAAGTGCTTTCCTTTCTCCCCTTTTATTTACTTATTTACATTGGTATGGACTCATATTTAATGGGTTATAATCACTTACTGTCATTATTCATCTTGATGCTCAAATTGTCCTAGATTTGGCTAAAGAAAATATATACCATCATTCTTTGAGCACTTCCTTTCTAGCACGACAAGATATTCCTGGTTCATTTGTATTTTACCAGTCCTAGCCCTGGAATCAGCCATTTTTCCAAGGAGCCCTGGTTTTTCTAATTGAGAATTGTTATTTACAAGCCAAGATCTAGGTGCTAGGTGTTCTCTTTGTTACTGGAGTATCATTGCTTTTGGACTTCTTGGTGGACTGAACTAAGTAACATGTGTCTGTATACACATACTAATACATACATACAAACACAGCAAAATCCATTTCTGTATATATCTACGCTAAAAACCATGAATTCGTATTAGTACCTCCATTTCTAACCCAACACCACAGGGTCCTCTCTACTCTCTAGCCTTCTTACTTTCCATATTCATACTTTCTGTCTCTGACAAGCAAACCTGGCTCCCATTATTCATGATGTATCTTCTTATTTGCTTAAACCTAGAATATGCAGAAAGTATATTCATAATTGCTTATAACTTAACCTTTGTAGGTATTTAGTTTGTAAAAACTGCCAGAGAAGCAGTGTGATGGTGGTTCAGTGGCAAAGTTCTTACCTGCCATACCGGATGGAGACCGAGGTTTGATTCCCTGTGGCTGCCCATGCCAAAACAAAAACAAAAACAAAAACATGGCCAGAATGCAATATACCAAAAATGGAATGGTTTTAAAAAGGGGAATTTATTAGGTTGCAAGTTTACTGTTCTGAAACCATGAAAATGTCCAAACTAAGACATCTAGGGAAAGATACCTTGATTCAAGAAAGTCTGGTGGATCCAAAACACCTCTGTCACCTGGAAAGCCACATGGCAACATATGCTAGGTTTCCCTCCCAGCTTCTTGTTTCATGAAGCCCCCCCTACCCCGGGGAGTTTTCCTTCTTAATCTCCAAAGATCTCTGGTTGTTGCTCTCTGTTAGTTCTCTTGGCTTTAAGCTTTTTCCAAAATGGTTCCCTCTTAAAGGGCTCCAGTAAGCAACCCTGCCTTGAATGGGTAGAGACATATGTTTCTGTCAGTTCTGAGGCTTCTGTTGTTTCTCTAGGCTCTGTCATTTCTGGTGGCTCTGGTGGCACTAAAGCTCTTTCCACTATGATTCCCTCTTCAAGGACTCCAGTAAGCAACCCAGCCTTGAATGGGTGGAGACACTTCTCCATGGAAACCATCTATTCAAAAATTACGACCCACAATTAGGTGGGTCACATCTCCATGGAAACAATCAAAAAAGATCCCACCCAGCAATATTGAATGATGATTAAAAGACATGGCTTTTCTGGGGTACATAATAGCTACAAACTGGCACAGTAGGGAAAATAAAACATTGAGTTAGATTTCAAAATTTGTATTTTTTTGTGAAACATTCAGGATTACAAAAGTCAGAATTATACCAAAAATATCCAAATTTTTTGCATGAATACTTCATTTGTATTCTGTCTTTACTATTCCAACATATCATGAGGCACATAATATTTAATTATGTCTCTTTTTGTAATGCGTGTGATGGGTTCACCTTTTTTCAGCCTAATCCAACTTAGATATTTTCATCAGCATTTTACCAACTGGTTTGGGTAGTCATTGATGATCTATATTTATTATTTTGTAAGGAGCTATAAAATGGTGATTTTTAATTCTATCATTATTTTTGCATTACTAGCTGAACTTCTAAAAAGAGGAGTTTTCCCTCATCAATTATGATAAGATAGGATAAATACGTGATTCTTTCCCTTTATTTACTAGTTTTCAGATTAATGAGTTAGTGTGCCAACAAATATCCATATATGGCTAATGAGGTCTTTTTTAGGTACATTAATTATTTACATATTTATAAGTATTTGTGGTACATCAGTTTGTTCCAGATTTGTTTAATACATTTTGTGCCTCAAACCTGAAGTCAGCAAGTTCTCTGTGGAGCTCTGTTTCCTGTTAGTGAGAAATTATATTTAGATACTACAATCTGGGCATTAGGGATTCTCATTGCTGTTGGGTTGATTATTGCTATTAGGGCTTTTCAGTGGAGAGAGCTAAGAAATACTTTTTTTTTAAGAGAAAAGTTTATCATAAATTTATACTAGCATTTCCATTTCAGATTTCAAATTATATTATTTTGACTTAACTTTTTTAATTTTATATTTGTATATCTTTTCTATTGTGCTCTTTTCTAACAATATTAAGGTAATGTTTTTCTTTATTAAAAAATATGCATGTACTAGTTTCAAAATACCAATACTAATATTGCTATCAATATGATTACTGGATACAGTTGGAGATTTCTCTGTAATTATTTTTGTCATTGTGATATATTCTGTTAGGGTTGTATATTCCAGTCACAATTTTTTTGAATCACTTAAAATATTTCTTAGTGGATAAGTCACTAATTTGCTATATAATTAGTTTCATTTTATTTTTGATTTTTAGGAATTGTTTTTTTCTCATTTTAATATAGTTTTGTCTCATAGTTGTTTAAAACATTTATATTCCAAAGACAAAACCATAAAACAGGCTACACTTAGAGAAGTTTAACTTCCATCCCTGTCTCCTTCAAACTGTTTTGTACTTTTTGCCCATAGGTAACCATTCTTATTAGCATTTGTGCTATCCTTCCATTAAAAATAAATAGAACCAAATATATTGTGTTTTGCACCCCCCTCCAGTGACAATAGCATCTCACTTTTTTCAGTGTAACAGTACATCCTAGAGAGCACTCTAACATAGCAATACATAAAGATTAGAAGAATATTTGTATGCAGATAGGAATTTTCTAGCTTTTTGTTTTCTTTTAATTTCTAGCTTAATTACTCTTTGGTCAAAGAATATGCTCTATTATTTCACTCCTTTAACCTTATTGAGACTTGTTTTATGGCTTGTCTATTAATCAGTTTTTATAAATGTTTTATATGTGCTTGAACAGAATGTATATTTTGCAGTTATTGAGTGCAGTGTTCTCTATATGTCAATAGGTTAACTTTGTTAATTGTATTGTTCAAATCTTTTCTGAGCTTTTTTTTTTCTGGTTGTCAGTCATGAATTTGGCTTTGATATTTCTCTTTATCTATTTTGAGGTGGTGATATTAGTTACATTCAAATTTGGAATTATGTCTTCCTGGTATGTTTTATCTTTTAACATTATGAAATATTCTTTATCTATGGTAATGCTTTTTCTTTACAGGGTCTCTTTGATATTAAAACATTAGCTTTATTAAAAGTTTGCATTTATGTGCTTTTCTGTCCTTTTATTAATGCTTTCAACCTTTCTGCATCATTATGCTTTTGGGAAATAGTTGAGTTTTGTTTTATTTATCCAGTGAGACGTTGTTATATTTTAATTAGAACATTTAATTAATCTATAATAGAGTTATGGATATACTTGAATTTTCATCTAACATTTATTATTTGCTTTGTGTGTTTTCTGCTTATTTTATGTTTCTCCTCCACCCCCCACCCCCCTTCTGCATGGCCTTTTCTTCTCTCCTTTCTTGCCCTCTTTGGAATTATTATTATTATTTTTTATTATTTATTTATTTTTGCGTGGGCAGGCACCAGGAATTGTACCCAGGTCTCTGGCATGGCAGGTGAGAATTCTGCCACTGAGCCACTAATTGTACCATCCAAAAAATGCTTCCTATTTTTTTTTTTTTTTTTAACTTGGGCAGGCACCAGGAATTGAACCTGGGTCTCCAGGCATGGCAGGTGAGAATTCTGCCGCTGAGCCACCATTGCACTGTCCTGGAATTATTTTATTTTATTTTTATTTATTTATTTAACTTATTTAAAAATTTTTGTTAATAAAACCAGTCAACATACAATATGAACATTCTTAACATATGAAAAATTATTTAATTTCTTTCCTCTATTAGCTTAGAGGTTGTATACTCCTTGTTTTTTGTTTTACCCTAAAGATGACCATATAAATCCTTGATTTCTCAAAATCTTATATTAATTGGTACTTTTACTATTTTCTCAGACAATGCAAAGACCTTAGAAGCCCTTAGCTCCATTTACTCTTCTGTGGACTTTTTTTTTAATTGAGCTATATTATTTATTCACATGCCATATAATCATCCAAAGTGTAGAATCAGTGGTTCACAGTATTATCGAATAGCTGTTCATTCATCATCACAATCTAGTTTAGAACATTTTCAATACTCCAAAAAAAAATAATAATAAAATAGAGGTTAAAAAAAACACCCAAAACATCCCTATTGTTTATTTATTTTTTCTTTTTCTTTTTTTCCTTTACTCCTCTGTCCATATACTGGATAAAGGGAGCGTCATTTACAAGGTTTTCATAATCACACAGGCACACCTTAAAAGCTCTATAGTTATTCAGTTATCTTCAAGAATTAAGACTGTTAGATTACAGTTCAACAGTTTCAGGTATTTCCCTCTAGCTACTCCAATACACAAAAAATCTGAAAAGGGATATCTATATATTGTATAAGAATAACATCCAGAATGACGTATTGATTATTTGAAATCTCTTAGCCACTGAAATTTTATTTTGTTTCATTTCTCTTTGCCCCTATTGCTCAAGAAGGCTTTCTCAGTCCCATGAAGCCAGGGCCAGGCTCATCCACGGTAGTCCTGTCCCACATTGCCAGGGATATTTATACCTCTGTGAGTCATGTTCACGTGAGTCATTATGTCACGGGGTAAGGGCAGAGGGTTCTCCTGTGGAATTGACTTAGAGAGAGACCACATCTAAGCAAAAAAAGAGGTTCTCTGGTGGTGACTCTTTGGCACAATCATAAGTAGGCTTAGTTTCTCTGTAGGGGTAAGTTTCAAAAGGGCGAAGCCCCAGAAATGAGGGCCTGGCCCTTCAAATTGGCAGTCCCCAATGCTTGTGAGTATATAGGTCTTCCCCAGGTGAGGAAGTTTAACATTTCCACCTTTCCCCCAGTCCCTTAATACTGCAAATACTTTTCAATCTTCTGCTCAGATTACTCTGGGATGTATTGGGGCATCGCACCAACCTGTGCAAACCAACAAGATCTCACTCCCTAATCAAGATTTTGTGTAATTATGAAATGTTCGAATAAACTGACCATACAAGTTAAATTAGATAGTGTGCTACCAGAGATACAAATTTTGCACCAATTATCTCTTCCTTTGGTCTCACATTGAAGTTAAAGTTTTAAAATATGGTTACTACCAGCTTTTACCCTGTAGTCTGATTTACCTTAGTCCTACACAGATCAGCTTCATTCGTATCTCTAGTTGAAGTCTGATCACTTTTTCACTGTTGTTGCTTAATGGGGTATTGTTGACTTTCATAGTTATAGAACTGTAGCTCAAAGTCTTTGGTGTCAGACAAACATCCAAAGTTCCAGGAAACAACCACATTGTCCCCAAGTAGCTCAGCATCTCAGAATTTAGAAATAGCAGTTATAACTCCAAAATAGATGTGAGTGTTGTAAGATGCTTTCAATCTAGGAACCTTTACGATTGGTTTTCATCTGATAACCTATGCTCTCGAATTCAATTCTCAGACTTTCCAGATAATAGTTAGTCTATATTAGTGAGGTATTATAATATTTATCTTTTTGTTTCTGGCTAATTTCACTCAGCATACTGTCCTTAAGGTTCATTCCCTTGTTGCATACCTTACAACTTCATTCCTTCTTTGTTCAGTAGTCCACTGTATATATACACCACAGTTCCTCCTTCCATTCCTCAGTTAATGTACCCTCAGGCCACCTCCATCCTTTGAAAATTAGGAACACTGTGCCATAAACACCAGTGTACAAATGTCCATTCCTATCCCTGCTCTCAGTTCCTTTAGGTATATACCTAGACACAGGGTTGCGAGATCATATGGCAGCCTCACCCCTGTGGAGCCACCCACTGTTCTCCAGAGGGACTGCATTTTCTGCAGACTTTTATACTATTGAGTTCATGTGTTTTAATTTTATATATGTTTATGTATAGATACATATGTATATATTTGGGTATATATATGCATATATACATAATTTCACAAGACAGTATTACCATTAGTATTGTTATTACTGTTAATATACTTTTTATTATGGAGAATTTTGAATACAAACAAATAAGCAGAATAATTAGCCTGCCTGTACTTGTCATCTCAGTCCCAGCAACCATCATAGCCAGTCCTCCTTCATTCATACCTCCTTTAACCTTCTCTTTTATTATTTTAAAGCAAATCCCAGATAAATTTTCATAATTATTTTAGTACAAATCTCTAAGAAATAAAAGCTTGAAAAACCATTATGCCACTATCACATCTAAGCAAAATTAACAATATTGATGTTGTTACTCATTTTATTGCTCTTTATTCCTTTTGCACCTCCACCGTTCTGTTTGAGATCATTTTCCTTTGACTTGGAGAAATTTTTTTTTAACTTTTTAAGAAATTCTGTAAAACATACAAAGCAAAGAAAGGAAAAAACAATAATATTCAAAGCACACTTCAGCAAGTACTTACAAAACAGATCCCAGAGTTTGTCATAGGCTACTGTTCTGTCACCTCAGATTTTTCCTTCTAGCTGCTCCAAAACAGTGAGGCTGGGAGGAATACTAACATAGTGATTTGGCAGACATTCTCTTTTTTAAAAATTTTTTTTTTTATTAATTAAAAAAAATTAACAACAAACAAAACATTAAGATATCATTCCATTCAGACATTCTCTTTTGTTAAATCCCATTTTCTCTGTCACGCCTCATCCTTTTTTTAAAATAAAAAAATTTTTTATTGATATATATTGTATATTTACATACCATGTAATCATCCAAAGTGTTAATCAGTGGTTTACAATATCATCATATAGCAGTGCATTTATCATCACAATTGAATTTTTTTTTCTTTTTTTGTGAAAAATAACATGTATCCAAAAGCAATAAATTTCAAAGTACATCACAGCAATTAGTTGTAGATCAGATTTCAGAATTTGGTATGGGTCACAATTCCACAATTTTAGGTTTTTATTTCTAGCTGCTCTAAGAGACTGGAGACTAAAAGAATTATCAGTATAATGATTCAGCACTCCTACTCATTTGTTAAACCAGACCCTCTTAAACCATCACCTTTGATCTTTCTCCCACTGCTTAGGGGTATTTGGGCTATGCTGATTCTAATTGTTTCATGTTGGGAGGGGCTATCAGTAATATGGGATAGAGGGATGGAACTGGTTGATGTTCTGGAGAGACTGGCCCCTCTGCATTTTTGGACTTCTCTGGTCCAGGGACCTCTGGAGGGTGTAGGTTTCTGGAAAGTTGCCCTAGTGCATGGAACCTTTGTAGAATCTTGTATAATGTCCTAGGCATTCTGTAGGATTGCGGAAATGATTTTGGTTGGAGTTTGGCAAGTTATGATGGGTAGCAATGTCTAAGAGTGACATCCAGAGTAGCCTCTAGATTCTATTTGAACTTTCTCAGCCACTGATACCTTATTTGTTACACTTCTTACCCCCATTTTGGTCAGAATGGCATTGTTGATATCATGGTGCCAGGGCCAGGCTCATCCCTGGGAGTCATCTTCCACACCACAGGGAAACTTTCATCCCTGAAAGTCATGTCCCAGGTAGTGGGGAGGGCAATGAGTTCACTTGAAGAGATGGGCTTAGAGAGAGAGACGTCATATCTGAGCAAGAAAAGAGGCCCTCCGGAAGTAACTCTTAGACATACCTATAGGTAGGCTAAGCTTCTCTGCTGTATGCATAAGCTTCACAAGAGTAAGCCTCAAGGCCAAGGGTTTCGTCTACTGATTTGGGTGTCCCTAATGTTTGACACAGTATCAAGGATTTTCCTGGTGGTAAAGTTTAATAGTTTCACATTTTTTTCTCCCATCCCTCAAGGGACTTTGCCAATACTTTTTATCTGCTTAATATACTGTGGGGTATATCCAGTCATTACATTAAGCTGTACAGGATTGAAGGCCCTCATTCTTATTCTGGGCTCCCTGTGTTTGAATTGTTTGAATTGTTTAAATGATCTATCTAGACAGGTTGAGTTAGATTATGTGCTACAGAAAACCTAGGTTCTGAATATAATAAACCTTTGGTCTCAAAGAGTAGATGAAGTTCTAAAATACAGACATTTCTTTCCCCTGTATTCTGAATTGCCTTAATCCCTACCTGATTGGCTTTGTTCTTATCTCTAAATAACCAGAAATAACAATTACCACTCCGAACTAAATGTTACTGCCATGAGAGGTTATAATCTAGGCTCCTATTTTCTTATAACTATTTTCTAAATGAGACCATACAATATTGTTCTTTTGTTTCTGGCTTATTTTGCTTCACTAAATGTCCCACAGGTTCATTCACAAAGTTGCATGCCTCAGGATTTCTTTCCTTTTTGTAGTAGCGCAACATTTGATCACAATGTGTATACATCATTTGCACTTGGAAAATGTTTTAGTACTGGTTTGCTTGTAATGAATTCTCTGCTTTTTTTTTCTAAAAATGTCTTTATGTCACTTCTGTTTTTAAAGATTATCTTTGTGGGTATAGAATTTGGGTTTGGCAGTTATTTTATTCAGCAGTTTGAAAAGAGAGCATTTCATTGTCTTCTTGCTTCCATGGTTTCTGTTGAGAAATCAGTTATCAGTATTATTGTTGCTTCTTAGAAGGTAATCTCTATTTTTCTCTAGCTCCATTTAGTACTTTCCCTGTCTTTCATTTTCATGAGTTTTATTATGACATGTATATGTATAGTTTTATTTGTACTTATCTTTTTAGGGATTCACAGGGCTCCTTGAATCTGTAATTTGATACCTTTTGTTACTTGGGGAAATTCCCAGCAATTATCTCTTCAAATTACTTCTGTCCCGTTTTGCTCTCCTTTCCAACTGGGATTCCAGTTACATATAAATCAGATACATGTCAGTATATACATCCTTTTTTTTGTTCCCCGTCTGCTTTATTCTGGCTATTTTCTTCTCACCTGTCTTCCAAACCACTTCTCTCTTTCCCATGATCTACTATTAAACTCACCTGTTGAGTTCTTAATTTTCATGGTTGTATTTTTCAGTTCTAGAATTTCTGATTCTTTTTTATATAGCTTCCTGTTGTCAGCTGATATTATTAAAATCTTGCCTTTTATTGTCTTGAACATATTAAAAGTTCTAACTTGAACATTTTTATTATTATTTTTTAAATTTTTGTTGATGAAACAAAACAATATACAAACATGAACATTCTTAACATATGAACATTCCATACTTAATGTGCAATCAGTGGCTCACAATATCATCACATAGTTGTATATTCATCACCATGATCATTTCTTAGAACATTCATCACTCCAGAAAAAGAAATGAAAATAAACTCATACATAACATACCCCTTACCTTCCCTCTCATTGACCACTAGTATTTCCCTCTACCCAATTTATTTTAACATTTGTTCCCCCTGTTATTTATTTATTTTTAATCCATATTTTTAAAAAATATTTCCCAGTACTCTTTTTTTTGCATGAGCAGGTGCTAGGAATTGAACCCAGGTCTCTGGCATGGCAGGTAAGAACTCGGCCACTGAGCCACCATTGCCTGCCCTTTAATCCATATCTTTTTACTCATCGATTATACCATAGACAAAAGGAGCATCAGATACAAGGTTTTCACAATCACACAGTCACACTGCGAAAGCTGTATCATTATATGGTCATCTTAAAGAAACATGGCTGTTAGAACACAGCTCTACAGTTTTAGGCACTTCCCTCTAGCCTCTTTAATATACCTTAATCTAAAAAGGGGATATCAATATAATGCGTAAGAATAACCTCCAAGATAGCCTCTTGACTCTGTTTGAAATCTCTCAGCCACTGACACTTTATTTGTCTCATTTCTCTCTTCCTCCTTTTGGTGGAGAAGGTTTTCTCAATCCCTTGCTCACTCTGTTTGAAATCTCTCAGCCACTGACACTTTATTTGTCTCATTTCTCTCTTCCTCCTTTTGGTGGAGAAGGTTTTCTCAATCCCTTGCTCATTCTAGGATTTCTGTCCCACATTGCCAGGGAGGTTTACACCCTTGGGAGTCATATCCCACGTAGAGAGGGAGAGGCCACATCTTAGCAACAAAAGAGGTTCTCTGGGGGTGACCTTTAGGCCTAATTTTAAGTAGGCTTAGCCTATCCTATGTGGGGATAAGTTTCATATGAGCAAATGCCAAGACTGAGGGCTCAGCCTATTGATTTGGTTGTTCGCACTGCTTGCGAGAATATCAGGAATTCTCCAAATGGGGAAGTTGAATTTTCCCCCTTTCTCCCCATTCCGCCAAGGGGACTTGGCAAATACTTTTTTATTCACTGTTCGAAACACTCTGGGATTTATTGGGGCATCACACTGGACAAACCTACAAAATCTCATGCCCTACTCAAGGTTCCATGTACTTAGGGTGTTCAATTAAGCTGTCCACATAAGTTATATTAGGAAATGCACTAGTCAAAATATAAATTTTGTACCAAATAAACATTTTTTGCTTTAGTCTCACACAGAAGTTGAAGTTTTAAAATAAGAATTATCATCCTGCAATATTGACATTCCTTTGTTCTTCATCATGCAAAAACATTTTTTAATTTGTATATTTAGTCACTTTCATTATACACTCTAGGCATTCCTAGATTGTACCATCTCAGTCTTTATCATCTGTATCAGATATTTTCATTTTTGGAGCCTCTCTGGGTTTGTTTTAATTTTCTGTTGTTTCTTTTTCTCTTTCCCTTTATCTCTTTTTTTCCCCCTAGTACTCCAGCATTTCTTTATTTGGTAATGCTATGCTTACTTTAACTCCATCTTAAAATAAAAACCATGAAAACTTCAAACATATTCTGAGGGTAAATTTTCACAGTACAAATAAAAGAGCAAGCCCTTTTTAATATAATGCCAATTAAATGGGCCAGTGAGCATATGAAACAATGTTTATCAGGAATCAGATTTATTTCACTACTTCGCTAATTGCTTTCTTTTATTTTAAACAATAGGGCATTCTCAATAAAATAAACCATTATTTTAGGTGAATAACATCACAGAATGATGTTGGAAATCTCTTCTAAAATTAAAATCAATGCTTTATCTTTTTACCAAAAGGAGAAAATAACTTTTTAGAACTTGCTTATTAAAAATTTGAAGCAGAAAGTGAAAATAAAGGTTGTTTTTACAGAATTTCATTAAGGGTCATCCTTAAAGGGCTAAAATCTGTTTGTTTTTTTTTTTTTTTTGCATGGGCAGGCATCGGGACTATAAAGAACTTAAAGAACTACAAAGAACTATAAAGCTCTTATTTAAAACATTAAAAAGGTTAAAACTCTTTCACACAAAATCTATATTCTATATTCAATCACTTTAATATTAACATAGTAATAAAATACAAGCCTGCTTTCAACAGCTTTTTCATTTTGGCATCACAGAGATAATTTTTCTGATGTTTTATAAACAACATGTTTGTAGGATAGTCAGAAGTTTAGCTAAAACTCAACCTATAAATGAGTATGGAATGGTAATCATGGAAAGGTCATAAATAGGGAGATAAAGCCCAAAGTTCCTTATGTAGCAAGGGAAAATGCCTTCGCAATTTAGTTTCAAGATGGGTACCAGCTTCCATTCATCTTCATGCTTCCAGGGCCCAAGTGTTTTGATATTGAAGGCCTGTCCTGCTGCTTGTTTGGAGCCTGCTACAGAGGACACAAGGCTGTCCAACTGTTGTCTATGCCCTGTATAAATCAACCATTCATAAAACTTGTTCTCCAGGAATACCTGGAACTACTTCCTTTGGTCCTTTGTCGAAGGAGCCTTTTCACAGTTTTCTGCCAGATTTTTGTCTTCTGTTCTCTTTGATCCAGTGCTTTCTGATATGCAGATGGAAGGCAGGTATCTCTGTAGTGTCCCCTTCCATTTCAAAGGGAGTAATAACTACATAGAATTCACAAGGTAGTAAGAGGCTTAAGGCACTGTTCTCTCTGCATATATAATCATTGTGTTATCCCAATAGTTAGGCTCTGTGGCAAAGTCATTACTCCCCTTATGGTCCTCCAGCATTGGGTATGGGTGTGAAAAGGGGCAAAGGTTACTGTCTCCAGAGAGAATAAATGGGTGTGTAGGCATCAGAATGTGAAAGATACAACCTGCTGTAGATGAGATGGACAGGCTATGGCAAATGGCAGTAACTTTCACATTGTCACAGCTATAGAGATGAAGAGCAGTCTGTACAGGGCCCAAGAAGAAGGTGCGATTCCTGCATGTCTCAGTTGTCACAGATCTGATTTCTCTGCTTTTCTACTTCGTCCTTAGACATGCAACAGGATATAACCTCAGACAGATGCATTTCCTGTGTCCTTTCCACAAGACTATCAGATATTTCAGAGTAAAGCCATGCCAGATCCTTAGCCAATTGCAGTTTCCCACATGTAATGTGCCTCCATGTAGACTAAGGGAAAGCACCGTCTGTGGCCCGGGTTTGCACGTAGGTGGATATCTTCCTGAGATAATGAAGGCTGAACTTGGATGGAGGAGGCATCTGTGAGGGCAAGAGCAACTCCATCTCTCTCCCTTTCTTTTACAGAATGTTTTAAAACTTATTTTTATTATGGAGAAATTCAAACATATAAAATAGATTTTTAAGTTTGTTCTTATTCATGTCATCTTTATGTACCTGGTTATTTTTGATTGTCACATACTATATATAAGAAATTATAGAACTATTTGGACATCTAGGATGCTGATATAAATCCTGTCTGGAAGAACATTTGCTTTTGGCAAGAAGCAGCTTGGGATACCAGACAATTCAGGATCATTTAAATCTAATTTTAGGTATTGAAAGAAAACTGGTCTTAATTAGTATAGATTTTCAGGTCTCAACCGAAAGCATGAATTATTTACCAGGGTCTCCTGCTTATAAGGCACTGAGTTACATTATTTGTTTCTCTCTCTAGTTTCACAAGGCTATTAGGATGTTGTTCCACCTCTCAGCCTCCTAGCTACCTCTTCCCAAATCAGCAGATGATCTAGGGGGAAATAAGCCACAAATTCCAGACTCCTTTCTCTGGATTTCCTTTCCCAGATCTTGACATTTTAATTCTTCATGGTCTTGGTAAAATCTCCAGTGTCTTCAAGAGATTTTAAAATATTTTATCAAGGTTTTGTAGTTGTTTCTAATAGAAGGGTTTGCCCAAGCTCCAAATTATCTAGTCCATAATTACTGTATATGGAAGTCATCCTAATTTTTTTTGTACTAACTATATTTCTATTTATAGATCGTGGCAATGACAACTGGCTGATTAAATATGACTGTCCAATGGATAGTTCTAATTCTCGGGTAAGAAGTTGGTCTATGTCTTGAAGAAGGGGGCAAGAAGGGTGTCTGCAAAATATGGAAGTACAAATATGATCAGAGATTTAGGTCATGTAAGTTCATATAATTGAGGATAACATATTTAAAATGGACAGGAAGGTTAATATTGGGTAAAATGTTTGTTGTTCAAGGAATATATTTCTGAATGATTTTAATAGGCATAGCATGAAGAAAAGTTCAAATAAGTTTGGAACGTATTACAAACTATATCTCTTTCTTAGAGATAGGCATTGTATAGTAGCATAGTAAAGGTCTGAGAAGTACGACATTAAGTGAAGCTTTCTCTCTTTGCTGGGTAAACTTTTTTTTGACCGTGGAGCATTTTTCTCACGACAGAAGTCAATTTTGCAGAACTTCAGTTTAGAAAAGCTGCTCCTGTTACTTGTTTTACTCTTTCATTCCTGTCGTCCTCCACCATACTTTTCTTTCCCTGCTTAGTCTGCACCATTTGGGAAATTAGTGGGAAAGCTTCCTGAAAAATGGCATTAGGTTAGTTTTTATTCCTCATAGTGTTTTTACTTCCTTCTCTAATAGTGGTTCTCAAATTTTGTGCATCAGAATCACCAAGAGCTTATTAAAATAGTACAGACTCCTCAGGCCTATCACACAGAGATTGACTCGTCAGGTCCTGAGTGAAATGCAGGATTCCACATTTTTAATATGGTATCTTGGGATTGTAAGGAGGGTGTCCTGGAACCAGTTTCTGTTCCTGTGATGGCACCAGTGAACCTGAAGCATGGAGCCGGATAGAGTCATGAGAGTTCCTGATATCAGCTGTTATAGACTATCTTTCTAACCCTGTTTGCATTCAGCTCTTGTCTTTCCTTTTTATGAATTACTAAAGAAGGGGAATAGACTCCCTTGTGTGACCTCAGCCAGCTCTTATCTTCTGTGATTGTTATCTTGCTGGAAAATATGGTCATCATCAGTGAAGTGGCATCTGAGTCAGGTCCACACAAAAGGACCTTGGTCAGTTGACCTTGATTTGTCTTTCTTCTTTACGTTCTGCCACGATCCTCATTGCTTTCCCTAGGAGTAGCAGCTCATAGTTATCACTTGTTATTGCCTTTTCCCTTCTTACCAAGGGCTGTGGCAGATCCTAGAAAGAGATACAGTATTTAATATGTTCCAAATTTATTTTAACTTCCTTCTATGCCTGTTTCATTCAGAAATATATTCCTTAAACCAAAGATAAGCATCTCTCTAAGATGAGAAAAGAACTCCAAGAACCTTGAACAAGCCACATTAGAGGTACCAGAAATATACTAAGTCCAGGTCCTAATATGGAAACCAATTCAGAAGATAGCTCAAAATAGGTTGGTTAAGGATGATGCCTGAGGGGATTGAGATGGGGATGCTTTGCTTCTTCTTTAAAGGGCCTGACATCCCTAAGTAACCAGTTTTTCCTTGCTCTTTAGGACACAGACTGGGTGGTAGTGAAGGAACCTGTTATTAAGGTTGCTGCCATAGATAATGGGCTGGCTTTCCCATTGAAGCATCCTGACTCCTGGAGGGCATGTAAGTCTCAAGACCACTGTGGTCTGGCTCTTCTCTTGCTCAGTCTCAGTTTCTTCATCTGTGCAGTCAAGATAATAGGATTGTTCTAAGAATTAATGAAATAGTGCAGATAAACATAGTGGTTGGCACATGGCAACTACTACGTAATGTAAACTAGTATTAACATTTTTACCTTATATTATTCCCATTAGAAGCATAAAGTTGTGCTTTCTCATTTCTACTTTCTGCTCTTCTCATTGTTTCTGAGACTAGCTTGTAATTTATCACAGTTGTATCTCATTGTATAAGCTTTGCTTAATGTTCTGTCTTCTTTGCTGACATCCTGGAAGCCAACCCCTGCCCATTATAACTGAGAAAACTTTTGGGTAGAAATACAAGAAGAGGTCACTGGCCTGTTTTGAAGCACTAGTCAGACTTTTCAGAAAGACTATCTCATTGTCTCATAGCAAAAAATTGCTTCTTGAAGCTTACATCTTGGAAATTAGGCAGACCTGCGTTTGAATCCTGGTTCTTCTACTTACTAGCTATGTAATTTGTGTAACTGTGTAACTAGGATTCATTTATAAGTTTTCTGTTCTGTGTATTTGAAGGAAGAGGGGTTCTGTCTTTTGCAGTGCTGTGATAGGCAGACGACTCAAATGGGCAGGGATTTTTTCAACACCAGCTTGCTTTTTGGCCTTTCTTCTTTTCAGATCCTTTTTACTGGGCCTGGTTACCCCAGGCAAAAGTGCCATTCTCTCAGGAGATCAAAGATCTGATCCTTCCAAAGATATCGGACCCCAACTTTGTCAAGGACTTGGAAGAGGACCTGTATGAACTTTTCAAGGTTAGAACTAGGAATCTCAGCCTTACTCTCATATAGAAAAAGGAGTTCTTAATGGTTCTAATTGGTCTTGAGACAAGCTGAGTGGGAATGGCTAAAACTTTCCTAACTTGAATTAACCAATGGCAAAATTCCCACATGTGAGCAGCAGGATCTAGTTTGGAATAGTTTGAAAGAAACTGGCAGCTGTGATGAATCACACTGGTATGTATCCTGTCCATCATATGGCTACAGTGTATTTGCAGCACTCTCATTTTCAAGTGGAGTACTAGCAGCCTAGAGTTCTGTTGAACTAAAAAAAACGAGACTCAGGACAAGATATTTCCTTGTAGTCTGTTCCCTCATTACTTGGAGAGCTGAGGTGACAGTTGACTTCACCAAGCCCCCAAAACCCCATGTAGATTTTCTTTACTGGAAAGTTTATAATAAACTAGTGAAGTATAATGAATGGGTTCCTCTGAAGGATTTGTGCAGGTTTCATCTCCTTCTGCCCTTTTTTGCAGAAAGATCCTGGTTTTGACAGGGGCCAGTTCCATAAGCAGATTGCTGTCATGCGGGGACAGGTAAGCCTGGGATACCCTTCAGGTGTCTTCCCTGGGATTTCTTTGGGAGAGTTTTATCTCATGTTAAGCAACTATTTAAAGTTAGTGTTTTATACCTCTTTTTAGTCTATGATGTATCTGTTTGTGACTCTACTATGACACATGTAGAGTCTCCAAATCTCCCCCCTCTTCCATGGTCTCCAGTGCTTTGGGAAGCATTTATGATGTGCTTACCTCTGTGCCAATTGCTGGATAATACCTTGGTAAATAAACTCAGTCCTCAGGTTGCTTGAGGCAGGCAGTATAACCTGATGGTTAACAGCTGGGTATGAAGTCAGACTGCTTCACCACTTATAAACTCTGTGGCCTTCGGCAGAAGTCTCTGCCTCCTTGTTTATAAAATGGGATCATAACAATAATTTGCTGAGTTGACCAGAGACTTACATGAGATAATTCATATCAGGTATTTAGTACAAGCATTGCCTGACACATGGCAAGCACTCAGGTGTTCACTGTGGTTATAATTTTTGTTGTTACAGTTCTGTGTCATTCTTTCTCTTTCCATATCACCTTCTAAAAGGAGCTAAGGCAACCTAGGGCATTGTCAGTCTTCCAAAGGATAGTAAAGGATATGCTAGAAAAATGGTTTAAAAACCCTTTGGTCATTGGCACTATGCCTGTCAGTTTAAAGGCTTTTCAAAGATAAGTACCTGGGTTTGAGTCCTGGCTCTGCCATTTACTGACAGTGAGGTCTTGGTCAAGCTACTTAATATCTCCTTCCCTTAGCTTATCCATTTTGTAACATGGGATTAAATATAGTGCCTACTTTATAGGGTTATGAATAAATACTTTAAAATTAATTTGGAATAGCTCCTGGCATGTCAAAGTGTTCAATATGTGTTAGCTATTATGATTATGATTTTGTATACAGAAAAGTCAGCTGCTCATGCCTTTAAAGGACAAGAAGGTTTCCAGTCATATATGCATTTACTACTTCTCACCATTTAGCTGAAGGTTTCTGGTAAGAGATGCTCTTGGGCTTGCCAGAGCCCATCTTTTCCTAGAAATGGGCTGAGTAGAGGTTTTAAGAGCTACAAATTTTTACAACCCCTTGAATACTAATAATCTGGCCTTCCTACATTTTTCAAGTAATATGAGACATCAATTGGCCTGGAAGAAATTTTGAAAATCTTAAAGGCTTGGTTTTGTCCTCTAGTATTGTGGAACTCAGCACAAAGGAATAAACTTGATTCTCAAGCTTATGTAGGCTTTGTCTATTGCCCTGTCCTTTCTAAGCCCTTCCTGTCTGTATTAGCTAGGGTTCTCTAGAGAAGCAGAATCAGCAGGAAATATCCGTAGATATAAAATTTATGAAAGTGTCTCACGTAACTTTTGAGGAAAGTAGAGTCCAAAATCCGTAGGGCAGGCTGTGAAGCTGATGACTCTGATGAAGGATCTGGACAGGAGAGGCTTGCTGCCAAGCAGGAAGAGAGATTATCTCTTCTGAATCCTCCTTAAAAAACCTTCCAGTAATTAGATTTAACATCACTCATTGCAGAAGACACTCCCCTTGGCTGATTACAAATGCAATCAGCTGTGGATGCAGCTGATGTGATCATGATTTAATTCTATGAAATGTCCTCATAGTGACAGACAGGCCAGCACTTGCCCAACCAGACAAACGGGCACCACCTGGCCAAGCTGACACATTAACCTGCCCATGACACTGTCACAGGCCCTTCCAAGAGCATAGCAACCCTTCTACCACATTACTCAGTTAGGGCCGTTATCCAGAGTAGCAGAGTATTTGGGGGCAAGAGGTAAGAGGGTTGGGACAGTACAATTTTATGTTTCTCTCCAGGGGTCCTATTTCGTGCTCTTAATGTCTTTTGAGAGGATTTTGGCATCTGATGACTAAGACCCCCAAAAACCTTAAGGTTCCATGAGTGTCCAGCTTCTCCCAACACATAGGTGGCCACTATATCATTCATATCCTTAACTTGTCTACCATTTATATGCCAAAGCAAAATGAGCCTCTGTCTTATAGAAATATGACATACTATAGGGAAAATAGATAGTAAAACTGTCTGCCTCCTTGAGCCATAGTACAAAGTAGGCTATACAAGGGCCCTGAGCCCAGTGGGAAGAGTTAAGCCCCAGAGGGACAGATTTGGGTGATAGAAGTTGTTACTCACCATAAAGACTTCTGAACAGAGAAGCAGAATCAGCAGGAAATATCCGTAGATATCTGAACAGGGGTTAGATAGAGAGCAGGCTCTGAGGGAAAGCCTTTTTAAAAATAAATATTTTCTAACTTTTTAGTTGAAAATTTTCAAGCCTTAGTAAAAGTTGAAAGAAGGTATGTTCTCCTACATTCACCAGTAGTTACATTTAGCCATATTTGCTTTGCCTTGTATTTGTATATATTACCTAGCTATCTGAATGGCTAATTATCTTTATAACATCTGTATAATTTCTGTATTTATGGATATATATCTATATATAAATATTTGTAATTTATCTTGCTCTCTCATCGTATCTGTATATGTATATAGATATCTATATCTATCTGTCTATATAGATAGGTAGAGATAGATTGACATTTTACCCCCAATACCTCACCCCAGTCACGATGGCAACATGAGATGGGGCTTTCTCCCCACACAGAAGCCTTGAATAGCCATCAGGAATTGATGCTCAAAAAAAAAAAAATGTCTGCAGTAACAGGGCAAATGTAGGAAAAGGCTATTTAAAAGCAGTAGGATGTCCTGGTGCCTTGTTTGGCCCCTCCCCCACTTCCTCACTGGCTGGGTACAGAGCCGCACATACTCCTATTGTGGATCCCTGATCCTGGTTCTGGAGGGAGCAGAGTAACCTTGTTTGTATATTGGGAAAATATATGTCTGGACCATTCCTTCGGGAGATGGCCTGAGAGGCTCACCAGCAGAACTTGCCTTGTAGGTAGAAGGCAGTTCACAGAGCTCTCCTACAGAACATAATGGGACATCAGTCAAGTGGTTGTCTGGGGAAGGGATTCCTAGCTGTAGGATATATAGGGCTATGCCTGGTTCTGTGAGGAATTTGTTTCCTAGGGGAGAGGGAACTTGGTAGCTACATAAATGGGAGAATTTCTAGGGCTATGTGTACATTCTCAAGAAAAGGCACATGCATGGAAAAACATCAGGAAATCCACTTTGCTTTGGCCTGGAGCTATTCTCTAAATTCATAATATGAATAAAGCCCAAAGGAGAGCACTCAAACAGATTAATCTGTACAAACTGGGAAAGATATTTTCCTGTTTTTCTTTCTTTTTCATTTTTTGTTGGCTCCTGGCATTCAAGGAAAATTCTGTCATACTGCTGTCTTTAGGAAGTCTGCATTTCTGCGATAACCCATTAAAATATCAAAATGCCTAGGATTCAAGAAAAAAATTATAAAACATACACAGAAATAGGAAGTGATGGCCCAGACAAAGGAGAAAATTAAAGCATTAGAAGTCATCAGTGAGTAGGACCAGGAGACATAGAACACAAAAATTTTTAAAAATTGGTTCTGAGTGTGCTTAAAGAATTAAAGGAAAACATGGGCAAAGAAATAAAGAAGTCAGGAATATGATAGATGAACACCAAAAGAATATCAATAGATACAAATGTTCTAAGAAATGATCATGATGATGAATATACAACTGTGTGATGATATTGTGAATTACTGATTATATATGTAGAATGGAATGATCATATGGTAAGAGTGTTTGTTATGTTTAAAAAAAACTAAGAAATTAATATATATATATATATATATATAAAGAATATCAATAGAGAAATGGGCATTACAAAAAAGAAATAAACAGAGCTAAAGACAGTAACAGAAATTAGAAATTTCCTTGAGGGGTTCATCAGCACATTGGAACTGGCAACAGAAAGAATCAGTGAACTTGAAGATAAGAATAATTAAAATCATCCAGTCTAAGGAGCAGGAAGAGGAAAGAATGTAGAAAAGTAAGCAGAGTCTGAGAAATCTGTGGGACACCACTGAGCATACCAGTTTATACATTGTGGGAGTCCCAGAGAGAGAAGAAAGAAAGGGACAGAGTGAATATTCTAAGAAATAATGGTTTTAACTTCCCAAATTTAACAAAAGACTTGACTGTATCCATTCAAGATGCTCAGTGAATGCCAAACAGGAGAGACCCAATTAGACTATACTGTGGCATATTATAAGCAAACTATCAAATGCCAAAAATAAAGAGACAAATCTGAAAGCTGTAAGAGAGGGAAGCATTGTATCACATACAAGGAGGCATCAATAAGATTATGTGCTGATTTCTCATCAGAAACCACGAAGTAAGATGGCTAAGGGATAACATATTTAAATTGCTGAGAGCAAAAAATTGCCAACTAAGAATTCTGGATCCAGCAAAATTGTCTTTCAAAAATGAGAAAGGGGGTGGGCCATGGTGCCTCAACAGGCAGAGTTCTCACCTGCCATGCTGGAGATTGGGTTTGATTCCTGGTGCCTGCCCATGCAAAAATAAAAGAGAGAGAGAGAAAGGAATTAAGACATTCTCAGATAAACAAAAGCTGAAGGACTTTGTTACCACTAGACCAACCCATCTAGAGATACTAAAGAATTTTGGAAGTTGAAAGGAAAGAATACAATACAATAGATCAAAGCCACATGAAGAAATAAGGATCTCCAGAAATGATGAGGTAAATATAAATTCTGGTATTTTTTTTTTATAACACTACTTTTTATATCCTGAAGGATCTAAAAGCACAAATCCATGAAACATCATGATAAAACAGTAGTTTTAGAGTCATGATACATAAACATGAAATTTATTATAAGAACTATACACAATGGGGATATAGAAATGTAGTTTGTGTATATTATTGAAGTTAGGTTGGTATTTAAACAAACAAGATTGTTACTGATTTAGGATATTAAATTTAAGGGGCCTGGTAGATACAAAGAAAATTTTGGAGAATATGCAAGCTCATAGAGACAGAAATTAGAGTGCAGATTTTCAGGGGTGGGGAGCAGAGGGAATGGGGAGTTCGGTGTAACTCTTCATTTTTCCTCTTTCTGCTCCTTAGACTGGATGTTTGGGGAGATGGGATAGTTTTAGTAATGAAAGATAACTGAGGTGGTAATATGACTTTTCTCCTGATTGGTATACTTGCGAGTGGTTGAGATGGAAAAGTTTATATTGTATGTCTTGATGCACAATTAAAAAAGAAAGAAAGAACAACTAGGGAGATGATAATTAAATGCAATATATGACCCTGAGCAGGATCTCATAATGGAGGAGAAAAGGCCCAAAATGACATTTTTTAAATATATGAAAAAATTGGAATATAAACTATAGGCTTTATATCAATGTTAAATTTCTTGAACTTGATAACTGCCCTTAAGGTGGTTATATAAATGAATGTCCTTGTTTTTAGGAAATTTTAGAAATTAATAGTGGGGGTGGGCCACATGATTATGCTAGTTTCTTATCTCTGTTCTTTTCTGCTAACAATATTGTAATCAGCTTTCTATACACGGCAGTATTAAGTGTTTAAGAAGCATGATGTATACAACCTACACTAAAGTGTTCTGAAAATAGGTTGATGAGTAGATAAGCAGACAGAGAGAGAGAGAGAGAGAGAGATGGATTAATATATCCATAGATAGAATGATATGGCAAAAGTGGCAAAATGTTAAAATTGGTGGGTCTGGATACCTGGAGGGATAAGGGTATCTTGAAGTTATTTGTAGGTGGTTTGTATTTTTGTAACTCTCCTGTTAAGTTTGGAAGTATTTCCAAATAGACAGATGTTTTTTGTTTTCTTTTTTAAAAAAGGAATTTCTGATAGGATTCCATTCTGAATTGACTCCTGTCCCAGATGAATCTTTGCCTCTTTGTGGACCAAAGGTTATTTGTGGCTTATGAGCTGTTTATCTTTGTGCACATGTGCACTGTGCTTCTGTCTGATTTGGGAGTGTAGTCTAATTTACCCTCCCGTGTGTCTGTGGTCTGGTCATGAAAATCTTCAACATCTAGTGATTTTTTTAACCTTTTATTGTGAAATACAGAAAATATACAAAAAAGCAATACATTTCCAAGTACATTTTAACAAATAGTTATAGAACAGATTTCAAAGTTTGCTATGGGTTACAGATAGATGATTTTCGTTTTTTTCTTCTAGCTGCTCCAAAGACACTGGAGACCAATAGAAATATCAATATAATGATTCAGCAATCATACTCACTTATTAAATCCTATCTTCTCTGTTATACTTCTCCTTCTCTTTAAATAACATATATACATGAAAGCAATAAATTTCCAAATGCATTGCAACAATTAGTTGTAGAACAGATTTCAGAGTTTGGTATGGGTTACAATTTCATAATTTTGTTTTTATTTCTGTCTGCTCTTACAGCAGTCACATTTAGTTTGGAGTGGTAATTGTTGTTTCTGGAGTTTGAGATGCTATTTTATATATGTATAACCTGGAATTTAGAGATAAGAATGAAGCCAATCAGGTCTGGATTAAGGTTAATTCAGAATACACGGGTAAGGAACACATTGCCTGTATTTTAGAACTTCACCTACTCTTTGAGACCAAAGAAAGAAAGTTTCATTATGTCCAAGAACCTAGGTTTTCTGTAGCACATAATCTAACTCAACTTGTCTGGATAGATCTTTTAAACAATCTAAACACAGGGAGCCCAGAATAAGAATGAGAACATTTAATCCTGTATAGCTTAATATAATGCCTGGATACATCCCAGAGCATATTAAACAGATAATCAAAAGGTATTGGCAAAGTCCCTTGAGGAATGGGAGAAAAAATATGGAACTATTAAACTTTACCACCGGGGAAACCTGAGATACTGTGCCAAACATAAGGGACACCCAAATCAATAGGCCAAGCCCTTAATCTTGAGGCTTGCTCTTGTGAAGCTTACATATGTAATGAAGACGCTTAGCCTACCTATAAGTATGCCTAAGAGTCACCTCCAGAGGACCTCTTGTTGCTCAGATGTGACCTCTCTCACTATCTGAACTCAACTCTGCAAGTCAAAACAATGTCCTCCCCCCTATGTGGGATATGACATTCAGGGATGAATGTCTCCCTGGCAGCATGGAAGAGGACCCCCAGGGATGACCCTGGCCCTGGCACCATGGAATCAACAATGCCATCCTAACCAAAAGGGGGAAAGAGAAGTATAACAAATAAGGTATCAGTGGCTGAGAGAGTTCACATAGAGTTGAGAGGCTACATGGGGCGTCACTCTTATGTATGCTTCAGTTAGACATTGCTACCTACCATAACTTGCCAAACCCCAACCAAAACCATTCCTGCCAATCCTAAAGAATACTTAGGGCATATTCAAAGGTTCCATTCACTAGGGTAACTCTCCAAAACCTACAACCTCCAGATGGGTCCCTGGACCAGGTAAGTCCCGATATGCAGAGGGGCCGACCTTTCCAGAACATCAGTTAGTTCCATCCCTTATCCCGTATTATTGACAGCCCCTTCCAACATCAAAAAGTAAGAATGGGCATAGCCCAAATACCTCTAATGAGTGGGAGAAAGATCAGGTGATGGTTAAGTTATACAGAGAAGGTTGGGTTTAACAAATGAGTATGAGTCCTGAATCATTTTACTGATACGCATTTTTTTTACCTCCAGTACCTTACAGCAGTTAGAAATAAAAATTTAAAACTGGAATTGTAACCCATACCAAACTCTGAAATCTGTTCTACAACTAATTGTTGCGATGTACTTTGAAATTTGTTGCTTTATGTATATATGTAATTTAAAGAGAAGGAGGACTTTAGCAGAGAAGATAGGATTTAATAGATGAGTGTGACAGCTGAATCATTATATTGATATTTCTGTTGGTCTCCAGTTTCTTGGAGGAGCTAGAAGAAAAAATGAAAAATCTTGGAACTATAGCCATAACAAACTTTAAAATCTGTTCTACAGCTACTTGTTAAAATGTATTTGAAAAGTTATTGCTTTTTTGTATATATGTTGTATTTCACAATAAAAACAAGTTATCATAGGTTGGTAGAGAGGCGGGGCGGGGCATGATGGCAGCTTAGTAAGGTGTGGAATTTAACTTGTCCTCCAGAGCCACTAGTAAATAGCCAGAAACAGCACAGAACAACTGCTGGTCTACATCAGTTTCCAGACACACAGCGTACACTAGTTTGGACTAAGTAGAATGGCTGAGATCCCACACAGAACTGTAAATCCCCCAAGCCCTTTAGGGGAAAGAAAACAGACTTGACCAGCAGCAAGGACTAAGCTTAACCAAGCTCCAGTTGTGGAATTAATAAACAAATTCTGACTGCTGAAACTAGGCCTCCAGCACAGATAAATCTAGAATAAGCAATAAAGGTACTAGGAGTTTTTGCCCTAGGAGAGAGGGGGTGGGGCTGACAGGGGAAGGAAAGAAAAAAAGAGGCTTTTGAAGTCAGACGGCACAAAATACTGGAAAGGGGCTGGACCCCCAGAAAAGGAGGCACATAGAACCTGGAAATACATAAGCTCTTGATTGGCAAACCTGAGGAGCAGTTGGTCTCAGAAAAGGCTTCTTTTTCTTTTCTTTTTTTCTACTCCTTAACAGGTCATTAGAGAGAACTGGAAGTCCTCCCAGGCGAGGATGGAATTAAACGAGTTTGCGAGTCAGTGTAACTAGTCAGGTGAAAGGAGTATCTTCTCCGAGAGTAAGAAGGGGCCCAGCCCAAGTGGAATACTTCCTTCAAGGAATTCAGGCCCCAGGGACTAGAAACTGAAGCAATAAATTCCAACGTGCAACTTCACCTCTGTCTCAGCCACGCCTCTGGTAGGGAGAGTGCTGAAATTAAAGGCACCATATCACTTTATGCTGGTGGGAAGCCATAGTCAGACAAGTACCATGTACTGGGCATGATAGGAAGAGCACAGAGTCTGGAGGCTTCATAGGAAAAGTCTGATAACCTGCGTCCATTCAGGGAAAACTTGCTGGCGACCCTTTCCTCCTGAGAGGTGGGTCTGTTTGGTCTGGGAAAATCTGACTGGGGTCTATAATATCTGAGGACACCGTCCTCAAAAAAAAAACAAAAAACAAAAAAACTCCACTTAGGGCAAGAAACAGAAAAACAAGAATGGAAAAATTCTGATCAAATAGTATCTATGCTAGGGGGCTAAAATAAGTTGAACTGAATGTCAAAGAACAGGTAGAAAACAAAGCTATCCAGCAAGAAAATCCTACGTAAAAGAGTGAAAACAACCTCCAGAATAAGCTATCTGTGGAAATCAAATGCCTAGATGCCAGCAAAAAAAATAATGAGTCATACTAGGAAAATCAGAAATATGGCCCAAAGGAACAAAATAGTAATTCAAATGAGATACAGGAGCTGAAACAGCTAATTCAGGATGTTCGAACATGGAAACTCTCATCAAAAATCAAATAAACGAGTTGAGGGAGGATGTACAGAAGATATTTGGCAAACCAAAAGAAGAACTCGAAAGTTTGAAAAAAAAATCACAGAACTTATGGGAATGCTAGGCACAATAGAAGAGATGAAAAAAAATCAATGGAAACCTATAACAATAAATTTGAAGAGGCAGAAGAGAGGATTAGTGAAATAGAGGATTGGACATCTGAAATCTGACATATGAAAAAATATTGGGAAAAGAATGGAAAAACATGAGCAGGGTCTCAGGGAATTGAATGACAACATAAAGTGTACAAATATTCATTTTGTGGGTGTCCCAGAAAGGGAAGAGATGGGAAAGGAGGAGAAAGACTAATGGAGGAAATAATCACTGAAAATTTCCCATCTCTTATGAAAGACATAAAATTACAGCTCTAAGAAGTGCAGCATACCCCTATGAAAGACATAAAATTACAGATCTAAGAAGTGCAGTGTACCTCAAACAGACATACTCCAAGACACGTAACTAATCAGATTATCAGATGTCAAGAGAAAGAGAGTGTCTTGAAAGCAGCAAGAAAAAAGCAATCCATCACATACAAGGGAAGCCCAATATAACTATATATGGATTTCTCAACAGAAGCCATGGAGGTGAGAAGGCAGTGCTATGATATATTTAAGATTCAAAAAAGAGAAGAACTGCCAACCAAGAATTCTATATCCACCAAAATTCTCCTTATAATGAGAGGGAGGGTGGGCCACAGTGGCTCAGCAGGCAGAGTTCTTGCCTGCCATGCCAGAGAGCTGGGTTTGATTCCCAGTGCTTGCCCATGTGAAAAAAAAAAAAGAGGGGGGAGATTAAAGCTTTTTCAGACAGACGATCACTGAGAGAATTGTGACCAAGAGACTGGCTCTGCAAGAAATACTAAAGGGAGCCCTAGAAGCAGATAGAAAAAGGCAGAAGAGAGAGGTCTGAAGAAGAGTGTAGAAATGAAGATTATCAGTAAAGGTAAAAAGAGAAAAAAAATTACATATGACATATAAAATTCTAAAGACAAAGTGGTAGAGAAAATACTGCCTTTATAGTAATAATATTAAATGTTAATGGGTTAAACTCGTCAGTCAAAAGACAGGGACTGGGATGCTGGGAGCGCGAGGGTGGTGACCATGCAGGCCTGAAAATTCTGAGCTGCGCCCCAACGAAATGAAACATTAGTTCAAAGGTAGACAGTGACTCTGGTAGGAATAATTTGGCTTTTCACCATGAAGTTAGGAAAACCTAAAGGACTTTTTCTTGAAGCTCAAGCAATGGAAAAGCCACAAGAACTAGCACAAAACAGCATGTCAGCGACAGAAATGGGGAATGGTTGCTCGATTTGAGTCAAGCTTGAGTAGGCTGAGAAGAAGCTTGGATGAGAAGCCTTGTACATGTACTCAGCGTGAAAAGGGTTTCAGTCAGAGTTCAACTCTTTTCCAACACCAGAAAATCTATTCTGGAAAGAAATCCCACAAATGTGCTGATTGTGGGAAAAGTTTCTTTCAGAGTTCTAATCTCAGCACCAACAGATCCATACTGGGGAAAAGCCCTATAAGTGTGATGAGTGTGGAGAAAGGTTTAAACAGAGCTCAAATCTCATTCAGCACCAGAGAATTCACACTGGAGGAAAGCCCTATCAGTGTGATGAGTGTGGCCGATGTTTCAGCCAGATCTCCCACCTTACTCAGCATCAGAGAACTCACATGGGGGAGAAACCCTACCAGTGCAGCGAGAGTGTCAGGTGCTTCAGCCAGAGCTCACATCTCAGGCAGCCCATGAAGGTGCACAAGGAAGAGAAGCCTCAGAAAACCTGAGGCAAAACCAGCAGGGCAAAAACTCAGTATCATCTTGGAAAGCTGGTACAAGAAGGGAAGCAGCCCTCTTAAAAAAAAAAGAAAAGAAAAAAGGCTAATGCTTTATAGTAGAACATTTAAATACTGCTTTTTTTTTTTTTCTAGCATGGAGACATTGGGAGGCAAATGACATGGTTGAGCTGAAAGAAACTATGTTAGTTCAGCTGCCCTCATTTTTTTTAATTAATTAAAGAAAAAAAGAAATTAACACAACATTTAGAAATCATTCCATTCTACATATGTAATCAGTAATTCTTAACATCATCACACAGATGCATGATCATCATTTCTTAGTACATTTGCATCGATTTAGGAAAAGAACTAGCAAAACAACAGAAAAAGATATAGAATGTTAATATAGAGAAAAAAATAAAAATAATAATAATAGTAAAAAAAAGACACAAACAAACAAACAGACAAACAAAAAAAACCCTATAGCTCAGATACAGCTTCATTCAGTGTTTTAACATGATTGCTTTACAATTAGGTATTATTGTGCTGTCCATTTTTGAGTTTTTGTATCTAGTCCTGTTGCACAGTCTGTATCCCTTCAGCTCCAATTACCCATTATCTTACCCTGTTTCTAACTCCTGCTGGTCTCTGTTACCAAGGACATATTCCAAGTTTATTCTCGAATGTCGGTTCACATCAGTGGGACCATACAGTATTTGTCCTTTAGTTTTTGGCTAGACTCACTCAGCATAATGTTCTCTAGGTCTATCCATGTTATTACATGCTTCATAAGTTTATTCTGTCTTAAAGCTGCATAATATTCCATCATATGTATATACCACAGTTTGTTTAGCCACTCGTCTGTTGATGGACATTTTGGCTGTTTCCATCTCTTTGCAATTGTAAATAACGCTGCTATAAACATTGGTGTGCAAATGTCCGTTTGTGTCTTTGCCCTTAAGTCCTTTGAGTAGATACCTAGCAATGGTATTGCTGGGTCGTATGGCAATTCTATATTCAGTTTTTTGAGGAACCGCCAAACTGCCTTCCACAGTGGTTGCACCATTTGACATTCCCACCAACAGTGGATAAGTGTGCCTCTTTCTCCGCATCCTCTCCAGCACTTGTCATTTTCTGTTTTGTTGATAATGGCCATTCTGGTGGGTGTAAGATGATATCTCATTGTGGTTTTGATTTGCATTTCTCTAATGGCCAGGGACATTGAGCATCTCTTCATGTGCCTCTTGGCCATTTGTATTTCCTCTTGTGAGAGGTGTCTGTTCAAGTCTTTTTCCCATTTTGTAATTGGGTTGGCTGTCTTTTTGTTGTTGAGTTGAACAATCTCTTTATAAATTCTGGATACTAGACCTTTATCTGATATGTCGTTTCCAAATATTGTCTGCCATTGTGTAGGCTGTCTTTCTGCTTTCTTGATGAAGTTCTTTGATGCACAAAAGTGTTTAATTTTGAGGAGCTCCCATTTATTTATTTCTTTCTTCAGTGCTCTTGCTTTAGGTTTAAGGTCCATAAAACCACCTCCAATTGTAAGTTTCATAAGATATCTCCCTACATTTTCCTCTAACTGTTTTATGGTCTTAGACCTAATGTTTAGATCTTTGATCCATTTTGAGTTAACTTTTGTATAGGGTGTGAGATGCGGGTCTTCTTTCATTCTTTTGCATATGGATATCCAGTTCTCTAGGCACCATTTATTGAAGAGACTGTTCTGTCCCAGGTGAGTTGGCTTGACTGCCTTATCAAAGATCAAATGTCCATAGATGAGAGGGTCTGTACCTGAGCACTCTATTCGATTCCATTGGTCGATATATCTATCTTTATGCCAATACCATGCTGTTTGGACCACTGTGGCTTCATAATATGCCTTAAAGTCCGGCAGCATGAGACCTCCAGCTTCGTTTTTTTTCCTCAAGATACTTTTAGCAATTCGGGGCACCCTGCCCTTCCAGATAAATTTGCTTATTGGTTTTTCTATTTATGAAAAATAAGTTGTTGGGATTTTGATTGGTATTGCATTGAATCTGTAAATCAATTTAGGTAGGATTGACATCTTAACTATATTTAGTCTTCCAATCCATGAACATGGTATGCCCTTCCATCTATTTAGGTCTTCTGTGATTTCTTTTAACAGTTTTTTGTAGTTTTCTTTGTATAGTTTTTTGTCTCTTTAGTTAAATTTATTCCTAGGTATTTTATTCTTTTAGTTGCAATTGTAAATGGGATTCGATTCTTGATTTCCCCCTCAGCTTGTTCATTACTAGTGTATAGAAATGCTACAGATTTCTGAATGTTGATCTTGTAACCTGCTACTTTGCTGTACTCATTTATTAGCTCTAGTAGTTTTGTTGTGGATTTTTCCGGGTTTTCGATGTATAGTATCATATCGTCTGCAAACAGTGATAGTTTTACTTCTTCCTTTCCAATTTTGATGCCTTGTATTTCTTTTTCTTGTCTAATTGCTCTGGCTAGAACCTCCAACACGATGTTGAATAATAGTGGTGATAGTGGACATCCTTGTCTTGTTCCTGATCTTAGGGGGAAAGTTTTCAGTTTTTCCCCATTGAGGATGATATTAGCTGTGGGTTTTTCATATATTCCCTCTATCATTTTAAGGAAGTTCCCTTGTATTCCTATCTTTTGAAGTGTTTTCAACAGGAAAGGATGTTGAATCTTGTCAAATGCCTTCTCTGCATCAATTGAGATGATCATGTGATTTTTCTGCTTTGATTTGTTGATATGGTATATTACATTAATTGATTTTCTTATGTTGAACCATCCTTGCATACCTGGGATGAATCCTACTTGGTCATGATGTATAATTCTTTTAATGTGTTGTTGGATTCGATTTGCTAGAATTTTATTGAGGATTTTTGCATCTATATTCATTAGAGAGATTGGCCTGTAGTTTTCTTTTTTTTGTAATATCTTTGCCTGGTTTTGGTATGAGGGTGATGTTGGCTTCATAGAATGAATTAGGTAGCTTTCCCTCTGCTTCGATTTTTTTGAAGAGTTTGAGGAGAGTTGGTACTAATTCTTTCTGGAATGTTTGATAAAATTCACATGTGAAACCGTCTGGTCCTGGACTTTTCTTTTTAGGAAGCTTTTGAATGACTGATTCAGTTTCTTTACTTGTGATTGGTTTGTTGAGGTCATCTATTTCTTCTTGAGTCAAAGTTGGTTGTTCATGTCTTTCCAGGAACCCGTCCATTTCCTCTAAATTGTTGTATTTATTAGCGTAAAGTTGTTCATAGTATCCTGTTATTACCTCCTTTATTTCTGTGAGGTCAGTGGTTATGTCTCCTCTTCCATTTCTGATCTTATTTATTTGCATCCTCTCTCTTCTTCTTTTTGTCAATCTTGCTAAGGGCCCATCAATCTTATTGATTTTCTCATAGAACCAACTTCTGGTCTTATTGATTTTCTCTATTGTTTTCATGTTTTCAATTTCATTTATTTCTGCTCTAATCTTTGTTCTTTCTTTCCTTTTGCTTCCTTTGGGGTTAGTTTGCTGTTCTTTCTACAGTTCTTCCAAGTGGACAGTTAATTCCTGCATTTTTGCCTTTTCTTCTTTTCTGATATAGGCATTTAGGGCAATAAATTTCCCTCTTAGCACTGCCTTTGCTGCGTCCCATAGGTTTTGATATGTTGTGTTTTCATTTTCATTTGCCTCAAGGTATTTACTAATTTCTCTTGCAATTTCTTCTTTGACCCACTTGTTGTTTAAGAGTGTGTTGTTGTGCCTCCACGTATTTGTGAATTTTCTGGCACTCCATCTATTATTGATTTCCAACTTCATTCCTTTATGATCCGAGAAAGTGTTGTGTATGATTTCAATCTTTTTAAATTTGTTAAGACTTGCTTTGTGACCCAGCATATGGTCTATCTTTGAGAATGATCCATGAGCACTTGAGAAAAAGGTGTATCCTGCTGTTGTGGGATGTAATGTCCTATAAATGTCTGTTAAGTGTAGCTCATTTATAATAATATTCAGATTCTCTATTTCTTTATTGATCCTCTGTCTAGATGTTTTGTCCATTGATGAGAGTGGTGAATTGAAGTCTCCAACTGTTATGGTAGATGTGTCTATTTCCCTTTTCAGTGTTTGCAGTGTATTCCTCACGTATTTTGGGGCATTCTGGTTCGGTGCATAAGTATTTATGATTGTTATGTCTTCTCGTTTAATTGTTCCTTTTATTAGTAGATAGTGTCCTTCTTTGTCTCTTTTAACTGTTTTACATTTGAAGTCTAATTTGTTGGATATTAGTATAGCTACTCCTGCTCTTTTCTGGTTGTTATTTGCATGAAATATCTTTTCCCAACCTTTCACTTTCAACCTATGTTTATCTTTGGGTCTAAGATGTGTTTCCTGTAGACAGCATATAGAAGGATCCTGTTTTTTAATCCATTCTGCCAATCTATGTCTTTTGATTGGGGAATTCAGTCCATTAACATTTAGTGTTATTACTGTTTGGATAATATTTTCCTCTACCATTTTGGCTTTTGTATTATATATATCATATCTGATTTTCCTTTTTTCTACACTCTTCTCCATACCTCTCTCTTCTATCTTTTCGTATCTGACTCTATTGCTCCCTTTAGTATTTCTTGCAGAGCTGGTCTCTTGGTCACAAATTCTCTCAGTGACTTTTTGTCTGAGAATGTTTTAATTTCTCCCTCATTTTTGAAGGACAATTTTGCTGGATATAGGGGTCTTGTTTGGCAGTTTTTCTCTTTAGTAATTTAAATATATCATCCCACTGTCTTCTAGCTTCCATGGTTTCTGCTGAGAAATCTACACATAGTCTTATTGGGTTTCCCTTGTATGTGATGGATTGTTTTTCTCTTGCTGCTTTCAAGATCCTCTCTTTCTCTTTGACCTCTGACATTCTAACTAGTAAGTGTCTTGGAGAACGCCTATTTGGGTCTATTCTCTTTGGGGTGCGCTGCACTTCTTGGATCTGTAAGTTTAGGTCTTTCATAAGAGTTGGGAAATTTTCAGTGATAATTTCTTCCATTAGTTTTTCTCCTCCTTTTCCCTTCTCTTCTCCTTCTGGGACACCCACAACACGTATATTTGTGCGCTTCATATTGTCCTTCAGTTCCCTGATCCCCTGTTCAAATTTTACCACTCTTTTCCCTATAGTTTCTGTTTCTTTTTGGAATTCAGATGTTCCATCCTCTAATTCACTAATTCTAGCTTCTCTCTCTTTAAATCTACCATTGTAGGTATCCATTGTTTTTTCCAGCTTTTCTACTTTATCCTTCACTCCCATAAGTTCTGTGATTTGTTTTTTCAGTTTTTCTATTTCTTCCTTTTGTTCAGCCCGTGTCTTCTTCATGTCCTCCCTCAATTTATCGATTTTGTTTTTGAAGAGGTTTTCCATTTCTGTTCGTAGATTCAGCATTAGTTGTCTCAGCTCCTGTATCTCATTTGAACTATTGGTTTGTTCCTTTGACTGGGCCAGATTTTCAATTTTCTGAGTGTGAGCCGTTATCTTCTGCTGGCGTCTGGGTATTTAATCAGATTTCCCTCGGTGTAAGACCCCACAGGTTGAAAGATATTTCTGTGAAATCTCTGGGCTCTGTTTTTCTTATCCTGCCCAGTAGGTGGCGCTCGTGGCGCTCATCTGTCTGCGGGTCCCACCAGTAAAAGATGCTGTGGGTCCTTTAACTTTGGAAAACTCTTGCCGTGGGGGGGGTCGCCTGCCGAAGCGGCTTCGGGGGGTGCCAATCCGAATCTCCCAGCCGGCCCGGGGATCCGCGCGTGGGGAGGGTCGCCGGCCTCCACGGCTTGGGGGAACGCCTGTCCAAATTTCCCAGCGGGCCCGGGGCGCCAAGTGTGGTGGGTGGCGCCACCCGCTGCGGCTTGGGGAAGTGTCTATCCACCGTTCCCAGCCGGACCGGGAAGCCACGTGTTTGGAAGGGATCCCGGTCGCCATCTCCGCAGCTTGGGGATCTCCGATCCAATTCTCCCAGCTGGTCCGGCGGGCCGCGCGTGAGGGGGGTGGCGCCAGCTGCCGCGGCTTGAGGGGACCGCCTGTCCAATTCTCCCAGCCGGCCCAGGAAGGAGGGAGGGAGGGACTCCGGCCGCCTGCCGCCCCGGCCCGGGGAAGCCCGCGCTCCTCGGCGATCTCACCCGAGCGGGTTCTCCCAGCCAGTCAGCCATTCCAGAATGGGGTACGCTGTCTTCTTGGTCTCTGTCGTGGCTCCGGGAGCTGTTCTGAATCGTTTCTACTTCTCTAGTAGCTGTTCTGGAGGAGGAACTAAGACCCGCGCGTCTTACTAAGCCGCCATCTTCCCTGGAAGTTGCCCTGATTTTTAAAGTAACTTGGAGCACAAAGAACTGAAAATATGTTTTGAGAGAGTACAAGATCCATTGACCTCATCTGAAATTGCTTCCTGCCTCATTTAGACAAATATCGTGTTTAATGACATGTCTGACAGTGCAGGAATGTGCTAGTGATTCCTCAATTTTAGAACTTAGTTAGGAGTATTTAAATAAAAGGGAGAGGAGATTAATTCCATTAGTTTTGGAATTCTTAGCCAATGAGGAGCTAACATCATCTTCAATGGGGAAAGACTGAAAGCTTTCCCTCTAAGATCAGGAACAAGGCAAGGATGTCCACTGTCACCATTGTTATTCAACATTGTGCTGGAAATCTAGCCCAAGTAATTAGAGAAGAAAAGGAAATAAAAGACACTGAAGCTGGAAAGGAAGAAGTTAAATTAAACCCTCACTATTTGCAGATTATTTGATACTGTATGTCAACAATCCCAAAAAATCTACAGCAAAGCCTCTAGAGCTTAATAAATGAATGAGCAGTGGCAGAGTACATGATCAACACCCCCAAATCAGTAGTATTTCTGTGTACTAGTGATGAACAATCTGAGGAGGAAGTCAAGAAAGAAAAATCCATTTACAATAGTAACCAAAAGAATCAAATATTTAGGAATAAATTTAAGCATACAGAAGACTTATATACAGAAAACTATAAGAAATTGCTAAAAGAAATCATGAAAAACCCAAATAAATGGAAAGGCATACCATGTTCATGAATTGTAAGACTAAATATAGTTAATATGTCACTTCTACCCAAACTGAGTTATAGATTCAATGCAATGCCAATTTAAATCCCCAAAACTTACTCTGCAAAACTAGAAAAACCAATAACCAAATTTATTTGGAAGGGAAGAGTGCCCTAAATAGCTAAAGATATCTTGAGAAAGAAAAATGAGGTGGGAGGTCTCACACAACCTGACTTTAGAGCATATGACAGAGCTACAGTGGTCAAAAAACAGCATGGTACTGGCATAAAGATAGATATACTGGCCAGTGGAATCTAATAGTATGTTCAGATATAGACCCTCTCATCTGTGGACGATTGCACTTTAATAAGACAGTCAAGCCAACCCACCTGGGACAGAGCAGCCTCCTCAATAAATGGTGCTTGGAGAACTGGATATCCATATGCAAAAGAATGAAGGAGAATCCATATCTCACACCCTATACAAAAATTAACTCAAAATGGATCAAAGACCTAAACATTAGAGCTAAGGCCATAAAACTTTTAGAAGAAAATGTAAGGAAATATCTTATAAATCTTGTAAAGATGGTTTACCACAAGCATTGGAAAAAGAAATAGATAAATGGGAACTCCTCAAAATTAAACACTGTTGTGCTTCTCAAATAGCTTTTTTAAGAAAGTAAAAAAAAGGCAGCCTACACAATGGGAGACAATATTTGGAAACCACATATCAGATAAGGGTTTAGTATCCAGAATATATAAGGAGATTCTTCAACTCAATGACAAAAAGACAAACAACCCAATAAAAAATGGGCAAAAGACATGAACAGACACTTCTCAGAAGAGGAAATACAAATGACTAAAAGGCACATGAAAAGATGCTCAACTTCACTGGCTATTAGGGAGATGGAAATCAAAACCACAAAACCCACTTGAATGGCCATTATAAAAACAAAACAGAAACCACAAGTGCTGGAGAGGATGTAGAGAAAGAGGCACACTTATAAACTGTTGGTGGGAATGTAAAATGGTGCAACCACTCTGGAAGGCAGTTCCTCAGGAAGCTAAGTATAGAATTGCCATATGATCCAGCAATCCCATTACTGGGTATGTGTTTAGAGTACCTGAGGGTAAAGACATGAACGGACATTTGTACACCAATGTTTATAGCAGCATTATTTACCATTGCCAAGAGATGGAAACAGCCCAAATGTCCATCAACAGATGAGTGGCTAAACAAGCTGTGATAAATACATAACAATGAATATTAAACAACTGTAAGCAGAATAATGTCATGAAGCATGTAACAACATGGGTAACCTCAAGGATATTATGCTGAATGAAATTAGCCAGAAGCAAAAGGACAAATACTGTATGGTTTCACTAATATAAACTAACATTAATGAGCGAACTTGGAGGATTGAAGTTAAGAACACGGGTTGTCAGGAGATAGATATAGGGTAGAGATTGGGCTGTTGGTGCTGACAGAATACAAATTGTGCATCAGGACTGAATGTAAAAATTCAGAAATGGATAGCACAATATTACCTGGTTATAGCACAATAAAACAAGTACACTGAATGAAGTTGAATGTGAGGCTGATTGAGGGAGAAGGGGTGGGGGCATGAATGAAACCAGAAGGAATGATAGAAGATAAAGACAGAGACAGTATAATTTAGGAATGCCTAGAGTGGGCAATGATGGTGATTGTATGTACAAATAAAAAAACATTTTTGCATGAGAGAGAGCAAATCAGTGTCACTATTGTAGGGTGTTGAAAGTAGATGGTATATGGGAAAAAGTACAATCAATGCAAACTGGGTCTGTAGTTGGCAGTAGCACTGTAATATGCTTCCACTGAATGTAACAAAGGCATTATGCCAAAACTAAATGTGAACAGCGTGGGGGGGGCATGGGGAAGGGATATGGATTCTTTGTGGAAGAAAAGGAAATGTCTTCATATAGATTCTGGTGGCTAAGGCATGTTTATACACTTAGGTTGAATCGTATGTTGTGTGAATAAAACTATTTAAAAATGAACAGAGAGGGGTACAGGGGTAGTTCAGTGGTAGAATTCTTGCCTGTCATGCAGGACACCAGGGTTCGATTTCCGGCCCATGCACTTTCTAAAAACAAGCAAAACAAACTAACAATAAAAATTCAACAATTGGTGCTGCAATAAGGGCATACTCACATGGAAAAAGAATGAAATGTGACCCCTGCCATACAGCAAAAAAAAAAAAAAAAAAAAAAAAAAACAGAGAAACAAGTGCTAGAGAAAATGTGGGAAAAGAGAAGTACCTATTCCTTGTGTCAGTAGGGAAACTCATCCCCTTGGAGGGCAGTGTAGTAGTTCCACAGGAGGCTAGGGGTAGGGTTGCCATATGATCCTGAAACCCTGTGGCTCAAAAATATGTACCTAGAGGAACTGAATGTGGAGACAGGAATGGACGTTTGCACACTGGTGTTTATGGCAGCAGTGTTTGTGATCCACAATGGATGGAGGTGGCCTAAGGGTATGACTGAGGAATGGAAGGGGGAACTTTGGTGTATGCATACAATGGATTACCAGAGGAAGCAGGATGGAATGAAGTTGTGAGGCATACAACTAGGTGTATGAACCTTAAGGACAGTATGTTGAGTGAAATGTCAGGAAAAAGAAGACAGATATTATCATGCCTCAATTATATGGACTAACTATAATATAAAAACTCAGTGAACTGAAGTCGAGAACATGGGTTGTGAAGTCGGGGCCTATTGTAAAGGGTCCTAGATTCTAAGCTCTTACAGCAGTCACATATATTCAAGAAGTGTAACTGTTATTTCTAAACTCTACAATACTGAGCTGTTTGTTTATAACCTGGTCATTCCCAGAAACTTCGGGGTTTTTTGTGACACCTGAGACTCTGAGTTAAAGCTTTGAAGCTATGAAAGCAACAGTTTAAAAAGTTGAAAAAATGATCAGACTTTGAGTACAGATATGAATGAAGCTGATCTGGATAGGACTAAGGTATATCAGAATTATAGAGTAAAGGATGATATTGTCCATATTTTGAAACTTCAACTTCTGTGTGAGACAAAAGGAATAGATGTTCATTTGGTACAAAATTTATATTTTGGATAGTACATTTCCTAATTTAACTTCTTCGGTCAGTTTAGTTGAAGGCCATAAGTACATGGAATCTTGAAAAGGGTGTGAAATTTTCCTGGTTTGTCCAGGTTAGTATGATGCCCCAATATATCCCAGAGTAATGTGGGCGCTGAATAAAGAAGTATTTGTAAAGTCCCTTTGGGGGACTGGGAGGAAAGGAGGAAATATTCAGCTTCCCCATTTGGAGATTTTCCAACATTCTTGTAAGCAGTTTGGACAACCAAATCAATAGTCTGAGCCCTCAGTCTTGGGGATTGCCCCAGTGAAACTTATTCTTGCAAAGGATAAGCTAAACCTGCTTTAAAAACTATTCCCAAGAGTCATCCCCAGAGAACCTCTTCTGTTGCTCAGATGTGGCCTCTCTCACTAAGCCAAAGTGGCAGGTGAACTCACCACCCTCACCTCCTATGTGGGACATGACTCCCAGGGGTGTAAATCTCCTTGGCCCAACATGGGACAGAAATCCTGGGATGAACCAGGATCCGACTTCAAGAAATGGAGAAAACCTTGACCAAAAGGGGGAAGAGAGAAATGAGACAAAATAAAGTTTCAGTGGCTGAGAGATTTCAAAGATTCGAGAGGTATCCTGGAGGTTATTCTTATGTATTATATAGATATCCCTTTTTAGTTTATGGTGTATTAGAGTGGCTGGAGAGAAATATCTGAAACTGTTGAGCTGTATTCCAGTAGCCTAGATTCTTGAAGACAGTTGTGTAAAGATATAGCATTTACAGTGTGACTATGTGATTGTGAAAACCTTGTGTCTGATGCTCCTTTTATCCAGGCTGTGGACAGATGAGTAAAAAAAAAATAAATAATAGGGGGGACAAAGGGTAAAATAAATTGGGTAGATGGAAATACTAGTGGTTAAGGAGAGGGAGGGGTAAGGAGTATGGTATGTATGAGATTTTTCTTTTTATTTCTGTTTCGGGATTGGTGCAAATGTTTGAAAAAAATGATCGTGGTGATGAATACACAACTATGTGATATTGTGAGCCATTGATTGTACACCATGTATGGAATGTATGTGTGTGAAGACTTTCAATAAAAGTATGTAAAAAAAAATGTTATCATAGGTCAACTTTAACTTTTAAACTGTTCCGCCAGAGAAGATAAATGGTCTTTAATTTTGACAAAGGGGATAAAATACCCCCATGGACTCATATGAGAAATATGTGTAAGGTGCTAGCAAAAGATAGTGAGATGCTAAATCTAATATCCTGGATGGAATTTTAGAACAGAAAGAGGACATTATCAGAAAAGTTGTTGAAATCCAAATAAAGTCTGGAAATTAGTTAATAGTAGTGTACCAGTGTTAATATTGTAGTTTTGATAAATGTATTGTGGTTATATAAGATGTTACCATTGGAAGGAACTGAGTGAATACAACTTCTTTGTAAACCCCAAAGTATTCCAAAACAGAAATTATATTTTAAAAAAGAATGAAAGGCGGTGTGACAGTGGCTCAGTGGCAGAATTCTTGCCTGCCATGCCAGCGATCTGGGTTCGATTCCCTATGCCTACCCATGAAAAGAAAAAAAAAGAAGAAGAAGAATGAAGAAGAAACAGTAATGGATAGTCCAAAGAAATGTTAACTTTTAAAAAGAATAATTTTTATGTTATGAATAAATCATAGTCTTTGTAGGAATGTTAGAAAATACAGATAAGCAACAATAAACAAAAATTACTTGTAATTTCATAACCCAGAGATAACTACTGCTAACTTCCAGACTTTTTTTAATGTAGACAGGTAGATAGGACTATAGAATTTTAGAAATTAATGGTCAGGGGATCACATGATTATGTTGGTTTCTTATCTCTTCTTTTCTGCTAACGATATTGTGATCAGCTTTTCATGCCAGTACATTTATTTTTACACATTTTAATTGCTTGCTTCTTATTTCTTAAATTAACTAATCTCCTAATCTTGGGCATTTATGTGATTTTCACTTTTATAAATAATACAGCATTATAACTTTGAAAATTGAGTATTTTGTACATATCTATGGTTGCTTCTTTAGTCCTTAAAAATGGAGTTGCTGAGAAAGAGAGTTTTTTCATTTTTAAAATTTTGATGCTTATTGTCAGCTTGCCTTTTTGAAAGACTGTCCCAAGTTACAGTTCCACAGCCCATGAAGAAAAGTGCCTGTTTCTTTAACTCCCCCCATCACTGAGTATTCTTCTATGTCTTTGCTGACTGGAAGGGCAAACAATAGTGTATCTCTTTTTTTTTTAATTTGTATTTTAAAAATAACTAGATGGTGGGCACAGTGGCTCAGCAGGCAGAGTTCTCACCTGCCATGCTGGAGACCTGGGTTCAATTCCTGGTGCCTGCTCCTGCCAAAAAATAATAATAATAATAATAATAATAATTAATAAATAAATAACTAGGAGAGATTCTCTTTATTGCCCATCCATATTTCTTACTTTTAAATAGCATATTTGTATGATATACCAGATTTTTCCATTGTCATGTTTTTTATTTTCTTTATTGGCTTTTTTCTGATGCAGACTTGGAGTACCTAGGCCTTTTCCTAACTCATCTCATTTTTCCCACTGCAGATTCTAAATCTAACCCAGGCCCTGAAAGACAACAAGAGTCCCCTGCACCTCGTCCAGATGCCACCTGTGATTGTGGAGACAGCCCGCTCCCACCAGCGGTCGGCTAGTGAATCCTACACACAGAGCTTTCAGAGTCGGAAGCCCTTCTTTTCATGGTGGTAGCCTTAGAGGCAGGCAAAGGAGATGCTGTCTAAGACTCGGGCAGAAAGAAGCAGCCTGGGGAGAGGGTTGCCGGAAAAGCCAGAGAAGCCAGTAGAGAGCAGCACTCTTAAGAGCCCTCCCTCTCTGCTCACCAGCCCTCTCAGGGCTTTCTAAAGCACAGGGAGAAGCACAATCACAGGGACAGTGAGTGCTCCTGGGCCTTCTGAGTGTTTGGGCTCCATACAAGTAATTCAGATGAGTTGGAAGGAGCGTCTCTTTTCCACTTTCTCTTAATGGCAAGCCGGTCCCCTTTTCTCCCTGACACACTGCTCTTTTGCAGTTCCTCATTATTGGTTATGTTCTGCATCAGAAAACAAAACAAATTTAAAAGCCAGGCAGAACCCAGATCTTTTCATGTCAGAACCTCCTGTCCAGGTGTAAATGTGTATGGACTCAGACTTTTGGATATGTTGCAGTTCCTTACTCCCAAGAACTAAGATTGTGTCATAGGGCAATTGGGTGACTCATAGTGCTGGGACAGACACAGAAGCCTTTAGGTTTTCGCCAAGTCTTCTTCTCCTTCCCCTCCCACTAGTGGTTTAGGTTGGCTGTAAACCTCCATACACAATTCTCATTGCAGGAATACTTTTTGCTGAAGACTTCCCAGTAGTTCTCCATTTGGTCATGTGAACCTCCCTGCTCCCTGTCTCTGGTAGGGACTCAACTCTCTTCCTCGGGTCTGCAGCTTGGCTATCATTCAAACAAAGGCAGGAAGGACTAGTCTAGTCATTTATATTTTAACAGGAAGTTGACTGTCCAGCATACAAAATAGATCCACATGGCCTAAGTGTATGCCAGGAGCTGTACTTGGTTTATGGTTGAATTTATCCAGCGTTGCTCCCTGAGTTCTTGGCCCTAGCTGAAGGTGATAAACTCTCCAAGTCCTCTAATTTGACGTCTAATTTCTTCCTGTTGATTTAAATTTTGCTTTCTCCAACTCTTTTAACTTAGGACTTCAGTCAGTGCCCCATGTTGGTGAGGGTTCAGGGGTGGGTTCTGCTTATAAGAGGACAGAATATTAGGTTCTTGGACTTTATGGTACCACTGCTGCCTGGTGGAGGTGGTGGGACTTGTATTCTGACTCCTAACTGGCAGCTTCCCTTTGCTCCTTGACTTCTTTCCATGGGCCAATTTTTCTTGAGAGGGATGGGATCCAGAGAAGAGAGGCCTTCAGACTACCTGTCCCCCAGAGCTCAGTGATTTACCCAGCTCAGTGCATATCTTCTTGCTTCCATGTGTCTTTTTTCCTAGCTATCCCCCTTGCCAGGTGTCTAAGCCTTGTCTACACCAAAGCAAAGAGCAGCTTCAGTGGGGATTAAAAATAGTGGCATCTGTGACTAAGGGGCAGCAGTGTTCATGCCCTGTGCTGCTGGATTCTTGGTGGTTCTGGCACCCTGTGATTGGTTAATCAGCCTTGGAAAGAAGTTGTCCTGGAGGTTTGAAAAACAACCAAAGAAAGGGAGCGAGGACTATGGCTTTGTGCCCTCTGTTTGCCGAGCTCCCATGATCCTGGAGGTAGAACAGAGATTTTCAGTTCTCTTGTCAGCTGGGCCGGATTGGTCCCCTTCCATTGGAGCCCCCAGGAACCAGCTTGCCCTGAGCTTCCACTTTGCTGACAGGAAGATTCTGTAAGAGCTGGCTGTGCATGCCTTATGGAGGAAGGCACAGCTCCCCAGCCTGCCCTAGCCCTGACAATCCCGTCCAGCCAACCTTGGACTCCTGCCTTGAGAGCCATGTTTCAGAGAATGCCTGCCCCCAGACTGCAGGAGCAGCAGGGCTCCCAGAGGCCCAAGGGAACCCAGGTGTGTGTGTAGATCCCCACAGACATCTTAACACAAAACTGTAGGTGAAGCTTCCAACCTGGGAGCTTGGAAGATCCTGAAGAGTCTAAAGAGGAGCCTGGTTGCTTCTCCCAGCCAAGCCAAATCTGCACGTTGTTCTGACCCAGACCAGCTCTGTGATCACAAGGAAACTGGGTCCAATGTGAGAGGGAGCTGGTCGCGGTCCCTGGCAAGCTCAAGAGTACAGGGCATGCTTTCTTGGCCTGACTCCATCTCCCTTGGAGCCTGTACTCAGGTTTCTTTGAATATGGACTTGGGGAGAGCCAGGGGCCCAGAGTGCCAGGATAGGCTTCTGGCTTCTGGGTGGCACTCACAGAATGAGTCGTCCCTCTGCCAGACTGGGCTGAGAGTGCTGCTGCCCCCTATATTGTTCTTCTAATGTACTGTAGAAATTGTATGTAATGTATTTAAATCAATGCAAATGTATGAATAACATTGAATTCTGACCTTTTTGTTCAGTTTTCTTTGGGGGAAGGAAGATGCCTTTAGAAGGTAGAATGTACTTTTGAGGACAAAAGGAGGGTAATTTTTTAAGGACAAAATAAGTGCCTGGGTTTCTATGGAGTTCTGAGATGTGGCTTCTGAGGCTAATTCACTCTTGCAAAGGGAAATAGAGGTCTTCAATTCCAATGTCCAGAAAGCTCTGAAAAACTGAAACTTGTTCATAACTCATTTAACAACAGAACCTAATCTGAACTCTTTTGTTGGCAAAACCTGGAACCAACACTCTGGTGAAGCTATTTATAATCACTATATATTCCTCTTATTGTAAGTATTTGTTGCAGAAGTATTGATCTATTTTGTTATGAGATGGTCCTCTACTAGGGATTATACAGTATATGCATTGACTACTTCCTAAAAGTAAAGAAATATTCTGAATTCCAAAATCATCTAGCCCCAAGGGTTTGACCTGAACTTTAGGCGATAGTGGCTTCTCCTCTTGGTCATTAGGAGGCAACTCTACTGTGCATGTGTGTCACTGCCCTATTTGGAGCATTTTGAACCCTGGTTCCTTTGAGTGATAAATAATCAAGCATGTAGGATGAGGGAGGGAAACTGAATGCTAATGAGCACATAGTATGTTTCTTTTGAGGAGAAGCCAGGATAGTAAAAAATCTTAACCATGCAAAACCTAGGATAACGTAGGAGGTTCAAGAATGGTGGTCCAGCTGTTGCCCTACCTCAGGATGGTGGTTTAGCCCATTAGTGTTGAGGAAGCCAACCTGGAGCTGGTGCCTACTACTTTGCAGAGTCATCCTACCTAAGGACCCACTGCCCACTGTAACAGCTTTCCCCTATCCAAAGCTGGCCAGGCACCAAGAAACTTCTCCCTTCTCCTGTGGATCATGGCTACCTGCAAAGATACTCCCCTATCTCCTCCCAGTTTGACAGCCTCTGGAAAAGGCTGCAATACAAGGATTCAGGGAGATAGGGAAGCAAAGGAGGCCAGCCCCATTTCCTCTTTCTTATGGAGCACCTTGTTATGAGCCCTTCCCCTCAGACCCCAACTCCAGAGCCTCTGTTTTAGAATCTTCGCTTCTGTTACAAACTCACACAATTGCTGATGCAAATGTTTTTATTTTCTACTTAAAGCATGGTTGCCTTGTGCTGGCCTGAGAAGGGCAGATATGTGGGATGGGCTGCTGGACCAGGAGTTACAGTAGTAGCAGGAGGATTAATAGCAGGAATGATGCTTGTCACTTGAGTCACAGGGGTATATCATGCAGCCCAGGCCTAGTATTAGACTGGGAAGGGCTGAGGCAGGAACTGTCGGTGTTTCTTCTCATTCTGGTGAGGAATGGGTCCCACATAATGAATAAATAGCCCAGTGGAAAAGTCCAGTCCTGTTATGAACTGAGCCAGTGGCAACAGTCTCTTCCTTTCATTCATCTTTGTGGGACTGCCCACCTTAAGTCTCTTCCTTCTCCACTTCCCTGGACCTTTTGGCAGAAGTCCCTATAGTTCCTGGGGAAGATACTGCCATTCCTGGCCCGTTCCTCGGATCAGTGTCTAATCTGGTGGAGATAGCTTGTGGGACCAGGCTTTCTCCAGTTCTGGCGGATCCTGGCACTTGTCCTCCTAGAGTTCAGATACTGCTCACTGGTGTTGGTGGCTGTCTCCATGGTGCTGCTCTGTGGGTTGGCCAGTTTGAAGTGAGGCTCTGGGATTCTGCAGGGAACAAGTATATGACAAGCCAACATTAATAGGGTAGAATGAGGACTAAAGAGATTTTAGGCAGGATGAACTAAAAAGGCACACTGTCCTAGACAAAATGGGGCAAAGGCCCTGGTCTTTGTCTCTGCCCCCTCCTTCCCCAAGAGCTGTAGGACTTTAAGCAAATTTTTCACATTCCTTTGCTGTTGGACTAGATCAGAGTATGTGAAACTCAACATTTCACCAACTTCTTTATCCTGTGCTTATGGCAGAATCATTAATCAGTCATAATACTCTTCCTATCTACTCAAGAGATCAGAGAGACCAAGTAAGGTCTTTTAAGCAGTAATTATCAGTTGGACTTGATAGAAGCAATGCAGCTGATTTGCCACCCCAGGAGCAGATGATCTCAGAAGGCCCATTCCAATGTAATGCTATGATTGTGGGCCCCAGAAGACGATTGGAAGAATGGAGCCCAGATTGTAACCCATGTTGATCACTTTAGGCCATGTGGTTCAGCTCAGTCTCTTGCAGCTCACTGTTCTTGGGCCAGGCAATGACCTAAGCATAGAGGAGGGGGTTAGCAAAAGATGTCATCTCCTTAAGGCCAAGTTTCTCAACAATTTTTAACCCATCTGTAGTACTTTACTATAGTCTACATACCAGCCAAGATTGTCTAACCAAACTTATTTTTGGATGTTGGCATTCTACAATGGAATTCTTTGCTTTCAAACAATACTGTTCCCTACCCGGCGTTGCTAGGACCCAGGTACCGTGCCCCACAGGATAACATGCATGGGAGTTCACTGGGCCATATATAACTCCAGTAGTTAACAGCAACCTTTTGAGTACCAACCACTATATAAACTTTACAACTGTAATATTAAGTACTTGACAGTGAAGCCAAGACTAGCTCAGCCAGAAAATGACAACAGCCGCATCATTAGCACTCTCTTTCTCTCAGCCTTCTGGTCCCAGGAACCTACTTGAGCCTGCTGCAGTGGTGTAGCACATGGCCCAGGGGTTTCTGCCGTGGGGGCCTCTTCCTACGCAGCCTCCTCAAGGCTTCTGCCATACGGGGGTCTCCTGCACACTTCCAGATGATCTCCGCCCGTTCCTCAGCTAGCTGGTCTCCACTGCGTTGAAACAGGCCCTGGATCTGCAGAAGCTCCGCATCCTGAAAGATGTTGGCTGAGGCCTGCTTGCGGCCCCGGGGCACATTTGGGGCCTGCCAAGAGGGCGGCTCACTCACCACTGAGGCTGGGGTGCCCATATTGGGAGCTCTGAGGAAGCAAAGCATATAGAGGGATCAGCAACTCAGCAGTCTCCTCCCAAACCTGGGTCCTGGCTAATGCAAGGGCTTCTGGTGTTTGCATTCCCTTGGAACCAAAGTAGAGTAAGTCTCTTGACTTAATATCACTTTAATTTCCCAGGGTCCCTTGGGGAAATAATATTAATATTGATAACCAGAGTTTATTGAGTGCTTTATTATGTGTCAGAAAAGTAATAGCACTTTATCTCATTTAAGACTCACAGCAACCTGTGAGTTGTTTAATTATTGTTTATCCCCATTTAACAAATGAACTGTGACTCAAGAGGTTAAATGACTTGTTTCTGCTCACAAAGCCATGTGTAAGCACAGAACTAGGAGTAGAACCCCCAGGTCTGTCTGGCTCTAAAGTCCACACAGAGACCATACCCATATCCTTATGATACTAATGTCAGCAGCAAAAGCTCAAAATTTGTTGAGAACTTAACACGTGTCGGGCACTGCTGTAAAAGCTTTGTACATGTAACATCATGGAAATGTAAGCACATAAGCCCTCTCTCTTATCCTCTGTGTGTCACAGATAAAACTGAGCAACAGAAAGGTTAAGTAATTCACCCACGGCTATGCAGTCAGGACTAGAACCCAGATCTCTCTGATACACAGAGGTAAGAGTGGGCTTGTGGAGTTGGGCTACCCAGGCTGAAATCCTGCTTCTACCTCTCCACCAAGTGGGCTGGGCAGGTGACCCTGCATGCCTCCACTTCTTCATGTGTAAAATTATCAGCTGGTACCAGTACATACTTCTGAAGGTTGATGTGAGGATTGAATGAGGACACGCAAAGCATTTTAGAACAGTGCATATGGTAAGAGCTCAATGTTCTACTGTTCTGCTTTTCCATCTATAAAATTGAGAAGAGTCATCCCTGCCTCCATTTTTAAGAATTTGGGGATTAACAAGCCCATATAATTTAGTCAGCACAATATGAAACAAACCAATCGTCTAACCATGATGCAAAGGACCTATGGAGAAAGGTGGGGACAGAAGAGAAGGCTATAAAGCTAGAAGATAATATCATGGACAGTGGGATAAATTTGTAAGAAAGTTCAATAAAAGTTCCCCCATCACATCCAGAAAATAAAAATTAAGTTATCTTCTTTGGTGCTAAATAATTCACTGTCAGTAATAAAGGCATAAGAAGCTCACTGTTTTATTGCTAGGATAGCCCGAGAGACAAAGGAAGACCAAGGACTTTGGCTTTACACAGAACTGGGTTTGAGCCCCAGCTCTGCCATCTTACTAGTTTACTTACTCAACCTCTCTGAGCCTCTGTTTCCTTAACTGTAAAATGGGGATGATGATAACCACTTCTCAGGGTTATTGTGAGGATTAAATGAGCCTAGTGTAGTATCAAGCATCAAATAAGAGCTAAATAAATGCAAATGCCCCTCTCTTTTGGTTTCCCTGACTTTTGTACATGGGTCAGGGCTGTGATGTGGACCTTCCTTTTCTTCTAAGCAGTCTGGACTGAGCCCCCTCCTCCTCCCAGCCCCAGGCCTAAAAGAGGGCGGGGAGAAGGGAGAGTTGTCAGGTTGAGACAGACTCACCCAGTTCCTTCCACACGCCTGACTGCCTGGGTCACACCTAGTTCTCTAGTTAGTTATGGAGTTATCTGTCAACCATCAACCAACATTAACCATGTGGGGTGGGGATGGGGGAGAAGAGTTAAAATATATTTAAATAAAATACTTACAAGCTCATTGTAGAAAATTCAAACAGTATAAACTCTCATAAATAAAAGCATTTACAGTTTCCTATTCCCCAACTTACTTGCAAATGTAACCCTTAAGCTAACATACCCTTTGTTCTCTTGTGAATTTGAACCATCTCTACGCCCTATACAAACTCCCCAAATAAGAATTTCCCTCCCTTGTCCTGGCTTTCCCTCTGCCACACTCCAGAACCACCCTCCTTATTCCATTTATTTCCACACTCACCCTGTCCCAGTTTCTGAACTTTCTAGCATAAGAACCCCACTCTTTTTTCATGAGATTTATCAACTAAAATAAATCTTCGGAAGACTTCAAATAAATTAACTTCATAGAAATTGTGCTTTTTATCTGGAAAAATAGCAATTTTAAAAGTTGCCTCTTCTTAGGCACTATTATGGAAATCCAATTAAAACCTAATACGTGTGGTAACTAAGCCCCACAGCTGGATGATAAAAATACTGTGACCAGAAAACACAGCCACCAAGAAACACTTTTAGGCTGAAATATGAAAGCTAAGTTTTATGGAATCTTCATTCTATATCAGGCAATGTGTATGATCTCATTTAATCCTCAAAACAATCCTAAGAAATAAGCACTGTTATCTTCACATTTCACAAAGGAACAGAGGCTGAGACCCAGATACACGCACCAGTGGCCCAGACACAGCTAGAAGCTGGTCTTTGTGACTGCAGTCCATGCTTTTAAACAGCTGAGTTGCCTCCACAGCCCAGCAGCCTAAAGTACATTGCTTTACAAGATTTCTGTGAGGGTTTCGCTACTCCTACCTACTCCCCTAATCCACAACTGGAAAAACTTCCCAACAGAATAAGAAGGACAATGAATTATCCCATATGAAAGGCAGTGGTGGAATTCTCCTATTTATTTTAGTCTAATCACTAGACTCTAGTGTAAGGACTATTTACTGGGTAACGGCTGCCTTAGCCTTGAAACTGCGCAGCAGGCTGAAGAGGAAGATCTCCAGTTCCAACAAAGCAAATCTGGAACCACTACTCACTCAGCTCGGTGCACAGAGCACTGACTTATGAGTCAGAGTATTGGTCTGAGTCACTTGCTGAGAGGCCTCAAGCAATTCACTTTGCCTCTCTGGGCCTCCGTTTTCCCTTAAATCTGTGAGAACAGGTGGCGGCCGATGGTGTCTGAGGGTATGTTCCTGTACTGAAAGTCAGTGGTTCCACAATGAGGCTTAGGTCTATACAGAAGTAGAGATGGGTCTGCTTTTCTGCCAGTGTTTAGAAGCAACAGCATGTACAGAAAGGACTACTTACTAGGTGCCAGGATACTCCCCAGCTAGTAGCTCCCCTTCTATTCCCTTCTCAATCCTCCCTGGACACCTGTTTTGCTGCAAACCGCTAGAGGATTAGGGTCTGGCAGAAGACAAAACCCACTGCTCTAAAGCACTGTAGTGACCTAGGCTGCTCAACAATTACTTTTCCCCTAATTTCCTGAACAAGACCTTAATCCAGGAAAGCCAGTGTAAACTTGAACAATGGCACTTTTTAAAACTGGAAAATGAAACCATGAGGCTATTAAAAGATTACAAATGGATCTTTCTTTTCAGAACTGACATAAAAGAAGATAAACATGGGTCTGAGCAAATGGGGAAAAAACTGATTCCAAAATACTTCAATTTGACAGAAAGTAGTTAAAAACGAACCCCCCAAAGTGAATACCAAATGTAGAAAACGATAAAGTTCAACTTGTTTTGAAATAGGCAATATGGGAAGAACTGAAGAACGTTAAGAAGTATATTTAAAAAGTGACTCACCATGCAATGACTATGGAGAACAATTGAGCATTCTTTGTTATATATGAAGTTCAGTTTGGATGGCTATCCTAGGCGAGTATCTCACTGTGGTCTCAGGGAGGCATGAGTAACCGTGAGAGGCAGAACATACTTGTGTGAGCTGCAATCCTGGTTCCTCACTCAGTTTGCCCCCTTTGGATAACACTGGCAAGTGGTAACCTTTGTAACTGAAGGCTGGGGGCCTCTTAGCAGAACTGGGTGGTCTGGCCCAATGCACAAGTCAAGTTACAGCCTACACCTAAATGCCTACACAGACATGTGGCTGGGCAGCAGCCAAAATCTGGGGCTTCTCACGTTGGAGGCTCAGTTCAAATGGCCTTGTGGGCGCCCCCACTCCACAGGACCTCCCATTGACCATGTATGCTTAAAAGAATTAGACACATGGTGGCCTCCAAATCTATGCCCCAGGAGGAAAAAGAAACTAAACTAGGCCCTTTCCCCCAACCAATTATCAGATAGAGATATAACCTGGTAATAAACTGCTGCTGGATCTAAAGAGTTCAGGAACTCGGTGTTCTAAGTGTGCCGCTGATAGATAGCTGGGTGATTTTGGGCAAGTCTCAGTTTTCTCCTGCCTCGGTTTGCCCATCATTAAAATGCTGAGTACAAATAACTGGTAAGAGGATAAAAAGTATGCAAAAGCACCCATCCAGCATCTGGCATATAAAAGACATTCAAATATATGTTGGTTGAATGAATGAATATCAGAGAAAAGCTATTTAACCACCAGGTACTATAGAATCATTGTCATTTGCATCACCATCACCTTCATCAAACTTCATGAAAAGGGGCTTTCACTCTTGGGAGAAGAGGGCAAAGGGAGATGGAGTCATCTGTGGACTTTTAAATCACTGACATTGAGACCCTTACTCCTGTCAAGCCCAGAACGAAGCACTCTCAGATGGGGAATCTCTAATCCCTCACAACTATGCGGAAGCACTATCATTACACCCATTTTACGGATGGGAAACCTGAGCTCAGAAAGGTTGAGTGACGTGCCTAAAATCACACAGCTGGTAGGTGATGAGGCTCAGACATAAACCCAAGTAGCCTGACCCCAGAGCTTTATGCTGTCAACCACTGTAACTCCTATTTTTGCCAGATGGCTGCGAGGTCTTTAGGGGAGAGGAAGAACCGAGAAGGCTCTGCTGCCCGCTTTTACGGATTTTAGAAGGCTCAGGGATCCAAAGCCGGAACGCCAAAGCAAGCCTCTGTGGCGCGGACACTCCACGCCCCGCGGGGAGTTGGAGCGATTACTCACCGCGCTGAAGGGCAGCGCGGACAGACATCGCATCGGGAGCCGGCTAGCTAAGAGGCGTCCACCCCAGTTCCCTTCCTCAGCGCGCAGCTCTGGGCTTCCTGTGCGAAGTGCTCACAGTACCGGGTGGCGTTCACCCACAGGACAGGAGCTTGGAGGAGGGTATCCCGGCCGAGGCACACGAAGATATCCCCAGCACGATCGACCCCCGTTTCTCAGAACCACGAGCCTCTAAGTGGATCTGGGAGTTCGAGTCCCCCGGCCCCGCGCTCTGACAGACCTCCCGCCTCCCACCGCGCGCCCAGGCCGGGCCGACCTACGTACCTGGCTGCCCGAGGCGGGCCGGGCCTCCGGAATCACAGCCACGATTCCCCGAAGAAGAAGCCCCGGAACAGCCAATCCTCGGCGGGGGCCCTGGTGCGAGCTCCCGGGCGAGCCTGCCCAACCCCAACGCGGAGACTCCGTGGGCCAATCAGCTGCGGCCGAGGGCGGGGGGCGTGCCCCTACCCCGCCCCTACCCTCCGCCGACCGCGAACAACCAGTGCCAAGGTTCCCCGAGTCCAATCAGCGGCGGGGAAGGCGGTGAGGGGGCGTGCCCGCCGCGTCCCTTCCCTCCGCCCCCAGCCGCCGCCGCGCGGGGAGGCGTCCCCTTCATTGACGTCAGCCCCTAAGGCCGACGCGGTTTTCCTGGCGCGAGGCGGGGAGGGGCCGCATTCCTGTCCCTGGGTGCGGCTGCGGCCCGCCTGGCCGGTTCCATGAGGGCCGCCCCCTCCCCGGGGCCCGAGGCCGACGCGCTCGGCGCAGCGTTCCGTGCAGCGCGTAGCGCTGTGCCGACGGACCTGCAGGTCCTAAAACTCTCTTCCTAGCCTGTCTGTCTTCTGTCTCCAGCCTTGAGGGAGAGGAGGGGCCAGCTTTTGCAGCGATCAGACCTTGGGCTTCAGAGCCAGAACGTCAGGGGTTCTAATATTCACTCCACTGTGTGACCTTGGGCCGGTTACCTAAACACGACAAGCAGTAGAAGTTTTTATTCGTTCACTCTACAACAGCTCGTTAGGGATCTATCCTGTCTGAGCTCCTTGACAAACAATGAACCGGAGAGACCTACAGCCCTTGTATTCATGGAGTTTACAACCTATGTAAAGGAAGCAAACAAATTACTTAAAATATTTAATCTGTGATTGCAATTGTAACAAATGTTATGGCTGTAAAAGGGCAAAACAGAGCTACCTAAACTCCTTTTGAGAGGTCCTGGATGGCTGAGGAAGCGACATTTTAAGCTGAGATATGAAGGAGAGGTTGAAGTTAGTCAAGTGACAAGCAGTGGATCTAGGAAGAGCCATTAAGGAGGAATCCCTGGGGCTAAGGCCAGGAAGTGGCTTTGTCTGAGGAGGGATTGAAAGGATCTGAAATAAAGACTAGCAAAAGAAAGAGTGGTGGGGAAGCAGCAGGCAGAGGCAGGCAGTAAAGGGTTTCCATTTGATCATTTAAGGGGTTTTAAACGGGGGAACAGCATCACATGTATTTATTTAATAGACATTTTTATAGCTCCTACTATGTGCCGTGAATGCCAGTCAGAACTTTATAAATATTAGCTCATTTCATCCTCATGACAAATTAGTTTTTAAAAGGTCACTCCAACTGCAGCTTGAAACTTGGATTGGAGGGGGTAGGAGTGGATGCTGAGTGTCCAAGAGGTTTTCCATAAATGCTTGTTGTCTTCCCTGGAAGATAAAAGATTGTGCACCGGCTCGGAATTGGTCAGGAAGGGCACCCGAGTATAGGAAGCCAAGTCTCCCTGACTTCTTTTCATTTCAAAGCTGGATTGGTATTTATTTAAATTTACAGAAGGTTTTCTCTTCTGTAAAGATGCCAAGGGGGGTGGAATTTGTAGGTCCCTTTTTGCAAGGGGTGTGTGTGTGTGTTCAGAAGCCATTCTTCCTCATCTCATGATCTCCAGCTCCTCTCTCTGTCCTACACAAAGACTAAATCAGCAAGTGTTTTGCTGTAGCTAAAAAGGTTTTAACAGTGGCTTCTTTTTGCTTTCCTTGAATCCCTGGGGCAGTGTTGAAAAGAATGAAGACATCAGCAATGGTTCCTCTCCAATGGAAAGTACTGCTGCAAAGCCTTTCAATCAACTGCTTTGCTGAGGAGGGGACTGCACTGGCTTCTAAACCAGAAGGCTGGGGTTCTGAGGCAGGGATTCCCTCTGTCCCATTCCCAGCACTAGGAAGGCTGAACTCTTGGCTTGGAGAACCTAGGAATTCCGACCCATAAGCACTGATGTCTCCAAACATTTTTGCAGGCATGTGACCATGTGCTTACCACACAATAGGACCACTTCTGTTGTTACAGCTCTATGATCCAGAGTTTGAGATGGGGCACTTCCACAGTTGTGTGGTCTCTACGCAGGACCTCAGGAGTGAGATTTGGCCGTGGGTCTTCCACCAGGATTCAGGACATCTGGAATTCACAGAATGGTGCTGGAGGCAAAACCACCCCTAACAGGGCCCTGATTAGAGAGCATCTGCCCTGGGGAACAGGTCATGGGGTGTAATTCAGGCCAAGACTTTATTTACAGGTCCCAGATTAGGATGAGCAAGTTAAGAACTTGTCTCAGGTGCAAAATTTACAGTGTGTGTGTGTGTGTGTGTGTGTGTGTGTGTGTGTGAGAGAGAGAGAGAGAGATGGAGCCAGAAACTCAGCTATCAAGATAAATGGTATTTTAATGCAATATTTTAAAAAAAATTAATACCAAAAAGTCCCTGATAAAATATCAAACTCTAACACAGACACAGGATATTGTTTGTTTTATGACCCCATATTGTTATGCAATGAGAACACTCATTTCCAGTCAGCTCACAGTTCCCAGGGGTGTGGACACTGTTGTGTCCCCTGCAAAGCAGGTTTACGAGAGTTAGCAATGGCATACGAACAGACGGGCAACAGGGAACTTTATGTGTATGCATGTTTTTCAATTGTAGAGCTTTTATCAACTTTACCACTTGATTCAAAATATAGGAGGACATATATTTTTCAGTTTTATTGAGATACATTCACGCACAAACTATCTAAAGTTTACAGTCACGGGCTGACAGTATCATCACATAGTTGTGCATACATCCCCATGATCAATTTTACAACATTTTGGGAGAATATTTTAACAAGTTCATTAGGGCCACACATTTTTTCTTTTGCCTTAGGCTCCAATATGGCTTTTATTTTAAACCCCAATAAATAAGGGGTTTAAACTATTCAACCTTAGGCAAATGACTTAACTTCTCATCTGTACAGATGAGTTTCCTCGCCTGTGAAATGGGAATAACTGTTCCCATCTCTCGGTTTTTTGTAAAGGTGAAAGAAGCTGTGCAGACAGAGTGTTTAATGTACACCTTGTTGCACATGCTAAACCAGCAGAAATTCCTTCCCTCTTTCTTCTTGTTCTGCAACAGTTGTTCAAGCAGCTGGGTGGTTACATGTGGTCCCCGCTGGATTTTTTTGTTGCTGTTTGTCCTGTTTTGCAGAGAGTAAGCTGTAGCATCCTGAGAACTTTCACACTCAGCTTTATGCTACAGTGTGACTTTTGAGTCAACTCTGTGTTTCTTAATAATCTTGGTCATTCTAAGCATTTTTTAAAAGCTTCCTTCTGCTTATGACATCACACAAAGCAATTTAGATTATAGCCCTCCTCTCTGAACTTACAGAGTGAAGAGGCTAAAAATAGCAAAGTCCTACATATAGGGTAAATACAGAAACACTTAAAAAAAAAATTGGCCATTCATGTAGATTAGAATTAAAGGTATTAGTATGAAGTCATGGTTTCTAATATATAGATAAGTAGATACAGAAATACGGTTATAAATGTATGTATAAACGTGTGTGTGTGTGTGTGTGTATATACACAAACATTCCTTGCCTCTGTCTGCTGAGAGAGCCTAGAAGCAATGACACTCCAGTAGGAATAAGCAAACAATACCAAGATATTGGCTTCTTAATACCATTTCCCAGGAAAAAGAAGTATGGTTCCTTGGAGATATGGTTGATGGTAGCACTAGGATGAGCCTGGAACAACTTGTTTGTGAGAAAATAAGAAGAAAATGCTCAGAGAATGATAGAGACATGTCAGAAGACCAGGAGTCAGTTTAAGAGGGCTCCCATTGGCCCGATTTAGGGCAATTTGAGCATCAAGATAAAATATGACAGTACAAGATTATAGCCCAATGAAATAAAATAAGAATACATGAATCCATAGTAATAGAAATAAAAGACTAGATAAACAGGGGGGAAGAGAAATCCCTTCCTTACGGTAGAATGCAAACTAATAAATGTTGAAGGAATGATGCAATTAGTAAATAATGGTTACTAAAACTAGTGGGTGAAAGCTTATTGAAGAGCAGGATATTTACATAGTCTAAAAGGTCTTTCCTCACAAATTATTAATTATAAAGGGAAAGATGGTGACCTCGGTAGAGTTCCTAGCAGACACCAGCTTAATAAAATGATCAAAATTAATATCACCAGGGAGGGCAACGGTGGCTCAGTGGCAGAGATCTCACCCGCCATGCTGGAGACCTGGGTTCGATTCCCGGTGCCTGCCCATGTAATTAAAAAGAAAGTAATACCACCAATGTTGAAACAAATCATCATAATATGCCCCTTGATATGAAGCACTGAGAAGGACACAACATTACTTCATGGTATTCCTGCCAAAAATGCATAACCTGAATCGAATCACAAGGGAACATACAAGGATATTCTATAAAATAACTGGCCTATAGTCATCAAAAATGTCAAGGTCAAGAAAGACAAAGAAAGGCTGAGAAAGTGCTCCAGATTGAAGTAAACTAAAGAGACATGAAAACTAAATGCAATACGTGATCCTGGATTGGCTCTTGGGCTGGGAAAAGGGAAATCTTTGTGATAAAGAACATTATTGAACGACTGTTGAGATTTGAATATGGGCTAGGGAGTGAGAAAGTAGTGTTATATTAATATGAAATCTTCTGATTTTGAAAATCATAACTGAGGCTAAGCAAGAAAATGCCCTTGATCTTAGGAAATACACTGATGAATTTAGATATAAAGGGCAGGATGTTTCAAATTCAAGGTCAAGGGGTTCAGAACCGTGTGTGTGTTTATGTGTGTGTGTGTGTGTGTGTGTGTGTGTGTGTATAGAAAAAGAGGAAGAGAATGATAAAGGTAATCAATTGATAAATCTAGGTAACAGAAATACATACATATATATATGTATATATATAACCATTTGCTCCTTTTGTTATTCTCTTACAGCTTCGCTGTAAGTTTAAATTGTATCAGTTTCTGTGGGTTAGGCGTCTGGGCAGGGGTCCACTGGATTCTCTGCTTGGGATTTCCCGCTTTTTGCCACACTGGAGGCTAGAAGCTGCCCACAACCCCCAGAGGCTTCCTGCAGTTCCTCACCACATGGGTTTTCCCAAACGGCTGCTTACTTCATCAACCCAGGAAGGAGAGTCTCCGGAGCAAGTACGTTATCAAGACAAAGTGTCATATAATGTAAAGTAACCATGGCAGTGACATTCCATCACATCTGCCATCCCAAGAGTTTCCTCTGGTTAGAGGTGTCTTTTGTTTAGAAGCAAGTCATGGGTCCTATCTGTTCTAGTTTGCTAGCTGCCAGAATGCAATATACCAGAAACGGAATGGCTTTTAAAAGGGGAAATTTAATGAGTTGCTAGTTTACAGATCTAAGGCCGAGAAAATGTCCCAATTAAAACAAGTCTATAGAAATGTCCAATCAAAGGCATCTGGGGAAAGATACCTTGGTTCAAGAAGGCCGATGAAGTTCAGGGTTTCTCTCTCATCTGGAAAGGCACATGGCGAACGCAGTCAGGGCTTCTCTCTCGGCTGGAAGGGCACATGGCAGACACGGCGTCATCTGCTAGCTTACTCTCTTGGCTTCTGGTTTCATGAAGCTCCCCGGGAGGCATTTCCCTTCTTCATCTCCAAAGGTCGCTGGCTGGTGGACTCTCTGCTTTGTAGTGTTGCAGCATTCTCTGCCCTCTCTGAGTCTCTCATTCTCCAAAATGTTTCCTCTTTTATAGGACTTCAGAAACTAATCAAGACTCACTCAAATGGGTGGAGACATGTCGTCACCTAATCCAGTTTAACAACCATTCTTTTTTTTTTTTTTTTTTTTAATAGCCTAAATCTTTTTTTTTTTATTAATTAAAAAAAGAATTAACAAAACAATTAGAAATCATTCCAATCTACATGTACAATCAGTAATTCTTAATAACATCACATAGTTGCATATTCATCATTTCTTAGTACATTTGCATTGATTTAGAAAAAGAAATAAAAAGACAACAGAATAAGAATTAAAACATTAATAGAAAGAAAAAAAAAAAACCCTATACCTCACATGCAGCTTCATTCAGTGTTTTAACATAATTGCATTACAATTGGGTAGTATTGTGCTGTCCATTTCTGAGTTTTTATATCCAGTCCCGTTGTACAGTCTGTATCCCTTCATCTCCAATTATCCCTTCTCTTAACGGAAAAAAAGAAATTAACCCAACATTTAGAGATCATACCATTCTACACATGCAATCATTAATTCTTAACATCATCACATAGATGCATGATCATCATTTCTTAGTACATTTGCATTGGTTTAGAAGAACTAGCAACATAACCGAAAAAGATATAGAATTTAACAACCATTCTTAACTAAATCACATCAACCAGGGAGATGATCTCATTACAGTTTCAAACATACAGTACTGAATAGAGATTATTCTACCTTTAAGAAACGGGATTTATATCAAAACATGGCTTTTCTTAGGGGGCATATATCCTGTCAAACCAGCACACTATCCCTACTCAAGAGGAGGAGATTACACAAAGGCACTGACATCTGGTGGCAGAGATCATGGGAAACCACCTTAAGATCTGTCTGCCACCAGAGGCCAGGGAGAACTATGTCTGGAAACCGGGGGATTCTCTGGAGTACTTCCATGTCCAACAGTAAAGTAATGGGCAATTATAGCCACCCCCATGAGGCAGGATGATTGAGGTCTCCGACCCTTCAGGAATGAAAGTCTGAGTTACTCCAACAAGTAAAGAAACCCAGTCAGCTGAAGTTCTGGTTGAGAGCAAGGGGGACTATGGAATAGGTAATAAAATAAGGAAGCCATAGATATCAATTATGGACTGTGACCAATTACAAAAAATGACTAGTAGTTTTGCATGTGTATATGTGTGGTTGTTTTTTTACACCAACCACTTTCTCTTTCTATTTCTTCCCATTTTTATGTTAAATATAAGTTGTTGGAAGTTCACATTATAATTTAGTCTTTAGGTAACAGAATATTCCCTGGGACTATGACAGAATGTAAGAAGTATTTAATATAGCCAGTGATATAAAGACGATTAGTACTGTGTATCATCTCACTTTGGCGAATCAGAACTTCTCTACTTGTAAGAAAAATAGCTGTATCTCTGAAGACAAACTGGCACAGAGTCCTGTAAATATTTCCCTTTGCCCGCTGGTATTATGTTCAGCTTTATTAGTAGAGGCTGCTAGAGAGACTGTAGGAGGAAGGATTCTCTCTTCTTGGTTCTGGTGTGCTCCTCTCCCCAGCTCCTGAAGCTTCTCTAGTGCCCATGTCCTGGATCACTTGTGGTGTCTCCAGCCCCAGGCTCCTGCAGTGTGGCGGCTTCTCCAGCGTCTGGATCCTACAGTACACACAGTGGCTGGCAGCTCCCCTTGGCACCCCCTTGGGTGGCTTTGCGATAAGCTTTGAGGTGCAACACCTCCCTGTGAATAACTTCCCCCAGCACCAAGACAGAAGATTTCCAGCTAGTTCCACCAGTGCATCATTTTTGCAGCTTCTTTGCCATCCAGCGAGCCATGAGGTCTGGATCTCAGCCCGGTGGGTGGGGATAGAGGCTATGCCTTGGGTTCCAACTCAGCCCTAGAGGTAGTGGCTGCTCCTTTATCTTCTAGTCCTGTATTCCTTAGAGTTCTCTTTACTTCTTATTTGCCAATCCCTCAGGATTCTGTTATAGCCAATAATTCTTCATATTAAACATTTCTTGTTTAAATTACTGGGTGGTTTGCATCTCCTGAGGGGACCCTGACTGACAGCTGAGAAAGGCAAGACCGGTAGGATGGTGCAGAAGGATGAAGAACCTCAACTGAGAGCAGGGTTCTGTCTGCAATCCAGGGGTACTCTGAGAAACAGTGACCAGGATGCCAAAGCTCTTTTGGAAAACAATTGTGCTGGTTTGAAATGATGTATGTCCCCTAGAAAAGCCATGTTTTAATCAAAATCCCATTTCATAAAGGCAGAATAACCCCTATTCAATACTGTATGTTTGAAACTGTAATCAGATCATCTCCCTGGAGATGTGATGTAATCAGGAGTGGTTGTTAAACTGGATTAGGTGACGACATGTCTCCACCCATTTGGGTGGGTCTTGATAAGTTTCTGGGGTCCTATAAAAGAGGAAACATTTTGGAGAATGAAGGATATTTGGGGAGAGCAGAGAATGCTGCAGCACCAGGGAGCAGAGAGTCCACCAGCCAGCGACCTTTGGAGATGAAGAAGGAAAACACCTCCTGGGGAGCCTCAAGAAACAGGAAGCCAGGAGAGAAAGCTCGCAGATGACGCTGTGCTCACCATGTGCCCTTCCAGCTGAGAGAGAAGCCCTGACTGTGTTCGCCATGTGCCTTCTCAGCTGAGAGAGACCCTGACTTCATCGGCCTTCTTGAACCAAGGTATCTTTCCCTGGATGCCTTAGATTGGACATTACTATAGACTTGTTTTAATTGGGACATTTTCTCGGCCTTAGAACTGTAAACTTGCAACTTATTAAATTCCCCTTTTTAAAAGCCATTCTGTTTCTGGTATATTGCATTCCAGCAGCTAGTGAACTAGAACACCAATGGGATGATAAAGCTAATATGTACTGTGTTCCGAGCACTATCACATTTAATCCTTACAACAGCCCTTTGATGATGTAGTGCCATTATTTTTAATCTCATTATACCAATGCAAAAGCTGAGGGTAGGAAACTTGCAGGATCTCTTATAGCTGCTAAGTGATGTGGTCCAGTTGTAATAGCTGCAAAACAAACTAACCTCAAAATTTAGCAGTATAAAACACCATTTTATTGTGCTCATGGATTCTGTTCATCAGAAATTCAGACAGGGCACTGTGAGGATGGCTTCTCTCTGCTCCACAATGTCAGGGCATCAGCTGGGAGGACGTGAAAGCTGAGGTCTGGAATCATCCTAAAACTCATTTCTTATATGTTTGGCACCTGGGGCTCTAGGGCTTTGATGACCTCTAATATGACCTGGAACTTGCTGGCCTTACCTGAAAACCACATGTGAGTTTTCACCAACGTGGCAGAAATTGCATTGCCTGTTTTTGGCCTAACTCAGAAGTCACACAGTGTAATTTCTGCCATTCTATTCGCTACAAGCCCCCACATTCAAGCAGAGGTGACATAGACCCCACCTCTTGATAAGGAGGAGTGTCAAAGAAAATGTAGTCATTAAAAAACAAACAAAAAACACCACCAGACCCAGGCAGCTAGGATCCAGATTCCCTTCTTGTTTAATTACAGTGCTATTTTAAGGAACAGAAATTTGTTCAAGTTAACTCAAGTCATTGAGAGGGAAGCTAATATAAACCTACTGCGTGTTCACAGAAATGAAGTCCAGCTGTCTGACTTGGAGTGGACTCAGAGGCAGCTGTTCTTTCTCTCTCATTCTCTCATCTCTGCACGCCTTCCCCTTTCTCTTCTCTGCTTGATCAACTTCCTCTGCTCTACTCAGAATTTATACTGTATCCAAATTTGTCTCATGCGCTGGCTTTGGCTACCCCAACACTTTCTCTGCATGACAATTCAGCTAAATCCCAGGAGGAGGACTCTGATAGGCCCAGCATGGATCAGGAGCGGAGTGGGGGAAGTAAGGGCAGCCGCTTACTGGTTAAAACATACCATCTAGAGCCACAGTTCTAAAAGAGGCTGTGGGTGGGAGAGAGATGGCCGCCATGAGGAAGCAGGTCTCTCAAAGCATTTCAATTCTACTGTCGATTCTTGCTCCCTGAGTGCCACGACCGCTGGCCATGCTGACAGCTCCCGGATGGGTCAGGGCAAGATCCTCTTGGCTCTCTAGTGGCTTCTGTGACCTTTGATCTCTGTGCCACATTCCATTCCATCCGTCTAGGTTAGGTTGGTACTTCTCAACAGCAGAGAGAAAACCAGAGTTGGGGAAAATCTCCATAATTCCCCACATCTCTATGCTAGAGGTTCTGAGGCTCCAGTGGTATGGGGAAGTTAGAGACCCAAGCGATAGTGGAAGGAAACCACCATATCTGCTTTTTCATGGTTTGAGGAGGTAATGTCTTTAAAAAGTGTCTTTTGTGATACAGGATCTGAGAAAGTTCATGGTTAGAGAAGTCAAGATTCAGGGACTCTGAGGCAGCTGAGGCATTTCTAGTGCTCAGGACATCTAAATTTACTTCCTTGCTCTGCCACTTACATGTTACATCTATTCCCTTTGCCCCATCTCTTGGGGGTGGCACAGAGGGGCTCAGGTGGATGTTAGGCATTCGGTGGGTTTATGTTACAGCTGAGGAGCACTGAGCTTGGGAAACCCACCACTCACCCCCAATACCACCACCGTTTTAGTAAGCAATAAACAAACTGTTCTGTGGAAGAAAATGTTACCTAGTCGCTCATGCTTGATACAAACACAACCCTGAAAAATGGCTGCATGGGGAGCAGTCACGGCCTTGCACACCTAGTAAGAACATCCAGGGGTGCTCCGGACCCGTGGTGGACTGCCTCTCCCAGTGGCACCTAAACCCACCTCTGCTTGTAGAAATTCTATCCATCCTCAAATGACACTTTGTTCTTAAATTGAATTCGTTCCTGTGGATGTGAACTCTTGTAAACAGGACCTTCTGATGAGGTTACTCAAAGGGTGGACCAGCTGAATCAGGGTGGGTCTTAATTCTATTACCGAAGACCTTATAGGGAAGGTCACCTAGATAAAGCCAGAGGGAGGAGCCAGAAGCTGAATGTCAAGGGAACCAGGAAGAACAGGAAAAGCCAGGAGAGGCCACTGTGTGCATTGCCGTGTGTCAGAAAATCCAAGGATCAAAAACAGCCAGCCAGCCCTAGAACGGCGCAGTCTTCTAGGAGACAGCACGGCCTTGTTGATGCCTTGATTTTGGACTTCTCCTATCCTTAAAACCGAGAACCAATAAATTCCTGTTGTTTAAGCCAAACCATCGCATGGCATTTGCTGCAGCAGTCAGGAAACTGAACCACAAACTCCCTCCTCCCCTTTCGTATTTTCTTTAAGACCCTCAGTCATATGGCTCTTTTGGCCCCACAACTGTCCCTCCCCTACCAGCAGAGTGAAAACAGCATGAGGGCAGGAGTTGGTCCTCTTCATTCCTGCCTTCTCCATCCTGATTCTGTTTGCATCTAGCAGGCGCTTTTACCATATTTGTTGAGCTGGATGGAATCATGATCTTTCTGAATAGTTATATTTCTCCAGAGAGTTTGCTGGACTGCCCTTTGGAAAGTTTGCAGGATTCCAGAGGCTATAAATATCACTCTAAACCCACTCCCGGGAACTCCCTTGTAAGGAGCAAGACTTGGCTGCTGAGGCTGAAAGTTTTTGCCCACTAGGTGGCACCATGACCCTCAAGTCTCCAGGTGCCTTTTTTAGAAAATGGGAAAGTCTCTTTTCCCTCCCTCTTCATGTTTGTAGAGTTAGGTCCTCTGTTGATAGAAATAGCTCATGTGCTACAATCCTGCCATCAGGCCAGCACCCATATTCAGCCCCCAGCTCCCTAAGTTAGACCCAGTCCTATTCAAGACTGGTACCCTCTGAGAATTGAGGATGTCCCTCTGAAAACTGCGAGGGAACGCAGGGACAGGCTCTGAAATTGGATTCCCAAGTCCAAGATTTGAGTCACAACACTGACAGTCATTGTGTTTCTTTGGGCAAGTCACTAAACCCACTTGGGCTCTGATTTTCTTATCTCATATGGCAGCTGAGAATAAAATGTGGGAAAGTATATGAAAGCACTTTGAATGTGGATTTAGAGTCAGCTGCACCAGGGCTTTTGTTTAAACTGTCATCTACCATCGCTTTGAACAGGGTCAGCTTCCTTAACCCTCTAAGCCCTGGTTTCCCCATCAGGAATCACAGCTATTAATAATTTTTTAGGGTCGGTGTAAGGATTAAATACAGCAATGAATATCAAGTGCTCATCATAACGTTTAGCATATAGAAAGCGCTCAATTAATAATCATATATATGTATCATATATTTTGTACTCTCATCCCTTAAAATAGTGCCTGGAACTTAATAGGTGTTCAATATCTGTCTGTTAAATGAAAGAATTTTACAGATGAGGACACTGAAGCACAAAGAGGTGAAGAAACCCCCATTCTAGGGTCCCAGCATAAGGGGTGGTGAAGCAGCAATGTGTAGCCAGGCAGTCTGACTCCAGGGCCTAAATTCTGAACCTCTGTGTCCTGATGGTGGTGTGATAGAATATGCAGTGTTACGCATGGTTACGTGGTGTTATACATTACTGTTTGTTCGTCTAAATTATATATCCAGAGCTTTCTATGCTTCAGGAACCTGTAGGCAGGGCTGAGTTGGCAGTGGGAGGTATCAGCTCCCAAAAAAGTCACATAGTTTTTCTCCCCAAAGGGGAGCCAGGCTGTTGGAAGGCAGAGACCTACTCAGCTATACCAGGGGTCAGTGGACTCATCTCATGACCAGATGAGGGAATACCTCTGAAGGGTGGGATCAGCTGAGGGCCTAATGCACGCCTGGTTCCCAGGGTAAGAGAGGCTCTGTCAGTTCCATTGCTGTCTCTGCAGCCACACAGTCATCTACCCCACTGTCATTTAATGAGGGTCTCCTATGTGTCAGGTACAATAATGGATAAGACATGATAGCCAGTGGTTACGAGGTAGCAGATTCAGAACTCCTGCAGAGGGATGCTCCAAGTAGTGGCCCAGGAAAGGAGCAAACAACAGACTGGAGACAGGACCATGGGAGGCAGCATTAAAATTGGGCATTGAAGGATAAGTAGGAGTTTGCCAAGCAAACTGGAGTCTGGGAATGAAACTCATTCTGAGTTTATTTGGGAAACTTAAGAGGTTGGTGCAGTTGGCATGCCGAGAGGGACCATGGGTAAAGGAAGGAAGTAGAAAACCTAGCAGCTGGAAATTGGTTGGAGTCAGATTGTGAAATATGCCACATAGAGATGGAATTTAATCCTTTGTCAGTGGAGGAAGCATGTAATGGACAACCAGGTATGTGTTTTAGAAAGACTTCTGCAGAAGCACAAAGGTGGGGCAGGAAGGGGAAAGAAGATGGGAGACCAAGCGCAATTATCAGCTTCTTGGTCTCAACCCTTCTAGATTTCCTTTTTCTCGTAGGTAAAATTAGGAAAATGACACTATGTATCTCTGAGTACTGATTTAAGGCTTAAATGAGAGAATGTGTGCGATGGCACAGTCATAATAACGAAAGCATCATTAGGCTCCATGACAGGCTGTCTGCCTAGAGGTTAACCATTTGGATTTTTTCATTTTTGTCCTGGCCAGGTTAGCAGTTTTAATCTAGGCAAGACGGGAGGATGTCGAGCAGGGGACAGATAAGACAGCTGATAGGACTTTGCTTCCTGGAGTGTGGGAGGGGCAGTGAGGCATCTGGTGGGTGAGGGTCCCTCACTCTGAGAACTTGGGATGGGGGACACAGAGTCTGAAACCGACTTTGGACAGGATGAGTTGGGATGGCGCTTGCAGGACATTCCTGATGTCCAGTTGATACTAAATGTCAGTTTAAGGCCAGCACTGCTCTCCTTCTGCGCCCAGAAGGGGCCAGGAGGCCGCGGTGGGCATTAGGACAAAAGAAAGGGAAAGAAAGGGGCCCGGGTCAGAGGCCTGGAGGGAGTTCAGAGTGACCGGCTCTCTGCTCCTGGCGGAGACTGGAGGTAGGGAGGCAGGTCTGGCGGGGCCACCCCAGACAGGGCAAACTTCTGCCAGCAGAGCGTGGGAGGAGAGGGCGGGAGACCCGGGGCAGGATGGCGCGCGCTGCGCCCTGCCCTGAGGATGAAGGAATCAGAGCTGAGAGCCCGGCGCGGGGGAGAAAGGGGGGCGCCAGGGTGGGGAGCGAGCCAGAGAGAGATGGCAGGAAGCCGGGAGGGACGAGTGGGGGTGGAGACCGAGCAGGGGAAGGGAAAAGGGCGGGGAGGAGGGGTGGGGAGAGGAAAGGAGAAAGAGAGGAGGAGAGAGCGGAGGCGGGGTGGGGAGCAGGGGAGAGGAACAGTGAAGGACTGGGGGGGGGAGCGAGGAGGCCGCGGCGGGCGCAGCGGGTACCTCGGCCGGGCCGCCCCTGCGAGCAACGAGCCGCCATTCCGCTGCTTGGGGCGCCGCCGCCGCCACCGCGCCCGGGGGCCATGCTCCCGCCGCCCCCGCGCCAGCCGCCGCCCCAGGCGCGCGCGGCCCGCGGCGCGGTGAGCCTGCAGCGGCCCTTCTTGCGCAGCCCGCTGGGCGTGCTGCGGCTGCTGCAGCTGCTGGCCGGCGCTGCCTTCTGGATCACCATCGCGACCAGCAGGTACCAGGGTCCTGTGCACTTCGCGCTCTTCGTGTCGGTGCTCTTCTGGCTCCTGACCCTGGCTCTGTACTTCCTCACGCTCCTGGGCAAGCACGAGCTAGTGCCCGTGCTGGGCTCGCGCTGGCTGGTGGTCAACGTGGCGCACGACCTGCTGGCTGCCGCGCTCTACGGCGCCGCGACGGGCATTATGATCGACCAGACGAAGCGCCACAGCTACTGTAACCTCAAGGATTACCCTCTGCCCTGCGCCTACCATGCCTTCCTGGCCGCCGCCGTGTGCGGCGGCCTCTGTCTCGGCCTCTACCTGCTCTCGGCGCTCTACGGCTGCTGTCGCCGCTACCAGGGCGAGCAGGAGGTGGCGTGAGGCTTGCCCGTGCCCGCCGCGGCCCGGACGAGGGCGGGAAACCCTCCGGAGACCCGCGGGCCGCGTCCTTCCTGCCACCGCCACCGCCCCGCGCCCGCGCGTCCTGGCACTCTCCCCACGTTCCCGCTGACGCCTGCGCTCAGGAACTGGGACCCTGACACGCAGCTGCAGCCCGACGCCCGATGGTCCCCTCCAGGGACCAGGGCAGGGCTGTGACCGAGAGGAGGACGCAGGTTCAGACGGGCCGCCCTGCAGCGAAACCTCGCGGTTCCCTTTCCCTCTTCCCCGCTGCGAGCAAGACGTGGACAGGCGCCGCGTAGATCCGGGGGAGGCTCCCAAATAGGAACCAGTCTTTTGGCTGCGTCAAAGCCCCCGCCCTCCCGCCCTGCGATCGGAAGAGCATCCCCTTCCTCGGCCTTTTTTCCAGCCGCGGGTGCGGTGAAAGGCCAGCACGCTGCCGCGGGCGGACCGGGGACAGGCCCGGCGGGCTCCCGCAGGACGGACGAGTTCGGGATTGCATGGGCCTAACGCACGCTCCTTCCCGGCCCATCCCCTCGATCGTTGATGCCTTGGGGTGGGGCCCTGCCGCTGTGGTGCAGATGGCTGGGAAGGGGCCGCGGGCTGTTCCCCGGCCCTCACCACTGCACTCTACTCACCTCCGCCCCCACCCCATCCCCCACCCCGCGATTTTGTCCTCGAGGTTCGCTGAGCCTAGACCCAAACTCCCCGACTTCCCGGCCTCCCTTTCACAGGCTTCTGCCCCCCCATCCTGTCCGCCCCACCCCCAGATCTTTTTTGTATTAGAACCCCCACCCCCGCGCGCACACACGCACACACACACACATACACGACCTGCGCGAAATGTTAGGGCGAGTCTCGCCCTTCCTTTTACAGATGGGGACCAGCGCCTGCTCTTGGGAACAGCCGAAACAAGATTAGAACCTTTCTCGGAACTCCCAGTCCAGACTGTTTAAAAGCAGAGGTTGTTCCAGAAAGCCGGATCCAGGAGACACCTCTCTGATAGAGGCTTTAAAGGCCAGCAGGGTTTTAAGTGGTGCTACGCCCCTTTTCGGAGATTCACGATGCTCATTAGCACAGCAAAGGCTCTGAGAAGGCCCGCTGTAAAAGAAGCCTAGGTGACTTAGTTTACAGTATTAACCACCCTGGTCCTGCACCAGTTTTTTCCACCTTGAGATTCCAAACAGCCAGTGCTTGCTGTCTTAGCTTGCTTTCATTCCTAAGGAGCTCAGCCCACTGGCTTCGGGTCTGTTTGGAGATTTGGGGAGGGTGACTTCTTTCCCAGGGAATTTCTCTAGCGGGAGAAGAGGCCTGCTAAGTGAGGAAACCCTACACCAAGCCCTGGGGACTGGCAGACTTGAACACTCCTTTACATTGTTTTGGAAATGAAGCCAAGGTGATCCAGATGCTTTTTCAGTCAAAAGGAACATCTCCTGTAAGAAATTCTGCCATTGATTGGCAGGGGGCATTCACACCAACAGGAGGAGAAGCGCACCTGGAGCTGATGTGAACAGCTGGCTGAACCTCTGGACGGTAAGACATGTCTTGGTTTGCCGGAACTTTTGAAAAAAAAAAAACACAGAGCCCCCTCCTTTTCCAAAAACTAGAGGTTTTTATTCAGACAGCAAGTTGAAGGGGTGAAAATAATAGCCACAATGTTCAAAGATTTGCAAAAATCCAGACTTTTTGCACAGTCCTTCAAAGCTCTGCTCAGGATTAGAAACTGGAATGGGGGAGGCCAGAGTTTTCTGGTAAAACCTGTTTTTAAAGCACAGGCACAGAGGTGTTAGGTTTGTCTGTTGCAGTGTGGTGGTCACACCGGGGTTGGGTATACAGCACTTACATAAGATCTTGATGTGGCATTTCTCCAGCCCTAGTGTGTTTCTGGACCTCAAGGCATGTATTCATCCCATTCACTCAACCGTCTGCCATAGGAGGAAATGCGTCAGACAGGTTGAATAACTTGCCTAAGCTCTCACAGCTAGTGGTGGAGCTAGGATTTGAACCCTGGCAGCCTGGGGGTTAATACATGTTAGGTACTGTCATTGTGATTATTGTTGCTGATATTTTCTCTCTCCTCTGGGAAATCCAAGAACATTGAGTCCCAGGGTCCCCCTGAGTCCTTTGATGTCTCAGGTTGGGGTCCCACTGCCGTACTTCAGGATGGGTAACTGTCCCCCCAGCTGTAACTGCTGGCGCACACCCAGCCTGGGGGTGGGCTTTGGTGGGACAATTCAGGTTGCCCCAGAAGCACAGTGACTTTGCTTCTTCTCTTGCAGGTTTCCTTGTTGCTGGAACAATGGAGCTTCTCACAGCCTGGTCATTCCAGATTCCCCCAGGGCCCAGTTCCCTGGGCTGGCAATACCATTTTGGGGTCTCCATTGGTTGGAAGGGCAGACGGGGGCGAGAGAACAACCGCTGCCCAGCAACTTCCCTTCACACCGGCTTCTACACTGTCCAGTGGAAAAGTCAAGATGGGTGAAGACTTATTTTTGCCTTAGCCCAAGAGCATTCCTGATTCCCCTGGTGCCATGACTTGAGCATGATATTCCGGACACCTGGAACTGATTCCGTACTCCCCTGTGCCCCAACAATGGGTTTTAGCTCCAGCTTTTCATCTTTTCACTTTTTTAAGCTCACCAACTAAGTTGCATCCTCAGCTCAGGTCCAGCCCCCTGAGGACCTCCTCAGCCCCCCAGCCCATGGTGCTCTGTCTATGGTCCGATGACCTTTCTCAGGAGCAGGCATCTCCTTGGCCTTCACGGTGCCTCACCCATGCAGATGTGCTGCAGCCTTCCAGAGCTCACTGGCTCTTCTAGATGTGCCTTTCTGCTTTGGCCTCCAGATGCTCGGCAGTCTCTCTGCCTGCCAGGTGCAAGAAGACATGTAGGACTATCCCCCGACCCATTCCCTCCACCCCCTGGGGACCCCAGGCCACAGGTATGGCCACCTGACCTGGCCCAGGACTTTTGGATACTGGAGAGCCTCATAGACCTCCGTCTTCAGGCGCCAGGGCTCAATCCAGCTCAAGACCATGCTGGGCAGCTCCAGGCCCTAACATTGGGGCCACTTGAGGACCCAGGAGAGGATTTCTCCAGTGTTTTACAAAGGCCAAAAGGGAGGATGGGTAGGGAGAAGGAACCAGTGGGGCTCATTCAGTATAGTGTGATTTCTAATCTGCTTTCTGAATAAAGTTTGGTTTGTTTGATTTCAGTATCTGTGTCTTCTACCCTGGTCCTTGCAGCAATCCTCTGTGCCAGGTCCCTCCAGCTTCCCTCCATCCTCTCATTACCCCACACTACCCTGCTGTCGGCATCTGTAGCCTGGGACCCAGTCCCAGCAGCTTTCCCTTCTGGGAGGGAAAGAAAGAGGAGTTCACAGATTTCCAATGCAGTTAGGGCCAGGAGACAGGGGTTACCTGAGGGCAGAAGGCAGAGGAAAGAAAACTGCCTGTTTCTGTCCCTGAGTGAGGCTGAAGGCAGTTCCAGAGGCCCCCATTCCGGCTCTCAATGAGCCCAGTGTTTGAGAAGCCTTGCTGCCTGCCAGGCAGGCGCAGGGTGCCTGAGGGCATGCAGCCAGAAGGGTCCTATTCTAGCCCCATCATTTTACAGAAGGGAAACAAGCCCAGAGTGGGGCAGCTACTTGCCTAATGCAGCACAGCTGACTAGGGGCAGAGTGGGGTCACTGGGGACCCAGGCCCGGATCTTTTCGGCAGATCACACTGATGTCTGGTGTTGCTTCCTGGATCACACTCCATCTGGCTCTTCCAGATCCCCCAGAGATCGAATACGCAGGCCAGCCATGGTTTGCTGACCAAGATGCAGGCTTCCCTGCGGGCTCCTCTCCTTCCTGTGTCCCGGGCCTGATTTCAAAACTCATTTTTAATAGCTCCAGACTAAGATCAGCTGCTGTGTGTGCTCAGACACCCACTCTCTTCCAAAGCACCCTCCCTTAACACACATGCGCTTAACACACGTGTGCACTTCCCCCTCCTCCTTGTGGTTTGGGATTTTCAGGGTGGGGAAAATGCCACCAGTTGCTGAGGTCCCTCCCTTACTCCCCACTTCCCTCTTTTGTCTATCCATGAGTTTCATGCAAAATAAAAAGTGGGTACCCTTTATGCAAAGGCTGGTGAGCCCCGTCCTCTACTCTACTTTCGTTTGGTAGAACATTTTGTAATTGTGAATATGCCTTTCCCACATCACCTTTTTAAATCTTCCTAACAGTGTTAGAGGTTGGCATCGTCCGCTCTATTCCATAGAGGAAAACATGGAGCCCCAGAAAGGGAAAGGGCCTTATCTGTGGTCACACAGCTGGCAAGAGACTGTTCTGGAATGAGAGGTTCTCTCCCTACCCCTTGGCAGCTGGTTGCTGACCCTTGTACTCCTCTGGCAGGCTCTGGAGCTTTAGAAAGAGTTTGCCTTTCCCTTCCGGGGCTAGGTATTCAGGAACCTTCTAATCTGACATTTCCTGTCTAACGTTGGGAGGATTTGGCATTAAGACCCTGTTTCTCAGGGACATAATGAGTCCATTTGAGCCGGAGGCTTCCGAGAGCGCTGCTCATTGATGTCTACCAACTTCTCCTGAGTAGTGCCTGCTTTCCTAGGAATCGGGGGGTGGGGGGTGGGGGGGGGGGTGGGGGGGTGGCTGTGCGGAAGAGGGACTAATAAGCCAAGGTTCTTGAGGATAAAAGAAAAGAGCAACGAGCAACAGTGGGTGGTAAACCGAGAAGGAGGGAGGGATATATGAGAGTGAAAGGTCTGGTTAGTGCCATTTACTTATGTATTTATTGTTTTGTTACAGAATAAAATATTTGTTTGTAAAAATAAAGTAGTAATAGTATCCATTAAAAAAACAAACTACAGAAGTATATAAAGTAAAAAGAGAACATCTACCATCTAAAAAAAGAGAACATTCGACTATCTTAATCTCATGCTCTAGAGATGAACCACTGTTAATAACTACAAACTCTCCTTTCCCTTTCAATAACTAATCAAACATATATGGATGCTTGCCTGCCATGCCAAAAACCCGGTTTCAATTCCCGGTATATACATACACACGCACCTACATTCAGATTCTTCTACATGTTACTTTTAGGTTTAACAATAATATAACTCTAAAGCTTTCTATGTATCCATATAAACAGTAGTCAGGGACTGTGAAAACTTTTGCGGGCTTCTGGAATCTCTGTAGGTTTCTCACCTTGGTTAATTGTGTTAACTCCTTTGGCTGCTTCCTATAGAGTTTATTGAAACCCCCAAAATGGGGTGGGGGTGTGTGATTCCTTTTCTCAGATGAGGAAACTGCTTAGGGAAGAGTCTTGGCCAGGTCTGTTTTCTTTTTACCCTCTGCTGCCTAGAGTAGCAAGGAAGAGCAGACGCATGGGGCAGCTGCATCCCTCTCCATAACCAGAATTGGGGAGAGGGAATCCCAGGGACTAGGGCTAGTGGGGGCAACTGGAAAGAGGGGAGAAGGGCCTGAGATCTCTGGGCCTCATGGGTCAAGGGAAACTGAGCAAAGGAAAATGACCATGCTGGTGAGTGGTCAGAGCCAAGAAAGCACGTGGGCGTAACCGACAGGGCTTTCTGTGGGACCCACCCACGCCAGCAGCCCCTTCAGTTTCACGGAAATTCCAGTCTGGCTCCTTGTCATCTGCAAGCCTTTTGCCTTACCTCTGCCACTACTCCATTTCTTTTGAACTGCGTTACTATTTGGGGTCCTCTCATCACAAAGGCTATGCGGCTCCTTCCTCGGCACTGACGGGGACCAGGAATGCCACTTCATGCCCGCGTCTCCTTCGGATCGACGCAAATTCTCGGTGCTGTCATCCCCAGAAGGCCTGCAGGGGGCGCTCCAATTCCCCAGACACAAAGGGGAGAAAGGGAGCTAATTTTCCGACGTGTGAGCTCTGAGCATAACGGGTGCCTTATATAACATCTTTTATCATCCTTACAACCCATGAAATATTAATATTCCTTGACAGGCAAGGAAAACGGCTTGGGGTGAGGGAGTAAACCGATTTGCCAAGGGCACTTGAGTACTCAGTGGCAGAAACAGGATTCAAACTCAGGTCGGTGTGGCCCCATAGTTTCGCCCTTCCCATCACAACATGCTGTTACAGAAGGTTTCCTGGCAGACAAACTTTTTCTCTCAGCCATCCAGACACTTCATCCACTGTTAGTCTGGGGTTTGTAACTGTCGTGTATTGAACTAAGGCAGGAAGGAAAGACTGGAGAGAAGGTGATGTCGTTACAAATCGGAATCATGGCAGCTTCTCCCTTTCTGGCTCACAGTGACGTTAGATGGTCATCTTCAGGTTTAAGGTTGTCTGGCTGAAGTCAGCTCTCCTGTTCCAAGAGAGCATTCACTGGAACCCTCCACCTTTCACAATCTTGTTCTGTGTCTGTTGTGTCTCCTAGGAGGTTAGCGTGATTGGCTGGAATTTTAAGAAGAGCTCAGACTGTGACGTCATGGTGAGCTCAACCTCTCATTAGCTGTCCGCTCTCGGGCAATTTCCTGAATCTCTTTGCATCTCAGCGTCACCAGCCAGTCAATGGGAATAATATTAGCATCTATTCACTGGGCTGATGAAAGGGTTTAATGAGATGATGCCCACAGAACCCTTAGCACAGTGCCTGGCAATCTAGCCAACATGACTCTACCCTCAGCCACATCACAGCCTGAGTGCTCATAAATCGTCAATTTCCTTCTCCACCCCACCCTAGGTCCCTCCCTCCCCCAACCTGAGAAATGGCAATCTGGGAGGATCTCTCTCTCATTTGCACCCTCCATTCTTTCTTATGTCCAGACTTAGTTTCCTGAGTTGTTTTTTCTCAAAAGCATGGCGTGGAAGAATTGAAATTATTATCATATACCCGAAGGGAACCGTCTTCTCTCCAGAATCTGAAATCATTCTTTCCCTCCTCCTTCTTCCCGTTTGCAGTTCCCTAGTCCTGCTTCTGTGCTCCAAGCAGTTCCCTCTCCTGTCCTCCTTTCAGTCTGAAAGGACCCACTGTTCTCCAGGGTTCTGGGATACCAGCTCCTTCTTGAGAGATGAACTGACTAACCACAAATCTGAAAATATCAGTCATGGATGTTCACAGACTGCCTTTTCTGTGTGTGTTTGCAGGATCTTCCAGAATGCCTTCAAGTCAAAACCTAGGCAGCCATAGGGGACATTTCTCAATAACGGTTTAGCACGTGGCTTCTTTAGCTGTTGCTCTCTGGCATTTTGCAACATGTATTTCCTAACTTCCCTGGTAAGCTCTGTTTTATTTACCAACTCATCACCTTCTCCTCCCAGCCACCCCTGCTAACTAGCTACATTGCTGGGTTTGTTTTTTCCTTTTAGGTTAAGCCAATGAACTACCTCAGTGATTTTTAAAAAAATATTTTTATTGATAAAACCAAACAACATACAAACAAGAACATTCTTAATATTCCATATATGGTTTACAATCAGTGGCTCACAATATCATCACATAGTTGTATATTTATCACCACAATAATTTTTTAGAACATTTTCATTACTCCAGGAAAAGAAATAAAAAGCAAAAAGAAAAAACTCATACATACCATACCCCTTACCCCTCCCTCTCATTGATCACTATTTTTCCTATACCTCTTACCACTTCCTTTCATTAATCACTAGTATTTCAATCTACTCACTTTATTTTAACATTTGTTCCCCTTATTATTTATTTATTTTTAATCCATAGTTTTTCTCATCTGTCCATACCGTAGATAAAAGGAGCATCAGAACAAGATTTTCATAATCACACAGTCACGTTGCGAAAGCTATATCATTATACAATCATCTTCAAGAAACATGGCTACTGGAACACAGCTCTACATTTTCAGGTAGTTCCCTCCAGCCTCTCCACTACAACTTAACTAAAAAGGTGATATCTATATAATGAGTAAGAATAACCTCCAGGATAACCTCTCGACTCTGTTTGAAATCTCTCAGCCACTGACACTTTATTTCGCCTCTTTTCTCTCTTCCCTCTTTTTGGTTGAGAAGGTTTTCTCAATCCCTTGATGCTGAGTCCCAGCTCATTCTAGGATATCTGTCCCTTGTTGCCAGGGAGGTTTACACCCTCGGGAGTCATGTCCTACCTAGAGAGGGGGAGGGTGGTGAGTTTGCTTGTCATGTTAGCCGAGAGAGAGGCCACATCTGAGCAACAAAAGAGATTCTCTGGGGGTGACAGGCCTAATTTCAAGTAGTCTTAATCTATCTTTGCGGGGATAACTTTCATAGATTGAGGGCTTGGCCTATTGATTTGGTTGTCCCCAATGCTTGCGAGAATATCAGAAATTCTCCAGTGGGGGAAGTTGAATCTTTCCCCTTTCTGGCCATTCCCCCAGGGGGACTTTGCAAATACTTCTTTATTCACTGTTTAAATCACTCTACCTCAGTGATCGTAATGTAGGTGCCAGAAGACCAAGATGAGGGGGTGTTTTTGTAGTGACTGTGATAACAAAGGTAATGATGGTGACCTGATTATTGATAATGACAATAATAGGAATGAAGATTACATGAACTCTCTGTAATCTTGTAGTCAAAGTTCACGAAATATCTTTACAGTCATTATTTCATTTGATCCTCATGACAACAGGTGAATAGTGTAGATAATAACTGCATTTTGTAATTGAGGCTCAGAGAGGTGAAGTGGTTGCCGAGATATTTCTCTTTTTTTAAGAACTTTATTTTGTGCAAAAACCTGCACGAATTTGTACAGTACATAAATTGTACAATTCGATGCATTTTTAAAAAATTTTTTTATTAATTAAAAAAAATTACAAGAAAGAAACACAGATGTTCCTAATATATGCTCATTCCGTTCTACATATATAATCAGTATTCACAATATCATCACATAGTTGCAAATTCATCATCATGATTTCTTAGAACATTTGCATCAATTCAGAAAAAGAAATAAAAAGACGACAGAAAAGTAAAACGAAAACAGAAAAAAAAATTTTACATAGTATACCCCTTACCCCTCCGTTTCATTGATCACTAGTGTTTCAAACTAAATTTATTTTAACATTTGTTCCCCCTATTATTTATTTTTGTTCCCTATGTTCTACTCGTCTGTTGACAAGGTAGATAAAAGGAGCATCAGACACAAGGTTTTCACAATCACACAGTCACATTGTGAAAGCTATATCATTATTCAATCATCCTCAAGAAACATGGCTACTGGAACACAGCTCTACAATTTCAGGCAGTCCTCCAGCCTCTACATTACATTTGGATAACAAGGTGATATCTAATGTGTAAGAATGAATTACCTCCAGGATAACCTCTCGACTGTGTTTGGAATCTCTCAACCATTGACACTTGCCTCATTTCACTCTTCCCCCTTTTGGTCGAGAAGGTTTTCTCAATCCCTTGATGCCGAGTCTCAGCTCATTCTGGGATTTCTGTTCCATGTTGCCAGGAATGTCCACACCCCTGGGAGTCATGTCCCACGCAGACAGGGTGAGGGTGCTGAGTTTGCTTGTTGTGTTGGCTGGAGAGAGAGGCCGCATCTGAGTAACAAAAGAGGTTCTCTTGGGGGTGACTCTTAGGCCTAATTTTAAGTAGGCTTGACCTATCCTTTGTGGGGTTAAGTTTCATATGAACAAACCCCAAGACTGGGGGCTCAGCCTATAGCTTTTGTTGTCTGCACTGCTTGTGAGAATATCAAGAATTCAACTTGGGGAGGTTGAATTTTCCTCCGTTCTCACCGTTCCCCGAAGGGGACTTTGCAAATACTTTCCACTCACTGATCAAATCACTCTGGGATTTATTGGGGCATCAGTCTGACAGACCAACAAAATCTCATGTCCTACCCAAGGTTCCATGTACTTATGTAATTCGAGGCATTTTGAAATATGTATATATCTGTGACATCATCACCACAATCAAGAGAGTGAACATATATATGCTCCAAAGCTTACTTTTACCCTTAGTAATCCCTCTCTTCTTCAGCTCCCCCGTCCCATCCCCAGGCAACCACTGATCTGTTGTGACTATAGATTAGTTTTGTGTCTTCTAGAGTTTTATATAAATGGAATTGCACAGTATCTGCTCTTCTTCTTTTTTATTTCATCTGCTTCTTTCACCCAGCATAATTATTTTGAGATTCATTTATTGTGTATCATAACAATAGTTCATTCATTTTTATTCTGAGTTGTATTTCATCAAGTGGATGCACTTCAATTTGTTTATACAGTCAGCTCTTTTTTTTTTTTTTTTTTTTTGCATGGGCAAGCACCGGAAATCAAACCCGGATTTCCAGCATGGCAGGTGAGAACTCTGCCTGATGAGCCACCGTGGCCTGCCCTATACAATCAGCTCTTGATGGACATTTGTATTGCTTCTAGTATTTGGTTATTGTAAATAAAGCTGCTGTGAACATACATGTACGAGTCTTTGTGTGAACATATGCTTTCATTTCCCTTGAGTGAATATTTAACAATGAAATGGTTCGGCTGTGTGTAGGTGAATGCTTAATTACTTTTGTGGTTGTTTTAAAAAATAGATAATTTTTGGTACAGCTTTAGATTTACAGACTAATTAAGCAGATAGTAAATAGAGTTCCATATTTCGACCCACCCCATATCCTCACCCAACACATAGTTTTCATTATCATTAGCATCTTGCACTGGTGTGATACATTTGTTACAAATTGATGAACCAAAACTGATCCATAATTATGAACTAAAGATCAAGTTTACCTTAAGGAACTTTTTGTGTTCTATAGTTCTATTTTGTTTTGACAATATTTTAGTTTGCAAGCTGTTGAAATGCGATATACCAGAACTGGAATGGCTTTTTAAAGGGAGAATTTATAAATTACAAATTTACAGTTCTAAGCCTATAAAAATGTCCAAACTAGGGCATCCAGGAAAACATACCTTCAAGGAAGGCTGCTGGGTCAGGAACACCTCTGTCAGCTGGGAAGTCAATGTGACTGGCATCTGCTGGCCCCTTGCCCCTGGACTCCGTTGCTTCCAGACTCTATTCCTGTGGGAGTTCCTAACTTTGCTTTTCCAGGGATGGCTTTTATCTCTTGGCCTCTCTTGGCTCTCTACAGGTACTGGTTTGCTTATCATCTCATGGTGGTGGCTGTTGGGACCCAAGCATCTCCAAACATCCTTTGTCTCTCTTCTCTGAGTGCCGGCATTTGAGTCAGCTCTGGGCTCTGAAGTTTATGTCAGCTCTGTCATTTCTGAGGTTTCTCCAAAATGTTTCCTCTTTTAAAAGACTCCAGTGAACTAATCAAGACCCACCTGGAATGGGTGGAGTCACATCTCCATCTAGTCTAAAGGTCACATCCACAATTGGGTGAGTCACATCTAAAAGTTTCCAACCTACAGTGTTGAATCAGAATGAAAAGAAGTGGCTGCTCCCACAAGATTGGATCAGGATTAAAACGTGACTTTTCTGGGCACATAATAGCTTCAAGCTGGCCCAGACAATTACATAATGATATATATATATATACCCATTACAGTTTAATACAAAATAGTTTCACTGCCCTAAAAATCCCCTGTTTCATCTAGTCATCTCTACCCGCCATCCCCTCAAACTTTTGCAACTGATCTTTTAAAGATTTCTACAGTTTTGCCTTTTTAAAATGTCATGTAGTTGGAACAATACAGTTTGTAGACTTCTCAGACTGGCTTCTTCTTTTTTTTTTTTAATTAGAGAAGTTGTGGGTTTACAGAATAATCATGCACAAAATACTGGATTCCCATATACCACAATATTATTAACTCCTTGCATTGGTGTATACATTTTTTTACACTTGATGAAAGCACATTTTTATTATTATACTATTTTATTATTATGCTATTAACTGTAGACTAGGTTAACTTAGGGTTTACTGTTTGTATGGTGCAGTAGCTTGGATTAAAAAAATTATTCTGGTACCATATATACAATTAAAATATCCCCTTTTAACTATATACAGATATATATTACAGTACTGTTAATTACATTCACAGTGTTGTGCTACCATTACTACCATCCATTACCAAAACTTTTCCATCATTCTAAAAAGAAACTGCAAACATTTGAAGCCTTATCTCCTGATTCCCTACCTCGACCCCATCGCCTGGTAACTTAGATTCTAGATTCTGATTCTGTGAGTTTGCTTATTCTAAATATGTCATAACAGTGGGATCATACAATATATGTCCTTTTTTGTCTGGCATATTTCACTCAGCATAATGTCTTCAGGGTTCATCATGTGGTCACATATATCAGGACTTCATTCTTCTTGATGGCTGAATAGTATCCCATGGTGTGTATATACCATATTTTGTCTATCCATTCACTGGTTGATGGACACTTGGGTTGCTTCCATCTTTTGGCAATTGTGAAAAATGCTGTTATGAACATTGGTGTGCAAATATCTGTTTGAGTTCCTGCTTTCAGTTCTTTTGGGTAGATAGCTAGTAGTGGGATTGCCTGGTCATATGTTAATTCTATACTTAACTTTTTGAGGAACTGCCAAATTGTCCTCCATACTGGCTGCCCCATTTTATTTATATTTCCACCAAAAAATGAATGAGTGTCCTATTTCTCCACATCCTCTCCAACACTTATAATTTCTGTTTTTTTTCTTAAATAATATCCATTCTAGTGGATTTGAAACGATATCTCATTGTGGTTTTGATTTTCATTTCCCTAATGGTTAATGATGTTGCACCTCTTTTCATGTTCTTTTTGTCCATTTGTATATCTATTCAAGTCTTTTGAACCCTTTTTAATTGGCTATTTGTCTTTTTGGGTTGAGTTAAGGGATTTCTTTATGTATTCTGGATATTAAACCCTTATTGGATATATGGGTTCCAAATATTTCCTCCCATTTGGGCAAGTTGTTTCATTTTCATGATAAAGTCCTTTGAGGCACAAACATTTTTAATTTTGATGAGGTTGCATTTTTCTATTTTTTCTTTTGTTGCTTATACTGTGGGTGCAAAGTCTAAGACGACTGCTTAAAACAAATTTCTGAAGATGCTTCTCTACCTTTTATAGTTTTGGTTCTTATATCTAGATCTTTGATCCATTTTGAGTAGATTTTTGTATATGGTGTGAGGTAGGGGTTCATCTTCATTCTTTCGCAAATGGAGATTCAGTTTTCCCAGCACCATTTGTTGAAGAGAGAATTCTTTCCCAATTGAGTGGTCTTTGCACCCTTGTCAAAAATCAGTTAGCCATAAATGTGAGAGTTGGTTCCTGAGCTCTCAATTTGATTCCATTGAATAATACGTTTATCCTGTGCCAAATCCATGCAGTTTTATAATAAGTATTAAAATTGAGAAATGTGAGTTCTCCAATATTGTCCTTTTTCAAGGTGGCTTTGGTTATTCTGGGCTCCTTAGCTTTCCAAATAAATTTGATGATTGACTTTTCCATTTCTGCAATGAATGTTGTTGGACTTTTTATTGGGATTGTGCTGAATATGTAATTTCTTTGGGTAGAATTGACATCTTAACAATATTTAATATTCCAATCCATGAATACAGAATGTTCTTCTATTTATTTAGGTCTTCTTTGACTTCTTTTAGCAATGTTTTGTAGTTTTCTGTATACAAGTCCTTCACATCCTTGGTTAGAGTTATCCCTAGATATTTGATTCTTTTACTTGGTATTGTAAATGGAATATATTTCTTTATCTCTTTTTTCAGATTATTCATTGCTGCTGTATAGAAACACCACTGGTTTTTGTGTGTTGAGCCTGTATCTTGCCATTTTGCTGAATTATTTATTAGCTCTATTATCTTTCTTGTGGATTCTTTTGGATTTTCTATTTATAGATTCTCATCATCTGTGAATAGGGAAAATTTTACTTCTTTTTCTAATTTGCATGACTTTTATTTCTTTTTCTAGCCTAATTGCTCTGGTTAGAGCTTTCAGTACAATGTTGAATACCATTGCTGAAAGTGGGCATCCTTATCTTGTTCCTGATATTAGAGGAAAAGCTTTCAATCTTTCACATTGCCTGTGATATTAGCTGTCAGTTTGTTATATGTGTCCTTGTTGTGTTAAGGATGTTTCCTTTTATTTCTAATTTTCTTGGTGTTGTTATCAAGAAGGATTGTTGGGTATTCTCAAATGTCTTTTTTTGCATCTATTGAGATGATCATTTTTTTTCCTTCATACTATTAATGTGATGTATTACATTAATTGATTTTCTTATGTTTAACTCCCTTGCAGTATTGGGATAAATCTTACTTGGTTGTGGTGCATTATCCTTTTAATGTGGATTTAGTTTGGTAGTATTTTTTATTTTATTTTTACATCTGTATTCATAAGGGGTATGGTTCTGTAATTTTCTTTCTTGTGATGTCTTTCTCTGCCCTTGTTATTAGGGTAATCTGGCCTAATAGATGAGTTAGGAAGTATTTCTGTCTCTACAATTTTTTGAAAGAGTTTGAGTAGGATTGGTCTTAATTCTTTTTTGATGGTTGGTAAAATTTACCAATGAAGACATTTGGTCTTGCTCTCTTCTTTGATGGGAGGTTTTTAATTATTGATTCAACTTTTTACTCATTATTGGTCTGTTATTGAAGTCTTCTATTTCTTCTTGAGTCAGTTTACATAATTTGTGTAGTTCTAAGAATTTCTTATTTCATCTAGGCTATGTAGTTTGTTGGTGTATGTTTCGGTTTCCTGGCTGCTAAGCAAATATGTAATGGGTTACATAATAATGGAAATTTGTTGGTTCATGCTTCTGAGACTAGGAGAAGTTCAAAATCAAGGTGTCATCAAATTGATGCTTTTTCCCAGAAGACTGTGGCATTCTGGGGCTAGCTGGTGGTGATTCTTGGTCCTTGATTTTTCTATCACTTGGCAACGCACAAGGCCGCCTCTCCTGGCTTCTTTATTCTCTTCTGGGTTCTATTGATTTTCAGCTCCTGGCTGCTCCCTCTGGCTTTCTCTCCAGGTGATCTTCCCTATAAGGCTTTCAGTAATAGCATTAAGACCTATCCTGATTTACTGGGCCACACCTTAACTGAAGTAATATCATCAAAAGGTCCTGTTTACAAGAGTTCATACCCACAGGAATGGATTAAGTTTAAGAACATGTTTTTCTAGGCTCCAAACTAACACAACATACAATAGTTTATTGTAGCCTCTTTTAATCTTTTTATTTCTATGGGGCTGGTAGTAATGTATCCCCTTTTATTTCTGATTTTAGTTATTTGCATCCTCTCTCTTTTGTTCTTTGTCAGTCTAAGTAAATGTTTTGTTAAGTTTATTGATCTTTTCAAAGAACCAACTTTTAGTTTCATTGATTCTCTCTATAGTTTACTATTTTCTATTTCACTTATCTCGGTTCAATCTTTTTTTTTCCCCCGTTCAATCTTTACTATTTCTTTTCCTCAGTCACTTTGGTTTTAGATTGCTTTTATTTTTCTAGCTCCTCCAGGTGTGAGGGTAAGCTACCAATTTGATATCTTTCTTTTTTTTTAATATAAGCATTTAGAGCTATCAATTTTCCTCTGAACATGCCTTTATTTATTTTTTATTTTATTTTATTTTATTTTATTTTATTTTTTTATTAATTAAAAAAAGAATTAACAAAACAATTAGAAATCATTCCAATCTACATGTACAATCAGTAATTCTTAATAACATCACATAGTTGCATATTCATCATTTCTTAGTACATTTGCATCAATTTAGAAAAAGAAATAAAAAGACAACAGAATAAGAATTAAAACAATAATAGAAAGAAAAAAAAACAAAAAAAACAAAAACAAAAAACCTATACCTCACATGCAGCTTCATTCAGTGTTTTAATATAATTGCATTACAATTGGGTAGTATTGTGCTGTCCATTTCTGAGTTTTTATATCCAGTCCCGTTGTACAGTCTGTATCCCTTCATCTCCAATTATCCCTTCTCTTTTTTTTTTTTTTTAATTAACGGAAAAAAAGAAATTAACCCAACATTTAGAGATCATACCATTCTACACATGCAATCATTAATTCTTAACATCATCACATAGATGCATGATCATCATTTCTTAGTACATTTGCATTGGTTTAGAAGAACTAGCAACATAACCGAAAAAGATATAGAATGTTAATATAGAGAAAAAAATAAAAGTAATAATAGTAAAATCAAAACAAAACAAAACAAAAACCTATAGCTCAGATGCAGCTTCATTCAGTGTTTTAACATGATTACTTTACAATTAGGTATTATTGTGCTGTCCATTTTTGAGTTTTTGTATCTAGTCCTGTTGCACAGTCTGTATCCCTTCAGCTTCAATTACCCATTGTCTTACCCTGTTTCTAACTCCTGCTGAACTCTGTTACCAATGACATATTTCAAGTTTATTCTCGAATGTCCGTTCACATCAGTGGGACCATACAGTATTTGTCCTTTAGTTTTTGGCTGGATTCACTCAGCATAATATTCTCTAGGTCCATCCATGTTATTACATGGTTCATAAGTTTATCTTGTCTTAAAGCTGAATCCATTCTGCCATTCTATGTCTTTTGATTGGGAAATTCAGTCCATTAACTTTTAGTGTTATTACTGTTTGGATAATATTTTCCTCTACCATTTTGGCTTTTGTATTATATATATCATATCTGATTTTCCTTCTTTCTACACTTTACTCCATACCTCTCTCTTCTGTCTTTTCGTATCTGACTCTAGTGCTCCCTTTAGTATTTCTTGCAGAGCTGGTCTCTTGGTCACAAATTCTCTCAGTGACTTTTTGTCTATAAATGTTTTAATTTCTCCTTCATTTTTGAAGGACAATTTTGCTGGATATAGGAGTCTTGGTTGGCAGTTTTTCTCTTTTAGTGATTTAAATATATCATCCCACTGTCTTCTAGCTTCCATGGTTTCTGCTGAGAAATCTACACATAGTCTTATTGGGTTTCCCTTGTATGTGACAGATTGTTTTTCTCTTGCTGCTTTCAAGATCCTCTCTTTCTCTTTGACCTCTGACATTCTAACTAGTAAATGTCTTGGAGAACGCCTATTTGGGTCTATTCTCTTTGGGGTGCGCTGCACTTCTTGGATCTGTATATTTAGGTCTTTCATAAGAGTTGGGAAATTTTCAGTGATAATTTCTTTCATTAGTTTTTCTCCTCCTTTTCCCTTCTCTTCTCCTTCTGGGACACCCACAACACGTATATTTGTGCGCTTCATATTGTCATTCAGTTCCCTGATTCCCTGCTCAAGTTTTTCCATTCTTTTCCCTATAGTTTCTGTTTCTTTTTGGAATTCAGTTGTTCCATCCTCCAGTTCACTAATTGTAGCTTCTGTCTCTTTAGATCTACCATTGTAGGTATCCACTGTTTTTTCCATTTTTTCTTCTTTGTCCTTCACTCCCACAAGTTCTGTGATTTGTTTTTTCAGATTTTCTATTTCTTCTTTTTGTTCAGCCCATATCTTCTTCATGTCCTCCCTCAATTTATTGATTTGGTTTTTGAAGAGTTTTTCCATTTCTGTTCGTATATTCAGCATTAGTTGTCTCAGCTCCTGTATCTCATTTGAACTATTGGTTTGTTCCTTTGATTGGGCCATATCTTCAATTTTCCGAGCGTCATCCATTATTTTCTGCTGGTGTCTGGGCATTTGATCAGATCTCCCTGGGTGTGGGACCCAGCTGGTTGAAAGGTTTTTCTGTGGAATCTCTGGGCTCTGTTTTTCTTTTCCTGCCCAGTAGGTGGCGCTCGTGGCGGTCGTTTGTCTGCGGGGCAGTCGGCCGGGAAACCGCGCGTGGAGGCGGGGGTCGCTGGCCGTGGCTTGGGGGAGTGCCGGTCCAAATTGCCCAGCTGGCCCGAGACGCCAAGCGTGACGGGAGGGCCCCGCTATCCAATGTTCCCAGTCAGACCGGGGAGCCACGTGCGTGGAGGGGACCCCAGACGCCAGCCACCCCAGCCGGGAAAACGTGCACCCCTCGGGTATCTCACAGCAGTGGATTCTCCCTACCCGTTCAGCCGTTCCAGAATGGGGTACGCTGTCTTTTTTGGTCTCTGTCGTGACTCCGGGAGCTGTTTTGTATTGTTTCTGTTTCTTTAGTTGCTTTTCTGGAGGAGCAACTAAGACCCGCGCGTCTTACTAAGCCGCCATCTTCTCCGGAATGAGCATGCCTTTATTGCTTGCCACAGTTTTGGTATGTTTTGTTTTCATTTTCATTAGTTTCAAGACATTTCTTATTTTCCCTTGGGATTTCTTCTTTGACTCATACATTGTTTATGATTGTATACTTTTATTTCTGCATATTTATGAATTTCCAGCTCTCCTTCTGTTATTGATTTTCAGCTTCATTCCATTGTGGTTGGAGAAGATGCTTTGTATGATTTCAGTCTTTTAAAATGTATTGAGGCTTGTTTTGTGACCTAATGTGGATTATTCTAGAGGGTGATCCATGCGCACTTGAGAATAAAATCTACTCTGCTTCTGTTGGGAGAAGGTTGTAGGTCTGTTGGGTTTAGTTGGTTTACAGTATTATTTACGTCATCTGTTTCTATCCATTATTGAAAGTGATATATTGATGTCTTCCACTGTTAATGTAGAATTGTCTATTTCTCCCTTCACCTCTGTCAATATTTACTTCATGTATCTTGAGACTAGCATATATATTTATAATTATTATATCTTTTTGATGAAGTGATCTTTTATCAATATATAGTATCTTTTTTTGTTCCTTGTAACTGTTTCTTACTTAGACTGTATTTTACCTGATAGTATAGCTACCTCGGCTCTCTTTTGGTTACTGTTTGCATGGATTATTTTTTTCCCAATCTTTCACTTTCAACCTACGTATGTCTGAATTTAAGGTGAGTCTCTTGTAAGCAACATATAATTGTATCATCCTTTTTTTTTTTTAAATACATTTTGCCAATCTCTGCTTTTTGACTAGAGAGTTTAATCTACATACATTTAAAATAACTGTTGATAATGCAGAAATTTCTTTGGCCACTTTGCCATTTGGTTTTATACATCTTTTTTGTCCCTCAATTCTTCCATTGCTCCTACTCATTTATCTACTTGATTTTTTATAGTGAACCATGTAAAATCTCTTGTTTCCTTCTGTGAATACTTTTCAGATATTTTCTTTGTGTTTACTATGGGGTTTAAATTTAACATCCTAAATCTATAACAATCTTGTTTGATTTTATGCCAACTTAAATTCAATAGCATATACAACCTCTGATTTTTTTTTACAATCTTTTTTTAGCTTTTTCATTATATAATATAACATATATACAAAGCAAAGAAAGAAAAAAGCGATAGTTTTCAAAACACTCTTCAACAAGTAGTTATAGGACAGATCCCAGAGTTTGTCATGGGTTACCTTACCGTCATCTCAGATTTTTCCTTTTAGCTGCTCCAGAGTATAGGAGGCTAGAAGCAATAATTTTTTTTTTTATCATCATAACTGACTTTTTTTTTCTTTTTTGTGAGAAATAACATATATACAAAAAAGCAAGAAATTTCAAAGCACAGCACAACAATTAGTTTTAGAATAGATTTCAGAGTTTGGTATGGGTTACAATTCCACAATTTTAGATTTTTACTTCTAGCTGTCTAAGATACTGGAGCTTAAAGAAATATCAATATAATGATCAGCAATCATATTCGTTTATTAAATCCTACCTTCTCTGTGTAACTCCACCATCAACTTTGATCTTTCTATCCCACTCTTTAGGGGTATTTTGGGCTATGGCCATTCTAACTTTTTCATGTTGGAAGGGGCTGTCAATAATACAGGGGAGGGAGAAGGAACTAGTTGATGTTCTGGAGAGGCTGGGCCCTTTAGATTTCAGGACTTATCAGCTCCAGGGGCCCATCTGGAGACAACCTCTGATTTTATAATCTTCTGTCTCCCCACCTTTATGTTGTTCTTATCATAAATTACATCTTTCTTCATTGTGTATCCAAGGACCAGAGATTTAACATTATTTCTATTCTTTTTTATTTATTTTTAATTGTGAAATATAACATATATATATATTAGAAAGCAACAAATTTCCACATATATTTTCTTTTTGTGTGAGTGCATGGTCCAGGAACTGAACCTGGTTCTCTCACAAGGAAGGTGAGCATTCTACCACTGAACCTCCAAGTACATTTTAATAAATAGTTATAGAACAGATTTTAAAGTTTGGTATGAGTTACAGTTCCACGATTTTTCGCTTTTTCTTCTAGCTGCTCCAAGACACTGGAGAACAACAATATCAATATAATGATTCAGCAGTCATACTCATTTGTTAAGTCCTATCTTTTCTGTTATACTCCTCCTCTTCTTTAAATTACATATATACATAAAAGCATTAAATTTCAAAGTACATCACAATAATTAGCTGTAGAACAGATTCTAGAGTTTGGTATGGGTTACAATTCCACAATTTTAGGTTTTTACTTCTAGCTGCTTTAAGGTACTAGAGGCTAAAAAAATATCAGCATAATGATTCAGCAATCATACTCATTTGTTAAACCTGACCTTCTCTGAATAACTCCACCATCACCTTTGATCTTTCTCCCACCTTTAGGAATATTTGGGCTATGCCCATTTTAACTTTTTCATGTTGGAAGGGGCTTTTGATCATATGGGATAGGGGGATGGAACTTGTTGATGTTCTGGAGAGGTTGGCCCCTCTGCATTTTGGGATTTATCTGATCTGGGGACCCATATGGAGGTTGTGGGTTTTGGAAAGTTACCTTAGTGCATGAACCTTTGTAGAATCTTATATAATGCCATAGGCATTCTTTAGGATTGGCAGGAATGGTTTTGGTCCAGATTACGAATGAGAGCTGTATAGCTTAATGTAATGCCTGGATACACCTCAGAGTATATTAAGCAGATAATCAAAAAGTATAGGCAAAGTCCCTTGAGGGATGGGAGAAAAATTATGGAACTAATAAACTTTACCACCGAGGAAACCCCTGATACTGTGTCAAACATAGGGACACCCAAATCAGTAGGACAGCCCTTGATCGTGAAGTTGCTCTTGTGAAGCATAAGTATGTAGCAGAGAAGCTTAGCCTCCCTATAGGTATGCCTAAGAGTTACTTCTGGAGGACCTCTTTTGTTGCTCAGATGTGGCCCCACTCTCTCTAATCCCATCTCTGCAAGTGAAATCATTTCCTTCCCCACTACATGAGATATGACATCCGGAGGTGAAGGTCTTCCTTGTGGTGTGAGAATGACTCCCAGGGATGAGTCTGGCCCTGGCACCATGGGATCAACAATGCCATTCTGTCCAAAAGGGGGAAAAAGAAGTGTAACAAAGTATTAGTGACTGAGAGAGTTTAAATAGGGTCAAGAGGTGACTCTGGAAATCACTCTTATGCAAGCTTCATTGCTACCTACCATAGCTTGCCAAACCCCAAGGAAAACAATTCCAACCAGTCCTAAAGAACACCTAGGGTGATATATAAGGTTCTACAAAGGTTCCACACACTAGGGTAACTTTCCAGAAACCTACAACCTCCATATGGGTCCCCAGACCAGATAAGCCCTGAAATGCAGAGGGGCCAACCTCTCCAGAACATCACTAGTTCCACCCCTGCTACCCCATATGATCAGCAGCCCCTTCCAACATGAAAAAGTTAGAATGGGCATAGCCCAAATATCCTAAAAGTGGGAGAAAGATCAAAGGTGACAGTGGAGTTATACAGAGAAGATAGGGTTTAACAAATGAGGTTGAGTGCTGAATCATGATATTGATATTTCTTTTAGTCTCCATTATGTTAGAGCACTTCACTTGTCTCCACACAGCAGTTGCAGACCGCATTCCTCTGATAAACTTTTAACCCAGCATCCACCCTCTGGCAATTGCATTCCTGTGATAAATCCCCTCGCTCCGTGGCTGCCAGAACTCCAGCAGTTACAACCCCGCTCAACTAAAACAACCTTTAAATTTTAAACCCCACCAATGAAGGGCCTACAACTTCCCACCTGACCCTCCACTTTTAACTCATTCAATGAAAACCCCCCAATTTCCCGCATCCGCCAACACCCCCCCACCCCCGCCCCGCCATAGCCCCTCCAGTCTAAAGGTTCTTCCCTTTTCCTCCCGAGACAGGCTGAAATCTGACTTCAGACCCCCACCATGCTTTGCCTGTGACTAGTTTGCCTCTGAGCCTATGCGAACCTAACAGAAATGTTGATGGGTTTGATAAAGTTTGTGTACAAAATAACCTGAGGCTGATGTATTTTAGAATGGCCTTAAATTTTTTTAAACCACTCTTCCAACTTTTAAAATAGTAATTAGTTTTTTCTGGATTTTTTTTTTTCCCTCTTTTTGGGTTACTCCCATTGGTGGTATAATTTATTCACATTGTCTCTCCCATTAGAATGAGAATATTTTGAGGAAAGAATCCCAAGTTTATTCCTCTTACTATTCCCAAAAAGACATAATAAATATTTAGTAATGGTAATTTGGTGGAATGAATATATATTGATTCATATTTTTAGCTGCTATAACAAATATACCCACCATATCAGTAGTTAAAAATAGTAAGAATCAGTTGGGCCATGGTGGCTCAGCAGGCAGAGTTCTCACCTGCCTTGCCGGAGACCCGGGCTCGATTCCCGGTGCCTGCACATGAAAAAAAAATAAAAATAATCTATTTGATTCCCACATGCATATCTAGTTCTTCCTCATATAACTGTCCGATGTGGGCTTTTGTGGTCAGTGGGAGACTTTCCTTTGTGATTCAGGGACTCATGCTCCTCCTACCTTGTGGCTTGCTACCCCTCTGAATTGAGCTCATATACAGGTCTTGAAGTGACATTCATTACTTCCATTCAATTTCCTTTGAGGAGTGACAGAATTCCCCATATGCTGTGGGAAACTGGAAAATGTAGTTCCTGCTGGGCAACTCCTGTCCAGCAACAACTCTTTCCCATGGAAGGGAGGAATGAGACTTTTTTGGTGGACAGTTAACTATCTCTCTCACAGGAGGCCACGCAGTTTTTATTGCTGAGGTATTCATTGCCTTACTCTATGAGCCTCTTTTTGTTTTTTGGCACCAGTGTTTGATGAATGGTTGTTTTCATGGCTGCCAAGAGCTGTTGAGTAAGAATGTAACTGCAGACATTCATTTCCTTGCTGTGTTTGCCCAAAAATTCACCATCTCCCAGCTGGAAAGCTCATTACTCATGAGTACTTCTTTTCTAAGTACAAGAACATAAAGATGTATCTATTGAATGCTTTTCAGGCAACAACAGTAAGCTATTAACCCAAGAATATACAGCAGTCTAACATTAAGTCTAAATATTAGAGAAAATCCAAATACTAAAGAGAATATGAAAATACAAACCAGTGAGATATCTCATTCATTCATCATTCATTCATTTTTATTGAGGTGTAATTCACCTAACATAAAATTTTCCATGACATAAAGTTCCCCATTTTAAAGTGTACAAGTCAATGCTTTTTAGTATATGTGTAAGATTGTGCAGCCATCACTACTATTTAATTCCAGGACATTTCCATCATCCTTAAAAAAAACCTCCAGACCTGTTAGCAGTGACTCCCAATTCCTCTTCCCCCTTGCCCCTTCAGCCACTAGTCTCTAAGGATTTGCTTATTCTGGATGTTTCATATAAATGGAATCATATGATATGTGGCCTTTTGTGTTTGGCTTCTTTCACTTAATATTTTCAGGGTTCTTCTATGTTGTAGCATGTAGTGTCATTCCTTTTTAATAGCTGAACCCATTATATGAATACACCACAATTTGTTTATCTATCACACATTTTTTAAAGAAGGTTTTACTGAGTATCTAATCTTCTAGGACACAGGGACTTCCAGGCTGTTTTAGCCTTGGTCTCCCTCCTCTCAGGAACTGAGGGCACAATGAGGGAATCAGGTATGTCCAAGAAAAAGATGAAAACAGAATGAAATATGGAATTTCTGTTTTGGGTGATGGGAAAGTTTTGACAATGGATCATGGAGACACAATTTTGCATGTGTAATTAGCATCACTGAATTGTTTATTTGAAAAGGGAAATTTTAGGCTATGTGTAAGTTATCTCATGAAACTACATAATACCACGTGTGCCAGTTTGAAACTGCTGTGTACCCCAGAAAAGCCATGTTCTTGAATCTTGGCTCAAGATTGTTGGGTGGGATCTTCTCGACTAGCTTATTTCCATGGAGATGCGTCTCGCCCATTCAAGTTGGGTCTTTATTTGCCTACTGGAGTCCTTTAAGAGGGAACTATTTTGGAAAAAACTTCAGAGCTGATAGAGCCAACACGAGACCCAGATGTTTGGAGATGCAAAAAGAAAATGTCCCTGGGGGAGCGGTTTGAAACCAGAAGCCAAAGGACCAGCAGACGCCAGCCACACACCTTCTTAGTGGACAGAGGCAATCCAGACCCATTGGCCTTTCTTGAGTCAAGGTATCTTTCTCTGGATGCCTTAGTTTGGACAATTTTTATGGCTTTAGAACTGCAAATTTATAACTTAAATAAATGCCCTTTAAAAAAGCCATTCCATTTCTGGTCTATTGCATTCCAGCAGCTTTAGCAAATCAATATACCATGTGAACAGTGCTCAAAAGTTAATAACATAATTATAATAATTATGTTTCATGAATTATATCAAAGATACCACACTAATGTAAAATGTTAATAACAGGGAAAACTGTGTGAGAGGGATATATGTACTTTCTGCACGATGTTTCTGTAAACCTACAATGACTCTAATAAAAAATGCATACAAAACAAAACAAAAGACAAGCAAACGAAACCAAACCCTGTAGAGAATAGCTGTTTAACAGTCATCTGGACTGAATTCTCTGTGCTCACAGAGGAGGAAGTGAAGGATTATTTGGGGAAGGCTTCACAAAGGACCTGATATTCCAGCTGGATGTTAAAAAGGTGAGTGGGAGGTGGCCACGTGGAGGGGGAAAGGCCTGCTAAGGCGAAGGAGTCGTGCAGAGTCACCAGCTTCCAAGATGGCTCCTAGGATGACCCCCGTTAGCTTCACTTTGGAGTCCATACTCCAGTTAGTCCATACGCTTTGATAAACCTCCCCTGTGCTGAATAGGCAGACTTATTGTGGATATGGTGGGGTGTGTTCTCCAAAGATATACCATATAAGACATTTTAGCTTCCTGTCTTGTTTCTTCTGGGGCGAGTCAGCTGTCATGTCTTGAGGAACTCGAACGAACCTCTCATGAGTTCCAAGGAACTGAAACCTTCTCCCAACAGCCAGCATCACCTTGCCAGCCATCCGAGAAAGCCAACCTTCCCGCTCTGTCAGACCTTCAGATGACTGCAGCCCTGGCCAACATCTAACTGCAACTCATGAAATCCCTGAGCCAGAACCACCGGGCCTGCTCCCTCTCCATGTCCTGACCAAAACACCCCAAACAAAAACAGTGTGAGGTGGTTTTGAATTAACTTGTTGCACAGCAACAGGTTTACTAAGTACAGCCAGATGCATGAAAAGACCTGGCATATTGTGGGAAGGATGAGAAATTCAGTGAAGCTGGTCACAACCAGAACTAGAAGCCTAAAAAGATGCTTTTGAAGGTTCTCTGTAAGAGTAGGCAAGGGTGCCATCTGGTGGGTGAAAGCATTCTTAGACAGTCCTTTCTTTCCTTCCACTCCCCATTTATTGGAAGGTTCTACCCAGCATTTCCTCTTAGTATTTCCTCAAGAGCCACAGTGAGATTTATGAATCAATTACATGGGCTATAAATATGCTTTCTTATATATATATATACACACACACAAAGGCTAATCCTGGAAAAATTTCAAGTTAAGGTAGTAATGATCCTCTTTTATCATTTTTTTTTAACTCCCTTAGTCTCTTCAACCTATCTACCCTCAAGGGGAAAAGGGTGGTGGCACCGCGATTTGAAGCAAGGAGTGAAGACTCAGAATACTGGAATGGAAGTGGGGAAGAAGGAACTAGAAAAAGTCGATTTAAAAAATCAGAATTGGACTCTAAAAGTAGAGTCCAGCTGGTCAGTGTCGAATAACCAGGGGAAGCCCTTGTTCAATGATGTTGGCCATGACAGTTGTACCTTTCTGGCCTTAGAACCTTCTCATATCCCCTAATGTCCCTCCCAAATTATGGCTAGGTGTGAGTAATAAACTTCAATTCTGTAGCCACCAGTAGAGAGAATCAATACTAGTACTATCCACAGCCACCGGAGGCCGGGGTCCTGGCAGACCCAGTGAGGAGGAAATGCAAAGAAACTGAAATTCCTTTTGGAATAAATTGCTAATGAATTACTAAGAGAATTTCAGGTAGTTAGGACATTAGAGAAAAATATTTTCTTGAAGGGTAAGGCCTTTTTAGCTCAAATGCCACATTGTCTAGAAAACTTTTCCCAACCCCTCTCGTAGATTAAATATGTCCCTTCTTTTCCTCGTTCCATTATCATAGGGTTCACTGCTTTCTGTTATGTCTGAGTCAAATCAGTGTCTCCTACTGGACTCAGAGTCCCAGGAGGGCAGAATTTGCACCTTGTTCATCCTTGCCGATTTCAAAGTCATTATTTTAAGAAACGGGCATCGTGCTGGATCTCGTCAAAAAGGATATGTGGATTTTGTCCTGCTCGTACCCAGAAGGGAGACCAGATATGTGCATGTCGAGTTGGAACAGAAGGAGGAAATCGACATGCATACATTCATTCAGCATTTATAGGGTGCCTACTTTGTGCTAGAAAAGGGGCACTCAGAAGTTAACCTCAGTTCCCTCAGTGCAGAGAGGGACGAATGACTTTGCAAATGCCACGTGCTGGAGAGGGGCCAGCATACAGAACCAAACAAGGACACCGCATCCAGATCCTAGCTGCCGATGGAGGAGTAGTCAGAGAAGGCTGACGGGAAGGCGTGACATGTGAGCAGAGTTTTGGAGGAAAAATTAGACTTGGCCAAATGAAGAATGATGGGAGGCAGTGATCTGTAAAAAAGCACAGAGATGGGAGAAGGTGTGACACCAATGGGGAACTTCTAGGAGTTGAAAAGTCCAGGCCTGTGGATTTTATCCTGAGGGCCATGGAGTGTCATTGAAAACTTTCCGGCATGAGAGTGGTCAAAATAGGATACAGAGAGGATGGGAGCTGTTTCTTCCCCTGTAATTCAAACCCGGGTGGGCAAAGGGACTGGAGGAGCGGGGCCTTTGCAGGCTATTTGCCTGAGGAACCAAGGAAACCTCTGGGAAGAGACTCATCATAAAGGAGGAGAGGCAGAGTCCAGCAGACGAGCTAAGCCCAGCCACTGAGTCGAGCCCATTCCCCTAAGGGGATTTCTGAATATACCTCAGTGGTGTGTGTGTGTGTGTGTGTGTGTGTGTGTGTGTGTGTGTGTGTCTAATTTGTTCATATTCTGGCCCTTCACAGATTCCTGTCTGATTTGGAAGAGTGCCCCCCATTCTGGGCTTTGAGTAAAAATAAAAAGTAATAATTGCCAACAATTTCTGAACACCTATAATATAGCAGGAATTTTATAACCCTTAGCTTATTTAATTCTCACGGCAGCCCTATGAGGCTGCTACTATTATTATCCCCATTTTATGGTTGGTAAAACCAACCAAGCAAGTCACTTGAGGAGAAGCCCTCTTACTTACTCATGTTGAGACTGGGACTGGCACACTAGAGTTAATTGAAAAAGTAGAATAAAGCAGGGAGCTATGAATATAATAGTCACATACCTTAGGCATTTCCTTTTTTAATTTTGAGATAATTATAATTTTGTCATTTCAAGAACGTTATATAAATGGAATCAAACAGCATGTAATCTTTGGAGGTTGGCTTTTTTCATTCAGCACAATTCATTTGAGATCCATACAAGTTGTTGTGTAAATGAACAGTTTGCTCCTTTTTATTGACAAGTAGCATTCCATGGTACGGACATACCACTGTTTATTTAACTATTCATCCATTGGAGGGCATTGAGGTTGTTTCCAGTTTTTGGTTATGAAATTAAACTGCTCTGAAGATTCATGTACAGATTTTTGCATGGGCATAACTTTTCATTTTCTGGGATAAATGCCCAAGAGTGTGATTTCTGGTTTCTGTGGTAAGTGCATGTTTTGTTTTGTGAGAACCACAATCCTCTTTTCGAGAGCAGCTGTACCATTTTACATTCCCACAATGACATTTGAGTGATCCAATGTTTCTGCTTCCTTCTCAGCATTTGGTATTGTCACAATTTACCATGCTGGTAATTACATTTTAGCCATGCTGGTAGGTGATATCTCATTATGGTTTTAATTCAACAGACTAGTGAAGTTGAATTCACCATTGTTTATGCTCATCAGTAAAATGTCTGTTCATGTCTTTTGCCCATTTTCGGATTGGATTCTTTTTTTCTACTGAAGTGTTGAATGTTAACTAAAACATAAATCTCTACTCTGATCTACTGATCTTTTGTTGTAGGCCTTGGCCTCTTTTTTTTTTAATATTGTTTTAGATTTTATTTTTTACTTTATATACATATTCTCTGTTATTTTATAATGTGAAAAACTGCCTAGAATTTTTGTCTCTTTACTTATTTCTTTTTTATTTATTTAATTATTATTTTTTTAACATATGATCATTCCGTTCTACATATGTAATCAGTAATTCACAATATCATCACATAGTTGCATATTCATCATCATGATCATTTCATAGAACATTTCAAGGCCTCTTTTTTACGCATGGATCTGCTGATTGGAATTTCTTGAGGGTCCTCTTGCACAAATCACATGCAAACTGCCTTGTCTAAGATTTCCTGTTTTTGTGTTACAAAGCAAAGCAATCTGAGGGCAGAATCTGTTCAAAATTTCAGAATTTTTCTCCCAGGCTTTTACACTGGTCTGATGCTCACCTAATTCAATGGAATTTTTAAAATTACCAACTTAGCTTTATTCCCTTTTTAAAGCATTCTAATTATTTTCATTGAGACAACAATTCTTTTTATTTTTGTACCTACTTCTCAATGCTTTACATAGTGCGGAGCTATATTACTGTGGTAGATAGTGTGTAAAGATGGCGGGCATCAAGTCCTTCCCTCTTTATATGTAATAATTTGTACAATTGGTTCAAAATTATAACAATAGGTATATGTGTCAGATACATCACAATTGCTTCTCAAAGTATGAAATGCCAGGGGTGGGAACAGAAACCTGAGCATGCTAGAAAGCTGCTTAGTAGCTTTGAGTACACACTGCCCAGTATGTTATGGGAAGTAGCCAATGTATTTGCAGAAAGAATGTACAGAGTTAAGAGTTACTTGCATGGTGGGTGGTTATGGGAGTTTCTACTGTACCTTGTAAGGGTCACAGTTAAGATTTCAACCCAGGCCTGTCTAACTCCTAAACACTGTGCATGCTGTCTCTAAAATAACTTTCTCTAAAATCTCAGCAAGTCCATGAGGCATAGGGCAGCACTGGTTTTGTCCTAGGTGACAAGATGTAACAAAAAAAAGGACATAAGGGTAGTGGCGTCTTTCCTCCTTTGTCACTACAAGCTGCTTGGCTTCAGAGCCCTGACAACATAGCTTCTGACAGTTCTCTGGGACTCAGGAGCCCTAGCAGCAGGGGTGGTTCGAGTTGCAGGGTCCTGGCAGTAGGATGCAGTTTCATCCAGTCTCCTCTTTGGAGCCTGGAGCAGGAAAAAGAGCAAATCGAGGCTGAACTCCCACCCTCCTCCAATGAGACATGCTGCAGAAACAATCTGTTGAGGAAGCCTGACATCCTGGACAGAGATGGGGAAACAACCAAGGAAGCTCATTACACTAAATGTCACCCTAATTTTATGCTATACCTCCACTCCTCCAGGACAGGTATGACTTGGGAAAGCATGAGACATGGGCTCAGAAAATCATTTGGCATCAATATTAGGAATGAATAGGTAAGGGGAAGGAGCAGAGTCCAGGTGAGAAATGATGGTGGCTTGGACTTGGGAGGTGGCAATAGGGATGAAAGGATTTAGTGATGGGCTGGAAAGGAGTTTAGAGAGAGGGAAGAGTCAGGGCTGATGCTAAGGTTTCTGACTTGGCCAGGTAATAGAGGGATTATTAACTGATATGAGGACCCTGCGAGGAATAGCTGTAGGCATGGCAGATGATGATTTCTGAGTTTCCACGTGGAGTTTGAGGCATCTGTGGGATATGTAGGTGGAGAGGACCAGAAGAAAGTTGGATAGCTAGAGTTCTGAGTTGGAAATACTCATTCACTTATTCATGCAACACTTTAAAAAATATATTTTTATTATCAAACCTTAACAAACAAACATACAAACTTTTTTTATGTACTAACATTCTATACACGGTATACAATCAGCAGCTCACAATATCATCACATAGTTGTGTATTTATCACCATGATTATCTTTTTGAACATTTGCATCTCTCCATCAAAAGAAATAAAAAAGAAAAAAAAACCCTCATACACATACCCTAACCCCTCCCTCTCATTGACCACTAGTATTTCAATCTACTCAATTTATTTTCTTTGTTCTCCCTATTACTTGTTTATTTTTATCCATATTTTTCACTCATATGTCCATACCCTAGGTAAAAGGAACATTAGACACAAGGTTTTCATAATCACACAGTCACACTGTAAAAGCTGTATCATTATACTATCATAGTCAAGAAACTTGGCTACTGGTACACAGCTCTACAGTTTCAGATTCTTCCCTCCAGCCACTCCAATACACCATAAACTAAAAAGGGGATATCTATATAATGCACAAGAATAACCTCCAGGATAACCTCTCTCTATTTGAAATCTCTCAGCCACAGACACTTTATTTTGTCTCATTCTCTTTTCTCCCTCTTGGTTGAGAAGGTTTTCTCAATCCCTTGATGCTGAGTCCCAGCACATTCTAGGATTTCTGTCCCACGTTGCCAGGGAGGTATACACCTCAGGGAATCACGAAGAAAGGGGGAGGGCAGTGAATTTGTTTGCCATGTCAGCTGAGAGAGAGAGAGAGAGAGAGAGAGGCCACATCTGAGCAACAAAAGAGGTTCTCTGGGGGTGATTCTTAGGCCTAATTTTAAGTAGGCTTAGCCTATCCTTTGTGGGGATAAGTTTCATAGATTGAGGGCTTGGCCTATTGATTTGTTTGTCCCCACTGCTTGCGAGAATATCAGGAATTCTCCAAATGGGGAAGCTGATATCACCCCCAAGGGGACTTTGCAAATACTTCTTTATTCAGTGTCCTAACCAGCCTAGGATTTATCGAGGCATTAAACTAACCTGGACAAAACAACAAAATCTCATATCCTATTCAAGATTCAATGTACTTATGGCATTCAATTAAACTGACGATACAAGTTAAATTAGGAAATGCACTAGTCAAAATAAAAATTTTGCACCAAATAAACATTTCTCCCTTCAGTTTCATACAGAAGTTGAAATTTTAAAATATGGATGACCATTTATTTTCAACACTCTGCAATACTGACATTCCTTTGTTCTTCCGCATACAAAAACATTTTTAAATTTGTACATTTAATCACCATTGTTGTACACTCTAGGACTTCCTAAATTATACCACCTCAGTCTTTATTGTCTATCTTTCCTTCTGGTGTTATATGAGCCTCCAGCTCTCCTCCCTTTAGCATTCTCACATTTTGCTTCATTCAGTGTACTTACATTATTGGCAACACTCTTTTTTTTTTTCTTTAAACATAATGTCTACTACATGCCAAGCCCTGCTCCAGGGAACAAACATTAGCAGATAGAAGCCATCAGAGTGACCCCCACGGAGAGTAACTAGAGTTAAAAGGAAGGAGGTTGGCAGATGGAACATCAGCATTACAGGGACAGGTGCAAAGGCATAAGGGCTTGTGGACGGGAGGGAGAACAGCAGGAGAGAGTAGTGTCATGGAAGCTAAGGTAGACAGCAGTGCCAAGAAGGAAGCGTAGCAATGGGTGCCCAGTGCCACTGACGTCACTGGAGAGGAGCCCAGGACATCATCTATGACTGGCCAGGTGTCCCAGTGGGGTGGAGGGAAGCAGAACTTCAGTGAGGAATGAGTGGAGTAAGGAAGCAGAGGTAAGAATGAATGATGCATGACTTCTAAGAAGGGAAGAAAAGAGGGGTATAAGCTTAAAGGAAAAACATTTCCAAGGATTTTTTTCTCTACAGTAAGGGGTAAGAGGCAGCAGAGAGATTTCAGAACTTATAGGAAAGAGCAAAGCCCCGAGGAAGTGAGAAGAGTTGGAATTTTGAGCATAGCTGACTGCTGGTTGGAGGGGTGGAGTGCCTGATTTTTCTGACAGTATACAGGAAGAGATGAATGCTAAAGCTCCCTCTTTGGAGGGAGAGGTGATAACTTCTAGCTGGTTCAGTCAGCGAAGTTGTACAAACATTTGACTACTGCTTAGAGTAGTTAGATTTGGAGAGAAGCAAGAGTGGGGCAGGTCATTCCTGGCAGAGCTCACAACAGGAGCACTGCAAAAACAGGAGTGAAAGGGGAGTTTGAAGGTAGTGGAGGGATTCAGTGTGGCTGCAGTTAAGAGGCCCCTGAAGGGAAGTAGCATGGGATGAGGCCAGTACATGTAGAAGAAGGTCGGTGGTACTACGGGACGGGGTCCTGGAGCCAGATGACACCTACGGTTCAAATCCCAGCTCCAGGGTGCTTGTTAGCTGGGAGACACTGATGAAGTCCCTTAACAGGTCTGCGATTCCTCATATATATATATTTCTTTTGCTTGAAAGGACCTTGTACATAGTAGCTACTCAGGAAAAAAAATGAAAGAAATTGTATTCTCTACTAGGCACCGGACATACAGGGTATGACTTCTGCCTTTCCTGGGCTTACAAACCAGAGGGGTGATGGTTAGAGAGAGAAATGAACAAGATTAACGACGGGGGAGGGGTGGGGAGCGGGAAAAAAAATGGAGATGTAAATTCTTCAGTTTAGCTTCTTTCCAACTGCTCCTCGCCAGAGTCTCCCAGAACGAGGTAGAGGCTGCGAGGCGAAAGGGCCCAATCGGGCCCTCCCAGGAAGAGCCAGCTTTTGCTACAGCTGACCTGCAGGAGCAGAATTAGAGCCGGCCAAAAGCCGCGCAGGCGCACTGCTGAGGAGGACACTTACCTGCGGATGAGGGGGCGGAGCTAAACCCACGGGCCAGGCCGGAGGCGGGGCGGACGCGGTGACGTCACGAGAACGCCGCCGCAGAGCACCTCGGATTCCGGAAGCTGCGACGGTGGCGGCGGCTAAGGCCGTGGAAGCGGAGGAGGAGACGGAGGAGGAGGAGAAGGAGGAACTTGGAGCTTCGGCCTCAGAACAGCCCCGGGTGGATGCGCGGAGTGGGGGTAGGGCGGGCCCGAGCACACTCGGGTCCACTGGCCTGACGGGCGCCCCTCAGCCGTCCCTGCCCTTCCCCCAGCCCTGCGACCGGGTAGGTGTGGCGCTCCCCCCTCCCTGCCCCCCTGTATGCCCCATCCATGTGGAGCTGGGTGCCTGGACTCTGCGGGGGCCGACACCTGCTGGTCCAGTGACTTTGGGCGTGGCTTCCGTAGTCTGGGCCGCCAGGGCCCTTTCAGGCTCCCTGAGCTGCGAAAGTGGTTGTCAAGATCCCTCCCCGCGCTTACCTTCATCCTCTTCTGGGCTCCTACCTGCACTGGGACTTTTTGCCCTGCCTCCGCATTTCGGGTGCCCGGTGGCCTCTTTGCCACTCCCCTATCAGATCGTAGCCCCGTTCCTGGGACTTGTTTATGTAGCTGTGCCTTGAGTTCATCCCTGGTGTTCTACTTAGCGTTCGGGATAGGATTTTGAAGTTAGGAAAGAGTAACACCAGGGATGATACTCAAAAAGAGGGATGATGTGACTCTTTTCATCAGAGAGGAGAGATGGGACTGGGACATTGTATGGAAGGTGATGACTGCCCTGTGGGGTACTAGAAGAAAAGTGAGGATGATGGGCAGGGATAATCCAGAAAATTCGTGGGGCCCTCGAGGAACGGAAGAGTTAGAGAATGGCTAAGGTAGAAGAAAGCCCTGGGATCCTGGGAGATGGGTAGTTAATTCACTCATTCAGCAAGTATTTATTGACTGCCCACTGTGCAGAGACAGTGATGAATGCAAGATGTAGGTTTTGACCTATAGACAAAGTTAAGAGGGAGAGGCAGGGAAGAAAGCAGGGAATTTTAATTTGGCGCAGCAAGTTCTCTGCTGGGATGAGCGCATGGTCCTTTGGGAGCATTGGGAAAGATCTCCCCGTTCAGACCCTGGATGTTGGGGAAGGCTTCCCAGAGCAAGGGAGCAGTGTGTAAGTCAAGACCTGAAGGATGAGTAGGAATTAACCAGGTAAGGAGTGGGGAAGGATATCTCAGGCCATCATTTCTCTTAAGACCCTGGGCTGCCACCCCAGCAACTGTGTATGTATGGCCTTTACCATTTATACTCCTGATGGACTGGGGAAAAGAGCTGGGGATAGGGAGTCAGACTGGCTTTTATATCTGGCTAACTCACATCACCTTGCTGAACTTTAGTTTCTGCCTCTGTAGATGGGCAGTCCATGTGTAACCTTTCTTGCCTCATGGGTTTATAATGGGCACCACATGAAATAATGCAAGTAGAAGTGTGTTGGGGGCTGGAAGGTACAATGCAAATGTCAGGAATTATTGTGGTTTCAGGATGCAGACGTCTGAGCGGGAGGGTTGTTGCCTGGAGGCCAGTCCCAGCGTGATGCCGGAGGCTTCCCCAGAGTCTCCACCTGCCCCTACCAAGTCTCCAGCGCTTGATCTTTTCAACTTGGTTCTGTCCTACAAGAGGTTGGAGATTTACCTGGAACCCCTGAAGGATGCAGGTGATGGTGTCCGATACTTGCTCAGGTATAGATTCTATGGCGTTGCTCTGCTCTGCTGGGCTTTTTGTTTTCCTGCTCTGCATGTAGGTGGGCTGGCCATTCAGGCAGCGGCTGAGCTGTCCTTTCTGCCATAGTTCTGGGAGGGTCACTGGGCCTGGGTTGGCTTTATGCAGGGCACCCCAGAAATCTGGGTTTATTCCAGACCCATCCTGTTTTAGTCCAGGCCAGGGGGAGGATCTAGCCTTTCACCAGCATTTTCTCTCAGTGGCTAAGTAAGCTCGTTGCCCAGGACTGGTTAGTTAGCCTTGAACTAATTTCATTAGGCTGTCTCTGTCCTGCAGCAGATATTTTTTTCCTCTCTCGATATTAGAATAATTAATATTTAAATCAGGATATAATTTTGAACAAAATTTTGGGCAGAAATGCAATACCCATGAATAAGCACGTGCCATTTTCACTAATCCTTAGGGGTTATGAATTTCAGCCTTTTTTTACTCCTTTTCTACTTTGATTGTTATCCTCAGTAATCTTTTTATTCCTTTTAGCTCACTTTGCTGTCTATGTTAAAGAATTTTGAATTTTAGCTATTATGGTATTCTGTTCCCTAATACTTCAGTTTCTTTCTCTAAGTAACAAGGACATTTTTTTCATAATCAAAATAATATCATATATAACAAAATTAACAATAATTCCATCATATCCTACATCCAGTTCATATTTAGGTTTCCTCAGTTGTCCCACGAATGTCATTTACAGTTACTTTGACCGAATCAGGTTCTAATCCATGACTGGTTTAAAGTCTGTCCCTTAAGTCTTTTTTGATCTAAAATAGTTCCTTCTTCTTTGACACTGGCTTTATGAAGAGATTGACTCTCCTGAAGAATTTCCTACATAGATTTATCTGGTTGCTTCCTCATAGTGAAAACTGGACTTTAGATTTAAAGCTTGGATTAGATTCAAGTGAATTTTTTTTTGGCAAAGATGCAATTGAGTTTCTAATAAGAGTCACCTAAAACCCAGTTGTCTTTAACGTGGAGCCTACATGTAAGTGTTAAGGGTCAGTGAATCCCTGAAGTTGCATGTAAAATTGTGTGTGCACGTGTATATTTTATAGAGAGAAACTTGTAGTTTTCATCTGATTCTTATGAAGCCCTTCAGCCCTCTAAGATGCTTTAGAGAGACTGGTAGGATGCAGGGTAGGAGGAGTGAGGGCCACAGGTATTCATCCTGGTAATAATGGGTATTTTATTTTTAACTCTCTGACCCACATGTATTATTTTACTTGTTCAACCCAGACCCCTTTAATTTATGGCAGTTTCCCTAGAGATGCTAGTCACTGTTCTGGAGTGGTCTGGAGAGCATGGGGTTATTATACTCTTTGGTGTTTTCTATGAATGTGTGTGGTTTGCTCTTTTGTGGCAAAAAAAAAAAAAAAGAGCTACCCTTCTCCTGCTGTGCTGTCACTGTCCATAGTGCTTCTTGGTTCACTAATGTGTTAGAGTTTTTTCATTTTATGAAAATCAGAAATCTGAGGATGTGGTAGGATTTGTTAAAGCTGGAGGGAAGGGGAGCATTGGACTTAAAAAGCCCCAGGAGCCCATGTTCTTTGTGCCGCTGGGGGATGGAGCGCCGGTCTGTGAGAGTGGCTGTCAGATTACTTTGTGCTTTTGATTGTTCTTTTTCTTAGTAAAGAGGATTTGACTTTGAAGAGGGACCTAATCATGGGCTTTGGCTATTATATTTGAAGCTTGGAGCTGCCAATGAATTTTTAAAAGGTCCCTTTCTTCAGGCATCAGCTACTCTGGGAGCTGGGTCTTCCTGGAGTCATCAGAACAGTGTCAGTAAAGACATCAGATGGAAAGGAAGAGACTTTAAAAATTAAAGTGACTTCACTGGAAGTGGGTGTTTTTATCCCTGAAGTGGCTTTAGACTTTATTTTGCTTTTACCCTGGTAGCTGCTACCAGCTGATTGTGAGGCCTGATTGGGATTAGGGGGAGTGTAGGTTGGGTATATTGAACTTCGAAAGAAATGCAAAGAGAAGTCATTTCATTCCCTCACTCATAATTTTTATGAAAAAATATGACAGTACAAGGGGTGTAAGGGTAGTTGTGGTAGAATTCTTGCCTGACGTGCGGGAGACCTGGATTCTATTCCCAGCCCATACACTTCCCAAACAGACAAACAAGCAAGCAAACAAACAAATAAAAAACCAAATAAACAAAAATCCAGCAAATGGTGCTGCAATAAGGGAATACTCACATGGAAGAAGAATGAAATGTGACTCCCACCATACAGCATACAAAAAAAAAGACTAAATTAGTTAACATTAATTAATAACTGAAATACCCTGATTAGAGCAAAAGAGAATAAAATTATGTACTGAATGTGTTGCTTACCAGCAACTTGTTCTTTTTCTATTTCTCTCTTTCCTCTAATTGCTCATCTTATATATAAACTGACTGACATGGCTTTTTGAAATATAGATGTCAGTGTTTTCTTTATTACATTTGTGCCCCTCTTTTCCTACTAAGTGTCCCTCATCAGGAACTAAGCCAGCAGTGTTTGCCTGTCCTCAGCACCCTAAGTCTCTTGATCATCTTCTTCCTTCTTGGGGCTTCTACTTTGCCATGTAGTGGTGGAAGTTGTGGGGGCTTGGTTTGTGTTTGCTTCCATCTGCTCCAGTTCACTTAGGGCATGTTTAGAGAGTAAATCCTGCACCCTGGTTTCATTTTCGTTTTCTGAATGTATTAAAGTAAAATCGTTCTTTGTTTTCTCTCCTTATGAATTAATATGTATTCAATTTAAACAGTCAAATTGCAGAAATAAGAGAAAGTCATGTATGGAGTCAGAAAAGTCCTTGACATTTTGTTCTTTCTCGATTTCTGTATTATAGGAATCTTGTACAATGAATATATGTTCATATATTACTTATGAAATTGTGAAAAAGAATAAAGGAAAAATTTAAAGATGATATTTTTTAGCGTGTCCTTTTAAAGGGAATAGAACCTAACAAAATATGAGTTAAACAATATTACCTGCTTAGCAGGCATTTCATAAATTCTTTCTTTTGGGAAAAAGTTCTACAGGTCTCCTAGTTCTGAGATGATTCCTTTTCTTACCCTGAGGGCTGACATGTGGCTTCTTAACCCCTTTCCTGTCGCCTGTCCATGTGAGAGGCCCACTTTTCATTTCTCCTTGACACTGTGCTCCAGGCCTCCTCTCCATCCTGGCATGAATGACCCCTCTGACGCCACCCCAGGCCCCTTCCTCCCAGCTAAGGGAGTGGCTGTCATGAGTGATCAGGGCTGTCTGTGTTGTAGGTGGCAGACACCGTTGTGTTCCCTGCTGACCTGCCTGGGCCTCAACGTCTTGTTCCTCACTTTGAATGAGGGTAAGAACTGCCTGCAAGGGCTACGGGGCATTTTTGGTGAATGAATGTGGGGGAAGAGTACTGAGATACGACCTTGTGTGAGGGAGCTGCTCTTTTTGCCCTGGCGTTAGTATTCCTCTGTGTCTGTTTGGTGTCAGAACACAGGCTCCAGAGATGCACCCTGGGTCAGTCTTGATGGGGCTGCTGAGGTGACCTTGGGCAAGTTAGTTAACCTATCTGTTAAGACCTAATTTTCCTCATCTCTAAAAGGAAGATAATAATAGTGCTTTTCTCAAAAGGTGGTAGTTCGCCAGCCATGCTAGAGACCTGGGTTCGATTCCTGGTGTCTGCCTATGCCAAAAAAGCAAAAACAAAAAAAAAATGTAGTAGTAAGGAATAAAAGAGATAATGTACGTAAAGCACTTAGCATGGTGCCTGATACAGAGTAAGCAGCCAATATACTATAGCTTTAATAATATTATTATTTGTTTCTTGACTGGTTGCCACAGCGTGACTGATTGGCAGTGTGGTTGCAGCTGCAATTGCCACTTCACTGGTCTTTTTCCATAACCATTTCAAAGCTGATTCAGGGGCCATTCGGGAAAATGGTGTAGGATGAGCTTACCAGGAATATGAGTTAATAAGGGTTTTTGCTCTGTTTATTTTTCTCTGGTTCAGCAAGGGCCTGCTGGGTAGTCAGCAGCAGTGAGAGGATTTGTGGTATATCTGTAGGAGTCCTAAGTAGAGCTGTCTCCTGTCCAAGGTGGACAGGACTTTTTCCTTTTGGGAAAAAGTTCTACAGGTCTCCTAGTTCTGAGATGATACCTTTTTTTATCCGAGGTATCAAGGGCTAACATGTGGCTTCTTAACCCCTTTCCTGTCACCTGTCCCTGTGAGAGACCTACTTTTCATTTCTCCTTGACTCTGTATTATAGCATATGGTGTGACCCAGCCCTTTTATTATGGCATATGGTGTGACCCAGCCCTTTCCCTGCTTAGAATTGGCAGATGGCTGCAGAAAAATCTGAACACTTCAGGGAAAATGAATGAAAGGTTTGGGACAGTGTTCTGAGGAGGTGACCCTCATTCATTTATTTATTCTTCTACTGAACTCACACTTGAATGTCATCTTTGGTTCTTATCAGATACAGATATAGTACTTTGAAAATAAATCCACCTCCCATGGGACATCTTGTTTTCTGTTTTTTAGTGGGACTCCTCTTTGCCAGATCAAAACTCAGGTGCCTTTCCCAGGCTGATAGATTTTTCTGAATACGTTTTCGAAGTCAACCAGTTCATATGGAACATATCTAACAAGCATCTACTCTCTGCCCAGTGTACTGCTATCTTGCTTTCAGGGTACCATGTTACATGAGGGAAGTTCCTTCTTTGAATTTTATCTCGGCCTCATTATTTCTCAATCCGCAGTGGTATGTGGAGGTCCTAAATTAAGCCAAAGGAAACGAAAGGCTTCCACTAGGCTAAGTGGCCCAGAGGCCAGAGTGTCAGTCACTGGGAGCTCCTAGCAACCAGACTCCTGGCATGAGAGCTTACTTTGTGCTAGCATCACTAAAGGGGCTGGAACAGCAGTGACCAGGTGGACAAAGTCCTGGCCCTTAAGAGCTTACATTTGTGGAGGAGACAATGAGTAAACCTAGAATCTGTCACATGGTGACAAGTGTTAGGAGGGAAAATAAAGCTGGGTTAAGGGGTGAGTAGTTCACAAAGTAGTTCATACAGAGTGGTCAGTTAAGGATTCTCAGAGGAGGTGGGGTAGTGAGCCTTGAGGGTATCTGGGTGGGCAAAGGCTCCTGGTCCTGTTTACCTGTTTCACCTGCAGTGTTCTTGATCCCGTAGGTGCATGGTACTCAGTGAGTGCCCTGCTGATTTCATTGCCTGCCCTGCTGGGCTACCTCCAGGAGGTTTGCCGGGCACGGCTGCCTGAGTCTGAGCTGATGCGGAGGAAGTACCACAGTGTGAGGCAGGAAGACCTGCAGAAAGTTCGCCTGTCTCGCCCCGAGGCTGTGGCCGAGGTGAAGATCTTGTGAGTATGGAAGAGAGGCCAGGGAGGTGGGAAAGTTAAAATTGGAACAGCAGCCGCCGCACTGAGAGTGCTTACATGGTGTGTGCCAGACCTTGTATCAGGCAGACCACAGATGTTATTTCATTTAGTCTTTTTAACAATTCTAGGAGGTAGCTACTGCTATTATCCTCCGTTTATGGATGAGGAAAAAGGTTTACACAGAAAAGTGACCAAGCCAGGATGAGAGTCCAAATCTAGCTGATTTCACAGCTTAAGTTCTTTCCCACTAGGGAGTCAGTTGAGGGTCTAGACTAATAATAAGCATGTGCGCATGTGAACCACACTGCCTGGGTTCAAATCCCAGCTCTCCCGTTTACTTCCTGTGTAACATGGGGCAAGTTGCTTTAGTCTTCCTATGCCTCAGGTTCTTCATCTATTAGGTGGAATAACAGCGCTTACCCCTTAGGGTGGTTGTGAAGATGAAATGAGTGTTTGGTACCCAGGGAGTGTTTAGTGAATATCAACCATCATAAGTCCACTATGGAAAATTTGCCTCAATCTAACAGGGCTAGTGCTTTTTTTTTTTTTTTTTTTTACGTTTTTAAATTGTGAAATGTAACATATATGCCGAAAAGCGATAATTTTCAAAGTACAGTTTAACAAGTAAATATAGAGCATGTTTCAAAGTATAGTATGGGTTATAGTTCCACAATTTCAGGTATTTCCTTCTAGCTGTTCTAATATATTAGAAACTAAAAAGAAATATATGATTCAGTAGTCATAATCTTTTGTTAAATCCTATCTGCTCTGTTACAACTCCTTCTCATTTGATCATTTTCAGAGCTAGTGCTTTTGAGGAAGCATTTTAAGAGGAAGAATTTTAGCTGTAACAACTTTAGTGGCAGCTGGCATTTAAGGAGGCCCTTCCCTGGGTTAGGCTTCACAAGGTCTTGACGTGCAGCAGGGATCCTGAGCCCTCCCTGGGCGTCAGAATCATCTGTGGGGCTTCAGGAAGAGTTATAGACAAATGGATGCCTGGGACCTGACCCTAGGCTGAGTCAGTTACAGTGAGTGGGGCCTGAGTATCTGGGGCTTTTTATAGTTTTTTTTTTTGCTTTGAAATAATTTCAGACTTACAGAAGAAGTACAAGAATAATACAAAGAACTCCCATATACCTTTTACCCTGATAGATCAGTTATTAACATTTTGCCATATCGGCTTTATCTACCTCTCTACGTATAAACATTGTTTTTTCCTGAACCATTTGAAAGTAAGTTATAAATATCATACTCATTTACCCCAAATACTTCAGCATGTATTTCCTAAGAACTAGGACATTTATCCACAGTACAGTGATCAAAATTAGGAGATTTAACAGTGATAACATTAAGGTTGGTACTATTATCTAATGTACAGTTCATAGTCAAATTTTGTCAGTTGTGTTAATAAAACCCTTTATATCAGTCTATCCCTGATCCAGGATCACATACATACATACATACATTTATATATATATATCACAAAATTCCCAATTTTTAAATATAGAATTCAGTGTCATTAATTATATTCACAGCTCCTGTCATCATCATCCATTATCAAAACCTTTTGATTACTTCAAACAGAAACTGTACACATTAAGCCATATCTCCCCATTCCCCTCCTTCTACCTCCTGGTACCTCATAATCTCCTTTTTGTCTCTTTGAATTTGCTTATCCTAGGTATTTCAGATAAGGGGAATCATGCAATAATTGTCCTTTTGTGTCTGGTTTATTTTGCTCAACATGATGTCTTCAGTGTTTATTCATGCTGTAGGATATGTCAGAACTTCATTGCTTTTTATGTCTGAATAATATGGCATTGTGTGTATACACACACACACCACATTTTGTTCATCTGTTGATGGACACTTGATTTATTTCCACCTTTTGGCTGTTGTGAACACTGCTGCTGTGAACATTGACATACAAGTAACTGAGTCCCTGTTTGCATGTAATTTTGATATCTTTTTAGTCTTCTTTAACCTGGAGCTGTCCCTCTGTAGTGGTTTCTCATGACCTTGACATTTTTGAAAAGTGCAAGCTTACTGTTTTGTAGAATCTCTTTCAATTTGGGTTTGTCTTGTTCCTCCTGACGAGATTCAGGCAATGCATTTTTGGCAGGGAATGTGGCAAATTCATCATATCAGGAGGTGTATGTGTCAGTCTGTTTGATTGTGGGACGTATTAGTTTCATCAACCCTTTCAGTAGTTAAGGGTTCTCTATAAAATTACCATTTTGCCCTTTATAGTAAGTAATCTGAGGGAAGACACTTTGGAACCATGTAAATAGCTTGTTCTTCATTAGACCCACTACTGTTAAATCCATTGATAAGTCTTGATATTTTATTACTAGGATAGTCACAAGGTGACTTTCTGACTCATCGTTCTGTGTACATTTATTAGCTGGCATTTTACTGTAAGAAAGAGTTTCTCCTTCTTTCTTTATTTTCAGTATGAACGCATAGGTTTTTATTTTATTCAATGGGTTATGATCCATTATCGTCATTATTTATTTATTTATTTATTTTAGATAGTGTGCTTCAGAAAATTAAAATTTTTTTTATTAATTAAAGAAAAAAGAAATTAACACAACATTCAGAAATCATTCCATTCTACATATGCAATCAGTAATTCTTAACATCATCACATAGATGCATGATCATCATTTCTTAGTACATTTGCATCGATTTAGGAAAAGAACTAGCAAAACAACAGAAAAAGATATAGAATGTTAATATAGAGAAAAAAATAAAAATTATAATAGTAAAAAAAAAAAGACAAACTGTGCTGTCCATTTTTGAGTTTTTGTATCTTGTCCTGTTGCACAGTCTGTATCCCTTCAGCTCCAATTACCCATTATCTTACCCTGTTTCTAACTCCTGCTGGACTCTGTTACCAGTGACATATTCCAAGTTTATTCTCGGATGTCGGTTCACATTAGTGGGACCATACAGTATTTGTCCTTTAGTTTTTGGCTAGACTCACTCAGCATAATGTTCTCTAGGTCCATCCATGTTATTACATGCTTCATAAGTTTATTCTGTCTTAAAGCTGCATAATATTCCATCGTATGTATATACCACAGTTTGTTTAGCCACTCATCTGTTGATGGACATTTTGGCTGTTTCCATCTCTTTGCAATTGCAAATAACGCTGCTATAAACATTGGTGTGCAAATGTCCGTTTGTGTCTTTGCCCTTAAGTCATTTGAGTAGATACCTAGCAATGGTATTGCTGGGTCGTATGGCAATTCTATATTCAGCTTTTTGAGGAACCGCCAAACTGCCTTCCACAGTGGTTGCACCATTTGACATTCCCACCAACAGTGGATAAGTGTGCCTCTTTCTCCGCATCCTCTCCAGCACTTGTCATTTTCTGTTTTGTTGATAATGGCCATTCTGGTGGGTGTGAGATGATATCTCATTGTGGTTTTGATTTGCATTTCTCTAATGGCCAGGGACATTGAGCATCTCTTCATGTGTCTTTTGGCCATTGGTATTTCCTCTTCTGAGAGGTGTCTGTTCAAGTCTTTTTCCCATTTTGTAATTGGGTTGGCTGTCTTTTTGTTGTTGAGTTGAACAATCTCTTTATAAATTCTGGATACTAGACCTTTATCTGATATGTCGTTTCCAAATATTGTCTCCCATTGTGTAGGCTGTCTTTCTACTTTCTTGATGAAGTTCTTTGATGCACAAAAGTGTTTAATTTTGAGGAGCTCCCATTTATTTATTTCCTTCTTCAGTGCTCTTGCTTTAGGTTTAAGGTCCATAAAACTGCCTCCAATTGTAAGTTTCATAAGATATCTCCCTACATTTTCCTCTAACTGTTTTATGGTCTTAGACCTAATGTTTAGATCTTTGATCCATTTTGAGTTAACTTTTGTATAGGGTGTGAGATACGGGTCTTCTTTCATTCTTTTGCGTATGGATATCCAGTTCTCTAGGCACCATTTATTGAAGAGACTGTTCTGTCCCAGGTGAGTTGGCTTGACTGCCTTATCAAAGATCAAATGTCCATAGATGATAGGGTCTATATCTGAGCACTCTGTTCGATTCCATTGGTCGATATATCTATCTTTATGCCAATACCATGCTGTTTTGACCACTGTGACTTCATAATATGCCTTAAAGTCAGGCAGCGTGAGACCTCCAGCTTCGTTTTTTTTCCTCAAGATGTTTTTAGCAATTCGGGGCACCGTGCCCTTCCAGATAAATTTGCTTGTTGGTTTTTCTATTTCTGAAAAATAAGTTGTTGGGATTTTGATTGGTATTGCATTGAATCTGTAACTCAATTTAGGTAGGATTGACATCTTAACTATATTTAGTCTTTCAGTCCATGAACACGGTATGCCCTTCCATCTATTTAGGTCTTCTGTGATTTCTTTTAACAGTTTTTTGTAGTTTTCTTTGTATAGGTTTTTTGTCTCTTTAGTTAAATTTATTCCTAGGTATTTTATGCTTTTAGTTGCAATTGTAAATGGGTTTCGTTTCTTGATTTCCCCCTCAGCTTGTTCATTACTAGTGTATAGAAATGCTACAGGTTTTTGAATGTTGATCTTGTAACCTGCTACTTTGCTGTACTTATTTATTAGCTCTAGTAGTTTTGTTGTGGATTTTTCCGGGTTTTCGACGTATAGTATCATATCGTCTGCAAACAGTGATAGTTTTACTTCTTCCTTTCCAATTTTGATGCCTTGTATTTCTTTTTCTTGTCTAATTGCTCTGGCTAGAACCTCCAACACAATGTTGAATAGTAGTGGTGATAATGGACATCCTTGTCTTGTTCCTGATCTTAGGGGGAAAGTTTTCAATTTTTCCCCATGGAGGATGATATTAGCTGTGGGTTTTTCATATATTCCCTCTATCATTTTAAGGAAGTTCCCTTGTATTCCTATCTTTTGAAGTGTTTTCAACAGGAAAGGATGTTGAATCTTGTCAAATGCCTTCTCTGCATCAATTGAGATGATCATGTGATTTTTCTGCTTTGATTTGTTGATATGGTGTATTACATTAATTGATTTTCTTATGTTGAACCATCCTTGCATATCTGGGATGAATCCTACTTGGTCATGATGTATAATTCTTTTAATGTGTTGTTGGATACGATTTGCTAGAATTTTATTGAGGATTTTTGCATCTATATTCATTAGAGAGATTGTCCTGTAGTTTTCTTTTTTTGTAATAACTTTGCCTGGTTTTGGTATGAGGGTGATGTTGGCTTCATAGAATGAATTAGATAGTTTTCCCTCCACTTCGATTTTTTTGAAAAGTTTGAGGAGAGTTGGTATTAATTCTTTCTGGAATGTTTGATAGAATTCACATGTGAAGCCGTCTGGTCCTGGACTTTTCTTTTTAGGAAGCTTTTGAATGACTGATTCAATTTCTTTATTTGTGATTGGTTTGTTGAGGTCATCTGTTTCTTCTTGAGTCAAAGTTGGTTGTTCATGTCTTTCCAGGAACCCGTCCATTTCATCTAAATTGTTGTATTTATTAGCGTAAAGTTGTTCATAGTATCCTGTTATTACCTCCTTTATTTCTGTGAGGTCAGTAGTTATGTCTCCTCTTCCATTTCTGATCTTATTTATTTGCGTCCGCTCTCTTCTTCTTTTTGTCAATCTTGCTAAGGGCCCATCAATCTTATTGATTTTCTCATAGAACCAACTTCTGGTCTTATTGATTTTCTCTATTGTTTTCATGTTTTCAATTTCATATATTTCTGCTCTAATCTTTGTTCTTTCTTTCCTTTTGCTTGCTTTGGGATTAGTTTGCTGTTCTTTGTCCAGTTCTTCCAAGTGGACAGTTAATTCCTGCATTTTTGCCTTTTCTTCTTTTCTGATATAGGCATTTAAGGCAATAAATTTCCCTCTTAGCACTGCCTTTGCTGCGTCCCATAAGTTTTGATATGTTGTGTTTTCGTTTTCATTCGCCTCGAGGTATTTACTAATTTCTCTTGCAATTTCTTCTTTGACCCACTTGTTGTTTAAGAGTGTGTTGTTGAGCCTCCATGTATTTGTGAATTTTCTGGCACTCCGCCTGTTATTGATTTCCAACTTCATTCCTTTATGATCCGAGAAAGTGTTGTGTATGATTTCAGTCTTTTTAAATTTGTTAAGACTTGCTTTGTGACCCAGCATATATATGGTCTATCTTTGAGAATGATCCATGAGCACTTGAGAAAAAGGTGTATCCTGCTGTTGTGGGATGTAATGTCCTATAAATGTCTGTTAAGTGTAGCTCATTTATAGTAATATTCAGATTCTCTGTTTCTTTATTGATCCTCTGTCTAGATGTTCTGTCCGTTGATGAGAGTGGTGAATTGAAGTCTCCAACTATTATGGTATATCTGTCTATTTCCCTTTTCAGTGTTTGCAGTGTATTCCTCACGTATTTAGGGGCATTCCGGTTCGGTGCATAAATATTTACGATTGTTACGTCTTCTTGTTTAATTGTTCCTTTTATTAGTAGATAGTGTCCTTCTTTGTCTCTTTTAACTGTTTTACATTTGAAGTCTAATTTGTTGGATATTAGTATAGCCACTCCTGCTCTTTTCTGGTTGTTATTTGCATGAAATATCTTTTCCCAACCTTTCACTTTCAACCTATGTTTATCTTTGGGTCTAAGATGTGTTTCCTGTAGACAGCATATAGAAGGATCCTGTTTTTTAATCCATTCTGCCAGTCTATGTCTTTTGATTGGGGAATTCAGTCCATTAACATTTAGTGTTATTACTGTTTGGATAATATTTTTCTCTACCATTTTGCCTTTTGTATTATGTACATCATATCTGATTTTCCTTCTTTCTACACTCTTCTCCATACCTCTCTCTTCTGTCTTTTCGTATGTGACTCTAGTGCTCCCTTTAGTATTTCTTGCAGAGCTGGTCTCTTGGTCACAAATTCTCTCAGTGACTTTTTGTCTGAGAATGTTTTAATTTCTCCCTCATTTTTGAAGGACGATTTTGCTGGATATAGAAGTCTTGGTTGGCAGTTTTTCTCTTTTAGTAATTTAAATATATCATCCCCCTGTCTTCTAGCTTCCATGGTTTCTGCTGAGAAATCTACACATAGTCTTATTGGGTTTCCCTTGTATGTGATGGATTGTTTTTCTCTTGCTGCTTTCAAGATCCTCTCTTTCTCTTTGACCTCTGACATTCTAACTAGTAAGTGTCTTGGAGAACGCCTGTTTGGGTCTATTCTCTTTGGGGTGCGCTGCACTTCTTGGATCTGTAATTTTGGGTTTTTCATAAGAGTTGGGAAATTTTCAGTGATAATTTCTTCCATTAGTTTTTCTCCTCCTTTTCCCTTTTCTTCTCCTTCTGGGACACCCACAACAACATGTATATTTGTGCGCTTCATATTGTCCTTCAGTTCCCTGATCCCCTGTTCAAATTTTTCCATTCTTTTCCGTATAGTTTCTGTGTCTTTTTGGAATTCAGATGTTCCATCCTCCAAATCACTAATTCTATCTTCTCTCTCTTTAAATCTATCATTGTAGGTATCCCTTGTTTTTTCCATCTTTCCTACTTTATCCTTCACTTCCATAAGTTCTGTGATTTGTTTTTTCAGTTTTTTTATTTCTTCTTTTTTTTCAGCCCATGTCTTCTTCATGTCCTCCCTCAATTTATCGATTTTGTTTTTGAAGAGGTTTTCCATTTCTGTTCGTATATTCAGCATTAGTTGTCTCAGCTCCTGTATCTCATTTGAACTATTGGTTTGTTCCTTTGACTGGGCCATATTTTCAATTTTCTGAGCGTGATCTATTATCTTCTGCTGGCGTCTGGGCATTTAGTCAGATTTCCCTGGGTGTTGGACCCAACAGGTTGAAAGATTTTTCTGTGAAATCTCTGGGTTCTGTTTCTCTTATCCTGCCTGGTAGGTGGTGCTCGTGGCACTCTTTTGTCTGCGGGACCCACCAGTAAAAGGTGCTGTGGGTCCGTTAACTTTGGAAAACTCTCGCCGTGCGGGAGGTTCGCCAGCCGAAGCGGCTTGTAAGAGTGCCAATCCGAATCTCCCAGCCGGCCCGGGAAGCCGAACGCGGGGAGGGTCACCGGCCACCGCAGCCCGGGTGAGCGCCCGTTCGAATCTCCTAGCTGGCCCGGGGCGCCAAGCGTGGCGGGAGGGCACCAGCTGCCGCGGCCCGGGGGAGTGCACTGTTCCCAGCTGGACCGGGAAGCCACGTGTTTGGAAGGGACCCCGGTCACCGTTCTCCGCAGCCTGGGGATCTCCGATCCAATCCTCCCAGCTGGTCCGGGGGGCCATGCGTCGGGGGGTCGCCAGCCGCCGTGGCTTGAGGGGACCGCCTGTCCAATTCTCCCAGCCAGCCCAGGAAGGAGGGAGGGAGGGACTCCGGCCGCCTTCTGCCCTGGCCCGGGGAAGCCTGCACCTCTTGGCGATCTCACCGGAGCGGGTTCTCCCAGCCAGTCAGCCATTCCAGAATGGGGTACGCTGTCTTCTTGATCTCTGTTGTGGCTCTGGGAGCTGTTCTGTATCGTTTCTATTCCCCTGGTAGCTGTTCTGGAGGAGGAACTAAGACCCGCGCGTCTTACTAAGCCGCCATCTTCTCCGGAAGTCCCATTATCGTCATTATTTATTTTGATCTCAAATTGTCCCATATATCTGACAGTGGAAACTCTTTTGCACAGTTCCCATGTTCTTTCGATATGTCCTCATCATTTTTGAGTGCTTCCTTACTTTCTGGTATAGCAAGATATTCGGATTCATCTTATGCTTTCCCTGCCCCAGATAACCTAGAATGGTCTATTTCTCCAAGGAGCCCTTCAGAAACCAAGATCTGGGTGCAGGATGTGCTTGCTCATTGCTTCTGGGATGAAGCCCTGTTTTTAAGGAAAACTTCCCAAATGATTCTGTACATCCCAGGTTAAGAAATGCTGGTCTGTATCCTGCCATCATACCTCACAGCTGCCCATGTTCCTATGCGGTAGAAACTCCTATCCCCATTTTACAGTTGAGGAAATTGCATCCCAAGAAAGGTTAAGTAAACTGCCAGCATGACCAGCTAGGAAGAGGCCAAAGCAGGAACCTCTCTCTGTTCTCCCCTCCTAGCAGGGGCTCCCACGAGGGAACAGAAATACATGAAGCTGCAGTGGCTTGTCCTGGCGCTTTTCTCTAGTGCCCTCTGGCCCTGTCCAGTGTGTTTAAAGAAAGTTGGCTATCCCTAACCAGCTGTTTCAGTGAAGTCCTAGGTTCCATTTCCCCAGAGCTCTGTCACAGCCCGAGGATGGGTGGGATGGGACCTGTTCCCTCACAGACACTCCCTGTTTGTGCAGCTTGATCCAGCTGGAGGCCTTCCTGAGCCGCCTGTGCTGTGCCTGCGAGTCCACCTACCGCGTACTGCGCTGGGAGAACCCCGTGGTGTCCTCGCAGTGAGTGGCCCCTCTCCTCTCCCACCACCACTGCCCTGTGGGAGCTTGCGACTTGAGCCTCCCAAAGAGGCAGCTGCCTTGAAAGGACCCTGCCCCCCTTCCTTAGGGAAAGAGAGCTCCCGGCCTTTAGTGTATGGATCAGCACAGGCCCTTGTGGGTTCCAAGGCACTGCTGTTGTTATGATGCCTTCTTGCATGTGTGGTTAAGTTATTTTAATCTCAGAAAAATTTAATGATGAAAAGTAACTCACCACTTGATCTACCACCCTGATATAGCAGCTGAGTTCATGTTTGGTTTGCCCACTAGACTTTGTCATTTACATTTACTTTAAGACATAAAGCTTCTTTATATATGTGTAATTTCTTTTTTTTTTGTCTAAGTGATTTCCTTTGTTGCTTCATAGCCTTTAGAATTATTTACAATACTGGTTTGAAATACTCTAGAACATAGTATATTTTATAGTATAGTATATACTATAATTTGGGGAACTGTTTTGTTGCATACAGAATGTCCAACTGACATTTAGTCAGTTTTTCATAATTATCCCGGAAGTTTCTATGGGTTTAACTAAATCTTTTGAAATTTTTTTCTTAAAATAAATTCAAGGATGAAACTACTAGAACAAATGGAAGGAATATTTTTGAGGCTGTTTATGTATGGATAATAACAACTAATATCTATTTAGTTAGCCTTCACTTTGTGCCAAGCTCTGTGCTCAACTCTTTCCATGTAGTATTTCACTCTGTTCACAGAGGTAATGCCTTCCTCTGAGGTAGACATTATTTGAATCCCCATTTTACACATGAAGGAGGGAAGGAAGGAAAGCTCAGAGAACCAGGGGATTTGCCTAAGGTCAGAAAGTGGCAGAGCTGGATTCAGATCCAAGTCTGTCTTATTCCAGACTTCAGAGTCTAGAGCTGAAGGGTAATGATTTGCACCAGTTGTCCCCAGCACAACGTCTGCAGTCTTGCGATCACAGCTTGCTACTTGGCAGTAGTCATAAAGTGTTCCTTATCACTGGATTTTCCGTTTGTTTGATTATCAGGTCTGGTAGATTTATTAACTGTGTCTGGAGCAATTTCTCACCCAGGTCCCTGTGTGGGTCTACTCCAAACCTGTTTCTTTCTGAGGTTATGAATTTCTGATCCTGTGTTTCTTCTCTGTCAATCCAGGTTCTATGGGGCTATTCTGGGCATGGTTTGTGTGTTATATCTGCTGCCGCTGTGCTGGATCCTTGCCCTTATAAACAGTACACTCTTTCTGGGGAATGTGGAGTTCTTCCGAGGTAAGCCCTATAGAGCCTGACAGAGATGGAGGGGCCAGGCTATTTCTGGGGCTAGGTTAAACACCCCCCCCCCCCCAGCTCACTTGTCTTTATTTCTAGTCATCTGTGTGCGGTGCCTTCCACACCTTCCACAAGGGGGCAGCACCGTGCTAGGGTGCTCTTTGGAGGGCTCTCTAGTGGGCTCTTTGATGTTCAGTAGGTAGGGGTCCTGTCTCCCTTCCCAAAGGAGTGTATCACTGCCTCTATGATATGGTGGCTTCTGGGAGATGAGGGAGGGACATTTTCCCAGTACTGCCTCTTGCTCCCTGGGCTGCAGCCCCCTGGAGTTGCAGCCACAGTGCTGTGATCTGAGAGTACCCACCTCAGAGTGAGGCAGTCTGGAGAGGTCCTGAGTCACTGAGGCTTGTGCCTGCACGTATGTTTGGGTGATGGCTATATTTGTTTTCTTGCCTGAGATAGTGTAATTAATTACAAAAGTCATAGTTTATTGAGCACTTCATACATGCCAGGCACTGCTAAATGGATTCCATGCTTTCCCTCATTTAATCTATGACAATCTCATGAGGTAGGTGTTGGTATCTCCATTTTGTTTATGAGGCTTAGAGAGGTTAGGTGACTGCTCAGAGTGAGGAGGACTGTGGCTTCAGGTGGGATACTGGAGAAAGAGGCTGTGGGAGTGGATAACCCCAAACCCCACTCACTCCATGCCTTGTTTCTGCTTTCCACGCCGATCCCCTGACCCTTGGTAGTGGTATCTGAGTATAGGGCATCCCTGAAGCAGCGGATGAACCCCAAGCAGGAAGATAGCACCTTTGAGAGTCCACTGCCGGATGCTGGGGGGAAGAGCGCGCTGCCGGACAACACGTCTGCCCCCACTCCCACGGAGGTGAGCGGCCTAACCTAGCAGAGCCTGCTGCGGGCAGGTTGCTGTGCCATCCTGGCCATCAGCTTGTCCATGCTATGTAGCTCCCAGGCTGGCTTGTGCTAGAGTCCTTGTGGCTGCTTCTTCCTAGGGCTGATCTCCTCTGAAATGCTTAATAATAATAATTGTAATAAAAATAGCTACCATTTATTGAGTGCTTATTCTGTCAGATGCTGTTTCAAGTACTTGATTGACATTAACCCCATGAGATGTGGGTTATTTCTGAGAATGAGGTTATTTTCATTTTGCAGAAGAGAAGTCTGAGGCACAGTGGTTGCCAGAGTAACTTGCCCAGGGCCTCACGGCTAGTAAGTAGCAGGGCCAGGACTCAGAGCCTCTGTTTCTAGGGCCTACTGTCAGCCCCTGTGCTATGCAGCATCCTTAGGACCATGGGAGGTATCACTCCTATCTCCTTATCACTAATAGTTTCAAAGTTGCCCTCTTTACTGTGATTTCCTTCTCTCTTGCTTTCTGGCATTTCATCTGGGGCAGGAATGAGTGTCTTGGGAAAACTGGATGCTGGCTTAGGGGAGGTGGCCCTCTTTCCTGTAATAGGGTTTCTCTTCCCAGGACCTTACACCAGGCAGTGTGGAGGAGGCTGAGGAAGCTGAGCCGGATGAGGAGTTTAAAGATGCAATTGAGGTGGGTGGCCCTTCCCCAGTGCCCTCTACCTACCAGGCCAGGAGTTGGAGGGTCTTGGAGCCCCAGGGCTTCCCACTTCCCATGTCTGTTTTTGGTTTATTTGTTTGTTTACATTCTTTTATGTCCATATGGGAAGCTGAGAAGCCCTGAGCTAGAACTCACTGGTTGGAAGGGAGGCACTGAATCCCCTTTTCCCTGGGGTCACTGCACTTCCTATGGCTTGCCCACTCACCTGTCATAGGTGCCCAGAGGAGGGATGGCTCTGGAAGCCACTGGGAAATTATTTATCCTGTTAGCCAGAGATGGCAGACGTGGTGCCCTTGAGGTATAGAAGGCAGATTTGGAGGAGGACACTGCCCTGAGTCTGGCTTCTCTTCTGAAGAATGAGTTCTAAGAAATGCCCCATGTGGGGCAGGAGGGGGAGGTGAAGGAACTGGTTGCATGGCCAAAGGCTGGGTCTGGGAAAGTTAAACACTTGTCTTGATTTTTAGACAGTGGATCAAACCAGTAGTGTGCAGCAGTGTTTTATTTACGTGCAAAGTTTAAAAATAATTTTTTGAGCCAGTATTTAACAATGGGGAGATTGCATTTAAATGTTTTCTGGATCTTCAGTACCTCTGAAGCAGTTCTGGTAGCCCTGTGTCTATAGCAATCAGTGGAGTGGAGTGGAGGAGTGAATGTTCCCTTTAGATAAGGCATGTGCTCACAGGTCCATCGTGCTCCATTCGCTGCGGCCTAGTAGTAGCTACCATTTATTGTTACGTTGCAAAGGGGAATGTGAGAAATTAAAAAATGGGGGTCTAGTGTTTTTTCCCATCTGGATCCATGATTGGGACCTTGCCCACTTTACTCTTACATGTACAGTCTGGTCCGGGCAGGCATTGGAATTTCTGACTCATAAAGGATTTCTCCGAGACTCCAAGATGTGTGATCGAAGGTTATGAATCTTGGTAGTCAGGCCAATGTATGTGGCATGGGCTTTCATTTTTGTTCCTGATCCGCAGTAAGAAACCCATTTTTACCCCTTGATCCAGTTTACACATATGACTATAAAATATGTAAAACTTAGCTGAACGAGTTTCCTGGAAAATCATAGTAAAGCATATTTTATTTCCTATTCTGTTGTCTTCTGTAAATAACCCACTAAATTAATCTCACCCAGTTTGCAGAGCAGTAGTGTGCAACTTTCCACATGAATCCTTTCGTGGGGGCATTTCCTAGTGTCACCTTTTGGGAAATGCTTAGACAGAACTCACCGCAGCACTCTGTTTCCTTTTCCTTGGAGGTTGCCCCATCCCAGCAGCTTCTTTCTTGCTATCTCTCTCTGTTTTCTCTCCTTCTCCCCCGCACCTTGGGAGGCAGGAGACCCACTTGGTGGTGCTGGTAAGTAGGAGCGTTGGTGGGGTGGGCAGGAACTGGGTGGTGGTGGGGAGGTGACCAAGCCAGCTGTTGCCAGGCCTTGTGGGTCTGCGTGCTGGGATGCCTCTGCACACGGGTCCTGGGGCTCAGCCAGGAGGGGCAGGGCTGGAAGGAGCTGTTCCTACAGGATGACGACGAGGGCACCCCATGCCCAGCAGAGGACGACCTGGCCCTGCAGGACAACGGGTTCCTGAGCAAGAACGAGGTGCTGCGCAGCAAGGTGTCGCGGCTCACAGAGCGGCTCCGCAAGCGTTACCCCACCAACAACTTTGGTGAGGCCAGGGAAGAGGGTCGCGGGTGGAGGTGGGAAGGCACCAACTGTGGTGAGGCAGCCTGGCCACGGGGGCAGAGACTGGAAATTGTGGGTACTGGGTGGGACAGGAGCAAGGACTATAGGTTATGTTCATGGGACTGTATGAAAGTAGCAAATATCCAGCGGGTGTTGAGGGTAGGGTAGTAAGGATAGGTTCCTTATTGTCCCTATTGAACATTGGCTTGTGGAAAGACAGGGAGCTCAGTTCTGGAAATGACACCCCTGGACGGCAGAGAGATGTAATGCTGAGACTGACAGAATCTGGGAGAGCAGTGGAGCATAATGACTGAGAACAGTGTCTGGAGTCTGACTGCCTGGAGCAAATCCCAGCTTAGATTGCCAGCTAGTGTCCTTGAACAGATTATTTAGCCTCTTGTATCTTAGTTTCCCTGCACAGGGTTGTTACAGGGCTCAAGTGAGATAATGCTTATTAACGTCGTATGGACTGGCATATGGGATGTACTTAGAAAGTGGGTGCTGTTAATATTGCAGGCCCCAGTTGTTCCCACAACTTGCTGGCAGCCTTTTCTCCCCTGGCTCAGTTCCCCTTGCCCACATAGATATTTCTGCAGTGAACCATAGTCAGTATTCCTGGAAATGCCTTTGCAACCTTTTTTTATGCTACTTTATCTCAAAGTTTGCTTCTGGTGCTTGTCGAAGGGCCAAGACTGCCCTTTCCTTTCCTCAGATCTCAGTTTGCCTCCATTCTTTTTATCTTTTTCACCTGCATGCATCTCGGTGCCCAGTGGCAACCTTCATTAGAGCACATTCCACAGTTACCTTTTCCATCATTAATTTCCTTCCTGTGGTCCTGGAAGTGTGGCTGGACGGTGGGCACAGCTTCTGTTAGGCCTAGTTTCCTTCATGCAGCCTTCACAAGAATGATTCGTTCCCTTCTTCCTCATCCTTTATCTCTTGTTACACCCCCACTTGCTTCCTCTATATTCTAACCATTTTGTAAGCTGCCATTGACTCCTCTGCTGCCTGTCTGGAGCTCTGCTGTTTAGGCAGGACCTTTCTCTCCTTGCTCCAGCTCACCCCTGCCCACCCCTGCAGCTCACATTGCCTGAGCATGCACACTGCCCCAACTGGTCTTCCTGGAAGGTGCCCGGTTCTGTGCTTCTCTCCTGGAATCTTCGGATGGCAGATAACAAGAATCCCAAGTTTTTAGAAGGCAATTCTCTCTCTCTCTCTCTTTTTTTTTTTTTTTACATTTCTTTCTTTACCCTAGGGCATAGTATCTGTAAGGAGACACTTTGGGAGGGGGTTATGTCAGGTGGGTTTCATTTGAAGTAGTTGGAGTTTCCTTCTCTGTGGCAAGCGTATTCATTCCAGGCAAGGTCAGGTTCCTGCCAGCTCAGCTTCATTTCCAGGGAGTAGATTAAAGAGCCAGGCATGCAGGAGGCTGCTGTTGAATGCTCTAGGATTTCTGTTGAACTTGCAGGTGGGTCCCCTAAACTCAGGAGAGATGCAGGGACTGGTAGCTCACTATGGTCTGGAGACACTGATTCCTGGTGGTGGTCACTCTTTCCTTAGTTTGAATCCCTCCTTCTGGCTCTGAATCTGGACTTTGCTCCTTTGCTCACTGCTCTGCTCCAGCAAGGGACTCTGGGCTGGGCTGTTGTCCTGAGTGCTCTCCTTTGGAAGAGCTGGGAACAGGCAGGAGTTGAGAGGCCTGGGTCGGGTCAAGGCTGAGCCACTGCCTCTGTTTCTCAGGGAGCTGCACGGGCTGCTCTGCCACCTTCTCGGTGCTGAAGAAGAGGGTAAGCCTTGTGTGCGTTTCTTGGGGGCAGTATGCGTGTGCAGGTTGAGTTGCGGGGGTTTTGGAAGGGATGTGTGGGAGTTATTGGTGCAGTGTGATTCCTTCTTGGATCACCTTGGTTCCCGTGGTTTACTCAGATGAGTGTATCTCGCCCACAATAGTGGCAGGATCCGTGGGAGGAATCAGCTGATGGAAGGGAGGGAGGTGCCCTGGGGCCAGGGGATGTGCAGGGATGGGTCTGATACTGGCCTTGGCTCTTGTCTGCAGCGGAACTGCAGTAACTGTGGAAACAGCTTTTGCTCTCGGTGCTGCTCTTTCAAGGTGCCTAAGTCCTCCATGGGGGCCACAGGTGAGTAGTGCAGGTATCCAGGGGTCAGGGGACAGGGAGGGCGTGGCTGCTTTCCTCCCCATTCTAGAGGGACGCTGCGGGGGAAAGGAGCGAGGTGTCAGGGAGACGTTAGAGAACCCGGGATCCTAGTCTGAGGCCCTTAGTAATATCTTCTCTGTCCCCTTAAAAAACAAAACAAAACTGCTATGAAATATTTGATACATGCCAGTAAGTACATGAAGTATACCTGTAAATTATAAAGCCTAATAAGGAAATGAATACCTGTGAGTGCTTCACTGAAGTTAAAGAAAACAACAGTGTTAACACTGGTGGGTTCCACAAGTGCCCCCGCCTGCCTTCCCCTGAGGAGTCCCCAAACCTGAATTTTCTTTTTTTCCCTTTGCCTTGCTAATACTTAACAAGATAGAATCATTTCTCTTTTTTCTATAAAAATGACATATACTCATTAATAAAGCAAAAGATATACCCATAAGCAAAAAGAAAACCATTCCTAGTTCCCCCCCCCCCCCCCCCCCCCAGAGAGAGCAGTTTTGGGAGGCTCGAATCCAGTCACAGCATGCACGTGGGACAGAAGTACATGTTCATAGTCTGAAGGGAAGATCAGGTGTTAGGTACTGCCTCATAATATGTTACAACCTTAAATCAAGTATTTTTTTCCTTCTGATCATTAAAGTGATGCATGCTTATTTGGAAAATTTGGAAATTACTATGCAGAAAAAAATAATCCTGTAATCTTGCCACCCAGAAATAACCTCTGTTAAAACATTTTGGAAAATTCTCTTCTGGTATTATATTTAAAAAACATTTAAAGGTGTTAAGGTGTTCCATTGGTGCCAAACAATGTTACTGCATAGAACACTTGGGAGAGGCCTGCTCTTGGCAGGCAGGTGGAAAGAGAAGTCTCTGAAGATGGACTAGTGGCCTGGGCCGGAGTGGGGGTGCTGGGCAGTGGGTGGTCTGTGTGGTGCCCTTAGGGGGTGGGGTTCTGGTGGGTGGCTGGCACCTTGAGCCCAAGGGCACGAGGAAGCCTCTCACCAAGCTCTTCATCCTTTTCAGCCCCCGAAGCCCAGAGAGAGACGGTGTTTGTGTGTGCTTCGTGTAACCAGACCTTGAGCAAGTGAGAAGAGCGGCCATGGTCCAACTAGGCACAGGACCCTGGGGCTACAATAGATCCCCACTCCCCCCACCCCTAGCTGCAGTGGTGTTGCTGGGCACAGGGGACCTGCACGCTAAGTAGGCTTCTCCTTCCTTACCTCCCTGACTCCACCCAGGTATTAGAGCTGTTCCCCACGCCTGTGGATGGCCCGTCATGGCCCCCCTCAAACCCCAGAGGGGAGAGGAACCGTTTGAGAGCCTGCATGTTTGGCCTGCTCTGTCTTGGGCTGAGTGGATTCCAGGAGAAGTAGGGTTGGCCAGGATGGGCTAGAGAGCAGCAGTGAGCTAGGCTTGGTCTCCATCAGGATTTCTGATGATCAGGACTAGCCTCTTGCCAGCTGGGAATTCTAGGGTTCCTGAGTTCTTCCCTTACTGGTTATTGAGCCAGGCCCTTGGCCTCAAAGAGCCTGCAGAAGGGGTGTGATTGGGCCACACCACAATGCAGCTGTTTGGATGTCACTCCAGTTATCAGGATTTGGTAATTTCCCCACCAGAGGGTTTGGACAGGGCTCAGGAGACCAGAGATGCTTATAGAGGCAGAGTTGAATTCCATGTTCCCCAGAGGAGACCATGGGTAGGAGGGGCATGGCAGGCTCTTTCAGTATTAAGTGAAGCAAAGCATAGAGAAGCCCCAGCAGCTTGCAGGACCTCAACCCCACCTTGCAGAGACTCTTGACTTGCTGATTCTCACCCTGGCTCTTCTCAGCTCCCCCCAGCTCCCCCCGGGCAGTCATGGGGCTTTCAGATCATTCCTGTTTCCCCTGCTCAGAGCATACAGCAACCCTCCATGGCCCAGAGCTGCTGCTTCTCCCACTCCCCCTTGTCCCATGGAGTGTGAGGGCGGATCAGTGGAGCAGTGGTCCTGAAGGCCCTGATCTCAGGGGCTGGCGTCATGTAGGATCTTGCTGCGTTGGGTCCTACATTCCAGAGCTTTTCCCAGCAGAGTACTCTTAGTTATGGAATAAGGTAACTTATCCTCTTTCCAGCAATTTCATATTCACTTTTGGACTCCTTGGGGTTCAGGGTCTCTGTCCTTAAACTGTGAGCTGGCTCAGGCGCCATTCCCTGCCCTAGAGCTTCCCTGCCTTTTTGAAGTATTTATTTATTTATTTTATGGTTCCTGGGAACACATGTCACAAGGATTGGGATGAGGTGGATGGGGGCTTCTCCTATCTTGGGGTTCTTCCCCAAAGTCCTAGGCTGCCTGGAACCCAGAACCATGGGAGGCTGAGATATTTCTGCAGCCAAAGTAGAGACCTGAGGAGGTAGTTGGGGTGAGAGGAGACCCATCCTTGGCCAGCTTCTACCTAGGCCCACCAGTCTAGCTTGGGCTCAGCAACCAGGGCACTGCTTTAGGCCCTGCTGAACAAGCTGAGCCTTGGAATATCCCCTTCCTTGGGCTCCTTTGTCCTGCTATGAAACGAAAGTTAACTCCCCTCTGCTTTCTTTACACTGGAGAGAAACTAAAAGGATCTTTGTGTATATGGAGAATTGTCAATAAAAAGGCCTCAATGCTTATGTTCTGTCGTGGTCCTTGTGCTAACCCTCTCCTTAAAGCTGGAGATCCAGCCCTCTCCCAGCACTGCCTCAGTCTACAGGACTGGGCTGTGCCTGCAGAGTAGGGTTGGTGTCCGGCCTGCTGGACACCGTCAGTGGCAGGCACATGGGGGCTGATGCCTGGTCTGTGTTTCAGCTGGGGGCAGCCAGGAGGAAACCGGTGCCTTGCACACAGGAGGGTCCCCTCTGATGGTTGTCGGATTTCCTTGAGGCTCTGTCTTATGAACTAAATCATGAGGATCTAGTGCTGGGCAGGGGTTGGAGTTGGGACTGTAACGTAGTAAACACTAAGCACTGCAGACTTTAGAAATTGGAGAGATTTTAGCTAATTCCTTGGAGAAAACTAAAAAAGGTCCATCCTTGGAGAGGCTGAGAGCCAACAGGAAAAGGATTTACTGTGAGAACTGTATATGCAGCTGGGTTGGGTGGGGCGCACACTGGGTGCCAGGCACCGTGGTAGGTGCTTTTCATGCATTGTCTCACATAATCCTCACAGTGACCCTATGAGGTACGCATTGTCCTTCCCATTTTACAGCTGAGGAAATGTAGCAGGGAAGGCTTTGCACGGCACTTTGCAGACCAGGAATGGGTCTGACCTGTGCCTTGCAGACAGTAGGACTTGGACAGTAAAGAGGAGGGAGAGAACCTGCCTCGGGGGGGGTTGAGGTTATATGGCAGCTGCATATTCCTAGTCTCATGCATGTGCTTCTCAGACCGCTTCTCAATAAAAAGGCCTCAAGCTGCTTATGTTTCTGTTGTGGGCTAGGGGAACAGGTAGCCTTGTGGAGGAGCTCCCCAACCTTCCGATGCCCAGCAACCCCACCTCCTTTGGCAGGGTCTGTTTGAACATCCCAGAGCAGCACATTCCATTCTCTGGCACAGCTGGTGGCTGGGGATTTTGGATTCCCCTGGCTCAGGGTTTCTTCGTGGCCCCGGTAGAGGACTGCCTTCTAGGCTGGTTCCAGCCAATCACACATTCCAGCAGCAACCACTCCCCATGCTGAATTTCCCAGGGAGTGAACTATAGCTACAATTATAGCCATCTAAACAGTTGTGGGATGTAAGCTTCCATTGTGGGGACCAGAAAGGCTGGATGCTGTCAGGGCTGACATGGGGGGAGGGATTGGGCGGGGCTGTCTGTAGGAATCCGGAGAAAAGCCATGGTTAGAGGTTGCCTCTGCCTCTGTCAGGGCCTTTAGATTGGGATCAGAGCAGGGCTTCCAGAAATTCTCCTGTGATGTAGGGTGGTAGAAGCATGGCTACCTGCACTGCCTGTCCTGTCCTGTCCTTGGCATTGCTCCTGCAGACATTAGAATAGTGGTTAAGAACATTAGGCCAAATCCTAAGCCTTTCATGTACAAATGGTGTGGCCTCCAACAATATACTTAACCTCTCTGAGCCTCAACCACCTCATCATTAAATGGGGATAGTAGTACTTAACTCAAAATTAGAATGCAGAAGTGCTTAGGGTAGTGTCTGCCACCCAGCATTATGTCTTCTCCCTCAATATCAGCTTACACACTACCTAAGGGTATATTATATTTTCTGAAACCAAACCCCCAAATGTTGGTCTGTAACCCTTTAAAAAGGAATAATTCTGACTTGTAGATCAAATGCTCTGTCCTTTCCCATCTGCCAATAGTGTTTCTTAGTTGCTTAATGAATCCAGTAGGAATTTACTGAGCACCAACTATGCACAGGCACCATGCCAACTCATGGCTTTTGAGTAATAAAAATACTAATGATCATTTAATGTATGTTTTCTACATGCTGGCATTGTTTTCAGGTACTTCTAAGACATTTTCTTGCTTAATATGCAGCCATCCTGAGAAGTCGTTATTACTTCATTTTACAGCTGGGCAGTTAGGTTCAGAATTGATCTCAGTGTCACACAATTGCCAAGCCACAGGACAAGGCCACGTGCCTTCTCTTTCCCCGAACCTGCGTGCTAGTTGTCTACCCCACATCCTTCCTATGCTTCGCTATTAGGTTGATTTAAAAAAACAACCACCTGGTTTTAAAACAACAACAACTACTTTGTTTCCCCTGCTCTCTTACAGTCAGGGTGGCCCTGCTGCATTGCTTTGGCCAGTGAGTTGAAAGTGGAAATCTACCAGGTGGGACTTATTGGAAATTACTGTTTTTCCACTTTTGCTCTTAGCAACTTCCCCAGCTAGCTGCCTGGACCGTGGTTGTGAAGTTGGAAGGAGGAGGTATCATTCTGTAAGCATGAGAGAAAACTTCCCCCACCCCACCCCTTCATGGCAGAGCAGAAAGGCAGAAGGGGCCTGGGAGGTGGAGGGCCCAAAAGGGCAGCTGCAGCCATCCTGGACTGCCCACCTGCAGACCTCCAGACTGAGCAGCGGGATTCCCGTGCCATGCGGTCACATGGCCTTGTTCACTGATACCCTTGTTCACTCTCAGGGCAACGCTAGCTCCCAGTCTCCAGGCTTCCAGAGGGTAGACAGGGCAGGGTGGTGGGGCTCAGAACTTGCAGGGCTTTCTTGGTCTTAGGGTGGAGTTTTCTCCTCTGGCACCAGGTGTTGGGGGACAGCAGATGCGTGCAGAGCATAACTCTGACCCTGTCGCAGGGGTGGGTGGAGAATGCCTGGAGAGGGCTCATGAGCCGGCCTAATAGAGCCCTCATACCGGGGCCAGAGCCTGATCGAGGTCAGCATTGTATTCTGGCCAGAAGCCGGCCTGAAGTCCTGTGTGTTCAGTGAAAAGATAATCCCTGGTCCTGGGTGACCGTGGAAGTGTCTGTAAATATTTGGTCAGGGCAGGAGGTGGGGAGACAAGGGGCAGATTCAGGGAGCTGGGTGAGCTGGGTGAGGGTGGGTGACGTAGAGGTGGGTAGAAGCAAGCAGGGACCACCAGGGAGAGGATTTGTGGGTGGGCTGTGGGACCACCTGCTGGGTAGCTCTCAGGGGAGCATGGGTCACACTGGCCCCAGAACAGAATTCGGAGCCCTCTGGCCTTTCTGGGGATGCGTTGAGGTCACCTGCCTCTGAACCCCTGAAGCCAAGTTTTTCCTCCCCTCAAGAGAATGGTGCTCTCTTTTTTCTCTTTTTTGGAGGAGCAGCCTTCAGACTGGATTAAGAATCCCAGCTCTATCCCCACTAGTGAGGACAGCCTCTGTGGGGGAGTCCTGACCCCTGCTCTGGGTACATCTGCCCCACCCATCTCTTCTCTGGCACCTGCTGGGCATTTGAGCGGTAGCAACTTCTTGCCTTCCTTTCAAGCCTTCTCCCCTTCCTGCCCCATCCTTCTCAAGGCAGCAGCTAGCATCCCTCCAAGTCCACCGAAAAATCCCATCCAGTATGGTGCTCTGCCCCCACCCCGCCGTGGACCACGCCTCTTCCAGCTCCTCCCCCTCTTCTGGCCTCAGTTGTTAGCCCGTCTAATAGTGGTCCCTAACCCTGGCTGCCCACCATCCCCGGGAACATCTAAAATGCCTGATTTCTGAGCCCTTCATGAGAGAGTCTGGTTTAATTGCTCAAGGGGTCCAGTATTTTGTAAAGCTCCCTGGAGGGTTCTTGCGTTAAGATGCACATTCTGATATAGTAGGCCTGGGGTGGGGCCTGAAATGCTGCATTTCTAAGTGCCCAGGCCTCCCTGATGCCGCTGGGGGTGTGCCTCTATTTCCTCTAGGTCAGGGACCAGCACCCAGGGGCCGACAGCTGAGGACTAGGAGGGACACAGTCTGGCTTCCTGCTGTGCAGAGCAGCACCCTGGCTCCCCTTGGCCAGGCATTGCTCATGTGTGGGAGAAACCGGGTCTCTGACTAGGAGAAGGCAGCTGTGTTCCTCCTGGGGCTGCTTGGACAAAAGGTCAGCCCTCTCTAGGGCTGTGGCCCTGTCTTTGGGGCTATCTAGGACCTTACAGAATCTTGGGGTGCTGCTCTTCTTAGGCATTCCAAGTATGCCCATATGGAGAGCCTGTGTGTTAAGAGAAGGGCCGCTTTTTGAAAACTCCATTCTAAGGCCTCCTCACCCCAACCTCTTGGCTGACAAAGAAATCACCTGGTCAAACCCAACTGTTGTTTTCTTTGATTTAATCAAAACTGAAGCCCTACCTGTGTCAGATGTCTACACCTATGGCCTCCCATGCACCATCAGGGCAGGGAGGCAGTGTAGAGGCTGAGGCAGCAGGCCAATGTGGGGAGGTGGGGCGGGGGCACGGTGGGGTGTGGGGGTGCAGAGAGAGGCTGCTTGAGGCTGGGCTGGACTTGCTCTGGATCCAGCGGGCACCCCAGGCCTCAGGGCAGGGGTGGGGCAGAGGTGGGGGAGGCAGGAAGGTGCTGGCTGCCGGAGAGCACAGAAAGGGCCCCGGAGGGAGAAGAACTGTCCCCCACTAGCAGCTCAGCCTACTATTGCCACCTCCCTCTCCAAGGTGAGCCTCCGCTACTAATAGCGGGGAGCTGACACCATCGTCCTCTCTGGAAGCTACCTCAGGCTGCCCACAGCCCTTGCACCCTTCCCTGGTTCTCTCCTTCCTTGGCCGACTTTCTGAGACCTGGGGTTCCCCACGAGTGAGAAGGCTCTGCTCCTAAGTGAGGAAGCCCAAGATCCTAGGGACCCTAGAGAACCCTTGGTCAGCTAGGACAGCTCCCCACAGCCCCTTAGGACCTGTGCCAGTAACAACTGTTCAGGAAAGGACCCTCAGGCAGGGGCTGGGGGAGCGGGGAGCCGGGTGAGGTCAGGATGGGAGAGGATGGGGGTGGGGAAGGCTCCAGGGGCAGGGGAAGGGAGCAAGGCCCAGCTGGCTGCACTGGGCAGGGGGAGCTCCCTTCAGTGGGGTTCTGTGACCCCGTACAAGGAGGGGTAGTGGAAGGAGCAGGGATAGGAGAACATGTACTTGACCGCGAACTTCATCTCCTTATTCGTCCTGTCCCAGCGGTAGACGCCCACGAGCAGCAGCTGCCCGCTCACCTTGCGGCCCATGACCAGGAAGCTGCCCGCCAGGCTGTCCAGCTGCGGGCACAGGCAGCTCGCGCCGTTCTTCACGTACAGCGCCAAAGCCTTGATGTCCTTGCGGTCCAGGCCTCCTGACTTGAGCAGCTTCTTGTTTTTCTGCACTCCAGTCAGCTTCAGGTCCCCGTTCTCTCTCTTGATCTCCTTGATACGCATTTTAATCACTGTGGGAGGGACCGAAGGGCTTGCTCAGGACACTGGTGGCCCCAGGTCAGGGCTGCCCTTCCGGAGCCCCCGGCTCAGGGAGCCTCCCCCCTGTGGGCCGTGGGAGAGGTGGCGCTCACAGGGGCGTGTTCTAAGATTAATGAAGCTCCTTCCATGTGCCGGACTTTTCCCGACAGTATCTCATTTCAATCTCAAGGTCCAGGGAGGGGCTGTGACCTGCTCGAGCTGAGCCTTTCCACAGCACCAAATGTAGGGTGGAGGTCTCTCCACAGGGAGCAGAATGGGGTGCTGGGTTTCCCAGGGAAGGAAGAATCAGGGATGAGACTGACTGCCAGGGGTGGGGCTTTGGTGGTCCTTGAGATGGAGGCAGGCTGGGTTCCAGGATCGTCTGGCTCAGATTTCTGGTTGTGAGTAATGAGACTGTGCGTGTGGCGTGGAGCAGGTGTGAGTATGTGTGTTGTAAGTGTGTGCAGAAAGTGTGTAACTGTAATGTGTGTGTGAGTGTGAGTGTGGTTTGAGCAGTGGTGGGTTAGAAAATGCTTAGCAACTGGTTCTGGGGAGGGTGCACCTGATCTGTAGTGTTTGCTCATTTCCATGGGGTAAGGACTCCCCCCACGACCCGGCCCCTCGCTGAACGTGGACTTGGGAAGAGATGGGCACAATTGGCTCTTGCTGGTGTGAACCAGCTCCAGCACACCATTGTCATTTGTGCATGTGTACGATTGTGTGTACAGGACTGTGTGGATGAGAGTGTGCTTGTGGCAGGAAATGGACGAGTGGGGTGGTGGTGGAGTGGGGTACTGAGGGCACAGCACCTAATGTGGTTGGGAAGAGGGAGTTCTGGGTTTGGGGGAGACCAGTCAACTGGACTCATCCCTCTCTTCTTCAGGCCTCTGGGCCTCCATCTCTGTGAGCAGCCAGAGAATAACTGTGCTCACCAAGGGAAGGAAGTGTCCTAAAATCACTTTTCTTTCTCTCTCGTACACACAAAACATGCAAGAGCAGTATTCTCTTTGCAAACAGGCTGACAATATAAAGACCCTCTGCATTAGGGACATTGTAATTAGCTCTTTTCTATTAACAGGAGGCTAAGACACAAAACAAAGACCTGACTTGGCAAAGATCACTGCGCTGGACTAGATCATTGTCCCAGGTGCCTCAGGAATGGGGAGGCTCCAGGGTGACGATGTGGGGACAGCTGACCACAGCTATCCTGGCCAGAGGTGTACCAGGTGCCAGGCAGAGGCACCCAGGATGAGGGAGCTCCGTGTCCACCCTGGAGCCCGACTCTCGCCTATACTCCCAGCCATCTCCAGGCTCAGCCTGAATCCCCCAGAGACATACTGGCCATGGGAACCCCTCTGTGGACAGTGCCAAGGAGGGCAGGCCTTGAGGGGCATGGAGCCCTGAGATACTGTGCACGAATGGGTGCACTCCTCTGGGGAGGGGGTTCATGGTTATCATGATGCAGAAACTGTAGGGATTCACTGTGATGCTGTGAGCATAGGTGTGGGGTGGTCGGGGCAGTGACTGTGTGGGCCCCACACTCACCAAAGTCGCTGGCGCACATCTGCTCCATGAGGCCATCGGTGCCCTGCTCCTTCTCACACTGGATGCAGATCTTGGTTACTGGTGAGAGAAGATTGGGGAGGGTGGTTAAGAGACGGGGGTCCAAAGGTCCCCTGTGGGTACAGGCTTTCCTACTGACCAGTCACCTCACTCTGCCAACCCTCCATTCCTTGGCAGGAAAGGGGATAGAGGCCACAGCAGCACCTGCCCACTGAGTGGTCGTAATAATTCAGAGAGACAAGGTTGGGTGGGGACAAAACTGCCCAGGTGGGTGCAACGATTGCCCCACAACAGCTGTGGCCATCATGTGCATTGTGTTCTCAGTTTTATCCCATTTAATCCTCAATCGAGTAAGTAGGTATTTTATTCCTATTTTAGAGAAAAGGAAACTGAGGCCCAGAATGGTTACCCCAGTCTGCAAAGCTAGAGAGGGTCAGGTTTCAGACTCAGGATTTGTGGTTTCTGGTCTGGTGCTGGGGTGGGGGTATTGCTGGGGTCTTTCTAGGAATAAAATGCTGGTGGGTCCAGGCAGGTGGGTAAATGAGTGAAGTTGGCTGGGTGGGGACTAAGTAGCCCCCTCTAACATGAGCAGCTTAGCATGGACAGAACTAGTCTTTAAAAGGAAGCCATAACTCTTAATTTTTATATGGAATATCCTGAACTTTATCCTTTGGTCACAGACACTTCTTCAGCCTACCCTGGCCCTCAGGACACCCTGCTCCGGCCTGACCTTTGCTCCAGCCTGCTAGGTCGCGGCCTTATCTGGGCATCCATCACTGGGGAAAAAGAAGGGCTCAAAGAGCCTGGGGGAGGGCAGAGAGCAGAGCCAGGTGGAATTTCCTTGGTCCTCAGGCTGTTAATGTTTGGGCTCCAAGAAAACCAGCAAAAGCCCTGCAGAGATTCCTGCTGGGACTGCGCAGTCCTGCTGCTGGCTCTCTTCCCCTGCTTCCTTTTCTGATTTCCAACCTCCAGGAATCCGGGTTTCCCTTCCCTCATCCCTTCCCATCTCAGGAACCCCTCACGCAATAGCCACCCTCAGGAGAGGGCCTGGGTCAGGTAGGGTGGGGAGACGGGGCAGGCCACCCATCAGCAACTGAGAAAAGTGCTTTCGGAATGGTAGGAGTGGGTGGGCTACCAAAAAGAGCAGTGCTGCGCCTTTGGGGAGTCCCAGCTTGGTGTCGCTTAGACTCGGCATCAAACCCCCCCCACACACACACACACCATTTACCCGCCTGTGTGAGGCTCTGGGGTCCCGGGCTTGGGTGGGGGCTTACAGGGCCGCGAGGGGACTCCCCGCACGGCAGGGGGTGGGGCGAGCGAACCCCGGAGCTGCCGCGTGGGACTTCACGACGAAAGGGAGCTTGAAATGGGGAGAAGTTAGGGGTAATGGGATTGGGCGGAGGACTTAAGATCTTCGAGATTTCGGGGATCGGGTGGGATCGCCTGCTGTGTTAAACTAAGCAACTCGCTCAGGGGCTCCTTGCTCGGCGGAGAGCCTGACTCGCCTGTCCCGACCTCCTCTCCCAGAGCAAACTCAAACGGCTCCCAGCCCGGAAAGTCGGGAACGGGGCTGCAGGTGGGAGAAGCTGGAAGCGGGGCGGAGCAATAGCTCAGGCTTAACCTAGACCCCGACATTCTCCGGAGGCTGTAGAACACTTATGGGGGACGCCCCGGAATGGGGGGGCCTTCAGTTTTAGGGGCGGCCCGGCCCAGGGATCCCGGCAGCTTGTGAAGGGGGACGCCGCGAGAGGCGCCGAGGTCTTCAGAGACGAAGCTGGGGTGCCGGAGAAGTGCGGGACGTGCAGAGCCTCCTGGAGGCCCCGCGTGCGGACGCGGGACGGCTGTCCCGGAGCGCAGGGCTGAGCACAGGCCTGTGTGTGTGTGTGTGTGTGTGTGTGTGTGTGAAGGGGGGCGGCCACCTCCCGGGGCTCGCACAGTGCGCCGAGGGGCTGGGGGGCGCCGCGTCTGTCCCGGACCCGCCGGGCTGCGGGAAGGCTTGCTGGGGACCCAGGCTCGTCGATGCGCGCCGGGCGACAGCGGCGGCGCTACCTGGAGGCCCGGAGGGGGCCGGCTGTCCGAACTGCAAGGTGATGCAGAGGTCGTCGCTCAGCGGGAACTTGTTGCAGTTCAGCATCTCGGGCCAGGGGAAGCCGTAGGCCTCCATGAGCGGACCGCAGCCGGCGCGCACGGCCTCGCACAGCGAGCGGCACGGGTACAGGGGCCGGTCGAAGCAGACCGGCGCGAAGAGCGAACAGAGGAAGATCTGCGTGTCGAAGTGGCAGTGTCTGTCCAGCAGCGGCAGCCAGCTCCGCGAATGCTGCCTCACCTCGGCCAGGCTCTCGTGCTCCAGCAGGTTAGGCAGCCGCATGCGCTTGTAGCCCACGTTGTGGCAGAGCTGCAGGTCGGCGGGGATGTCGACGCACCGCGGCAGCTTGGAGGACGCGCGGCCGTTCACCGCGTCCGCCTGCCGGCCCAGGTAGTCATTCTCCTCGCCGCGAGCCGGCGCCGCCCGCAGCGCCCCCAGCAGCAGCACCAGCGCGACCGCCCGCGTGCCCCCAGCCGCCACCTGCATGGCTTCACTCTCCAGGCGCGTGCAGCGCAGGCTCCCGAAGCTCAGTGCACCGCGCCCTCGGGTGCTCCGGCGTGCGCCCCCGACCCGGCCGCTCCGGTGTAGCCGCCGCCGCTGGGGTCACCTAAGAGGACGGCTGCCAGCGCGCAAAGTGATCCGGGTACCTCCCACCTCGGGGCTCCAGCCCAGATACCTCCCACCTCCGGGCTCCGGCCCAGACTTCGACGCGCGCCGCATCCAATCTCCGACAGCCGGGCCCCCAGCCCCAAGGCGGGGAGGTAGGGCGGAGCCTCCCCAGCCCCTCCCTCCAAGCCCCCCGCGTCCCGTCCCCCGCCGAGTCGCGCGCGTCTCTCTTTCTCTCTCACCCTTTGTCGATGCCACAGCCCGGTCTCGCCTTGCACTTCTCTCCAGGACTCCTCCACCTTTCTCGGCATTTTACTCACCTGCGTCTTCTCCCGTCTTCCCCCTTATCTTTCTCCGTCATAGCTTCTCCTGTTCCTTTGCTCACTCTTCCTATCTTATCTCGATCTTTCTCCCTTTGCTCTGTTTTCTCTTTCCTTACAGCTGAGTTCTTGCTTCTCCCAGCGAGAGGTTTCTTCTGGCTGCTCACACCTCCTAGTTCAGTTCTTCTTCCTTGTTTGCTGAGCGGCTCCTTGGTGTCAAGTCAGCACCGTGCTGGCTCCTGGGGAATCAGAGAGGGTAAGACCCAAAGCTTACCTCCAGGGGCCTCACAGCCTTGTGGGGACGAAGATAAGCACAGCTTCTGTTTAGTGAGCTCTTACGAAGTGCCGGGGACCCGACATGGCACTTTGCAACCTTACTGAGGACTATTTCTAATGATAGCTAATACTTAGTGGGTGCCAGGGGGTTGTGCTAAGCACATTGCATAAATTGCCTCATTTATTTCTATACTGTATATAGGTATATACAGTATACCTTTACTGCTATAGGTGGGCACTACTATTATCCCACTTTACAGATAAGGATACTGAGGCGAGAGAGGCTAGGTAAGGATTGGTGCTAGAATTTGCACTGGTTGGTCTCATTCCAGAGTAAGAATTTAGGTACAACCAGAAGGTCTGGATTCCTAAGCTGCAGGCCTAATTGCTCAAAGAGGTAAAGTAGCTGGTCATTTGTCACACAGTCCATGAGTAAAGGAGCCAGGATTTGAATCCAAGTGCTGAGAATTTAACATAAATTCCAGTCCAGTGTAGGAAATGCTATAGGAGGAATAAATACCTCCCAGGAGCTGGGAAGAGGAAGGAATTGCGTGTCTTTGAGAAGGGTATCTAGGGAAGCATGGAGAAGAAATGACTTTCAGGAATGCTGTGCTTGGTATCTTTCCCTTCTCTCGGAGCTCTGCCTTCCATTCACTTTCTTTCAGTAGGAGCCTTGGATGCAAGGCTTGATGGGGGACTCCTTTGTGAGAACTCGCTCTCTGACCTCACCTTCCGGCCTTTGGTGGTGAGGGTGACCTGAGGAGGTGGATGGTAGGAGGGCTTGGGGTCCTCTGGGGGCTGGCCCTGTCGGAAAGCAGGAGTGCAGGGCAGCCGCCTCTTCTCCACTCTTTCCCTGATTTGTGACCCCAAGCCCCACCCTGTCCTCCTGAGCGTTTGCAGAGCTCCTCTCTTCCATGGGCCTGTCTTTGAGTGGTAGTGGACAGGGGCGAGGGACCACTCCTCTTAATGGTCAGCAACCCCCTAGGGCACACCGATGATGTGCAGGGCACGGGGTGGGGTGTGGATGAGGATACGCAGGCAAAAGACATCAGACCTCCTGCTTCATTTGCTCTAGTCGTGAAAAAAAGACACGGGGCATGACAGCTGAGGCAGAAGAAAATTCAGGGGTGGACACGGCCCCAGGGGCACGGCAGGAAGACCTAGCTGGGTCCATGTACAGCAAGCTGAGGGCCGTCCCTTCTCCTTTCTCCCTTCCTAACACCAGCTAGAAAAGAGGTCGTCAGAGAGGTGAAGGGCTGGTCACTGCAAGGCCAGGCAGCCTGGTGTAGTAGTGGTACAAAAACTTGGGCTTTGCAGAACAGAGGGAGCCAGGTTCAAGTCCTGGCTCCTTACTAGAGCTGTGACCTTTGGCTCATGCGTAACAATGCTGACCCTCAATTTCCTTGTTTGTTAAATGGAAATTCCTCAACAGTTATTGTGAGGGACATAAAAACCAATTGTGGAAAGCCTCCCACACAGTGACAACACGTAATAGACACGTTAGACCCTGAAAAGGGACATGTGAATTTAGGACAGAAATGTGGTGTGTGTTATATAAAGTCCCCTTGGTCACCCTGGTCCTGGCTCTGGGTCCCTGTGCTCCAGCTCCCTGCCCCGTGGCTTGGCAGGGCTTTTGGTCTACAGGGGAGCTGTGGCTGTGGGTGTTGGCCTTGGGTACTGTGCAAGGTGCCCATTCCCTGAGCAGATTGTTGGCTGTGCGTTTCTTGATGTCCCACCACGTGGCTGAGACAGAGTGGGGCATGCTGTGGCTGGTTATGTAAGAACTGCACATGGCCAGAGAGCTGGGTGAGTCTGTTTCTGGCAGCTCCAAAGGGCAGTGGGGCTGGGCTGGAAGCTTCCTGGAAGAGGGTGGTGGACACTCCTTATCTGCAAATTGTGACTTGGGCACCCCAAGGCTTCCTGAGTGAGGAGGAGAGCTCTGATAGGAACAGAGCCCAGATGAGAGCCACCCCTGGGACAGTGGGCAGGGCAGTGCTCCTGCTGCAGCCTGAGCAGGGAGAAGGCTGCTCTCGGATGTGGTACCCCTTCCTGATAGGCTGACCAGGGCCTAGGCAGCTGGGCAGAACACCTGGCACACTGGGCTCCTGTCCATCTTGGAGCTTCTTTTGTCTATCCACTGATGGAGGGCACCATTTGTTCAGAAGAATGTGTATTCGTGGTGTGTTGTGAACCAAATTATAAATAGGTAGATACCTCTTAGGTCAAATTTGTGAGTTATACCATCAAATCCTACATTTTCCTACTTTTATAATCATCTACTTCAGTGATTGTCAAAGTGTGGTTGGGGTTCCCCCAGAGAACCTTTCAAGGGATCTCCAAGGTCAAAAACAGACATACCACAAAGATCCATTCAAAGAATAAGGTAGATCAAGGGATGCTAAGGCAGCAGTGTGTCTTAGTTTCCTGGCTTCTAAAAGAAATAGGATACAATGGGTTGGCTCAAACAATGAAAATTTATTGGCTCCCGGATTTGAGGCTAGGAAAGGTCAAAAGTCGAGGAGTTATCAAGGTGATGCTTTCTTCCTGAAAACTATGGTGTCCTGGGGCTGCTGCCAGGGCAGTGGCTGTTCTTGTCCTTGGCTTTTCTGTCATACGATAACGTCCATGGCAATTTCTTCTCTGTTCTCTTCTGGGTGCTGTTGACTTCAGACTTAATCCTATGTTTTTCTCCCAGTGTGTCCAGATTTCAATCTGCTCATAAAGAACTCCAGTAATCTGGATTAAAGCCCAAGGTGATTCAGTTGGTGATTCACAAGGTGATTCACCCCTAAACTGAAGTAGCATCTTCACGAGACCCCATTTATAATGGGTCCTCACCCACCAGGATGTGGACCAAGACCGAGAACATGTCCAGTGTTCTGGGGTACAAGATTCAGTTCACCACACAGTGTGAGAAAAGTTTACTGACACGATTTCTGGTTTCACAGTGCAGTTAATATTTAAGGAACTACCAATTGTCAAGTTTTGGTGTGTAGTATCAAAGAAAATATCTGCAATTATTTGAAAAAGGTGATTAAAACACTCTTTTTTCCCAATTACCTATCTGTATGAACTGGATTTTCTTCAAATACGTCAACTAAAACAATGTACTGCAACAGACTAAATGTAGAAGCAGAAAGGAGAATCTAACTGTCTTCTATAAAGCAGGCTTTAGAGTGATCTGCAAAAATTCTTGATATTCTCACAAGCAGTGGAGACAACCAAATCAATAGGCTGAGCCCCCAGTCTTGGGGTTCGTTCATATGAAACTTATCCCCACAAAGGATAGGCTAAGCCTACTTAAAATTAGGCCTAATTAGGCCCCAGGAGATGTGCTCAGATGTGGCCTCTCTCTCAGCCAACATGACAAGCAAACTCACTGCCCTCCTCCTCTCTACGTGGGACATGACTCCCAGGGGAATCATGTTGTCTTCCTGGCAACGTGGGACAGAAATCCTAGAATGAGGACTAGAATGGGACTCAGCACCAAGGGATTGAGAAAACCTCTTCGACTGAAAGGGGGAAGAAAGAAACAAGACAAAATAAAGTGTCAATGGCTGAGAGATTCCAAACAGAGTCAAGAGGTTATCCTGGAGGTTATTTTACGCATTATATAGGTATCACCTTTTTAGTTAAGGTGTAACAGAGAGGCTGGAGGGAACTACCTGAAAATGTAGAGCTGTGTTCCAGTAGCCATGTTTCTTGAAGATGATTGTATAATGATATAGCTTTCGCAATGTGACTGTGTGATTGTGAAAACCTTGTGCCTGATGCTTCTTTTATCTAGCTTATAGACAGATGAGTAAAACATGTGGATTAAAAATAAATAAATAATAGTGGGAACGAATGTTAAAATAAATTTAGTAGATTGAAATGCTAGCGATCAATGAAAGGGAAGGGTGGGGGTATGGTATGTATGAATTTTTTTCTGTTTTCTTTTTATTTCTTTTTCTGAATTGATGCAAATGTTCTAAGAAGTGATCATGATGATGAATATACAACTATATGATAAAAAAGAATGTTCATATTATATATTGATTGGTTTTATTAATAAAAATTTAAAAAAAGATCTGCAAAAATGCAAAACAATGACACTCATCACTACTTTGTTTTGAAAATATAAGTATTTTGTATAAACATTTGTTGTCTAAGTTTACATATAATGGGTTTATTGTTGCTATGTTAAATGAACTAATGAATAAAAATTTAAACATGCTGTTAAAATTTTGAATATGATAAATATCAATAGATACAACCCATATAAATAAAAGCTCTGGAAATCCTTATTAGTTTTTAAGGGTGTAAAGAGGTCCTAAGACCAAAAGTTTGAGAAGTGCTCATGTACTTTCCATTTCTGTTAGAATGTATAAAATCACTGCAATTGTGGGTTTGCTAATTTTTCATTTTTTTAATGAGTTTTTACTTTATATACTTTGAAGCACTATTGTTAATGGGGATAATGTTTCATGATTATTATATCTTCTGGTTGGATTGTAACTTCTATCTGTATGAAATATTCTACTTGCTCCTTCTAAGGCTTTAAGCCTTGGGGATAGTAATTCCATAAACAAAACCTGGGCTTTGGAGTAAAGTTGACCTGGGGTGAGTTCTCCCCATTTCCTAGCTGAGTGTCCCTGGGCATGTGTCTTTGGGGCTTTGAACCTCAGTTTCTTCATCTCTAAAATGGGGTTGATAACATCCATGGGTGGTAGTGAAGACTTACTGGGTTAATGGAGGAGAGAAGCACTGGCAGAGTGCTGGGCACATAGAGGCTCTGTGGTCAGTTATACAACAGGGCCACGGGCTGGGACACCTGCCCCTCCATGCCTCCTTGCCGATCCTTTAGGAGAGGCAGTATGGGGCAGTGGGAAGATCGCCCAGCTTGGATTCAGAAGATCTGAACTGTCCATTTTCAGTTGCCTCATCTGTGATATGGAAAAGACACTCTGTTCTACATTCTCCATGGAGTTATCTTGAGAATCAAATGAGATGATGTAAGGGAAAGGGCTTGTGCTGATGATGGAAGGGAGATTGATGTTTTACTTATCCTGAGCTGGGGCTGAGGAGTGGAGCAATGTCCCCTGGGCCCCACCTCTCACATCCCTGGCATGAGGACATCCTGCCAGCACAGGCCTGCCTGTCTCCCAGGACACCTGGATGCCTGAAGCAGTGAGACATAATGTTGTTACATCATAGTCTCTTGAATTTAATGGCCTTTTACAGTCTCAGTGTTCCTATGGCTGGGGCACATGGCCTGAGAGCTGGGTGAGTCTGTCTCTGGCAGCTCCAAAGGGCAGTGGAGCTGGGCTGGAAGCTTCCTGGATGAGGGTGGTGGACACTCCTTATCTGAGAATTGTGACTTGGGCACCCCAAGGCTTCCTGACATGGTCCTATGATGAGAGTGATGAGGAAAGTCTTCATAAGAACAGAACCCAGGCGAGAGCCACTCCCTGGGCAGGGGGCAGGGCAGTGCTCCTGCTGCAGCCAGATGGTGACCCTGACTCTGTGGCCTGAGCAGGGAGAAGGCTGCTCTCGGATGTGGTACCCCTTCCTGATAGGCTGACCAGGGCCTAGGCAGCTGGGCAGAACACCTGGCACACTGGGCTCCTGTCCATCTTGGAGCGTCTTTTGTCTGTCCACTGATGGAGGGGACCATTTGTTCAGAAGAATGTGCATTTGTGGTGTGTTGTGAACTAAGTTGTATATAGATTGATATTTCTTAGGTCAAACTTGTGAATTATGCTATCAAATCCTACATTTCCCTACTTTTTTTTTTTATTAATTAACGGAAAAAAAGAAATTAACCCAACGTTTAGAAATCATACCATTCTACATATGCAATCAGTAATTCTTAACATCATCACATAGATGCATGATCATCATTTCTTAGTACATTTGCATCGGTTTAGAAGAACTAGCAACATAACCGAAAAAGATATAGAATGTTGATATAGAGAAAAAAATAAAAGTAATAATAGTAAAATCAAAACAAAACAAAACAAAAACCTATAGCTCAGATGCAGCTTCATTCAGTGTTTTAACATGATTACTTTACAATTAGATATTATTGTGCTGTCCATTTTTGAGTTTTTGTATCTAGTCCTGTTACACCGTCTGTATCCCTTCAACTCCAATTGGCCATTATCTTACCCTGTTTCTACCTCCTGCTGGACTCTGTTACCAATGACACATTCCAAATTTATTCTCGAATGTCTGTTCACATCAGTGGGACCATACAGTATTTGTCCTTTAGTTATGGCTAGACTCACTCAGCATAATGTTCTCTAGGTCCATCCATGTTATTACATGCTTCATAAGTTTATCCTGTCTTAAAGCTGCATAGTATTCCATCGTATGTATATACCACAGTTTGTTTAGCCACTCTTCTGTTGATGGAGATTTCGGCTGTTTCCATCTCTTTGCAATTGTAAATAACGCTGCTATAAACATTGGTGTGCAAATGTCCGTTTGTGTCTTTGCCCTTAAGTCCTTTGAGTAGATTCCCAGCAATGGTATTGCTGGGTCGTATGGCAATTCTATATTCAGCTTTTTGAGGAACCGCCAAACTGCCTTCCACAGTGGTTGCACCATTTGACATTCCCACCAACAGTGGATAAGTGTGCCTCTTTCTCCGCATCCTCTCCAGCATTTGTCATTTTCTGTATTGTTGATAATGGCCATTCTGGTGGGTGTGAAATGATATCTCATTGTGGTTTTGATTTGCATTTCTCTAATGGCCAGGGACATTGAGCATCTCTTCATGTGCCTTTTGGCCATTTGTATTTCCTCTTCTGAGAGGTGTCTGTTCAAGTCTTTTTCCCATTTTGTAGTTGGGTTGGCTGTCTTTTTGTTGTTGAGATGAACAATCTCTTTATAAATTCTGGATACTAGACCTTTATCTGATATATCATTTCCAAATATTGTCTCCCATTGTGTAGGCTGTCTTTCTACTTTCTTGATGAAGTTCTTTGATGCACAAAAGTGTTAGATTTTGAGGAGCTCCCATTTATTTATTTCCTTCTTCAGTGTTCTTGCTTTAGGTTTAAGGTCCATAAAACCGCCTCCAGTTGTAAGTTTCATAAGATATCTCCCTACATTTTCCTCTAACTGTTTTATGGTCTTAGACCTAATGTTTAGATCTTTGATCCATTTTGAGTTAACTTTTGTATAGGGTGTGAGATACGGGTCTTCTTTCATTCTTTTGCATATGGATATCCAGTTCTCTAGGCACCATTTATTGAAGAGACTGTTCTGTCCCAGGTGAGTTGGCTTGACTGCCTTATCAAAGATCAAATGTCCATAGATGAGAGGGTCTATATCTGAGCACTCTATTCGATTCCATTGGTCGATATATCTATCTTTATGCCAATACCATGCTGTTTTGACCACTGTGCCTTCATAATATGCCTTAAAGTCTGGCAGCGTGAGACCTCCAGCTTTGTTTTTTTTCCTCAGGATACTTTTAGCAATTCGGGGCACCCTGCCCTTCCAGATAAATTTGCTTATTGGTTTTTCTATTTCTGAAAAATAAGTTGTTGGGATTTTGATTGGTATTGCATTGAATCTGTAAATCAATTTAGGTAGGATTGACATCTTAACTATATTTAGTCTTCCAATCCATGAACACGGTATGCCCTTCCATCTATTTAGGTCTTCTGTGATTTCTTTTAACAGTTTTTTGTAGTTTTCTTTATATAGGTTTTTTGTCTCTTTAGTTAAATTTATTCCTAGGTATTTTATTCTTTTAGTTGCAATTGTAAATGGGATTCTGTAGCATTTCTATACACTAGTAATGAACAAGCTGAGGGGGAAATCAAGAAACGAATCCCATTTCCCCCTCAGCTTGTTCATTACTAGTGTATAGAAACACTACAGATTTTTGAATGTTGATCTTGTAACCTGCTACTTTGCTGTACACATTTATTAGCTCTAGTAGTTTTGTTGTGGACTTTTCCGGGTTTTCGACGTATAGTATCATATCGTCTGCAAACAGTGATAGTTTTACTTCTTCCTTTCCAATTTTGATGCCTTGTGTTTCTTTTTCTTGTCTAATTGCTCTGGCTAGAACCTCCAACACGATGTTGAATAATAGTGGTGATAATGGACATCCTTGTCTTGTTCCTGATCTTAGGGGGAAAGTTTTCAATTTTTCCCCATGGAGGATGATATTAGCTGTGGGTTTTTCATATATTCCCTCTATCATTTTAAGGAAGTTCCCTTGTATTCCTATCTTTTGAAGTGTTTTCAACAGGAAAGGATGTTGAATCTTGTGAAATGCCTTCTCTGCATCAATTGAGATGATCATGTGATTTTTCTGCTTTGATTTGTTGATATGGTGTATTACATTAATTGATTTTCTTATGTTGAACCATCCTTGCATACCTGGGATGAATCCTACTTGGTCATGATGTATAATTCTTTTAATGTGTTGTTGGATACGATTTGCTAGAATTTTATTGAGGATCTTTGCATCTATATTCATTAGAGAGATTGGCCTGTAGTTTTCTTTTTTTGTAATATCTTTGCCTGGTTTTGGTATGAGGGTGATGTTGGCTTCATAGAATGAATTAGGTAGTTTTCCCTCCACTTCGATTTTTTTGAAGAGTTTGAGGAGAGTTGGTACTAATTCTTTCTGGAATGTTTGATAGAATTCACATGTGAAGCCGTCTGGTCCTGGACTTTTCTTTTCAGGAAGCTTTTGAATGACTAATTCAATTTCTTTACTTGTGATTGGCTTGCTGAAGCCATCCATTTCTTCCTGAGTCAAAGTTGATTGTTCATGTATTTCCAGGAACCCGTCCATTTCATCTAAATTGTTGTATTTATTAGCGTAAAGTTGTTCATAGTATCCTGTTATTACCTCCTTTATTTCTCTGAGATCAGTAATTATGTCTCCTCTTCCATCTCTGATCCTATTTATCTGCATCCTCTCTCTTCCTCCCTTTGTCAATCTTGCTAAGGGCCCATCAATCTTATTGATTTTCTCATAGAACGAACTTCTGGTCTTATTGATTTTCTCTATTGTTTTCATGTTTTCAATTTCATTTATTTCTGCTCTAATCTTTGTTATTTCTTTCCTTTTGCTTGCTTTGGGATTCATTTGCTGTTCTTTCTCCAGTTCTTCCAAGTGGACAGTTAATTCCTGCATTTTTGCCTTTTCTTCTTTTCTGATATAGGCATTTAGGGCAATAAATTTTCCTCTTAGCACTGCCTTTGCTGCATCCCATAAGTTTTGATATGTTGTGTTTTCATTTTCATTCGCCTTGAGGTATTTACTAATTTCTCCTTTGACCCACTTGTTGTTTAAGAGTGTGTTGTTGAGCCTCCATGTATTTGTGAATTTTCTGGCACTCCACCTATTATTGATTTCCAACTTCATTCCTTTATGATCCGAGAAAGTGTTGTGTATGATTTCAATCTTTTTAAATTTGTTAAGACTTGCTTTGTGACCCAGCCTATGGTCTATCTTTGAGAATGATCCATGAGCACTTGAGAAAAAGGTGTATCCTGCTGTTGCGGGATGTAATGTCCTATAAATGTCTGTTAAGTGTAGCTCATTTATAGTAATATTCAGATTCTCTATTTCTTTATTGATCCTCTGTCTAGATGTTCTGTCCATTGATGAGAGTGGTGAATTGAAGTCTCCAACTGTTATGGTAGATGTGTCTATTTCCCTTTTCAGTGTTTGCAGTGTATTCCTCACGTATTTTGGGGCATTCTGGTTCGGTGCATAAATATTTATGATTGTTACGTCTTCTTGTTTAATTGTTCCTTTTATTAGTATATAGTGTCCTTCTTTGTCTCTTTTAACTGTTTTACATTTGAAGTCTAATTTGTTGGATATTAGTATAGCCACTCCTGCTCTTTTCTGGTTGTTATTTGCATGAAATATCTTTTCCCAACCTTTCACTTTCAACCTATGTTTATCTTTGGGTCTAAGATGTGTTTCCTGTAGACAGCATATAGAAGGATCCTGTTTTTTAATCCATTCTGCCAGTCTATGTCTTTTGATTGGGGAATTCAGTCCATTAACATTTAGTGTTATTACTGTTTGGATAATATTTTCCTCTACCATTTTGCCTTTTGTATTATATATATCATGTCTGACTTTCCTGCTTTCTACAGTATTCTTCTGTCTTTTTGTATCTGACTCTAGTGCTCCCTTTAGTATTTCTTGCAGAGCTGGTCTCTTGGTCACAAATTCTCTCAGTGACTTTTTGTCTGAGAATGTTTTGATTTCTCCCTCATTTTTGAAGGACAATTTTGCTGGATATGGGAGTCTTGGTTGGCAGTTTTTCTCTTTTAGTAATTTAAATATATCATCCCCCGTCTTCTAGCTTCCATGGTTTCTGCTGAGAAATCTACACATAGTCTTATTGGGTTTCCCTTGTATGTGATGGATTGTTTTTCTCTTGCTACTTTCAAGATCCTCTCTTTCTCTTTGACCTCTGACATTCTAACTAGTAAGTGTCTTGGAGAATGCCTATTTGGATCTATTCTCTTTGGGGTGCGCTGCACTTCTTCGATCTGTAATCTTAGGTCTTTCATAAGAGTACGGAAATTTTCAGTGATAATTTCTTCCATTAGTTTTTCTCCTCCTTTTCCCTTCTCTTCTCTTTCTGGGACACCCACAACACGTGTATTTGTGCGCTTCATATTGTCCTTCAGTTCCCTGATCCCCTGTTCAAATTTTTCCATTCTTTTCCCTATGGTTTCTGTTTCTTTTTGGAATTCAGATGTTCCATCCTCCAATTCACTAATTCTGTCTTCTGTCTCTTTAAATCTACCATTGTAGGTATCCATTGTTTTTTCCAGCTTTTCTACTTTGCCCTTCACTCCCATAAGTTCTGTGATTTGTTTTTTCAGTTTTTCTATTTCTTGTTTTTGTTCAGCCCATGTCTTCTTCATGTCCTCCCTCAATTTATCGACTTTGTTTTTGAAGAGGTTTTCCATTTCTGTTCGTATATTCAGCATTAGTTGTCTCAGCTCCTGTATCTCATTTGAACTATTGGTTTGTTCCTTTGACTGGGCCATATTTTCAATTTTCTGAGCGTGATCCGTTATCTTCTGCTGGCGTCTGGGCATTTAATCAGATATCCCTGGGTGTTGGACCCAACAGGTTGAAAGATTTTTCTGTGAAATCTCTGGGTTCTGTTTTTCTTATCCTGCCCAGTAGGTGGCACTCGTGGCACTTGTTTGTCTGCAGGTCCCACCAGTAAAAGGTGCTGTGGGTCCTTTAACTTTGGAAAACTCTCACTGTGGGGGAGGTTTGCCAGCCGAAGCGGCTTGGAAGAGTGCCAGCTGGCCCGGGGGTCCGAACGCAGGGAGGGTCACTGGCCACCGCAGCCCGGGAGAGCGCCCGTCCGAATTTCCTAGTCAGCCCGGGGCTCCAAGAGTTGCGGGAGGGCACCAGCCGCCGCAGCCCGGGAGAGTGCACCATTCCCAGCCGGACCGGGGAGTCACGTGTTTGGAAGGGACCCCCCTGGTCACCGTTCTCCGCGGTCTAGGGATTTCCGATCCAATTCTCTCAGTTGGTCCGGGGGGCCTCGCGTGGTGGGTGCGCCAGCTGCCACGGCTTGAGGGGACCGCCTGCCCAATTCTGCCAGCTGGCCCGGGAAGGAGGAAGGGAGGGACTCCGGCCACTTGCCACCCCGCCCGGGAAAGCCCATGCCCCTCGGCAATCTCACCGGAGCTGGTTTTCCCAGACAGTCAGCCATTCCAGGATGGGGTACGCTGTCTTTTTGATCTCTGTTGTGGCTCTGGGAGCTGTTCTGTATCGTTTCTACTCCCCTAGTAGCTGTTCTGGAGGAGGAAAGGTGAGGGTGGCAAGGCTGTCGAGGACGGTGGCAGAGGAGCCGGTGAAGGCGGAAGAGGGCACGGTGGTGGTTGGAGAGCCGCTGGAGTAGGACGAGAAAGGGAAGGATAAGATGGTGGATGGAGAGCCGCCGGAGCAGAAGGGGAAAGAGAAGGGCAAGATGGCGGCGGGAGTGCCGCCGGCGGAGAAAGAGGAAGAGGAGGGCTGGATGGCGGCGGGAGCGCCGCCGGCGGAGAAAGAGGGAGAGGAGGGCTGGATGGCGGCGGGAGCACCAACGGAGAAAGAGGGAGAGGAGGGCTGGATGGCGGTGCGAGCGCCGGCGGAGAAAGAGCTTCCCTACTTTTTTTATTGTCTATTTCAGTGGTTCTCAAAGTGTGGTTGGGTTTCCCCCCGAGAGCCTTTCAAGGGATCTCCAAGGTCAAAAGCAGACATAACACAAAGATTGAAGATAGCAAGATAGATCAAGGGATGCTAAGGCAACAGTTGTCTTAGTTTCCTGGCTGCTAAAAGAAATACCATACAATGGGTTGGCTTAAACCATGAAAATTTATTGGCTCCCGGATTTGAGGCTAGGAGAAATCCAAAATTGAGGCATTATCAAGGTGATGCTTTCTCCCTGAAAACTGTGGTGTCCTGGGGCTGCTGCCAGAGCAGTGGCTGTTCTTGTCCTTGCTTTTCTGTCATGTAATGTCCATGGCAATGTCTTCTCTGCTCTCTTCTGGGTGCCGTTGATTTCAGACTTAGTCCTATGGTTTTCTCCCACTGTGCCCAAACTTCAATCTGCTCAAAAAGAACTTCAGTATCTGGATTAAAGCCTGTCCTCGTTGCAAGCTACTGGAATGCGAGATATCAGAAATGAAATGGCTTTAAAAAAGGGGAATTTATCGAGTTCCAAGTTCACAGTTCTAAGGCCATGAAAATGTCCAAACCACTGGGTTCTCTGCCTTCTCTGGGGCACACTTTCAACCCTTCCATGTGGTGGCAGCCTGGCTCTCCCCAATCCCCAAGGAACACCACAAGGCACCAACAAGAAGTCCCCTTCACTCAAGAAAGGTCAGTGAAGTTCAAAGTTTCTCTCTCAGCTGAAAGGACACATTGTGACTTCTGCTAGCTTTCTCTCCTTGCTTCTAGTTTCATGAAGCTCCCCTAGGGGCGTTTTCCTTGTTCATCTCCAAAGGTCTCTGGCTGCTTGGACTCAGTTGATTCTGGTTGCTCTTTCCAAAATGGTTCCGTCTTAAAGGGCTCCTGTAAGCAACCCTACCTTGAATGGATGGAGACACATCTCCATGGAAACCATCTAATCAAAAGTTGCCACCCACTACTGGGTGGGTCACATCTCCATGGAAACAATAAATATCCTACCCAGCAATATTGAACGAGGATTGAAGGACAGGGCTTTTCTGGGGTACATAATAACTTCAAACCAGCACATTCTACCCTTTGGACCCCCAAAAGACATGTTCTTTCCAAATGCAAAATATACTCATTGTATAACAATATCAAAAAGCCAGTATCAAAATTTCAGTAACAGTACAAATATAATACAAATTTAGAAACAGTACAAAATCTCATCAAAGTTAGCTACAGGCACGGAGTGTCCTAGGGCAAAATTCTCCTCTGGCTCTGGACCTGTAAAACTTGGAACAAGTTATCTGCTGCCAACATACAAAGGAGGAACAGTCATGCAATATATATCCCAATTTGCATAGGGAAGAATTGGAAGGAACACAGGGATCACCAGACCCATACAGTTCTGGAAAACTGCAGGGCAAATGCTATTAGATTTCAAAGTCTGAGAGTCATTTACCCTCCAGGCTTTAGAACGTGGCAGTCCCACCCTTCCCAAGGGCCTACACAACAGCCTGCCTCCCTCCAAATAAAACCTTGGGGGACACTGGGGAGACCACCTTTTTTCTCAATTCTATCCTCTCCAAGCATCAGGGCCCCACCGGGTTCTCTGCCATCTCTGGGCACACTTTCAACCTTTCCATGTGGTGGCAGCCTGGCTGTCTCCAATCCCCAAGGAATGTGCTTCATTCGCTCCAAGACCTGAGGCAGCACAACTCTTCCACTGCAAAGAGGTGAGGTGGAAGGCCCATCCTCTGCTTTCCGGGCAAATTCAATCTCTCCAAGTGCTTGGGTGGGTCGGATCTCCTGGCCCCAGGTTTCTTAAATTCAGACCTTAGCTTCCATGGTTCTGCCCCTGAAGTTATTTTTCCTCCAATTTGCCCCTTTTCTGCCCCTTTTGTTCAACTGGCAGTGGCTCCATTTATACAGATCCCATAGCACTCTTGTTGGTTTTCTATGCAGTAGGCTGGGATTATGCCCATCAGACAAAAGAACTTTCCACAAATCTTTCCTGGATAACTCCATCTCCAATCCTGGCTTTCCCTGAAATGACTGACTGGTTCCACGTTTGATTAAATCCTATGTGGGGCACTTTTCTCTGGGGTCTCCCTTTCTGGAAGAATTTTCCAGACCATCAATTTCTGGTTTCTTTATGACCAAGAGTTCAGTTCTCAGCTTATCTCTGTCCTGTCACATTTCACTATAAGCCACAAGGAGAAACCCGGCTACACTTTCCACATTTAATTTGGAAATCTCTTCTGCTAAATATCCAAGTTCGTGGCTTTTAAAATCTGCCTTCCAGCCAAAACCCCTAGTCAATTTTGCCAGATTATCTGCCATTTTAAAACAAGGATCACCTTCCTTCCAGTTTGCAATAACACACGTCTCATTTCTGTCTAGAGCCTTGTCAGAGGTATTTTAAAGAGTCCACGTTTCTACCAAGTCTCTTCAAAACACTCTAGGCCTTCTCTATCAAGGTCCTCACAACTCTTCCAGAATCTTCCCCTTATCCATTAAAAAAAGCTGTTCCAACATGTTTGGTATTTACAAACTGCAGCAGCACCCCACTTCTGTGGTACCAAAATCTGTTTTAGTGTGTAAGCTGCCAGAATGCAATATACCAGAAGTGGAATGGCCTTTAAAAACGGGAATTTATTAAGTTCCAAATTTACAGCTCTAAGGCCATGAAAATGTCCAAACTGAGGCATCAACAAGAGCTTACCATCACTCAAGAAAAGCTGATGAAGTTCAGGGTTTCTCTCTCAGCTGGAAGGGCACATGGCAACTTCTACTAGCTTTCTCTCCTGGCTTCTTGTTTCATGAAGCTCCCTCAGGGGCGTTTTTTCTTTACCTCCAAAGGTCTCTGGCTGCATGGACTCTGTTGATTTTGGTTGCTCTTTCCAAAATGGTTCCATCTTAAAGGGCTCCTGTAAGCAACCCTACCTTGAATGGGTGGAGACACATCTCCATGGAAACCATCTAATCAAAAGTTACTACCTACTATTGGGTGGGTCACATCTCCATGGAAACAATAAATATCCTACCCAGCAATACTGAATGAGGATTAAAGGACAGGGCTTTTCTGGGGTACATAATAACTTCAAGCCAGCCCAAAGCCCAAGGTGATTCAGTTGGGCCACCCTTAAACCGAAGTAGCATCTTCATGAGACCCCAATTATAATGGGTCCTCACCCACCAGGATGTGGACCAAGACCGAGAACATGTCCAGTGTTCTGGGGTACAAGATTCAGTTCACCACACAGTGTAATAAAAGTTTACTGATACGATTTCTGGTTTCACAGTGCAGTTAATATTTAAGAAACTACCAATTGTCAAGTTTTGGTGTAGAATCACAGAAGATATCTATAATTATTTGAAAAAGGTGATTAAAACACTCCTCTTTTTTCCAATTACCTATCTGCATAAGGCTGGATTTTCTCCAAATACTTCAACTAAAATAATATACTGCAACAGACTGAGTGTAGAAGCAGAAAGGAGAATCCAGCTGTCTTCTATAAGGCAACCTTTAGAGATCTATAAAAATGCAAAACAGTGACACTCTCATCACTTTTGTTTTGGAAATATATAATTATTTTGCATAAACATTTGTTACTTAAGTTAACAAATAATGGGTTTATTATTGCCATGTTAAATGAATTAATAAATAAAATTTAATACTTTCTGTTATACATTTTTAACGATTTTTATTGTGAAATATACATTTAAAAAAGTAATAAATTACAAAGAACATTTTAACAAACAGTTATAGAACAGATTTCAAAGTTTGGTTTGGATTACAGTTCCACAACTTCAGGTTTTTCCTTCTAGCTGCTCCAAGACATTGGAGTCTAAAAGAAATATCAATATATTGATTTCAGCAGTCATACTCATTTGTTAAATCCTATCTTCTCTATCATAACTCCTCTTTCTCCTTGGATCCTTCTCCCAATATTTAGGGATATTTGGCCTATGCCCATTCTAACTTTTTCATGTTGAAAAGGGGTGTCGAGAATATGGGAGAGGGGGATGGAACTACTAATATTTTGGGGAAGCCTGTCGCCTTTGGGTTTCAGGACTTATCTGGCCTAGGAACCATCTGGAGGTTGTAGGTTTCTGGAAAGTAAACTTGGTGCAAGATTCTAAGACTTGTAGAATCTTAGATAAAGTCCTAGGTGTTCTTTAGACTTAACAGGAGTGATGTTGGGGTTTGGCAAACTGTGTCAATTAGCAATATCTAGCTGTAGCTTGCATTAAAGTAGGCTCCAGAATAGGCTCTTGACTCTATTTGAACTCTCTTTTGCCACTGATACCTTATTTTGTTACATTTCTTTTCCCTCTTTTGGTCAAGAAGGCACTATCAATCCCACGGTGCCAGGGCCAGGCCCAACCTTGGGAGTCACGTCCCATGTTGCCAGGGAGACTTTCATCCCTGAAAGTCATGTCCCTTGTAGGGGGGAGGGTAATGGTTTTCCTTGCAGAATTGGATTTAGAGAAAGAAAGGCCATAACTGAGAAACAAAAATGGTGTTTAGGAAGTAACTCCTATGCATAATTATAGGTCAGCTTACATTTTCTCACACAAAAATAAGTTTCATAAGAGCAAGGTCAAGGTCAAGGGCTTTGCCTCTCAACTTGGGAGTCCCTGGTGTTTGAGATAGCATCAGGGATCTCCCAGGTGGGAACGTTTAATAGCTCCATATTTTTCTCCAGCCCTTAAGGGACTTTGCCAATACTTTAAAATTGTCTACCCAACATACTCTGGATGTGTCTGGATATTTATTAAGCTATATAGAATTATAAACCTTTGTTCGTTCCCATTCTAGGCTCCATGTGTTTGGGTTGTTTAAATGAGGTATCTAGGCAGGTTGAGTTAGATTATTCGATATAGAAAGTTTAGTTTTTGGACAAAATAACCTCTCTTCCTTTGGTTTCATCCAGTAGGTGAAGCTCTAAAATACAGACAATATCATGTTTTATCCTGTATTCTGATTTACCTTAGTCCCAACCATATTGGCTTCATTCTTACCTCTAATGGAAGGCTTATCTTTTTTTTGTTTTCAACAGTTGTACATAGCAATGCTGACCTTCAAACCTGCAGAACTCCAGCTCTGAGTCTTAGGTGTCACGTAGGTACCCAAAGTTCCAGGAAAATACTAGGTTATCCACATATAGCACAGCATCTCAGAATCTAGAAATAACACAGCTCAGGAATAAATGTGACTGCTGTAAGAGCTTACAATCTAGACCCCAATTTTATTATAAGTATTCTCTGAAAGAGCCCATCCAATATTTTTTCCTTATGGTTTTGGCTTCTTTTGCACAACATAATGTCCTAAAGTTTCATTCACCTCGTTGCCTGCCTCATAACTTCATTCCTTTCTGTAGACACACAATATTTCATCATATGTATACACTACAGTTCACCTTTCTGGTTCTTAGGCATTACACCCTTCAGCCACCTCCATCTATTGGGCATTGTATTAGTGTGCTAATGCTGCCAGAAAGCATTATACCAAAAATGGAATGGCTTTTAAAAAAAGAAATTAATAAATTATAAGTTTACAGTTCTAAGGCCATAAATATGTCCTAAGGCGTCCAGAGAAAGATACCTTGGCTCAAGGAAGGCGGATCCAGGAAGGCATGTGGCTGGTGTCAGCTGGTCCGTGGTCCCAGTCTGTTGTCTGATGCCAGTGGTTTCCTTTCTAAGTGTATGTGGGCCTTCACATGTCCTCCGGGACATGACTCTGGGTTCTGGCTTGCTTAGCATCTCATGCGAAGGCACTTGAGTCTTTGGGCTCTGCCCGTGTCTAGGCATCTGTTTTCTCTGTCGGTACTCCCAAGCATCTCCAAGCATCCGTGTCTCTGTCAGCACTGAAGCAACTGTTCTCTAAGTGTCTGCATCTGAGATTTCTCCAAATGTCTCCCCTTTTAAAGGACTCTAGTAAACTAATCAAGACCCACCTTAAATGGGTGGAGTCACACCTCCTTCTAATCAAAAGTCACACCCACAAGTGGGCGTGCCACATCTCTGTGGAGATAATCCAGTCAAAAGGGTTTCCACCCTACAATATTGAATGAGGATTAAAGAACATGCTTTTTCTGGCTCACACAACAGTTTCAAACCAGAACAGGCATCATGGATAATGTCCAAAATAAATAATCAATGTCTCACATTATCCTCGCTTCGTTGTACAATCATCATCACTACCAATTTTATACAATTTTCATTGCTCCAAAGAGAAAAATAAAAGAAAAACACACTCTCACCAAATAGAAAATCTAAACCTCCTCTAACTCTCTTCCCCCTCCCCCCCAGTTATTTACCCCTGATGTTGCTGTGGCACTCTTGGTGTTTTCCTGTTAATTATAGGCTATAGCATGCAATAGTAGTTTTGCCCCTGAACCCCTTTATTATAGACTCTTTGTACAAGATTCATACCTTTGAAGTACTTCATGCAAGAATTTATTTATATTTATAATGTTAATCAGTGGGATACATGGCTCTCAACAACCCCTTTTAATCATATTCACCATCAATATGGCAATATTCCTTAAAACCTCAGTAGTGAGTTATCATCACTTCTATCCATTCCCTTACATTTAAGTTCAATCTCATTAGGTAACCAACTGTTCACCCATCTCTAGCTTCTGTGTACCTCTAGGTCCCCTACATTCTACATTAGAAGCCTCCGAATTTACCTTTACCAGGGTCATAATAGCAAAATCATATAGTATCTGTCCTTTGTGTCTGGCTTATTTCACTCAGCATTATGTCCTCAAGGTTCACCCATATTGTCATATGCTTTGGGACCTCATTTTGTCTTATTGCTGCATAGTACTCTGTCATATGTATACACCGTATTTTGTCTATCCATTTGTCTATTGTGGGGCATTTGTTTCCATCTTTTGGCAATTGTGAATGATGCTGCTATGAATATTGGTGTGCAAATGTGTGTTTGTGTCACTGCTTTCAGGTCTTCTGGGTATATACTGAGTAGCGGTATTACCGGGTCATAGTGCAACTCGATATTTAGTTTTCTGAGGAACTGCCAAACTGTCTTCCACAGCAGCTGTACCACTGTACATTTCCACCAGGAATGAATAAATCTTCCAATTTGTCCACATGCTCTCCAACACTTGTAGTTTCCTGTTTGTTTAATAGCAGTAATTATTATAGATATGAGGTGAGATTTCATTGTAGTCTTGATTTGCATTTCTCTTATAACTAATGAAGCTGAGTTCTTCATGTGCTTTTTTTTTGGTATGTTGTATGGTGGGATTACATTTCATTATTTTTCCATGTGAGTATACAGTTATTGTAGCACCATTTGAATTTTTTGTTTGTTTGTTTTGCTTGTTTGTTTGTTTTTTTCTGGGAAGTGCATGGACCGGGTCTTTATGTACTTTTTTACCATTTGTATTTGCTCTTCAGAAAAATGTCTATTCATATCTTTTGCCCATTTTCTAACTGGGTTGTTTTTTCTTTTGTTGTCGAGTTGTGTGATTTCTCTATGTATACAGGATATCAAACCTTTATCCAATATGTGGTTTCCAAATATTTTCTGCCATTGAGTTGGCTGCTTTTTGACAAAGTTCTTTGAGGCACAGAAGCATTTGATTTTTGAAGAGATCCCATTTATTAATTTTTCTTTTGTTGCTTGTGCTCTGGATGTTAAGTTTAAGCAGCTACCTCCCATTATGAGGTCTTGAAGATATTTCCTTATATAATCTTCTAGGAGTTTTATGGCTCTGGCTCTTATTTTTAAGTCTTTGATCCACTTTGAGTTAATTCTTATAAAGAGTGGAAGGTAGGGGTCCTTTTTCATTCTTTTGGCTATTGATATCCAGTTCTCCCATGCCCATTTATTGAAAAGACTCTTCTATCCTAGTTCAGTGGATTGGGGGGTCTTGTCAAAGATCAATTGACCATAGATTTGGTGGTCCCTCTCTGTGCTTTTGATTCGATTCCATTGGTCAATATTTCTAGCTTTGTTCCAGTACCATGCTGTTTTGACCACTGTGGCTTTATAATAAAGTTTAAAGTCAGTAAGTGTTAGTCTTCCCACTTTGCTCTTCCTTTTTAGGATATTTTTTGCTATCTGAAGTCTCTTTCCCTCCCATATAAATTTGATAACCAGCTTTCCCAAGTCTTCAAAGTAAGTTGTTGGAGTTTTTATTGGTATTGCGTTGAATCTATAGATCAATTTGGGTAGAATTGACGTCTTAACTACATTTAACGTTCCTATCCAGGAGCATGGGATGTCTTTGCAACTATTTAGACCTTCTTTGATTTCTTTAGCAATGTTTTGTAGTTTCATAATCAGGGATATATCCTTTACATCCTGGTTAAATTTATTCCTAGATACTTAATTCTTACAGTTGCTATTTTGAATGGAATTTTGTCCTTACTTGTCTCTTCAGGTCATTATTTATGCATAGAAACATTACTGATTTTTGTATATTAATCTTATGTTGTGCTACTTTACTGAATTTGTTTATTAGCTCAAGTAGCTTTGTTGCAGATTTCTCAGGATTTTCTAAGAATAGGATCATGTCATCTGAAAACAATGAAAGTTTCACTTCTTTCTTTCCAAATTGGATGCCTTTGTTATAATTTTGAAGATGGTAAATATCAATAGTTTAACCTGCATAAATAAAAAGCTCTTGGGAGTCATTAATTTATGTGTGTAAAGAGGACCTAAGACCAAAAAGTTTGAGAAGTGTTGGTGTGCTTTCTATTTCTGAATAGAGTTGTTTAAAATCACCGTGATTGTGGGCTTGCCAATTTTTCATTTTTTTAAAAAATGAGTTTTACTTTATATACTTTGAAGCTCTGTTACTAATGGGGATAAAGTTTCATGATTATTATATCTTCTGGTGGGATTGTAACTTCTGTCTGCATGAAATAACCTACTTGTTCCTTCTAAGGCTTTAAGCCTTGGGAATAATAATTCCGTGAACATCACTTAACTAGAAGCCACTATGGGGCAGGGAGAGACATAAAAGAGCCTTGGATTGTCCACATGGAGAGCCCAGACACGAAGGCAGTACAGCATAGCAGGATTGAGTCCTCCCTACTTCCTAGCTGAGTGTCCCTGGGCATGTACCTTTGGAGCTTTGAACCTCAGTTTCTTCATCTCTAAAATGGGTTCATAACATCCACTTTCTGGGTAGTAGTGAAGAGTTACTGAGAAAATGGAGGAAAGAAGCACTGGCAGAGGCCCTGTGGTCAGTTTATACAACAGGGCCATGGGCTGGGCCACTTGCCCCTCCATGCCCCCTTGCAAACCTGAGCTGTCCATTTCCAGTTGCCTCATCTGTGACCTGGAGAGGATACTCTGCTCTATATTCCCCATGGATTATCTAGAGAATCCAGTGGGATAATGTAAGGAAGGGCTTATGACTGTGATGGAGGGGAGGTTGAGGTTTTCCTTGTCATGAGCTGGGACTGAGGAGTGGAGCCATGTCTCCTGGGCCCCTTCACCTCTCACGTGCCCGGCTGTGAGACATCCTGCCAGCCCAGGCCTGCGTGTCTCCCAGGACACCTGGATGCCTGAAAGTGGTGAGACAGAATGCTATCCTTATGTCAGAGCCTCCTGAAATTTATTGGCCTTTTGTAGACCCGGTGTTTCCATGGCTGGGACACTTGTTTCATCGCAGCTGCTGTTGAGGGTCTAGCAAAAAGACTGGGTGAGTGTTCTGTGTAGTTAATAGGACGATTGGTGCTGGGAGGGGACTATTGTCTTTTTTCCTAGTTGCCACACCCCCATGCCCCAGTCCAGTACCATTTTCTATAAGAGGAAACTCAAACTTGGCTGTCCTGACTCAGGTCAGTGCTGTTCCTTTACAGTCCTTTAGCTCTGTCATCAGCGCGCTCCCAGGAAGGCCTGCTCAGGGTCCGTGGGCAGCCAGTAGCAGCGGGGCCTGCTCGCTGAGGGACTCAAGCTGCGCTCATCAGTCCCTGGATCAAGTGGCCATGGTGGTGAGTCTCAGGCCTCCCTTCCTTGAGTTTGGATACTGAGGTGGGCTCTTTGGGTTGTTCTGGGTGCCATGTGGCTCAGGGCGCAAAAGCAGAGGCCGGGCTTGGCTGGGGCCTGGGGCTCGGCCCACCCCGCGTGCCGTTCTGAAGCACCAATGGAAGCGGCATGGGGTGCGGGCACAGCTGCCGTTCTCTAGACAGGGCTGTGGCTGGACAGACGGACGCGCAATCCTCTCCTCGTCCCCCTTGATTCCCAGCACACCCAGGAGCCTCGACGCAACCCTGGTAGAAGCACGTCGGGAGGCAATTGGGTGCCTTGGCTGAGAATGTGGACTCTGAAGCCAGACTGGGTTCTAAATTTCAGCAATGCCACTCGACCTTGGCAAGTCATTTAACCCCTCTGTGCTCCAGTTTCCGGTCTGTAAAATCGAGATAATAATAGTAACCAGAATTCCTCATAGGATTTTGAAGAGAGTTAAATGAGTTAATTAAAAAATTGCTTATAACAGGGCATACAGTAAATGCTATGCATAGAATTGTTAGCTAATATTATCAGGCATTGGTGTGAGGATGGTCTTTAGAGACTATCAGCAAATTCTGTTGAATCACCTAAGCTCTCCTTTTCGCAGCCTTTGTACTGCTCTCTATGCATCCTTTCTGGCTGCCCCCAGCCTCACTGTTTTCCACTTCATAGCAGCCAAGGAGATTATAATTTGCAGATTAAAGCGCAGACCTGATGGCTTCCCCTTCAGCAAAAGACCCTCAATTGCTTTCATTGCTCTTAGGATAAAGTCCTTAGCAGCTGGCTGGGCACAACCCTTTGCAGCCCTCCTCACAGCAGTTATTATATAACTAAGTGCTAATTTGCTCAGTTTCTGGCTCCCACTGGATTGTGAGTCCCACAAGGGCAAAACCTCATCTTGTCCATCATGTGTCTCTTGCTCCGAGCATACTTGTCAGTCCCATATAGTGGGTGCTCAATAAATGTTGCATGAGTGAATAACTGAATAGGTGGATGAATTCTATGGCTGGTAGGAGCTGGTAGAAGAAGGAGGAGTCTTTGTCCCTTTAACCTTTCTCAGGCTCTACTGGAATTCTTGGGAGGCTCAAGGAAGATCTGGGATGTTTCCCGGCGACTGCGGGGGGAGCTTGTGGGGCCTGAGTGGAGTAAGTTGGGTTGTGTGTCAGTCTGCCATCCTTGCTGAGGACATGGAGGCAATGGACAAGCCCCCTAAGCTCAGGTTCCTCCCTCCGTCCCTCTCCTGGCATTATGCTTTGGGCTTTTCCACACAGGATCTCATCTAACTGTCTCAACAGCACTGTGAGGGAAGCATTACTATCCTTGTTTTATATGAGAAACTGAAGCTTAGACAAGTTCAGTGTGCCCAGAGTCACACAGCCAGAAAGCAAATGCACGTCTTCCTTCTGTGGCTTGTAGACTCCTGGTCTTGCTCAGCAGCGAGCGTCTGCTTTGCCTGTTCTGTGGGCAGGGCCGAGGCCTGGGCACGCCCCAGGCCCACCAGCCTCAGGGCAGGGGTTCCGTCTATGGCAAAGCTCAGGCCTGGCTACCGAGCCCACCACGCCCCTCCCCACCCTGCTTCTGGCCTGGCTCAGGGGGTCCTGGCTGGGAGCTCCAGGCAGCCCCTCCCTCCTGCCTTGCCCGCGTCTCCAACGTGGAGGCATCTCCATACACTTGGCTGCTTTCGCCAGCAGAGGGAGCAGGTGCGGTGTCTGGGAACCTGGGGAGCTCCCGGCGAGGTGGCCCGGGGGTGGGGGTGACCTTGTCCTGCAAGCCCCTCAGCCCAGAGGCGGGCTGGGGTGGGCGAACCTGAGGCAGAGCCGGCAGGCGTGCAGGCTGCCTCCCCGGGCCCTCTCCTGAAAGGACCAGTCTCGACTCCCTGGAGCTGTTGAGTCCGGGAGAAAGGAGTCATCGGAGAGGTGGAGAACGGATGGTGTTTCCTGGGTTGGAGATCTCAGATCTCAGTGTCTGCCTCCCCTGGAACCCAGAGGAGGGGCTGAAGCCATCATTTCTCACTCCACAACCTGTTTAGCAGATTCCATTGCAAAACTACTGTGTGCCGGGCGGGACGGTGGGCTCTGGGGGTGCATGTCAGCCTGGCCTCTTGCCCAGTGGGCTGGCATTCTAGTGGGGAGGCTGAGGAAAGAGAGAGCAGACACATTGATGGATGGAATAACTGACGCCATGAGGGATTGAGAAAGGCAGGACTGGGGCACCTGTGTCCACTCACTAGCTGGCCAGGTGGGACTGAAGTGGAGGAGAGGCTGCAGTTCTCTCAGCAGGAGCTGCCTCCTCCCATGGTCACCAGAAATCCCCAGAAGTCACCATGGGGACCTGGCAGTGACAGCAGGGAGGAAGTTCGACCTCCCCAAAGACACCTGCCGGTCACCCATGAGCATATCCTGTAGAGGCCCTGAGATGCTGGCCTTGCACAGGCTTTAACAACTGTGTGACCTTGGCCAGAACACTGAACTTCTCTGTTTCGGCCTCTGCAAAGCAATGATAGGAATCCCTCTGGCTGCGTGGATGCCTACCAGCCCCACCTCTGACCATGAGGGAAGACTGAGGTGTGCTTTAGTTTTCTGTTGCTGTTGTAACACGTCACCATAGGCGTGGTGACTTCAAGCAAACTGCATGTGTTGCCTGACAGTTTCGGTGGGTCAGGGATCCCGACCTGGGTTAGATGGGTCATCTGCCAGGGCCTCAGGAGACTGCAGTCCAGCTGTCGGCTGGGACCAGGGCCTCGTCTGAGGTTGGAGTCCTTTCCCAAATTCACGTGGTTGTTGGCAGAGCTCATTTTCTTGCAGTTGTAGAATCCCTGGAGGCTGCATTTCCAGGCCAGCAGGAGAGAGTGCTTTCATGTGCCATCGTCTAAAAGGCTCACCTGATCAGGTCAGGCCCACCCAGGAGACCACTCTCTTTTGATGCACTTAATGCCAACCGAGCAGTAATCCAATCACATCAGTGATATCCCATCGTATTCACTGGTTCCATCCACACTCAAAGAGAAGGGATTAGATGGGGCACCTGCAGTGGGGAGCTGAAATCTTGGAGGCTGTTTTAGGATTCTCAATATAAAAAACACTTTTAGTAGGTATCATGTAATAATTAGGAATAGTCATTTTCTTAATTTGTTCTTTAGTTTTGAAATAAATGACAATTAAGCAAGGTAAAAATGTCCATTTTTAAGGTTATTGTTCAAATTCAGCAAAATATTTCACGTATAAAATAAAAATTGTGCTTATCAAACAAAAGCATTCCGCTTCTCTGTTCATGGTCCGCATCACAGTTACTGATTTTAAGCACAAACCTCCAGGTGGTCATGTAGAATGATGGAACTCAAGTGCTGCTTTCCATTTCCATGCTTGGTGGACTGTTGTTTTTTTTTACTTCGATTTTGCTGTCTCAAAGCAGGAATCGGGGGGTTCCACACAGACTGCACCGGAGAGAACGCGAATGATGCTGAAATGTTGGGAACGTACCTTGCTGGCATGGCCACATTGCTGAGAGCTTTGAGAATTGGCTGGTATGTGGAATACAGTGTTTGTTAAAGGGTGAACAATGACAATGCGCTAAGTTGAGGTTAAAATGTATATTATTAAAACCCAACAGAAACCTTGGCACTTGTTTAGAACTTAGACCAACAAAATATTTTTTAAAAAAATCACTGATAGTTATTTTTAATTTTGAAATATAATATATACAACCAAAAAGCAATAAATTTCCAAGTACAACGTAGCAAGTAGTTACAAAACAGACTTCAGAGTTTGGTATGGATTACAATTCCACAATTTTAGGTTTTTATTTCTACCTGCTCTAAGGTACTGGAGGCTAAAAGAAATATTAGTATATATGATTCAGCATTCATACTCATTTGTTAAACCCGACCTTCTCTGTATAACTCTACCACCACCTTTGAGCTTTCTCCCACTCTTTAGGGGTATTTGGGCTATACCCATTCTAACTTTTTCATGTTGGAAGGGGCTGTCAATAATAGGGGATATGGGGATGGAACTAGTTGATGTTCTGGAGAGGCTGGCCCCTCTGCATTTCAGGACTTATCTGGTCCAGGGACCCATCTGGAGGTTGTAGGTTTTGTGCATGGAACAAAATTTGTCCTAGTGCATGGAACCTTTGTAGAATCATATATAACGCCCTAGGTGTTCTTTAGGATTGGCAGGATGGTTTTGGTTGGGGTTTGGCAAGTTATGATAGTTGGCAATGTCTAACTGAAGCTTGTGTGAGAGTGACCTCCAGGGTAGGTCAGGTTTAACAAATGACACATTCTCATCAGGAGTGAATAAATGTTTCAATGTCTCCACATACTCTCCAACATTTGTAGTTTTCTGCTTGTTTAATAGCAGCCATTCTTATAGGTGTGAGGTGGTATCTCATTGTAGTCTTGATTTGCATTTCCCTATGGCTAATGAAGATTAGCATATCTTCATGTGCCTTTTAGCCACCTGTATTTGCTCTTCAGAAAAATATCTATTCATACTTTTGCCCATTTTATAATTGAGTTGTTTGTTCTTTTGTTGTTGAATTGTATGCTTTCTTTACATACGCAGGATACCAAACCTTTATCTGGTATGTAGCTTCCAAGCATTTTCTCTCATTGAGTTGGCTCCTTCTTCACCTTTTTGACAAAGTCATTTGAAGTGCAGAAGCATTTGATTTTGAGGAGTTCCTATTTATCAATTTTTTTCTTTTGTTGCTTATGCTTTAGGTGCAAAGTTTAAGAAGCTACCTTCTATTACTAGGTCTTGAAGATGTTTCCCTCTATTATCTTCTAGAAGTTTTATGGTACTGGCTCTTATGCTTTGGCCTTTAATCCACTTTTTTTTTTTTTTTTTTGCATGGGCAGGCACTGGGAATCAAACCCAGGTCTCTGGCCTGGCAGGTGAGAACTCTGCCTGCCAAGCCACTGTGGCCTGCACCAATTGATTTTTTTTTTCATTATCTATTTCAACATTAGGTATTAGATTTTTACTTATTTATTTATTTAATTATTTTTTTTAAATACCAAAAAGACACCAAACAAACGCAAACATTCTTATTTTGATCATTCCGTTCTACATATATAATCAGTAATTCACAATATCATCACATAGTTGCAAATTCATCATCATGATCATTTCTTGGAACACTTGCATCTATTCAGAAAAAGAAATAAAATGAAAATAGAAAAAAATTTATACATACCATACCCCTTACCCCTAGCTTTCATTGATCACTAGCATTTCAAACTAAATTTATTTTAACATTTGTTCCCCCTATTATTTGTTTTTATTCCATATGTTCTACTCGTCTGTTGACAAGGTAGATAAAAGGAGCATCAGACACAAGGTTTTCACAATCACACAGTCACATTGTGAAAGCTATATCATTATACAATCATCTTCAAGAAACATGGCTACTGGAACACAGCTCTACATTTTCAGGCAGTTTCCTCCAGCCTCTCATTACATCTTGAATAACAAGGTGATATCTACTTAATGCGTAAGAATAACCTCCAGGATAACCTCTCGACTCTGTTTGAAATCTCTCAGCCATTGACACTTTGTCTCATTTCACTCTTCCCCCCTTTTGGTGGAGAAGGTTTTTTCAATCCCTTGATGCTGAGTCTCAGCTCATTCTAGGATTTATGTCCCACGTTGCCAGGAAGGTCCACACCCCTGGGAGTCATGTCCCACGTACACCCCTGGGAGTCATGTCCCACGTAGACAGGGGGAGGGTGGTGAGTTTGCTTGTTGTGTTGGCTGCAGAGAGAGGCCACATCTGAGCAACAAAAGAGGTTCTCTTGGGGGTGACTCTTAGGCCTAATTTTAAGTAGGCTTGACCTATCCTTTGTGGGGTTAAGTTTCATATGAACAAACCCCAAGATTGGGGGCTCAGCCTATAGCTTTGGTTGTCCCCAGTGCTTGTGAGAATATCAAGAATTCAACTTGGGGAAGTTGAATTCTCCCCGTTCTCACCATTCCCCGAAGGGGACGTGGCAAATACTTTTTTATTCACTGCTCAAATCACTCTGGGATTTATCAGGGCATCACTCTGGACAAACCCACAATATCTTTTGGGGGCCTTATTGAATATCAATTGAGCATAGATTTGGTGGTCCATCTCCCTGCTTTTGATTCAATTCCACTGACAATACTTCTATCTTTGTGCCAGTACCATGCTGTTTTGACCACTCCCACAGAGTATTTTCATTTGATTTGACCAAATGCTTGGAAGAGCTACCAGTCTGTGACCGACCTACAGTTCAATTTCCAGACTTTGATATTCCCTGGAGGAACAGATGGTAAGAAACCAGGGTGCAAGTCTGGCTGTTTCACATCGGGTTCATTCCCTGCCTCCCCTGCTCCCCATCCAGGCTGTGTAATTTCAGTTCTGTGCAAGACAAGGGTTTTAGAATTCCCATATTTGGCAAGCTCTGGGTTTTTCACTTCTTTCCTTCCAGCCCTGAGGGGCTGCCCAAAGCACAGCTCCTGCTCCGGCGTCTCTTTCTTCCGGATAAACAAATGCCTTCTGGACAAAAGCAGCTTTGTGGTCTTGGCCTGGGTTTGCCTCTCTGGATTCTTGTCTTCCCCCAGATCTTAGCTCAACAATTCCTCAGTAGTTTGTAGTCTTTGGGGTTTTCAAGACGTTTTTATAACTTTTTGGCTTCTCTCCTTTAGTTGTCATCAGTGGAGAACTGGCCTGAATTACCCTGTCCGCCATGACCAGGAGTGTCAGTAAAGAATACGTGATTGTGACCTCACTCCTTGGGAAATAGCAGCCCTGGTCTACTTAGCAAAGGAAGCTTTGCTGCCTCCTTGGCTTATTTTCATTATAAAGAGTCCCCATATTGGCCAAGAACACATCTATCTAAGTAGCACCATCCTCATATAGTTACCCTCTGGGCCTTATTTTTTTCTTGCCAGAAGCAAAAGTAGCACTAGTCCAGGAGTCAGGAAAGTTGGTTTCAGTACCAGCTTGCCACCTACTCATTCTTAGGCCATGGATGAGGAAGGTACTTCCCTTTTTTTTTGACCATTTTTCCTTAAAATTTTAAACGAATTTACCTGCAACATCAGATTAATAAGCAGATCTCCTAAATTTCTCTCCTGAAATAATGCCTGTGAAAATTCTCAGTGCACTGCTTGACATCTTCATATGCTCAAAAAATGTTTGATGAATACTAAACTGAACCAGTTGCATGACTATACCAACTTAGTTGTACATTCTAGAAAAATCCCCACAATAAAATCTGTCGTGATGAGAGTTTATTTCTCTCACATGGAACAGAGGAAATCCAGGGCTGGTGTGGTGACTCCACAATTTCGGGGTCTCAGACCCTCCCATCTTGCTGCCCCTTCACCTTAGCACTTTGTCTCATGATCCAAGGTCCCCATGGTCCTCACTGTGCCCCACGGTCCTCACCGGGCATGAGAGAGGGGTGGAGAGCCATCCCCCGAGAAGCTGGCACACTCAGCTGGCATCTGTCATGATGCCCTCATTTGCGCTCCCTCATCCATTGGCGGGACCTTATCAACGGGGCCCGCCTGACCTTTGGGGCAGCAGATGCTTCATCTGGCAGGACTGATCAAAGAACCCTGGGCCCAGGAGGCTTTGGGACCTGGGCTGGGGCCCAGGGGTTCTGCCCCCTCTCCTGTAGCTCTTAACCCCGGGGGACACAGTGTTCCAGACCAGTGCCCTCTCCCTGGACCCTGCCCCAGGGGAAAGTGATCAGGTGGGTCCCAGTGTGCTCACCCCAGTGGGTCCTGATGGGGCCAGAGGGACGGAACTGTGGGGCAGCCGGGCAGGCAAACACGGGGCTGTACGCGTGAAGGTCAGGCTGTCTGGATTCAAACCTGGTTCCAACACTTACTTAATCGTGCGCCTTTGGACAAGTTGTTTAACCTTTCTCTTTTGTATGTTCCCTCATCTGCAAAATGGAGATGACAATAGCATGTATGTCACAGGATTGCTTGAGGCTTGACACAGGTAGAGTGTGGAGAATAAAGCCTGGTGTATAGTGACATGCAGTAAGTCTGGGTGGGTTCTGTGTGCCTCTCCCTTTGTCCCTGGCCCCGGGACTCTGAGTGAACAGGGTGGCTGGGCAGGGGTTGCAGTGGCGTGCCCGAGCTCCGCGGGCTGGACCCCAGGGCTGGTGCTCTCCACACTGCTGGTGAGTGAAGGGAAGGGCTCCCCGGAGCAGAGCAGCAGCCATGGTCAGCCTGTGCTGTCCAGCGGGGCTGGGGTGGGTGGGCAATGAAGGGGATGAAGGTGGTGGAGGGGGTTTTCTGGCCACCCAGCCCCTGTGTAGAAGTGGGGACCAAGGCTGTGCAGCGGGAGAGCGGGCTATGGGTGTCCTTGGAGGAAGCTGGGGTGGATGGGGTGGGTTGCTGAGCAGCCCAGGTCACCTAGCAAGCGGAGCCCACTGTAGGTCTAGGTGCTCAGGGAGGGCCCCTGCCTACACCTGCCCCCTGCAGACCAGGTGTGCACATGGGCTTGCAGGCACCAGCATTATATTGTCTTTGGCTGTGTCTTGGAATGTAAGCCCAGGGCATAGGGCCAGGCCCTAGGACAGGGGAGTTTTCTTTTTGACAATTGAAATGCTCTCTATACTTTTAAAAATGCTTTTTATACTTCAATGACACAAATTCCCTTTACACTTTAGAGATGTTGAGGATTACATGAGAACATATGCAATGCACAACACCTAGAGCATAGTATTGCCCAAAATATAATGGCCGGTGTGAATTTATTTTCTACGTGCAATACATATTTCCTTATTCATCAAGAAAGGCCATCCTAAAAGTCTCTCACTTGTATACCAATATTTATAGCATTGTTCACAATACCCAACAACTCAAGTGCCCACCAACAGATGAATGCACGATATGTGATACATACACTCAGTGGAACACCACTCAGCTGTACAAAGAAATAAAATTCTGGTACATGCTACAACATGGAGGGCGTCTAGAAGATTTCATGCTGTGTGAAATAAGCCAGTCACAAAGAACAAATAATATGATTTCACTTATATGAAGTATCTATAACAGGCAAATTCATCGTCAAAGTTGACTAGAGTTTGCCAGGGTAGGGAGGTGCGATGGGGAGCTACCCTAAAATAATAACCTATTTCTGATCCTGTAAACCTGAACTACAGGTCAAGGTGCTGCCCTGCTAGCAATCAGACTTCGCTGTCACCAGATTTACTGCCTGTTATTTCTCTGGTTAGTTCTGCAAACTGAGGGCTCCAGAGAAAGCGCAGAAGCGTTTTAAGCCTGGCGAGCCTAAGCACCAATGCTCCCGTGGGCCGGAATGACTCAGGGTCTGAGCGCTGGGCACACAGTCAAATCAGTCTGTGCGCCTTTTAAAAAGTTTTATTAAAGGTCTTTATAAAGCAATAGGAAAGGGAGTTTTGAGGGGCCCACAAAGGGGCTCCCCTGAGTTCGTCTGCATCCTGACCTGCTTGTGGTGGGGTGTGCTGTGCAGGTGTGGATGGAGTGGTCTGGAAGGCTGGGCGCGGCACTCGGGGGCACCTCTCGTTCCTGCCTCGGCTCCGGCTGCTGGGGCGTGGGGAGGAGGAGGCCCCTGGCTGGGGGCAGTGGGGGCCTCTGGCGAGACCTGCTGGGTTGAGGCAGAAGGTCCAACAGCCAGGCCTGGCATTGCATTGCGTTTCATTGAGTATAATATTTAAACCAACATAACAATTACGGCGCTATCGTTATAGGTGTCATGAGTAATTAATATGAATTAATAATGAGAACACCTAATTTTTTTTTAGTGTATTACTCTGTGTCAGGCATTGTGCCAAGTGATATGTGAACTCTGTCCTTTCGTCCTCCCAGAAATCCTATGAGGAAGGTACTGCTGGTCTGTCCTCAAAAAGAGGAAGCAGAGCTGTGAGAGCTAAGTGACGTGTCAAGGTCACACTGCAGGTCAGGTGTGGGCTGCACTGGATCCAGCGGCATGGACGTGTGTGCCGCTTATTAGCCGTGGGCCACCCCACCTCTCTGGACTTCCTTTTCCTCATTGGCAAAATGGTTTTAAATACTTTTGTCTTGATTATGTCACAGGGTAGCAGTTAGAATCAATTGAATTAAGAATATGACAGCTACTTGTAAGCTCTTTCATTATTCAATCAACATGACTTATTGAGTCCTCATCTTGTGCAGGCACCGTTCTAGGGACTAGAGACCCAGGCAAGTTCCCTGCTCTCAACGGAGTTCAACTGCAGGGTGGGTGGGGAGGCACACGAAATAAGTAAATGAATAAGCAAGTACAGTGGTTTCTTAGAGTGTCCAGTGCTCTAAATGACCTAAGACAGGTGAACACGCAATCTATTTCAGACGGAGTCAGTGTTAGAGTCCTGTAGGCAGGGAGTTTGAATTTTATTTTTATTCTAAGGGCACTAGGGACCCAGTAGCATCCGTTAAAAATCCATGTGTGGTGGCAAACTAGACCAACAGAGGCTTCAAAAAAGACAAGCTAATTTTCCTCACTTAAGGCTGGAACCAGGGGACTGTGGATGCTGGTTCAACGGCGTGACGTTGTTTGGGCTGATGTCTCCGCCTCTCTCTGGCCTCTCCCCACTGGTTGTATGTGCTGCAGGAACTCTAGACATCACATCTGCACGCAAGGCAGAGTCTGCTGACGTTTCATTAATCAGAACAGCTCTATGCTACAAGGGGGGCAGGAAAAGGGGGTCACGTACAGAAATTAGCTTTTCTGGCCCCAATAGTGGAGGCAAGAAAGAGGCAGGGCTGACAATGGGTGTGGGTGAGTCAGCCTGCGTCTCAAACTTCAATTGTTTGGGTGTGGGCTGGGGCCCGAGAGGCTGCATTTCTAACCAGCTCCCAGGAGATGCTGATGCCACTGGCCCACACTCTAAGGCGCATGGAGACACACCATCGGAGAGTCTGAAGTAAGAGGGTGTTACTTGAGTTCTGTGGCTTTGTGGAGAATGCGGTGTAGGCGGCAAGAGGGGACGCCAGGAGGCCAGTTAAGAGGCCAGGGATTGTGGTCCTGGGCTAAGGTAGAGGTGGTGGAGATGGTGGAGATGGTGGAGATGGTGCTAGTGCTTGGTTTTGAGTTATATTTTGGAGTCGAACCACCAGGCCTCGCTGACGTAATAAATGTAGGAGGCAAGGGCCGGGAGACAACTAAAAATGACTGAGTTTTGGCTGGTGGCAATGGGGAAGCTGGAGAAGGCCTTGCAAAGAGCTCTACAAACATCCAGCACTATCATTTCACACAGGACTGTTTGAGGACTTAGCAGCCCTGAATGAGCCCTAATAGAGGCACCAAAACGTCACTTTAATAACTCACACATTTGGGGCCTGGGAACTCAGGCTGCCATATTCCTTCTAGAAGTACCCGAATCAGGGGTTGGCAAACTATGGCCCACCACCTGGTTTTGTAGAGCCTGTGAGCTAAGAATACTTTTTTACATTTTTGAATGTAAAAGTGTTAAAAAAAAAAAAAGACTTTTGGCAAGAACAGCTGCTTGATTTTTACTTCTTGGCCCCCAAAGCCTAAGACGTTGACTATCTGGCCCTTTACAGAAAAGTTTGCTGACTCCTAGTCTAAATTAATAGCTTCTGCTCAGACTGAAGGAGACAGTGTCCTCAAATGGAAATAAACAAAACAAAACTCCTCTCATCACTGTTGACCTACTTCTGCAGAGTTTTTCCTTCGTTTTTTGGTGAGTACCTGCTGGTGACACGAGGCAGCAGCCGCTCCCCCTGCCCTCTTCTGCTGTTAACAGTCCCAAGCAGTTGAGACCTTGAAAATGATCCCTGCCAGCACTGGGCAACAAGTGATTTATTTTAGCATCTAAATTTTTTTTTTTGTCATCTCTGAATAGCATCTAAATTTTAAATGGTGTCCGTGCTTCCCAGGAAGCTGTCTGGTATAGAAAATTGCCTATAATAAATGCATGTAATAAATCCATTATTTTGAACCTAAGGAAAGGTATTCAAGTTTTATAAGAGAAAACCAGTTTGTCCTCATCCTTGCTAAATATATGTTGCATAAATAATTTAAAACAGTAGCTCAAATGGGTGCTAAATTATTAGCTTGCCAAAATGCAATCACAGCTCTTCTTTATTTCCAGTTAATCATGCAAAAAATCCATTTGTCGTATTTAGCAAGAAGGTTGGTATGTCACCAGCCAGGCCTCCGCGCCATCCCTGAATAACTGAGAACCCACAGTTGCCTACTCAGTTCGAAGGCCTGGTCCTGATTTGAAATGCAAAGCGGGAAGATGTCTGGAGAGGGTGCCGCATCTGCTTGTGGGGCCCAGCTTTCAGGGTTTTTGACAGTTGGAACCAGTCCTTGGGGGTCCTGTTCACAGGCTCCTGAAGGCTTGGTTCGTTTAGTTCACACTTACTCCATGTCGGTGGGGCTGAGTCCTGAGAGGTCTCTGTGTGGGTCCCCAGCTGCCACCCTTCTCTGAGACTTCAAGGCCCAGTCACCCACACGCTCTCCCTTTAGAGACCGTTGAAGTGGTTTCAAGCCTGTTGATCTCACTCAGTATCCAGCCTTGTGCTGGTTTGAAAGGAAGTATGCCCCCTAAGAAAAGCCATGTTTTAATATGGATCCCATTTCTTAAAGGTAGAATAATCTCTATTCAATGCTGTGTATTTGGGACTGTGATGGGATCATCTCCCTGGTTGATGAGATTTAGTTAAGAACGGTTGTTAAACTGGATTAGGGGATGACATGTCTCCACCCATCTGAGTGGGTCTTGATTAGTTTCTGAAGTCCTATAAAAGAGGAAACATTTTGGAGAATGAGAGACTCGGAGAGAGCAGAGAATGCTGCAGCACCACGAGGCAGAGTCCACGAGCCAGCAACCTTTGGAGTTGAAGAAGGAAAGTGCCTCCCGGGGAGCTTCATGAAACAGGAAGCCAGGAGAGAAAGCTAGCAGATGATGCTGTATTTGCCATGTGCCCTTCCAGCCGAGAGAGAAGCCCTGACTGTGTTCACCATGTGCCGTCTCACTTGAGAGAGAAACCCTGAACTTCATCGGCCTTCTTGAACCAAGGTATCTTTCCCTAGATGCCTTTGATTGGACATTTCTTTAGACTTGTTTTAATCGGGACATTTTCTAGGCCTTAGAACTGTAAACTTGCAACTTATTAAATTCCCCTTGTTAAAAGCCATTCCGTTTCTGGTATATTGCATTCCAGCAGCTAGCAAACTAGAACAGATTTTGGTACCAGAGAGTGGGGTGCTGCTGCTGCAGTTTGCAGATACCAAACATGTTGGAACGGCTTTTTAATTGGATAAGGGGAAGATTCTGGAGGAGTTGTGAGAAGCTTGATAGAGAAGGCCTAGAATGCTTTGGAGAGACTGTTGGGAGAAATGTGGACTCTAAAGATACCTCTGATGAGGCCCTAGACAGAAATGAGGCACATGTTATTGTAGACTGGAAGGAAAGTGAGCCTTGTTTTAAAATGGCAGATAATCTGGCAAAATTGACTCGTGGCTTTGGCTGGAAGGCAGATTGTAAAAGCCATGAACTTGTATATTTAGAAGAAGAGATCTCCAAATTAAGTGTTGAAAGTGCAGCCTGGTTTCTCCTCACAGCTTATAGTGAAATGCGAAAGGAAAGAGATAAGCTGAGAACTGAACTCTTGAGTAAAAAGAAACTAGAAATTGAGGTCCTGGAAAATTCTGGGCCTACAGAAAGGGAGACTCCAGAGTATAGTGCCCTGAGTGTGGATTTAACCAAATGTGGAACCAGCCAGCCATTTCAGAGAAAGTCAGGATCGGACATGGAGTTATCCAGGAAGGATTTGTGGAAACTCCTTATGTCTGATGGGCATGATCCAAGGCTACTGCATAGAAAGCCAACGAGAGTGCTGTGGGACCTGTATAAACTGAGCCGCTGCCAGTCTGGACTGAGGGGTTCAGAGAAGGGACACATTGGAGGAAAAATAACTTCAGAGGCAAAACCGTGGAGGCTGAGGTCTGAAGTCAAGAAGCCTTGGGCCAGGAGAGTGGACCCACCCAAGCCCGTGGAGAGGGTGAGTTTGCCCCAAAGGCAGAGAATGGGCCTTCCACCTCATTGCAGTGGGAGAGTCATGCCGCCTCAGGTCTTGGAGAGAGTGAAGCACGTTCCTTGGGGTTTGGGGAGAGCCTGGCTGCCACCACATGGAGGGGTTGAGCGTGTGCCCCGGAGCTGGCAGAGAGCCCAGGTGTGGCCCCAATGCTTGGAGAGGGTGGAGCCGAGAAAAAGGTGGTCTCCCCAATATCCCCCAAGGTTGTATTCAGAGAGAGGCAGGCGTAGGCATTTGGAAAGGGTGGGACTGCCATTTTCTAAAGCCCGGAGGATAAATGACTCTCAGACTTTGAAATCTAATGAACTTTGCCCTGCAGGTTTTCGGAACTGTATGGGTCCGGTGACCCCTGTGTTCCTTCCTCCCTATGGAAATGTGTCTATGTATCCTGTGAATGTTCCTTCTTTGTATGTTGGCAGCAAATAACTGGTCGTGAGTTTTCAAAGGTCCAGAGCAAATGGAGAGAATTTTGCCTTAGGACAGACCATGCCTGTAACTGACTTAATGAGATTTTATACTGTCTCTAATTTTTTACTTCATTGTATTGCTACTGATAGGTTTAAGGATTTCTGATATTGTTATGAAAATAATGTATTTTGTATTTGGGAAAAACATGTCTTTTTTAGGGGCCAGAGGGTGGAATGTGCTGGTTTGAAAGGAAGTATGCCCCCTAAGAAAAGCCATGTTTTAATATGGATCCCATTTCTTAAAGGTAGAATAATCTCTATTCAATGCTGTGTATTTGGGACTGTGATGGGATCATCTCCCTGGTTGATGAGATTTAGTTAAGAACGGTTGTTAAACTGGATTAGGGGATGACATGTCTCCACCCATCTGAGTGGGTCTTGATTAGTTTCTGAAGTCCTATAAAAGAGGAAACATTTTGGAGAATGAGAGACTCGGAGAGAGCAGAGAATGCTGCAGCACCACGAGGCAGAGTCCACGAGCCAGCAACCTTTGGAGTTGAAGAAGGAAAGTGCCTCCCGGGGAGCTTCATGAAACAGGAAGCCAGGAGAGAAAGCTAGCAGATGATGCTGTATTTGCCATGTGCCCTTCCAGCCGAGAGAGAAGCCCTGACTGTGTTCACCATGTGCCGTCTCACTTGAGAGAGAAACCCTGAACTTCATCGGCCTTCTTGAACCAAGGTATCTTTCCCTAGATGCCTTTGATTGGACATTTCTTTAGACTTGTTTTAATCGGGACATTTTCTAGGCCTTAGAACTGTAAACTTGCAACTTATTAAATTCCCCTTGTTAAAAGCCATTCCGTTTCTGGTATATTGCATTCCAGCAGCTAGCAAACTAGAACAAGCCTCTTCACTGGAGAACTTCTTATCACATCCACCTTTGGGGTTGGAGAGGGGGTTGGCCAGGACATCTTCCCAGGAGACTTCGGGACCCTCGGCACATTTGCCCACCTGCTCCTCCCCAGCAGTTTTGTCTGCGTATTAAAGGAGATTGGGGACGTATTAAAGGAGATTGGGGACGCAGACCTTGGCCAGGCCTTAAGGCAGTGAAGGTCTGCTTGCCTCACTTTGGCATAACCAAGAGGGGGTCCCCAGGAGTCTCTTCCTCCAGCTTAGCATATCGGTCAGAGGGTGCTTCACTGGTTTGCAAGGTCGAAGTGGCAGGCAGCTTCTGTCCTGCAGAGTTCACTCATCCGTCCAATGGATGTTTACGCGGCCCCTCCTGCGTGCCAGGCACTGTTCTAGGTGCTTGGGGTTCACCGGTGAGCCAAGCAGACAGAGATCTCTGCCCTCGCAGTGCTACATTGTTGAGTTCTGGTTTTGGGTTCAGCACAGTGTGGTGGGAGCCCAGGCGAGGTGGGGACAGGTAGCCGAGGGCGCATGTGTCCAGGGAGCTGGGCAAGGCTTCTCCCAAGAGGACACATTTGATGGGATCTTGGCTCCTGAGTGGGATTTGCCAAGGCATGGCAGGCCTGGGTAGTGGAGGAGACCTGGCAGGCAGGTGCAAAGGCCTAGAAGTGAGAGAGCTTGGTGAGCGCAGACTGTGAAAGGCCATGTGGCTGGAACACAGGATGCAGGTTGCCCACAGAATTCCCAGGATATATATATATATATTTTTTTTTGCAAATAAACCGGTTCGAGGAAGGGCCACTCAGGAGAAAACGCACCAGGCTTGGCAGCGGGGGTGGTGGTGGTACTGGGGTCTGACTATGAGGGACTTTGAATGTTTTACAAAAGTGTTTGAGCTATGCATTTTGTAGCCTCATTCTCAGTGAGCAACTTTAGGGGGTGCTATTCACAAAAATATGGAAGCAAGTGACACCCCCTGGAGTTGGATCCTGTTGCTCTCCTCTTCCCTTGGTCCCTGTCAAGTCTCCTCTGTGGGCTGACTCTGCGGGTGCCTGTTCTGGGCACCCCGACATGCTGTCTCATCCCCGACCTTTTCTGGAGATCACATTGAATAACTTCTCTCCTTCCCAGGTGCCTGCGTGCCACACCTCCTGATTTAGGACCAGAATTCATTAGCACTTGCTTTGTTCTCTCTCTGGGCACAAGTCAAGAGTGGGGATGATTCCCTCCGGCCCATCTTCTCAGCTGGAAGTAGTTTCTTGTGCATAGTGTTTCTAACCAAGGGCTTATTCCCAACAACCTGTGCCTCTGCAACAGCAGCAGGGGGCGGTGGAGGACAGAGGGCCCCCAAGTTTGCATCTTGGACCGTGTAAGCCTGCTTTAACCTACTGAAAATGCAGACGGTCACCTCAGATATACTGAATTTGAACCTCTAGGAAGGGGGCCTGGAGTCAACTTTTTGGATGTGGTCGGTGAGTGGTTCTTATGCATGGAAAAGTTTGAGAACTGCTGCTTAAGAGAGAAGCTCCTTCACCTTCGGGAAACTAGGGCTAGGTCTTCCTTGATTGGATTCCATGCATTTAGCACCCAGATGTAGCAGGATGTGGCCCAGCTGGCTTCTGGAGGCTGCTGTTTCTGCTTGGAGGGTGGGACTCATTCTTACTAACATTTAAATCTCCCTCCCTGGAATTTCTGCCCTGTGGCTCTGGTTCTGCTTGCTGGAGTCACACCAAGCAAGGGTCCTCAGACCTCTGAGAGTAGCTGTCATAGCAAGATATTTGACTCTTTTGACCGGTCTGTATTTCTTATGCTTTCTAGACAGTTTGCCATCCTGGAGGCCCTCTGGAATACAGGACACTGTGCTATAGAATTTCTGTGTGCTCTCATTTAAGCCTCACGACATTAATAAGATGCATTGATGAGACTGATTTTATTATCCCCATTTTACAGATAGGGAAACTGAGTATTAGAGACATTAAGGACCTGCATAAGTCACACAATAGCAAGTGGTAGATTGGGATATAACCTCAGAGCCTGCATTCTTAACCATTATGCCAAATACTGCCTTCCCAGGTAATAATCATGCATACATCATAAACTCTACTTTTTCACACAGGGCTGGCAGGCGCACAGTAAGCAGCCAAAAGAAATATTGGCTAATATAATTATTGATACTATTCTTACAACTTGACAGTGCTCCCACCTAATATGACTTATATATGCATCTATGGACAAATATACCCCTATTTTATCAGATGGAATACATTTTACATTACATACGTTTAACTTGAAGTACTGTCAGATAATGAAGTCACAGCCATTCAGGGTAGGCAGGATGCTTCAAACCACCCTTGGGAGTAGCTGGTACCCTTCAAAACCACTGGTGTTTATTGAGCATCCTTCACATGCCCAGAAGGGGAAGATCCCTGTGTCGCATCCCTTGTTGCCCACTCCCAGCCAAACCCCCTTTCTCCCTGTGAATCCAGCATTTGTTCAGGTATTGGGTGGGTTTGTCTTTCACGATCCCTTCCCTAGCTCCGAAGTCCAAATGGTGATTAGTCCAGACCAGTCATTCTCATTCTTGATTGCACATTAGAATCACCTCACTCAATCTCAGTTTTCTCATCTGTTAAGTGGGGATAATAATAGAGTCTAAGACATGGGGTTTTGTGGGATTTGAGAAGACATTTGGTGTGCTGCCTGGCACACGACAAGTTCTCAAATGAAAGCCATTGCAGCGACTATTTCCTGAGATGTGGACCACTGCGAACCCTGGTTGAGGGCACAGTCTTGTCCTTAACCAGCTGAACTGCTTTCCTCCCACTTTCTCCAGGGATGCTTCTGTTTCTTTCTGCTAGTGCTGTGGTCTTGTTCTACATGGTTATAGATTTCAGGGCTTATCTCTACTCCTGAGGTCAGATTTCTCCCTTCGTATTGATCCTGAACTGGTTGCCAGACTCATGACTTTTTCTTGCTATTAATACCTTGGACTGCCTTGTCTTATGGGGCATATAATACACCCCTTCTGACCCACCCCTGTTAGATGCTCTGAGGATAAACCTCCCTGCTGATAAGTCGGCTTGCAGGCTGCTGTGGGTTGATGCTTCTTTAACTTCTCCCCCAAAACACCTCTGAAGAGAGGAGCATGATCACTGCTCAAGCCTGCCACGAGTGAGAAATGTATTTGAAGCTCGGTGTCTGATCTTTAATTCATGTGGCTTTTACAGCTTACTTCCTGACTTTCACAGGTCATTATAACACAAAAAGTTTTAAATAACTTGCCATCAGTAAAGAATACAAAAACCTTCATAGTTCCCTGTCAGTTAATGTATGGACTGCAGCTGTAATGAGTAGAGCCAATTTTTTAGTATTGGACCGAATTGACAAGAGATCACAGTGCCTAGCAGGTTAGCTTCTCTTCTCTGTCTTGGATTACGATAGGTCAAATATCCAGATTCACTCTGGGGCTGTAAAGGGCAGAAGTTCTTTTGGAACTAGCTTTGGGTAAGACACTTGGAATATCATCAAAGAAGTGGGCCAGTGTAGCATGGACAAGCTAATGCTGGTAGAACAGATGGTCTAGAAAATGCTGACAAAGCCTTTTTGGCCAGGAGATGCCACTGGGCTAGACCGTCTGCTGTGCTCCCTGGCTTTTCTGCCCTTTACCTCTTACCTGGTTCCTTTCATGATTTGAATCCTGTTGCCTTGGCTCCCCCTGTTCTTTGTGTTAGATAAGACAGCGGTAACAGAAGATCCGATAGACAATGGCTTAAACTGTAGTACACTGCATTATCTCAGGAAGAAGTCTGGAGGTAGGCTGATCCAGAATTGATAAATAGCTAAAAAGTGTCCACAAAAACCAAGATTTCTTTGGTCTCTCCAGTTGGCCAATCTCACTGAGATTGTTTTCTTTGAACTGGTTAGCTTTTGATGATTCCAGTCATTGTGACTTCACACAGCCATACTCAGGATAGGAAGGAGGAGGAAGGAAACGTTTCTTCCATCAAGGGAAATACTTCTTTTACTGGAAAGCAAGAAGCCCTTCAGCAGATTTGTTTTTATGTCTCATTGGTGATAACAGTATCCCAACAGCAAGGAAAGCCAGGAAGGTGAGAATCTGGGAAAAGCAAACGAGGCTGCTATGTTAACCTCGGCCCAATCCCAATTCACCTTCTGGGGCTCAAACAAAAGGAGGGTGTGTAGCAAGAGAGAGAAAGAAATGACTTTAGAGTGGGAACTAACAGTGCCCACCACTGTCTCCTCTTGTCCCCATTGTCCTGCTGGTGTCACGTTGCCAGATCTGTCCCATGCCTGGCTGCAGAGAATGCAGGTGCCAGCAAAGGGGTAGAACATTCCCTACATGTGACATCCTCCTGTGATGACCCCTTTAAGCCTTTGTCATTAATCTTTCAAAAGGAAAAGATGCTGTCTTTCAACAAATCTCACAGACCAAGGAGTGGGACAGTGGCTGGCCAGCAGCTAAGGGCCTCCTTGTCTCCACTCCTTTGGATGGGCTTGTCAGCCAGATGGTCTGAAGGTTGCTGGGCTCTGGCCAGGGAGCTGGAGTCATGACTCTGTGTGGAGAAGGAAGAGGATTTGGAGGTTTGGGTGGGGGCTGGCAGAACCTGAGACGAAGGCTTCCTTAACAGTGAGGTGCCTCAGGAGTAGACTTTGAGGAGGTATTCATTCTCAGGGTTGTGTCAGAACCTGAAAAAGAATGCCTCCTTAACTTCTGTTTCATTGCCTCACTCTAATCCCAGCCCTGCACCCCTGCTTACTGCACTTCTGGGAGCTTGAGAGATGGTTGCTGGATGGTAGAAAAAGAGGAGACAGTGGGTCAGTGAGGGCATTCAGGGAACTCTTGGGCAAGTTCACTGGTTTCAACCTTGGCTGCACATTGGAAGCCCTTGGGGAGCTTTAAAAAAATACTGATGTCTAGACTTTACCTCCAGAGATTCTGATTAAATGGATCTGGGGTGCAGCTTGGGCACTGGGATTTTTAAAAGCTCCCCTGGTGATTCTAACGTGCAGCAAAGTTTGCGAACCTCTGATACACAGAGGTGCAGTGTTGGGTGCTGTTCACTATTTACTAGGATTTGGTTGTGAGTGACAGACTGACATACATGGTGCAGACGTCTAGGGGCCAGACAAGAAAACTTGCAGCAAACTGAAGGGCCATGAGGATAAAGGAAAGAAACCTGATATTCAAGTTACCAGTCTATACCAAATACATTTAAAAAATTGTTTGTACTAACAATCAATAACCCTGGGAAGTTGACGTGATCAGGCTCAGTTTACAGATGAGGAGTCTGAGTTTTGGCCAGGTTAAGGGTGTTACCTGTGTCCCAGCTATAGAAGAGCAGAGCCAGATTCTTGATTGGGGCATGTTTTTACTTTGCTAATGCTGTCAGAATGCAATATACCAGAAATGGGTTGCCTTTTATAAAAGGGATTTGTTAAGTTACAAGTTTACAGTTCTAAGTCCATAGAAATGTCCAAACTAAGGCATACAGAAAAAGATACCTTGACTCAAGAAAGGCTGATGTCTATCACATGGGAAGGAATGTGGTTGGCATCTGCATTTTCTCCTGGCTTCTGGTTTCAAAGGGCTCTCTGGACCCCTGTGGATCTTTTTGGCTTCTAGCTTGCTTAGCATCTCAGGAGAAGGCACTTGGCAATGTCTGCTGGACTCTGCATCTCCAAACGTCCTTGTCTAGGTGTCTTCTTTCTCTATCCATACTCCAAGCATCTCCAAACATCTGAGTCTATGTCGGCTCTGGCTCCTGTCTAGCTTATGTTGGCTCTGTCAAGTCCTGGCATCTCCTGGGGTTTTTACATTCCCAAACGTCTGTGTCTTTGCATCTGAGTTTTCTCCAAAAAAGTTTCCCCCTTTTAAAGGACTCCAGTAAATTAAGCAAGACCCATTTTGAATGGGTGGGGTCACATGTCCGTCTAATCACACCCACAGTTGAGCAGGTGAGTTTCCATAGAAGCAATCTATTCAAAGGTTTCCATCCTTAATAATAGGTCTGGCCCCACAAAATTGGGTCAGGATTGAGAGAATATGACTTTTCTGGGGTACATAACAGCTGCAAACTAGCACAGGGCTTTAGATGAAATTGACGTGACAAGCAGCTAGTAGGAATGAAAGCCAACACTGTTGTTTTCTGACTGATTTACCAAACAAAATATGTCTGGTGCCAGTTGGGGGAGAGGGCTTGGGAAGACATTAAGCTCCCCAACTCTTCTCTGCCTGCAGGAGAGAGGATGGGGAGGAGGTGGCTGCTTAGTCTAGTTTCCCTCTCCCATCAGATTCTGGTCTCGAGCCTGGCCTGAACCCAAAAGATTTTAGGGAAAAGTACCACTATGTCTCCGGCTCTCTTTAGGTGAAATGGGCCCCTGGACCTAAAACAGAGTAATGTGATAAAAGGCAGGGACCCATTCCTGTCCCCAAATCAGCTCCCACATACACACAGTTGCTGCAATTCCACTAATTAGGTCATTAGGTTCAATGAGAAAACAGTCATGGGGGTAAATGGGGGAGACTTTGTCCCATCAGTCACATTGTAGTGCGGTTACTGCGTACCTTTGTGAGAGCCAATCCCCGCATCCTTGGCAGATCCCTACATCCTGGCAGACAGCAAACACTGCAGGAACACCCATGAGGGCTTCTGAAGATGCAGTGGGAGCATTTAAGGTGAGGCTTGGAAGATGCTGAAAGTTGTAAAGAATGGGTAGCTTCCTGTAAAACAGTTGTCACACTGGCTTCCAAAGCAGGTGACGGTACTGAGCAGCTTTATGCTGTGGTGGCAAGCACCCACTTTATTGTGCTGACATCTCTCTCTGCTTTCTCAGGGCAGTTCAGGGAGGAGCGGTGGGGCAGGGGAGAGAGCACTAGTCTGTCCCGGCCACTCGCTTCCGACATCTCCTTGGACAAAGGGCTTAGCTCCTGAGCCCTGCTTCCCTCACATACCACACATGTCTTGGGGACTTCTGCTGCAGGTGAAGATGGAATAACAGGGACTGGATTCACTCTCCTGCCTGAAACTGTCAAGGTAAAAACAAAGAAGCAAACAAACTAGACCAGCTGTAGGAAGCAATGGTTTTCAAGACACAATTTCAGCGACCCCAGGCAGTTCTACTGTCGCCCCTGCATGCTGCCTTGAGAGAGTTTCTAGGTCATGGCATAGAGGGGGAGAGCCGGGGCCGGGGGGAGAAATGGAAGTAGACCATGGTAAGGCTCCTGTGTTCCATGTGGGGTGGCGCAGTGTCACTTTGGAGGTAGATCTACCAAGTTCAAGGTGACTATAAATCCTAAAGCAGCCAGTAAAATAACAAAGAATTGCAGCTAATAAGCCAACAGAGGTGATAAAAATGCAGTCATAAAAATACTCAGTCCAAAAAAAGGCAGAAAAAGAGGAAAAGTAAACAACAGCAACAAAACAGATGGAACAAAAAGAACACAAATAGCAAGATGACAGACTCAAAGCTAACCATATCAATCACATTTATGTAAATGGCCTGAACACCATTTGGAGATTGTCATATTAGATAAATGAGCGAGACGCAATTATATGCTGCCTACAAGAAAGACACTTTAAATAAACAGACAAAATTTGGTGGAAAGTAAAGGAATGGAAAAGATATACTTTGCTAACTTTAGTCAAACAAAAGCTGGAATATTAATAGCAGATAAAGTGGATTTCAGAACACAGAATAGTCCCAGGGAAATGCATACATATTCATGTATATATGTGTATATACCATGATGATACCGGCTTCATTTCTGGTAAGGACCAAGTGAGGCAATACCTGGGAAAGTGCTTTGGAGACTGTAAAACATGATACAGGTGCAACTGGATTTTAATTATTAGCAGTAGGTCCACTGGGAGCCTTTTAAAGAGCCAGGTGGCAGAAGTTGGGCTTTTTAATTCAAAGAACTCAGGAAAGAAAAGGAAATAGCAGACAGCAGCTCTGAGAAGGACAGGGGAGGGCTAGCTGGGGCAGGCGGGGCTGAGAAACAGGGCACTAGTGGCGTGGCTGGCACTCTCTGGACTTGGGGATTCACTGACCCCTGGAGGCTGCCTTCGGCTGCAGGACGAGGGGCAGGATGGGACCGAGTCTCAGTTCCGTGACCCCAGCAGAAGGCAAGTGCGTACTGTGCTGAGTCCTTTCTGAGCACTCTCTTTGTCTGTCTTACTCAGCTGAGACTTGGTAACATCATCTCACGTCCGAGACAGGAAAAGTTAATCCAACCTCACAGAACCACTTAACGCCTGAGTCAGGGCTTGGACCCATGCAGTCCAGGCTCACGCCCGAGCCCCGAACTCTCCCTAATCAGGAGGTGAGGGTGGGACAGGGGGGCTTCAGCCAGCCAGAGGACAGGCGACACCATTTGGAGATGGTCATATTAGATAAATGAGCAAGACTCAATTATATGCTGCCTACAAGAAGGGCAGGAGAGGGCTTAGGGTTAGGGCTAGAGATGGGGTCCGCTCCTTCTGTCTCTGCCCCTGAAGCCCGCACCCCTCATTCTCCCTCGTCCGCCCCCTCCGCTCACCTGCCTGCGCAGGGGCCTTCCCGGGGGCCGGTGCGGGCGGAGGGGCCCTGGGTAGCTGCAGCCCCACCCTCACCACTCGGGCCTTGAGTCCCAGCCCTGCTCCCGTTTCACAGCCAGCCTGGGTTTTCTCATCTAAAGATGCGGGATAATAGTGCTGACCTCTCAGGAGACGGGCTGAGGGCCAAGTTTGGGGGCTCCCTTCGGTTTTTGTTTTTTTTTTTTTTTAATTTTGAAATAATTTCAAACTTACAGGAAGGTTGTGAAAAGAATACAGAAACAATACATGGAGCTCCAAAATACGCTTACCCAGATAGCCAGGTCTACCAACTGTTAGCATTTTGCCATATTTTTGATACTCCCTTTAGTTTTTTCTTTTTTTGTTGTTGTTGCTAACCCAAAAAATGCCAAGTTTAATATTTCCCTTATAAGGGCATTTAAAAATGTAATAGCATTTTTAAAATTGCAAACACTTGGTTAAACAACTTAAAATATTTTTATTTTTACCTAATTTTACAGATACGCTTGTATTAAGTCCATTTTAAAAGTAGGTGCTGCTGTTTCCACAGTAGCAGGTTATTACCAATTCTCATTTCACACTCCCTTTAGTTTTAAGATGGTAATATTCTCCTGTGCAAAGATGATACAACATCAATAGAAAATCTGGGAATTATTTATTGAGCCACTAAAACAAGTTTTAATATAAAGCTTTAAAAATTGTATATAAAATCATGCTTATTATTGTAACAATTCAAACAATAAAGAGATTTCTAGAAGTAAAAAACGTCTCTTTTATCTGCTCCCCTACCCCTGTCCTATTCTTTTCCCTGTGGCTGACCAGTGTTAAAACTTTACTGTAGCTCCTTCCAGTTGTTTTCTAGGTATTTATATAGTTTTTTTTTTTTTTTTCATAAACAGCTCATACTATCCATGTTATTTTGCTTTGGAATCTTTCTATCCATGTCTTTTGAATTTGGATTGCTCCAGGGACTATCCCAGAGCCAGGCTGAGGGTTCCTGGAGAAAAGCCCCTTATATCTGAAGCTTGCCTTTGTCCTGTTTAAAAAATATCTTGAAGTCTGGGCCTCAGGTAGGGACAGGGTTGTCCTTGGGTGGCTGAATCATGAATGTATTGTCATTTTCTTTTTGTTATTTGTGTTTATAAATTTTTGTAAAACATATACGAATTGCTTTTATACTAAGAAAACACCCCACAGGCAAGAAGAATGGAGGGCCCGCAGTTTGTGTCTTAATTTAGCACTTAGTTCATCCCCTTTCCCTGCATAATGAGTTGTTTACGCCTTTGTCTCCCGTGAGGGTGGACAGCGTTGGTGCGTCTCGGTCCCTCCCTGCTCCTCGCCCCCGCAGAGTGGGCTCCGGGCCAGGCACAGGGTAGGTTTGCTGCACAAACACGTGTCCCCTCTAGGGCTGTGGCTCAGGCTGGCCCCCCACGCCCTCAGCTGAGGCTCACAAACGCCTCACGTGGTGGCGGTGTCCAGGACCCGAGGACCTGGCCCGGGCGGATGTGCTCTCTGCAGGGGTGAGCACAGGTGCATTTTCTTATTTATGGTGGCCCCGGCCAGGGTGGCACCCAGCTGAAGAAGTAATTAGAGTGCTGCCAGGAGCAGGAGGCGGGAGAGGCTCGGAGGCTCAGGCGCCCTTTCCAGAGAGATATAAATAGCTGGGTCTGTTGGTGGAGGAGGGAGCAGCCAGCATCCAGGGCATGGGGTGGGGCCAGTCTCTTTGTTTGTCTGTCTGTCTGTCTGGATTGGGAGGTGCGGGGGCAGTCGGACTGGCAGGAAGGGGATGTTGGTCTGTGGCTGGGCGGTGCCTGCCTGAGGCCCTCTGGCCCCTGCCTGGGCTTCGCCCAGCTGTCATCGCAAGACCAGCCTGCTGGGGCTCACCTTCCTGCTCCTGACAGCCCCACGGACTCCAGCCAGTCCCAGCCTCCTGCCTCCAGCTCTCCGTGCAGAGCAGGCCTCAATGGGTTGGGGTAGGATTCCAGATGGAGGTGGGATTCCAGAGCCCTCATCATTTATAGCTTTTCCACGGGAAGAGTCCCTGCCAGTGCTGGGCAGCTCTGCTCCTGACTCATCCCAAAACTCTATAAATAACCTGGTGGAGGGAAGTGGGCTGTCCACCCCCACGCTTCCCACATTCTGTGAACAGGTGGCAGCCACCAAGGGCCCAAGGGCTTCCAAGCCGTCCAGAGCTGGTAGGGAGCCAGGGCCAGGATGCTGGGAGGGAGCATGGTCCACTTTTGAAAGCTGGCACTGAAGCAGTTCCAGACACCACGGAATCCTCCTTTTAGCTATGCCAGTGTCAGCGCCCCAGCCTCCCATGGGCTGGGGAAACTGAGCCAGTATGGGCTAAACTTGCAGTGTGACCCAGGGTAAGTCACTTCCCCCACTCTGGGCCTCAGGACCTTCACTGGTAAAATGAGGGCAGATGAGCAGCTGAGTTCTAGGGTCCACTCTGGCTCTTAAATTTTTTATCCTACTTGGTGGACACAGGTTGGCATTCCTAAATTTGATGCCACCAATACTTATTGAGCAGCCCTTCACCTGGCACCATGCTAGGCACCCCCATGCAAGCATATTTTCAATAAGGCGTGGCTGCTGCTAGTTGGTTCTATCAGTTAGATGCTGAGTTGGTCACACGTTGAGGTCCTGTGCCAAGGCTGCAGTTGTGTGTGCCAGGGCTGCAGCTGTGAGTGCCAGGGCTACAGCTGTGAGTGCCAGGACTGCAGCTGTGTGTGCCAGGGCTGCAGCTGTGAGTGCCAGGGCTGCAGCTGTGAGTGCCAGGACTGCAGCTGTGTGTGCCAGGGCTGCAGCTGTGAGTGCCAGGGCTGCAGCTGTGAGTGCCAGGGCTGCAGCTGTGAGTGCCAGGCATCCCAAGGACCAGAGAGGAAGAGTGGCAATGGGTCAGGGCAGAAGTGGGAAATAGAGATAGAGAAGGGCATTGCAGTTGTGATGCTTGTTTGACTTTTCCCCACGCAACTCAATCACCAGATGAGCCCAGTGACTCACCCACAGTCATACAGCCGAAAGTGGCAGAGCTCAAATGAGAACTCAGGTGTTCTCACTTCAAGCCCAGTTATCTTGGACAGAAGTCATCATTTTTCTGTCTTCTCTATTTGGAAAGACCTAAAATTGGCAAGATGGCACCAGATGCCACTGAGCAGAGAAGGTCCGACTAGGTCCTGCTCAGGGGACATCGTCCTCCCTTGTGCTCAATCCAGTGCCTGGCACCCTGTATGTGTGAGTGAGTGTGGCTGGATGTTCCCACAACTGGAGACGGGCACTGGGGTATGGGGCAGAGGAGGAGCCGTCACCCACATAGGAAGTTCCATGTGCGGGGCAAGGAGACTCTTATGAGGCAGGGCCAGGTAGACACCTGGAGTCCCCAGGCCAGGGACAGCAAACTGGAGGCCAGGGGTCTGCAGGATGTGCTTGGGCAGGCCTGATTGTTGCCCCTGAAAGAAGAGACACTTGATTTGCGTGGCCTCAGAGGCAGACCCAGGACCTGTAAGCTGACTTCAACTTGGCATGGCTCATGCTCTCCTGTTGAAGCATTTGTAACTCATGAGGCAGGGAACTCCCTGTCCCTGAATGAATAACGGAAGAGATTCCTGTTGAGCGAAAGGCCGTACTAGATCAGTAATTCCCAAATGTGGCAGTGCATTAGAATCCCTGGCGGAGTTTGTAAATAATGCAGATTCGTGGGCACCACCAAGCTGACCCCCAGGGATGGGGGCTAGGAGTCACTGAGCTAGGTGACCTCTGTGCTGCGTGTCAGCCTTGAGGGCCTGTGATTCTGAGGTGCTGACCTCAAAAGGCTGGGACTAAATGTATCCCAGCTTCCCTTAACCTCGCCCCTGTGTCACGCCATTTAGGTTTCGAGTACTTTGTAACCACTGAAGTAGCAACAATCAATAGACGAAGAACAAACAACAACCTGAGGAGACCATGAATAGAAAGGTTACTCAATGGACTTGGCAGCCACCACAGAACCCGGACAAATGGCTTTCTTGAAGCCCGCTGCAGAAACTGCTGCTTGGAATGAAAATGCCAAAAGGATTTTGGGTGTCTTCTGAAGCAGACGGAACTGGAGGGCCTTCAACAAGCCGCTCGGCTCCTGTCGGCTAGTCCCGTTCAGACGCAGACTCCGAGGAGGGGCCCTGCAGCCGTGGGAAGAGTGTGGTCGCAGGGGAGTCTGCAGCCCTGCTCGGAGTCCTGCTGTGCCTTGTTGCTGTGTGACTTTCAGCTGGCCCCTTACCCTCGCTGGGCCCCTCATTTGTGAAATGAGAAGTTGGGTCTTAAAGTCCTCTACGACCTGACATGTTACAATACCTTGAAAGCACAGAAGCCTGGGTATTTGCCTAGTTTCTGGCAGCAAACATTGTCCTGGCCTGTTCTGCTGTTGTGCAGTCTTCTGGGACCATGGTGCTGCCTCCTTTTAATGTCTGGAACTGTGGCTAGCTTGGCCAAGCAGGCGGAAAGGCCTCGAAGCAAGGAGCCCAGGGTGATGGGTGGGAGGGAGGGAGTGAGCATGTGGACATCACTCTGCCGTCAAGCAGTGGGGACGGGCTGGGGGCCACTGCAAGGTGGGGCTCCGAGGGGATGGAGCCCTAGGCCTGAGGTTGGAAGGGGGTTCCAGATTAATTATTGCAAAAGTCCCTGAGCAGTCCCAGGCTTCCCAAGAGCATGGTGGCCAAATGTTAATGGAAAAGACACTTCTGAGGATGGGCCTGGGGTTAAGGATGGAGTGGGCAAAGGGGCATCATGGCTTCTCCTGAGGCCATACCTAGTGCCAGGCATGCCATTTTCACCCCGTCCAGCCCTCATGAGACCCGTGCGAGAGGCTATCATCTGCCCCAGTTTTCTGATGAAGACAGAATGGCTTAAGTTAAATGATCTACTCACAGCCTTAGCTGGCAAGAGGCAGAGTGGCATTTTAACAGGCACTTGGCTGGTTCTAGAGCCCGTGTCGTTCCCTCTACCTGGCAGGCCTCCTCTTCTGGTGCCAGTATCATTCTGCTGAAGTGGGATGGCACCCGCTGCTCTCTGCACGTGATGTTCGTCCCAGGTGAGGGGTACAGACATGTAGTGAGTGTGCATGAAGGAAATGTGAATCGGAGGGAAATTTCATGGGAGAATTCTAGGGTAACCTGGTACAGCTTGTTCCCGAAGCCTGCCTGGCTCCGAAGCTGATGGCTGGGAGACGGAGGCGAACAATCTTTGGCCCCTGGCTCTCGCCCTGTGTGGGAGCTTGTAGAGAGCATCTCCAGGATCTGTGCAGGGAAGAGGGTCTGAGCCCCGTGCAGGGAAAAATCAGGCAAAGCTCTCAAAAGACAAGTTGGAATTTGTGTGGCAGGGGTTGGGGAAGTGCCATCCCAACACATAAAAAAAAGCTCTGATGCCCGAAAGGGTGTATGGAGTTGGGGAAACTGTAAGTAGCTTCCTGGGGCTGGAGGATGGGGCAGGTGAGAAGTAGGGTGGCATGGAGCAGGGCTGTATAGGTAGGCAGGGCAGTTGGGGTGGTTCTGTGTGATTTTCTGACTTTGCCTGAGCCTCAGTTTCCTCAGCTGTAAAGTGGGGAAAATGGGAAAAATAAGGCACTCTGTACGGGGTTTATATTTAAACTAGATGATGGGGGATAAAAAAGGTGGCGTTGGGCATCATGCAGTTTCAACAACTGATTACTATTCTGGTGGTGGTGGTTATTGTCAATGTTGATGGTAACAATTATAATAACTGGCCTTCCTAGTACTCCTTTAGTCTGTTCTCAACATAGCAGCAAACTGTGAAAAGTGTGATTCTATTAAAGCATATGGCAGTGCATGTCTTTCTGCTCACAAACCTCCAGAGGCTCCCGTCTCACTCACGGTAAAGACCTCTATACCTTCCCCTAATCTCTCTCCCTACATCTCTGTCGCTGCTCCCCTTCCATCACTCTGCTTTGGCCACACTGACCTCTTTGCCATTCCTTGAACATGCCAAGTTGCTCCTGCCCCAGGACCCTTGCACTTGCTTTTCCCTTTGCTTGGCTCATTCTTCCCCAGATATCCACATGGCTCACTCCCTCACCTCCTCCAGATCTTTACTGATAGATCACCTCGTTTGTGAGGCCTCCCTGGCCAATCAGCCCCTATCCAACCCCAGAACTCCCTATCTTCCTTCCTTCCTTTAATATCCCTCCCAGCACTTACAAGCTTCTTAATACATTTATATATTGATAATTGCTTGTTACTCCCGTTAGAATCTAATCCCTATGACGGCAGGAATTATTTTTTTTTAGGGGGAAGTGCAGGGTCCGGGGAACGCAGGAATTTTTGTTTGTTTTGTGGCCGGCTATGTCCCCAGCTCCCAGTACAGAGCTGAGGCTTAATAATATATGTTGTAATTTTTACGTATGATTTGGGCCCTGGCCAGGCTTCACCCTGCCACATGGAGGACAGGTTCAGCCAGCTCCCCTGCTGGGTGTGGCTGGGCCCATGACCAGGGGCTCACCTTACTTCTTGGGAAAGACATTGCCTCCAGCCCCTCCCATTTCTTCAACAGGAACCTAGGAGCTGCCCGCTTCTAGCTGATAGACTTGTCCCTCCCTGCAGGCATCCCCGATTGTTTCAAACAGTCCCTTCTGCTGGCTGTGGGGCTCCTTCCCTGCTGGAGCACTGGAGGCGGATGGCTGGCAGCCTGTTTACCGTCTTACTCCTGAGAATTATCCCAGTTCCCACAGCAGCCTAGTGCCTGGCAGCCCTGGAGCCTGTGTGGCCTGAGTTGAACCCTGGGATCAGGGGTCTCAGCTGCAGTCCCCCCCACCTGCTTGGAACCCCACTCGGAAGCCCTCTCTCCAAAGCCTTCCTGCCCCAGGAAGCTGCTCCTGACACGCCACCGGGCTGAGTCCGGACCTGGGAGCAAGTACACAGTGACTCAGTCACTCTGCTGGGCTGGGCCCCGCCTCTGCCAAGCTCTTTAAAAGACGACCCTTCTCTAGGCTGGAGCCTTCCTCAAGGGTTGCTCAGATACCTTGCCTTCCCAACAGACCCAGTCTTACCAAGCTGTGTCTGCCCCATGTCCTATTTGCCAAAGGCTTGTTGGAATAGCTGACATTCCTTTTCTATTGTGTTTCCTTTGGGACGTTCAGGAGATACTTCGCTTTAGTTGAGGATTGTGGCTAATGGAATTTCCCGGTGTCAGGGGTAAGGGTTTGGAATAGGCTGACCTTATTCTCCGAATTGCCACTAGTGTGATGGAGAAATCAAGCTTTAAGGGATGATTTTGATTACTGAATCATTAGATAAATATTCCTTTTTGCTTTCTGGGGTATTGGAGTAGACAGAGGGGAATACATGAAAGCTGTGAACTGTAATTCAGCTGCCCTGATAGCTGAAGTGATTGTAAAAGCCCTTGTCTTGTGTCTTTGCGACAGGAAGAGATGTTACCCACTTTATCTGGTCTTTCTTGTAAGGCAAAGGCCCTGATGCTAATGAAGAATTTGAATCAGCCACTAACTAGCCTCAACCCTGGACATTTGTAAATCATATCAGCTAGATTCTGCTATTGAAAGATAACCTGTCTTCCTTCCTTTTGGTTTATACCCTTAGTACTGAAATGATAGCTCTACCTCCCCTCCTTTCAACTTAGGTTCTCCTATTGAAATGATAACCCTGTCTCCTTTTCTGCTTTGCAGTTGGTATTCAAAATGTCCTCCTCTCCCTTTGCTAAAATCCTTAAAAACTTTGAATCCCCTAAACTCAGGGAGACAGATTTTGGGCCACTAAGCCGTCCACTCTCCTACCATGTGCCTAGTAATAACCTCTTTCTCTCTCTGAAACCCCCGTGTCTCAGGAATTGGTTATCAAGTGTGTCAGGCAGAAGAATCTACTGCCTTTGTCCGGTAACACTAGAAGAGTGGAAAATCACTGAAAAGAAGATAAGAGCTGGCACTAGACAAACTGGGGTGTGCAGTCAGACTTTATTACTTAGCTGTGTCACCGTGGGCAAGTTTGCTTGCCCATCTGTAAAACGAGTGCAGCAAAAGGCAGGACCTCCCTCCCAGGGTGGCTGGGAGGATTAAGAGATGAGGTATGTGAGGCTTTTAGCTCAGGGCCTGGCATAGAGTAAGGCTCAACAAATGCGGGTGAGACTGCTGCTGTGAGATGATGGGTGAGGTCTGCTGCCTGCTGAGCACCGTGAGAAGTGCCCATCCATCCTTCCTGGGCCTCGCTGAAACTGGAGCAGCCAGAGTGCCCTCTGGGGCTGCTTCTCCTGAGACCCGGCTTCCGGCTTGATCTAGGCTCTCCAAGCAGAACTAGGGTCATGGATAGACCCTAACCATGGCTAAAGTGCTTGGAGAACCCACCCAGCGTGCTCTTTCTGCCTGATGAGGCAGGGCCCCGAAAGACGTGGGCTGCCCTGGAGTTCACGTGGGAATCCCTGAGTGTCTGATGCTCAGCAACTTCAAATTCACAGAGAGCTGGTGAGGTTTCTGATTTCCTGCTGCCTGGTGTGCAAAATGACCTTAATAAGGCAGAGAAATCCAGACCCACAGGGCAGCTCTAGGACAGGAGAATTTGTAAACCTTAGCGTGCCAGGCCCAGGAGACCCCTTAAGGGCCATGAGGCCCATCCCGCTCTTTTAATGATGGAAAAGCTGAGGTCCAGAAAGGGCCTGTGACTTGTCCACGTCACACAGCTTGTAAGGGACTGAGCTGGGATTTTTTTTTTAAATGTTGCACTATAAAACTTGTGGGTTTACAGAACAATAATGCATAAAATACAGGATTCCCATATACCATCCCCCCACCCATGCTTGCATGGGTGTGGAAAATTTGCTACAACCTACTGTAACACTTGTTTTGTTAATCTACTATTAACAGTAGTTACATCTGTTACAACTGATGAAAGATTATTAAAGTAGTACTATAACCATTGCCCATAGTTTAGGTAGGGTATTTCCCCCCATAGATTTTTTCCATGCCTGTCTTTATTTTATCACCCATCTGCCCACACACTGGATAAAGTCATATGATTTTTACAATCACATGGTTACATGATAAAAACTCTACAGTTAGACAGTCAAGGCTACTGGGTGACAGTTCAACAATTTCAGCTATTTTCTTCTGGCTATTCTGATAAACTAGAAATTGAAAAGAAATATCTATAGCATGAGTCAGTGGTCATAATCATTTGTGAAATCCTAGTTTCTTAGTTACACTTCTTCCCTGTCATTTGATCTTTCTCTCAATCTTCAGGGATATCTTGGGCAGTGACCATTTTAGTTTCTTCATGCTGGAAAGGGGTGTTGACCTTTGGGGTAGAGGAATGAACCTGGTTGATGCTCTTGGAGAGACTGGTACCTCTGGGTTTCAGGGCTTATTTGGCATAGGAACAATCTGGACGCCTTAAGTTTCTGAAAAAATAAACTTACTAAGTAAAACATTTATAGAGTCTTAGATACAGCCCAGGGTATCCTTTAGGGTTTTCAGGAATACTGGTTGGGGCGTGGCATACTGTAGCAATTTGCAATATCTGGTTGAAGCTTGCAAAAGAGTAACCTCCAGAATGACCTTTCAACTCTATTTGAAATCTCTTATCCACTGAAACTTTGTTTCATTTCTTTTCCCCCTTTTGGTCAAGAAGGCTTTCTCAATTCCACCATGCAGGGCCAGGCTCATCCCTGGGAATCATGTCCCACAATGCCAGGGAGACTTACACCTTTGGGATCATGTTGGCCTAGAGAGAAAGGCCACATCCAAGCAACAAAAGAGGTTCTGAGTTGGGATTTGAACCTGGGTTTTCTGACTCCCTTGTCCACCATCCAGGATTGCCAATGTACTGGGGAATCCATGGGGAGTCAGATTCTCATCTCTTGCCTCCACTTCTTGACCTGCATGTCCATGTCAGATCAATTAAGACAGATCAATAGGAACCATTGACCCCATGGAGCATCCCCTCCCCACCAAGAAAGAATTGTGGATTATCCCTTTTTATCCCATTTAGACTTTGGTATGTATGCTTCTCTTGTGATACTGGCTTCTTATGTGGCTGGCTGGGAAAGGCCAAAACCTCCCTTATTTTCATTCCAAAAATTTGGGAGCTGAGTAAGTTTTGGGGGCTACAGATAGGGTACCAGCATCACTTCTGTCCTGATGCCAACCTTGGGCTGACCCAGAGCCTCTGTTGGCTGTGCACCTAGCCTGGTGCTCCTGGCTTCTCCCTACCTTTATGATGCTCCCCAGCTAAGCACTCACCTTTCCCCCAACCTATTGGAGATGACTGCATCCATCTCTGCAATTTTAACATGTTTTTTGAACTAGGCACTGAGTCTTTCGCAAACCTGCTCTAGCAAAAATGCTCACAAACAATTCCTTATCTCTTCAGTGGAGGCAGGAAAGGACAAAGGCAAGAGGTCCTAAGGGCAGAGGGCCTGGAGCCTGATGTGCTAGCAAAAGGTTGGAGCTGGGCTGGCTTTCCCTGCCTTGAAAGTAAAGAATGGGAAGATGTGGAGGAACCTGCCTAACCAGGCTTTCCTACTGAGAGTTCCCAGCTCTTGGAAATCTCACCTTGCTACGGGCTGTGCTATCTGCTCTGGAACTTGCTACCGCCTTCGTTGCAACACTTCCCAAGTGAATCCTGTGTGAAGTTGCACCTCAGAGGCAACCGAAAGTCTTGGGATGCCAGGGATCCGGCTGTATCCTCCCCCTAGTGTGGATCAGAGATGTGAGCAAAATCCAATGAGGATTTTTAGGGTTTTAACTAACCAGGTGTTCTGTCTACCCAGCACTGGGACAATGCTTACGTACAGCATCACATTTAATCACTGTGATAATCTTGCAATACAGGTGATGTCACCACTTCAAAGATGCAGTCACTGAGGCCCTGGGATGTTGCACCACATGCCCCAGGCCACAGGGCTGGAAAGCTGCCCGCTGGGACTGGAACCCAGCTCTTTCTATCTGCAGAGCTTCTGCAAGTGGCCATGATACCACGCTGCCGTCAGACTACCTCTGTCCTTCTAGCACCTGACCCCAACCTTCCAGAACAAGCTCTGCTCTACTTGGTGAGTCTCCTGGGCTTGGCCTAAGTTGGGCTTAAAGGCCATTAGCGGTGGTGCCCTACTCCTTCCTTTAGGTAACTGTTGCCCCACTTCAGGGCTTTTATGGGGGGAAAATGGTTCCTGTCACAAAGCCTAAAATTCCTAACGATTTATCTCATTCCATTTCACACAATTATCCCCTCTCATGTCATCCCCAGCACTTCCCCTCCCTCATGGGGCTTCACACCCTTTGGAGCCTTGCAGGCAATTATCCTCTTCTGTTTAATTTGGCAAAGCCAAGTGTGGCTCATTTCGTCTGTTATAATTACTCCATTTCACCTGTTCCTGCACCGTTTCAGATGGTTCATCTCTGAGCATCCTCCAATTTCAGGATATCTTTCTGGAATGATGGTTGCCAAGAGCCCAATGCTGCAACCAGGAAACTCTCATTAGGAGCAGATGGAGAGGGAAGGAGTGGCTCTGCTGGGCAGAGCCGGGCCCTGCTGCCAATAGCAGGACCTCCCGGGAGCCCCTGCTTCTCCCATCCCAGGCTGCCCAGATCCGGGTCTGGGAGGCAGTGCCCTGCTGGGCTCAGAGGCATAGATGGAACCCTGGCTGATGGGGGAGGGGTTTGACTCTGGCTCCATGCCTCTCCTCTCAGTCTCCTCTCACTCTTCTCATTAAGATGATAATAATTGTCTTAATTAATTATTCATTGAGCGCTGGAGCTGGACGTCAGAGAAACTGTGGTAACAACAGAGGAAGTTGGCCTCTGCCTTCAAGGAGCATATGTTCTAGTACGTGAGAAAGAAAGAACAGGAAAGGCAGGAGATCAGCATGAACAGTTGACTTGCCGGGCAGGTAGGAGACAGAGTGGGGGTGGTGGTGGTGACGGTAACAGAGGCCCAGCTTTAGTTGGGGTGGTCAGGGAGGGCCTCTCTGAGCAGGTGGCATTGAAGCTGCAGCCCAGCGGTGGGAAGGGCCTGCCAGGGAAGGATTCGCGGAAGTGGGTTCCCGGAAGAGGGGATGGAGTGTTGAAGGAAAAGAGCCTGGATCTCACGTGGCCTGCAGGCCAGGGGGAGGAAATGACACATTCTCAGCGCCGGACTTTTCCAAGAACTCGCTGTGTGGCCATGAGTGAGTGACTTGACGTAGGTAAGCCTCGGTCTTCTCTTCTGTGAAGTGGGGCTAGGGACCCTTCCTTTTAAGCGTGCTGGGGGACCTAAATGAGATTTATGTGCAACATTATGCCTATGACATACATGGCAAGGACTCCACGGAGGGAGCGATTCTTCTTATCACTACTGCCTCAAGGAAAAGCATCCTAACGCCTCGGCTCCCCCCCCCTTCCGTATCCCCCCTAAATAATACCCCCCACCCGCCCTCGCAAACGGAGGGTGTTCCTCATTCCACTGGTTCCTGCATTATTTCGGATAGTTCATCTCTGAACATCCTCCAGTTTCAGGGCATGAAATTGATTCCCAGACTGGACTGGTCAGATTTCACCCCTAAGCAGCCCAGGCCGTGGGTTCTGAGCTCCGCAAGCTCCCGGTGGGACGGGAGGGACTTCGGCCCCCATGCAGACTCCCAAGTGCCTTCAGCTCACTTGGATTCTCTCTTTGCATAATTTTTAATTGTCTTAATTATTCAGTGGGTGCAAATGAAATTTCTAGAATGTGCATGAAGTGTAAAGACTAAGAGCACAGAGAGCACGTGTGCCGTCGCTGCTCAGTTTCAGAGCGAGAACATCCATTCCCCTCGCAAGAGACCTGTGGGCCCCTCCTCTCCCTCACCCAGGACTAACCTTTTCCTTGAATTTTAGGCTTATTTATTTATTTTGCTTCTCCTTATAGTTTGCCACTTGTATTTTATATGCTCTAAGTAACATTATTTTAGGTTTTGTATGTTTTTGAACTTTATATAAAGGCAGCTACACTGCATGTGTCCTTCCGCCATTTGCTTTTCTGTTCAGCATGAGTTTTCTGAGACCCCGGCATACTGTTGCTGCTGTATGGCGTTACGTTGTAGAATCAATCATCATTTAATTGTTTATTTTCTAGTCCAGGGATTTTGGTTTATTTTGTTTCTTTTTTTCTTTTATAGACCGTGCTGTTAAGAACTTTTCTTTGAGTGCACGTATGAAATGGTATAAATCTAGGGGTGGAGTTGCTGGATTTGAGATGATGATAAGTTGTTTTCCAAAGTGTCTGTGTTTACTGAGACTCCTATCAACAGCATAGCAGTGTTTATGTTGTGCCACAGCTTCCTGATGCCTGCTTTGTGAGTCCTTTTTTAAATTTTTGCTGATCGGGTAGGTTGGATCTCATCATGTTCCCTTTGATTTTCTAGTGTATTCCCCAAGGTAAGGGCCCTAATCCTCTCCCCTCTTCAGATTTCCTTCCACTTTTCTTACCTGTGGCAGAGAAGCATACAACCTCCCTCTTTTTTCAACACTGGGCTTTTTCTCTCTCCTTTAGGATCCCATTCCTTACTTCCCTCCTTGTCATCTTCAGTGCCCTTCCCTTTATGAGTTCTTCCCCTCATCTCCACATAAATACTGATCCCATTGTCTCATGGCCATCCACAAATGAATAGGGTGGCAGGTAGCGTAGGTTGTGTACCCAATCTCTGGCTATTTTCAACCTCTTCTTCCTTGCTTCCCTCCCCTATAGAGTCTGTAATGCCAAATACTTTCCTGGCTTCCCTTGTACCCAGGAGCAGCCATGTGATCCAGTTCTGGCCAATGGGATATTAGAGACATTGCCAGGAGTCTTCTGAGAAGGATTTATCTCCCCCTTCCTTCCTGCAGTGGATGTAAATATATATAAAAACATGTTTGGTGCTATGGCAGCTGTCTTGGAACCTTGAGGCAATAAGTCTGAGAATGAGAAGCCAATGTTCTTAGGATGTTGTAGAAGGATGGAAAAAGTCTGGGTCTTGGGGATATTGTTGAGCCACTGGGCTAATCCTGGAGCTGCCACCCTCCGGACTTGTTGCTTTGTTAATTAGATGTCTTTATTGCCCAAACCATTTTCATTGAGTAATGTGTAATTTGCAGTCCCCCCAAACATCTGACTTCTTGTGGTGGACAATGATTGTTATTAACAATACAGTTATAAAAAAGTTCTTTCATGAACTAGAACACATGTACGAAACTATTACATACAGTGGTATAATGGAAAGGTGTACCTATTGCAAACTTTGGACTATAGTTAAAAGTAATATCTTAATTTTCTTTCATCAACAGTGACAAATGTACCATACCAATACAAGGGGTTAATAATGGGGGGATAAGAGAGTATGGGATGCTTTGGGTTTTCTTTTATATTTTTATTTTTTCTGGAGTAATGAAAATGTTCTAAAATTGATTGTGGTGATGAATGCACAACTATGTGATGATACTATGAGCCACTGATTGCACACTTTGGATGGATTGTATGGAGTGTGACTCTATCTCAATGAAATTGCATCAAAAAACACATCTGACTAAGAAGGGTCTCTTTGTGTTGATTAGTCTTTCTTGATTTTTTTCCTTTTTTTAGCTCATTAACTCCTTTTGCCCTCATGAAAATTTCACTCTCTAAAGATTCATTAATGCAATTCTTGCCCAATCTAGCTCCTCTAGACTTTCTATAATACTTGATACTGTTTGTCTACCCTCTGAAGGACTTTTATTTCCTGGGCTTCTGTGATGCTCTAGGGTGATGGCTCTGCATCCACCAACCCTCTCTTCCCCTCACACTGACTCCTTCTCACTACAAGTTACCATTTTCTGAATACCTTCTAAGAACCAGGAACTGCCCTTGACCCTTTTCAGAGGTCATATGATTTACTCTTTTTTTCTTTAAAATTTTTTATTAATTAAAAAAAATTAGGGCCCTTGAGGACGCTGCATGGGTTCTGACTTGGGTTCAATTGCTGGTGTGGGAAACGGCGGTAATCATGGCGATGTTTGAATAGATGAGAGCAAACATGGGCAAGTTGCTCAAGGGTATCGACAGGTACAATCCTGAGAATCTGGCCACTCTGGAGCGCTATGTAGAGACGCAGGCCAAGGAGAATGCTTATGATCTGGAAGCCAACCTAGCTGTCCTGAAGCTGTACCAGTTCAACCCAGTCTTCTTTCAGACCACGGTCACTGCCCAGATCCTGCTGAAGGCTCTCACCAACCTGTCTCACACTGACTTCACCCTGTGCAAATGCATGATCGACCAGGCCCATCAAGAAGAGCGACCTATCTGACAGATTCTGTACCTTGGAGACTTGCTGGAGACCTGCCATTTCCAAGCCTTCTGGCAAGCCTTGGATGAAAACATAGACCTGTTGGAAGGTATCACTGGCTTTGAAGACTCTGTCCGAAAATTTATTTGCCATGTTGTGGGCATCACCTATCAGCACATTGACCATTGGCTACTGGCCGAGATGCTTGGGGACCTGACAGCCAGCCAGCTAAAGGTGTGGATGAGCAAGTATGGCTGGAGTGCCGATGAATCAGGTCAGATCTTCATCTGCAGCCAGGAAGAGAGCATTAAGCCCAAGAACATCGTGGAGAAAATTGACTTTGACAGTGTGTCCAGCATCATGGCTTCCTCCCAGTAACCGTGCAGGCATTAAATAAAGATTTGTTGAAGGGTTCTTAAAAAAAAAAAAAAAAAATTACAAGAAACACAAACATTTCCAACACATACACTCAGCAATTCACAATATCATCACATAGTTGCATATTCATCATCATGATCATTTCCCAGAACATTAGCATCAATTCAGAAAAAGAAATAAAAAGACAACAGAAAAATATAACAAACAGAAAAAAAAATTTTGCAGGCCATACCCCTTACTGATCCCTTTCATTGATCACTAGCATTTCAAACTAAATCTATTTTAACATTTGTTCCCCCTATTATTTATTTTTTATTCTATATGTTCCTCTCATCTGTTGACAAGGTAGATAAAAGGAGCATGAGACACAAGGTTTTCACAATCACACAGTCACATTGTGAAAGCTTTATCATTATACAATCATCATCAAGAAACATGGCTACTGGAACACAGCTCTACATTTTCAGGCAGTTCCCTCCAGTCTCTCCATTACATCTTGGATAACAAGGTGATATCTACTTAATGCGTAAGAATAACCTCCAGGATAACCTCTCGACTCTGTTTGAAATCTCTCAGCCATTGACACTTTGTCTCATTTCACTCTTCCCCCTTTTGGTCGAGAAGGTTTTCTCAATCCCTTGATGCTGGGTCTCAGCACATTCTAGAGTTTTTCTCAATCCCTGGATGCTGAATCTCAGCTTATTCTGAGATTTCTGTCCCACGCTGCCAGGAAGATCCACACCCCTAGTAGTCATGTCCCATGTAGACAGGGGGAGGGTGCTGAGTCTGCTTGCTGCATTGGCTGGAGAGAGAGGCCACATCTGAGCAACAAAAGAGGTTCTCTTGGGGGTGACTCTTAGACTTAATTTTAAGTAGGCTTGACCTATCCCCTGTGGGGTTAAGTTTCATATGAACAAACCCCAAGACTGGGGGCTCAGCCTATAGCTTTGGTTGTCCACACTGCTTGTATATGATTTACTCTTTACAAAAATCCTGTGACTGAGGTGTTATTATTCCCACTTTACAGATGTGGAATCTAAGGTTCATAGAGGGTAAGTAATTTTCAAGGCCACCTAGTTAATGAGGGACACAGCTGGCATTTATACATACCCAGGTATCTTCAACATGAATTGTACTATCTTGCCCGAGGCTGAGTCAGTTTTTCTCATTTCTTTTTAGCCCTCTCCCAATGTCAAGGCACCAATTCTCATGTCATCAGCCAACACTTTTACAGAAGCCTGCCCCACTCTTTACCCCCACGATTGCACTATCTCCTTAGTCCTGAAAACTCACTGAAGCTTCTCCTACCTCCTTCCACATCACATGGATGGACTCCACCTTATCCTCTGCCTTTGTGGTTTCTGACCATGGCATCCCCCGGCCATGAGATGGCTGGAAATTCCTATATCCAGTTTGTTTATTTCTCCCTCTTTCATCTCGTATGTTCAGTCAGAAGCAGCAGACTTTGGTGAAAAGTTTTTTGAAATTGCTTCTTCACCCTCATGCCTATGCGCCCCCATCTGGTCTATCACAATGGCTTCCTTACTGCACTCCCTTTTTTGGTCCCTCCCCTTCGAATCCATCCCTCAGACTACTTGTGGATAAACCATTTCAACACATTGCTCTCCTATGCCCCCCTCACTATCTTGGCTCTCTCACGGGCTCCCATTACCTGTGCCACTCATTTCCTGGCTTTGCAAGCTCTTCTGGTATTATGGTTAGTGTTGTTTATCTATAGAATAGTTCCAATCAGCCATTAAGATCTGCTATTTCCGCAGATGCCTCCCCTTCCCTACCCTCCAGCAGGCCATCTTCCCCAGCCTGCTGGGCCTCCTCCCCTGAGCATCGGATACATCATCTCTCCCAACCTACCTCCAGCCTCCGGGCCAGGGCAAGGCTTCAGTCACCAGGCCACCGGGGTCGCTTCCTTCTCAACTTTCCCACAGTACCCACCACCTTTGTTGGTCACTCAAGTTCTTGCCAGTTGCTCACTCTGTCATGGTGGCTAAGCCTAGTTCCCATATTAAGACTGCACTGTCCTTTAAAACTGAAACCATACCCCTCCCCCTGCATGGGCACTCTATACTGGAGAACTGAATGGAGATGTCCCTTTCCCCATTAGTCATCCTACGCTGATGTAGACATGTTGATAGAGCATCTATGTTCTAGGCACTAACTAGGCACTAGGATGCAGCTGAGAAATCAAAGTTCCTGCCCTCAAGGGAGTTAGGGTTTAATATCGAAAACAGTATGATTATTCATAGGGCAACTACAGGGTGCTTATAGTAGGGGCACCTAAACAAGGCTAAAGAGGGGCCCTCTCCAAGAAAGTAAACTTGAAGTTGAGACCTAAATAGATTCAGCTAGGTGAAGAGGAGGGGAAAGTGTTCCAGGCAGAAGTGAGAAAGAGCACAGCCTACTTGGGAACTGAAAAAAAAAAAAAAAAAAGCTCAACATGGCTGGGGCCCACATGTATGGTGTGAGGGAAAGAACTGGAGAGAAGGCAAAGGTTGGGTGGGTGCACAGGGGTGAGATGGGCTGGGCCAAGGGAAACTAGGGGCCTTGATGAGGAGGGTGTGAAAATATTGTAGCCTTGAGGAGGAGGAGGTAAAACTTTTTAGACAAGGAAGCTGTAGGTATAGAGAAATACTGGGGAACCCAGAAGAAGGGAATAGAGGGTGTGGAGGGAGGGAATAATGCACTGACCGGTAGAACTCCGAAGGCTATGGAAGCATCCCAATCCCTGGAATCTGCCTTGTGACCTAGACAATGGTTAGGAACCCCAGAAGCTTTATAGGGGTTTACCAGGCAAAGCATGGTAAGATTCAAATCATAAGGGAGTGTCTACTGAGTTCTCTGGTTGGATGTGGGGCAATTTAAGAAAGGCTTCCTGGGACTGTTGGATTTTGAGATGCATCTGGGGGGTAGGAGCATTAATGCTGGGTGGGTGGACTCAGGACAGAGTTCTCTCCTTCCTGCCAGTGCCAGAGCCAAGCCCTGGACTCATGGCCTCTGGCTCTGGAGCCCCCCGTGGCCCATTTAGCCCTGGAGAAAATGCCTCTGCATCCCCTTTGCACAACAGGAGCTGTCCTTGAGAGAGTGGTGTTGGCAAAGTCCCTTCCTGGACATTCACTTCTTACCCAGCCTCTACTAACCTAAGCAAACAGATACTTTGTTTCCAAAGCAATTGGGCCAGCTTGTCCAAACATGCAAAGCCAGTAAGTGGGGTTTGAATGAAGGTCTTCCTTTGCTGTCCAGAATAATTTTGTGCTATCTACAAACCAAAAATTTCAGTTATATGCCTTCCCATAGAACAAATCAGATGCAAAATGATTGGTTCTAACCCTATCCCAAATAAACCTGGCTCTTTCCCTCACCTTTCCAGAGAATTATGCTGTTTGGAATTAGTTAATTAAGCAAATAGTTTTTGAGATGGACAGTTTCTAGGCACTTGGGATCTATCAGTGAACATAACCAAGATCGCTGCTCCAGCTTACAGTTTTACAGGCAAGTCAAACAATAGCTATAATAAGTAAATTATATAGTTTGCTAGGAAAGGTGATGAGTGCGATAGAAAAAGAAAAACAAGAAGGGAAACTAAACGGAGAAGTCAATTCCTCTCTCCCACAAGCTGACCTACCTAAGCAGTGGGAGAGAGACTGGGGAGAATAGAAGGAAAGGAAGGTAGGATAGAGCTTCCATTTTTCATTATAAGACTTTTGTCCTTAGTTGGAATTTTAAACTGATTACATGTATTACTTTGATAAAAATAAAAATTAAGCTAAAATAGTGATGTATCTATATTGAGACACGAGGGTGGCAGTGTGAACCAAATTTTCTTTGTCACTACAGAAACAGGACAAGGTTTCTAAACTTAATAAGTCAAGAAATAGAAGTGCAGGCATATCATTTGGTGATAAAGATAATATCAGAAGATTTAAAACGGAAACAGCTGAAAGAGTGAAAAGTCATTTCTTCTAAGGATAAAAAAATTTCTGAGGGTGATAAGGCATAGGGTAGGCATATTGTTTGGCTTGCCTGTAAAACTGTAAGCTGGAGCAGCGATCTTGGTTATGTTCACTGATAGATCCCAAGTGCCTAGAATAATGCCTGTCTCAAAAACCATTTGCTTAATTAATTAATTAAAGGGACTCTCGCCTTTTATTACAAGCCTTTCTGTATGTTTGGGTTTTTAAAACCATAATCATGTGCTACTGTGATGATTCAAAAGAAACATATTCTGCTGAGCCCACGGGGAGCCTTGGGGGCTTCTGCAAGGAATGAGGGCGGGGGATGGAAGAGCAGGCAAGTTCTGTCTCCCTCCTCCAAATCCATTCCCTTTTATTTGTTTTATATATCTGATTTAATGGAGGATTTTGTTTGAACAATGAGCTCTGCAGCTAAAATTAGTTTGAACTCCATGATCCCTTTTGGCATAATTAATGATGCTTTATAAGCACCTGCTACCCTTCGTGCTCATGCCCATTTACTTCTTCAAAGAGTTCCCATAATTTAGTCAGAAGCTTTGCTTTCTACCCTGCAGCAGACTCGGTTTGAAGCGATAGGTGACTTGGTTACCAGTTTGCCTGGTATGGAAGGGAAAACCTGCAGTCGCTGTGAGGACGGGGGCCCTCGGACATTCTGCCTGGCCTCCAGCGCAGTGGCCAGGGAAATCCTTTTGGCCAATAATCTCCTGATGTCATCCCAAATCTTCAATTTCTCTTGGGGCAGTTGTGAGTTCCACCTTGCCGTGCTTCTCACTCCATTTCATCTGAAAGAGAGAGAGAGGGAGGAAGGGAGGGAGGAGGAGAGAGAGAGCTCATGAATGAAAACTAAGAAAAGGAGGCAGCTCCCCCACTGCAGGCTCCATTAGCTTAGTCACCTTCTAGTGACTCCACTTCCAGACATGTGGCATGGTCTGCCTGCTCCGGTGCTATTCTCAGGTCAGGTCCCCTCCATTCACGTTTTTGGGCCTTTGAAGATATCCTGGTGTCGGCCTAGCAGCTTCTTGTTTGAGTCAGAGGTTCTGATTTCCAGTCACCTTTCATTTCTTCCTGTCTTTGTACAGTGTATTGCTCAATCCCCAGTGTCTGGGGAACTGACACTTTCCGTTGAAGGCCAAGCTCACATGTCATGTGTTTGTAAAACCTTTCCTGGAACCCAGCTATCCCCGCCTTAGCAATAACCACAGAGCCTGGTCATCACTTGATTGTATTTTGGCATTATGCGGGCCTGGAAACATCCAACAGTCACCGTTCTGTCTGGCATACAGTGGGTGTTCAATAATTGCTCACTGAGTTCCGTGGCACATGTTTGCTGACATCTTCTCCAAGCTTCATGAAATCCTCCCAGGCCTGGGAGAAACGTCAGTGGCATTTCCACAAACCTTGTTCTGTTTTCCTCTTGAAAGATCAGATTTGAAAGACTCAGGAAGTACCTATACAAGAATAAAAGTAGCTTTTATTCTTGGATGGGTCCTATTTCAGGGGGAGAATTACTACTTCCTTTTTACAGGTCAGAGAATTGAGGCTCAGGAAGATTGGAATTTGCTTCTGATCACATGGTAAGTACCAGAGCCAGGGGACCACGTCCAAGTCATCTGACTCCAAGGACTCGGTTTCCTACTGCGCACAGCCTAGTAGTCTCCACAGTCCTGGGAGGTGATGCCATTTAGAGCTTTCCAGACCACAGTTTCCCCTCTCAAGTATTCAGGCAATTGTTTTCCTCCCAGGCCCAAGTTCCAAAAATCTCCCTGTCACCCTTGTTTTTTCTCTATTTCCTTGAGGTTTGTTAGTTTTTCCCGGTCTTTGCAGGACTTTACTTTTCTCTTATCTCTTTCCAGAATCATGATTTCCAAATCTTTCCAAAAGCTTTTTTTTTTCTGACTATAGTCCCATTTTTGGAGACGTCCCAGTGCAACTGCAGATTGGCAGATGATAATAGTGAATTAGTTAGTGGTTCTTCTTTGATGTCATTTTGTGGGTGAACTCATTAGTTTATGTCAAAAACATCAAAGAACTAAGCTCTTGCATAGGACTGGGTTGTCCCAAGGCAGCTGGATAATAATGATTAGTTGGATTTAATCTCAAAGTCTTCTCTGCCTCAAGAGTTAAAGTTGACGTGATTGGAGTATGAGAACATCCCATCCTGTAATACTCCACCACAGCCTTGAGTCAGCACAGTGAGAAAGCCCTTCCACTCTGAGTGTGGATCTCTCTCTGTGGCCTCCACTTTGATGCCTCTAGGCCTTGAGGTCTGTCAAGATTTTTAAAACATCCCTGGAGGCAATGTAGTGATAAAAGAATGAGGCTATTTGAAGTCCCTCTCCCATCAGAGCAGCTGGACATTAAAAGGTATCATTCATCCTTTTGTGGATGATCTCAAAGCTTTATAGAATTCAAGTTCTGTGATATCATTGGGAAGGAAAACTGTCGGGGCTACACAGAAAAGTGCCAGCACCATGTTTGCACTTAGCAGGCTCTGTGTATACTGGTTGAATGAATTTGTTGAGAAAGGTCATGATCTATGAATGGTCTCTGGCTAGCTGCAAGTGGAGCAGGGAGTAGCACTCAGGTCTTTGCTTCTACTACAACATCTCCTAACCTACTTACATCTCAGGCCACTTACGCTGCTTCGTTTGCTGTTACTATGGTAGAAAATTGTCCGTGCTCCACTCCGAGGCTAACATCTTTATGTTTTACTTGGATCACATTCCTGCTTACCTATTACAGACTTTGCGCCTGCAATTAACCCTCTTTTTCCTGACGTACCATTCCCTTCTCTATTAAATTATTCCTATCGGCATATGAACAAACGCCAATATCTCCCATCTTCAAAGACCCCCTTTTGCTCTCACTGCCCTCTCAAGCCCTCTACTCTTTCTCCCCTTTACAGAAAAATGCCTTAAAAGAGTTGTCTACTTTTCACTCCTCCCATTCTAAGGCTCAAACCACTTTAATCAGGATCTCATCCCCACACTGCTCTAAAACAGGTCTTATCAAGGTCACCAGTGACCTTCTTGCTGCCAAGTCCGATGATTATTTTTCAGACCTCATCTTACTCTACCTGTGAGTAGTGTTCCACCAAGCTGGTGATGCTTTCTTCTTTGAAACACTTTCTCTACTTGACTCCAAAACACCACTCTCTCTTGGGTCTCTCTCTCTCTTTCACGGACTACTCTTCTCAGTCTCTTTTTGTATGCCCAATCTGTAAGAGATGAAGTGTCTGGGCTCAGTCCCTGCACAACTTTTCTGTACCTACTCCCTAGAAGATCTCATCTAGTCCCTTGGTTTTAAATTCCATTCATGTCCTGATGACTTCTGTAGTTATATTTCCAACCCCCTCCTCTCACCTGAACCCCATTGCCCATACTATTTAGATATATAATATGTACATACGACTTTGAAGCAAAACTAACAAACTACAACCCAAACTCCATAGTCCCAGACCTGCTCAGTCCTCAGTACCCCTCCTCAACAAACATCAGCTTCATACTTTCAGTGGCTCAGGCCTCAAAACCTGGAATCATCTTTGATTCTCTTCTTTCATACCACACTTACAATCTCTCAGCAGATCCTGGCATTCTTACCTTCAAATTATATCTAAAATCTGGCCACTTCTTCCCCTCGTCTACCATGTTGACTAAGCCACTGCCAATCTCTTGCCTGGAACACTCTGGCAGCCTTCTCAGTGATGTTTCTGCTTTTCTCCTTGTCTCTCTCCCCACTATACCCCCCACCCCAGTAGCCAAGAGTAATGTTTTAAAAAAATCTGCAATGAGATGGTGTCACGTGCCTACTCTGAGCCTTCTAAGGTTTGCCATCTCATTTTCTGAATAGAATCCAAAGGGCCCTTCCCTACCAGACATTCCTCTCTGATCTCAGCTCCCATCTCTCCGTCCCTTATTCACTTCAATCTGGTTACACTCTTCTCCCTGCTATTCTTTGAAAGTATCGAGCCCACTTGGGCCTCAGAGCCCTTATACTTTCTGTCCTCTCTGCATGGCTACTCTTTTCCCAGGTAGCTGCATGTCTAGTTCTTTCACTTCCTTTAGGTCTCTGCCCAAATTGCACATTATCAAAAAACCTTTCCTTGACTATTCTTTCAAAAACAACTTCCCCTCTGTCGTGATCTTCTTAGCATGCTTCGCTTTTCTTCTTAATAATCATAACTTGGCATATTTTATGTTTATCTATTTATCTGCTATTGGTTTTTGCCCCCATTGATGTGTAAGTTCCATAAGAACAGAGTCTGTGTGTTTTGGTCATCACCGCATCTCAAGCTTCGAGAAGAGTGCCTGGCACATAGTAGGTGCTTAAAAATACGTGTTGAATGTATTTGTTTATTGCCTCTAAAACACATTGATAGTAATTACCCCTCAGAATTTCCTTTCAGAGCTTTTAATTTTTAATAGCTAATGTTTATTAAACATTATGTAACCGTTTGTCTGCTACACACTTTGCATATATTATGTATGCATCATCCGCGTTCCCGTCATCAGATGAAGACTGTGATTTCCAGACAGTTATCTAATTAATATGATCCAAATCAAGCTGGAGGAGCTGTGAGAAGCATACATGGAGAGGCTCAGATGATGGGCTCATCTATTACCCAGTGAATATCATGGAATTCACAGGTATTTTTGGTTTGTTCTGGCTGCTAAATCATTTGCTGAACTGTAAGGTAGACTGAAACATTTGCCTTTAACTTCTTTGGCATTGCACTTCTCTCTGGGTCTCAATCTGCTCATCTGTGAAACAGGCAGTTGGAGAGGCGGTTACTGTTCTGTGAGTTTATGATCTATGAAATGTTGGAGGGAGGAAATGCAGTTAGGAGGGTCAAACACACAGGCTCTGGAGCCTGGCTGCCTGGGTTTGACTCATTTCTCATAAGCCAAGTAACCTTAGGCAACTTACTCAGTTTTCCTATTTGTACAGTGAGAATAATAAAAGGACAATAATAGCATTTGACTCAAAGAATAATGATAAGGATACATAAGATAATACATGCAAAGTGTGCAGCAGACAATCTGGTACACAGTGTTTAATAAGCATTAGCTATTAAAAATTAAAAGTTCTGGAAGGAAATTCTGAGGGGTAATTACTATTAATGTGTTTCAGGGGCAATAAACAACCTTAGAATATTAGATGATATGGAATTTTTTCAGGTGTGATGATATTGTGGTTGGATAGGAGAATGCCCTTATTTTTAGGAAATGCAAAGCAAAGTATTTAAGGATAAAGCTTCATAAAGCTTGTCACATACTTTCTAATAATGTAATATTAATATATTTCTCTTTCCATCCATCTATAGATAAAACAAATAATGGGAAAAGTCAACCATTGTTGAGTCTAAGTGAACAATATAAGGGTGTTTATTGTACTATCCTTTCAACTTTTCTGCATATTTGAAATTTTTCAAATTAAAAGTTTGAAGGAATAGAAGGAAGGACCCTGGAAATAATCTAGTGGTGTCTAACTCTCATATTTTACAGAAGAGGACTGCAAATCCCAGAATGTAAGACCTTCACCCAACTCATACAGCTGGAGAAGGCTGAGCCAGAACCCAGGTCTCCTGACCACCCAGCTCTCCCTTTGTGCGGGTTGCTACCGTTGACCGCCAGGCAGCAGTGAGCTGCAGAGGAACACCTTCAGCTCCCTGGGAGGAGACCTAGAGCTATTGTGGGTGTGTAAAAACAGCACCTGGGTTGGCATTTCCCCTTTGTTTATTAAGTGAATAGCTAGGGCATCTGGTTGGAAGGTATGGCATTGAAAATGTGAAGGAAACAGTGTCCTTAGGTCACTGACAACCAGGGCTAGGCCTGCCAGCCTTGCAGAGTGGGCATACCCACCCCTTTGACACCATCTGTTTGTAGTTTTGAGTGGTGGTGTTGGCGTGTGTGTATAAACTCTGGGATTTCAAAGGGCAGAGAGAAGAGTAAGGGGTGGGGGCCAGGGCCAGGAGGAGCAGCAAGGAGATAGTGGCTTCAATTCTGGAGTTTCCGAAAGTAAGGACCCCAGAGTATCACTGGGGATGACATGAGGGTGCATATTTGAAGAAAGGAAATTGTTCTCTGCGATCCGTAGCATACTTCTCTAGAGCATGGGGTTCAAGACAGGGAACAGGAGAGACGGGCAGAGGAAGGAAGGTCCATGGAAGCCTGGTAGTGGTGGTGAGTGGTTCAGAGAGGAAACGGGAAAGAAGGGGAAAAAATACAGAAGTGGAAGACCCGGGTAGGGTGGGGAAGGGGGAAGGGGATGGGGGTGGGGTAGTTTGGAAAGGTAAACATGTCGCACCTGCGGACCTGTGCACAGGTCGGGGACCCCTCAGACCCCGCAAGCTCCAGTGTCTTGCTCCAGAACTGTCCTGCCTCTCTGCTCTCAGCCGAGAAGTCCCTGGAGGCCGCGGGAGCGAGCGCAGAGCTCCTGGCGCTCCACGAAGGGGGAAGGGCAGGCGGGAGAGGCGGGGCCTCCGGGCGGGGCGGGAGCGGAGCCTCTGGCCGCGGGCGGGGCTCCTCTCCGGCGGGCGCCGGAGTCTGGGGGCCTCGGCCCTACCCCTGCCCGCCCGCGGAGGCGCCTGGCCCCTCCTCCCCCGCCGTCCCCACTCCCGCCGCCGCTGTCAAAGAGAAACCGGGCCGTTGCTTGCAGGAGCCGGGGCAGCTGGCGATCCGGCGGGGAAGAGCCTCGGGCGCGGCCTCGTCTCCCCGGCCCAGCGCCCGCATCAGCACCGCGGACAGCGCCTCGACCCCCAACTCGCCGCCGCCAGCCCACCTACGCCCCGGGTCAGCACCGCGGACAGCGACCCACCTCCCGGCCCCGCCGCAGGCTCGGAGCGGACCGCGAGTCCCCGGAACATGGCCACCGAGGTAGGGGGCGAGCACCCGGCCCGCAGGCAGTGCCCGCATGCCGCGGGAACAAATCTCTCCTGGGGGACACTGGGCGGGGGAGGAAGGCGGGATGAGGGTGGGGGTTTCCCAGTCGGGTCCTGAAAGAGGGCGTAGGGTGTGTGTGTGTGTGTGTGTGTGTGAAGTGGCAGGGTAGAAGAGGGTGTCCCTCCCGTCCCCACTTTCCCGAAGGCCTGAAGCTGCCCGCGCCACTTGTTGGCAGTAATGCGGGTTTCTCCAGGGCTCCAGGCTGGGGTTTCCCCTTCCCTGGACTGCAAGTCCTGAAACGGCTTTCTCAGAGGTTTAGGGACATGTATAATCTGTGTAAGGAGAGGGAAGGCGGACCGGCTGCTGTTGCTATGCAGTGTATCCAGCTTTGGAACCCAAAAGCTTGGCTAAGGGATTTGGCTAAGGGATGACAGACGTGCCTCTATATCCCATTTCCTTCTGGGGAGGGAGGGGACAAAGACATCCTCCGGCCAAAACCCCACAGGGTTGGTTTTACTGAATGAGCTGCACCGACACACTTTTGCACATCCCCCTTCCTTGCTTTTTCACCCCATTCAAATCTCCTGTCCCAGGGGCTCCACATCTCTCCTCTCTGATGGGAGGTGCTGCCTTCTTCAGGGTGTGCCTATAGGCGTGCCACCTTCAAGGGACTTGAAGGCTGAACCAAAAAAACTGTTAGCTGAGAACAGAGCCTTGGCGCAATGCTTAGAGATCAGGAATCACCCCCTCAACCCGTAGGGGTAGTCTGGTCAATGCCATTGCCTAATTTTTTGAGGAAGATGGCAACTCTTTAGGTATTCATTTTATAAGTGGTAAAAGTAACACAGAGAAGGGGAGACCTATTTAAGGTACACACAACATATCAGTAGCAGAGCTGAAAGTTTCTTTCTTTTAATTTCTGAAATGGAACCCTGGACACTAGGTTCTCCCTAGTTCTGATGTTGACTTCCTGTGTGGCCTCCCTGCTTTTCCCACCAGCTGGAAGGCAAGACAGGGAGAGAGCAGGAGCTTTTGAATGACTTTGTGCAGTGCCTCTGGGTATCCTGGTGATCAGCGCGACATCAATACCAAGTATTATGATTATTATTCTGCTGTCATTGCCACCATAGAACAAGGTGCAGTTGCGTGACACCACTCAGCTTCCTGAGAGGCACAGGGTCAGCTAGGAGGAGAGCTTGTCCCCAGGGCCCTGTGAGTGGGCAGGTCCTGAGCAGACACGTGGAGCTCGGTCTCTAGGGTGGAGAAATGTGGAGGGCCCAGAAAGTGTCAAAGATACTGAGAATACCAGAAGAACCAAGGCAGAAGTGAGCAAGGAGCTAGTCATCTTCCAGACAGACTTGCCAGACTGTAGCAGAGGGAGCTGGCGTTGGACAGGAAGGTGAAATTTCAGCCACATGGGCATGGTTGGGGCAGCAGTGTGGGCAGATAAAGCCACTACCTCTGTGGTGTGATCTGACAGATTCCAAGAGGCCTATGTGTCCCAGCATATTTCCCTCTCAGTTTGCTGTGGTCCACAGATTCCATCCATCAGGCTCACATCTTCGGGCTGAGACACTGTTTCCAGAAGGCTGCTGTTAGGCATGAATGACTCCCCTGGGAGAGGCTCTGCTCATAACGCCTCTGTTAATGCAGCACTTTGCTGTGTATAAAGCACTATCACATGGGTGAGCGCCTCTGCACCTCACAGCAACCCTGTGAAGTGGGTAAGGGTGGTGTTATTATCTCTAATTAACAGATGAGACAACCACAGCTCTGAAGCTTGCCTGATCCCTGTGAAGGAGCCAAGGAAGACATCATTATCCCATTTTACAGATGATGCAACTGGAGACCAGGGACCTATTCCAGAGAATATGGCTAAAAAGTGGGAGGGTCAGGACTAGAGCTTGAGTCTTCTGCTTCCCTGGCCTGTGTTTTTCTACTGTGCCCAGGGTTAGTGTACCCAATTAGCCAGTTGTGTTGCCTAATAGAGGTAGGGGTCTTAACAAGGGGCTTTGATGCAGGGAGGAATGCAAAGGAGGTCAGGAAGGGCTGGCGTGTGGCCTCTTGGGCCCCTTTTACGAGTCTGGCTGAGTCAGCTTGAGGGTAGAGGGACAGAGAAATATCCAGAAGGGATGGGAGCCCAATTATGAGTGCAATTTGCAATATTGCCTTGGGTGGACCCTGATAGCAATACTGAGGAAGCCTTAGCTTGCCAAGGCACAGGATGTGCACACTATCAGGGCTATGGGGTGAGTCATTCTCCCCAGACTTTTTTGACTGTTAGGATTGGGGTAGAATTACCAGGAAAAACCTACTGAGGGAAGCAAAGCCTCATTCCAAGTTCCCGTGGCCATTTCCTTAGGATTCTGAATGGAAAGACCTAAGCAGAAGGTGTTCTGAGAGGAGCAGAAGTGGTGGTCGGGTGGGGGTGGGGGGCGAGCTGGAGGAAGGGAGAAAGGGAAGATATCCCTGGGATAGAGGGAGACGTGGAAACTGGATCTTTTCTGCTCCCTAATTTCTATTTAGGAGTTAGCATTTGGGACAGGGTGTATATGAAGAAGTCACAGGAGGGATGAAGCCTCCTGACCTCATTTGGAAGGTTGTAATGAGCCCATTTCCTGAGCGACAAACCTCTGATTATGTGTCACTGGGCTTAGGGTCATTCCTGGGACAGTCCCAATGGCCAGGAGCAACTGGGATATGCCTGGCTGGAAGGGCTTCTCTAAGTGTAGAGTTTGGCCCCTAAGAGATTGTTAAATGCACCCAAGCAGCATTACTAAAGCTAAGCATTCAGAGACTTAGTCCCCCAGGCATGGAAATAACCAGCAGACAGTGCACTGGGCTTGGGACCTGGTTAATCTGAAAAGAAGGAAGCCCCATGCCGGTTTTCCACCTTGAAGCCTGCTCTGGTTGCTTGTGACTCATGATCTTCACTGCTCCTCCACACCCTAGCCAGGGAATCCTGGTTTGTCAGCTCAATCACCTGATTCTTGAGCGGAGGCTCAAATGCACCCCATGGGGAGTGGATGGTTTTTAAAGAGGATGGAGTTGCAACTCAAATGGGACCTGCTGTTTGTCTTGGCAGACTGGCCTGGGAATGCTCATTTGCACTCTGCTGCTTGCTCCATCCCACCCCTGCCAGGTTGACTGTGGGGTGTAAGGCCCTTAATGTGTAACCCACAACATATCCATTCCCTAGGCAGCCTTCTCCAAGTCACACTGCAACTGGAAAATTGGTGCCAGCAAATGTTCCCATTGATTCTCTCTTTCTTCCTCATGAACTGCCTCTTAGTTATGTCTTTACTCAGCTGCCAACAGGCACAGGGGAGGGTGATGGGAGAGAGGGGCAGGGTTGAGGAGGGTGAGGATAAGCCCAGGTATCTGGGTCAGTTAAAAACTCCCTGGGGAGATGCTTGGGGGGGGGGGGCAGAGGGTGGGGATAGGGGAGTCACAGAAGCTGCAGCTTTAGAGAGGTGTGTACATGTTCTGAGATCCTCTTGTAGGGTTTCAGAGCCATCACAGATCTCTGCCAAAATCCCCCATTGGCTTCCTGAAAGCTAGATAGGTGGCAGGTGGCCTGGAGCCTACGTCTAGCTCTGGTGCAAGGGTCCCTGTCTTATCCCTAGGGCCTAAACCAAAAGTTGTAGGACTTAATCTGGTCCAAAAGTGTCTCATTTGATCTGCTTAGTGCTTATAAATCTTTAAAGTTTTTTGGAAACATTTAAAAACCAGGATATTTCACATTAAGAAAATATGGATTATATGACTTCTCTCAAAAAACCAGAAGTGTTGGCAACAGGGGCCCACATTCTCACATGGCAGTGATCAGCTGCCTTCTCAAGACAGGGTATGAGTTCTCTAATTTGCAATAGTCTCCACATGGCCCACTTACATGCTTTGCCCCTGAAAACATTTGAATCTATTATCCCTGATAAGACCTCTAGAATGTCAGAAGTGGAAGGGGCTTTAGAAATTATCCAGTTCTAATGTCTCAATTTCCAGTTGAGGAAATGGAAGCCCAGAGAAGTGAATAAATTTTTCCAGGGTCATGGAACCAGGACTAGCATGCAGGTTTCCTGCCTCCAGGTCTTTGGGCTATCTTTTCTTTTTTTTTGAGCATATTAGGCATTTTATTTTGGAATGTTTATTTTGCATATTAGTTTAACAGAAAGAATTCCAAACTCTGCCACCAATCCCTTCTTTGTGTCATTTACATCTAGGCACTGAAAACAATTACAATACCTGGATACATCCAGCGATCATGAGCAGTAAGTTTTATATAGAAACTGAGAGTTGCAAAAGTTTAAAGCAGTTAGATTAACACATCTTTGAATTGTCTTAAGTTAAATAATTATGTTAAGAATAAATAGTTGCTAAATTCATCAGTCAAAATCCACTCATAATTTCAGTTACAGAAAGATCATATGAACAAGTTTATTTGCTACTTTAACTAACTTAAAGCAACCCATCTATTATCAAAATCAATCCAGAAAAGAACAAAAAAGACACATTCTTTATATAAAATCACACGAACCCTAACACTTGTTTGAAAGAGATGGATTTTCATTATTTCTCTGAAATTCTTTTCATTCAATTTTTTTCTTTAAAAAAAATTTTTAATTGATATATATTATGTATTCACATGCCATGTAATTATCCAAAGCATTCAATGAATGGTCCGCAGTATCATCATATAGCTGTGCATTTATCATCACAATCGACTTTTTTTTCTTTTTTGTGAAACATAACATATATACAAAAAAGAAAAAAATTTCAAAGCACATCACAGCAAATAGTTGTAGAACAGATTTTAGAGTTTAATATTGGGTTGCAATTCCACAATTTTAGGTTTTTACTTCTAGCTACTCTAATATACTGGAGACTAAAAGAATTATCAATATAATGATTCAGCAACCACGCTTGTTTGTTAAACCCTACCTCTTCTTGTTTAACTTTATCATCACCTTTGATCTTTCTCCCACTCTTTAGGGGTTTTAGGGCTATGCCCATTCTAACTTTTTCATGTTGGAAGGGACTGTAGATAAAATAGGTAGGGGGATGGAACCAGCTGATGTTCTGGGAGGGCTGCCTCAGCATTTCAGGACTTATTTGGTCCAGGGACTCATCTGGAGGTTGTAGGTTTCTGGGAAGTTAACTTAGTACATGGGAACTTTGTAGAATCTTGTGTAATGTCCTAAGTGTTCTTTAGGATTGACTGGAGTGGTTTTGGTTGGGGTTTGGCAAGCCATGACAAGTAGCAATGTCTAACTGAAGCACTCGTAAGAGTGACCTCCAGAGTAGCCTCTTGGCTCTATTTGAACTCTCTCAGCCACTGATACCTTATTTGTTACACTTCTTTCCCCCCTTTTGGTCAGGATGTTCTTTTTCTTTTGAAAACACAAAATTATGCAGCCTTAATCAGACAGAGCAGATTCATTAAAGAATAATTTATTTCTATTACGAAGGATTTTTTATTTCTCAAAATTATCATAGAATCCTAGATGTCAAGCGGGACTTCCTTTATTAAATCCCTCAGAGGAATTGAAGGATATTCAGAGTAGAAGAGTTTATGGATTATTTAATCCAATCCCAATGCTTTGAGATCACATCTCTTACCTACAGTGAGGTTTACCCATATCAGGAAAGTCTTCTATAGTGTTTCCTGCTTCCCATCTTTTCAGGATCTTGATCCATCAATTATCTGCTCGTTCTATCATATTGAAAGCTTTTCTCTCTTTATGTATTTATGCCTTCAGCTTTTAAGCATGTTCAAGTATCTTCTATCTTCAATCCTGCCCCAGCAGAAACTCCTTCCAGCTCTTTGTTATCTGATCCTTGCCTCCTCTATGCCAGCTTCCAATGCTTTTATCTATTCTGCAAACCAAATCCAGTCTTTCCGAAATCTGTCTCCTGGTCATTGGAGCCAGGGCTCCACTCTCTTTGTTGCTTTGCACAAGCTTCTCCCTTTGTCTGGGTTGAGTTTTTCTTCCCGCCTATCCCCTACCATGGTAACCCTGGCTTTCCTTTGTGATTCAGTAGAGGCCTCAGGAAGTATCTTCTGAGTCAGCATTTCTGGGTGAGATGTTACTTCCTTATAGCATTTATCACAGTCTAATTAACTATATATTTACTTATCTTCCTCCCTGGAGCTCACAGACTATCTTTGCTCAGCATCCCCAGAGCCTGGCAATAGTAGGGACTCAATAAGTGGCAGCCGAGTGATTGAATGGATTCACCTTAATTACACAGGATGAACTGGCTGTTTGTTCACTGTGCCTTTGGGGCTTGGTCTCCACAGTGATTCCAATGTTTGGCATATTTCACCCAGTGGGATGGTTGTCTCAAATGTGGGTGATGGAGGCTGCAGAATTGGATGAAAGAGGCCTTGCTTGGTGAAATTGAGCCCCCTTTCCTCAAATGTTACACTTTGTCATTGATTGTCAAGTCTGCAGGTGGAATAAGGGACAGAAATGACCCCACTCCTTATCAGGGAAAGGTATTTCTTGAGTTACTGGCCTCAGTCCACTTTATCCACACTTTTCACTGGGGAAGTTTGGATGTGCGTGTGCCCCTTCTTTCCTAAGGTGAGGAATTCTGGACCTGAAAACTTGAGCGGTGTCCCTGGCCTGGGCCATAACTTTAACTTGAATCTGAATTTCCCTGAATTCATGAACACATTAGGTACTTTTCCACCCCCCCCCATGTTCCCCTCCCCCAACTCTAAGCTCCAATCAGCAGGGTCTAAGGAGTCAGCCTTGTTCAGTGCTGGATTCCCAGAGCAGAGGGCCTGACGAGTTGTAAGTACTTGACACTTGCTGAATGAATGAAAGCCTGAAAAGTTCTGGGACAGAGAGAGAGAGAGAGAGAGAGAGAGAGAGAGATGAGGAGGGACAGGGAAGAGAGGGGGTGTCAGGAGGTTTCATTTCTCATGTTAGGCTTTGTTTCTGGCTCTGATGATAGTTCCAGAACCTCTTATTTTGGCTCAACTTTGACTCAGCTTCAGACTTTTTCTACATCTTTCTGGGATAGCTCTAGGCATCTTCTTGGGTAAACGCCACAGTCCTGCTTCCCCATGGCCTCCCTGGAGCACACGTAGGGTGATCAACTCATCCTAGTTAGCTTGGACGTGCCTGGCTTTAGCACCGAAAAGCCTGCATTCTCGGAACCCCTCAGTCCCATATAAACAGAGGCAGATGATCACCTACAGCTTGGGCCTGTCTGTCTCCCAGGTCCACAATCTGCAGGAGCTCCGGAGAAGTGCCTCCCTGGCCACCAAGGTCTTCATCCAGAGAGACTACAGCGATGGGACCATCTGTCAGTTCCAGACAAAATTCCCCCCAGAGCTGGACAGCCGGGTAAGGAAGCCTTCTTCTAAACTTGGTACACAAGCCATGATGGAACTGAGGGGCTTATTTGAATGTACTTTTTTCCAGGATAGAAATAAGATATGACATAACATGTTCAGCCACTTCCCTTGGAAGGATAAAAACAATGTCTTTAACACTGTCTTGCTGTCTGCTCATAGAAAGTGATAGGGTTGAAGAAACCTCAGCGATCTGCTAGTAACTTTCAAATTGCAGGTGCAGGCAAATCACCTGGAAGGCTTGTTTAAAAATAAATTCCTGAGCGGTATTCCTGAAATGCTGTTTTAGTTTGTTAAGCTGCTGGAATTCAATATACCAGAAATGGAACAGCTCTTAAAAGGGGATTTTATTAAGTTGCACTTTACAGTTATAAGGCCATGATAATGTCTAAATTATGCCACCAACAAGAGGTTACCTGCACTCAAGAAAGGCTGATGCTTCCGAAACACCTCTGTCAGCTGGGAAGACACCTGGTTGGCATCTGTTAGGGGCTTGGCTTCTGGACACCTCTGTCATCTGGGAAGGCACATGGCCAAGTCTGCTAGCTTTCTCTCCCGGCTTTCCATTTCATAAGGATTCCCCAGGGGCATGTTCCTTCTGCATCTCCAAAGGTCTGGGGCTGCGTGGACTCTAACGCTTTTTCCAAAATGGCTCTCTTTTAAAGGGCTCCAGTAAGCAACCCCAGCTTGAATGGGTGGAGATACATCTTCATGGAAACCATCTGATCAAAAGTTGCCACCCACAATCGGGTGGGTCACATTTCCAAGGAAACAATGAAAAAGATCCCACCCAACAATACTGAATGAGGATTAAAGACCATGGCTTTTCTGAGGTCCACAACAGATTCAAGTTGTCACAGATGCTGATTCAATTGGTGGCTGGGATCTGGGAATCTCCCATTTTTTAGCGGTCATTCTCAACCTTGCCTGCATGTTAGAATTCCCTGGTGAACTCTTAAAAATCCTAAGACTCAGGCCACACCCCAGACCAATTAAATCTGACTCTCTGGGTTTGGGGCCCAGGCATCAATATTGTTTCCAATCTCCCCAGGTGATGCTAAGGTGCAGCCAGTGATGAGGATGTTAATTTCTACTGAGGCATCACCAGGTGATTCTGAATTACGTGATCCATAGAGCACACGTGAGGGCCACTGGCCGCCTAGGACAGGGCTTCTTCTGACTCTTGGCTGCACATCAGAATCACCGGGGGCAGTTCCTTCCCCTCATGCTTTTTGTTCTTTATTAACAGTTGTTATTACCTCTGTGCATGAATTTCCAGGGCTTCCTTATTCATACGGAAATAAGTTCATAGAGAAGATACATCTCATTTTTAGAATTTTGATAACATATTGGCAAAATTTTTTCTTGATACAGCATCTTATCTCGAGTGGTTTGTTTTTAATACTAATTCTGGTTTTAAATAACAGAAACTTGATCAGGCTAGCTTGAGACAAAGCAATGTGCGTGGAAGGGTGGCCGTGTTTGCAGGGCACAGGGCCTCAGGCCGAGTGTTAGCTGGATGTTGTGGAGGAGGAACCAGAGCAGGTTCAGGGTCTTCGACAAGCAGTCCACAGGCCTTGGCCTTAGGGTGCTGCCAGTAATAGAGCTCCTCATTCTGAATGAGCAATCACCAGGTGATTCAGAGTCAGGTGATTCATGGATCACACTTGGAGAATCCCTGGCCTTCTAGGACAGTGGGAGTTCAGCGGGGACTCTGATTCCCAGTCTCCGCATTGCTCAACTCTAAATCCCAAATTCCCAGGGCCAAAGCTTATTTATCTGGCCTAGGTTACATGTCCGTTCAGGACCAACCGTTTCGCCCAGGGGTTCATGCTTGTAGCTGCTCTGGGTGCTGGCCCGGGGAGTTTGGAAAAAAGTACCTTGCAATTCAGGTAGAGTAGAATGGGGCAGGGCAGGGCAGGGTAGGGTAGAGTAGTAAAGATACAGTAGCTGAGACTTCCGGAGAAGATGGCGGCTTAGTAAGGCGCGCGGGTCTTAGTTCTTCCTCCAGAACAACTACTAAAGAACTAGAAACAGTACAGAACAGCTCCCAGAGCCACGACAGAGACCAGACACACAGCGTACCCCATTCTGGACTGACTGGACCGGCTAAGAGACTCCGCTGCGGTGAGGTCCCCGAGAGGCGCGTGCTTCCCCAGGCCGTGGCGGCTGGCAGCCAGAGCCCCTCCCTCCCTCCTTCCCGGGCCAGCTGGGAGCTTTGGATCGGGTTCCCCAAGCTGCAGTGGCTGGCGCCCCTCCCCCACACGCGGCTTCCCGGGCCAGCTGGGAGCCTCGGAGCAGCGGTTCCCCAAGCCGTGGCGGCCGGCGAACGGAGCCCCTTCCGCACATGTGGCTTCCCAGACCGGCTGGGAGCCTCGGATCAGTGGTTCCCCAAGCCGCAGTGGCCCTCCCACATGTGGCTTCCCGAGCCGGCTGGGAGCTTTGGATCAGCAGTTCCCCAAGCCGTGGCGGCCGGTGACCCTCCCCCATGCGCGGCTTCCCGGGCCGGCTGGGAGCCTCGGAACAGTGGTTCCCCAAGCCGTGGCGGCTGGTGACCCTCCCCCAAAGGCGACTTCCCGGAAGGAAAGGAAAGAGTCTCCAACAGAAGTAGAGACTGAGCCCAACCTAACACCAATAGTGGCATTAATGAACAACTTCTGACTACTAAAAATAGGCCCTCAGCTCAGGCGAAACTGATCAAGGTGGAAGTCGCCGATTGGGCTAACTGAAAAAGAGGAAAGGGGGTGAAACAGAGCCTTCTGCGGCTGTTTATATGGAGGCTTCATTGCCTCTGGGCTCAGCGCTGGGATTACATAGGTTACAACTGCCCCAAACGCAGAAACAGGCTGCTTTCAGGGCTCTCTACCACCTGAACCTTCCCCACGGGAGGGGTGAAATGCAACTCAGGTGGAATCCCTCTCTCAAGGAATTCAGATCCCAGGACTTCACAATTTGGAGCCATTAAAACCAACCTACAACCTTTCCTCTGTCTCCACCACACACCCAGCAGCGAGAGTCTTCCAAAGTTAAAGGAGCCACAACATCTTTTTCTGGTGGGACCCACAGACAGACAAGCACCACATACTGGGCAGGATAAGAAAAACAGAGCCCAGAGACTTCACAGGAAAGTCTTTCAACCTGCTGGGTCCCACACTCAGGGAAATCTGATTAAATGCCCAGATGCCAGCAAAAAATAACAAATCACACCAGGAAAATTGAAGATATGGCCCAGTCAAAGGAACAAACCAATAACTCAAATGAGATACAGGAGCTGAGACAACTAATTCTGAATATATGAACAGAAATGGAAAACCTCTTCAAAAACCAAATCAATAAATTGAGGGAGGACATGAAGAAGGCATGGGATCAACAAAAAGAAGAAATGGAAAGTCTGAAAAAACAAATCACAGAACTTATGGGATTGAAAGACACAGTAGAAGAGATGAAAAAAACAATGGAAACCTACAATGGTAGATTTAAAGAGACAGAGGATAGAATTAATGAACTGGAGGATGGAACATCTGAAATCCAAAAAGAAACAGAAACTACAGGGAAAAGAATGGAAAAATTTGAGCAGGGGCTCAGGGAATTGAATGATAATATGAAGCGCACAAATATACATGTTGTGGGTGTCTCAGAAGGAGAAGAAAAGGGAAAAGGAGGAGAAAAACTAATGGAAGAAATTATCACTGAAAATTTCCCAACTCTTATGAAAGACCTAAAATTACAGATCCAAGAAGTGCAGTGTACCCCAAAGAGAATAGACCCAAATAGGCGTTCTCCAAGACACTTACTAGTTAGAATGTCAGAGGTCAAAGAGAAAGAGAGGATCTTGAAAGTAGCAAGAGAAAAACAATCCATCACATACAAGGGAAACCCAATAAGACTATGTGTAGATTTCTCAACAGAAACCATAGAAGCTAGAAGACAGTGGGATGATATATTTAAATTACTAAAAGAGAAAAACTGCCAACCAAGACTTCTATATCCAGCAAAATTGTCCTTCAAAAATGAGGGAGAAATTAAAACATTTTCAGACAAAAAGTCACTGAGAGAATTTGTGACCAAGAGACCAGCTCTGCAAGAAATACTAAAGGGAGCACTAGAGTCACATACGAAAAGACAGAAGAGAGAGGTATGGAGAAGAGTGTAGCAAGAAGGAAAATCAGATATGATATATATAATGCAAAAGGCAAAATGGTAGAGGAAAGTATTACCCAAACAGTAATAACACTAAATGTTAATGGACTGAATTTCCCAATCAAAAGATATAGACTGGCAGAATGGATTAAAAAACAGGATCCTTCTATATGCTGTCTACAGGAAACACATCTTAGACCCAAAGATAAACATAGGTTGAAAGTGAAAGGTTGGGAAAAGATATTTCATGCAAATAACAACCAGAAAAGAGCAGGAGTAGCTATACTAATATCCAACAAATTAGACTTCAAATGTAAAACAGTTAAAAGAGACAAAGAAGGACACTATCTACTAATAAAAGGAACAATTAAACAAGAAGACATAACAATCATAAATATTTATGCACCGAACTGGAATGCCCATAAATACGTGAGGAATACACTGCAAACACTGAAAAGGGAAATAGACACATATACCATAATAGTTGAAGACTTCAATTCACCACTTTCATCAATGGACAGAACATCTAGACAGAGGATCAATAAAGAAACAGAGAATTTGAATATTACAATAAATGAGCTAGACTTAACAGACATTTATAGGACATTACACCCCACAACAGCAGGATACACCTTTTTCTCAAGTGCTCATGGATCATTCTCAAAGATAGACCATATGCTGGGTCACAAAGCAAGTCTTAACAAATTTAAAAAGATTGAAATCATACACAACACTTTCTCGGATCATAAAGGAATGAAGTTGGAAATCAATAATAGGCGGAGTGCCAGAAAATTCACAAATACGTGGAGGCTCAACAACAACTCTTAAACAACGAGTGGGTCAAGGAAGAAATTACAAGAGAAATTAGTAAATATCTTGAAGTGAATGAAAATGAAAACACAACATATCAAAACCTATGGGACGCAGCAAAGGCAGTGCTAAGAGGGAAATTTATTGCCCTAAATGCCTATATCAGAAAAGAAGAAAAGGCAAAAATTCAAGAATTAACTGTCCACTAGGAAGAACTGGAGAAAGAACAGGAAACTGATCTCAAAGCCAGCAAAAGGAAAGAAATAACAAAGATTAGAGCAGAAATAAATGAAATTGAAAACATGAAAACAATAGAGAAAATCAATAAGACCAGAAGTTGGTTCTATGAGAAAATCAACAAGATTGATGGGCCCTTAGCAAGACTGACAAAAAGAAGAAGAGAGAGGATGCAAATAAATAAGATCAGAAACGGAAGAGGTGACATAACCACTGACCTCACAGAAATAAAGGAGGTAATAACAGGATACTATGAACAACTTTACGCTAATAAATACAACAATGTAGATGAAATGGACAAGTTCCTAGAAAGGCATGAACAACCAGCTTTGACTCAAGAAGAAATAGATGACCTCAACAAACCAATCACAAGTAAAGAAATTGAATCAGTCATTCAAAAGTGTCCCAAAAAGAAAAGTCCAGGACCAGATGGCTTCACATGTGAATTCTATCAAACATTCCAGAAAGAATTAGTACCAACTCTGCTCAAACTGTTCAAAAAAATCGAAGTGGAGGGAAAGCTACTTAATTCATTCTATGAAGCCAACATGACCCTCATACCAAAACCAGGCAAAGATATTACAAAAAAAGAAAACTACAGACCAATCTCTCTAATGAATATAGATGCAAAAATCCTCAATAAAATTCTAACAAATCGAATCCAGCAACACATTAAAAGAATTATACATCATGACCAAGTAGGATTCATCCCAGGTATGCAAGGATGGTTCAACATAAGAAAATCAATTAATGTAATACACCATATCAACAAATCAAAGCAGAAAAATCACATGATCATCTCAATTGATGCAGAGAAGGCATTTGACAAGATTCAACATCCTTTCCTGTTGAAAGCACTTCATAGGATAAGAATACAAGGGAACTTCCTTAAAATGATAGAGGGAATATATGAAAAACCCACAGCTAATATCATCCTCAACGGGGAAAAATTGAAAACTTTCCCCCTAAGATCAGGAACAAGACAAGGATGTCCATTATCACCACTATTATTCAACATCATGTTGGAGGTTCTAGCCAGAGCAATTAGACAAGAAAAAGAAATACAAGGCATCAAAGTTGGAAAGGAAGAAGTAAAACTATCACTGTTTGCAGACGATATGATACTATATGTCGAAAACCCAGAAAAATCCACAACAAAACTACTAGAGCTAATAAATGTGTACAGCAAAGTAGCAGGTTACAAGATCAACATTCAAAAATCTGTAGTGTTTCTATACACTAGCAATGAACAAGCTGAGGGGGAAATCAAGAAACGAATTCCATTTACAATTGCAACTAAAAGAATAAAGTACTTAGGAATAAATTTAACTAAAGAGACAAAAGACCTATACAAAGAAAACTACAAAAAACTGTTAAAAGAAATCATAGAAGACCTAAATAGATGGAAGGGCATACCATGTTCATGGATAGGAAGACTAAATATAGTTAAGATGTCAATCCTACCTAAATTGATTTACAGATTCAATGGAATACCAATCAAAATCCCAACAACTTATTTTTCAGAAATAGAAAAACCAATAAGCAAATTTATCTGGAAGGGCAGGGTGCCCCGAATTGCTAAAAGTATCTTGAGGAAAAAAAAACCAAGCTGAGGTCTCACGCTGCCGGACTTTAAGGCATATTATGAAGCCACAGTGGTCAAAACAGCATGGTATTGGCATAAAGATAGATATATCGACCAATGGAATCGAATAGAGTGCTCAGATATAGACCCTCTCATCTATGGACATTTGATCTTTGATAAGGCAGTCAAGCCAACTCACCTGGGACAGAACAGTCTCTTCAATAAATGGTGCCTAGAGAACTGGATATCCATATGCAAAAGAATGAAAGAGGACCCGTATCTCACACCCTATACAAAAGTTAACTCAAAATGGATCAAAGATCTAAACATTAGGTCTAAGACCATAAAACAGTTAGAGGAAAATGTAGGGAGATATCTTATGAAACTTACAATTGGAGGCGGTTTTATGGACCTTAAACCTAAAGCAAGAGCACTGAAGAAGGAAATAAATAAATGGGAGCTCCTCAAAATTAAACACTTTTGTGCATCAAAGAACTTCATCAAGAAAGTAGAAAGACAGCCTACACAATGGGAGACAATATTTGGAAACGACATATCAGATAAAGGTCTAGTATCCAGAATTTATAAAGAGATTGTTCATCTCAACAACAAAAAGACAGCCAACCCAATTACAAAATGGGAAAAAGACTTGAACAGACACCTACCAGAAGAGGAAATACAAATGGCCAAAAGGCACATGAAGAGATGCTCAATGTCCCTGGCCATTAGAGAAATGCAAATCAAAACCACAATGAGATATCATCTCACACCCACCAGAATGGCCATTATCAACAAAACAGAAAATGACAAGTGCTGGAGAGGATGCGGAGAAAGAGGCACACTTATCCACTGTTGGTGGGAATGTCAAATGGTGCAACCACTGTGGAAGGCAGTTTGGCGGTTCCTCAAAAAGCTGAATATAGAATTGCCATACGACCCAGCAATACCATTGCTAGGTATCTACTCAAAGGACTTAAGGGCAAAGACACAAACGGACATTTGCACACCAATGCTTATAGCAGCATTATTTACAATTGCAAAGAGATGGAAACAGCCAAAATGTCCATCAACAGACGAGTGGCTAAACAAACTGTGGTATATAGATACGACGGAATATTATGCAGCTTTAAGACAGAATAAACTTATGAAGCATGTAATAATAACATGGATGGACCTAGAGAACATTATGCTGAGTGAGACTAGCCAAAAACTAAAGGACAAATACTGTATGGTCCCACTGATGTGAACCGACATTCGAGAATAAACTTGGAATATGTCATTGGTAACAGAGACCATCAGGAGTTAGAAACAGGGTAAGATAACGGGTAATTGGAGCTGAAGGGATACAGACTGTGCAACAGGACTAGATACAAAAACTCAGAAATGGACAGCACAATACTACCTAATTGTAATGTAATTATGTTAAAACACTGAATGAAGCTGCATCTGAGCTATAGTTTTTTTTTGTTTGTTTTTTAATATATTTTTTGTATTTTGTATTTTTATTTTTTTCTCTATATTATCATTTTTTTCTTTTTCTGTTGTCTTGCTATTTCTTTTTCCAAATCGATGCAAATGTACTAAGAAATGATGATCATACATCTATGTGATGATATTAAGAATTACTGATTGCATATGTAGAATGGAATGATTTCTAAATGTTGTGTTAGTTAATTTTTTTTAATTAATAAAAAAATAAATAAAAAAAGATACAGTCGCTCAGGTGATGTCGTGTACTGCGAAGAGAAGTGAAGGGTCAGAGGAATGGTGAGGTGGGACAGGGAGATCTGGGGGACATAAGGGACAAGCTGTGGGGATGGGAGATTGTTCCAGCTGAGGACGCAGGCATAAAGGCCCTGAGGCACCTGCATGCTTGGGATGTTTGTGGAGAGGCATAAGGTCAGTGTGGCTAGGGGGGCCCAGCAGGGAGGGAGGAGGAGCTGGGCTCTCGGGGTAGCAGGGCCAGGCCAGGTTGGGTCTAGTGGGCATTGCAAAGACTTCTTGGCTTTTACTTGGCCAGAAATGGGAAGACTTTGGATGCTTTTGGCCAGAGGTGACACAAATTGGACTTACATTTTAGCTAGACCACTCAAGGCAGCGGACAGGGATGGGAGTGGGTCGATCAGTTAAGAGGCCAGATGTGATGGTGGCCTGGTCCATACTGTAGGCTCAGGTTAGTTCCTTATTTGTAACATGGGGATGACAGTGCTTTTCTGATAGGACTGTCATGAGATAATGCATAAAAAATCCTTGCCACTTAGAAAGTGGTTGATAAATATGAGCTAATATTCTGGATGCTGGCAGGACAGCTTCTCCGTTTTCCACACACATGGGGCTGTGGTGCTCTGGGTGACCCTTTGGCTAGGAGGAAATGTCCACTTCTGGAGAAACATTCTTGAAGACTTACCCCACGAGCTTCGTGCAGCTGGAGTCATCACTGACCCAGTCCCAGCTCTCTTGAGAATGTCAAAGTCCCTAGAATTCTTGTCTGATCTGTAGAAAATGTTCAGATCTAGGATATCATGTAAGCTTCCTCTTTCTGAGGGAGGCAAGCAGTAATTCTTTTTTTTTTTTTTTTTTATTAATTAAAAAAAGAATTAACAAAACAATTAGAAATCATTCCAATCTACATGTACAATCAGTAATTCTTAATAACATCACATAGTTGCATATTCATCATTTCTTAGTACATTTGCATCGATTTAGAAAAAGAAATAAAAAGACAACAGAATAAGAATTAAAACAATAATAGAAAGAAAAAAAAACAAAAAAAACAAAAACAAAAAACCTATACCTCACAGGCAGCTTCATTCAGTGTTTTAACATAATTGCATTACAATTGGGTAGTATTGTGCTGTCCATTTCTGAGTTTTTATATCCAGTCCCGTTGTACAGTCTGTATCCCTTCATCTCCAATTATCCCTTCTCTTTTTTTTTTAATTAACGGAAAAAAAGAAATTAACCCAACATTTAGAGATCATACCATTCTACACATGCAATCATTAATTCTTAACATCATCACATAGCTGCATGATCATCATTTCTTAGTACATTTGCATTGGTTTAGAAGAACTAGCAACATAACCGAAAAAGATATAGAATGTTAATATAGAGAAAAAAATAAAAGTAATAATAGTAAAATCAAAACAAAACAACACAAAACAAAACAAAAACCTATAGCTCAGATGCAGCTTCATTCAGTGTTTTAACATGATTACTTTACAATTAGGTATTATTGTGCTGTCCATTTTTGAGTTTTTGTATCTAGTCCTGTTGCACAGTCTGTATCCCTTCAGCTTCAATTACCCATTGTCTTACCCTGTTTCTAACTCCTGCTGAACTCTGTTACCAATGACATATTTCAAGTTTATTCTCGAATGTCCGTTCACATCAGTGGGACCATACAGTATTTGTCCTTTAGTTTTTGGCTGGATTCACTCAGCATAATATTCTCTAGGTCCATCCATGTTATTACATGGTTCATAAGTTTATCTTGTCTTAAAGCTGCATAATATTCCATCGTATGTATATACCACAGTTTGTTTAGCCACTCTTCTGTTGATGGAGATTTTGGCTGTTTCCATCTCTTTGCAATTGTAAATAATGCTGCTATAAACATTGGTGTGCAAATGTCCGTTTGTGTCTTTGCCCTTAAGTCCTTTGAGTAGATACCTAGCAATGGTATTGCTGGGTCGTATGGCAATTCTATATTCAGCTTTTTGAGGAACCGCCAAACTGCCTTCCACAGTGGTTGCACCCTTTGACATTCCCACCAACAGTGGATAAGTGTGCCTCTTTCTCCGCATCCTCTCCAGCACTTGTCATTTTCTGTTTTGTTGATAATGGCCATTCTGGTGGGTGTGAGATGATATCTCATTGTGGTTTTGATTTGCATTTCTCTAATGGCCAGGGACATTGAGCATCTCTTCATGTGCCTCTTGGCCATCCGTATTTCCTCTTCTGAGAGGTGTCTGTTCAAGTCTTTTTCCCATTTTGTAATTGGGTTGGCTGTCTTTTTGTTGTTGAGATGAACAATCTCTTTATAAATTCTGGATACTAGACCTTTATCTGATATGTCGTTTCCAAATATTGTCTCCCATTGTGAAGGCTGTCTTTCTACTTTCTTGATGAAGTTCTTTGATGCACAAAGGTGTTTAATTTTGAGGAGTTCCCATTTATTTATTTCCTTCTTCAGTGCTCTTGCTTTAGGTTTAAGGTCCATAAAACCGCCTCCAGTTGTAAGATCCATAAGATATCTCCCTACATTTTCCTCTAACTGTTTTATGGTCTTAGACCTAATGTTTAGATCTTTGATCCATTTTGAGTTAACTTTTGTATAGGGTGTGAGAGATGGGTCTTCTTTCATTCTTTTGCATATGGATATCCAGTTCTCTAGGCACCATTTATTGAAGAGACTGCTCTGTCCCAGGTGAGTTGGCTTGACTGCCTTATCAAAGATCAAATGTCCATAGATGAGAGGGTCTATATCTGAGCACTCTATTCGATTCCATTGGTCGATATATCTATCTTTATGCCAATACCATGCTGTTTTGACCACTGTGGCTTCATAATATGCCTTAAAGTCAGGCAGCGCGAGACCTCCAGCTTCGTTTTTTTTCCTCAAGATGTTTTTAGCAATTTGGGGCACCCTGCCCTTCCAGATAAATTTGCTTATTGGTTTTTCTATTTCTGAAAAATAAGTTGTTGGGATTTTGATTGGTATTGCATTGAATCTGTAAATCAGTTTAGGCAGGATTGACATCTTAACTATATTTAGTCTTCCAATCCATGAACACGGTATGCCCTTCCATCTATTTAGGTCTTCTGTGATTTCTTTTAGCAGTTTTTTGTAGTTTTCTTTATATAGGTTTTTTGTCTCTTTAGTTAAATTTATTCCTAGGTATTTTATTCTTTTAGTTGCAATTGTAAATGGGATTCGTTTCTTGATTTCCCCCTCAGCTTGTTCCTTACTAGTGTATAGAAATGCTACAGATTTTTGAATGTTGATTTTGTAACCTGCTACTTTGCTGTACTCATTTATTAGCTCTAGTAGTTTTTTTTTTTTTTTTTTTTTTTTTTTTTTTTTTTATTAACGGAAAGAAAAAAAAGAAATTAACACAACATTTAGAAATCATACCATTCTACATATGCACTCAGTAATTCTTAACATCATCACATAGATGCATGATCATTGTTTCTTAGTACATTTGCATCAGTTTAGAGGAACTAGCAACACAACAGAAAAAGATATAAAATGTTAATATAAAGAAAAGAAATAAAAGTAGTAGTAATAGTAAAAAACAACAACAACAAACAAATCAACAAGCAAACAAAAACAAAAAAAAAACCCTATAGCTCAGATGCAGCTTCATTCAGTATTTTAACATGATTACTTTACAATTAGGTATTATTGTGCTGTCCATTTTTGAGTTTTTGTATCTAGTCCTGTTGCACAATCTGTATCCCTTCAGCTTCAATTACCCATTGTCTTACCCTGTTTCTAACTCCTGCTGAACTCTGTTACCAATGACATATTTCAAGTTTATTCTCGAATGTCCATTCACAACAGTGGGACCATACAGTATTTGTCCTTCAGTTTTTGGCTGGATTCACTCAGCATAATATTCTCTAGGTCCATCCATGTTATTACATGGTTCACAAGTTTATCTTGTCTTAAAGCTGCATAATATTCCATCGTATGTATATACCACAGTTTGTTTAGCCACTCTTCTGTTGATGGAGATTTTGGCTGTTTCCATCTCTTTGCAATTGTAAATAACGCTGCTATAAACATTGGTGTGCAAATGTCCGTTTGTGTCTTTGCCCTTAAGTCCTTTGAGTAGATACCTAGCAGTGGTATTGCTGGGTCGTATGGCAATTCTATATTCAGCTTTTTGAGGAACCGCCAAACTGCCTTCCACAGTGGTTGCACCCTTTGACATTCCCACCAACAGTGAATAAGTGTGCCTCTTTCTCCGCATCCTCTCCAGCACTTGTCATTTTCTGTTTTGTTGATAATGGCCATTCTGGTGGGTGTGAGATGATATCTCATTGTGGTTTTGATTTGCATTTCTCTAATGGCCAGGGACATTGAGCATCTCTTCATGTGCCTCTTGGCCATCTGTAATTCTTCTTCTGGTAGGTGTCTGTTTAAGTCTTTTTCCCATTTTGTAATTGGGTTGGCTGTCTTTTTGTTGTTGAGTTGAATAATCTCTTTATAAATTCTGGATACTAGACCTTTATCTGATATGTCGTTTCCAAATATTGTCTCCCATTGTGTAGGCTGTCTTTCTACTTTCTTGATGAAGTTCTCTGATGCACAAAAGTGTTTAATTTTGAGGAGCTCCCATTTATTTATTTCCTTCTTCAGTGTTCTTGCTTTAGGTTTAAGGTCCATAAAACCACCTCCAGTTGTAAGATCCATAAGATATCTCCCAACATTTTCCTCTATCTGTTTTATGGTCTTAGACCTAATGTTTAGATCTTTGATCCATTTTGAGTTAACTTTTGTATAGGGTGTGAGAGATGGGTCTTTTTTCATTCTTTTGCATATGGATATCCAGTTCTCTAGGCACCATTTATTGAAGAGACTGCTCTGTCCCAGGTGAGTTGGCTTGACTGCCTTATCAAAGATCAAATGTCCATAGATGAGAGGGTCTATATCTGAGCACTCTATTCGATTCCATTGGTCGATATATCTATCTTTATGCCAATACCATGCTGTTTTGACCACTGTGGCTTCATAGTATGCCTTAAAGTCAGGCAGCGCGAGACCTCCAGCTTCGTTTTTTTTCCTCAAGATGTTTTTAGCAATTCGGGGCACCCTGCCCTTCCAGATAAATTTGCTTATTGGTTTTTCTATTTCTGAAAAATAAGTTGTTGGGATTTTGATTGGTATTGCATTGAATCTGTAAATCAATTTAGGTAGGATTGACATCTTAACTATATTTAGTCTTCCAATCCATGAACACGGTATGCCCTTCCATCTATTTAGGTCTTCTGTGATTTCTTTTAACAGTTTTTTGTAGTTTTCTTTATATAGGTTTTTTGTCTCTTTGGTTAAATTTATTCCTAGGTATTTTATTCTTTTAGTTGCGATTGTAAATGGGATTCGTTTCTTGATTTCCGCCTCAGCTTGTTCATTACTAGTGTATAGAAAAGCTACAGATTTTTGAATGTTGATCTTGTAGCCTGCTACTTTGCTGTACACATTTATTAGCTCTAGTAGTTTTGCTGTGGATTTTTCCGGGTTTTTGACGTATAGTATCATATCGTCTGCAAACAGTGATAGTTTTACTTCTTCCTTTCCAACTTTGATGCCTTGTATTTCTTTTTCTTGTCTAATTGCTCTGGCTAGAACCTCCAACACAATGTTGAATAATAGTGGTGATAGTGGACATCCTTGTCTTGTTCCTGATCTTAGGGGGAAAGTTTTCAATTTTTCCCCATTGAGGATGATATTAGCTGTGGGTTTTTCATATATTCCCTCTATCATTTTAAGGAAGTTCCCTTGTATTCCTATCTTTTGAAGTGTTTTCAACAGGAAAGGATGTTGAATCTTGTCGAATGCCTTCTCTGCATCAATTGAGATGATCATGTGATTTTTCTGCTTTGATTTGTTGATATGGTGTATTACATTAATTGATTTTCTTATGTTGAACCATCCTTGCATACCTGGGATGAATCCTACTTGGTCATGATGTATAATTCTTTTAATGTGTTGTTGGATACGATTTGCTAGAATTTTATTGAGGATTTTTGCATCTGTATTCATTAGAGAGATTGGTCTGTAGTTTTCTTTTTTTGTAATATCTTTGCCTGGTTTTGGTATGAGGGTGATGTTGGCTTCATAGAATGAATTAGGTAGTTTTCCCTCCACTTCGATTTTTTTGAAGAGTTTGAAGAGAATTGGTACTAATTCTTTCTGGAACGTTTGGTAGAATTCACATGTGAAGCCATCTGGTCCTGGACTTTTCTTTTTAGGAAGCTTTTGAATGACTAATTCAATTTCTTTACTTGTGATTGGTTTGTTGAGGTCATCTATGTCTTCTTGAGTCAAAGTTGGTTGTTCATGTCTTTCCAGGAACCCGTCCATTTCCTTTAAATTGTTGTATTTATTAGCGTAAAGTTGTTCATAGTATCCTGTTATTACCTCCTTTATTTCTGTGAGGTCAGTAGTTATGTCTCCTCTTCCATTTCTGATCTTATTTATTTGCATCCTCTCTCTTCTTCTTTTTGTCAATCTTGCTAAGGGCCCATCAATCTTATTGATTTTCTCATAGAACCAACTTCTGGCCTTATTGATTTTCTCTATTGTTTTCATGTTTTCAATTTCATTTATTTGTGCTCTAATCTTTGTTATTTCTTTCCTTTTGCTTGCTTTGGGGTTAGCTTGCTGTTCTTTCTCCAGTTCTTCCAAATGGATAGTTAATTCCTGAATTTTTACCTTTTCTTCTTTTCTGATATAGGCATTTAGAGCAATAAATTTCCCTCTTAGCACTGCCTTTGCTGCGTCCCATAAGTTTTGATATGTTGTGTTTTCATTTTCATTCACCTCGAGGTATTTGCTAATTTCTCTTGCAATTTCTTCTTTGACCCAGTCGTTGTTTAGGAGTGTGTTGTTGAGCCTCCACGTATTTGTGAATTTTCTGGCACTCTGCCTATTATTGATTTCCAACATCATTCCTTTATGGTCCGAGAAAGTGTTGTGTATGATTTCAATCTTTTTAAATTTGTTAAGACTTGCTTTGTGACCCAGCATATGGTCTATCTTTGAGAATGATCCATGAGCACTTGAGAAAAAGGTGTATCCTGCTGTTGTGGGATGTAATGTCCTATAAATGTCTATTAAGTCTAGTTCATTTATAGTAATATTCAGATTCTCTATTTCTTTGTTGATCCTCTGTCTAGATGTTCTGTCCCTTGATGAGAGTGGTGAGTTGAAGTCTCCAACTATTATGGTATATGAGTCTATTTCCCTTTTCAGTGTTTGCAGTATATTCCTCACGTATTTTGGGGCATTCTGATTCGGTGCGTAAATATTTATGATTGTTATGTCTTCTTGTTTAATTGTTCCTTTTATTAATATATAGTGTCCTTCTTTGTCTCTTTTAACTGTTTTACATTTGAAGTCTAATTTGTTGGATATTAGTATAGCCACTCCTGCTCTTTTCTGGTTGTTATTTGCATGAAATATCTTTTCCCAACCTTTCACTTTCAACCTATGTTTATCTTTGGGTCTAAGATGTGTTTCCTGTAGACAGCATATAGAAGGATCCTGTTTTTTAATCCATTCTGCCAATCTATGTCTTTTGATTGGGGAATTCAGTCCATTGACATTTAGTGTTATTACTGTTTGGATAATATTTTCCTCTAACATTTTGCCTTTTGTATTATATATATCATATCTGATTTTCCTTCTTTCTACACTCTTCCATATCTCTCTCTTCTGTCTTTTTGTATCTGACTCTAGTGCTCCCTTTAGTATTTCTTGCAGAGCTGGTCTCTTGGTCACAAATTCTTTCAGTGACTTTTTGTCTGAGAATGTTTTAATTTCTCCCTCATTTTTGAAGGATAATTTTGCTGGATATAGGAGTCTTGGTTGGCAGTTTTTCTCTTTTAGTATTTTAAATATATCATCCCACTGTCTTCTAGCTTCCATGGTTTCTGCTGAGAAATCTACACAAAGTCTTATTGGGTTTCCCTTGTATGTAATGGATTGTTTTTCTCTTGCTGCTTTCAAGATCTTCTCTTTCTCTTTGACCTCTGACATTCTAACTAGTAAGTGTCTTGGAGAACGCCTATTTGGGTCTAATCTCTTTGGGGTGCGCTGCACTTCTTGGATCTGTAATTTTAGGTCTTTCATAAGAGTTGGGAAATTTTCAGTGAAAACTTCTTCCATTAGTTTTTCTCCTCCTTTTCCCTTCTCTTCTCCTTCTGGGACACCCACAACACGTATATTTGTGCGGTTCATATTGTCCTTGAGTTCCCTGATACCCTGTTCAAATTTCTCCATTCTTTTCCCTATAGTTTCTGTTTCTTTTTGGAATTCAGATGTTCCATCCTCCAAATCACTAATTCTATCTTCTGTCTCTTTAAATCTATCATTGTAACTATCCATTATTTTTTCTATGTTTGCTACTTTATCCTTCACTTCCATAAGTTCTGCGATTTGTTTTTTCAGTTTTTCTATTTCTTCTTTATGTTCAGCCCATGTCCTCTTCATGTCCTCCCTCAATTTATCGATTTCATTTTTGAAGAGGTTTTCCATTTCTGTTCGTATATTCAGCATTAGTTGTCTCAGCTCTTGTGTCTCATTTGAGCTATTGGTTTGTTCCTTTGACTGAGCCATATTCTCAATCTTTTGAGCGTGGACAGTTATCTTCTGCTGCTGGCGTCTGGGCATTTATTCAGATTTCTCTTGGTGTTGGACCCAGCAAGGTTGTTATATTTTTCTGTGAAATCTCTGGGTTCTGTTTTTCTTATCCTGCCCAGTAGGTGGCGCTCGTGGCCCACGTTTGTCTGTGGGTCCCACCAGTAAAAGGTGCTGTGGGACCTTAAACTTTGGAAAACTCTCGCCGTCCTGGGGGTTCGCTAGCCGAAGCGGCTTGAGCCGGCCCTCGGTCCGAACGCAGGGAGGGTTGCTGGTCGCCGCAGCCAGGGAAAGAGCCCGTCCGAATTTCCTAGTCGGCCCTGGGCAACAAGTGTGGCGGGAGGGCGCCAGCGGCAGCGGCCTGCCCGAGAGAGTGCACGTTCCCGGGAGTCACGGGTTTGGAAGGGGCCTCCCCCACCCGTCACCGTTCTCCGCGGGCTGGGGATTTCCGATCCAATTCTCTCAGTTGGTCCGGGGGCTGCGCGTGGTGTGGGCGCCAGTCGCCTTGGTTTCAGGGGACCGCCTCTCCAATTCTCCCAGCCGGCCCGGGAAGGGGGAAGGGAGTAACTCCGGCCGCTTCCCGCCCCGCCCGGTAAGGCCCGCGCGCCTCGGCGATCTCACCCGAGCTGCTTCTCTCAGCCAGCCAGCCGTTCCAGGATGGGGTACGCTGTCTTTTTTTATCTCTGTTGTGGCTTTGGGCGCTTTCTGTATCGTTTCTACTCCCCTAGTAGGTGTCCTGGAGAAGAAACTAAGATCCGCGCGTCTTACTAAGCCGCCATCTTCCCCAAGCAGTAATTCTTATTTCCATTTTATATGAGGAAACTGAGGCCCAGAGTGGTTAAGCCATTAGTCCAAGGTCACACAGCCAGTTGATGGCCAAGTCTGGACCAGACACCAGGTCTCCTGACTCCCAATCCAGTGCTCTTTCTGCTTCACCTTCACCTACAGCCTCTCTGGTCTTGCCTGCATGCCAGCATGCCTCCCTCCCAAGGCATCCAGTCAGTGCCCCTGTGGCCTCATTGCTGACCCCACCCCCAGCCCCTGTGATTGTCCCCACTCCAGGGAGGCTAACCTAGGCTGGCTTTCTGTTCCTCTCTCCCTCCAGATCGAGCGGCAGCTCTTTGAGGAGACTGTGAAGACCCTCAACAGCTTCTATGCGGAGGCCGAGAAGATTGGGGGCAGCTCCTACCTCGAGGGCTGTCTGGCCTGTGCCACGGCCTACTTCATCTTCCTCTGCATGGAGACCCACTATGAGAAGGTGCCCCTACCCCCAACCTGCCCTGTGTCCCCTCCCCGAGGGCTTCAATCCTGGATGTTCATCCTCAACCGGCCCTTCTTACAGGTTCTCAAGAAGATCTCCCGGTACATCCAGGAGCAGAATGAGAAGGTCTTTGCCCCTCGAGGCCTCCTGCTAACGGACCCCGTGGAGCGTGGGATGAGGGTTGTATCCTTCCTGGCTGCTCTGTGGGAGGGCCCAGAGCTGCCAATCAGTGGGGTCTCTGGGGCAGCCTGTCCGGCCATGTGTGCAGCTGCCATGCAATGGAGATCACCCCAGGGACCTCTGCTCAGGGTTCCCACAGGATTCCTCACTTTGCCAGTCATTATTCTCTTCCATAAGTATTGGGGCTATTTGTGAATTTCAAGATTTGAATTTATTGAGCTGCATTTAATCAGTGTTTAATACCTGCCTATATTAGCTTCCTAGAGCTGCTGTAACAAAGGGCAACAAACTGGGTGTCTTAAAATATATTCTCTTTTAGTTCTGGAGGATAGAAGTCCAAAATCCAGGCATCAGGAGAGCCATGCTCCCTCCAACGGCTCTAGGGGAGAATCCTTCCTTGGCTCTTCCGGCTTCTGATGGCTTCCAGCATTCCTTGGCTTGTGGCAGCATCTCCACCTCAATCTTTACCCAGCCGTCCTCCATCATTGTGTTTCTGTGTCTCTTCTTATGAGGCCACCAGGGATTGCATTCAGGGCCCACCTCAATCCAGGAATCCAATGTGACCTCATGTTAACTAATCTGCAAAGACCCAATTTCCAAATGAGGCCGGGGACTAGGACTTGGACATATCTTTCAGAGTGACACTGTTCAGCCCACAGCGATGCCAGATAGCATATCAGAGTGCTCTGGAATTCATACAATTCTCAAAACAACCCTAGGAGGCAGGTGACGCTTAGAGAGAAGGACACTGACTCACACTCACATGGCTGATGATTGTCTGATCCAGAACTCAAGCCCAGGCTAGCTGGACTCACAGTCCGTTCTCCAACTGCCCCTCAGGGGGTATGTAGATAACCAGCTGTCTGTGTGGCCCCCATTTAATTCCATGAGGTAGGGCACGTACCCCTCCCCCCTTCACAGATGAGGTCCAGGATGAAGTGATTCCCCCAAGTTCTCAGTCCCAGCGGGCGGCTGGCTAGAGGCAGATGGGTGGTCCCATGTACTCACCCCTCCCCCGTGTCAGTGGGAGCAGGACTATTAGTTCACAAATTATACCAAGAGACAGAGGGCGAAAAGAGAAAACAAACCCCCTTTTCTCTGCTGGGAATTGTTCATAGCAACCCCACAATTCTTTTATTATCCCCATTTCATAGAGGTGATGATGATAGGCAGCCAATTTGTGAGTGGGTGAGTCAGGATTTGACCTTGGAACCTCAAAGTCCTCATACTTATGTGGCAGCATGGCACATTGCTACCTTTGGATGCAGCCAGACCCCCTTGGAATGTAAGCCCGGTGAGGGCAGAGATCCTCGGGTGTGGCCATGGCTGAGTGCCCAGCACCCACACAGGGGCCGCCCTGCATGGCTCCACTTCTGCTGGCTGAATGAGCGAATGAGCACAGTGGGCTTGGGTGGGTGAGCTCCCCAGGCCCCCCCACCTCCCACCTTACTGTCTAGTAAGCAGCACCAGCTCAGCCTCCAGCCTCCCTGCTGGCCTCGGTCAGCCGGCGGCGACTCTCCTTAACCACTGCCCCCAGATCGAGATCTCCATCTACGAGGACCGGTGCAGCAGCGGCAGCTCTAGCAGTGGCAGCAGTAGCGGCAGCGGCAGCAGCAGCGGCGGGGGTGGCGGGGCGGGGGCCCGGTGACTGGCCGAGAGTCCCTGCGGGGAGGTGTACGGCCGAAGTGAAGGCCTCGCAGACCTGCGGCGGCTGCGCTACCAGAGCACCCGCTTCTGAGTCCTTCTCTGGGCCCACCCTGCTGCTGGGGGTGGGAGGGAGGGGTGCCTGGCCCCGCGTTTCCTGCCAGTGGTCGATCCCTGCCCCCTGCCCCTCGCCTCCTGGGGAGGGTGGGTCTGCCTCCTGACCTGGCTCTTTCCTGAAGGGCTGTTCCGGGCCCCACGAGCCAGACCTTCCCAGGGAAGGCTGGAGGTGGGAGGACATCATTTGGAAAGTCCCTTTCATCCGAAGCTCCTCTCCCATCACCCCAGAGGGGGTGGGGGGCAGGCCTGTTGCTAGAGAATTCCCATCCTGCATGATTCCTCACCCCAAACCCTATGCCCACCAGGACTTGGGGCCGAATGGCCTCAGTCGAGGGAAATCTCTCCCCTGGGGACCCTGCTCCCTATAGCTGCCTCCTGGTGTCTGCTCCTTCCCGTGCACCACAGGACCACTGCCCGTCTGTGATCCTGCCTGCACTGAATTCCAGGTCTGGGGAGAGGGGAGAGGTCAGCCCCTGGGCGCTGCGGTGGGAGCCATCCTCCCCTGACTGCTTCTGGTCCTGTCGCTTCCCTGTTCTCCACCCAGAGCCCAGAAGACCCGCTGGCCTTGCCTTGAAGCGTCCAGCTCCTGGGCCTTTGCAGACCACGCGGCTCTGATGGCGGGGCGCTCCAAGCGGGGCTCTGGGCCATTGCCGAGGGGCCTGGGCAGCCCGCCCGCAGGAAGAGCCGTCGTGGAAAGACGTAGCATGGAGGCGCTGGGGCCACCTGAACCGGAGCCATCGTCCTGAGATTAGAACCTGCACCTGTGCAAGAATGAGTGTGTGTGTGCGTGCACACATGTGTGAGTGCACACATGTGTGAGTGCACACTTGTGAGTACTCTTGTTGGTGTCTCTTGGCTGGAAGGGCAGCAACTGCCCCTCTCTGCCTCCTGGCTTGTCTTAGCGAGATGATGGGACTGTGGCTCTTTTCCTGTGTGGGTCCAGCCCGGCCCCCTGTACGTAAATGTCCTAAGCCCCCTCACCTCCCCGGTTCGGGCAGCCAGCTTGAGGCTTTCTGGCTTCCCTACTGCAAATCCACCTAAATCCCTTCTGACTCTACTGTATACATTCTAGCAGAAGAGATGGGGTTCTAGGAGAGCAGAGCCAACCTTCCAAGGGCCTTCTGTGCCCACCTCCCGGGCCCCCAGTGACGAGGCAGGGGGCCGCAGACGCTGCGCTGTGGGCCTTCCCAGGCTCTGGGCTTTATAAGGCCACTTAAGTGAGCCTGTCTTGGACCTTAGGGAAAAGGCAGACTCCCTGCCTTGAAAGAAAGGGAGGAAGGTCCGGCCAATGATGCTCTGGCTCCTGGGACCAGGGGTGTAGCGGGAGGGAGGAGCCCTGGCCCCGGGCTCTGAAGATGGGCAAAAAGAGGCTGCCTGCCTTGGCGCCAGCAGGAGGTGCTAGAAGAGGGTTGGAAAAACCAGCTGCTACAGTTTGCTTTCTGGAACCAAAGAGGGGCCTGATTCTCTTCTGGACATTGGAACAGGTGTGGGAAGGAGGTACCTGCCCAGAGAGCTGGGAGGGGTTGGCCCAGTCCCGGAGGCCCCAAAGGAGTTCCCGTCTAGGGATCCCCCAGAGGGGCTGCAACCCAGGAGGCTCCACCATAGCGCCAACCCCGGGACTGGCCTGCCCACCTGTGCAGCTGGACTTCATGTCATATCAGAGCGTTTCCTGTCGGGCGGCTGGACACAGGCAAAGGGTTGGCCTTTTGTTATTTTTTTAGAATAAAAGGACTTGCCCAGCTCAAGGCTCTGCACTGCTTTTCCTCCCGTGGCTGTCCGTGCCCTGGATCACGGTGAGGGGATGCTTGACTGCCCACCCAGAGCATGCCAAGGAGGCAGGCCTGAGACACCTGACCGTTCTAGAGGAGACAAAGGGCCTAGCACAAGGGAATAAGATGTGTCCTGTCTTTTTGAAGCTCACAGTCTAGTGGGAAGGCAGATGCCCCAGATCCTTTATCTGGAAGACCTTATGGGGTGCATGCAGCCTTGTGTGTGGGGAATAGGTAGGACTGAAAGCCAGCTCAATTTCTAGAGCCCTTATTCTGGATTGGGCCCTGCCGGGCTGGATCACACAGGTCAGTCAATGGCTGAGGACTAGAAGGTAGGTGGGTATCAAAACCTAGCAGAGGTGTCTCTTGGATGCCATGGAATTAAATAACATTAATTGAGCACCTATTATGTGCCAGAGACTTTGTTAAAGCCATAGGCTAGAGCTGGAAGTGAACTTGAAGATCACTATAAGCCTCTTCATTTTATAGAGGTGGAACCGAGGCCCAGAGAGGGTAAGTGACCTGCTGCAGATCACACAATTTGTTGCTGATCACAGTGCCATGCTTAGGGCGGAGGTTTCCTGACTCAGGGCTTACTCTGTGACCCCATGGGGATGGCACCCTCACGGGAAGTTGCCTGAGGCTGCAGGGCAGCTGAGGACCAAGGGTCTGTGGACCAAGGGTCTGTTCCTGGAGGATCTTGCATCAGACCAGGCGAGCAATGGCTCTAGCCCCTGGGTGGGGATTGGACGAGGCCCTGAGTGGCTCTCACATGGAATTTACTGCCCCAAGGGATTGAGGCCCGTGGACGTTAAGTAACTTGCCCAAGGACACACAACTAGGATGTTGCAGAGCTTAGCTTTGAACCTAGGCAATCTGACTCCAAACCGCAGGGAAGGTGATCGATTCAGCTTCAGAGACCCCCTCAGCTGCTGGAGGTTCTCAGCCATCCCAGGATTAGGATCTGGCAGGTTCTCGGAAAAGGACTTGGTTCTGTGCCTGGGCTCTGAGGCAGGGCTGGTAATCCAGCCCCAGGCATCATGAGGTGTGGGTGGGCTGCGCTGAGACTGCCTGGTGAAGAGCAGCGGAGGGGGGGCCAGACTCACTGTGCTGGGCCTTCTCTCTATCTGTCGTTCTCGGCTGGGTTGGTTATAGGAGAAGTAGCCTCTTTCCTGGGTCCAGCCTTGCCACATTCCTGCATCCCCAGTGCTGGCCACGGACAGGCCCTAACAGGACCCAGAGAACAGGGGAACCCTGCTCCTGCCTTGGCCAGGCTGTCTTCTGCCCAGGTCCCACCTGAAAGCTCCAGACGGCCAGGCATCCCCCAGGTGCTCTGCACACTGCCCCCTCACTGCTGTCAGCAGTTCTTTTGGCTAAAGGCAGGGCATGCGAAAGCCACAGGGTTTACAGAAGTTCGAGGCGCCGCCGGGCGGTGGAATAGTGCACTGCATTCAGGGTCTGAAGGATGCTTGGAGCAAAGCTATTAAGCTGTTGTGAAACTTCCCTGACTGCCACTGCTCCCAACTGGTAAGTCTTCTGAGGCTTCAGAGGCATAGGGCAAAGGTAGAGTCCAGTGGTGTTACTGTTTCTCCAGGCAGCGAGCCTCTGGGCACTGCATTCCAGGTACCAGACTTTCTCCGGGGTCTCATCAGCCCTAGTAACCCTGCCTCCCTTCTCCACAACACCGCAGGACTTACAGGGTCCCTGGCAAGAGGCACCCTCCACCCCCAGCTCTGCTTTTGGTTTTGCTATTGCTTCCTCGAGGATAAAGGCATTAGGAACAAGACTCTAAGTCAGACCCGAATTTGAGCTCCATTTCCATGATATTAGCATGTGATGGAGATTCTTGGAGCCTCAGTTTCCTCAGCTGTAAAACAGGGATCATGATACCTCCTTTGCAGAATTGTTTAGACCAGTGATTCTCAGTTTCGGCCCCCACTGGTGTTACCTGGCGAAGCCTGAGGACCACTGATGCCTGGTCCTGTCTCCAGAGATTTTGATTTAATGGGTCTGGGGTGCAGCCTGGGCACCAGGATTTTAAAAAGTTCCTCTGGTGATTTTAGTGCAAAGGCAAGGTCAAGAAGCCCTGATTTAGACAGTACCTTGGAAAAATTCACAGGCCTCTAAAATGTCTGAGACCCAAATCAAGTTTATTGGTTTCATGAAAGCAGCCAGATACTGAGTGTGAACTGTATGATTCCATTTATAACAAGTTTAAAGACAGGCAAAGCTAATTTATGGTGTTAGAAGTTAGAATACAGACTCCTTGGGGTGGGGTAGTGACTGGGCGGCTTCTGGGTGTTCCAGAAGTTCTGTTTCTTGATTGGGGTGCTGGCTACAGGGTTGCGCTCACTTGAGAATTCATTCAGCGACACACTCATGATTTGTGTGTTTTTCTGTACTTTTCTGGAAGTATGAGATACTTCAATAAAATTTACAAAAATGATTATTGGCTCCAAAATAGGAAAAGAAAGCAAAAAATTAAAATTAATGCTTTATTAAATATCTACAAAATGTCACGTTATGTCAGCCAACTGCAATTCACTCGCCTGTCATGTAGTTATAAACATACAGTGGGGACTGTAGGGTGCCGGAATACTTTGATGAATGAGGGGCCAGGCATCCAAAAAATAGTATCCTTGCGATCTAAGAAAGCCCTAAAACTTTATAGGTTTATACCAGAAGCTCTTAACCCTGAACCCCCTGAGCTTGTATGCAAAATAATATGCCTTTATCTAGGGAAAAGAGTCCACAGCTTTCAACAGATTGTCTAAGGGGTGTGTGACCTCCAAAAGGTGAAGAACAACTGGTTTTGAGGAATCAGGGAGAAACTGTCTGTGAATGTGCCTGGCATGACGTAGGCACTTGGCGATGTCGGTTTCTTTCCTTCCTTGCAGAGTCCAGCTTTGGGGGTGGGGTGGGGGCGGGAGTTGACATGACTTCCAGAGGGGCTGGCTCTAGTGACGGTGTTGAGGACAGACAGATCTTCCTCTAAGGGGCAGCTCAAAGGTCTGTCGTTTCAGCATCTGCCGGATGCCAGGTGCGGCAAGCCCACAGCAGGGCTTTCCCCTCGGGTCAGGGATGCTGGAGGAGGTGAGAGCGTGTGAAGGGGGTCCAAGGGCCTCGCCAGCCAGGTGACCTTCAGGAACTCACTTAACAGCTCTGGGCCTCAGCGCTGTCATTTGTAAACTGAGCGCATGATGGAACTGCACTTCTGCAAATGGCAATGCCTTTCTCCAATGGAAGATGGTCATTATTGCACTCGGGACCTCATTATACAGTGGCCATGTGATAGAGATTTATAGCCAAATTTCAGACTTTCGCACAGAATAAACAGATCTGTAGCCAAAGGTTTGCTGATCCCCTAATATATGCCAGCAATGCTCATGTGCGCTGCTATTCCACCTAGTCCTTTAGTATCCTGGTGGGTGGTTACATTTGAATTACTGTAGAGATGAGGAAATGGAAGCCCCAGGGGATTAGGTGGCTCGGCAAGGGCCCCTAAGCTAGGGAGTGTCAGAGCTGAGATTTGAATCGACTGGAGTCTCCGGTGCCAAATCCTGCTTTCATTCTGCCACAATATGCCACAATCAGACAAAAGACTCCATTCTCCTCGGATTGACTCGTAAAGACAGATTCCAGACTCACAGAGAAGCATGTGGGTAAATGCAGACACAGAAAAATTAGCTTTGCTGGGGCATGAAGGGGCTGGTTATTTTGGAGTAATTCAAGTTATTGATTTCTGTAATGGAAAAGTGATTGGAAATCAGCTCCCATCTGAGAGCAGCATGGAGCGAGGCCCTGGGAGGAGGGAAACGCTGTGCGTGGCTTACAGAACCCCGTATCATGGCTGTGGTCCTCTTCCCTGTCCCCAATTCATCCTGAACCCTTTGAGGGTGGGTATCTTGACTTACTCACTTCCACTACCCCCTTCCCCTGCCCTAATGCCTGCCCCAGTGCCTTGCTCTGGGCAGGTGAATGGGAGACGTAGCCCATCACAGGTTGGCAGGAAGGGACAAAAGGATACAGCCGTGAAATCCTCAGGCTCCTGGGGCAATGGGCCACTGGGGAGGCAGCTTAGGCAGAGACAGACAGGTAAGTAAGTGGTCACCGAAGAATGCAAATAAACCACAAGTGGTCAAAGAATAACTCAATGAAAGGTCAGAGGCAGTGACCCCAGGCCCTCCCTGGGGCCGGGCAGCAGCTTTCAGTAGCGTTGCTCAGGCTGGCTGTGTTCTCATGTTCCGCCTGTGATCTCTGCCTCCAGGAGAGGAGGGGCAGCGCGCCCCCCGGCCCCACTCAAACCCTGCCCAACGCTCCCTGGACACTATTCTACCGAAGTGGGCACATCCTTTTGGGGATGAATGCTTCTCCTAAGAGGTCTGGACCTCAGGCCCTGGAGGGTGAAATGCCACAGGTGGATAGATGGTTGGATAAATGGACGGATACAGAAAGGGTGGGTACAGGGAGATGACGAGCGGATCTGAGATGAGTGAGAGGGCGGCCTGGCCTGAGATGGATGTCCGCAGACCCCGGGGAGGCAGGAGAATGGATGGGTACTGATAGGCTCTGAACTTCCCAGTGCAGTTTAAACACAGGGCCGGAGCTCTTCAAAGGGACGATACAGCACTAACCCAGTCCCCAAATGAGGTCTGCATTTGTAACACTGAACAACAGACGCTTCTTACTGGGAAGGATTCTTATAGATCTAAAGTCACCCCAGTTAATGACTTCTGCATTATTGCAAAACCAGGCACTGCTAGAAGTGGAGCTAGGAGGTTAAAGGGCCTGGAACAGATTTTAATAATAACACCTACATTTTATTAATCCGGATATTGTGCTGAGTGATGAGCATGCTTTATCTCAATCAATTCTAAGAGGTTGTTATTACTGCCTCCAGTTTGTAGATGAAGAAACCAAGTCTCAGAGAGGTGAAAGAATTTGTGCAGGTATGGATTCAAGCCTGGGTGTTTCTGATGCGAGAGTCTCCGTGTGAAGAGAGAATTTTAAGGATGGATAGAAGAGAGGAGGGAGGGCCACGGGGTTTTTGCATCAGCTCTCTAAGAAACAACATGGAACTCTGGCATACTGAAGACACCTGCAGCGGTGGGGTGAGGCACTGAGGGCTTCCCTGGGTTTGGGAGCACAGGAAATAATCCTAAATCCTGCTCGCTTTTTCCTCTCGGCATCTGCCTTCGAGGTATGTAAATCTTGAGTCTGGGAGCCTGAAACCGTGAGTGTGTTGGGTTTGCCTCCTCCCTTTGGCCTAAACTTGTCTCTCTGATATGGTCCCCACAAGAATTGGAGCCAGTCCTGGGAACCTGGGCATGCCTCTCCTTCCAGAGGCCCAGGGTGGAGACACGGAAGTTGCCCCTTAGATCTTTTCCATGGGAGGCTGCCTTAGATGGTCCTGGGGGATGAAATTGTTCACGGCTGCTCCGGGGCACATGAAGAAGGAGGATGAAGAAGGGAATGAGCCATCTTTACAGGAATTACTCCTGGCCTCCGGACTGCTTTCCTTGGGGCAGGTGGGCAGGGTAGGGTAGGCGAGGTTCTGGGTGGGGATTTCCTGGGAAGGGGGCTGCAGTTCTCTCTCCCACCCCACCCTACACTTCCTGACCCTGTCCCTGCCTCCCTCCTCTCACCTGAGCTGGGTCCTCTCCACACCAGGTGTCTTCACTCAGATCCTAAGTCCTAGCTCTGTGTTCCAAGGTCCGAGCCCACGGTTCCTTTGCTCACGTGGCGGGCACGGGCACCGGCACTGACTCAGTTGCCATGTCAGCAAAATGGAAAGATCCAGCATTTCCACCCATCCCCCATACACCCCAAATCAATAAATAAAACTGCTTCTGAACACTCTGAGTTTCCTGGAAGAGGCTGGGAGTGATCTGGGGCCAAGTTCTCAGCACGATTGTCTTTTGAGGAGCAGGGGGCAGAGTGGGCTGGGAGGAGCGCTGGATGGGGGGGCAGAGCCCCGGCTGGGCTGGCGGCCTCGGGACCGTCCCTGCTCCTTTCTGGACCGCAGTTTCTGCCTCTGCCAAGGATGACTTCTCGGGTGTCCCCAGAGTCTAGTGTTCTGGGATTCTGCGATTCCCGAGGGCTGAACCCTGAGACCTGCTCACCGGTGCTCCGTGACCTCTGCTCTGTGGGGTCTAGCCCACCCTGCCCTTCCTGCTCCGTGCGTTTTATTTCATGATTATTCTCCTTGGAATGACACTGTGCGAGGATTCCGCTGAACCCATCAGCACAGGCCCCAGGAAGGTCTGCTGCATCCCCTCTGACCAGCTGTGGTCTTTCCATCTCTGCCCTGCTGAGCTATCACTCACTGTCAGTGGCCTCTGGCCATCTGGGACTCCCGGGTGTCCCTGGTGGCAGCAGGATACGCAAAGGCACCTTTTTGACACCCAATAGATCCATGCTCTATCCTGAACTTTGCTGCGTCATCGTAATGAAATAATGATAACAATAACATTTCTAATATATCAGGGGCTTGCTATGTGCCAGGCACTGTGTTATCTGTTTTACAGACTCTCATTTAATACTCACAAAAACCCTGTGAGGTAAGTAGTATGCCTATTTTACAGGTGAGAAAATTGAGGTTCAAGGATACCTTGCCTACTTTAAGTCTTTACTCAGCAAGGCCCATCCTTTCCCCCACCCCCATTTAAAATGGCATTTTGCCCCATCCCAGCACCCCCAGTTCTATATGCTGCTCTTTCTCCTGAAGGCTCTTATCACCTTCTAACATGCCATCTCCTTGACTCGTTCTGTTGATTGTGTCACCAGGGCTGGAAGCTTTGCCTGTGTTGCTCACTGACATATATTCCAAGCCACTAGAACAAGGTCCAGCGCACAGCAGGTGTCCAACCAATGTACGCCGAGTGAACAACCAGTTAAATAATTTGTTCAAAAGCTGATAACCTGGAGATCACACAGCCTAATGCTTAAGCGAACAGCCTTTGGGACCAACAGTTGTGGGTTTGAATTACAGTTTTTGCCACTCAACTAGCTGTGCAACTCTGGATGACTTATTCTATCTGAGCATCAGTTTCGTTGGTAAGAAATTAAACTAATATGTTTCATCTCATAGGATAAATGTGAGGATTACTGGAGACACATACATACAGTTCTTGGCATATGGTAGGCATTTCGTAAATGTTAGCTCCTTTCCCCAAGGATGATTTGCTTCTCTTCTTGCTTCTCTTTTTGGCTCTGATAGCCTAACCCTTTGTCCAATTCACTGTTCAACAGCAGTTCCTTTAGAGGGCACGCCGTGAAGGAGGGGGTTAGCATTATCTGCGGAGTTAAACAGCCCACACTTTCTTGCCCTTCTTTTAGGAAGAGCTGGTTGCTAAGGAGACACACGTCAGCCCCTGAAAGGATGTGGCCGGGGTCGTGGCCCACACAGGAGGGGGGCGTTGCGTGACCCTGGGGAAGGAGAGAAGGGAAGGGACTTGCCTTGCCTGCCAGGCTAAGAGTCTGGAATCTACTGGCAAACACGAGCTTGCTGCCTGAGAAATCCAAGCGTTTGGCCTCCTGTCTCACTGTGAATCTGGAGAGATGAGCGAGAGCCCTGCTTGGAGGCTGGAGTGGTGATCCTGCTTGGGCTGCAGTCCAATGTCGCTGGCGTGGGAGTGATGCCCAACCCTGGGAGGGGGCCAGAGCAGCCAGAGTGACACATAATCAGACTCCTGGCCCTCAGAATGGCACCTCCCCAGGGACGGGCTGGCAACCGAGGAGATGCTCCTAGAGGCTGTGGGCGAGTCACTTTTCTTGCAATTCTACCATCAGCGAAGGCTGGACAAGCTCGCCCAGTCAGGGGACTCTCGACACAAGTATTGTCATCTCTTCTTCCGGGCTTGAATGTGATCCTGGGGATGAAGTCTCAGATCCCTGGCCCTGCAGGGACTCCCGTTTCTCCCTTCCCGCACCCACACTTGACTCTGGGTAGCAAAAGAGATTGTGACTTTTGCATAAGCCAGTTAGGCACCCCGAATAAAGAAGGAAGGAGCAGTGGTTAAGAGTACAGCGGGGGAGCCAGAGTGCCCAGAATCGAATCCTGCTTTTGTCCTGTACCAGCTGTGTGACCCTGGGAAACCACTTAGCTTATCTGCAAAATTGGGATAATTATAGCACTTTCCCTTGGGCTCGTTGTGAGGATTAAATGAGTTAGTCTCATAAAGTGCTTAGATCCGTCCTAGACATGCAAAACTCACTACATGTAAGGCATGACTGTGATTTTAAAGGTTACGTCCCAGGGAAGAGGGAGGATGCTTGGGCAGAGTAAACATGGCATTATTATTATTTGGATTTTTGAAAAATAGGGAACTGGCAACACTGGCTGGCTTTCCTGCTCAGCTGGAGTGAGGGATGCCTGCCCCCTTCAGGCAGGGCATGGGCTCCTCCATTTGTATACAATCTCCCATCTGGCCCATTTCATTCCTTTGTGTTATTTGCCTGCCCCAATGGCACTTGCTATTTCTGTTATGAAATCAAATCCAGCAGAAGCAAATGAAGATGTCAGGGACCCAAGTGTGGTGGGAGACAAAGAAAAGACTGACTTGTTTGTGCTCAGAATGGGAGACAAGGGTCGGGGAGCTCCTGTGGACATCAGGGCAGAAGAGTTAGAAGAGAGGAGGACGGGAAGATTGAGTCTGGTTTAGCTTGGCTGTAGCTTTGTGCCTACCCATCTGTGGGCTGGTATCACACAGTCCAATAAATAACCTGCACTTGAGGAATTTGGCTCAGAAATCCCAGACTCCCTGGTCCAGTGGGGAGGCCCTGTTATTTGGGGGCAGCTAATGTTGAATTGATACAGTGCCTGCCTGTTCTTTGTATCTTTTAGCTTTATTTTTATCTAAACACAAGTCTCTTGGGCAAGGGACTTAAGCTCTTCATGGGAGAGACCTAGGGCTAGTCATAGTAGGTACTTAATAAATATTTGTTGAACAAACAAATGAACGAATGAACAAATGTTGAAGACTTAATTTCTGGTATAGCAACTATTATGGATGGGTTCTGGTATAGGAACTATTATGGATGTGTCAACTTGGCCAAATGATGGTGTCTAGTTGTCTAGTCAAGCAAGCACTGGCTTAACCATTATTGCAAGGACATTTCATGGCTGGTTAATAAACCAGAAGGCTGGTTTATTAAATCATCAGCATGTTGATTGCATCCATGGCTGATTACATCTGCAGCCAAGGGGAGTGTCTTCTGCAATTAGTGATGTTTAATCTGATCAGCCGAAGGCTTTAAATGAGGAATCAGAAGACACTCTCTCTGCTTCAGCCAGCCAGTCTTGCTTGGAGGGTTCACTGAAGACTTTCATTGGAAAGTCTGTCTGAAGACTGTTAGTTCATAGCCTGCCGTATGGAATTTGGGCTCATGCATTCCCACAGTTGCATGAAACACTTATATGAAATCTCATATTATTATTATTATTATTATTATTATTATTATTATTATTATTTTTTGCATGGACAGGCACCGGGAATCAAACCCGGGTCCTCTGGTATGGCGGGCAAGCATTCTTGCCTGCTGAGCCACCGTGGCCATGAAATCTCATATTAACTGATATCTCATGTTGGTTCTGTTTTTCTAGAGAACCCTGCTTAATACAGCAACTTAATAATATAGCTAGAATTTTTTGAGAGCCCCTGGCATCCTACTTCCCTCCTGGTACTTGGCTTCTGCATCTGGCTTAAGGGAAGGTAGCTGTAGGGGCAGGGAGCAGCAACCATGGCGGCTTCACTTACCACTGTGTGCTCAAGCCTAGCTCTATACCTGGCACATAGTAAGTGCTCAGTATTTATTGAATGAGTCTAATGGAAAAGTGTCCTTAACCTGGGGTTGGGATACTGTCATTGCACTCTTAACCAATGTGGGGGGTATCTTTGAACTCATCTTTGTAACCCATCTGCCCCCACCCATACAGTAGAGTAAAGTGACACAAATAGACCCTGTTATAATGAAACACAACATACAGGGATTCTTCTGAATTTTGCTGTTGTACAGAATTTCCTGATGTCCTTGACAAGGTGTCTCACCAGTTGTCCTGGCCACTTATTTTCTGTACAGCTGTGTGGGGCCAGAAAGCGGCCACTGTTATCTTGTGACTGATTACTGCATTCGCAACCATAGCCTATGAGAGTTTTGGGTTTTACTTATCTCATTACCTGAAATCCACCATCCATTTCTAAAACGGCAGCAGCTTCCAGAATGACAAGAGAATAATGTCTGGACAGTGAGAGAGACGCCTGTCACCCTGCTGAAAAGAGACAAGTCAGTGTGACGGGAAAGGGGTCCAGCCCCGGCTCGGGGACTGCTGGTTCTGTGACCTTGGGCAAATCATTTCATGCCTCTGAGTCTCACCTCTGGGGTCCTTTCGGATCTTTAATTCTATGTCAATACACAGATGTCGGCTTCCCAGAAGTGGAGTGATTTTTAAGCTGGTATATGCTTTTTGGTGAAATTATAGCTGTTTTTATTTTAGAACTTTTCATTTACACTCTCGTTCCAAGCATAAAAACAGCACTAACTATGAGGAATTCATAGTTTGTGATTTATTTGGAGTGTTATTATTACATCAGAAAATGGTAGACTTTTTTTTTTGCAAAAAGGTTTTTAAAAGGTTTGCTGCATTCTTAAGTGTGATTTTATTATATCTTGGGGTGATTTTCTTTCCCCATGAAGAATAGATCAGTGATTTATAAAGAACCTTCACAACTAAGCTGGCCATGAAATATTCTCTGGCATTACATCATTCCCAAAGGGTGTGCTGGCTATGGGAGCGTCCGGATTTCCAAGCATATGGCAGAAGAGAGCAATTGCAAGTTTCTTTCTAGAAATCAGGAGAACCTGAGACTAGCTATGTCTATCTCCAGCCACACACTGAGGGGTCCGAGAAAGGAAACGGTCCTTAGGAATACTTCTTGGCCAGCTCAAATCTCTTATCATGTAGATTAGAGAAACTAGGCCCAGTGTGGAGAAATGACTCCCCCCAGGTGAAAAATTTGTGGATTACTTCCTCCACATATGCCCTTTGCTCATCTCACATCCCTTGCAGTACCCCAAATGGGAACATTGATGCACACACCCAAACCCTTGCTCATGATGGGGGACAGATATTTCCCTTGTAGCATAATTTGCTTCCCAAGAGCCATATACTGGAAGGTCCAATGGAGCATTCCAAGCAGCATCTACTTGCCCCAGATGCTTTTTTTCCCCACCGGCTAGGCACTAATATCCAGCAGACAGTTTATTGGCATAATTTCCTCAGGAAAGAGGCTGGAAGACTTAGCAAGTTCAAACTTTAACATTTTTATCAGCAGTCCCAGAGGGCTACCCTTTCCCCATCCCATCATCATCACCAACCCCAAAAGGCTTTCCCTATTGCAGGAAGTCAGGCTGCACAAAGCAGAAATAGCACAGGGCAAACCAGCAGGCACATAATACATTGATGAATCAACTGAGCAAGCAACCACCTGGGCGCCATCTTTGTCAAGGGCAAAATAAGAATCTTACAACACTCAGGGATACAGGAAAGAAAGGACTAAATTGACTGTTCTAAAGGGAGGGCAGATGGAGTATAGGGGAAATTCTCCTTCTCTGCTTTCTCAGAAAACATGCACAGAAAAGCTTCACAAACAACTAAGTTCACATAACTAGCATATCTCCCAAACTTCGCTTTTCAAAGATGGCCACTTGCTGTCCATTGAGAGGCAGCATGAAGACGAATCTACCGGGCATGCAGAGAGAGACAGGCGTCGGGAGAGAGACTTAGTGTTCCACAAACACTGCTAGTTTTGTTTTTTTTTTTCCTTTATTGATGGGATTTAAAGTGCATATAACTGAAGGCAAAGTCCAAGGCCTAGAGAAAGATATGAGGCCAGAGAGAGAGGCCCAGAGATTCTAAAGGCAGCAGAGGGATACCCACCTAAAAAGGCAACTTGAGCTGCAAAAAGGATGGGGAGGGAGATAGAAAACGGGAGAAAGAGAAAGGGGTGGGATGGGGGTGGAGGGAGGAGTTTGGGAGGAAGAAGACAAACACCAGTTCAGAAATTCAGACAAAGATCAGTAGCAGGAGCTAGTTTATAATCCAAGTAGGAAAAGACAGATGGGCCTTAAGGTAAGGGCATTTGTTTTAGGAAATGTGAGAAGGGGAGAGATGAGAAGAGTGAGAGCCTCAAGCGAGGACACAGTACCCAGGGCCCATTAGGGCCTTGGTCTTCCCTGGAAACCCAATGTGGGTCTAAGGAGACTCCATCCAGTCTGGAGAAGACAGGGGCTGGGGATCTGACCCAGGGCCTCCCCAGAGCTCCATAATGGAAGCAACTCCCTTTGCTACTGAACTGTTGCCTGAGCCCCACTTACCCACACAGGCCGTGCCATCCTCGTTGGGTTCGTAGCCCCGACTGCACCTCCTGTTGGTCCGGCACCTGTAGCTCCCATAGGTGTTGACACACACGGGCTTGTCCCGAGGGCACACGAACGGGAACTGGATGCACTCGTTGGTGTCTGAAAGGTGAGGGAGTCACTTACTGGTGGTGTCAGCCCAGGCTGGGAGGTCTGTGACCTGGGGCATGTCCCTTCTCATCTTGGGGCCTCAGTTTCCCCACTTCAGCCCCCTTGGCTGCTCCTCTTGTACTTGATGTCTACACGTTGGGGCATTCAGGTCCTGGGTCTTCTTCTCTATCTACCACGCTTTCTGTAGATGAGTCGCCACACATGGATGATTTCAAACTTCATATCTCCAGCCCCATCTTTTTCCCTGGGCTCAGATTTGTGTATCCAGTGACCTACTTGACAGTTCTATTTGGATATCTAATATACATCTCAAACTTAAAGTGTCTAAAATGGAACTTTAAATTTCCCTCCAGTCCTCAAGCTTCTTCTGCCCCCCTGCCCTTGCCTTCTGTTACTCAGTAAACACCACCATGATCCACTTGGCTCTTAACCAGAAAGCTGGGTGATCTCAGACCCTTACACCATATACAGTCTAACAAGAGATGCCGTCAACTCTACCCCCGCAGTATACCTGTCTGTCCACTTCTTCCTCACTTGTCTACCGCCACCCTACACCAAGCCACCATTATCTCTTGCCTAGATCTCTCCAGTTGCCTCCTGACTGGCCACCTGGTTTCCATTCTTCCCTCCAATCCATTCTGCAATTTGGCAATCAGAGGGGTCTTTAAAAGAACGTGAATCACATCACATCACTCTCCTGCTTAACATTGTTTAAGGGCCCTAAGAACAAAATCCAGGCTCTTACTGCAGCCTCAAGACCCTCCTTTACTTGCCCTCTACTTCTTCCTTGGGCACCCTGGCCTCCTTTCTTTTCCTTTAATATACCAAGCCTTTCTCCTGCGCCGTGGTCTTTGCTCCTGTTCTCCCTAAGGTCTTTGTAAGCAGGATCCTTCTCCTCCTTCAAGTCTAGAGCAGTCTCCAGAGAGCACCTTGCCAAAGATGTTCTTAAAGCATCTTGTACAGCTACCTGGTGCATACAAGAAGGGACTAGATGAGCATCCCTCAAGGGCAGGTGCTTAGCCTGCATCCCCAGCACCCAGTACCATGCTTTTTGGATGGCAAAAAAAAAAAAAAAAAAAAGAGGAGGGTTGAACTGGTGAACTCAAAGTGCCCTTCCAGTGCTCAGCACAGCCTCTGGAATTTCTATACCTGCGCCGTCTGTTTGGAGTGGCTAGTGTGGGGGCATGGAGCGCACAGGGGGACTGATTCCCTCCCCAAGCCACTGCTGGCACTAACACTCCTCCATTTCCTGCCCTCCAGTCTTTTTCCTATGCTCTGGCCTTCACTAGAACACGCTCTCTCCTCTCTTCGCCTGTCGAGCTCCCCGTTGTCCCTCCGGTCTCAGTTAAGCCTTGCTCTCTCTTGGGTGCCTTATCTGACTCACCCTGGACTGGTGTGGGATCCCACCTTTGGGCTCCCACAGCCCCCACCCTTCCCCTCTACCCCAGCCATGATCACACGGTGTGGTTATTGTCTATTTACTTGTGTGTCTCTTCCATTGGCTCTAAGTTTTCTGAGGTCTGTGCTGCTTATTCTTGGATCCCCAGCAGTCGATCCAAAGCCTGGTCTGTATTCGGGGGTAATGAGCGTCTGGAGTGTGGACTTGGGAAGAATGCCACTCAAGGAAGGCATCCTTGGCCTGACCCCTTGCTGTCAGTCAGTGGGGTGGGAAACACTGGGTTGAAGATCTACTGGAGGCTGAGCCTCTACAAGCCCTCTCCTTTCCCATCCCAGGCTCTTGGGGGACTTTCAGAAGGTCATTGGGCCCTTAGACAGCTGCTTTCCTGGCCAGTCCCCTCACAGGCTCCCTCTGCCCACTGCTTAAGCCTACAATCCCCTTTCAGTACCGTGATTACACCCCACACCCGTTTTGCCCAAATGCCCCTGGAAATGTCTAACCTTCTCTGCCAGCCTCCTGTGCTTGCTGCTCCAGTGACCACCTTAGCTGAAGCTGTCAGCTCTCTGCAGAGGATGTGTGCTTGCCCAGCCACCTTGGCCCCAGTAGCCAGGCCTCCCTGAATGCACCGTTCAGGTGGTTCTGTGTCTCCTCCCCGCTCCCATTCTCTCTGTATTCATGGCAAGGAAGCACTGCCAATTGCCAGGACTACGGTGACTCAGCCTGTTGGTTGCTAATATTACACCCACCTTGGTGAGTCACTCGGCGGTTGTCTTGGCATCTGGAGCACCAGGAACAGACAATGCGCTCCCCTCCCCGCCTGCCCGCCCCCTTCTTTGCAGCCTGGGCCTTGCTGGACTCAGGCTGACATTCCCCAGGGAGACTGCTGGCCTATGCCCCATCCTCCAGCTCCTGTAAGTAACTCACCCATGCAATGGCCATTGTCCTGCTGGGAGAATCCTTGGCCACACTGCAAAGTGGGCAGAAGCAGAGATACTTGTGAGTTGAGAAGGTTCCATTTCAGGTCCCCTCCTAGTTACAGCCACAGAGCAGCTGTCACCCTGACCCCATAATGAGAGGTGCTCTTAGCTTGTTACCTGACCCCATAATGAGAGGTGCTCTTGGCTGCAGACCTGGAGGAACCCTTCCTTCTATGGCCCCTTCCTTGAGAACAGGAGCCTCGGGGGATGGCCAAGAAGTTTGGATACAGTCCAAACTTGTGCTCATTCTGCCACACATGGGACCTAGATGGCAGAGCTGGGTTGCCAAATGGAGCCTGTCCTTGGGTCTTGGTCAGGGCAAAATACAGTGAGGATGGGGAGATGCCTTTTGAAGTCTGCTCACTGTCCATACCCCTTTCTCTACAACCTTCCCCACACCCAGGTGGGCCCCTGCAAGCCAGGCCTGTGACCTACCTCTCTGGCCAGGGCTGATTGGACAAGGGTGTATGTCCAACAGAAGGACAGAATCAAAAGCTTTTGGCTAGAATTTGGACTAAGTGATGCCGAGGAGAGCTGGGAGCCTGGCTATACCAGGCTACGGGTACTCGACCATGTCTACATGGGAGTGCAGAGATACAGACTGGTGGTGGCAGTGGGGCTTGGGGACTCGAATCATAACACTTTACACAAGACAGAAAATATCAACTCTAATGGATGAAGGGGCCTGATAGGGATTGTTGGGGAGGAGTCACCCCTGCCCCAAACCACCACATAATGACAAAGCATTAGAGCAAAGGTCTTTTAGCCACCGGAGCTGAGGCTCATCCTGAGCGTTCCCTTGCATTTGTGAGCTACCCTAGCAGCCTTCTTATAAGTCCCTCTTTTGTGTGAGTCTGAGGGGGTCCTGGTACCTGTGGGCTCCCCGGTGATCCCCTTCTAAATCAGAAGGACACTCCCGATCCTGATTCTGAGCTGCTGACCGCCGAGGCCCTGTGATGGGATCTGCATCCCATCCTTAGCGCCCCAGAAGGCCTTCCGTCAGAGACTTGGGAGGAAGCAGGAGGGCGGTGGAGACTCGAGGTCAATTCTGAATTCTGGCTCTGTGACTTTGGGGGACCTCAGTTTCCTCCTCAATAAAAGCATGGAAAAAATACTTGCCCTGCTGTTACTGAGAATTTCTGAGAGGAGGGGAAAAGATACTACCTATGGAGGGACCATTATGAAGCTTGCCCTCTGCTAAAACTTCCATTATTCTAGAAGTTAAGTCTGTCGAGTCCTGGGAAGCTTCAGCCCATGGGATTGTGGATGGTGACTGCTTTTTTGGATATGAGGCCCAGATGCCTTTGCCCACCTCCAGTGGGGCTGGGTCCTGAAGTCTGTCCTTCTCTTGGGGGTAGGGAATTTCCAGCACCGAGTTCATCTCCCCGCTGGCCACACTCCGGCTCACTATCTTGCCATCGGGCCATGTCACCTCCACGCTGCTGGCTTCATCCTTCCCTGTGGGAGAGAAGGAGAAAGGATGAGCAGCAGAGAAGAGCAGGGGGCTCTCAAAATATCATCATTAATTACTCATTCATTCAATAGAAGGATACTAAAGGTTAGGGGTGTAGGGAACAAGATCGATGAGGTACCTGCCCTTTATAGCAGTGCTGTCCAATAGAACCTCCTGCTGTGATGGAAACGTTTACATTTGACCAGCCCAGTGCTGTAGCCACGAGCCACATGAGGCTGTTGACCACTTGAAATGTGGTCAACACTGAGCGACTGAATTTTAAATTTTATTTAATTTTAATGAATTTACATTTAGATAGCCACATGTGGCTCATGGCTATCATATTGGACCATGTGGTTCTAGAGCATTCTAGTGGACAGACCAATCAGCAGGAGCCTGAATTTTGGGGAGAAAGGAAGGCCTGGTAAGCCTGGTGGTCATCCGGTTGATTTGGAGTTCTGACTTCACATTGGTGGTTGGAAAGAACATGGGGGCAGGGCAGGAGAGCTGGGGGCCAGTTTCTACTCTGTGGCTGACGTGCTGTGCAACCCTGGGCATGCCATTTAGATTTATATATACTGAGCTCCTGCTAGGGGCCAGTTTCTCTTTTGTCACTGGAAATGTCCTTGTTCTCACGGGATTTCCACTTTAGTGGGGGTCGGGGGCAGGGGAGGCAGGTAAACAGATGAACAAATACATAATTTCAGATCCGGGAGGAAAAAGTAGGGAAATGGGGTCAAGGCCTTTTCTGATCAGGGCGGTCAGGGACAGCCTCTCTCGGGAGCCAAGCTCTAAATAAGAACTTGGAAAAGATGGGGAAAAAGATCCGGAATGTGGAGGGCGTAAGGGAAAGACCGTTCTATAAAGCTCGGATGTTTATAGCACGTACTGGGCAGCTCAGAGAATGTTCTCCGTGAATCCACACGCACACACGCATCTCTACAGCAATGCGTTACATCACTGACAGAAAGCAGGTTGGAAAGATTAGTCAGGTGTTTAGTCATTGTCAAAGCCCATCCCAGCTCCCATTGCAAGGAAAGAGGCCATCACCTGCGGCAAGGTCAGGGTAATTGGAGTGGGCAGGGGGAGGGGGTGGCCTCACCTGCAGGAGTGGCCATTCTCGCACTCAGTCACCTGGGAAGGAGATCAGTGCTCAGCGTGGAACCTGAGTCTCAGTTGAGGCGGGAGGGAGGGGACACCCACCCAGGGGTGGCCAGGGCACCTGGTGGTGGGGGGACCCAGGTCCTGCAGAGGGCCCACACTCCATACAGGCCACCAAGCATAATTCGAGGGCTGAATAAATGATATATCACCCACATATGAGCATCCCCTACCCCTTAAGGTATGTAGATGCTGCTAGGACCAGATTCAACATGAACGTGCTGTTGAATTTATATTCGCTTTTGGTCTTTATTATCAACTAATGAATTTTACAATGATAGCTACAATGGAGGGGGATGTTAGTCTGTGAAATAGTTTATGTCTAAAAAAGGATTTCTCATATTTTAGAAAATTTCTCATATTTTAGTAAACCTTGTCCAGACTTGGAGGAGAAGCTCTGTGCAGGGTTCTGCCTGTTCAGGTCCCCTCTGGGGCCGAGATGGCGACATGGGGAGGGAGCGAGGGCATGGGGAAGGAAGTTGCGCCTTGTGAGCTCCTCACCCAGCTTCTCAATCCTCCCTGCCTTCGGGTCCCTTTTCCTTGTCTCCCCTGGGCCTCCACAGAAGTGGTATTTGAATGTTCCAGCCCTGCTGCTGCTGTGCTGTGCATTACCGAGGGCGGATGTGTGGAAGGAGGAGCAGCCCCTTGGCCTGCAGGTTGGGGTGCGGCCGAAGCGGGGAGAGGCCCCAGGGCAGAGACTAAGCCCGCAGTTCAGCTTCTCTTCCCAGAGAGACGCCCTCCTTCCAGGACCAGCCTTTCTGGGTTTTGCTTTATTAAGCCGGAAACATTTCTCCTAAGTCCCTATTCCCCCACTTCCTCAATCTACAACAATTCCTTTTGGGGGACAAGGGCGGAAATGGTACTGGGGGTGTTAACGAGGCAATTGCTTTTCCTTTTGCAGGAGTATGGTGAGATTCAAGAGAGTTGGCATTTGTAAACTGTGCAGTGCCCAAATTAAATGGCACATGAAAAAGTAAACAATTCTCATTAGAAAATAAAAGGAGACAAAGAAATTATGTTTCTCACCTAAGCTAACAGAACAATTTCATGAATATGTTTTCCAGCCTGACTAATGTGCCACAAATAACTCAAAAGAGTCACCGAATATTCATAGATGATCCCAAATTTACATCCTGCACTTGAGGCTTGTATTTCCGAATCCCACTTCCTTCAAACCCAGGGAGGGGCCAGGGTTATTACATGACTAAGCCACTCAACACACATCTCAACAGAAGTCTCTCCTCTGCCACTGATAAGATGCTGCCTTGGCCTCAGTTTGTTCATCGTGAAATGGGGCTGTTGGCCTAGAGGTCTGACAGTCTGAGCAGAGAGGTCATCTCCACTGCACGTGAGCCCCGCACCCACCCACCGCTGGACCCTCACCTTCAGCATGCCCCCCCCCCATCGTCACTTCGACGTGGGAGGTGTCTTTTAGTTCCCATATGGCTTTCCCTTGTCGGTTATGACAATAGTGGACACTTACTACATGTCCCAAATGTAGCAAATGCTTTCAGGTGTTAGTGCATTTACCCTTCACATTTCTATGAGGAAGGTGCTGCTTTTATAATTTCCACAGTAGAGATGAGAAATCTAAGATTTGGAGAGATGAATTGCATGCGGTTACCCAGCCAGGGCTCGACTGATCCCAAAGTCTGTACCCGCTATCCCTCTGCTGTGTGCCGGGGCTTGGGATTCAGCAGTGAAAGAGACAGACCCAGTCTCCATCACGGAGGCGTTGAGTCCCATGGGAGTGATAAACATATGTGATTATTCTGTAATAAACTGGGAGGGGCCAGTTTATTATAGCAATGGCAGTAATAGCTTTCATACCACTTGGTGAGAGAGGAAGGCGGTTGAAAAAAAAAAAGACATTGCATTTGGGTGCTGCAGGAGGAATAAGAGTTTGTGAGTGCCTGGAGTACTCCTCCAGGCAGAGGTGTGTAACACATGCACGTAGGGTGCGTTCAAAGGCCAGGGAAAAGTTCAAACAGGGACGTAGAGGAGGCTGGAGGTATATGGAGCCTTCCTATGTGAGGTATACTCTAATCCTGGCAACAACCTTTTATGAGGCAGACGTTTTATCCCTGTTTTCCAGATGCAGAAGTTGAGGCTTGGGGAGGTGAGGTGCTCCCCTTCCCCAGGCTGCCTATAAGACCCATTAGGTCTCCACACAGTCCACAGTTGAGACCCCCCCCCCCCCACCTCCTGCGTGAGGCTGCAGGGAGAGGCTCTGCGGAGACCTGCAGTGAGTTGCCTCAGGCGGCTTTCACAGGACAAAGGCCAGGAGGCACAGAGAGTTGTGCTTTTTGGAAGAATTACAAGCAAAACAGATGGTGGGAATACAGTTGGTGGAATATTTTTGCACTTTAATAAAGTAATTTTTATACGGGCTACTGAATTTTCCCTCCCTAAATGAGCACCAGCCGGCTTGGAGGCAGCTATGAGTCACTTGCAATTAGCTGAAAGGAGCGTGGTGGGGAGGGGGCGGGACGGCGCAGTCAGGACCTGGGGTGGCCCAGCTGAGGTGGGGAGCCCCTTGTGGGGGCCAGCAGGGGCATCTGATTATGGGGGCTTGGTTTTATTTGCTGGGTTTGGTAGTGAGCCCCTCAGCTCGGTGCACTAGGAAATGGAGAACCAGGAAGTGGGATCTGCAGGGCTGGGCCTGGGGGCCATGGGGTGTGGCCTCATTACACTCAACAAGGGCTATAAGGAGGAGCGCTAGTTTCTGAGCCTGGTGGATGTCTGCACCAGGAGTAGCAGGGCAGGGGAGGCAGGTGGAGAGAGGCTCCGGAGCACGGGCGGGGCTCCACCCATCTCGGTCAAGCGTGGGGCGGGTAGGGGCTGATTCCCCCAGAAGGAGGGTCTACTGGATGCAACGGTGTGGGGCCTCCGGGACCAAAGCACCGGCAAGGGCCCTGAGTTTTCCTTGTGTGATGCGTGCAGCCAGATGCTATTCCCAGGAGGTCAGGATGCCTGGAGCCCGTGTGCCCAGGAGGTCTGAGAAGGGCTGAAACCTCTGCGGGTGTGTCGTGCTCACCGACCAAGGCCCGCTGGGCTCAGAGAGGGGGCTTGGGGCCAGGTGCAGAGAGGAGCTGCCCGCGCCGCCCACGGGGACAGGCAGGGCTGAGGAGGCTGTCTCCTGCGTGCACACTCACAGACATGCCAAGTGCCAACACAAACTCCCACATCTTGCAGCAAAGTCATGGAGGAAGGGAGCTGCAGTGAGGGAGGGCCGCGCGGGGCGAGGAGCTCTGGGGCTGCTGGAAAGAGGGCTTCCTCCTCCCAAGGCAGCATGGGCCCCACCTCAACTGCTCAATAATTCTGAACCTCAGAGCATGCCTTTCTAGGGTTTGCATCCGGACATCCACCTCCCCGCCCCAACACCACAGAACAGACTGTTCAGAATTGGAAATGCTCTAACCGTCCATCTATCTATAGGGGACTTATTAAATAAATCACAGAATGCTGCCACACAATGAGATACCATGCAGCACTAAAAGAAAACAGAGAGATGCAAAGACTTGGAACGACGACCAGGAAAAATTTGTAAGAGATGAAAGTAAGTTTCAGAATAACGGGAAGAGTATAAACATTTTTGGTAAAAAAAAAAAAAAAACCAAAAATCCCACCCAGCATATATCTATAAATATGTTCCTATGTATATTACAAATAATAAAATCATATAAAATGCATAAAACTATGAGCAGGCCAAGCTGGACCATCGAATTTAAAATTACCATCTTCTTGCTCTCCTCCACATTCCAAATCCTCTTACCCTGCTTTTTCCATAGCACTAAAACCTTCTAGCATTTTGTGTAATTACCTACTTATTATTCATCATGTTCTATGTTTCTCCTCCTCCCACTAGGATGTAAGATCACCAGTGTCAAGAATCATTGTCTATTTAATGTTTGGCCATAGTAGGTGCTCAGTAAATGTTGATTGAATGAAAAAATCAAATAGTGTTGGAGGAGGGAGTAGGGGAAAATGCTTACTTTTTACTTAATATCCCAGATACAGTGGTGAGATTGTGGGTGATTTTTACTTGCTTTTTTACAATTTGTTATATTTTATATTGCCAATATGCATTATTTTTATAATCAGAATAAAAAAGTCATCTAAAGACAGTCTGGCCTCTGGAATGCTCTCTCTGGCTCCCCTAAATCCCTACCTTCCTACTAGCTCTAGCTCACTTCCTTGGGAAAGCTGCACCAGAGCAGAACTCATTTCTTCTGCTCTGTCTTCACGGGCTGGGCCAGGATGATGGCGAGAATGACCGTGTCTGTCTGTCTGTCTGCTCCATGGGTCTGTGAGCCTGGAATGCATGGAGCATGTCTTCTTCATCGTATTCATCTCTCTCCCTACATCTCTCTGTTTCTTCCCTCTCTGCTCACCTGCACCTGTCTCCTGCTCTCTCTCTATCCTCAATCCTTTCTTCCCCCTGGCCCTCCTCTCAGCAACTTCTCCTCCCACTCTTCTGCTGGCTCCTCTGTCAGTCAGAATGGCCTGTGCAGGGCCCACTCTGTAAAGAGGACTTGGAACTGCAGGGACGGAGCCCGTCCGTCCCTGGCCCCTCATGGTGTCCCAGATTTGTTGTCCCTGCTGCCTCCTGAGCCACCTGGGGGTGGGGGTGGGGGCGGCCTCTCCTAGAGCAGAATTCGGAAGGCCTCTCTGGGAGTGGACCCCACCAATAGGGAGGAGTCTGCAGGAAGCCCCCCTGGAGCAGTGAGCCAGTATTCAGATCAAGAACAAATTCCAAAACCTTGCAAAGCAGCGAAGGATTATGGGGTACACCTAATACTGAGCAAGGGGGCAGAGGGCCCAGAGGCTCTTGAGCACTGTTGATCCTGCCATGTGACCTGGCCGAGGCTGCCCAGGTGAGGAAGCATGCCTGTTTTCCATTGATTTGCTGCGAGCCTCAATTTCCTCATGTACAGAGGATACTCGGATAACTTCCCACCTACGATCCTGTGGTGGGTTCTGATACCTAAGTCATCACGTCGTGCTGAGAATTGAATGAGGTGCCTCACGCAAAGCACTTCATCCAGTAAGTGCTCAACACATGTTGGTTACTGCTATTTCATAAGAGAGAACTGTGTTATTATTTTTTTTGCATGGGCAGGCACCGGGAATCGAACCCAGGTCTTCGGTCTGGCAGGCAAGAACTCTGCCACTGAACCACCGTTGCACCGCCCGAGAGGGCTGTTTTTAAAGGTCATCTTGTACCTTCAGGGCCAGCAGAACCAGTGGCTGCCTTAGGAGTGATGGCTGCTCCGACCGCAGGCTGACTGTCCAGGGTGAAATAGCCCGAGGACATGCTCGTATAACCCGGCCGTGGGTCCCCTAAAATATTTATGACTTCTTTTTCAGACTACATAAATATTATGTGTTCCCTATAAAAACACACACATCCAAAATAACATATGGAAGAAAATAAAAGTTATATACTCAGGCAGGGCTGGGTTTAAATCCCTGTTCTGCCAGTTACTTAACATTTGGCAGGGAGCAAGTTTCTTAATCATTCTGATTTCAGTTTCCCCATTCCTCAAGCGGGATAATAATGCCCCTCTCACAAGGTGGAAATGAGAATTATATGAGCTAACAGGAGTAAACTGCTCAGTAGTGCTTCTGATGGAATGAGGGATGCTCTCTTAGCCACTCAGAGATAATCACAATTCACACTTTGGTTCCTCTTTTATCAGTTTTTCTTTTCTGTGCACATCTGATGTGTACATAATATTAGCATACCTATATTAATTTGAGGCCATACTGCATATTCTTTTAATAGTAATATTCTATCACCTCCTAAGGTGCTAACACATGGGGGAAGGAGTCTGCTTTTGAACCTAGGAACATTTCCTCAAATGCTTTCTTAGCCTCTGTGTCTTAATCAAGAAATTCTTGGCTTTACCCAGTGGATCTCAACCTTTTCTCCACTATTCTAGCCTCCTACCCTCTGTCCCAAGAAAAGCTTTTTAGACTTTTTCCCTTTAATTTCCCCCATGGTGAATTTTGTTAAAACTACCTATTTTGGAATAATTATAGATTCACAGGAAGTTGCAAAGGTAACACAGTGAGGTCCTGCGTCTTTCACCCAGTTTCCCCCAAGGACCACATCTTAATCCTAGTATGAACCCAAACTGGGAATTTGTCATTGTTACCATGTGTGTGCTTAGGTTTGTTTCATTTTCTCAGACGTGTAGATGTGTGCGGTGGCCATCACAGTCACAATACACAACCACTCCAGTGCCCCCAGGAACTCCCTCGGGCTACCCCCTCATAGTCACACCCACTCCCTTCCTTTCCTTCCCACCATCGCTAACCCCTGGCAATGACTAATCTGCTCTCCATCTCTATAATTTTGTTACTTTGAAACATTATAGAAATGGAATCACACAGTATGTGATCTTTCGAGATTGCCCCTCTTCCCTCACCAGAATGCCCTTGAGCTCTCTGTCCAGGTTGCCGCGTGTATCAGCAGTTCATTCCTTTATGCTGCTGAGTAGTGGTCTATGCATGAAGGGGCCACACTTGGTGTAACCAATAAGGGCATTTTGGTTGTTTCCAGTTTTTGGCTATTACTAATAAAGCTGCTATGACCAACCGTGTGCAGGTTTTTGCGTGGACATCGGTTTTCATTTGTCAAGGATAAATGCCCTGAAGGACAACTGCTGGGTCAAATGGTAGTAGTGTGTTTAGTTTTTAACTTCTGCCAAGCTATTTTCCAGAGCGGCTACACTATTTTACATTCCTACCAACAATGTATGAGAGCTCCAGTTTCTCCGCATCCTTGCTAGCATTTCATATTGTCCCTATTTTTTATGTTTGCTGTTCTAGTAGGTACATACTGATAGATCATTAATATTACAGAGATTCTATATGTCTGTGGATATACATCTGTGTTTTTATACATACAAATAAAAGAATAAGATTTTTTTTGCTCTCCCCTGCTCGAGAACCACTTTTCATACCAGTGTGGGTGGCACTGAGAATGCACAGCTTCCCTAAGCCTTCCTTTTAAGAGAAAACACCAGGAATTTGGTGAGTCACTTTAAACACTGAACCAACTTCTAAGTGGCCATGGAAACAGCTGGTTAGACAACTGAGGGGCAGGCCAATATAAGAACAAAGTTGCAGTCTTAGACAAATGAGGGTTAAATACTCTCACCCCAGGTGAGCTTGAACGAGGGAGGCACTGGGGTGGGGACCCTGCAGGGAGCAGGGATTGAAAAGCAGCATTGTCCCCCTCCCTTCATTTTGAGCTCATCTCAGCACAGGGTTTGCCTTCCAGGAGACAGTGTCTGCTGTGGGCAAACAAGGCAGAACCCAGAAGATGCTCGGGCACGAGTCCCTGAATCCCTCAGCGCATGGTGAGATACAGTTTTAGCACCCACTGCCCCCGGGACAGCTCACTGTGCCTACGGGGGCCCCAACTCACCCAGTCCGAAGTGTGCCACGGGCTCCATTTCGCACAGGTAGCCAGAGCCCCCATCGATGATCCTCAGGTGGGCCCCACTCTTCCTGGTGTAGAGCACGACCTTGGCGCCCCGCGCGAAGGCCCCGAACCGGGTGCGCGGCACCACCCGCAGCCAGTTGTTGCTGAAGCCCTTGGGTGGGAGACAAGCAGATGCTGGGCTTCAGCGGGGTGGGCGGGACATGCTGGGGGGAGGGGGAGAAGGGAGGGGGGGTAAGGGAGACCGGAGCAGGGAGGGAAATAGAAAGGACAAAGGAAGGAGAGAGGAAGAGGAGGAAGCCGCGCTAAGGAAGGCAAATGAGACAACGACTGAGGGCTGAAGAGAAAGAGAAGGGGCTGGAAAGAGAGGAGGGAAAGCCAAGAGGTGTAGGAAAGAGAAAGTGTTTGGAGGAGAAGGGAAAGCGCAAGGCAGCGGGGCAAAGGGCTTCTCCCTGAGGGTGGCTCTTGGTGCTCTCCTGTGACCTTGGGATTTCCATCTCCCGTTCTCTGGCCAAGCGAGTGGCCTGGTTTCCTCCGCCCTCGTGCACCCGCGCCCACTGGAGCACACCTGGCCGGGCTGTCTGGGTCCTGAGGTTTGTGCACACCTGATTCACCCGGAAGACGGATAGAGGCTGAGCCATGGACTCCCCGTGGGACAAGATGAGGTCCAGCATGCCATCTCCATCGAAGTCCGTCACCACACCCCCTACAACAAGGCAGACTTCACTTCTGGCTCTAGGCCGGGAGACCCCAGGGCCGAGGGGCTCCCTTCTGGGTGCAGCACCCCCAAAATGAGTGTGGGAAGCAGCGAAGGGAAAGGGCCTGGGGCTGGGAGACTCAGACTTGAAGCCTGTTTTCTCTCCTTCCTGTGTGAGCTCAGGCAAGCCACTACAACTCCATGTGCCTCAGTTTCTTTGCCTGGGACACTACCTACCTCTTAGGAGTACGTGACTGTGCAATAGGATAGCGCTTGCGAAGGGTGTGGCACCTTCCACCGGTGCATGGTGGAAATTCATGGGAGAGGAAATTCCATTCTCCCTCCCGGACGTGGAGAGCATGGGGCAAATGACTCAGATGGGAGGACTTCTTTCTGGGTTTCTATTATGGTTTGAAAAATAAACTCCCTATGTATTGGCCCAGCTTTTGTCAATTTATCAAATGTTTGCCTATACATGTCTGCCTATACATGTCTGGTCTCACTACGACCAGAGCAGTGAGGAGGGCAGACCTAACATCCCCAGTGTACAGATGGAGAGAACAAGGTCTAGAAGTTGAAGACACTTCCAAGACCACAAAGCGAGGCAACGGCAGGCCTAGCTCAGTGCTCCTGGGACACTAAACTGAGTGACGAGTGGGAGGGTCCGACGGTAGGGACTCCTACCAGCAAGTGTCACTGGAGAAGCCTCTGCCCATGTGTCCCCACGCCCCTTGCAGCCCTAGGATTGATGAATAGACTGTGCCCTCCTCTGCTTCCTGCCTACAACCTCCAGGGGCTTCCTCATTTCCTCTCTCACCTTCCCTTGGGTAGAAGGCTTCAGAGTGGCAGGGACAGGAGAGGGGAGTGAGAGGGATCTGGACATGAGATTGGCTGCCCGTCCCTCCCTGGTACGCCCTAGGGTATGGACAGCACAGAGATGGGGCGGTGCAGGCTGAGGCCCTCAGGTACCCCTCACCTGTGCCCCGGCCCTCGGGCTCCAAGGCATCGCCGGGATTGAGCTCCTCGATGAGGGGGTCTCCATGCTCCCTGCGGATGACGCTGCAGGAGGAGACAAGGCTCATTCACGGATGAGTAGCACACCAGGGTGGCCCCCAGCAGCCCCAGACATAGAGGCTCACTGGTGCTATTCTGTCCCCTGTGCATTGCCTGGTCCCACTGTGCACGGGCTGCCACCTGGATGCCTATGAAGCCGTTCTCTGTTCACAGACCCCGCCTACACCCTGGCTGCTCCCTTTGTGGGTTTTAATATACATCGGTAAATATTGATTTTTCCTCTTCTAATGGATAAATTACAGACAGCCTGGGGAAGGGTAGTTGATGGATAGAGAAGGAACAGGGACTCAGCTACCTTCAACTGACCTTCACATTCCTTCAAGTGGCCCCTGGGTTTCCCAGTTTTGAATCCTATCCAGGATCCAAACCCCCCCGATCATCCTGCTGGAGGCAATCCCTTTCTGCTCTGCCTTTATCACTTTCGTGGCCTTTATCACTTTCTACCTTGTGTTACAGCTCTGTGCAAATGCATCCTATCTTGCCGGTTAGACTGAGAGCTCGCTGCAGGCTGGGACCATGCATTTTTCATCTTTGCATCTCCCGTGGCATCTAACACTGTGCCTGGCTCTCAGAAGGCTCCAAGCATATGTCTGCAGGAAGCATGGATGGATTCCAGAGGCAAAGGGGGAGGAAAGGGGCCCCTTTGCAGGGTTCCTGTCTGTTTTGAATTCTGATTCTTGGCAATGTTCACTTCAGAAAAGTTCACTGTGAAAGTTCTGCTTTTCCTCTGCCCGAGCTTCGTGCTGATGGTGGTAAGCTGGAGCTACTGGCTTTCTCCTCCTTTCTGCTCAGCCCTGGATGCCTGGGCTGGGGAGCAATGATGAAGACAGGAGGGCCAGGAGGAATCTGCGGCACGCCCCCCACCACACTTGCAGCCCCCATGACGAAGGGACCCCTGAGGGCTGGGATGTGGCCAGTGCTTTGCAGGAGGTCCCTGGGGTCCCCTGAGCTGGGGGCTGGTCCCCTGGGCCAGACACACACAGCACTGCAGAGCTTCAGGAGGTCTGCAGGGCTGAGCAGATGCCCCAGATGTGGGTCTCCCGCCCACGAGGGGCATCTGTGCTGAGTGCGTCCATGTGCACAGGTGGGACAGTGATCCTGGGGGGGGCACGGGGTGTAGGTGTGCATGGGGCATGCACACCGCGAAGGTGTGTCAGCCTCAGTCTGACAACACCCATAGTTCCTCTGACCACTTGTGTCCTGCAGACTCTGCCACAGCTGAACAGGTGAGCCTCTTGGTTCAGGTGACAGTGACATTGGTGGTTCCACCTCATTGAACACATCCTTATGTAGCAACTCCTAAGTGCCGGGGACTGCGGGGAGTAGAGGCGTGGCGGGGCTCAGAGTCCAGGAGGGAACGGCTGTGCCGATGGTGGAAGGCCTGGGGTCAGAGGGGCGAGGGGAGCATGGAGTGGGGGAAGCTCACCCGGATTTGGGCGATCAGGAAAGGCTTCCCAGAGGAAGGGCAGCTAGGCTGAGACCACAGCCATGAGAGGGGGCAGAGGGGCAGGGGGTGCGGGCAAGTGAGGGTCCAGGTCGCCACAGCTCAGAAGGGAACGTGTGTCTGGTGCTCAGATGTTAAGGGGGGGTGGGGAGTGACAAGGCTGGGGACAAAGGCAGGGACTGCGCGTCATGCAAAGGAACAGGGACTTAACCTGAAGGCAAAGGAGAGCTTCAACAGGATCTTAAGCAGAAGAGGGGTGTGACCAGATTTGCACTCTCCCTGAGAGAGTAAGAGATGAGCGGTGCAGGGGTGGAGAGGTCAGAAAGATCAGATGGGGTTTGGAACTAGAGCTGGGGTGACCGTGCACGCCCGGGTTGGCCGGGTACAGTCCCTGCTCCGCCATTTGTCCCTCCATTGTTAATAGGCCCCTTCTCTCGCCCAGGTGTCCTGGTTCAGTGACGAACCCTCCGGTCGTGCTGGGCATCACTGAAGGACTTGGGGACGATCAATTGCTCATTAACAGAGACACTGCTTACCTTCTTCGGCTGATGACATGTCTACTCGCCCAGGTCCCTGAGCACCAAGGAATCTAGTGCTCTTGTTTCTGTGGCCTGAGAACCCCCCAGTCTCCTCTTTCTCAGATACTACTGCCTGCCCAGCCCTGGAGCAGGGCCTGATTCAAATCTCCCAGACCTGGGCGAGTGAAGGCCGCAAACATACGGAGGCTTTGAGTCTCCAGGGCCTGGCATGGGAGTCCCCTGCCAGGGAGCCCTGGACGTTCCATTCAGCGACAGGCGAGACGCCCTCGCGGTGTGGGGCAGGTAGGGCTGCAGCTGAGTGGCCACCCCATCTGTGGCTCTTCTCACACTCGATGCTATGTGCTCAAGTCTCAGCCATCTGCCATGGGGACCCAGAGCACAGACAAGTACTTGGGAAGTGGCTTCAGCTGCCGTTGTGTGCCAGCAAACACGCGAACCCTCAGACCACGTGACGAGCCTGTCCACTGAAGGTCCAGTCCAGCCCCCTTGTCCTTCCCACCACCGCAGTCAGGCAGCCTAGGGGAGGGCTGGGAGACTTGAAACAGGTCATGTTCCAGGGACAGGCAGGCAGTGTCTGAGTAGGAGGAGACCGGGGAGGTACCTGTTCTCAGGCCACGGAAACAAGAACACTAGACTTCTTGGTGCTCAGGGGCCCTGGCGAGTGACACCTTATTAGCCAGAGAAGGAAAGTAGTGTCTCTGTTAACAAGCAATTGATCTTCTGCAATTAATCTGGAAGTTGTGAATAAGCTTTTCGCAAGGCACCTAATTAGTAAATCTGGTGCCTTTGGGAGGTGATTACATCTAGCCAGGATTGATGATTTGCTAATAATTATGTTTTAAAACATGCTTAGTCACAGCGCTCACCCCTTTTTTTCTTTTTTGCATTGCATTGGCAGGCCCTGGGTATCGAACCCGGGTCTCTGGCATGGCCAGCGAGAACTCTGCCTGCTGAGCCATCATGGCCTGCCCAGCGCTCACCTTTTTATTAATAGTTGGGGTCCCCCTGGGAGAGTGGATGGGGGCCTTGGGAAGCTGAGCAGGTGATGTGACCAATTTCCTGAATCCTCCCCACCCGGTCCTAAGCACAACAGCATGTTTCAGGCCAGGGATAGGGATGTTTCAGGCCACAAGAGTCCTGAAGTTTGTTCCCAGACTTTAGTCTGATAACAATCACCTGGTACCTACTGGGCTTGTCAAAAACACAGATTCCTGGGCCTTGCCCCCTGACATTCTGATTCAGGAGATCTGGGGTGGGCCCTTGGATCCTGCATTTTAAGTAAGCACCCTGGGTAATTCTGAGAAAACCCAACACTTCTTCCCTAGATGCACTGCTCAGGTGCTCGCCGATTCCTTCTGTTTCTATAACTCTTTTTGCCTTGTTTGTCACTAAATTGTCTCATCCAGCATTTCCCAAAGGGGGGTTAAAGAGCATCTGTCCTAAGAGAAAATCTTGGAAAGAAGTGCCCTGTGGCCAAATCCATCAGAAATACTCTATCCACCTTTTGGAACCCAAAAATACACACAGGCATGTTAAAGGCTCTGAGAAGTCCTGCAGTAAATAAACCTGTTTAGCTTTGTTTAACGAAGATTCATCCAGATGGATTTGACCCTGTAACTCCTTTCTGCAGTAGTGTGGGTTTGCAGCCTGTGGCTGTAGGGACCACGTTTCTCTGCCCAATTTCCTGCAACCACAGGAGGCCATCTCCTTGCCCAGGACCCTCCCTCCATCTCTCGGCAGCCTCTTGCTCATTCCCTGCCCTTCTCCCTTCCTTCTGTTCTTTCATTAAAGACCCTTTCTCCACCTCAGCACTGACTCCCTGGTCCGTGGAACTCTCCCCTCCGATACCTAAACCGTCTTGTTGACCCCCCCGCCATCAGTGGGGCGCAGCCTCCAGCCAGCCCAAAGCTACCGGAAGAGGCGGTTGGCTGAGGAGCTGCGGTAGGCGATGTTGTTGAAGAAGACCTCCAGCTCCTGGTCATTGTCAAAGTCAGCAGCGAGGACCGTGCGGACGGGGGACGGCATGGAGAACTTGGGCGAGGCGATGTCCTGGGAGGAGAGAGGGCTGCAGGTTAGTGGGGATGGATGTGCAGGAGGGAGGGGGGTGGGCCAGAGGTCAACTCTCCCCTATGGGGTGGGGTGAGGTCATCAAAGATAAAGGACAGCCTGGACCCAATGCCTCCTCTTTCACCTCCCTGTAAGGGACATGGGGTGACTGCATTTTAGGACCATGCGAATCTCAGGCTCCTTGTAGGAGAACAAGGAGGTCAACAAAATCGTCACAATGCACATCGGCGAAGCATGATGCTTTTCCCTGAACTGACCACACAACCCGCTCACGGTCCTGTGAGCAGGACGGACATTAGTGTTTCCATTTTACAGGTGAGGCAGCCGAGCCCTACAGAGGGGCAGCTGTCCCGGTCTTCTGATCCAGGAGCTATGCCCTTTCTGCTAAGCACCCTTCCTGAGTCAGGAGCCAGGTGGGCATTGGAGAGTGCTGTGTATTTGAATCCAGGTCCTCTGCTGACCAGCGGTGTGGTCAGCCAAGCTATTCAACCCCTGGGAACTCATTCTGTTCATCAGGGACATGGGGATAGTAAGAGCCACGCAGGTCGTGAGGACTGCATGGAACACGCCTGGCACAGAGCGGGTCTGAGGTGGGGCTCTGAAGATCGTCCTGGCCACACCCAGGAGCCCCCCTCGACCCCTGTCCTAAAGGAAAGTGGGAATGCCCGCCTTTAGCTGTGTGTGTTGTTGCATTTCCTACCTTATTTTGTTTGTCTGTAGGGAGCTCTGTTTTTGCTTTTTTTTTTAGACATTTACAGTATCAGCTACATCTCCCCAGGGCTCCTGGGAAGACCCAAGAATAGCCCAGCTGGGTCCCCAAGGTGCTGGCATGGCCTGAGGCAAAGCTGGCAAAGGGTTCCAGGTATGGGACTTGCTTTCAAAATACAAAGAGAGCTATACAGGGTGATCTTTCATTTCTAGGCAGAATATTCCCATTATAGGAGATCTTTGTTCCTTAAAGACTCTGGGACCCTGTCCAAACCCAATGTCCCACCAGGAGAGGGCCGAGGAGGCCACAGCAAGTGTCTCTGGGGTGGCCCCTCTGCCCTGTGGTGTGGCCCTGCCCCGCGGCCTCCAGTGGCAGGCCCACCGCATGGGCCGCAGGACTGAGCTGGCCCGGAACAGCTGGAGAGCCGATTGCTCTGGGGAGGCCAGGGAGAGAGTTTGTCACCATCAGTGGTAATGAGGGTGATTAAGAGCCTGGCCAGTTGGCCAGGGTGGCCTGAGTAGGGCCTTAAGAACTGAGGAACAGAGACCTCAGGATCTCTGGCTTATTATTATTCTATTGATCCTATGAAAATAGAAAGCTATATGTAGCCCCCCTGGGGTCCCCACATTGGATGTTTGGGCTTCTGAGATAATGTGTGTAAAGCACTTAGCACAGTTCCTGGCACACGGAAGGCACCTGATAAATGGGGATTTGTTATTATTATTATTATTTTATTCCCATGAGCTCTCATGGAGAAGCCATCAGAAGAGTTAACAGAGCTCCTGACCTTGCATTACTGACATTTAGCGCCAAATAACTCTCTGTTGTGGGGCTGTCCATGCGATGCAGAGGTTTAGCAGCATCCCTGGCCTCTTGCCCATACAGGCGCCACCCCCCGAGTTGCGGCAGCCGACGACTGTCTCCAGACATTGTCACATGTCCCCTGGGTTGGTGTTGGGGTAAAATTGCCTCTGGTTAAGAGGCACTGGGTGAGACTCAAAAGCTGAATAAAGATGAAACGACCCCAGGAACAGCCAACCTGAGCTCAGGTGTGTCTCCTCCCCACCCAGAGAGCCTGCATTTCCAGCTTCAGCACAGAGGGCGCGGCTGGGCCTGAGCACCCAAGGCGGCTGCCCACAGGGGAGAGGAGGGGCCTTCAGCCATGGCCTCTCCATGTCACACAGAAGTAAGGTCCTTGGGAGCTTCCCTGGGATCATCAAGCCCCAGGCGAAGCCCGCACCTCTCTCACACCCTCAGTGGGTTTCGGCAAAACCTTAGCGCCTTCAGAGCAATTTAGGTCTCTGAAATCTGCTTCAGTGATCCATGGCCCGCATTGCCCTCCACTGAGAAGGCCCCGAGCTCGAGCTCACCATGCTGGTGGCACCTCCTTAGCTGCCACCAAACAGCCCTTTTGAAGAATTCTTGGCATTAGCCAAGAACTGGACAGCTCAGGAAGGGGACACAGAGAGGGGCTCTGGGTTGAGGCCACTTGCTTACTCACCATCAGCTGATTTTCTTTAAGGGCAGCTGCTGAGACCTCTGTGGCCTCAACCTTGTTTCTCTCCTATCACCGTGCCTTTGCCTGAAGCTCACTTTGAAAAGCTCAGGCCCGGACCTCAGAGCAGGCTTTCCAGGAGCCACCTGGGAAGACGCCCTCCATCTAGAGAATGAGGTCCAGGCCTCAGAGGACCCTCCTTTGCCCTGCTCCTGCCCGCCTTGGAGGCTGCTCTCCTCCCCAGCCCGCACCACCACTGACTGGAGGTACTGAGGTCTTACAGATGCCACCTTCGCTGGGACCCCCACCCGACCCAGGACTCCGCCTGGTGGGAGCTGCAGTGCCTCCAATGAGTCGGGGCCAGTGGGTGGTGGGCGAGGAGGCTGGGGCAGGGCAGGGGGGAAGGGAAGGGAGGGTCTCTTCTCACCCGAAAGCGGACCTTGCCGTGGGCGCTCGTCTGCAGGTAGAGGCGGTGGGGGCCATTCCAGTTGCCGTAGACGATGTCCACTTTGCCGTCACGGTTGAAGTCGGCCAGGGCGACCCCGCGCCCGTGCTGGTGGGGGTCGTCCACGCCTGGCCAGGAGAGGCGGGAGCCCTCAGGGCAGCGGCCCCTGCACACGCCGCAAACGCTCATCCGGACCAGCTCCGGGAGGTGCAGCCATGGGGCGCGGCCCTGTACTAGCCTTGCCCTCCCGGGACGAATGGAGATCTCAGAATCTCTCCAGAGGGGTGGAAGGTGGGGTGGTCCGCTGGTTGCAAAGGGAACAGAGCCTTGCCTTCAAGCTGCATCTGCCCAGCATGCACGCTATTTTTGCTCAGTTTTGGAGGGACATGGGTGGGGGAAGGAGACTGGTAGAGATTCTAGAGGAATAAAACCTTTCCTAGCCACCTCCAACGCGCTACTTAAACCTCTCTCTGGCTCCCCAGTCTTAGGACAAGTTCAGGTTCCTGACTGTGGATCACAAGGGCCAGCCCACCTCTTTGCTTTTCATCTGGTACCAAACACCCTCCCCTTATTCATTCTGCTCTCGTCACCTAGTGCTCCTTTCATTCCTCGAATGGCCCATGCTCTTTCCAGCTTCTGGACCTTTGCTTCAACTGGCCTGTCCAATTGGAGAGCTCTCCCCCGGCTCTTGGTTGCCTGGCTCCTTGTTATTTTTCTGCTCTCAGTTAAAACACCTTCACTGAGCACCCCAGGTCTCCCCCCACCCCCCAGCCTTGTCATTCTCCCTGACAGCCTCCTCTTCTTTTTGTCCCTGGCACTCTTCACGATGTGTGGTTTACTTGGTTAGGGTTTGATTTTCCCTGCAGACCCTTCACTCTAGGAGGTAAGGACTGCATCTTTTCTGCTCAGCTGGGTACATCAGCTTCTATCTTGGTGTCTGTGTGGCCTAGGAGTTTTCAGTAAAGACTTGCTGAATGAATGAATAGACACACATAATGTAATAGAAGGCAAACTGGGGACGCAGGTGACAGCAGCAGAAATTCGGCATCCATGACAAAGAAGCCAGCAGTGTGCTTTGTGGGATCTGGGAGAGAAGCTGTACATTCGATGTCACATGCTTCGGCCATCCCAGCACCTGCCGGTGGCCAGCACGCCAGAGTTCATCACAGAGGAGGATGGGGATTGGCCGTGCTCAGCTCCCTGGCCTGACCTGACACCTCTCCCTCTGGCCCAAAGTGGAACTGAGAGGGAGTGGCTGCCGGCTCTCACCCTCACCCTCCTGCAGACAAACTGCTGTTGGCCATCAGGCCCTGCAAGATGGCAGGCGATGGGGCGGCCTGTTGGAGGTGGGGATCACAGACCCCAGGCCCAGGGGGCTCTCACCAGCTGCAAAGAACGTGATCCTGGGGGTTGGCGCCAGGGGAAGGTGGGCGGAGGGGGAGGGAAGAGGCACAAGAACCCTGGGGGCTAAGCATCCTCTTGGGGAAGGGAAGGATCTTGGTGGGTGTGGGTTGGTGGGACCCCGGCTTAAGAAAGAGTGTTTGCGAATGAGTGGGGGCAGCCCCCAGCCTCCAGGATTAATATCCCATTAATTCTCTGCAAAACTCCCCAGCCCAGATGTCAGTGGTCTTCTGCATTGGCCCATTTCTCTCCTATCTATGAGGCACCTCGACAAAGAGCTGGTTTCCTTTCACAGGAATTGTCGGTGCCAGGCTGCATTTCTCAGCAGCATCTGTTTGGGTGATGAATGCCCCCTTGACATGTCTTGTTAAACCCCTGCAATCATTCTGACTTTCAATTACGGGCCTAGTGCCTTTCCTCTCTCCTCCCGGCTGATACCTTCTCCCACTCCAACGTGTTCACTCACCTCTGCTTCCATCTCTTTAACACCTTATCAAATCCTCTAGGTTCTACACTGCACGCCCAACCCCTGCCCCACCTCACACACACACTTACCCCTCACTTTATGGTTTTTGAGCAATGAGAAAAATTTGCTGCCAGAGTACAGCACTAGGAGGGGTGAGTCAGGGGAGGGCAGGCCAGGGGAGCTGCCTCCAACTTTAGCCTTGCCAGGGAGGGAAAAGAGGGTAAGGCAAGGAAGAGGGGCTGGATGGCTCCTAGCCAGGGGTTCCTGGGCCTAGAGTTCTCCAAAATAGGGGTTTTTGAGCAGCAAGCTGAGAGAGCCGGTGCTCATAAGTCAGAGAAAATGGATGGGCACATGCCCTGGGCTTTGACGCTAGCTGTCAGCACTACAGCTTCCAGGACCTTTGATCTATGCATCCATCTCCCCCACTCTCCTCATCTTCTGGAAGGAGGTGAAATCGAGTGTTCCATTCATTGATAAGATGGGGAGGAAATGGGTAGAGAGAAGCGGTTGGAAGGAAGACATTAATAGATTGATTATACAAACTTTCATTAAGCATCCATTCAGTCATCCAGCAAAATTTACTGGGTGACCACTGTGCCAAGCATCGTGCCAATAATGAATAGGACAGGGCCCCAGTCCTTGTGGAGGTCACAGATAAGTCCTTACAGCCGCAGAGAAGCCGCAGAGAGAGACACACACGCAAGGGGCAGTGGGAACACCGTCAGGAGGCACAGAGGACGGGGGCAGGGAAGGCTTCAGAGAGGAGGGGGTGTGAGCTGACTGCTAAAGGATAAACAGAAGCTCTGCAGACAGAGAAGGGCGAGAGGGCATTCCAGGAAGGGGAATGGCAGGTGCAAAGGCCTCGTGGCAGATGAGGGATGAACACGAGGAAGAAAGGAAAGCAGAGCCGGGAGCCTGGGCACTACTGTCCGTGGATTTTATCCTGTTTTTTTTTTTTTTTTTTTTTACCATAGCTATTTGTTTCCTCTCCAGAATGTCAGTGCTTTGCGTGTGTGTGTGTGTGTGTGTGGGGGGGGGGTGCAGGGGGAAGGAGTGGGGACATCCCCAGCTCCAAGTACCAGCCCAGCACTTTGCAGGGAGCTCAATAAATGTTATTGGATTGAACTGAATGTTTAAGATAAATGTGGGAAGGGGCCAAGATGGGGAGAGACAGCTCGGAGTGGGAGCTGATGCTGAGAGACACAAGCAGGACTCAGAGCAACATGGACCAATTCTAATTGCTGGAAAACAGATAATGGCTAAGAATCCCAGACCCCCTTTCCCCAGCAGGAAACATCCCCTGGGGCCTGGCTGGAGCCTGGGGGATGTGGAATCGGAGGTGGCAAGCAGCATTTCTCGGTGTGGTGCAGATGATGACTTGTCTCCGGGCTCTCTGAGCCCCATGGGAGCCATGCTGGGGGAGGCAGGGTCAGCCCAGAGACCCCACGGGTCTGTGGGGGCGGGGCACAGGCAGGGGCTGCGCTCACTCACCAGCGCTGGCCGCAGCATCCACGAAGGTGCCGTCGCCCCGATTGTGGAAGAGGAAGTTGGGCCCGTTCTCGTTGTCGCAGAAGATGTCGGAGGCGCTGCTGCTGAGGATGGGGCCCACGCTGACACCCCGGCCTCCTAGGAGAGGACGCCACCCACAGTCAGCTGCAGAAGTGAAGCCCCTGGCTTGCCCGGAGGACGGGGGTGGCCTCTGAGGCCCGAGAGAAGCTGTGATAGAAACCCTCGGAAGAAGCCGGGGGAGCAATCTTCCGGGTGCTTCCCTGAGCCTCAATCCGGGCTCGCAGTCTCCATAAACCTGTGTGGAAGGTGATGGAACAGGTGACAAGGCAAGCGTGGAGCAAGACCAAGTCACTTTGTGCCAAAAGAACGATTCCACGTGCTCAGGAACACAGAAGGACCGCACCGAAGCCAGCAACCTCTCTTCCCTTCTCAGAGAAATGGCTGGATTACGGTAATCCTGAACCCGGCCTGACCCTCACTGCTTTGGTCATGTCCCAGATTCCCTGACACTTTTCTGGCTCCACCTGAGTCACAGTGGCCAAGACAAGAGGGTGTGGTCCTGCTTTAAAGACCTAGGGGAAGCAGCTCCAGCTGTAGGTATGACAAGGTAAACAATTGGAAACCACCTGCCTGCCTCTCAATGCAGACTGGGGAATGGATTATGGTACATCCCTATGATGGAATATTCTGCAGCTACTAAAAAGACTGTGTATAGATCTAAACGTATTAACCTGGAGGAGTGCCCATAATGTATTGTTAAGTGAGAAAGCAGTAAGCCAAGTAATGATATTAGATGACCCTATTTTTATTTAAAAAATAGGGAAACACATGCTATTTCTGAATAGACACACTTGTGCAAGCTTGTTCAAGTGTCGACAAAAGTGTCCTCACTTTTTTTTTTTTTTTTTTTTTTAAAGGAAAGACAGAGAGAAGGAAGGAAGGATAGAAGAAAGGGAAACATCTCTCTTGTTTTTATTGTATTTTGTTTCTTTGTTTTTTTGTTACATGGGCTGGGGCCGGGAATCGAACCGAGGTCCTCCGGCATAGCAGGCAAGCACTTTGCCCGCTGAGCCACCGCGGCCCGCCCAAGTGTCCTCACTTTTGTCTGAGCCATTAATACTGCTTGCCTTGAAGGGTAGGACTTGGGGAGGGGTAGAGAGACAGTAGTTGGCCTTTTCATATTGCAACATGAATTGCTTCTATTGTTTGAAAGCAAAAATTCAATGAAGTATAATTTTAAAAAAAAGAACGAAAGAAATTAAGCCAGCTCTACATTAGGGTTTGAAGTCTCCCAGATCAAATTTGCATTCCCCATATCAAGAAATCCAAACTTATGAGGCCTTGAGCAAATTGCCCCTAACCATTGGATTTCAAATAAAGCCTCAGCTTGCAGGGCTCTACCCAGCCCAGGAAAACCGACCTGCACTGAAACCTCTGTCCTACCCTGGTCACGCCCCAAACATTGGGAATACAGAGCAGAAAACTGCCTGACCAGGACCAGAACATGGATTCTAGCCCCAACCTGACTTTTCACAAATAGTGTGACTTTGGGCAATTTATATTACCTTTGTGAGCCTCAGTTTCCTCATCTGCAAAATGGGGATATCCTGACCTTGCTGAGAGTATCGAATGAGGTAAGGCATGTGACAGGGCTTTGCAAACACTACAACCTCACGCTGCCCAAAGTCAGGCCCCAGAACCAGCCACAGGATCATCCCCTGGGAGCTTGTTAGAAATGCAGAATCTCAGGCCCCTACAGAGTCAGAAATCTATATTTTAGCAAGACCCCTGGGTAGATGGTGTGCATATTAATGTTGGAAGAGTACTGCTCTAAAGGGACAGTCAGTAGAATAAGAAGAGTTACCAGAGCACCCCAGAAGAACTGGGTTGTTATTTTTAAATAAAGGATTGCTCAGGCAGCCTGCAGACCTGAGTGATGGTGGGCCAAGGGGCCCTGCCCACCTGCCTCTGGACAGGGCAGAGGTTTCCCCAAAGGGAGGGTGTCTTGGTCCCTAGGCTCCTCCAGACATTTCCTGGAGGGAATACTGGGACCTTTCTCACCGAGGTGAATGTAGCCTACCCACCAGAGCTGGCACTGGGGGCTGAGGGGAGCCACGCCCATTATTCTCATGGTGGGGTTCCTTATTAACAGATTCTGGGCCCTGTGCCTCCCAGACTCCTCCCAGATAATCTAATCAGTCTTTAAGAAGAGTTCCAGCCACACAAAAATGGACCCTCTTAATCCACTTTGCTCCTGGGGAGCCTCATCCAAGACACAACTCAGCATCCGCTTTTCATTATGAGAGCCACAGTGCGGGGTGGGGAGGCCTCCAGATGCCTTTCCTTTAGCCAGCAAGGAGGGGGGCTGGGCCGCAACCTGGACACTGCCTCTGCCCATTAAAAAGGGAGCTGCTAAGTGGGCTGCTGGCGGCGGTCCCTGCCCTGGTCCTGCCAGACTCTAGCCTGGGAGCTGGCCTTGGCGAGAAGCCTTCCCTCTTGTCTGGGCTCCTGAAAATTCCAGGTGAAGCACAGGGACTTGCTGCCATGCAACTCCACCCTTCTTTCCCGGCTTCAGAATCTTCCAATTTCCTCTCTGCCTCTGGCCCCCAAGCTGTGACATATTCCCTTCATTTTCTACAAAGCAGGTTATTTCCCTTTTGGACAAATTTTGAAATCTTTCTAATTAACTAATTGGGTTGGGTAGAAGCCTTGCACCATTTGTAACCTGTAATTACTAGAAAATTACCATGGTAACCACACTACTAATTAGTGAAAATTTATTGCCATGGCAACCAGACCATAACAGAGATGTTACCCACAACTCCTTCTTGGCAAGTTCGCCACACAGTTGGGGAGCAGGCGAATCACAGTTGGGGAGATGGCCTCTTGGCCAGTGGCCCCAGCAGCCACAAGATGTGGGGTCAATCGGGGGTCTGAGGCAGGGGCAACCAGGTATGGGTGTCCCTTCCCTGATGTCACAGGAGAAGCTCTGTTCCCAGGGGGAACATGTAAATCCTCCCCAGACCAATAAAACCCATCCACTGTAAATGCAGCTTGACACCCTGACTCCCTGCCCAGTCAATGACAAAGGGCCCTTATTCAGCAGGAATCTTCTACCAGGACCTCATCCCTCTTTCTCTGCTCCTTCCCTTCCTCCTCTTCTTCCTCTGTCACATCCGCCTCCTAAGGGCTTAGCACACACCATAGGGGTTCTCGCAGGGGGCAGCTCCGAATATCTTTAGCCTGGGAGAACAGCATTCCAGTAGGGAGCTAATTCCACTTTACATCAATTAATTCTTTTCTATCTGAGGCCAGCACATCCTCTTGGGGATGAGCAGTTCCCCCGTTGAGGCTGGAAAGGTAGTTCCAGTGGTAGGAACGGCTACTGGGAACCAGAAAGTGTAAGTTTGAGCTGTGTCCCTTGGTCACAGCACGGAACCTTTCTGGGCTCTTTTTTTCCCCTATGACATGCGACTGGTAATAATAATAATAATAATAAAACCTTCTTCACAGGCTGCTGTAAATATTAAGTGAGCTGGCTTTTGGAAGGTACCTTGGAAAATGTCAGGTGCCACATACTCATTAGCTGGGACTATTTACCACCTGCTGGGTGAATAAAATCCTTTCTTTTCCCCAGCACTTGCAAGCTTCAAAGGCCTCCTTCTTCTGCTGTTGGGTGTGAATGCCCCTCCCCCCCACCTCTCCCTGGTGGCTTCTGCTTACTCCGAGGCTGGGCGGCAGGAATTACAGGGGAAATGCCTCCCCAGTGGCCCCCCACTTCCGGCACCGCCTCTGATGGTCTGCCTGGACCTAGGGTTTCTGTTTGTGGTGCCCAAGCCCCACGGGGCAGCCTCACCCTCAAGAACTGGACCCCTGTAGCCCTGAACACCAGCACTCAGTGACAGACATTCAAGCCCAATTCAGGCCCAGTATCCACCTCTCAGGCCTGCCCTTGGGGGCGGGGGTGGGGGAGGGTTGGGAGGAGGGAAGGGGAAGGGAAAGGGAGGTTGTGGGAAAGGGGAGCCATGCAGAACCACCCCCAAATTTTGGGCCTGAGGACCCAGGGATTAAGAAGTGCCAGGATTCCGGTGCTGAAGAAAAGCCTTTCTAGGTCCTGGCCCTGCTTTTTCCTTTCTCCAAGGAAATGTTCTCTCCTGGCCTCAGTTTCCTTCCCTGTAAAATGGGTGGTGCAATGAGAAGAGAGCCAAGGCTCCTTCCAGCTCTACTTTTCAATGCATCCTTCAGATGGAACACAGGACAAGTGTTTGGGAGCTGATTCCTGGGCCCGTGGAGGCTCTGAGATAAGGTCCATCAGCCAGGGAGCTTGGACCCTGAGGATTAATCTGCTGAGATCTTGAGAGAAATATGATTCTGGTGGACACCAAGGCCTGCAGGCTTCTGCGAACATCCAAGATTTTGTAAAAGAATAGGGCAAAGATGCTGGAACGTGCAGGGCTGGGGGGATGGGTCTTGTGCTGGAGAGAGAATCGCTGCAGATAAAGGGCAGGCTGGCAACAGGGCCTCGCACTACAATTTCCTGAAAATTCTAAAACAGAATAATACTGTGCTGGTGTTAGTGTCGCCACTCTCGAGAGCTCTGTGAACCTTCGGGATGCTGGGCAGGGTTCGACTATTTGGGGTGGAAGGTATTAGACAAGGACAGTTTGCCTGCTTCCCCCAGCCCATCCCGCCCACCACCCCTGCAGGACGCCAAGGGAAGGGAGGTGGGCAGGGGCACAGCCTCCATCATTTATTCACTGGGTGGGAGATTTCCAAGCCTTGGCAACGTGGTGGGTGTAGGGGGTGAGACGCTCCTTACTGCCTCACCGTCAGCAGTGAGGGGGCTAGAAGAGGCTGCTCAGGACAAGGGGCGGCTAAAGGGGTGGCAGGAATAGTCCTGGCGAACCACTGTTCGGTGCTGTGTACCAGGTACCATACATGTTTCATCTCATTTCAGCCTCATCACAACTCAAGCCACGCCTTCTGATCACATATTCTAGTGGGGAAACCGAGGCTCAACAAGGAGTGATCACGGTTAGCGGGCGGGGGAGTTATAATGTGGATTCTACTGCAGAGCCCGCGCTTTCTCCGCAGCGGGCTTCACCAATGTCTCTGGTAAAGACCCCAGTGGTAGAGATGGCTGGGTTTGTACTCCAGTGAGGCTGGGGCATAGCCCAGAGTGGCTAGCCACAGGCTTGAAATGCTTTAAAATCTTGTTTTAGCTGAAAAAATAAAAATGCATGCGAAAAATTACATTTCTAATCTATAACCTATCTGTGTTTGTTCAAAAAGACAAATGTCTCCTCTGGATGACCATCGAATGCATGTGACACCCAGTGTGGCTGCATTCCTGGGGATCCGGGGCCCCTGGCTGAGAAGCCTGTCACTCCAGCCCTGCCTGTCCCCGGCAGCTGGACAGGCTGTGCTCCCATGGAAAGGTCAGCACCCGCTGGGAAGCCTGGGAGTTCTGCGTCCCCCACTCTGTCACCCCCGTCACCTCTCCAGAGCCCGCTGGTGGGGATCTGCCAGTGCCTCAGCTGGGCTTCAGGCATCTCCGTCTCCTCCAATAATGACTATCCTATAAATCAGATCTGCCCTTCGCTTTGTTCCACACTACTCCTGGCCAACAGCAAAACTCCCCGCCCGACATCATAAATCCACCTTCATTTTCTTTCTAAATTTCTTTTAAGGCTTCTTTAATCACCACCTTGGCAGCCTGGACAGATGCTTCCGTGAAGAGGTGGCCAAAATGCAGAATTCCTGAAGAGGGGGTAGAGGCCCGGGGGAGGCAGGGTCACATGGGAAGGAGGAAGAGATGGATTCCGGGTGGGCACGGGGATGAAGACGGCAGGCCACAGGACACACAGAGAAGCCCATGAGTGCAGCTGGGGCCGCTGGCCCTGGGCTTCCTCCTGGGCCTCGCATGGTGCTCCCGGTACCCAGAAGATGCCCAGCAGAGGGATCTGGCACCATTCCATCCGAGCCTCAGGGGAGGAAAGGGCTATTTGCTACAGTTGGGGGCACATCCTACCGTCAGGCTCTGTGCCCAACAGGTCGCGGGTTTATCTCCTTTCTTTCCCACTGCACCCCACTTGGAAGATAAGAAAACGAATGCTGAGGGAGGTCAAGCCTTGCCCACTGCTGTAGGGACTGGAAGACATGGTAAGGCAGGGGCTGCAGCTGGCACCCTTGCCCCAGACCCTGCACTCGTAACCATCCTACCAGAGTAGTTCAAGGTGCTCAGGGGGTGCTGAGCGACATGCCCAAGGTCACCAGTTAGCAGAGCCAGGGCCCAGCATCTGGATCCCACCTCCCCACTTCTGGTTCCACGCCAGGCCCTAGGTAAGGGTGAGAACCCAGTCCTCAGGACTCCCAGGCGGGGCTGCTCCTGGCACTGTCGTGGCTCCCTGGGGCAGCTGGGGAGGCTGGAGCCTGGTATTCTCATCGAACCAGGGGATGGGAGAGGGCCCTTCCCGTGGCCCAACTCAGCACTCGCTTTCTGCTGCGCTGCCCTCAGGGCCCTCCAGTCCTCAGGAGCGTGCACACTGGCCGCTAGATGGCACTGTGACCCAGCACAGTGGCGGTGGCCGGAATCGATAGTGTCTGGAGAGGCGGCCTCCCCTCCCTTCCCGTGGAGCCGGACAGCCCGAGCGGAAATGGCGCTGCCCGCCGGCATTGCCCAGGCCTCCCCTTGCTGCCCGGATCACTCCAGGCCAAGCAGCTGCTCCGGCCACAGAAATCGGGGACTGCAATTAAAGTCCTGAGTGCAAATCCCCGGGGCTTCATTCCTGCTGTGGGGCCTTCCTCCTTGGCCAGCCCCTCCCTGGTGTCTCGCAGGCTGGAGGAAGAACCTCAAGCTGGAGGTCATCGAAGGTCAGCCGGTTGTGGCAGTGCAGGCAGCAGGACCCGGAGCTCTAACTGCAGTTTTTCTGCAAGCCTCCAGTGTGACCTTGGCCAAGCCCCTTCTCCCCTTGCTGGACCTCAGTTTGTTCTATGGGAGTCTTGGCCTATATCATCTCCCCTGTTCTCCTAGGTCACACTCCTGCCTAGCAGATGGGTGTCGTGCGGCTTGGCTCGGGGGACACCGGCTCCCTGAACGCACATCTGGCCTTGGCTTGCCTCCCTTCCAGCCTGCTCAGGGCTCAGCTCGCCCCCTGCCTGCTTATTTCCCCCCTTCTCAGGCCCCACGGCTCCACCTGGGGCTGAGCACTGGCCACGAGCCCAGAGACTCGGCAATCAGGCTGGGCTCAGCATGCTGGTCCTAACATTTGGGGTTCATTCCTGAAGCTCGGGGCGGCGGAGGGGAGATACTCTGGGCTAGTTTTCTAGCCAGATGTCTGTGTGTCATTAGCTGAGTGACAAGGGAGGCTGTAGGGTAGCACTGGGGGCTTGGCGGGTAAGGAAAGGGTGGGCTGGGGAAGGCGGGCAGACAGAATAGTAAACTTGGTGGGCCAAATAGGTTCTTGTCAGCCAAACAGCTTTTGGAAGCCTGTGAAGCTGCTCTAATGTGTCCTCTGGGCACGCCAGCTGCCCCGGCCTCTCTCCATGCCTCAACAGAAGCTGCTGTCCCTTCCTTAAGCTGCCCTCTCCATGCAGAACAGCCTGGAACAGTTGACTCGTACTCCCATTGCATCCATGCTCCTCAGCTGTCTCCTCTTGGTCTCCTCCTTCCCCCTCCTTGGTCCCCTGCCAGCCCCTCTGCCAGCCTGGCTAACATGAACAATGCCCCTTCCTACCCAAACCCAGCCGCAACCTTCTGAATTCTTTTATTCTGTGTTTAACTCTCTCTCCCAGCCCTTGCCTCCCTTCTATCTCATCATTTTCAAGTGCTTCTTCCCCTCAGCCCACCCGCATTTTCCTGCAGATCAAGGCACTTAATTGCCAAGCCAACCCAGTGCACAGAACTGGGAACTATTCAGAAAAATTGTCTGTACAATTCTAGGCTGATGCTCCTGCATGTTTATTCCTTTTCCCAGGGAAACATGTTTTATGACTGACACTCAGCCCTTTTTTGCTGCACATTCATACCCAGAGCTCCCGAGCACTTTGATGGGGCTTGAGCTGTGCAAACAATTTTATTGTCTAGTCATTTGTTCCCACAAACTTTGTCAGACAGGTCAACATTAATCTCTCCCTTTCACCGAGGTGGAAAGTTAGCTAGAGAAAGCATCATAAACTCGGGGAAGGCAGTGACAACACTTTCTGGGTTGGACTTTGAGAATTTGCAGCCACCCAGGTGTCTGAAGGTAGGGCATGGCCCAAATGTGCCCTCAAGTAACCTTCCAGCCCCAGGATTTAGATTCAGGCCAGCTGCCACTCTGGAAGTTGGGAGTACAAGTTGGAAAGGATATCCTGGGAAGGTCAACCAACAAGAGAATTTATATGTCCAAAGTGCAGGTTGGACATGAGTTAGGGTGAAGTTTGCTTGAGAAGTTGTTGTACACAGCTCTGGCTTCCTGATTTTTGGCACCCAAAACAGGAACTGGATTGCTCTACCATCAGCAGTCTATTGGCAGATTATCAGAGTTTAGTCAGCAGCCGCGCTGGAATTAGAAAAACAGCCTTCCCTAGAAAGATTTCCCTGTCAGAGACTCTGACAATAGGTCCCCCATCCAGAAAGATGCAGGGGGAGGGTGACTTCAAAAAAAAATGCTGGAGAGGTTTTAGAACAAGAACACAATTCTTTGAGCTCACTTATCCGAGACAGGACCCAGCTGAAGCGTAGGGATTTAGCGCTCCATTCCTGGTCTCGTATATATAAGTAAATAATTTCACCTACTGTTCGGCAATAAAGAATGCTTTAAATTTCAGCTTTTGCGATTTGTCAGTTTTTCACTACAGAACCTATTCACCCATCATTTGGGTCACAGCAGGGAATGGGGCAAGAGGTTCCAGGGAGAAGATGCTATCGTCATGTTCTCACCCCACTTTCCAGCAGGCGCTTATGTCTAATGTCCCCTCTTGGGCCCCCCAAAGCCTGCACCTGCCAGATAGCTCATCCACCCTTGGAAAGGTGGCACTGGAGAAGCCTTCTGTTGGGTAGTAGGATGGAGTAAAACCTTCCTCCTCCCTTCCCCAGGGACATAAGCCTCCCCTCCCCTGTGGCCTCTTGATAAATTAGACTTGGCCTTGCAGACCCCATCCCCAGGCCCCAGCCCCTCCAGCTCACAGCCACCCATGTCACCCTGCATACCTGTATATTTGCTGACCCCAGCCTCAGCAGCCACGTTTCTGAGTGCCAGAATGCCCTGAGAAAGGTCACTGGCCTCGGGGTCCATCTCGATGAGGGCATCGGGGCCCACATTACCGTAGGCATAATTGGCGATGTAGATAGAGTAGCGTCCAGAGCCCTGAGGAGTAAGGGAAGGAGTAATGAGCAGGTCCATCACTGGCTCATCCTGATCCTTTTCCCAGAAAGCAATTATTCCCCCTCCTTTCTTCGGACCACAGACAGCTCTTTCACAGGGTTGGGTTCTTCTCCCAGATCTGTTGTGCATGGCCCTGCAGGCTGTGCATGGCACCATTCCAGAGGTGTCTTTCACAAAAGCTACAGTGGACATGGCATTCTCCATCCCTCCCCCACCAGACTTGTACGACAAAACAGCCCTCCTGTTCCCTCTGTCCTGTTCCAGGAGAACACATCCCTCCATCTCCCCCATAATCACCTTTTTATAGACAATTTTCTAATGTGCCTCCCTCCAGCTGAGCTCTCGCCAGCTGCCAGCCAGGGTAGCTGCTCAATAAATATTTGCTGATTGATTGATCTACCAACTCCCATTATTCTCAGTCTTTCTGTCTCCCATTCAAGCTCACTCCAGCCAAGATGACAAGCAAATTCACACACACACACACACACACTTCTTCATTCCTGTGCTTAGGTAACACAACAGGCATAGAATTTCAGGGCCCTCCTTCCTTCTTCCATTGCCCTCTTTCCTCCCATATTGCTAGAAATAAGCATTATGTTGCATCTACCTTTACAACATTGTCTCAAATGTTTTTTTGCCTTTTGTCTCCAGGAGAAGCCCTGGGCACCAGCTTCTCTTTGCTGCAGTTATTCTCTTCTCTAAGCCAAAACACTCTTGATGTAAGATTCTTTTTGCCTGTAATTATAATGGTGTGATTTCTTCAATGGATGCCTCTGGGGAGCAACACCATTTCGGAATCATTTTTCTAGCTCTCTTCTCATCCTTTCCTCACTTCTCTCCAATTAACCAGATAGTAACTATTTCTTGAACTCATTATGCGCAAGCACTGTGCTCGTAGACAAAGCCCCTGTCCTTAGGTTGCTGATAGTCTAGTTTGAAAGGCAAGCCATAAACAGAAAATGAAACGAGGAACAGCTGAACTCAAGGCAACAGAAGTGTGTCGTTACCCCCCTCTTCTTGGCCCTCTTTGCTTCCTTCTATTTCTTATCCAATGGCCCGAGGTGTGGATCCTCATCTCCTCTAACTGGTCACTGACTTTATTATACTTTCTGTGGGATGATCTTCTTTGAGGAAGCTGATTAAGAGCCACTTGAATCTGTGTGATTTTGGGGGTGAGGTCAAGGAAGAAGGAGCTCAGGGTCTACTGGAGATGAAGTCACACCGACAATTTCACAATAATATGACAGAGAATAGGCACTGGACTTCCTGGGTGCATAGGGAGGGGTTTTCTGATGGTTACTTTTGTGTGTCATTTGCCTAGGGTATGGTGTACAGCTGTTTGGCCAAATGCTGGTCTAGATGTTGCTGTGAAGGTATTTGATACATGTGATTAACATCTGCAATCAGTTGACTTTAAGTAAAGGAGATTACTCTCAATATTATGGGTGGGCCTCATGCTATCTTGAAATGCTTAAGAGCAAAAAGCTGTGTTTAGCTAGAGACAAAGACATTCTGCCTCAAGCCAGCAACATCAACTCTTGTCTGAGTTTCCAGCTTGTCGGTCTGCCCTATGGAGTTTGGTCTTGCCAGCCCTGATAATTTCTTAATATAAGTATCTTTATATATATATACATATACATATACATATACACACATGTGCATACGGGCACACACGCACGCATCTGCTGTTGGTTCAGTTTCTCTGAAACTGACATGGGCTCTTGACCCAAAGGAAGGGCACCTACCCACGGGAAGTTCCGAAAAGATTTCCCAAGAGGAATCTCAGCAAAGTGAAGTGGAGGGGAGAGATGAGAATGAGAATAGTAGATGTAGAGAAACCCCAAGCAGTTCACTAAATGTTGCTAGAATGTAAACTACAAGGCAGGGAGTGTCAAGGGAGGAGCTGGTGGAAATCTGTTCCCCGAAGGAGTGTTCTATAAGGCTTTCCTGGTTATCTGAACCTCTATGCTGCTACCTGGGATCCAATCCTTCACAAACCTTGTTACACAAAGTAATGTCACCTGAGAGCATGTTAGAAACACAGCATCGCAGGCCCTAACCCAGATCTACTGAGTTAGAATCTGCATTTTAACAAGACACCCTTGTGGTCCTTGTGCAAAATCAAAGTTTGGGAGGCACTGCTCTACCACGCGGCTTCCTGACTGGGGAGCGTTTTGGGAGGCCCTTGCCAAGCACAGGTACTCGGTGCGTGAGTGTGTAATGATTGGCTGAAGAATGAATGAATGGGGCCACAAGGGAAAGAGCCCCTTCACTGTCACTGTTCCCAACTCTGCCACCTGTTGGATCTCATCAACAAAGGGACAATTAATCCCAAACGGACTAAAATGCACTCTGCTCGAAAGTAGGATATTTACAAAATTCAGTTATACCTTATTCCTTACTTCAATTTATTGGTTGTGTTAAAACTGATAAACATAGAGTGTTGCAGTTGTAGAAGACTGCAGATATGCACTTGTGCACTGGACTACACTAAGTCTGAGGCAGTAAGATGATCCCAGGAGAAGGGAGATGTTCCTGTAGCTTTTGGTCCCCAGCAGTGGTTCTCATGCCTTAGTGTCTATCAGAATCACCTGGAGGGCTTGTGGGGACAGATACTGGGTCCCATCCCTTAGTGCCTGGCAGGGCGGGGTGGGGGCCTGAGAATTTGCATTTCTAACAAGTTCCCAGGTGAAGCTGATGCTATTGGTTTGGGGACCACATGTGGAGAACTTTTGCCTTGGAGATATCAGCCTGACGGCCAGGCCAGCTCTGCCCCTAACTGGCTCTGTTGCTTGGGCAGGTTCCTCACCCTCTCCAGGCTGCATTGCATTAAATGGGGAGCATACTCCCCCTGCTTCCTGGAAGGGTTATTGAGAAGATGAAAAGAGACAACATATGTGAAAGGTCTTTGAAAAGATAAAAATGCTATATGAACATGAGGCATAATCATTATTGATCAATGAATTCTTCTTGTAAGAGATCAGCTTTGAGCTGGATCCAGAAAGGTGGGTGAGTGATGAGGCAGCTGAAGGTAAAGGGAAGGCAAGGTTGCCAGGTTTGGGGCACAGCATGAATGGGGGCTGGAAGGGGTGAGGAGGAGGACTAGAACTTGGCCGGGCTGAGACATTTACCTGGGGTATTGGCTCTCAGACTTTAGAGGCATCAGAATCACCTAGATGCTGATTCAATCAGCAACACAGATTGCTGAGCCCTACCTGCAGACTTTCTGATTCAGTAAGCTTGGGGTGGACCCGATAACTTATATTTCTAACAGTGCTGGTGCTGGTGCTGGTGGTGGGGGACCATACTTTGAGAACCACTGAGGAGGTGGACTAAAGGGCCCAGGTAGGGACAGAGGAAGGAGGTGCAGGGTGGATGCAGTAATAGAAACTGTGGTTAAATAGTTGTGTTTGATACCATTTCACCCAGAGGCAGGGTAGTAGATGGGTAAAAAGGCATCTCCTTCATTTCCAGGCTGGACTCAGAAAGCAACCCCACTCCTGGTGGCAGACAGACTGCGGGAGTTCCTTTTTCTTCTCTGAGGCTTGGGAAATGGCAGTCTGGCCTGGGCGGGGAGGGAGCAAGCTTTCAAGGGCCTGCCCACCATGCTGCAGTGCCAAGGTGCCTTTTTTTAGTTTAGTTTTGCCTTTCACATGGTGCCTTTGTCCTGTGGTTAAATGCGTTACTGTGCAGATGACCTTGTTAGGACAAAGAGAGGGGCCCTTTTTGATTAACCTTCATGTACCTCCTACCAGCTCTCTGAGAAGTTTCCCACCTTAACCCAGTGCAGAGAGCTTTGGTCCTAAATGAGTGAGATAGGAAGGCAAGAGGAGCCAGGGAGAGGCTCCCAGCTGTGACCAGGCTGGCATCTCCCAGACCCTCCCCACTCTTTGGGCCTGTTCACAGAGATGCCTCCCCATGCCCTCCCACCAGGCAGAAGTCCAGGTGGCACAAATTCAGGTCAGGGCTAAATGTGTCTTCACAGCCCAGCTTGGCTTCTCTTCCCAGCACCAGCTTGTTAAGAAATAAATATTTATACCTGGCACCTGCCTTCCCTGAAGGCCTGCGGGCCCCTGCTGTGAAGATTCACACAATCCCCAATCCCTATGGTGCCATCTCAATTCTGAAGTGAGCCAGCCCCCTTGCCCCTGCCCCTGAATGGGGCCAGGGATGCTCGCTGCGAAGCTGGGCAGCAGCTGGGTCCCTGATTTAGAGATGACTGTTTATAAAGCCAAGGAGGTGGGCAGCAGGAGAGCAGGTGACAGGAGGGATAAATCACCACTGCAGCAAGCCCCCCCCCCTCTGGCTGGGCTTGCTGAGACATAAGCCCTGGAGGCTGCCCCATAGGGCAGATGACTACAGCTGCTTCTGCTCCTCCCCACTTCGACCTTTCTCCTGCTTTTCTTGCCCATCCAATTTGGGTCAGGCCCCTTTGCATAGGGTGGACTAGCAGCGTGTGGAAGCGTTGATGAAGGTATTGAGGACCGAAGGCACTTGCACATTCAGGAAACCCTCCACCCACTCATGAATGCCTCTGCCATGCCTTCATTTGCCCCATAAATATTTATGTTGTGCCTTATGGCTCAATGCTTAGCATATAATAGGTGCTTAATAAATGTTGATTGAATAAGTGAATGAATGAATCAGCACAGAATCTAGCAGATTCTGATTCGTGTCCTGGCTGCACCACTGATCCATTTTGGGTCTTGAGGCAAGTCAGTGCTCCAAGCTGGGCCTCAGTTCCCTTCGTCTGTCCACTGGACACAATGACGCCAACACCTGGCCAGCTTCTTCCCTGGTTGCTGGAAGAGCCGCATGGGAGAAAGGATGTGAAGGAGCTTGGTTTATTGTAACTCATCCTAAAAGTCTTAGTTGTTAGTCGTTAGCACCTACCACGTGTAAGACACTGTGGGAGCTGTACCAGGCAATGCGGTGTTGGGCTCTGCCCTCAAGGGCCACCATTCTGTTAGGGAATCTCTGCAGGGTGGTGGCTCCTATCCTGGCTCTCACGTCACTGTGATGTGTTCACCACTTCTCTCCAGTCCTCCACCCTCCAGGCCCCCATGCACTCACCGTCCTGTCCACACAGGCTACAGAGCGCCCGGCAAAAAGGCTGGCCACACCACGAGCTACGTTGACCTCGTCACTCAGGATATCTTCCCACCGGTTATTGCGGAACTTGAACAGCTTGTCTGTGTACGTGGCCACCCCTGGAGAGAGGAGGAAAGGGAGGGTTGGCGGGGAGTTGGCCAGGGTCACAGGTTCTGGTCCCTGGGTGTGTCCTGTGGCACCTGCCACGAGGTGGCTGGGTGCCCCAGGTGGATGAAACATCGGCTGCAAGGAAGATCTCAGAACAAGGAGAGATTCCTTTCTCTTTGGGGGCACTTAAATATCTTCAGTTCAGAGAACAAACTCCGAGGCTTATGAGAATGCCCAGGCTGCAGGAGCCGGGGGAGAAAAACTAGGGCTACTGTGAATCTGGGATGACCCTCAACAGCCACATTTCACATTCTTCTGCATTGTGATCCTAAAACATCATAAAGAAAATCCTGAGACTGTCAATATTTAAGCATCCAAACACATCCCAGAATGTTCCTCCAGGAGCTGGCCCCTAAATTCTCTGTTGGGACGTAGGATGTGATTTTGGTCTCAGAAGAAATAGTTCTTGTTGGTGGGTAGGTCTCTAAGTTCAGCTGAGGGGCTGGGAGTTGAGCTCTGATAGGTATTACCTCCAGGAGAACAAGAAGGCAGCAGGGTCCACACTCAGTGGGGGCAAGGAGTTGTTCTTCCTAGAGCATGACCAGGGGTTTGAGCAGACTGGGGAGGCTTGTAGGCAGTGGTCTCCACCTCTTTCGGATTACCAACCCTTCGGGAATTGGATGGAGGCTAAGGACCCTCAGCTCAGGCAATTGCGCCTGTACGCCACACAACACATACCATTTAGAACCTCCGAAGTCCATACCTTCTGAAGGTCAATGAAAAGAAGCTTTGTTCTGGGGAAAATGGGGGAGAACTACTGGCAGCTGGTGACTCCAGCCCTTCCAGGGTACCACGAAGGCAGAGCCTCCCCACTCTGTCCCCCTTGTTTTACTCAATTTCAGACCTGGAACATTCACAGGACCCAACACGGTGAACACAGGGAGAGGAAGAGCAGCAGGAACCAGAGAAGGTGAACTTGAAGAAGAGTGGACTTGGGGACAGAACCCCAGAACTTGACTCTTTAGTTAGTCCAGGGTAGGGGTATGGGGGGGAGTGAGCTTAGCATGGTAAAATGGGCAGGAAGTCAGAATTTATAGACTAAGACAAGCCTGTGTCCTAATTCTACCTAGATTCCATTTCTAGGTTCTAGCTGTTTGACTTCGGGCAAATTGCTTAGCATCTCTAAGCCTCAGTTTTCCTATCTGTCAATGGGGAGCATAACTATGTTCAAGTCAGCACACAACAGTGGTAGCTATTATTAGACAGAAATGATTATTCCCGTTTTATAGATGAGATATTCTCTAAGGTCCTTCAGAGACATCAGCTGTGCGCTGCAGAGGTTTGCCGAGTGTCAGTGACTATTTTAGGATGTGTGAGAGTGAATGAGTGTGAGAGTGTGAGTGCATGTAGGGGATGGCAGTGTGTAAACCATGCCTCAGGATATCCCAGGAGAGGATAGGGTTTGGTCTCTGAGGCTCTTCTGAGACCCTGAGGACTCCGGGGAGCTGATGCATCACCTGTGGGTTGTGGGGTTGGCCTCAGGGATGCCCGCCAGACACTGGGTGGCTCGAGGCTGGAGCAGAGACATTCTGTCCCTGCCTGTTGTTCCTGGGGGAGCAGAGGCCCTGCCTGAAGGGTAAGTCCTTCTTGAGACCAGTGGGAGAAGCTGATCCAAGAGACCTGCAGGCCACTGCACGAGTGGAGGTTTGTTCTAAGGCCTGTTTCTGATGTGGCTTGGGTAGTGTGGTTTCACCCATGGGCGAAACTGAGAGGCGGGTCCTCAGTAAGAGAGGAGTGCCCAACCCAGACAGCCCTGAGCTCGCCACCAGCTAGCCAGGGGGTCTCTTGGAGCCTCTTCTGCAAGTGGTGGTTGTAACTGTGCCTCCTGTGCAGTGTCACTGTGGGAATTAAATGAGGAACTGCACATGGAGCCCTGGTTGAAGGCCAGGCACATGGGAGAACTCCCCGGCAGCCCCGCGCCACCACAGGTTCACAGCCCCTTACCTGAACCCTGTGGGGCCAGATAGATGTATTTAGAAATTTACATTTTTTGGGTTCATATTTTAGAAGGTAATGCAGTGCACATACCATTTATTACATAACACCCTAAGCAGGGACTTGGGGCAGCACCCCGTAATTGAACACATTAATATTTCTGCAGTGAAACATGAATATTCACACTAAAGTGGTACAAATACAGCCTATAACTAGCTCATACCAGCCCAGGACAGGTTTTGCTATCAATTGAGTTTCCCACAAACAGAAACAGCACTTGAGGCTTTTAGAGGTTTTTGGATTTCAGGACTGTGGGGAAGGGCCTCTGGGCCTAGACTGGCATCGTTGCTGCTGTGCTGGATTATTGCTGTGATCAGCAGGCAGCGGCAGCCTTATTGTCATTTCCTGATACCTGGAGGGGTTCCTGATTTCTGGAGGGGCTAGGGCATGCACCCCTAGCCCCTACTTCCGATGCTTCCAGGTCTCCAGCCGTGGCCAACAGTGACTTTTCCTTTCTTATCAAACCAGGGTCCCTTTAGACTGCATTTCCAGCTAACTTAGTCCCTTTCCTAAATGCCTTAGTTAAGTGCTACCAAGACAACAAACTGCTTTCCCTGATTTCTACAATGCTCTGATGTCACCCCTCTTTGGTGGGAGAAAGTGGTTGAGCCACTGAGCAACTACCTCTGCCACCCAAGAGGAGCATATGGGCCCGGGGGGCCTGGCCCCCCTCTGCTTGCCTTATTACCTCCAATTCCTCCCACACGCCAGGGCAACATTTCCCAAAGCGTGCTTTGTGGAACCCTGGTCTCCGTGAGCCACCTGCAGGAAGGATTCCATGGCCATATGGGTTTGGGAGAGACTTCATACTCTGTCCCCATTATGGAGATTCTCAATGGACATCAGTATACTAAAAGTTTTGAAAGTCCTGCAATGAATTACCTGTTTAATTTTATTTAATCCAGCCTTTCCCAACCCTGGATGGCCATGGAACTGTTTTTTAGAGATGACCTACTAGCATCCTGTGAACTAGCATTGTTCCTAGCAAAATGTTATCCCAGGGTAGTGATATCCAGTCAGGCTCGGGGCCTTGTGACCAGAGAAATTAAGGTGCCATGCAGTGTTGGCCTCTCCCGCCTTCCAGCTTCCTGGCTTCTGAGCTGACCACAGATGCCCAGAAGAATAAACTAATTAAGGTAAAATGTGCAACAGCGATGCAGGACCTTGTAGATCATAAATGGGAACGGCAAAATCAATGGCAGCCCTTCTGCAGGCAGAGGCCCAGAGGCCCGGGCGACAGGAAGGATGGGAGCCCATGATTTAGGAAGAGCAAATGCTCTGGCAGCTGCAACCTGGGTAATTAGGTGTGTCAGGAAGACAGATAAACAGCGAGCTGTGCGGGTCGATGGCACAGGCAATAAACACCCAGCACTGGCCCCTGGCCCATGTCAGCTTGTAATCCTGCCTTCTGGTTCCTTGTAGCCACACTCTGCCCTGAGGCCCCTCACCAAGTCAGGGAGCGGCTGCTCAGGAAGAGAGGCCACTAGGAGCAGGAGACAGGGGCTCTGCTGAGTCTCTGGGGGGAGGCTTTGAGCGCTGGGAGGGCCTGGGAGAAATAGGAAGGCAGTGGGGGACAGGGCAGGGGCTCTGGAGGTCGCTGCCCCTGTGAAAGGCACAGCTGAAGATTCCCAACCCTACCCTGCTTCTGGCATGTTGGCCATCAAAGGAGCTTCAGGTCTCAGAGTCCAGTGGAACTGCCAGTTGCTGCTAGGTGCCAGTAGGGAAGGCTCCTGTGCTCACTATGCCCTGCTTGGTGCCAGGCATTGTAGGAAGTCACAGGGAAGTAGGGGTTGCAGCCCCTGCCTTGGGGAGCTTACAGTCCACTCGACAACAGGAGGAATAGGGAGATGTCAAGGGGCAGTAGTAAAATTAATAATAACTAACGGTGTTGTGGTACTTTCCATATGCAAACGTTTACCCATTAGCCCTCTCACAACCCCAACACAAGAGGTGGGTACTATTTTCATACCCACTGTACTGATGAGATAAAGGGACTTGCCTGAGATCTTGAAGCTAGCAGAGCCCAGTGGGCAGGACAGGACGGCGCAAATAGGAAAAGCCACGAAATTGAGGTAGAAGAGCCCACAGAGGTCGCAGTGGTTAGGGAGGGCTTCCTGAAGGAGAGGCACCTGAACTGGGACTTAAAGGGTCACAGCATCCTTACGGAGCGCTTACTGCGGCCAGGTTCTGTATGAAGCACTTTTTTTATTTTTTAGCAACCGTTACCTCATCTAGTCCCCAGTGCCACCCTGGGAAGTGGTGTAGCCCCATTTTGCACATGGACAGTCTGCAGATGGAGACGTCGAGGAGTTAAGTCAACTGTCCAAGGCTCCAGACCTAGGAAGTGGTGGTGGATGGATTCAAACCTGGACTTTCTATCCAAAGGCTGTGCTTCATTTTTTTTTTTTTTTATATACCTGGCAATGGGGTTGCAGGATCAGATGGCAACCTGATCCTGCAACCCCATGATGGCTAGGTGGTTCCTAGCCTCCTGTGGAACCACCATGCTGCCCTCCAGGGGGCTGCACCTCTCAACTTCCCTACCAACAGTGAATAGGTACAGCTCTTTCTTCACATTTTCTCTACCACTTGTTTCTCTCTGTTCATTTTTAAACAGTTTTATTTCACATCATGCAATCCAACCCAAATCGGCACCATAATCTATATGAAGACATTTCCTTTTCTTCTGCAAAGAATCCACACTCCTACCCCATCCCCCACTTGTTGACATTTAGTTTCTGCATAATACCTTTGTTCCCTTCAGTGGAAGCATGTTACAATGTCACTGTTGACTATAGACCCTAGCTTACATTGATTGTACTTCATCCCCCCATACCATCCCAATTGCAACATCTTGTAATGTTGACATCATTTGTTCCCCCTCATGCAAAAATGTTTTTATATGTGCTTATTTTATCACCATCATTATCCACTCTAGGCATTCCTAAATTGTACCGTCTCAGTCTTCATCCTCTATCTTTCCTTCTGGTTTCAACACGTGCCTCCAGCCCTTCTCCCTCTAACATACTCACATTCAGCTTCATTCAGTGTCTTTATATTATTGTGCTACCATCAGATAGTATTGTGCTATCCATTTCTGAATTTTTACAATCAGTCCTGTTGCACAATCTGTATTCTTTCTGCACCAAATGCCCAATCTCTACCCTATTTCTATTTCCTGATAGTTTGTGTTCTTAACCTTAACTCTTCAAGTTTACTCATTAATGTTAGTTCATGTTAGTGAGACTATACAGTATTTGTCCTTTTGTTTCTGGCTAATTTCACTCCGCATAATGTCTTCAAGGTTCATCCATGTTGTTACATGCTTCATGACTTTATCTGTCTTACAGCTGTGTGATATTCTTTGGTATGTATATACCACAGTTTATTTAGCCACTCATCCATTGATGGACATTTGAGCCATTTCCATCTCTTGGCCATCGTAAATATTGCTGCTATAAACATCGGTGTGCAAATGTCCGTTTGTGTCCTTGCCTTCAGTTCCTCTGAACATATACCTAGTAATGGGATTGCTGGATGATATGGTAATTCTATACTTAGCTTCCTGAGGAACTGCCAAATTGCTTTCCAGAGCGGTTGAACCATTTTACATTCCCACCAACAGTGGATAAGTGTGCCTTTTTCTCCACATCATCCTTTCCAGCACTTGGCTGTTTTCTGTTTTTTCAATAACGGCCATTCTAGTGGGTGGGAGATGATAACTCATTGTGGTTTTGATTTGCATTTCACTAACAGCCAGTGAAGTTGAGCATCTTTTTATGTGCCTTTTAGCCATTTGTATTTCCTCTTCTGAAAAGTGTCTGTTTCTTCTACCCATATTTTCATTGGGTTGTTTGTCTTTTTGTTGCTGAGTTGAAGAATTTCCTTAAACATTCTGGATACTAAATCCTTACCTGATATGTGGTTTCCAAATATTGTCTCCCATTGCATACGCTGCCTTTTTACTTTCCTGACAAAGTTCTTTGATGCACAAAAATTTAATTTTGAGAAGATCCCATTTATCCATTTTCTTTTTCATTGCTCATGCTTTGCGTGTAAGGTCTAGGAAACCACCTCCTATTACAAGATTCATAAGATATTTCCCTACATTTCCTTCTAACAATTTTATGGTCATAACTCTAATGTTTAGGTCTTTGATCCATTTTGAGTTAATCTGTATATAGGGTGTGAGATATGGATCCTCTTTCATTCTTTTCCAAACACCATTTATTGAAGAGGCTGCTCTGTCCCAGGTGTGTTGGCTTGACTGCCTTATCGAAGATCAATTGTCCATAGATGAGAGGGCCTATTTCTGAACACTCAACTTGACTCCATTGGTCAGTATATCTATCTTTATGCCAGTGCCATGCTGTTTTGACCACCGTAGCTTCATCACATGCTTTAAAGTCAGATAGTGTGAGACCTCCTACTTCATTTTTCTGTCTTAAGATATTTTTAGCTATTCGGGGCACCCTGCCCTTACAAATAAATTTGGTTATTGTTTTTTCCATTTTTGCAAAGTAGGTTGCTTGGATTTTAATTGGTATTGCCTTGAATCTAAAAATCAATTTGGGTAGAATTGACATCTTAACAATTTTTAGTCTTCCAATCCATGAACACAGTTTTTCCTTCCATTTATTTAGGTCTTCCATTTCTTTTAGCAATTTCTTGTAGTTTTCTGTGTATAGGTCTTTTGTATTCTTAGTTAGATTTATTCCTAAATATTGGATTCTTTTGGTTGCTATTGTAAATGGAGTTTTCTTCTTGGTTTCCTCCTCAAATTGCTCATCACTAATGTATAGAAACAGTACCAATTTTTGGGTGTTGATCTTGTAACCTGCTACTTTGCTTTATTCATTTATTAGCTCTAGGAGTTTTGCTGTGGATTTTCTGGGGTTTTCGACATAGTATCAAGTCACATAAACAGTGAGAATTTTACTTCCTCCTTTCCAATTTGGATGCCTTTAATTTCTTTTTCTTGTCTACTTGCTCTGGTTAGAACTTCCAATACAATGTTGAATAATGGGTGACAGTGGGTATCCTTGTCTTGCGGTGTTTCTGAGCCCTGTACTCCGAGGCTTGGCCAGGCAGAGAGGGAGTGCTGGTTCTTAGTGGGCAGAATAGCATAGACAAAGGCGGGGGGCATCGAGTTTGCCTAGAGAGGAGAATTGGTGCTGGCGGAAGAGGAGAATCATAGAGGAGGAAGTGCCGGGGACAGCTGGGGAGGGTTGGGTGTGGTGGGCCAGAGCCAGTGGGCAGCCTACAAGGTGAACAATGTCTGAGGCAGATGTGTTGGGCCAGAGAGCAGGACACTGGCTTCAGACAGTCTGCATTTGAGGCGGTCACAAGGTGCACAAAAAGGCATGTTTGCAAGGCCACTGGCCATGCAGGATGGCAACTGGCAGAGTGATGGCTAGAGTGGGGGAAGAAGGGAAAGACTGGGCCAGAGACTGAGCCAGGGGGAGCGGGAGCACTTTCGGCATGAAGGAGGGAGAAGCAGCCACAGCAGAGTAGTCATCAGAGAAATAAAAACTGAGAAGTTTTGAGTCAAGGGAGACCAGGGCTTCAAGTGCAGTGGTGTCAATCGAGCAAACGGTCTTCAATTTAGGGTCCCATCAACCCCTCCACAGCCAGCTCTGCCTCCAGAGGGCGCCCTGGAGTCACTGGGAGGGCAAATTTGGACCATACAGGACTCTTCTAAGATCACTGGTCTGATTGCCTCTGGCCCCAGGGGCTGCCCAGCCTGGCAATGGCCTGACTCGTGATTAGGGTTGTGGCAAAGAGAAGAGTGAGCAGGAGCGCCGGGCGGGGTGGAGGGCTCAGCCTTCAACCTCATTCATAAGGGAAGGAGGTTACTATTGACAAGCAGGGTTGGGGAGGTAGCCAGCCTCACACCTTCCTCGGGGCAGGGGCTGGGGGATGGAATGGACCTTTCTATTTCTTATCTGTACGATGGGACGAGAATAGCCACTTATTCATCAGATTGCTATGAGTATTAAATTAGATAAGTATGAAAATAAATTTAATAAATAATAACTATATATCATCATCATCATCATCATCAACCAGGGCATTAGAGGGGATGACCAAAATTGGCTCAAAAGAGCAAATCCCAGAAGGCAAATGTGACATTAAATATGAAAAGCTTTACAAGACTTAGTAGGAAATCAGCAAAGCAGCACTGATCCCAAGGGAAGAAAGGGCTAGTTCAAGCAAAGGACATTTTAAAAAAAGAATGAACCCAGGCTCCCTGTGTCTCCCAACATAATTCCTGACCCCAGCCTTCCTTCCTCCAGCACCTGCCAGGTGCTTCATGCACATTAGCTTATTTAGCCCTCTCCATGGTCTTGCCAGGAAGATAGAGTCTTCCTTCTACAGGGAGAAATCAGTGCTCAGAGTGCTATGACATTTGCCTAAGGTTGCACAGCTGTTTTCAAGCTGTTGTTAATCCCTAAGCTTTAAGCTGAGCTCTTCTGACCGCAGAGACCTCTCACATGGCATTAAAGAGCTGGGATGGGGGGGGGGGGGGTAGGAGGGGAGCTCCCAAGGAAGTTCATTCGGTGTTAGGACCAAGGAAATGGTGTTTGGGAGTCCATACTCTTTATGGGGCTGCTTCGGTATCCTAACCCCATCCTTCTGCTGATTGGGTCACGTGGAATGGGGTGCAGAGGCTGGGGTCAGGGAGCCCAAGCAGTTTGTCTCAAACAGGCCCAGGCTGGGCCAGCTGAAAATCAGGACTTTACATCCAAGGGAAATGTGGTTGGGGGATCAGGAGATCCTAGGATCCATTTTAGGACGTAGGGGATCCTGGGAAAAGAGGGTCAAGACTAGGCAGTGCATGTCAGGCTTTACTAGGTACAGGAAGCCCCCAGAGATCCTGTTAGAATGGAGGCCCTGGTCCTGGAGCTCGGGCATCCATGTTTTTTTTTTTTTTTTTTTTAGAGAAGGAAGGAAGGATAGAAGGAAGGAAGAGAGGAAGAAAGGGAAACATCTTTTAAACATTTTCTTGTTTTATTGTATTTTGTTTCTCCGTTTTCGTTACATGGGCTGGGGCCGGGAATCGAACCGAGGTCCTCCGGCATAGCAGGCAAGCACTTTGCCCGCTGAGCCACCGCGGCCCGCCCGGGCATCCATGTTTTTGCAGACTTCCAGCCGCGGCCAACACTGCGGGCCCACGGGTCACACTCGGAGTAGCAAGGTCTAGGGTACCCGGATGCAGCTGGAACCATCCTGAGGGAGGGAGCTGCTGGACAAGGGGTGCTTCTTTCAAGAGCAGGAGGTTCGTCTGCTATGCAGGCAGAAGCTGGGAGCATCACCTGCCCCGAATCCCCTTTCTTCTTCCTGGAGCAGTGACTGACGCCTCCTTTCTGAGAGGTTACAAAAGCCCCTGCTGGAGCCCTCCTTCTATGTGACACAGAGCTCAGAAACCATAAAGAAAAGATTGATAAATCCAGGTTCATAAAAATCAAAATTTTCCACATTGCAAAACCCACTGTGGGCAGAGGCAAAAGAAAAATGACAAAGAAGGGAAAACTATTTGCAAGTTGTATTACAGACAAAGGGCTAATTCTCCTAATTTATAAAGAGTTGTTATAAATCAATAAGAAAAAGACCAATGATCAATAGGAAAAATGGGCAAAGGCTATGAATAGACAAGAGACTCAAATATATAAAAATATGCTCAGCCTTATTCATTACAAGAAAAAATGAAAATTAAAACTATACTTAGATACCAATTTTTTACCTCTCAGTTTGACAAATATTAAAAAAATAGACGATCCCTTGTGTTGTTAGAGTTTTGGGAAATACTTCCATTCACGGCTAATGGGAATGTAATTAGTAAATAGTAATTAGCAATGCCTATAAAATCTACAAAAGTTTAGTTCTTCAATGCAGCAGTTCTATGGATTTCTTTGTATCTTATAGTTATGCCTGCAATTGTGGAAAATGGCATAGCTGTATAAGCATCTTCATTTTGTGGCACTGTTTGTAATAGCAAAAGACTGTAAGCAATTTAAGCATTGGTCAATAGAGATTAAGTTAATGGCAAATCTATGCAATGGAGTACTATACAGCCATAAAAAGAATCAGAAAGCCCTCTGTTTACTGCCATGAAATCATATCCAATGAACCACAAGTAGAGTACACTACTGTTTGGGTAGAAAGTGTTGGGGTGTATGTTCTTTTAACAATGTCCCACACATAGCAGATCATCAGTTTTGTCGAACTGAATAAAATGACAAGGCTGGTGGTGGGGTTCACCGTTCACCCCAATCCACCCAGTACCCACGTTCCCATCACTCCGGGCCCGGTCACATGGGCGGGTGAGCTCAGATATGTGCAATGAAGCAGGGAGGGAGGACTGGCCAGGAACTGCAGTGTGTCCTGGCTTCCTGGATGTGGAGGGAGGCTCTGGGACCTGTCTTTGTCCTCCACCCTTTCCCATCCGGCTCCACTGGGTAGCATTGCCTGGTTGCCTAGTCCAGGCCTTCTTGTGATTATGGTAAATCTTCCTCCTTCCCCTCTCCCTTATCTTTTCAATTTTTACCCCATGATTCACGCCTGGTGGATACTTAACCTGGGTGGTGTCTTGTTTATCCTACAGTCCTTTTCTCTTTCTGCTCCTGGAGTCTCCTTTCCCATGGGACAGGAGGGAGGCCTGTGGCTCCTCTGCCCAGGACACTGAAGGCTCTGGTTTCTTCATAGCCATGGAATTAGAATAGCTATTGTTCAGAGAGTGCTCATTACATCCTAGGTGCTGCAATACCTGCTTTTCACCTGTTATCTCAGTGATGCGTTCTAAGTAGTTATTAGATGCTTACAAGGTGACGCAGCAGTGAGCAGCACGACGTTTCTACCCTCATGGAGTTTAGGCTCTAGTCGAAGAGCTGGACAGCGGACAAATAGATAACACATCATCGGACAGTTGGTGAGTGCCAAGGAGAAAAATCAAGCAAGGTAAGGGCGTAGGGAACAAGGGGGTGTGAGTTTAGAGAAGGTGTTCAGGGAAGACCTCATCTGGGAGGGGCCTGAGAGAAGGGAAGGAGAGGGAACAAGAACAGCATTCAAGGCAGAGGAAATGGCAAGTATGAAGGCCTCAGGTGGGACTGTGTGAGCAAGAGGGAGAGTGGCGGGAAGGAGTCCAGAAAGGTCACCTGGATCACAGCAGGAAGGAAGCTTTAGATGACGGGATATTGTTGACAGAGATGTTAGAGGGTGTTGCGCTTATGAAATTAGGATTTTTCCTGTTCTACAGATGAGGGAGTTGAGGCTGAGAGAGATCAAGTCATTGCCCAAGGTCACCTGTAAGGGACAGATCCTTGGTTGGTTCAAATCGAGTCCCTCAGGATACTGCCAGGATGCAGGTCTCAGCCCTCTTCCAGGAACACCAGTGCTGACACCCCCAAGGCTGGCTTGGGGAGGGGAGAGGGCCCACCCTTCCGTAGGCCCCTCCAGTGCCCCAGCACAGGCTGAAGGAGTCCCTACACAAAAGCTGTGGGCAGGCCTGGTCTCACAGGAGGCTCCTGGAGAAGATCTAAGGTTCCCCGCGGTGGGCAGGGTGGTAATGGTTGAGTGCCGTGCCAGCTGGACCCAGGGGAAGCGCTGATGCGGCACAAATGTCCCGGCTCCACACCCCACCCACTGTCAATGAATCAATTGAATCACTCAACTGAAAAATTAACTGAAACCCACAGACATCCCTCAAACCCAGAGAAGGTCACCGGGAGGTGCCAGGCTGGGGCTGCTGGGCACTGTGTTTCTGAACCCAGCCTCTTCCAGGTGAACGCCTGTGTCCTCCATCCTGGGAAGCCCAGGACCCTGCCTGGGGGCTCCATTTCGCCTGCCTCTCCTTGTCTTCCTTTTATTGACAAACCTTGTCTGCTGATGCAGATGGTTCATGACCAGTCTCTTCTTTCTGGGACTTATTTAGCAAGTTTTAATGGAGCTGTTGGGTTGTTCTAGGGTCTGGCTGGGACCAGAGGGAGATACAAGATGACTAATACTAGGACTTTGCCCTCAAGGAGCTTAGAGTCCAGGGGGCAGGGAAAGAGGTGTCAGATACCTAGAAATATAAGGCCAAGTTGGAATAGAGCGTAAACTTCATGAGGGCATGAATTTTGCCTGTTTTAGTCACCGAAGAATTCTCAGTATCTAGAATAGTGACCAGCACATAGTAGGTACTCAATAAATGTTTGCTGAATGAATCAATATACTAATGAATGAATGGGGCAGTTGTTGGGCTGAGTATGGAATGAATATAACCCTGGGGCAGGTGGTCTTCAACCTCAGTTGCACATGGGAATCACCTGGGGAGCTTTAAATTCTGATGCTGGGTTCTACTCCGTCAGAGATACTGATTGGCTGGACTGGGGGTGCAGCTTGGGAATTGGGGTGCTCAAAGCTCCCCTAGTGATTCTACTATGCAGCCCGGGCCCAGAACCACTGCTCAAGGATTTACAAGGGAATGCGCAAATAGGAAGCACGTGCATGTGTGCGTGAATGTGTGTTTGTGTGCGTGTGTGCATGCACATGCGCATGCTTCTGTTGCTTCAGAGTCACCTGATGGTCCCATCCAGGTGCTCTATCCTTGGTGGATAGATGGGAGAGTTGTCCCCTTCCTCCGGCATCCTGCCTGCCAAACCCATATTGAGCATCCCTCCACCACAGTTTTCCATTTCGGCTTTCTTGCTCTCCAGCAACTTCCTCGGACCTCATCCTTCCACAGTGTACTCATCCCTTGATGCTGCACCCTCCCTGACCTTGCCCCACATTAAAGAGTTGATCAGCTCATCAATTAATTTTGCCCTAATCCAATCTTGGCTTGACTGGAGAGAGGGCAGTAAATCCAGCTGGGTAATCATGCCCTGATATTTGTGTAGGGATAATTACTATCTCTCAGGCCTCACTTGGTGGCAAGATGAGATGAAAACCCATAAAACACCACTTGGGGCTGTGGCTCATTGTTTCCTGGCTGCACAAAGTTGGCGGCCAGCCAGTTAGCACTGCCCGCCCCTGCCCCTGGCACAGGCCCCAACCTCTTCCCCTCCCATTCATACAACTGGCAGGCCTTCACATCAGGAGCAGCGTGGGCTCGACAACCAGTAGGGGCACCACTGTGGGCTGAAGGGGAAGCCAGTGTGTGAGTGGGGGCAGGCAGGGAAGGTGGTCTCCATAACCTGGCCATCGCCTGCCTCAGGTGAGTGAGAAGGTCTAGGATGGTGAAGATGCAGGTCTGACTAGCAAGATTTCATCCAGACCTGACCCAAGAAGCTGCTGCCATGGTGGGGAGTCCAGATCGTGTCCAACCTGGCCCCACCGGGACGTGAGGCCCTGCCTCTCCTGCTGGACACCATGGCCAGGGAGCTCCCCACAGCTGCGACAGCTCCACAGGGCAGAGGTTAGGCCCAGCAGGATGTGCAGGAGTCAGGGGCATGGAAACACTTCCAACTGCAATCCCAAGAATACTGACACCCCACTCTGAGCCAGACTCTCTTCTCCACCCTGGAGACACAAGGTTGAATAAGGCTGTAGAGCATCTAATTTTTAAAGGTTGGATCTAGAGTCAGACCCCTGGGTTTGAATCCTGGGATTCCGAAGCTGTGTGGCCTTGGACAAGTCACATAACCTTTTTTGTACCTTAGTTACTGCACAATTGTAGGGTGGGATCTACCAGATCCTACAACAGAGCTGTTGTGAGGCTTCAATGAGATACCTAACGCAAAGCGCTTAGATCAGGGCCTGGAGTATAGCAGGTGCTACTGAAGCTATTTTCATCCTTATTATTATCGTGACTTCTAACATGATTCCTCAGCCACTCCTTAGTGTCTAGGGCCTCGCTACCCAGCATGTGGTCCCTGGACCCCCGTCGTCTTCATGGCCTGGGAGCTCGCTACGCAAGTTCTGGGCTCCACCTCAGACTTGCTAAGTCGAAGTCTGCACTTACAGAAGACCCCCAGGTGACTCGCATGCACATTTCAGTTCCCGAGGTGCCGGGCTGGGCAAGCCTCCACGGACTCAGGGTCTGTCTTCTTCAAAGCTGGATTCCCCAGATGTAGGCGCTTGGCAAGAATTTGTGGAATGCATAAATATATAAATGAGCTCAGCTAAGGGGCTTGAATTTATCCTATAAGCTGTGGGGGGCCATTGAAGGGCTTCAAAGCCTCTTGGCAAGGTCCCCTCTTGGCAAGGTGATTCCAGGGGACAGCGTGGTGGCCGTGGCCGTGGTCCAGGTGGAAGTCAGGGGCACCTGAGCCGTGGCGGGAGTGGGATGGAGAGGAGGGAGGGCTTAGGAGGACTCGGGGCTGTCCCGCTGGGGGTGACGAAGACATGAACTCTAAGGGGGAGGACTGGTTTCTCTGTTCACCCCTCCATTCCTAGGCCCAGAGTCCGGGAGAGGAGGACTCCCAGCTTCACACACGAGAAGGAAGGGCCACCCCCGGGGCTCTGCCTGGGGGGTGGAGAGGCAGTGGGCAGAGCCTGAGGAGGACCCCCAGGGCCCTCCCCCCAGGTGGTACTGGGCGGAAGAAGGTGGGAAGCAGGGCGAGGGGGCCCGCGGCGCCGACTCCTTACCAGAGAAGGCATTATTGGTGTTGAGGAAGTAGATCTCCTCCCGGCCATCCCCGTCGATGTCGCAGGCTGTGACCCCGATGGCGTTCCCCTGCCTGTCCCGCAGCGCGTAGTAGGGCGAGCTGCGCTCATCCACGGCGATGTTCACCAGCCGCTTCTGGACCCGGTCGTACTTCAGAACCAGGTTGGGGCCATTGTACCTAGAGGAGGAAGGGGATGTTGGGGACAAGCCGCTTGGCACACCCAGTTCTGCCCCGCCAGAGCAGTGGGCGCGGAGTCCTGGGCACTCCGGGGGGCCATTCCTCGGCGCATTACTGGGATCGCTCACCAGCCTTGCCTTGGGGTTCCCTGGGTGATGGATGAGTGTTCCCGAATCAGATTTCGGCCTAGGCAAAGTGAGTCATCTGGGCCCTTGTGGGACACAACATAAGGAGCAGGGTGGTGGAGGGGAGTGGGCAGCCAGTGATGTCCTTCCCGCAGGCTTTGCTGAAGATCACAAAAGCCTCCCTCACACCTATCCTTCCTATTTCAATGGAAAAGTCTCTTTCACCTTCATGCCCTCATTCATTTAAATGGAACAATGATCAAGTGAAGTAGGTGTGAGAGGCATTTTACTAACCCATTTTATGGATGAGATTCATCAGGGAAACTAAGGCGCAGAGACGTTATCTGCCCTTACAAACTCACACAGCTAGTAGGTGTCAGGAGCTGGAACTTGAATCCTAGCCCTTTCTACTGTCCCTAGAGACCTTTTGCTCCCAGGGGAGCGCAAACTTTTGCTGTTGAGGTTTGGAATGTCTCTTATGGCAGACGGTCCTGGCATTTAAATGGAAGGTATGAAATAAAGATCTCATATGGGGGAGTATGAACATGTAAAGTTATTATGCGGGCCTGTTGGATTTTATTAGGCTGTCCCCTCAAGGAGCTTGAAACCAAAGGTTAAAGTGCTCATCAGTCTCAGCACCCACAGCTCTTCCCCTCACTCGCTCCCCTCCAGCTTCACCGAAGCCCCCAGGCATACTCTTGCCTCGCCAGCTCTGCCCTTGTTGCCTTCGCGGGGGCTGCTTTTCCCCGGATATCCCCCCGCTCATTCCTTCACCCCCTTAGGTCCTTGCTCAACGGTTTCTTCTTGACCGCTACCAGCACCCGGATTCCTTATCCCCCACCCTGCTGTCTCCCCATGACTTCTACAGCCGGCGGATAACCTTCTACCTTGTTGCTCTGTTCGTTGTCTGATCCCGCTACAATGTCAGCTCCACGGGGGTAGAGCTGTGTGTCTGTTTCGATCTTTGGTGCCTAGAACAGTGCCTGGCACAAGTAGATGCTCAATAAATATTTGTTGAATGATCGAATGAATGAAACCTCAAAGCTCACTTCTGAGTCATAAAGGCTTAGACGCCCCATGGCTGATTTCTTCCCATAGCCTTTTCCATCTGGAGAAATTGAGGGCCCCACAGGAAAGCGACTTGCCCAAGGTCACCCCTGAGCAACATAGCCACAAACTGAGGGCATCCTCCCACCTCCCAGGAACATCAGCTTGCCAGGCTCTCCTAGGGACCTGGCCAACCCCCCATCCACTTAGTCTCCCATCTTTTGCCTTTGTTTCAACCAATGTGTGAATATCCTATGTGAGGTTCAGCTGTGGGTCTCTGGGGGGGTCCCCAGCTGAGCACACTTAGGGGAGGGTGGAGGAACTCTCCAAGGGCTTTGAGAGAAATCACGTCTTGCTTTCCTGAAACAGATCCAACTTGGCCCTCTCTTTGTTACCAAGAAAGCAGAGCTGGTGGAGTTTGGGGGATACTGAACAACTGGCTGGGTGCCACTCCTGGCACCCAGAGTGTGTGAAAGGGGAGATGGGAACTCAGTAGGGGCTGAGTCAGTCACCTGGTGATGGAAGGTCATGCTTTAGACACCTTGACAAAGAACGTCTGAGGGCTACATATTTAGGATGCAACATGACCTATGGAGACTTGTCCAGGCAGGAGAGACAGAACACTTGGGTTTCAGCGCTGTCAGCAGCTTGCTCCAGCCCTCAGGGGCTGCAAGTGCCTCCTGAGCACTAAACACTGGTCCTGAGATCCTTGAGGTCTTCTATTTCTACTGTTTATATTCCTAATAAAACGACCATCTTCATCAAATGCTTTGCCATGTTAAAAGCACTTCCATATACATTATCCACTTGAGCCCCACATCATCCCAGAAAGAAGGTAGGTGAGGCACTTTTCTAGAAAAGGAAACCAAGGGTCACAGAGGCAAAGTGAGCAGCCCAAGGTTACAAAGCTCATAAGAGACAGCGCTGGGCCTCTTCCTTATCTCTTGGGTCCAAAATATTCTTCCCACTCTGCCTATGATGCCAACACTCTCAGTGCTGTGCCTCACTTCCTGGCAGCCTCCCCCAAAGTAGTGACTGAGAGAAACACCCAAGAGCTTCATGTTAACAATGGAGGTAAAGATAATCCTACATTTCTTCAGTGCTTTGCAATTTACAAAGTACTTTCGTATCCTTAATCTCATTTGCTTCTCAGTCCTGTCTCTGCCAGAGATGAGTCTTGTGACCTTGGGCTGGTCGGTTCTCTTCTCTAAGCTCTGGATTTCTCCTCTGTGAAAGTGAGAGTTGTACTAAGTCAGGTGTTTGCAAAAGGTGTGGGCGACTTGTGGCCGTGGGGGATGGGCCTCTGGGTCCTCCCCTCTCCGTTTCAAGCAGAGCATTCCTCTGTAGATGCATTTTATTTTAGGCAACCTATTCCATAAAATGTTCTTTGAACAAAGGATGTCAGAACCTAAGTTTTAAAAGCCACTAGACCAGAAGCTCTGGGAGAGCCCTTCTTGGTCTATCTCTCTGGGCCCATGAGTCTAACACAAACCCTCTGAGGTGGGCAGGGCAGGTGTGTTCTCCCCCAGGCTAAGGCTGAGGAGCCACCATATAAAGCTCAGCATTGATACACCCTCCCCCTGTCCCTTTGATCTCCCAGAATGTCTGTACCATCCCCTGGAGTCGGTTCTAGTGGGAGGTGAGAGGCCATGGCCTTCCCCTTTTTTGGAAGCTAATCCTTTCACCCTTAATCTGGTTGGTCACCCTGATCTAGGGGGCAGGGAGCACATAAGGTCACAGCTTCTTATGGGTGGTGGCCCTGGGGAAGCAGATAGCACTGGATTGTCTCTTCTTTGATGAATCAGGGGCTGCTAGTTTCAGAGCCTCCCTAGGGGAATTGTGGGGTGGGGTTCCTAGGCTGTGCTGAATTCCTCAATCTGTCATAGGGTGAACACGTGCCACAGAGGCCTCCCCAAACCTGGTGACCTGGTGACTTCCCACCCTAGGCACTACAGACATGAAGCCAGGCCAACAGCACCTGCATTAGAGTTCCTGACAACCTGTGGAGCAAGGCCAAGGGAATGGAAGGCTGGGGCAGTGTACAGAGTAGCTACCTCTTCCCTCCACCCAGACTGCCCTTTTCTAGGTCTGCTGAGCTGACAGCTGGAGTCGCTTACCATCTGCCCCCCGGGGAGCCAACCTAATCCCCGCCTCCTCTGCACAGAGTCAGCGCTCTTGGTTGGGTCCTTACCATCCCCTGAATGTGCCTTGCCCTTTTCAGCTTCAATGACTTTGCTCAGCTGCAGCCACCCCCTCCTACAGGGAATGTTCTTCCACCTCCAATCTCAGGCTGTTAACCACCCTCCCAACCTCCCATGAAGCTAGCCCTGATTGTCCTGGTTAGATGTGACCTTCTCTTCTCTGGATACCCACAGTGCTTTTTCATTTTTTTATTTTTTTAACATGGACAGGCACCGGGCATCGAACCCCGGGTCCTCTGGCATCGCAGGCAAACATTCCTGACTGCTGAGCCACCCTGGCCCGCCCCCCACAGTGTTTTGTACCTCTCATTCCTGCTGTGGGCGGGGTCGTTTGTGTTTCAACACAACTTCTTTCACTAAAACGCATGCTTCCTGAGCCCAAGAAGCATGTGGATGTATCTTCATATATTCCTTGCCTAAAGCAATGCTTTGCAAAGGGTAGGTGCTTAATAAGTGTCTACTCAATGCTAGAATGGGTGAGCGAGTGAATGAATGAATAAAAATATTGTAGTCAACATCAGTAGGGCAGTCCCCATGTGCTGAGGACTGCTGTAAGCACTTCACACCCATTATCTCATTTCTTGTAACAATTCCCTGATGAAGGTCATATTTGTCTCTCATTTTATAGGGAGGTTAGGTGACTTGCCCATGGTCAACCTGTCCATCCAGAGATTGTTGGGCATTTCTAGAAGTTCAAGAGGCTTTGGGGTTCAATTAAACAAAGTCAGCAAGTGGAGAGTGTCCCTGAAAAAGCAGCTGGTACTTCATAATATTAAAGGATGGGCCAGTGGGCAGAGGGGATGGGCTTGGGGACCGCTGTAAAGTCCGCCTGAGAGACATCAGTGTGGGCACAAGTGATAGTTGCTGTGTGTGCATCTACTTTCAACTATGTTGATGCACGTCCAGGGTCAGCCAGGCCAGGGTCCACTTCTGGGGAAGAGGGGGCTTTGGGCTGAGGCCAAGAGCGGTCTGGTGCTGGCGTCCTGAACCTGCCACTTCCCGGCTCTGACCTTGAACTTGTCTCTTAATTCCTCTAAACTTCTGCTTCCCCATCTGTAACTCAGGCTGCTATATATCTCACAGGCTGAGAGAATGTGTGAGAGAGAGTGTGTGACAACACTGGGTAAACTGTGAAGAGTTACACAATTACAAGTTCTCATCATTATTTTAAAGACCCCTAGGCACCACCTCCACCGATAATTTCTGATAGTTTCCAAACATGCTTTTTCTTACCCCTAAAAAAAAATCCCACCCTTGCTCTCTCATCTTCTGCGGACATATTTCTTTATTCTTCCTTATAACCAAATTTCTCAAAAAGAGCTATCTTCATGAGCTGTCTCCACTCTCCCACCTCCCCCTTACCCCGAACCAATCCACCCTCTGCCCCCAAAGCTGCTCCTGTTACTGTCATAGGCAGCTTGTAGGTGGCCACGTCTGGGGCCTTGCTGTCCTCCTGTCTTGGTCACTCAGCTGTATGTGGCCCAGTTGCCCACTGCTCATCCACCACTTCCTTGTAAGATCTTCTTTTGCCTGCTAGGATGCCACCCTGCCCCCTCTCTGGCATCCCTTCCTCTTTCTCTTTGCAGGTCCCTCCTTCCATGAGCCCTCTTGATTTGGAAGGCCCAGGCCTGGTCCGGAAACTTCTTCTCTTCTCTCTCTCCCTGACTGATGACTCACAATTTTATAATTCCACCCCCAACCCCCAGTCCGAGCTCAGACAACCTGGCATCTCCCTTACACATCCCACAGCTTTCTTGGACAGAGTATGTCCAACATGGAAAACCCACCCAGCCCCAAAGTACAAAAGCCAGAAACCTGGCCCCAACCTTTGTTCTCCTTCTCTCATTTTCCAGCCAATCTTGTCATTCTACCATAAAAAGTGTCTTTCAAATCCTTCCTCTTCTTTCCTCCCCAGCGGCTACCATCTCTGTTTCCTCGCTTGTCCCCTCCAATCTAATTCCCCCCCAATATCATCAGAGTCATCGTTTTAACATATAAGTCACATCATGCCACTCTTCTGCGTTTAGCGGCTTCCCAAGGTGATGGAATGAAACCCAGACCCTTACTCCACACAGCCTGAAGCCAGGCTCGGTGGTCTCCTCCCTCCTGACTGGCCTCCTCCACCTACACTAGTCTCCTCTGGGCTCCTAACAGTCCAGCAGGCTTGTCCCCAGCCCAGGGCCCACTTGGGGCTCTCTCTGTCTAGAACACTCTCCCACCACTCCCCTCCTGCTCTGCCTTGAATGGCTCCTCCCAATCTCACCTTTAAAGGCACCTTCCCCTCATCACTATTCCAATCACTACATCCACTTGCTACCCTTGTTCATTTATTTATTTATTGCCGATTTTCTTCATTAAGCCATAAGCACCATGAGGGCAATGCCTATCTCTGTCTACCCATTATCTAGTACAGAGTGAGCCCTCAATAAATATTTCTAGAGTGAAAGAAAAAGAAGGGGCCTGTAGAAGGTACAAGATGGTCACTAGGTGGCATAAAGCCAATGGAGCCATCAGGCTCTTGTCTGCTCTTTCACCCTCTGCTTTCATGGATTCCCCAGAGATAGATGCAAACGTAGTTATGACAAAGAGGATACCATGAGCTGTTGTCCTGGGTAAGGGTGAGAGAGAATTACAACATGTCGTGGATAGATAAAGAGGACATTGTTTTCTATTGGGAATCATTAGCCCATGTGAAAAACAATCAGACAGTCACATAAGGGGAAGCAAAATAAAAAGATGCAACGATTATCGAGTACCTACTATACACCAGATACTGCGCTAAGTCATTCACATTTATTTCATTTTACATAAATAGCGAAAAATTTGTTCAATTTGAAAGATATATAAAATATGCTGTTTAGAAAACTAAGAACAAGATAATTATAGCCTTCTTATTAAAAAAGGAAAATTATGAAAAGTACATATCTATTCAACAACATTATGCAGCAGGGAGAGAGGCGGGGCAGAAAGAAGAGACAGATGTATATATACACAAGGAATGGGAGATAGAGACACACAAAACTATGCAAACATGGAAATGAGGGACAACGGGGCCTATAAGCGCAGACAGAAAACACACATGTAAATGCAGATGAAGAGGCTGATCCCCATAAAAACAGAGACACAGGTAAAGGGAACATGCAGACCTACAGAGACAGATGGAGAGACCCTTTCTGCTCCAAGACACAAAGTCATGGGAATATCAACACTGATGCCAAGATATCATCATCGAGAGCCAGGACCATCTCGAGGTCATCCAAGATATTTCCTCTGAAGATTTTTAAAGATGTTCTGTATTTCCAAAACTACAGGCATAAAGGAGCCCATCATTTCTTGGTTATTTTCAATACCTTCATTTTATAGATAAAGAAACTGAGTTTCAGAAGATGTGATTTTCTGAAAACCAAACAGCTAATCATTAGATAAAATAAACTGAGAGACAAACTTCGCCCTTGGTCTAAAACAGGGGTCAGCAAAGTGGTTGGCCCTGCTGCCTGTTTTTGTGAGTAAAGTTTTACTGGAACACAGCCATGCTCATTCACTTATTGTTGTTTTTGGCTGTTTTTCACACCCTAATGGCAAAGTTGAGTAGTTGCAGCAGACACTGTATGGTCTGTAAAGCCCCCCACTAATTCACTCTCTAGTTCTTTACAGGAAAAGATTGCCAACCCCTAAAGCGTTGTGTTATATTACAGGAATATTACAATACAAGTCTTAAATGAGCATTATCATAACAGAACAAGATATTAGAATAAGGCTTATTATTAAAAGTTAATCTGGGTTCAGTCCTTGGGAATATACTGTTTTCTGAAACAAGGATAGGCTGAAAGTAAAGAAGATTTTATGTCTTAGGATGGAGATCGTGAGGCAAGATAACCTGGTGGCGGGGAGGGAAACAGATGGAGAAGAGTTGCTTAAAAGAGCACTGTTCTATATAGGAGGGTTTATCTAAGGCTAAGAAATAAGTAAGAACAGGTGCACGCTAAGTGAACTAAGTGGTAAAGGGGGGAGGGAGGTAGATGTTCTCCAAAGACGGCTGCCATGATTTCCTTACTTCTCTGGATGCATGGGTTGCTTTACCATAAGGAGGTGGAGTCTGATTACCTTGTAACTGAGGAAGCCCAAGCCAGCCCCACGGAGAGGCCCTGTGGCGGAGAACCGAGACTCCGGACACGTGCGTGAGCTCGGTCCAGCCAGCAGCTGAGTGCAGCCAAGTGGGTGACCCTCACAGGCTCATGCACGTGGAACCACTCACCTGGACCCTGCCCGAATTCCTGAGCTAGAGAATTGTGAGAAATATATATTTTTAAGCCACTGAGATTTTGGTAAAGGAAGTAGAAAATGATGACCATCTCAGACCAAAGGAGGAGAGGAATTCATCCCTGGAACACAGGGGGAAGGACCATTCAGTCAGTGGACTTCTCTAGGGTAGCCATTTAAATTCACAGAGCAGGTTTCCCCAAGGGAAGCTTGGATATAGTGGGGTTGGAACCTGGATCTCAGACTATCTGAGGACTGGCGCAGAGTCTGAAGGTGGAAGGGTAATATGGAATCCAGGGAACCTTGTTTTTCGATACCTCTTTCTTCTTTCCTTTCTAGCCATATTTCCCATTTTAAATGCACAACATTGAGCATAGATCATTTCTTTGAAACTGTGTGTAATGTTCTTTTTTCCTTTTTTACATATTCAATTCTTTGGAAGCTACTGAAGTTAAATTGGACCAGAAAGCATATGGGAAGGGATGCAAACAGGGGATTCACAGATTGTGCTCTGGAATAGGGCATAACCAGAGGCCAGGAATTAGTTTAAAAGAATGGAGGCTTTGATAATGGGAAGGTTCTGGACCTGATGAGAAATCTGGGACTGCGACTGCAGGGGGAGTAAACTGGATAAGGACATCCCAGGGAAAAAACAACAGATTTGATTCTGAATTAGAAGCTGACCTGAGAGGAGAAAACCCCATAGAGTGCTCTGTGGGAGCACGTATATGGCTTTAAGATGAAGATGAACTTTTTGTCCGAAGGGGTGGATGGCTTTTCAAGAAAGGGATGTTTGGTACCACAGGTCAGAATCATCTGCAGTGGTGAGTATCTGTGTTCTTTAGTATCCCCACACAGACTGATTGATTTATGCCTTACTCTAAAAAAGATCTATGCTCAGCATGCACTTGGTGCCTTTGGAATTTCTTATATTTTGATGAACATAGAAGATAGAAACTGTCATATGCAGCTCTATTCCCCACCATGCGTAGGACAATGCCAGGAAAGAGCAGGGGCTCAGCCGTGTTTGTTTATGACAAGGATGACGATGGTTTCGATGATGATGAAGCCCATGGCTCCTCTTTGTGTGTTTTCCCAGGAAAAGGAAGATGGGGAGGCAGGAATTCCATCAATGGGCAGAGAAAGGACTCAGGTGACAGATAGAGGATGTGTTACTCAGGATTCTTTGGTTGTAAGTGACAAACACTCAACCTGAACGAGTTGAGGAATTTATTGGCTCAGCTATCCAAACTGCAGGAACAGCAAGGCTCCCGGGAAAACTGGAACCAGGCTTCTGAACTAGGAAGCTGTCAAGACTTCATTTATCTTTACCTCTTCCTCTCTCTGTCTATTGGCCTCATTCATTTGTATTATCCTCCTCTACAAGGCTTGACTGTGGCAGTACTCTCAGATTCCCAAATTCTCAGCGTCAGCATCAGAGACTAAGATGCTTTCTTTCCTCAGCTCCAGTATGAAAGATCCCAGGGAAGGGCTCTGATTGGCCCAGGTTGGGTCACATGTTCATCCCCAGAACCAGAACCTGGGAGCCTGTGATTGACAGCCTACAACTAGTACCACTGCAAGTGAGAGCAGCATGTCAGGAACCACATGTTTACAGGAAGAGAAGTGCCGGGAAGAATGAAGAATGTGTCTCTGGATAGACATGACTCATTTGGGCCTGTGCATCCTGAAGACAAACTTGCCAGACTCTTTGATGGAAAGCAATGCTTCCCTGGACCAAGAGTCCCTTTGTCCTCTGGATGCATCTCAGGTCCCCCCCAGCCACTCTTCTCAAAAAGCCTCAGAGAGAGGTAAACACATAAAGTGGAATCACCATTTGACTCACTATGTTCTGGGAATGGGTCCAGTTCTTGGCCTCTTGCCTGATCCTAAGGCCAGTGCTCCAGGCACAGTGCTAGGCTGCAGGGAGGCAGGAGAGCACAGAGAGCCGACAGCAGTGAGGCCAGTGTGGGGTGTGGGGGGGACAAGCAGTGAGCTCTGATCCTATTCTGTGATCAACTTGCTGTGGATTCAGGCACATGGCTCAGCTGCCTAGTCACAAATACTGAAATCTCTGCTTGAACTTTCTTTCCTTCAGGAAGCACCCAGCTGCTGATCTTTGTCTCTCTTCAGATGAGGAAGTAAGCCAAGTTAGGGGTGGCATGGTGGGGTAAGAAGCCAAATGGATGCTTCACTCTTCTTTAAGAGTAAAAAAGAAATATCAATCTTTCATCCAATTAGTTCATTCCATCCTTCTGGGGTTCTACTTCTAAGCATGGCACACTGCTAGGTGCTGCGATAGATACATGACATATGATGTCATTCCTTTGCTCAGGGAATCACACCCCAGCAGAAGTGACCTGTCCCTCCTCTGAAAGACTGGGACTTGGGACTGCTCCTTATTTGCCATACTGGGCTGAGGTAATTTCTGCTGGGGTGAATTCTCCATAACGAAGGTGCATTTCATATGCACCTTGAAGGATGGATAGGATTTTAGTCGGAGATGCATGGATTGGGCATTTACAAAAGATATGGTGAGAACTAAAGAGGCAGAGAAGGGAACAGAAAAACATGTTTAGGGGATGGGGGTAGGCTACCTGGTGAAACAAAGGTTTGGTTTGGAAAATAGTGGAAGGCAAAACTGGATAAGAACACGGCAGGTGAGATTGTAGAAGGTGTGGCATGTAAACTACGTTTAGATTTATTTGATAGGCATCAGGGAGCCAGTGAAGGATTCTAAGGACAGTGTACATTATGCCCAAGTACTGTCTTAGGAAGTGTAGTCCAATGGCTGCATGCATGAAGGACTGGCCAGGGGAGAGAGTTGAAACAATAGTGCAGAACAGTGTAAATTGGGTTCTATCAGATTCCCCTGAATTATCCCCAACAACGTCCTTCTGAGCTAACTTGAACCTGTTTCTGTTCCTTGCAAGCAAATGACTCCTAAGACAGAGTCAAGAAAGTACAGAAACCAAGAAAGCAAGGGTTAAAAAGAGAAGAGTGGCCAACAGTACTAACTGTTTTTCAGGGGTCAAGAAGGCCAAGGACTGGACAAAGCCATCTGGATTTGGCCATTTGGAGGTCACTGATGGCCTTCCAGGAAGCCGTTTCTGTGGGATGGACGTGAGCTAGACTGAGGGCATAGGGGAGTGGATGGGAGCAGCAGCCCGGATGGCTTGTTGAGGGCAAAAAGCATTCAGAATGGCCTAGGATATTGTCCAGGGGACACAAGGTTAAGTGAGGGTTATCCAAGCTCGGAGGCCTGTGCATGCTCATGAGCAAGAGGAAAAGACTGAGGCAGCAATAAGGAGGTACCTGGGCAAGACGTGCAGGAGGTGGTGGGGCACAGGTATCGTGTGGCAGAGGGGGTAGGCATGGATTAGGAGAAGAGGAAAGGAAGCCAAGATGAGTCAGAAGACAGGATGAGGTGGAGAGGAGCTACGAGAAAGCTGAAGTCCAGAGACCACAGTTTTCTTATAGATGAATAAGAAGTGAGGGTTTGGGGCTGAGAAGAGGGCGTGGAAGTCACAACTTAGGGAGGAGTGTTGGAATTGTGACTTAGAGACTTCCACATGGCCGGTTACCAAGGTGAATGGGGCTGGCAGTGTTCGTGACCTCAGAGATTGAACTCAGGATATTTGGAGGGAAGGTGAGGTACAGAGGGCAGGTGGTGGGACCTAGTCAGAGGAAACCAACTCTACTCCTGGAGTGGAGGAAGCTGAGCAGGTGGGGTGGAGCCAGGGACAGGGGGCAATCTGGACTGGAGGGTACAGGCAGGTTGGCCTTGGGAACTGGGGTCAAGGTAGGGGCAGCTGAAGGTGGCCCTGCAGGAACTGGGGTGGCCACTCAGGGTTTTAGGGTAAGGGAATGGGGACCATCTGTCCTCAGTCTTGGGGACGGCTGGCTAACGGAGGCAGGAGTGTCTGCTCTTCTGATCGAGGTGGGGCGGCGGGAGGCGCTCTGGACTTGGCATGGGAGCACAGAGCACCAGAGCAGTGGTGAGGGGCCGCGCCCAGGAGTCAGAGCCCTGCTCTGAATTCTAGCTGCGCGGGTGCCACAAGCCACCCAGCCTGCCCAAGCTGCAGTCTCCTTGTGTGTAAAGCGAGGATGATAATATCAGCTCCTGTGCCATAGGGTTGTGACAAGGATCAAGATGATCCCTGTAAATAGCCAGTCCCCCTCCTGGCACAGAGCAAATGCTTAATAAACACTGTCTGTCTGTCTGCTTCCCTGCTATATTCAGTGCCTGATGCATAATGGGAACTCGATAAATATTTTTGAAAGAATGAATTATTATTATTATTACCTGTGTAGCCTTGAGCACAGGAGACTGTGAGCTCCACAGAGTTCAGGACTATATTTTATTTTTCTAGCACCTACCATAATGTTTGATAAAGGAACCAACTCATATTCACTAGGATTCAGTTGCTTCATCTAGAAAGTGGGGCTAATAATATTTGCTCTACCTCAAGGTCAAATGAGATAATATATGTAAACCACGGCAGCTGTAGGTTTTACGCACATAAACACACACACACACACACACGCACGCACACAGTACATGGTTGTTGTCTTCAGCAGAGGCAGCCGCCTGCCCCCCCACCCCCTCCGGAGGAACCCTAGGTCTTCTACCAGATTCAACAGGAACTGAATGATAGGCCCACTGAGCTGCAGGAATGTCCTGTTAAAAGGAGCAGGCAGCTGTGATTTTCTTCAGCAGAGAGAAAGTCCAGGGCTGGCAATGGACTGGACACAGATGTGCCAGGGCCCGGCGTTAAGCCAGCCTGGCCTGATGTCTGGGTTGGACAAGCAAGGAGACCCAGGTCATTAGATACAAGTCACAAGCCCTGGTATGAGGCAGAGAGCAAAAGTCCAGAGGGTTTGTCTGGCAAAGGACAGAGCTGTCATGTGAAGACAAAGGACTGGTCACAGCTGATGGGAAATGGAGATGGCCGACTTCGGATCAGAAAGGGCCTGTCCTAGCCCAGAGCTCTGTCTACCTGGAGTCCTGGCCTGGACCTCTAGCTCAGCACTGGCCCCTCTTTGTGATGCTGATGACCCATGACGACCACTGCTCGGAATTTCCCATATAAGCTGCAGCTCCTGTCCCCATGCCGGTGAGGACACATGCGACACTGTGTGGGGCCCTTTCTCCTTTCATTTGCCTGGATCTCTACATGCTAATTCCATATCCTATGGTTAGGCCATTCTGCTTGCTGGACTCACCCATCTATCCCATCCCAAATGGGGAAAAAAAAATCAAGTTCCTTCTAGTTTTCCCTTTCGTGATGTAGTTCATGCAGGAAGACCTGGCTGTTTCTTGAGAAATGACGGTTGGAGGAAGCAGCAAATCCTTAAATGCTACTAGCTGTTAACTGATGAATTAAATTCATTTTGATTCGAAGGAAATAGTCCTAGAAGAGATTCTTGCTTTAAAAAATATAGAAAGCTGCAATATTAAAGGTGTTCAAGCCGGCTCAAATTCCCTTAGCCACACATTAACACTAATCAGAATCTGACTGTGGGAGCAAATGTGCATTAAAGTTCAGTGACAGAAAATGTTATATGTTAAGTATTAGGGAGAAATTACCAAATCGTACCTGGAGATGTATTTCTTTAAAGTGCTTGCTGTATGAAAATTACCTACCTGATGGGCAGTTAAAAATAAATGTTATTTTAATTAAAAGGAAGGGATCACAACTAAGATAATAGGTAAAGCAGACATTTTTGGTTTGAATCATCCATCTAGATCAAAACCCTACTCAAGCTGGCACCGTGATTGTAGGAAAAGAGGAGTAAGTAAATCCTTGCTACTCAAAGTATGGGGTGGGGAAGGGTGGAACCCACATCATTTGGGAGCATGTAAAAAAAAAAAAGAAGCAAAATCTCAGCTCCACTCCCGATGTATGAACCAGCATCTGCAATTTAACAAGATGCCCAGGTGGCTCGTGTGAACATTAAAGTTTGAGAAGCGCTCGTCTGGGTCAGTGTTCTTGCCAAGCGGCCTGTAAATCCCTTGCGTCAGAAATACCAGGGAAAGATGTTAAACATGTAAATTCCTGAGCCCCACCCAGACCTACTGAATCAGAGTCTCTAAACACGGGACCCAGGAATCAGGACCAGCATTCCTGGTCCAGCATTTTAATCCCAGGACCCAGCATTTTAATCAAATTCTTATTCAACAACATGTGAGACCCATCCCTAGTTCAGTCTTATCAAGACCCAGTTGAAAGGTGCTGTTCTGAGTCAGTTATGAAAGGATTTGAATGAATCCCATCTCTGCCATTTAGGGGTTTATAACAATACTGTTACGATTGAACATGTAGAGAACAAGCTACGGTATAATTCATAATGCGTTTGATTCTCCCTTCCACCCTTGCTCCACACATGTTCCCTGAGGGTGGAAGGAACGCTGTGTCCTCCTCCTTCCCGGGTCTTCTCCAGAGCAGGGTAGTTTCCCACTCCAAGAAACTGCTTGTTCTGTCCCAGCTCCCGGGAAGAGCCCAGCCAAGGCTCAGACACTCTGGCTCCCTGCTCAGAGCGGGCAGGCAATCGGCGATTTATTTCATTAGCCTTTCTCTATAAACACTCCCCGTTCTTCTCGCATCTCCTGCCCCTTCCATAGGCCAGTAGGGCGCATCCCTCTGCAGCCTGACCCAAGTCCAGTTCCCAACACAAAGGTCAGAAAGGGGTGAGATCAAGCCTGGGCATCTGAAAGCTGTCAGTCCTTTGGGGTGGCACGAGCTTTCTTCTTTTCCTTTTGATGTGTGCATCTGGTTCCTTCGGAAAGGGAGAGACACGAACACGTAACATTCCCCTTTGAGATAAGAGAAAACCAACCAGCATCTTTTGAAATTCAATGTAAAACAAGTGGAGATGGGGCAACATGTGATAAAGGAGTGCAGCTGGAGGTCTTTGAGGATTTGGAGCCTCAATAAATGGGCAGGAGGCTGGGAGGCCCTCAACGGCCATCCATCCTTGAGTAGGACATTGTCTATGCTGGGCTAACCCAGCCTAGATCTTAGGACTCAAAACACAGAACCAAAATGGAACAAAACATTTACTTCAATCCTTCTGCCCTGGTGGTTCATGTGTGCAATTGCATTTACATAGTGCTTTATGATTTACCCACATTTATTACTTAATACTTTCCGGGATCCAGCAGGAGCCATTATCCCCACCCTCTCAATTTAAATGAGAAACTAAGTCCAGAGGTTAGCAATGTGCCCGAGGCCCACAGCAGGAAAGTGGCAGGGCTGGGTCTTGAATTTGGATCCTCCTATTCCAAATTCTAGTTTCTTTCTTCCTAACCATAAGGCCTTATTTTTCTCCTATTTCTGAACTAACATATTATTTTAACTAGACCAGGGATTCCTTTTGGCAAAGCTCCCTCAGAATTATACCAGTGAGCATGGAACTAGCACGTGATACCCCTCAGCAGGTGTGGTGGCCAAAAAAAAAAGTGTTACTGCTTCTCTTGCCTGGTGGCTCTGAAAACTCTCAGGAGGTGTAGTTGAAAAATCAATGCCAGATGGTTTCTGCAGAGGAGTCTGTGGCTCGGCTGGTGTGCAGTCACCCTGCAGGAGCATCTTTGCTGCAGAGGATCATGGCAATACCATGTATACCCTGGACCACGCAAGCCCCGTGGTCACTTCGTGGCAGCGCAGCCCTAATTGGCTCAGCTCCAGTTTCCTGGAAAATGCTAATTATTGAAGTAAAAGGAGGGAAGAGGAGACACAGCAAGAGCAGCCTCTAGGAGGTATTATTGCTCGTCTCAAGAACCCCTCTCTAGGCCTGGACATAGATGGTGATAAAGTATCATGGTGACAGCACAAATAAGGCTCCTGTCCACACAATCATTAAACTCAACAGATAAATGCAGGCCTGTTGTCAGAAATGACAATCTGGGTATTACAAATAACTGATAGGACGTGGTGATGGCTGGAGCCCAGGTTTAGGAGGAAAATGGAGACCTGAGCAGGCATCTATGGTGACCAGGAGGTTCTGCCCTCTGCAGGGTCCTGAAAGAGCAGAGAGGATTCCTGACTGCCTGCTTGGCCGTGCTCAGGATCTAGGAACCGCCTGTGATGTCTCATTTCAAGGATCCCAGCACATGCCCTGTGCCCTGGAATCTCCATGTGTATGATCCCCACGCATAGCATGAGCGCTGGTGCCAGCCCCAGGCTGGTGCAATGACCCGTGGCTTAGCTTCCCAGCACTGCTGGAACAAACCACCACAAACTGGGCAGCTTAATGCAATGGAAATGTATTCTCTGATGGTTCTGGAGGCCAGAAGTCTGAAATCAAGGTGTGGACAGACTCCCTCAAGGCTCTGGGGGAGAATCATTTTTTCCTGTTCCAAAATCATTTTTCCTTTTGGTGGCTGCAGGCATTCCTTGGCTTGTGGCCACATCACTCCAGCCTCTGCCTCCTTGGCCACATTGATTCCTCTCTCCAAATCCCCTCTACCTCTCTCATAAGGATCCGAGTGATTGCATCTAGGGCTACCTGGATAACCCAGGATACCCCCTTCGTCTCAGGATTCTTAACTTGTCACATCTTTTGCCACATAAGGTAATGTTCACAGGCTCCTGGGATTAAAATGTGGGCATATCTTTTTGAGGGGTCACCATTTAACCCACCACCTCCCTCTAGATTAGTACTTGTATCCCATGAAAGGTCTCCATTAGGATAATAATAATGATAGCTGGGTGTGATACTGAATGTTTGATATGCATTAGCTTATTTAATCTTCTGAACAACTTTATGAGGTCAATATCTGTACTCCTTTCATAGAGAAAGAAGTAGCTCTGAAGTCCACACCCCTTCAGCTTTATCAGAGGTTCTCGATCTGTGCTCTGAGGAGCCCAAGGTTCCCTGGGCACCCTGACAGGAAGTGGGGAAGATAAGAAGTGGGGATCTGGATACCCACCCACAGTCAACCACAGCAGTTCCACTCTGATTTGTTTTATAGGGTGCTGCACAAGAGTTTGTTTTTGTTGTTGTTCCAAAGGGTTACGTGAGAAAATGCATTGTTTAGGCAGAAGCTCGAGTTCAGGAGCCCCATCTCTAGGGACAGCAATTCTGGGCGATCTCTGCTCTACCATTTACCCGCTCTGTGTACTTGGGCGAGACTCCTAACCTCTCTGAGCACCATCTTTCTCATCTGTGCCATGGATATAATAATAATATCTACCTCGAAAGGCTGTTGTGAGAATTAAATGAAAATGCACATATAATGCTTAAAACACACTCAATTAAGAATAGCTACTATTTTCATTATTATCTTCATTGCTTTGGGAATTTCTCTACTGAAAAGTCCCCTTGATATTCTGTCTGGGGCCTTCTTGAAGTGTTTATCCAGAATGAATGGGTCTGGCCGGTTTTCTCTTCCTAGAGCTTCTGCAGGAAAGGGTGATGTCAGTTGGGTGCTCAGATGGCTTGCAGCCCAGGGCTTGAACACTCGACACTTCCTGGTCAGGTATGACCAGGTATGACCACAGCGCCTGAAGGGTCTGCATGCCTGCAAGGTGAGGGATCAAGGCGCTGGTCATCCTCAGATGGGTGTCCCCAGGGAGGCTGTCAGGATTAAACTAGCTAAGGACTGGGTTGTGGAGGGAGGCATGGGCCTTTCTTGACACAATTAATGTCTGCAAGGATTTATTTATCAGCATCTGTAGGGCTCTAGATGACCTTGTAGCGGGCAACTAATGCCTCAGTTGGCCAAGCACAGCTCCATATAGGGTGCCACCTAAGTCACAAAGTGAAGCTTACACTTATTGTCAGGGCCACGGCCTGCCTCTGTTATGGACCTACAATTACATTTGCCTCCAGATTGAATAAAACATGCGAGTTCCAGGAGGCAGGTTGACTGACATCAGACTCTTCAATGTATTGCAAAGCAACTGCTTTAAGCACAGATTCTGACTGCATTTCTGAATGCACCATAATGACAATTTATCATTAATTGATTGCTTTCCACATGTCAGACACGGGGCTAAGAACTTTATATACAGATCCTCATGCCCCCCACCCCCACCTCTCCCATAAACCTATTATCCCTTATCCCTTTTCACAGATGAGGAAAATGAGGCTTAGGAGTTTGAGCAGTTCGCTGAAGGTCAGTCATTATCTAGTGTGCGGCTCGGCCTAGGTCCCGGGTAAGTGCCCCAAGGTTACATGTGCTCCCTGCCCGCATGTTATCCTGCTCCAGGATCCCTGTTCTTGACAAAGAACTTGCTTTTTTGGCTCTTGTGCATTTTTATTTTTGACAAGATCTTATCCTCATCATTAAAAATAAACATTATACTCAGTAGCAGTGGTAATTATGCAAAAGAAAAAAAACAACAGAAAAAATTCCACCACTGCTACCAAGACCCAAGCAAACTAAACAAACAAAAAAAATTGCTTCAGGGCTGATGCTCCTCTAAATCACAGAAATCTACAGCTATATACTCTGAAATGGAACACAAGACTAACAAAGACATAGGCCATTTCACTCCAGCCACAGAAGCCATGTGCCAGGGTGACAAATGCTCTCAGATGGAGGTGTTAGATGGGGGGGAGCTCCCCGGACAGTACACACCACTGGTAAGAGAAGGCACTTTCCTTTGGAGAGGAGAAAACAATGCTCCAAGAAGCATTAGGACAAGGGTGCATCTAGCCTTGGTGGGCTCCCTGAAGGACGCAATGGTAGGCTTCTTAGGATAAGGAGAGAGGGGGAACAGAAAGGAGATATGGGAAGGGGTGGTGCCTAGCACATTCCCAAATTCCAGTCCCAGCAGGGTTCACAGGACTCAGCATATAGTCGTACTCATGGCTAAGATTTATCATAGCAAAAGGATACAAAGCAAAATCAGCAAAGAGAAAGGCACATGGGGTGAACGCCACAGGAAACCAGGCAGAAGCTTTCAAGAGCCCTTTCCCTGTGGAGTCACATGGGATGTGCTGAATTCCCTCAGCAACAAGTTGTGATAACACATGTGAAATGTTGTTCACCAGGGAAACTCATTAGAGATTCAGGGTCCAAGGTGGTTTTTTTGCATTAGTCACATAGACACTTTCTGCCTAGCACATACCAAAATTCCAGACTCCCAGAAGGAAAGCGGGTGTTCAGCATAAACAACGTTGCTCATGTAAACAGTTTAGGTACAGTGAATCATTCCTACTGGTTTGGGGGAATAGTGGAATCCTCCCAAAATGCAAGTTCCTAGAGCCAGCCAAAGGCCAAACTGTTACGCTAACCTTTCTAAGGATAGCAGTCTCAGGCTGGCTGTGTTAATTTTTTTCTGGACAGTCTGCTTCACTGTTTGGTACATAGCAGATGCTCAGTAAATTGCAATTAATGTTGTTAGCAGCATCAGTTTTTAAAAATACTTTTCTCTACAGGAAGGAGAGATATCGTGTAAAAATTATTGTCCTCCAAGTCAAACTGGGCACCCACTTGGAAAATGAAGAATATGTGATACACACACACACACACACACACACACACACACACACAGCACATATCTATGATAAAGTAACTGCTTACATAATTTAGTAGCTTCCTGGCTGCTGAAACAAATACTGTACAATGGGTTGGCTTAAACAATGGAAATTTTTAAGATTTTGAGGCTAGAAGAAGTCTAAAGTCGAAGTGTCAGCAAGGAAATGCTTTCTCCCTGAAGACTGTGGCATTCTGGGCTGGCTGCAGTGTGTGTGGCCCTCGGCTCTTCTGTCGCATGGCAATGGACACGACGGCATCTTTTTCTTTCTCTTCCGGCTCCTGTTGACTTCCAACTCTGCCTTCTCCTGTGGCTTCTTTCCGTGTCCAATTTCCTTTGCTTATAAGGACTTTAGCATTTGGATGAAGGCCCACCCTCAGGCGGTTTGGTCACACCTTAAATAATAACATCTCCAAAGGTCCCATTGAGAAATGGGTTTCTGCCCACAAGACCAGGCGTTGGGACCTGAACATGATTCAACCTCCAACACATGATAAGCCTTTTCCTTTTCAAATATTGAATCATTATTCTTTCATTTCTGGTCTTACTCTGTCATGTATAATTCTCATTATCCTGCCTTCCATGTCCTTAGCCGAGTCATTGACAAAAGTGAGTTCATCAAGATCAAGGCTGGTGCCAGGAGGCCGGGGCCCCGGACACTCTTTGTAAAGCTTCCCTTCCAGGTCCTGAATCAACCTGCAGTGTGTGATCTACGAAAAGAGTGGTCGTCGGTTCATGGGTCAGCACAGTCATGGCAATAATATGTGGAAAAACTTCACTAAAATAAAAATAAGCTATGTCTACATCATCCTGCCTACTACCAGCCAAATGCCTCCTTGAAAGAAACTAGGTTAGCTGTATATGGATTATTCTTAGCCACCCAGTGCTAGCCCCTGGCGACCACCACGCTGTGTCCTAAAACTTTACAAGCCATTTGTTTGAACTCAGTGGTCTTTAGTTTTCAGAGCCACTTTTCGTTTTGCCTATTTGAAGAGGTTTGCCCATTCTCTTCCCCATTCTCTGGCCCATTTTCCCCAAATGTTCATACATCATCAAAAGCACAGCTGCAAGTTCTGCCAGCCCCTGGGATGCACCTTTTCTTGTGATTTATTTAAGATGATCAGATGTGCCTCTCACCTGCCTTAGGCTGCAGTTCCCTTAGTAGCTTATTGGTTCTACCCTTTCAGTTTGAAGGACCCTCATGGATTAAATGGAAGTCAATAGGAATCATAAGTTCTACTTTCTTCCTGTCACCTGCAACATTGTATTTTACGCTCCCACCACACCCTACCAAAAAACATGGCTTCATCTTTTTCACATCCTTTGTTACTCTGAACAAAAAGCATAACAACATGATCTCCAGGACATATATCATTTTTAAAAATTACAACATCATTCAAAACACCCCTAAATTACAGGAGGTTCATTAGGCTGTTATCCGTACTTCCATACATTAAAAAAATTTTCAATACAATTTTTTTTCAAAAATTAACCAAAATAATACCAATATTATTAGAAGACATAAATTATCAGTCTGGATCTTGGGGCTGAGGAAAAGAAGGGAGGGACTCGATATGTGTTCAAGGGCAAGACCGAATGGACACTGGTGTTAGAGAAATTAACTTCTCTAGGGCCTTACAAACCTAAACCCAGAAGTGAAAATGCAGTGATTTCTAGTCCTCCCCTCACAGGGCGGTGGTGGCTCAGAAGAGAATTTGGAGTCCCTGTGAAAAATGCCCCAGCGCTCATCCACTGCACTGAGCTCATGCCTTCCCCACAATAGAAGTGTCTAATTTTGACATAATTGGTTGATTTCCATATATACTTAGTGCTGTGTCTTCTTTATGCCTACCCTCTATGGTGCTGTCTTTTCTAGAACACAAGATCCCAGAAGACAGTTTCCATGATTTTAGCTTTCCTGGGAAAAACTTGGGATATGACTGTGCTTGGGAACCAAGCAAATCCCCCTCTCTGGATATGTGGCATCCACGCCTGCTGTTTCCCTTCTTCACTTAATTCCCATCTGCTCATGGGCCTCACGCGTCCAGGGCTGGGGCTGGGTCTCTCTGCCTGGTTTCTAAGTCAACTCTCCAGGCAAGGGGAAGGGAGGAGAAGGTGAGGGAATCAAAGCAGCCTTCCCAAAAGAGACTAAGCGGTGTGGGAGCACAGCCAGCTCTCTAGGAGAAGCTTCTGATCCACAGAAAACAGGACACTCTGCATCAGTAAGAAATAGCCAGAACCATTTTTCAAAACTAGCACCTGTAAAGGAATGAATGCAGATAGCCGTTTAGTGCAGACTCATTCCATCCTCAAACAGCTTCACAATCATTATTAAAGAACACATTTCAGAACATAATATTATTAGGCTATTGATGGTTGTTTGTTTCGATGTTTAATTCAGTAACATTTGAGTCGTGGAAAGCATTAAATGAAATGATGCTCTGAAGACCTGCACAAACATTCCTATTTTCCACTGGGCTTCACAAGCAGCTTTGGCAATGCCGTGGGGACCAGCGGCTCTTGATGCCACGAGGTTCTCCCAGGCGGGGACTTCAGGGGCCGGCTGCTGAGCAAAGCTCTGCGGTCTTTCCGTACAGAAAACAGAAAAGGCGGAGAGTTCCATATGAATCCAAACAACATCAGCTCCCTCTGTCGCCGCACATTAAATGATCCGGGACCAAAATTCAATACACACCTGGGCACTCTTGCAGAACGGTCCCGCACATCTCAACAGCATCAACATCCCGGGAGGAATAGAAAAGCGAAAAAAGGCCTCTCCTCCGAACACAGACAGAGATCAAAGGAACAGACCACGCTGGATAACTCCAGCTGGGATGTCAGGGCTAAAGGTTCCAAAGGTACAGCTGGGGACACACTATAGCAGCTTCTCTTCTCTCTCAACGCTGGGGATGGGGGGGAGTGGGGGTGAACAAGACCCAGTGGTACATGGAAAACCCAGAACAAGCAAGCCCTGAGGCCAGGGTTAGAGGTGGCCCCAGTGTCCCTGGCTCTCTTCACCGTCACCATTTCCCATCCCACCCTACAACCTTGCTTGGAAGGTTCCCCACCATCCCTAGTTAGCTAGTTTGTCTTTATATCTTCATCCCCTCTCCTTCTGCCTGGACTAGTGGTTCTCGAAGTGTGGTCCCTGGACCTGCAGCTTCAGCAGCACCTGGGAGCTCGTTAAAACTACAAATCAGAAACTCTGAGACGGGGCCCAGCAAGCTGTGTTTTTAACAAGGCCTACATGTGATTCTGTTTGAGAACTTACTGCTTGGATTATTGTAGCAGTTCTTAATGGTCTCCTGCCTCTAATTCGTCCTTAGTGTCTGGCATAGCCCAGAACATAGTAGGAGCACAGTAAGTGTTTATTGGCTGACTGGATTAAAGATTATTCCTGCTTTGAAGGCTATTCATGGCCTATAAAAAATAAAGTTCAAGCTCCTCAGTAAGGTAGAATAATATTTATCTGGTCATTACTTCTTGTTAGTACTATTTTTATTAATAGCTATCATTAATGGCACACTTACATTGCTCCAGGCACTTTGGTAAACACCATGTGTTATGATATGTATTCCTGGTCTTAACCTGTCAGCTCTGAGAGGTAGAAGTAGAGAGCTGCCCTTTACAGTTGAGGAAATGGAGCCTCGGAGAGGGTAGGCAACTTGTCAAAGGACATTCAGATAGCAAGTGATGACCTAGACTTCAAATCCAGGTTGGGTTGTCTCCCAGACCCAAGCCTTAAATGTATTTTCTTTCAAAACTCAATAACCCTTGTAAACTCTATACCACCTCCCTTGCTCTCAGGCCTCCATGCCTGGGTTTGTGCTGTTTACACCTTTCTCGCACATCCTTTTCTTCTTCTCCTACCTGGAGAGCTCACAGCCATCCAAAGCCCTGCTAAAATGTCATGGCCTCTGTGAAGTCTCACCTGAACCTCATACAAAACAGAATGAATTGACTTGCTAATTATACTAATAATCCCTTGCATATGGTAGGGGACTGACAGGGGCCTAAACCTCCCCCCAGATGAATATTTCCTCAGACCACCTATCTCAGAATAATCTGCAGAGTGAGAAGTGCAGAACCCCAGGCCAGCCCTCCTCCCCAAATTCTAATGCAGTGGGACAGGAGCAGAGCCTGGAAATGCATCTTTCATTAGCGACACTCGCGATTATTCCACACATTAGGGTATGAGGACCACTGCCCTGGGTCCAGAGCTTGTTACATTCGCATGGGTTCCCCGCAGCAAATGCACAAGGGCTGGGACTTGACAGGCAATCAGGAATGAATGAATGAATGCTTTTCTTTTAAAAGGATTTAGGTGAAACGGGGTGTCCTATAAAACATTCATGGGAGAAAAGAAGTCACAGCAGAAACAGCCTTTCCAGATGTGGCACCAGCTGTTGACATGCAAGAAACAAGCTTGAGTGCGAACAGAAGACACATGTTCTAAGCCACAAAAACTTGATGTATTGACTTTGGCAAGGCTTGCAGACCAACGGTGCTGATAATGTTATTAACGCTGAATGTATTTGCCTGACCTTATCAGGCCATATAAAGAGCACAGGAGTCTAATTAAGTTCAGAAGCCAGCACCTCTAACTTCTTTAGAAGCTACCCAGCCCATCATTTATCCTGATGTTCCTGAAATGATTGGTATTTAAAACCAAAGGAAGTTGTTCATTAGCATGTGTAAGGCGCTTGTCATGATTTGTGGTAAGACCAATCTGATGTTTCGAGATGGAGGGTATTTCATTCTAGTTGGCGGAACACCAGCCGGCTGGTAGGAAACATGGCCTTATCAACCCATCACACTCTCCACCAGGGTCTGCCCTCTGTCTCCTTCTATTCAATGCTCACCCAGATGAATTGGAAGGAGACACTGTTGGGCCTGCTGATCAAATGAGCAGATGACACAAAGCTGGGAGAGGAAGCCGTGGTGTTGGGTGTCAGGGTTGGGATCCAAAAGGCCCCTGTGACTCAGGAATGCTTTGCCAGGGGCTGCTCCAGTCCAAATATGAAATAGTGTTGTAAAATAATAGCAAACAATAGTAAACACATAGTTCTGTGTGCCAGAAAATTTTCTAAGCACCTTTACACATATTAACTCATTTAATCTTCAGCATCCTATGAGGTAGGCTCTATTATCATCCTTATTTTGAAGATGAAGAAATTGAAGCAAGAGCAGTTAAGAAACTTGCCCAGAGGACGGTAACGTTATTTATTGGATTGAATTTCCTTTTTCAGTTCTACCCACTAAATCCCTCCTTTCTTTATAGCTGCCAGGTGTACTGGGATATTCCTAATGATGGAGCACTCGCTACCTCAAGAGGTAGCCCTTTTCTATTTTTGTAAGCTCAGACTTTGCGAAAACTTATTCCTTACGTTGATTATAGTTAAACTGTTTGAAAAATATTTGGGTAGTTGAATTCCCCACCTGCTCCCACCACCCCACCAAAAGGCACTGAAGTCACCTTGGGCTCTATTAATAGAGATACAGTGTATGAACTGAAGGAGGTCACAGGTCTGCTCTTCCCTGGATTGTGCAGCCATACTCGGAGCGCTCTGTTCAGTTCCATGCATCTATATGAACTTGTCAGACTGAGCTGTATCTAGAGATGGGTGAAAAGCTGAAACCTGGACTCAGAGGCTCTGATGAAGGGAATGGAGACATTTGACTTGGAACAACAATACAGATGGGGTGGAGGGAGAGCTGAGCATGACAGCTGGAGAGCGGCCTGGAGGGACCGACCTGTTCTAGATCATTACTGAGTTAATTCAGACTGAGAACAGAGCCAGAGCCAGTATTAGGCAGGGAAGGCTAATTTTCTTTTTTAAATAAACTTTTAAGTTTAGAATAGCTTTAGGCTTAAAATAATTGCAATGATAGTACAGAGAGTTCCCATATGCTTCACACCCAGTTTCTCCTATTATTAGTATCTTACATTAGTATGGTACCTCTGTCCTAATTAACGAACTAATATTGATACATTATTATTAACTAAAATCCACAGTTTATTCAGATTTCTTCAGTTTTTACCTAATATCCTTTGTCTGTTTTAGGATTCCATCCAGGATACCACATTACACTTAGTTGTCATGGCTCCTTAGGCTGCTCTTGGCTGTGAGAGTTTCTCAGATGTTCCTCGTTTTTGATGACCTTGACAGTTTTCAGGAGGGCTGGTCGAGAGTTTTGCAGAATGTCCCTCGATTGGGGTTTTTCTGATGTTTCATGAGTAGACTGGGGCTGTGTGTCTTCAGAAGGAAGAGGAGAGGTGCCACTTTCACCACATCATGTCACGGGCACACATCATCAACATGACTTACCGCTGCTAACGCTGATCTCAGTCTCCTGGCCGAGGCAGGGCTGTCAGGCTTCTCCCCTCTCCATTCTCTCACAAGGAAGGCACTGTGCATACTTCCCTACGTTTGCTCCCTTTCCTTTAGGGAAGAGCATCAACATAAATTCTTCACAGGACATTTGGCCATTTCCTCCCATTTATTTATTCGATCTTTATTTATATCAGTATGGAATTGATATTTATTTTATTCTTTGAGTTAAAATCCAACACTGGGCAGGCCACGGTGGCTCAGCAGGCAAGAATGCTTGCCTGCCATGCCAGAGGACCCGGGTTTGATTTCCAGTGCCTGCCCAGGTTAAAAAAAAAAATCCAACACTATTTTATTTATGGTGTTGCTCAGATTGTTCCAGGTGTGGCCACTCTTTCAGTTGGCTCCTGTGTCCCTGTGACATGTGACACATTGTGTTTTTGTTTGAGCACTTCCTTAGGCTCATTTTCTAATCCAATTCTAGAATCAGCCATTTCTCCAAGGAGCCCTGGTTCCTTTTATTAAAGAGTGGTATTAGAAACCAAGATATGGGCTCTAGGTGTGCTCATAGCTACTGGGGCATCAGTTGCAACTCTTTAGACTCTCAGCTGGGTATGGTAACCACCCATACCCATACTAAGCTATGTATGAGTTCACACTGATATCTCCAACTCAAATTCATTCAACATGAATCATTCTATCTTAGGGGAGGCTGATTGTTATTTTTTTTTGTAGGAATCGAACCCGGGTCTCCAGCATGGCAGGCGAGAACTCTGCCTGCTTAGCCACTGTGGCTTGCCCGAGGAGGCTAGTTTTTTAACAGTATAAAAAAATTGTGCAAAATTGGAGCTGGTTGCCTCTGAGGTAATGAGTGCTCCATCACTGAGAGTATTCAAGAAGACTGGGTGGGTACAAGTCAAAGGGAGATCTAGTGGGCAGAATTGCTAACGTAAATTCAATTTGACTATGTTGAAGGTGGCTTCCAGCTCTGTGAATGTGGAAATATATAAGGAAAGGGTTCATTGTCTTGTAACTTTCAGGAGTGTAAGATAGGGGCAATGAGGAAGAGCTGGTAGTTTAGCCTTGCATTAGGACAAATGAAGGGAGCACTATTCAACAGGTAGGAAATTTATGGCATTTACAACCCCAAGAAGGGAAAACAGGCTCCAGATGTAAATGAGACCCCAAAAGTTTTTAAATTCAGAGATAACAGAGTCAGAATGGATTATGAAAGGAGAATGGTGCTGGCTGGTGGGAGGGGCACTTTCTAGACACTTACTTGACATCTAAGGAGTTGATCCGGCTGACCCTTCGAGAGTCCTGGGCTGCACAGTCAGAGGGACAACTCTTTGGGTTTTTCTACTGTAGCCCAGGGTCCAGTCAAGGAAAATGGAGCAGCCCAGAGGTCAAGAGAAGGAGACGAGGAACTGATTGCTTTGACTATATGGAGAGGGCTGAGGACCCCAGGGAGGCATTGCTGCCCTAGTCTCAATGCAACTAGAACATGTTCAGAACAGGGTGGCAGCTGCCCTGCAGGAAAGAGGAGTCCTGTCCTCCTGAAGACATGCTCAACAAGACCATGAATGCAGAACCTCTCGGGGGGATAGAGATGAAGAGACCAAGAGAGACTTACTACACCAGGAGGTGCTCACTAAAAAGGCAAACCATGCACCCAATCCGAGAGATTTTGCTCTGGTACATCGGAGGCGGGTTCAGAGATTTATTTTTATAACAACCTCCCTTAGGTGATGCCAATTGTGGAATTTCTCAGCCGCGTTCGGTGCTACCTTGAAAGTCTGCCTAGGACAGTCCCAGTTTCTGCTCGTCGTCCGGGGTAATTCTTAGCAGTGCCCCCACCACCCCCACATCAGAAGTGTACTGGCTTGTGAGACAAATGATTTGGTCACTCTGCTAAATACCCCCGCGTCCCTGAGCCGCAGGGAAGGGCGTCCCCCTCGGCCAAACACTGCCGTTGCATCTCGGAGCATATGGCCACTACTGACGGTGAGGATTCTCAACTGGGGATGGGGAGAGATTTATGTGAAGGCAGGAGAAGATTCTAGAATGTCTTGGGGGCAGAGGGCTTGGGGATCAGGGGAGAACAAATCGGCAGAGCTCTCGGGTTTTCTCCCTGCCCCACCCCCACGACCCCTTAGGAATCCCCACTTAAAAGAAGCAGCGGACAGATAGCCCAGGGCTGTCATTCCAGCCCCGAGCCTCTCTTTGGGTCTCTTGCCCTTCCTTTCTGTTTCTCCTTTCTTTCTCCCAAGCCCTCTTTTTCCCCTGTCAATATCAAAGGGCTGCCAACATGTTTCCCCCTGTTGATGATGGCTCTAGTGATTAAAGAGTTGGCCAATCTTTGGTCAAAAGTAACCACAGAAATCTGAGACACTAACCATTGCCTGCTGGGACTCTCTGAAGGGAAATGCTCAGATTCTCTCTAGCTCAGGAGAGATGAAATAAACCACAGGTGACCTTAGAGCCACGGATCTGAAACACAGATCTGACCACACCCTGGTAATGCTCAGGGTGGGGGGTGGCGGCAAAACCTTACCAAAGGGTTACAGTCTCCCTGCCATTACAGGCACCAGCTCAGTGCTTCAGCCTCCCTCTCTCTTCACTCCCTGGCTGATCCCAAACAGTATCAGGGTTTTAAATACCATCGGTACGCTGACAACTCCCAAATTTATATCTCTGCCCCGGACCTCTTCCCTGAACTCCAGACTCATATATCCAGCTGCCTCCTCGACATTGCTCTTGAATGTTTAATAGACATTTCAAATTTAACTTGTCAAAAACTGAGTTCCCAATCGTCCCTCTGGATCTACTCCTGCTGCCTTCCTTTTCTCAACTCCAGACTTCCAGTTGCTCAGGCCAAAACCCTGAAGTCTTCCTTGACTCCTTTCATACCCTACATCCAATTCACTGGCAAATCCTGTTGGTTCTACACTGAAAAATAGCAGAATTTGACTATTTGTCACACTTCTCCTGCTAGTCTTGGCCCCATCATCTTTCAACAGACTACCACAAGAATTTCCCAGAGTTCTTTACACTTCCCTTCTTTCCTTCCTTCAGCCCATTCTCAAGATAGAGATCAGAGTGATCCTTGTAAGGTACAAATCAGAGTACTTCTCCCCTCTGTTCAAAATCCCTCTGGTAACAGTCTTCTCACTCGGAAAAGAAGCAAGTCTGAGCAACCAGCCCACAGGGCCAGGATGGATTAGTACAGTGGCCACACTCAGACCTCATTTCCCTAACAGCCCTTGCTCACTGTGCTCCAGCTCCGCGGGTCCCCCTATTGTTCCAACCTCAGGGCCTTTGCACGGCTTACCCTTTGCCTGGGTTGCTCTCCAAGGCTCACTCCTTCACCTCCCCCAACGCTTGACTCAAGCTCCTCATGAGGCCTTCCCTGACACCTGGCCCCAACACCTCCCCCTCTGGTCCCCATTTTCTGGTTAGCACTTACTACCAGCTAACATATTACATATTTTATTTACTTATCTTGTTTGATGTCTTTCTCCCTCACTAGGATGTAAACTCCCTGAAGGCCAGGATTTCTAACTGATGGTTCACATCAGTATCTCCAACACCTTGACTGCATTTGATATGACTTGAGAGGCGCTTCAAGAATATTTGTGATGGTTTGAATAAGTCATTAATTTATAAGGAGTGCACATAAAGTAATAAGTAAAACACTATGTCTTTAACAGGAAAATGATGAGAGGACATGAAAAGACAATTTGCAGAAGAGGAAACACACATGGCTAATGAAGATACATAAAAAAAAGTTCACCTTCATTAGGATTGCTCAAAGAAATGCAAATTAAAACAATGACATGCTATTTTCTTATTATCAAAGGAACAAAAATAAACCAAATAATAATAGCTGATGCTGACAGGCATGCATCTACACCAGTAGTGGGAATGTGTAAAGATTTGTATAAAGATTTTGGAAAATCTCTGTATAGAGATTTTGGAAAGCAGTTTGGCAATAATATATCAAAAGCCTAGATTTTTTTTTCATACCTTTGAACCATGACTAGGTATCTATTCTGGAGAGATAGTCCAAAACCCAGATAAAAGCTTATACCTACCAATTTTCACTGAGACACTGTATATAGCAGTAAAGCACTAAAAGGAATCAACATAATATTTATTGATAAGAAAATGGTTGTGTAAATTGTGGAATATCCATATAGTGAAATGCAGCCATTAAAAATTATCTTTACAAGTACTTTTATAACCTGGATCATTCTTATGGCACGATTCTGAGTTAAGAAGCAGGAGACGAAATTGAAAAAAATGATAACGCAAGTTTCAAAAAAATACATGGCCTTATTTCACCAATTCCAAGACAATAATTTTCCACAGGGTAACCTACCGGAAACGGGAGGCATCTCACTCTCTGATAAGAAGCACAGTGCTAAGCGTAATTTCACATTCTTGGTGGCACCTGAAATAATGATGTGCTCCCAAATGATAGCATCTTGGATTTAATGAAACAGTTTGGAAAGAAGATTAAAAGTAATATACCAAAATGGTAACAGTAATTATGGGAGTTTTTCTTTATATTTTTCAGAAATTTCTATAATGAGTTTCTATTACTTTTAGAATCAGAAAAAAAAAAAAAGGCTGTTAAAAATATCTCTTCAATGGCTGCTCATTTCTTGGATACCATAAGTACAAACTCTTCAGCCCTGGACCCCTGGCTCCTGCCCCAGTTCTCTATATTACCTCCCCTCACCAGTCCCTTCACATTCAATACTAACTAATTATTCCTGGTTGTCCAAACACAGCGCGCTCGTTTTTCCATGCCTCTGTCTTTATGAAACGCTCTTCTTTTTGCCTGAAATGTCTTCCCCCGGCACCTCCCTTTTCTGTTTGGCGAATCCCTATTCAGTTTCCAATGACCCATCTAAAAAACTCTGGCACTGTGGAGGCTTCCTGTTAACTCCTCATCCAGAAGGCTTTAGCTCCGTCCTCTGCGTTTCCAAAATATTGGAGGCTGTTTCTTCCCTTTTCGGTCCCAGTTTCCCCAGTTTCCTGTCCCGACCATCTTGCCACGAGGCCACACCTTGGAAATCTGACTTCCTCCCCAATCTCTACTTAAATTTTTCTCCCAGTTCATCACCAACAAACTGCTGGTTTCCAATAAACGCTTCTCAGTCCTTATCAGCTCTGCCCTGAAGCATCTGATGGGCACCACTTCTGCCATCTTGAACCCTACTTGGCATGAGTCTGCAGGGAGCGCTCACTTTTTAAATTTTATTTTGTTATTTTTAAACACCTTTTTTATTATGAAATATAATATATAAACAACAACAAAAAAATGAATTTCAAAGTACATTGTAACAACTAATTATGAAACAGATTTCAGAGTTTGGTATAGTTCACTGTTCTACAATTTTAGGTTTTTCTTTCTAGCTGCTCCAAGACAGTGGAGACATCATAATTCAGTAGTCATCCTCATTTGTTAAATCCCATCTTTTCCATTATTACTCCTCTTTCTCCTTTGATTCTTCTCCCAATCTTTAGGGGTATTTGGGCTATGCCCAGTATAACTTTTTCAGGCTGGAAAGGGGTGTTGATAATATGGGATAGGAGGATGGAATTAGTTGATGTTCTGGAGAGGCTGGGCCCTCTGGGTTTCAGGATTTACCTGACCTAGGAACCCATCTGGAGGGTGTAGGTTTCTGGAAAGTAATCTTAGTGTGTGTGCTGGTTTGAAAGGAAGAATGCCCCCTAAGAAAAGCCATGTTTTGATATAAATCCCATTTCATAAAGGTAGAATAATCCCTATTCAATACTGTATATTTGGAACTGTAATGAGATCATCACCCTGGTTGATGTGTCAAGAGTGGTTGTAAAACTGGATTAAGGGACGACATGTCTCCACCCATTTGGGTGGGTCTTGACTGGTTTATTGGAGTCCTATAAAAGAGGAAATATTTTGGAGAATGAGAGATTCAGAGAGAGCAGAACGATGTAGCCATGAGATGCAGAGAGTCCACAAGCCAGCAACCTTTGGAGATGAAGAAGGAAAATGCCTCCCAGGGAGCTTCATGGAACAGAAGCCATGAGAGAAAACTAGCAGATGATGACAACGTGCTCGCCATGTGCCCTTCCAGCTGAGAGAGAAGCCCTGACTGTGTTCTCCATGTGCCTTCTCACTTGAGAGAGAAACCCTGAACTACATCGGCCTTCTTGAACCAAGGTATCTTTCCCTGGGTGCCTTTGATTGGACAATTCTATAGACTTGTTGTAATTGGGACATTTTCTCAGCCTTAGAACTGTAAACTTGCAACTCATTAAATTCTCCCCTTTAAAAGCCATTCTGTTTCTGGTATATTGCATACCAGCAGCTAGCAAACTAGAACAGTGTGTGAAACTTTTGGAGAATCTCAGCTAGAGCCCTAGGTGTTCTTTAGGAGACAACAGGAATGATTTTGGTTGGGGTTTCACAAACCGTGGCAATTAGCACTATCTAGTTGAAGCATGCTCCAGAACAGTCTCTTGACTATTTGAACTCTCTTAGCCACTGATACCTTATTTTGTTACATTTTTCCCCTTTTTGGTTAGGAAGGGGTTATTGGTCCCATGGTGCCAGGGCCAGACCAGGGACACCTCACGTTTCTGGGAAGTTCTCCTCCATCTACCTTCTTCCTGGCTGCTGTTACTGGATCTTCTTATACACTGAAGTGTCAGTATCCCCAGCCTGCCTTCTTGAACCCCATGGTTTTTTATTTGGTGGGCAGAGGGTCTATACATAGTCCTTAGGGGTTCATGGGCCCCTCCGAGGACATGCTGAATTCTGTATAAAGAGGGCATGCACATGTTACCTGAGGAGACGGGCACAGCGTTCCTTGTTTTTGGTTTTTTTTTTTTTTTTTTCGGGCAGGTACTCGGAATTGAACCCAGGTCTCCAGCATGGCAGGCAAGAACTCTGCCACTGTACCACCATTGCCTGCCCTTTTTTCCCCCCTTGTCTTTTAAAAGATGCCATGACCCCCAAAATAAAACAGGTTAAGATGACTGCCCTACACCTTCTCCAGGTGACCTCATCTACTTTTGATTTTAAGATAAAATACCACTTGTATTTTTAGCTCCCCCCCAAGAACTTCTAAGTGATGGGAACTGCATGCTGTGTGCTGCGGAAGATATTCTCCCATGGGGAGGAGGCGTTTCTTTTAAATCACAACTCAGCCTGCTCTGCCTACACATCTTAGGAGGAGGGGCCGTCTCAGGACTCCCAGGAAGGGGGTGTTTCGTGTGTAGTGGGGATGGTAGAGAGGGAGAAGCTGCCCTGGAACCGTGACCCAAGAGGAGCGAGACCGCCAGGCGCCTACCCCGATGTGTAAGAGGCAGACTAGCTTTGTTGTACATTTTGTGGAATCACGACACTGAAGTCTGGGGGTTCGTGTGCTCAGGCACCGGCCACTCCTGCTCAAGCAGCAAGGTCATCTGCTTACAACCTAGAAAAATCAGGGACAACTTTGCTTAGAGCATTTAAATAGGATTCCTGCTCCGGCACGTCAAGTCAGCCCCTTTCAACACTTTCCAATTCCCCCCCCCCCCAAAAAAAACCCCAACATATATATATATATATATATATATATATACACACACACACACACACACACACACACACACACACACACGACAAAATAATCTAGAAGGGAAAAATAGCTTCGGTGGAAACTGTTTTCTCCTCGGAGCCTCCAAAGCGGTTTAACTCCTTGAAGACATAAAATGGATTCCATCCGTAGTGGCCCTGCTTCCCCTCTGCCCTCCCCTCAGGGCCGCCCTTCCCGCCCCTGCGGGAGCTGCCCGAGCGGGGTGGACACCAGGTAACCGGCCGGCTCCGGACCGCCTCCCGTTGGGGATCTGGGAGGAGAAGCGCAGATCCTAAGGCTGGCATTGATGCGCCCTGCTCAGAGATAGGGAAAAAAGACCCTTTTCTTTTGCTTGATATATTTAGTAACGACCTTAAAGAGTCTGCGAGGCTGAATGAATTGGTGCATCTTGCTGCATTGGAAGCAGCTGCCACGGCACAGACAGGAGGAGGGAGCGACTGGAGGGGAAGGGGGAAGGAGGGCGGGGGCAGACGTTCAGGAGAAAGGGAGCAGGAGGCCGGGGGAGAGAAGAGAGAGAGAGAGAAAGAGGAGACCGGCGCCCTGGCGGGGATGGAGCCAAGAAGGATGCCTGGGGAGCGGGCAGAGACGGGCTGGGGTGTGCAGCCAGCCTCCCCAGCTGTCTCTGGCAGGCTGGTCTGGGATCGATTCCCCAGTGACTGCAGAGGGGTCAGCCAGGTAGAGGAGGGAGGCAGTGGAGGTGGTGGTGGCCAGAGCTGCCCGTTAAATCTGGTTAAATGGCAGCACTTAAGGGCTGTGTGAAGGAATCCAATTTGCTCACAAGGATCGTCTGCAAATTTATATGTCGGCATTTAACACAAAATGCTCCTGGACCAATCTCGGGCCGGAGAGAGCCCTGGGGCCTGGCTGACTGATCTGGCTCGCTCTCAGCCCCTCAGGAGAGGGCACAGGAGTGGGGAGGCGGGCAGCTCCTTTTCCTGACCTGCCTACTGCCTGGAGGGTTCAAAGGGCTTCCCATGCACAGAGATGTCGGGTCGTGTGTGGGGGTGGGGGTGGGGACTTGCAGACCTCGCTTTCTTCCTTTTCTTCAGGAGGGAAGGATCTGAAAGATTCAACTTCACCTGGCACTATTAGAGGAGAGAGTGGATTAACGCTGTGGACGCTTTGGCCCAGGTGAGGATTGAGCCCCATTTCCCCTTCTTTAAGGAAATAGGGGGAGCTGCCAGGTGGCCCCCTTTCTGTAAAACTTGCCAGACACATCTCCTTTGTGTGAAGGACGAAAAGACACCACTTCCCTTAGGCCCGCACAACCTTGGACTGTGCAGGAATGGGGCAGCGTGAATTTCAGCCCCAAAGAAGCCCACGTGAGTGCCCCTTTAGGGGTGCCCTACTGCAGGGTGCCCCCACCTCCAGGCCCTGCCTAGATGCAACTTTTACCTCCACACCAAGAGACTCACCTGCCAAGAGCAGCAGGGCACACCTGGCAGGACTTGCTTCCGGGCCCTAAAGGCGAAGAACCAGCTCCCTGCTGCCCCTTGGGTCCATGGACAGCACCAAGTTGTGAACCCATGGAAGAAAGAGGAAACATCTCACCGGCATGGGTTCCCTGTCCCCAACCACGTCTCACATCTGAAAGCCCCTAAAGGGACCACGGACGCTGAGCCCAAAGCTCCAGGGCAACGGAGGTGGGGGCTGAGCTTAGCTGGCGTCCGAGGATAGGAACTATGTCCCGGGTCCGGGAACTGCAGCCTGGAGAGCTCATCCTTGGTTTCCTAGAGCTCTGGAAGGTAGGCTGCTGTGGCGAGCCCTCCTCTTTGCTGATTAGGTGGCTCAAAAGCCCACAGTGAGGGAATAAACAAACGTCTTCAGTAGGTCCTCAGTGCTTACTCTGCTTCTAACAAAGCCCAACAGAGTTGATTAGTGAGTTTAAAATGAGGGTAATCAAAAAGAAAGCAAAATGTCTTGTGCATAATCGCAACAGAGTTTAGTTGTCACCAGCTTGAGCTCTGGCTCCAGGCTCTGAGTTCCAATCCCAACTCCCCGTCTCGCCAGGATTTGGCCTGGGGCAGGTTATCGAACCTGGCTGGGTCTCACCTGTCTCACCTAGAACATGGAGTGGTACTCTAAGTACCCACTTTCTGGTGTCAGTGAGACCATCACATGAGTTAACACAGGTAAAGCATCCGCTACATGGTAAGAACTGAAACCTTAGGATTGTTCAGTTCACTAAAAATGTTCACCTTCTGGTTGAAAGTCTATCTAGTCCATGGACAAATCAGATCCGTTGCCACCTCTCCCACAAAATCTTTCCAGACTTCCCTGGTTAGAATTCATTTTCTCTCCCTCCCAGCTTCCAACCGCATTTTGTTCCTGCCTCTATTACAGAATTTATCTCATTCTATTTTGCATACCAGATATTTGTGGTTGTGTCTACGAGCTCAACTATAATAGATTACAATCTTCTTGATAACAGGGTCTGTACCTTATACATCTTTATTTCTCCTCAAGTGATTAGCAAAGTTCCTTCATACAGCTCAATAAGTGTTTGTTGAATCGAATAAAATGCAGACAAATGCAGCTCAGCTCAGTCATTTTTGTTCATTTAAGCCCATGGATCATTTCAGCGAAACGTGTAAAGGAGATAGTCCCTGGGTGTCTTTGCCGGACTTTCAAGATGTCACAGGAAAAGTGGGAGTATTTGCTAAGCATTTCTACACAGTTGAGTATTCAATTGCAATTTACTGCCAAATTAGCATTGGGTTTGCGCTGTGGGCCCCTCACAGCTAAGAGGGCCCAAGGTTATTGATAACGCGGCTCCCACTTCAGGCATCTTTGGTGACAGGATCCATAAGTCCTTTGGCAGTCGCTTGTCATCAGTTGTGCTGTCTTTTGATGTCCGGGAGGCCTTGGTTGGGGAGGAAAGCAGCAGTTCCAGGAGCGTGTCTAGCACATGAGTGAGACAGGAGCACGGCTTGTGGCTGGAATTGCACTCTGCGGTCTCTTTTAGGAGAGGCCCTGCCCATCCAATGGGGCAGGGCACTGTGAAAGGTCCCCCAAATCAAGTCTTGTCAGTCGTTTTCTCTCTGAGTAACAGTGGCTAGTGCAATGACATTCCTGCTGTTAAAAAGAAAGCCAGCTGCTTACAATCTATGCTATTTTTTTTCTGGGATAAACTTAATGGTGCCTCTCCAGGGTACCAATCCAAATTTGAGACAAGAGAACCCTGGGGTGGGACATCTGCTCTGAGACCCTGATAGCAACAAAATCTGGTTAGCAAGGCAACTGTAGAGCAAGACAGCAGCTATGCCATCCTTGGAAATGTAATGAGGAAGACAAATGTTGGCTTTATGGAGTTGGGTTTTGCTATCAAGAGTGAAAACCTAAAATAACTCAACAAGTTCCCTATCAGAATTGATGAGCGCCTCGTGAGTGTAAATCAAAGTGGCAGGGAACCAATATGCTGGGTCATCAGTATGTATGGCCTGACCCGGAGGCTGCGCCTAAGACAAAGGAGGGATTTTACACCAGCTGGGACTCCAGCCCTTCTGGTGCTCCTAACAGAGAGCGGCAGTCTGCACTGCCTCTCTTTAGGGTCATACACCAACCTCCTAAAGGGCTTCACCTCTAATACTGGACCAAATTGCAGGGAGGGGGTAAGGTTAATTCGAAGGACACAGACCACCTGGTCAAATAACTAGGATATGAAATAATCTCACCCCCCACCCCTTGCCAATTCTGACCAAATGGCCATGTTGGCATCAAAGATGACTGAAGGCCAGAGGCATCAGCACCTCCTGGGGAGCTGGTCGGAATGCAGACTCTCAGACCCCACCTGGACCTACCAGAAGAGAACGCGCATTTCAACAAGGTCCTCAGTGATTTGTGTGTTCCTTAAAGTTTGAGAAGCACTGACTTAGGTTCTATTGATTACTAACCCTGCCACCTTGGGAGTATCCCTTTACCTCTTCCCACCGCAGTTTTTTCATAGAAAAAAGTGGGAATAAAGGCTCCTTTTCCTCTTACATTACAGGGTTGCTATGAGGCTCCAATAAGACAATGATGTAAAGAACCTTACAGGGCTTAGTAGACTCAACTGATTATTGCACGCATAACCTTGCTCTCTTTCTGTTCTTCAAATGCACCAAGTGAATTCCTGCCTCTGCCCTTATAACACTTGGAATTGGTCATTTCCTCTACCCCTTCATTATTCTTAAGAACCCAGTGGAGACATTTTTGATAAAGAGGCACTTTCCTCAGGTCCTTTTGTCATTGAAGTATCAGCTCAAATGTTTTTCCTTTGGAAAGACCTTCCTGCCCCAACCAATCCAAAGCTCAAAGCCTTACACTCTCGGTCACATCACCCTGATTCACTTTCTTCTTATCACTTACCGCGTTCTGAAATTACCTCCTTTATTTTTTGTTTGTTTGGTGGTTCCCTACAAGCGTGTACACTCACCATGTCTGAATTTGTTTACCATTCTTTTTCAACCTATTAGAAAACTGCCTGGCATTCAGTAGGCACTACATAAATTCTGTTGAATGGTCTGATGAATTAATATTTATAACTGGAATAGCTGAGAGTAGGACTGGGGGTCAGGCCTGGCCATTGACTTATTGTGCAGATGCCTCAATAACGTCCTCCAAGCCCATGGTCAGAGCTCTAAGACCCAACAGGAAGCGCTGTCACAGGAATTTTTGCTCCAAAGCACAGTTCTGCATCAGCCAGGGAACAGGGTGGGACCTACACTTATGCTCATGATGCACCTTGAATATCGACAGCCAAAATGCTAGAGCAGCGGTCCTCACAAGGTGGTCTCAGTCCGTAGCATCTACCGGGGGAACCTGTTAGAAATGCAGATTCTTAGGCTCCACCCACGCCCCACTAAATTAGCAACTAGGGGGATAGGATCCTGCAAGCTGTGTTTCAATAAGCCATATGATTGTGATACATGCTGAAGTTTGAGGACCGCTGTGATAAAAGAACAAGAGAAGACCCGTCTTTCTCCACGTTCGGACCTGTGATGCACTTATATGGCATCGGATTCTGGCATTCGGTCAGGAGCTGGGGAGTGGATAAATGAATGAAAAGGACTGATGTCACACCCCGCTGGCTGTTTTGCTTTCTTTTTTCAGCATTTACATGACTCCCTCTGATTGCTGGGCTTGAAGTCAGAGACAGTTGGTTGGCACAAAGTGATTCTTCTTCTACTAGTGTTTTTGTAGAGTGAGTCAGGCTGACTTAATTTTAATCAACCAAGGCAGCAGAGCGGTGGTTCTCAACTCTGGCTGCACTTTAGAATCAGGCTTTAAGGTACTGATGCTAGGCCACCCCCCCACCCCCCCGCCCCAGTCTGGTGAAATCAAAGTGTCTCAGGTAGAACCGGCATCTGTATTTTTTTAAAAAGCCCCCAGATGATTCTAACTTGGAGCCTCAGTACTGTGAAACACTTTCTCTCCCAAGCTTGCCTGATGAGAAGAATCACCAAGGATACTTGCTAAAACTACCAATTCTCATGCCCCTTCTGGGAATACCCTGTTAGAGAAGCTCCAAGGGCCGGTGGAGCTGCCTCTTTAACAAACACCAGGGTGATCCTTCCAAGCAAGCTTGGGACCTACTGGTCAAATGGCCCGTGTGAGCCCTGGAATGAGTTCTATCTTTGAAACTTAAATTGACCCCAGGACAGTTTCTTTTTTTTTTTTAACAGTTAAAAAAATGAACAAACAACACATTAAGATATCATTCCATTCTACATATACAATCAGTAATTCTTAATATCATCACATAGTTGCATATTCATCATTTCTTAGAACATTTGCATCGATTTAGAAAAAGAAATAAAAAGACAACAGAAAAAGAAATAAAACGATAACAGAGAAAAAAAAGATTATACATACCATACCCCTTACCCCTCGCTTTCATTTACCACTAGCATTTCAAACTAAATTTATTTTAACATTTGTTCCCCCTATTATTTATTTTTATTCCATATGTTCTACTCTTCCAGGACAGTTTCTTAAACCTCAGTCTCTTTATCTGTAAAATGGGGAAATAATAGTATCTATCTCAGAGGACTGCTGAAGAGTAATTAAAAAGATCTATGTATTTAAAGTGCTCAGCACAATGCCAGGAACTCAGAAGCTGCTCAATGAATGTTACTTGTCATTAACTCCCCACCCCCAGTCCCACATACACATAAAATGAGGGTTCTGGGAAGCTGTCCTAGCAATGCACTTAATTTTTTTTTCTTTCTTTTTTTCTTTTTGTTTTACATGGGCAGACACCAGAAAGCAAACCCGGGTCTCTGGCATGGCAGGCGAGAATTCTGCCACTGCACCACCATTGCACCGCCCTATGCACTTACTTTTATTTCAATTTGGAGCAAATGTTTGGGTCCTATCTCCCTTTTAAATTAGGGACCATGTCTACCATTTACTTTTTTTTTTTTTTTGTATGCTGTATGGTGGGAATCACATTTCATTCTTTTTCTGTGTGACTATCCCATTACTGCAGCACCATTTGTTGAATATATATATATATATATATGTATATATATATATATATATGTATATATATATATATGTATATATATATATATATATATGTATATATATATATATATATACATATATATATATTTTGGAAGTGCATGGGCCAGGAATCGAACCCATGTCTCCTGCGTGGCGGGTGAGACTTCTACTACTGAACTACCCTTGCACCCCAACCATTTACTTTTAAGCCTCCAGAACCTTCAATACCAGAGAGCTCCCTGATGTGCCAACTTTAGGGCAGGCTTCAGTCCACCCCCTTGTGAGGAAGTCCTGGCATTTACTTGAACGAAATGTCACAATTGGGTTCCTAAGAACGATGAGGGGCTAGAGAAAGGACTGGCTCCCAGTGTCATGGAAACAAACCAGGCTGGAGAGGGAAGACACCTTAGATCATGTTATCCAACGTCCTCACATCATATCTAGGAAGTAGAAGGCTTTTTATTTCTAGCACACTGGCACCAACTCAGAAGGACAGAAATGGAAGCATCTAAAAACCAGAGCAGAATCTCAAGTGTGGCACAAAGAAGGGATGGAAGAATGACCCCAGGAGGGATGTCTACTATCCCCCAATATTTGTAGCACATCTAGATTTAAGTGCCAACACACAGAACGGTCGCTGGCTCCCTTGCTGTTTCTGGATGGAAAGTTGCTAAATAAGAATGAAGCGGTCGCTGAGCTCTGGAAAGAGCATTTCAGACACTTTCTCAGGTAAGACAATTATTGAGGAACACGTTTTCAATTCTATCCTGCAATATCAGACAAAAGAATCTGCAGAAACCTTCTGATTCTTGACAAGGTGCAGAAAATCATCAAGCAGCTGAAAAAACAAGGCATCCAGAGCCAATGGAATTTCTGCTAAATTTTTCCAAATTAGATGAAGAGAAGCACATAACGGCTCTACTGGTTCTGACCCCGAGGATATGAAATGCTGAAAAGACTTATTGAATGACCCTACGGATCCTGTGCTCATGGTTATTAAAAGTTTTTCCTTTACAAAAAAATGTTCTTTGTGCAAATTTTACAAAAATTGGAAAACACAGAAAAGCATAAAGAAGAAAATTAAAAATCACCTCTAAGTCATCTACTTAGAATAACTGTTAATCCTTTGGCGGATTTCCTTCTAGTACTTTTTCTGTGCATGTTTAAATATTTTACAAAATGGGGCATGTTGTATCAAGTTTTATATTCTGCTTCCCTCCCTTACTTATGATATCATGAATATTTCCCTCAGTCCTTAAATATTCCTTGAAGAGGAATTTTAATGGCCACATCGCATTTCATCACGTTGATGTTCCATAACTCACTTAACCATTTTGTCATTAATAGACAAGAAGGTTGCTTTTTTTTCTATTATAAAAAGATACAATAAATAGTCTTGTATATAAATTTTCCACTATATTTCTGGTTATTTCTCTAACACAGAATTATAGAAGTAGAAATATAAAATTAAAGGATATGAGTTTTTTTTAAGGTTCTTAGTACCTTTTGACAAATTTCTTTCCAGATATTTGCACTCACACTAGTAGTTTATGGAAATGTCCATCCACCTTTGTCAACCCTGAGTAGTAAAATTTGCCTAAATTTTTGCTAGTTTTATGAGTCTGTTTTTATGTTGCATTTTGAAAATTCTTAGTCAAACTGTACATTGTTTTCCTCTCTATTTGCCATCTGCAACTATTCTTTTGTGAATTTTTGGTTCTGACCATTTTAAGTGAAATTACACATATCACATTGTAGGAAACCGCTGCCCAGGAACACTCACAAAACTGTTTCTTTCAGCATCCCACTGTGACTTTAAGTCATATAGACTCAAAACTGGCTACTTTCACCCCTTTGCCATTGGCAAGAAAAATTCAGAAACCATAATCTTATTTTTTTAATGCCTTATCTGATTTCACAAAAGCCTCTGACTCACTCAAATGATATCTACTGTTGGAAGATACTCATCAATACAAATGTCCACCAAAACTTGTCAGCATTTATTTTTTCCACGATGCTCTATGGGCAGAAATCTTCGATAATATGTACGTTTTCAGCCCCTTCAAGGTCAATGCAAAAGTCAAGCAACGTTGAGTTTTTGTTCTAATGCTCCTTGACATTTCTTTTTCTGATGGTAAGTTATGTCACTAACCATCTTCCAGCATGAAGTTAAATCAGTCGGTGGACAGTAAATCTCTGCTGACTCTGAGGTAGAAGTAAAACCCACTCTGATCTAATCAAATCTAATCATCAAGCTCAAAAGTGCTGCTGCTGCTGCTTTAATTTCAGTAACAGATCTTCACACAACTGTCAACATCATTACCAAAACACATCACAAAATTGGATGAAAGTGCCTCACGTAGACAATCATCATCCCCTGTCATCAATCTCTAGCAGTCCCCAAATGACAATTCAGAATAGGGGTGAGCCTCTAGGGGACAAACTTTGTAAATCAACTTCACCAAAAGGGCAATATTAACCCCAGCAGTACCTCAAGTGTGCAAATTCAGGCACTGACCAACTGAAAAACGGGAATTCAAACAGCAACACAACATTTCAATAATATTTGAGGTCTAGCCTATCAGTTATGGGCTGCCAAGAGATAGGCAATTAAGAGTTGAAGGAAGAGGAGAAGCTATTGTCTACAAAAAATTTTTCGAACACACAGATTAAATGAACAATTTTTGATAAGTCAAAGCCAGGAGCATTGAACAACAGTTAGTCGATAGCAATTCTGCCAGGTAAACTTCAATTCTAGACTCCCAAGACACCCAGTGTGACAACTGGGCATACTCATAAGAATAACAAAGCATTCTTCTGGGAATAAATGCACAACACACATGAAATATTCAAAGGGACAATGGTGAGGTCCACCTCGGGTAGGGAGCCCATGCTAGATAACCCTCCATTGCAGCCACAGAGAGTTGGGGCTGTGAGGAGCTTGGAACTCTGCTCCCTCACCCACAAACACTTACTGAGCATATATGTACCAGGCACTGTGCTTACACTTAAGAAAACAGGTTCAGAGAGGTTAAGTAATTTGTACAAGGTCAGACACATAGTTAAAGCCAATACATCTACTGAGGAACCAACATTTCAATTTTTTATGACAAGAGATAGAAAAAAAATGTTTGACAGAAATGAGTTACAGAACAAATAAATAATCCAGGACCATCTCTGAGCCTGCCAAAAGCAGAGATTCTTCTCTCCCTCCCCTCAATGGGCTGTGATCTTTTGAGATGAAAATTCCAAGACACTAAGAGACAGAAGCCAATTCCAAAAGCCTCACTCTTCCTTTTCTTCCCTATCAAAAGAAACATCAAGAATGACCACATTTCTCCTGCCCCCCTCCCTAAAAGTGAGATGCTTCAATTGTCAGAATGGTACAGGTCCTGGACCTGGCAATGGCATGGGGGAGGATGACAGAGAATTTATCCAGTTCTCTTGCCAGACTGTCTGTGGGCACAGCCAGGTGACCATATCAAGATGGAGGGAGGGGGGCTGAGGTCGTGGTGTCCTCACCCACTCCAATGCTTCAATCTGGGGTCACAGAAGCATCCAAACACCTGTATACATATGTGCACACATTCTTATTTTGGGAAATTTAAGGGCAACCCTTTTTAAAAAGCAAGGAGGCACGATGCCTAGAAATTAGGGTCTTTTAAGCAGGGGGTTGCTGATGGATGTTACGTGTCTCCCGTTTTAGATTTGCAGCCCATCCTTGGGCAGAGGACATAGATCATGCTTAAGGGCAACAGACAATAGCCACTGCCTGTTCGACCTCATCTGCTCCCCATGTGAAGGGGAAAATGCTTACATGGCTATGTCTGGGGGCCCTCAGGTGGGGGATTTTCCAAAGGGTCTTTAAAATAAAGTTTAATTCTTAGTTTTGGAAACATGTCTCTACAACGGAGTGTGACTTTTAGATAATGAGATGGGCTCTTTAATAAATACACCAGAATGTATCCATCCAAACAAGTATCCTTTCCCTTTCTGAACAGTCACCCAGAGATCCCAGACACTTACCCCAAGGCTGCTGCTATTGTTCCAGACTCTTTGGGGATTCCCTTAAGACTTTCCTTCAAATCTGTGCCACATTATTTGGAATAAGCACATTGGCAGCAGATCCTCATCCTATGAGGCTGAATTTTATTTCTGGAAACAGTCAGGAGGTTTCTTGGCATTTGTATCCAAGTCCAGTGAACAATCAGCTGATTGAACTGGTAATATTGCTTTTGGATCCAAACGGAGGCATGGTTACAAAACCCTGTTCTTGTGTGGTATGGACACAGGCTCCCAAGGTCATTTGGAATGAGGAAGCCCAGTGCTGTTTGATGAGTGACAGTGCCACTGGGCCAAGTGAATGACCTACTGGTAGGCCATGAAGAGGATGTTCGGGTAGGTGACGTTCGGTGGAATGCTTTGGTTGGATGCAACAGAAACTGACTCTACCTAAGTTAAGTGGAAAGAAATGTGATTGCCAGGCTCTAAGGGAACTGGCTTGGAACAGGCAGCTCCAGAAGGAGCCAGAACCTCTGACAGCCTAGGTCAGGTGCTGCAGCTAAAATGACTAAATTCCAAATGTTTCTTCAATCCTTGCATTGCGCTGCCCGAAAATGAAAGTCTCAGGGGAGATTACAGTTGAATGTGCTCAGGACTCTTGCCCACCTATTGACTCTATCCCTTGGCATTTGATGGTAGAACCTCCAGGAATTTCTCAGCATCTGTAGAGTGAGGGCAGTATTCCTCCAAAACTGTCCGCAAAAGGGGACAAGCAATTGCCAACCCAGATAGAAAGTTTTTCTACGAAGAGAAACTAGATGCTGGGCACCAAAGAATGACAAATATGTATCACAGCTAAAGCCTGCTATCGTTATTACCATTAGTGTATAATGTTAGGTGTGACATTCAGCTTTGCTCTATTTGTCAACATTTCTCGCACTTTGTAAATTATGTTGGCCTCATTAGCCATCTCCAGTTCCATAGTTGATGGAGGCTTTCCCCTTTATCTTATTTCACCTAAAAGATAAATTGGTCTGTGATCTGGTCTATGTTCTCCAGGCAGAGCCAGACTTTGTCTCTCTCCCTCTGAGCACTCCTGAGTCTGAGCACCAAGCTCAGTTTTCTTCCAAAAGAAGAGAGCAGATGCTTCTCCTTGCTGCGTGTATGCCTGTCTCAAGCCACATGTGCCGGCCACACTGGACCACACACTGCGGCTGTTCCTGTGGATGAGCTGGGGCGTGAGTGAGAACCACCTTTGGTCAGCCAAGGTGCATTTGCTTCTGCAAAATACCAATCCTCTGTGCGGACAGAACGTGCACACTCCATGAACACCAGCTCCTAGCCTGTCTGGGGGAAAGCTAGATTACTGCACACAGCGAAGGTCCTGGGCACACATCAATATACATGCACTGCAGGCCCTGAAGCCCTCTGAACAGCAGCTGCCCCTCCATCCCAGTCTGTTCTACCCTGAAATAGGAGATCTTCTTGTGAACTGCCAGAGTTCTGGGGAACCCAATTTGACTTCAATGACATTGGCCAGCAAGAGACAGAAGCACACATCTCCCTACTTCCCTGTTGAGGCTCCCCAGGAAGTTCTTCCAAGCCAGAGCACTGGAAAAGGGCCACAAAAGCTTCCCTCATTCCTCTAAAGAAGCTGTTTATGGGAGCTCTAAATGGTATTGATACTTCAACGTATGGGGGAAGGGCTGAACCCTGGGAGGGAGGAAGTGTGAAGGGAAGAGGAGGCTGTCAGCTCAGCTAAGAACAGCACTGTCTCAGATAAAGCCCCGGGAGTGGGAGGAGGGCTGCTTGGGAGTGAAATACACTGGGGGCAAAAAGACTCTGGGCTCACAAGTCACCTGTGACCATTCAAGGGAGAGTGGAGGTGGAGGCCCTGAGCCCAGGACCCTCGGCAAGCCTCAATTTCCTAATCTGCAAAACCAGATCTGCAAACCACTTGGTTTAATCTATCAGAGATTAAACTGAGAACCACCCAGCCCAGGGCCCTCACATGGCAGGCACTCAGTGAACGGCGGTTCTTCCTTTTGAGATGTCAATGTTATATAGAGCATTACTTTCCAGACTTTGACATTCCACAACAGAGTAAAATTTCAAAACACAAACTTAGGAACATTCATACAGTGTTCCAAATGTTTTATTTTGCCAACTGGGGATATTTTTTAAAAAAATACAAAATTAACATCTATGATAAGATAAAGGCAACACACACACACACACACACACACACACACACACACACATATACAAAGCAGGAAAGACGTAATCTTAGGATTAAAAAATTCATCCTTTAAATGGAATATTTTTAGCTTTATGAAAAAGAATAATATCATCCTTATTTGGTAAATTTTGCTACAGAGCGAAAATAACTTCATCCTGGACTGGCCCAACCCAGAGACCTGAGTTGGGAACCAGGGGCAGCGAGAAAGTTTGGGCCTTTGAGCTAAATAAACTGTCGTCTACTCCTAGCTCTGCCCCTTACTGTGTAGGCTTCAGCAAGGGACATGCCCTCTCAGCCTCACTCTCCTCCTCTGCGCATCGGAAACGTAGCACCTATACCAGCAATGAGGGTATGAATGAAGGGCGAGGCGCAGAGTTTAGTACATAGCAGGTGCTCAGAGTTTGAGAGAGGCCTGGGTCACTTCCAATTTTTAAGGTTTAGTATATTATTGCCAAAATTATGATCTACTTTAAATATTCACATTAGAAAATATATTTGAAACACATCCACACACAGACACGATACACACAGCTTCATGAAGCTAACATTTATGAGAGTGAGGTTGGAGCCCAGGAGTCCCTCAGCCCCTGTGACAGGCCCTGGTTAACCCCCTCTAAGCCATGGTTCCTATGGGTGATCATAGTCTGAGACACTGATTTTCCTCTTCTTTCTTCTCCTTTGTTCTTTCTCCCTGACTGGAGTTCATTTGGAACATTTCTCCAGACCGCCCTACCTTTAGTTCATAATTCTGAGCATGCAAATTTTCTTGGAAATCTAGCTGGTGTCTTTGCATCACTGGATCTCAATAGGTTTCATGGGGATTCAAATTGAGGGTTAGAAGAGAAGATGAATGGGTGCTGAAGAGAATAATTTAACTGGGGGATTCTAGGACAACAGGGGAAGAGAAAGGAATCTTTGCCAGAGGCCTCTGGGAGGGGTGATGAAGGCAAGCCAGCATAAGGCTCTAGGAGACTTTCCCTAGAGGTGGTGTGTGTGTGTGTGTGTGTGTGTGTGTGTGCGCGTGCACGCACGCATATGCACACACATGTGCCTTATATCCCTACAGAGATCCAAACTTCCTGTTTCTTTGTTTGTTGCTGTCTCTCCCAGTAGAATGTCAGTTCTATGAGAGGAGAATCATGTGTGGCATGCTCACTTTTGCTTGTCTAGTGGCTAACTCAGGTTTGGGCACATAGCGGGTGCTCGAAGAATGTTTGCTGAATAAACAACTGCATCATAATAATTATGTGTTCAGCAGTCTCTCTTTTTGGGTCTAGAAACAGAACACCCTCTATTGGGAGGATCAACCTTTCCACTTTCCCATCCAGACAGACCTCAGGGATGGGCCAGAATCCTTGTTTTATAATTGGAACTTTCTCTCTGGTGGTCAAGCTGGAATGCTATATGGTTTCAGTTTCAGAAACTGCTGGTGGTTTTGGTTTCAGACTCACCGAGAGAGTCGCTCTGAAATAATTAAACTGACAGGCCAGGACACAGATGCAGGGATGAAAGAGAGAAAGACAGGGAGAGAGATCCTGGCCATGTTTGTGTCTTGCTTTTGTCAGTCCTGACGTTCCCCTGCAGCCTGTGTCTGCTTCTCAAGGCCCAGCTGATCACATTTCCCTAGGGTTTTGTGAGTTTACCTTAGTATGCCTCCAACAGATCCTCTTTTTTGGTGATGGGGGTAGGTGGGATGAGTGTGGTTAGCAAGGGTTAGTTCCTATTGTCATCCAGAGTTCTGATTAATCCAGTTTATTAAAGATGAGAACCGATCCCAGAGTAGCGCCCAGGCGTCTGCTGATGGGTAAAACTCTGAAAGATCTCATAAATTAGATGCAAGGTGGGACAGTAAGAACTGATGATGATGATGGTTGCGGTGGTGGTGGTGATGGTGGCGGTAAGTGATGATGGTGGTTATGCTACTGATGGTAATGGTGGTTGTGGTAAGGACAGAGATGGTGGTCGTGATGGTGATGATAGTGACGGTGGTGGCAGCGATGACAGTGACAGTGGTGGTGGCAGCGATGGCAGCGGTTGTGGTGGTGGTGGTGACAACTCATATTTGAGCACTTACCATGAGTGACACAGGACCAAGCAGTTGTGTATATTATCTTATTTAGCCTCTCACGTGGCTATGACGTAGGCAGCATTAGGTCCTGTCTCTACTTTACAGATGAGGGAACCAAAACTCAGAGATTAGGTAACTTGTTCTAAGGTCACACATCTAAGAAGAGACAGGTTTCCCTGTCTTCTCCACATTTCCTCTCCTACATCTTATGTACATTACTTCTCTCCTCTTCTATTCCTCCTTTTAACTCTCCTCTGTTCTCTCACCCTTTCTTGATCTCTTTTCTGAAGTCTTGTTCTCTCTTCTCCTTTCAGTGACCTTTTTGGCTCCTTTTAACCCCATTTCATGACTGTACAGAAGCACATATTTTAAGACTACAGTTTTCACTCTTTTCAAGAATGACAAAACCCTTTTAACATTAAAAAACTTTTCCATATAATAGTAGCAGTGCTTTAGCATCTATTGATAAAATGTCCACACGCAGATGAATTCTCAGATAGCTTGTAATAACTCCATGACCCCTAGGTTGGCATCCACTACTTTAAAATATATGGGAGAATCTATATAACCATTCCTCTTACCTGCTTAGTTTGACAATCTAGAAAAGACTTATAAATGCTACTATAGAGCTCTTTCTTGCTTACCCTCTGCCTTAAGGCTACTAATTTCTTCTGAAGTGCGTTTTTTTGGTCCCTCCTTTAATATGCTTAATTATTTAAAAAGGTATGAACTATGATACATTTTATATATCACCTCTTGATTATTCAGGGGCTGATTAATTCATGGATTGCCCTAGTCATGCCTTTCTCTTTTCCTGCTCCATTTTATTTTATCATTCCATTTCTTATTAGCATCTTTTAGCAAAAATGGACAGTGGGAATAAGAAATGATTCTGGTTACAGATTATGAATTCTGATAAAAGATTAAGTTGGAGGAAGTTGGAGATTATTTCCCAAAGTAAGAATGTCTTTGATTCATCAGGCATATTGATTTTCTCTGAGCTCTGTGCAGTCAGGAGTTGCTCCCATTTGCTACAAACCTATAGGGCTTAGTAAAGTGCCTGGCACATGGTAGTTTCATAAGAAACTTTTGTAGAATTAATGAATAAGAGCTGACTAATAGAACAGGGGCAAATAAAATTTCCCCTAGGTTGGAAACTGATTTATAGGAAACTAAATAAAATGCAAGAAAACTTATTTTAGGAGTGCTTATGTACAGATGACACAGTATAAAAATATTTAAATGACTATTTTAAAATTAGCAACAGAGGGTATATACTTCTAATTAAAAAACAAAAAATGTTCTATGGTGTCCTGTTTCCCGTTGATGGGAAGAAGGAATTAGAGAGAGAGACAGGATTTCAGAGAGTAGGTAAGGTGATTCTGTTAATTTAGGCATTAATAAACATAATAATCTTCAATACACCAACTAACTTTTAAGCACTTAGCATGTACCAGGTACTGTGCTAAGCAATTTACATGCCTTATATCATTTGTCATCACTACAACTTAGGTATTATCTGATAGGCATTATCAGCATTCCTTGAAAATTTGAGTTCTCCAGCTTCCTGAACCTAGAACGGACTTGTATTCTTTTTGCTTCCTAGTTTTAAAATTAAATTTTTATTTTCCTATGAAATGTTAGATATATTTAAAAGATTGACTTAGATTTTAGATATGTCCTTAGAAACTTTGAGATATCTGTTATTTCACCAGTTCTTGCTTTTTGACATTACTGAATCGTCTGGAGAGGAAGCTTTTATAATGAGACTTGTCATAATTTTCAGAGTCTTCCTAATTTGTGGGAGCAAAATGAGGGGCGTGCACTCAGAGAGAAGGACAGGTTTCAGTCTCAGGACTGGTTCCACAGTGTTGGTGCTGTCCAGGAATCTGGTGCTGAAAGGACTTGACTGAAGCAAGCAAGGCTTTCTCAGGCCAGCCAGCTGGCGCTAAGGCTGATGGGAGCGGGCAGGGTGCAGCCCTGGCTATAGCCTGTGCCAGCTATAGCTGGATAGGGAAGCAGCTTTAAAAGAGACTGGAGGAAGTAGAACTAGAGCCCATCTTATTGGGAGGGATTGGGGGAAGCAGCTAGCTTTCTCTCTCCTTCTTCTATAGTCTGCCTACCTTGTAGGACAGGATATGGACAAAGGTTAGTGATGAAAAAGTGTATGTTCAAAAAATAAAGCTGACATTTATACAACTGGTTAGTGGTGAATTTTGGGGAATTTCACTGTTCCTATTACACAAGAACCAGGAAGAAGCAGGACTGGAGGCTCAATGATATTGTCAGTCCCTTGGGAGTACTTAGTCAACAAATAATTATTGCAGCTTAATGAAAGAGAAATGAACCCAGAGACCTTAGCTGTAATGAATAAGAAATAATCCTACCCTGTGACATCATAGAGAAATTCCATAGGGGGAAAGAAAGCCAAACTACCACAACCTCAGATGGAATCCAGTGTTTATAAGAAACTGGAGGATTCAATGGGGAAACGAATCTGATAAATATGTTGAACATAGTGTGACTGTTTCCTCCATAGCACATATTATGACATTCTATCATGTTGTTTGTGTATATTCCTCATCTCTCATGACCAAGATCACTTGAAGAAAGGGATCATATTCTCCTATCCACCAAAGCATTGAACACACAGGTTTGCACACAGTAGATAGGCATGTAGAAATAACTTACTGAGTTGATTGATATTGCTCTCCGGGCTAAGGTCCTGAGATCAATAACATTTGAATATAGCTAATGTTCATTGTCTTCATTAATCCCTTACCAAAGATCCTCCATCCATCCATAAGACCCCTGCCTATTTTATTTCATTTATTCATTGAATAACAACTATGTGCTAGGCACTGTAGATGCACAGATGGAAAAGATAAAGTTCCTGCCTTTAGGAGAATGCAATCTCATGTGAGAGGAGGACTTTAAAAGAGTTATTGATCAAAGTGTGAATACAGAATATTTGCTGTTTAAATAACTGTGATATTTCTTTGAGTTTCATTTTAATCTGATCTTCTAGCAAAAACTCCTTCAGAAATACAGGTTAACATTGATCACAGATCGTCAACTGCTATTATATATTCTGAAGAATCCTCCCTTTAATTAGATAGACAGCATCTCCTTTGGTTCTAGGGATGGTTATGCTTTGGTCTACCGCACAGCACCAGACAGGGTGACTGTTCTGGCTGTAAAGGGGTTGCCCTTGCCTGATATTTACAAGCCATTAGTTTTGGTATCAAATGAGATACAGAGTTTAAAAAGCAGGGAAAGGAGGATTTACTGGAAGTGTATCCAAGCATGCTTACAGAACTGAAGGAGAGCTACAGGAGTCCCACAGCTCTGAGGATCTCAGGGATAGGAACAGAGCTTTCATACCCCCGGGATTCTCTTCTCTATTCTCTGTATGTCATCTTCATTCTCTCAGATTTATCCATGGAGGGCAGATGAGAGTTGTGTGGTTCATCCTACAACTCATGATCCAAGAGCAAAGGAAGAACTTTCTTTTTAGATTCATGATGTAAATTCAGATAAGACATTGATTGGACAGTCTTAGGTCATAGGGAACCCCGGACTAATTCCAAAGGTGGCCAAATAGGTTCTTTGACTGACAATCCCACAGGATATTGTGAATAGAAGAGGAACAGTTCTCCAAGGGAGGGGGATTGCTCTTCCCATAAGGAGTGAGCATACCATGGAAGCCCAAACAGCAAATTCTGCTATCCTATTCTGAGCTTTAGACTTCATCAGTGCAATGCTGCACTCCAGGATAAGGCATAGCCCCTAATCAGAGAGAATCCTCACTAGCCTGCTTACCTTTTCACTGTCTACTTATGGCCAGCATATACAGTGACTCCAATATGTGGGGATGTCTAAGGATACAGGTAATAACCCATGGCCTCATATGGTTGTAATTTTTCTGTAAACAGCATGGAAATGTGGCTACTGAAGGGGAGGGAGACCTTTTTGATGTGCACAGTTACATGCTTCCTTGGGTGAATTGCTAAAAACCAATGTCCTTGGATGGTATCATCTAAGTTAGCCACTGTCTCTGATTATGACTCTCCAGTGCTCCTTCGGAGAGGCACAATCCACGCGTCTGGGCTGGATACTCGAGTGCATGTGGTACACAGCACACGCTTCTCTCCCCAAATGTGCGCGCGCGCGCACACACACACACACACACACACACACACATCTCCCTCTTTACCCTACGTACAATCTCTCACACTGTAGAGCTCTTTCCAGTTAGCAAGCAGAGAGAGCAACATCTTCAAACAGCTAAGGAAGAAGAAAACCCCCTTAGTATTATATCCATTAGTTGCACGTCTTCCCATGTTTTCTTAGTAGTGGAAAGAACAAAAACTTTGGAGTCATACAGATTCAAAGTCTATTGATAGACCCCGGACTAGATCTTCTGAAGGACTCTCCCACTACACAGTAAGTAAATCCCAGACAAAAAATATTTTTAATGTATTCCTGGACTTATGAACTTAAGAGAAAACTCCAAGAACTACCAGCAGCTCCGGAAAAGTGAGCTGAAACTCGACCTGGCAGCACGGAATGGCAAACAACATGGGAACAAGAGGCCCAGGGCACCATGGAGGGTGTAACTAGTCTGTGAGCTTCAGCAAGGTGAGGACACCGCACACTTGAGAAAGCTGGAGTGTTCCCAGGTTAGTAGGATCCCCTGGCCCTGAGCAGAGATGGATACAAATCCTTTCTGGTGAAAAGCATCACCAACTTAGGCTCATAGAATTCCCACATTTTAAGCCAAGAAAACACAATAAGGAGGTAAGCCACTTCAAATAAGAGGCAGAAAAGCAATGAGAACACATTTCAACCATAAAGATTTTAGATATTAGAATCGTCAAATACAGAATATATCTATGTATGAAATGTTCAAAGTCACAAAAATGAGTAAGTGTACACCAATGTTCATGGCAGAATTATTCACATTAGCCAAAAGGTAGAAGCAACCCCAGAGTTCATCAGCAGATGAATGGATAAATAAGATGTGGGATATACATATAATGGAATAGTACTCAGCCCTAAAAAAGAATAAAGTTCTAATACATGTCACTACATGGATAAACCTTGAAAATATCATGTTGATTGAAATAAATAGGACACAAGGAGACAGATATTGGATGACTCCACTTACATGAGATAGCGAGAATATACAAGTTCATAGAGATAGAAAACAGAATACAAGTTATGGAGGTGAGGGGAGGGAATAGTGAGGTATTGTGTAATGGTTATAGGGTTTCTGTTTTGTGTTATGGGTGAGTTCTGGTAATGGACGGTGATGAGGGTAGCACAACATTGCGAGGGTGTGCTTAGTTCACTGAATCGTATGGGAGTGGTCGAGGTGGGAAAATAGATGTTGTATATATGCTTCTACAGATTTAAAAAAGAAGTGCTTAAACAGACAGTGATTATGAAACACAATCCATTATCTTGGACTGGAACTAATTATGAAGGAGAAAGGCCCCAGATGATATTACTGAGAAATATGAAAAATTAGAATATAGATTGTAAGCTTTGTATCAATGTAAAATTGCTCAAACTTGATAACTATGCTTAAGGTGGTTACATAAGTGAATACTTTTGTTCTCAGGAAACATACATGGAAGTATTAAATGTTCAAGAAGCATGATGCAAATAGACTCTTCTCAAATGTTTAGAGGAGAGAGAGAGAGAGAGAGAAACAGAGAGAGAGAGAGAGAGAGAGAGAGAGAGAGACAGAGAGAGAGAGAGAGAGAGAGAGAAAGAGAGGGCAAATGTGGCAAATGTTAAAAGTGGTGGATATGGGTGTCTGGGTGGGATATATGTCGGAGTTTTCTGTATAAGTTTGTATTATTCTTGCAATTGTACTGCAAGTTTGAAATTATTTCAAAATAAGAAGTACAGAAAAAACAGAAAATAAAACCTTCAAAATTGAAAAGAATTCTTTTTTGTATGTTGTATAGCGGGGATCACATTTAATTCTTTTTCCATGTGAGTATCCCCTTATTGCAGCACCATTTGCTGAATTTTTTTGTTTATTTGGTTCTTCATATGTTTGTTTGGGAAGTGCGTGGGTCAGGAATTGAACCTGGGTCTCCAGCCTGACAAGTGAGAATTCTACCACTGAACTACCCTTGCACCCTGAGAAACAATTATGGAGACAAAAACTTGGCAGTTTAGATACAACTAAAGAGAGACTTAGAAAACTGGAATATATACCAAGAAAATTACTAAACTGCAGCAGTCCTTACGAGAGAAAATAATATGAGAAAGGTTAAGAAATTTTGGAGGCCAGAATGAGAAAACCTGACATGTCTGAGTGAAGTCCCTGAAGGAGAAAATAGAGAGCCTGGAGGAAAGACACTATTTCAAAAGGCAGTAAAAAAAAAGAAAAGAAAAAGAAGGTGAGTGAGGACTTTTCAGAGCTGATGAGAAATGTGAATCCTCAGATTCACAAAGCATAGCCATATTTTAAAAGACAGAGAGAGGTATCCATATCTATACATATAGCAATGAAATTGCAAAACTCCAAAGATGAAAAAGGGTCAGGGATAAGAGACAGCTCTTCTACAAAGGAACACCATTTATTAATATCAGGCATCTCAACAGCAGCAGTGGCAGCCACAGAACAATGGAGTTGTAACTGTCAACCTGAAATTATGAATGCAGAAAAATTACTTCTCAGGAATGGAGATGCAATAAAGGCATTTTCAGATAAACAGAAAATGGGATGTGTTTACCAACATCTGGCTTTTGGCAAAGGTACATCTAAAAGAGGTATATCAAGAAAAAGAAAAATGATCCTAGAAGGTCTCTCTGGGATGAAAGGAAAGATGAGCAAATTAAAATGTAGAAATACATGTAAATAAAAAACATTTTCTTTATATAAAAACAATAACAACAATAATAATATAACTTGTAGGGTACCAAAGGCCAAGACTAAAATACTGTGTTAAGAGTAGATTTTCAGAGTTAAACTGTTCTTGTTATGGAAGAGGTTTAAGATATAACTAGAGTTTGTTAAGTTAAAAATGTATCATAACATCTTGAAAGAAACCATTACAGAAATAGAGGGCATACACCCCAATCAGTAGAGATGAAAAATGGAATTAAAAAAAAAGTTCTTTTGCCCTTGACAAAAAATCCCTCAATCAACTAGTTTATAAAAAGCCAAGCATTAAAAAAAGCCTTGAGAACATAGAAATTGAAAACTGAGATAACAGAATTAAGTTTAAACATATCAATGTTCTCATTCGTGTAAATGAATTAAACTCATCAGTAGAAGGACAGTATGGCCAATTGAAAAAAAACTTCACATATATATATATATATATATATATGATATGCAAGAAACACATGTAAAACATAAGGACTTAGAAAAAGTCCTTTTAAAGTTAGAAGTATGGAAAAATATATACCTGACAAATACCAGCCAAAAGAGAGCTGGAATAGCTATAATAATATCAGACCAAAAGTATAATTAGGGATGGACAGGGTCACTTCATAATGATGGTGGGTCCATTCACCAGGAAAATGTAAGAATTCTAAAATTACACCTAATAAATTAGTGTCAGTAGATATAAAACAATTTACAGAATCACAGGGTGAAGTGGATAAATCTACCATGACAATAAAAGATTTCAAAACAAGCTTCTCAGTTATTAATAGTCTATGTAGGGAAGAAATAATAAAGATTATTATTTGAATAATATAGTTAACAAGCCTAACTTAATTGGCATATATAAAATAAGAACTGTACTTTTTACCATCTGTATGACCCTAAGTAGATCTCTGGGCCTCAGCTTCCTCATCTGCAAAATGGGAACAATGCTACCTACAGTGTTTTTATCCAATCTAAGGTGTCATAGGTGATAAGATTCACAATTATTATTTACCTATCAGTAGGAAAAAAAAAAACTTTACTGATTGAATGAAAGTTGCCGATTGTAAGTCACCCCAATTTTAGCGATGTAAAAATGTGGGAAAAATGTGACTGAGTCAATCAAATACAAAATATCACATGGACTGCTATGATGGTTAAAATGAGAGGATATCAAATATGAAACACCTGTTGCTTCTGTGCGCCCCGTCCCTCCATGACTTGAGTCTGCAAATGGGTAAAAGTAAATAATGGGAGACCATGGTGAACATCTGAAGTGAGGAATGTTTGATTTTGGCTTCTTCACATCCTTGAATGTTCTTCTAGACACGTGCACCTCAACAGCAACCTCTTCTGTGGGGAAAAATGAAGTCAGAACCACTGCATCCTTATAGGAATGTGATAAAACCAGCTGGCCCACCAGGTTAGGGCTGTGGAGAAGGGTCAGGGGAGGAAAGACACAAGAGAGGGACACTGGGGTCAGATCCACCTCCTGGAGCAGAGATGATTCTGAGAGCAGAAGTGACATGTGTTCCCAGAGAGGAAAGCAGGAACAGGTCTCCCATTCGAGGGGGCTTCAGGGGAGAGGGAGGTCCATGGGTTCTAAGGGTGGGGAGGGTCAGCTGCAGTCCTGGCCTGTCCATGCGCCTGGGCCTTCGAGAGACTGGTGTGGGGTCCTCAGGCCTAAGAAGGATCTGCCGGCCGGCCCACCCCTTGCGAAAATGGGGAGAAGAGAGGGAAAGTGATTGGAGACGGGGCATAATACATCTACTTTCTGAATGGATGAAAAATTCAAACTACTAAAAGTAGCTTTGCCTTTTTCAGCAGAGACAATTTTAGTGTCTTAATTATATTACTATTTTTGAAAGTTTTTTTTATAAATATTCCTCACTACTTTGTGAAAGTCAGTTTTTGTTAAAATGCTTAAAAAAATTTTAAAAACAAACAACAAATTTCAAATAAGCCTAAAGCTGTCTTTGACTGGAGAGAGCTTTGCACCCTTGTTAATCCGGCCCACAGCCGACCTATCCTTAAGGCCACTCAAATGGCACCTCGGAAGCCACTGTGATTCCCAGGGGGAAGTGCTGGAGACCATCTGCCACCCCCTCCTGCAGTGCTTGCATCTCTGGGGTGGGGGCAGGTGCTGGTCACTGAGGACCTCACATTGTCGCCCCAAGGACAGTGAGATATTTAGAAGCCCTGAGTTCCCTCTTCCCCTCTTTAATGGCTCATAGCACCGGATGTCCAGCGGTAACATGCAGGGCGAATTAATTTGGGTGGTCATCCAGGAACAAAACCTGCTTTTGGAGGTTGATTTGAAAACCTCACATGTTCCAATAACAGGGGGCTGTCATTGATTAAAAGTAATACTTTTTGCTGGTGGTACATTTCTTTTATTGTGGTGAAATTATAAAAATAATACTGCTAAAATTCTGAAATGATGGCTATCTCCTCTCTGAAAAATGACAACAAGCACCCAACCTTTTCCCTACTCTATTATTTTCCTACTGCGGCTGTAACAAATTGCTACAAACTCAGGGTTCCAAAGCAACATGAATGTTTCCTCTGTGGTTCTGTGTTCAGAAATCCCACACTGGTTTCTGGGGCTAAAGCCAAGGTGTCTGCAGGGCCGCGTTCTCCTCTGGGGGCTACAGCTGTGACTGCTTCCTCACCTTCTCCAGTTCCCAGAGACCACCCATTCCTTGGTTTGAAGCCCCTTCTTCCAGCCTCACATCACATCACTCCGACCTCCTCTTCCACCCCCCTCTTTCCACACTGAAGGACCCTTGTGATAACACTGGGCCACTTGTGTGATCTAGGGCCATCCCCCCATCCTGAGGTCCTCACCTTAATAACATTGGCAAAATCACATTTGCTGTGTAAGGTATTCACAAGTTTCGAGAACTCAGATGAGGACGTCCTGGGGAGACTATTGTTCTGCCTGCCTCATCTGCTGACACCCTTGCTCTGTGTGTGGTGGGTGGGGAGGTGGGGTGGGGGTGGGGGAGGGGCGTTTCGGTGCCTGGGACAGTCACCTAGGGCCTCGGACCTCAGGATGGTCAGGAGGAATCTTGACTTGTGGGAGGGAGGGGGAGTCTTTGCCCATTGCTGTGGCTTCCCAGGGCTGGGGAGCAGATGCAAAGGAAGCAATGGGCTCTCGGGACATCTTTGGAAAATCTGCCATGCATTGCCAAATGCCTGAGTAACCTTTTTAAAGGAAAGTTTTAAGAATGGGTTTTAAAGCCTTGGCTTCTGCTCCAACTCACGTTTTGTTAGTCTTTAAAATTAGGGGCAGTCCATGCTTAACCATGACAGAAGAGCTGGCACCCCACAATCATTCTTCCATGATACCAATGATAGTGAATCTCAGGGTTAAAGGGTGACCCATTTAAGAAATATATTTTTACAGAGGCAGCTTTAGAGGAAGTCCTTTTAGCAGTTTGAATTAGAAAGTATTGAAGTCCTCGATCCAGTTTTTAGCAGCAATCGTTTCTTTTGCAGATGTAGAACAGGGCCCTTTTGTCCTTCTTGGAACTGTTAAATATAAACTGATAAAGCTCAGACACTGCAGCACATTAGGCTGTACACGTAGTAGGTGCTTGAAGAACCTTTGAATTGAATAATCACAAAGCTCACCTTTTATTTCTAGGCTGTGAATAAGTAGCGAAAGATTGAGATTGGAGGCAATTTGGCAATATCTATTAAGATGTAAATGAAGGGGGAAGAGAGAAATGAGACAAAATAAAGTTTCGGTGGCTGAGAGATTTCAGAGTCGAGAGGTTATTCTGGAGGTTATTTTTGTGCTTTATATAGATATCCCTTTTTAGTTTATGGTGTAGTGGAGTGGCTGGAGGGAAGTACCTGAAACTACTGAGCTGTGTTCCAGTAGCCTTGATTCTTGAAGACAATTGTATAAAGATATAACTTTTACAACGTGACTGTGTGAAAACCTTGTGTCTGATGCTCCTTTTACTAGGGTATGGACAGATGAGTAAAAAAATATGGATAAAAAATAAATAAATAACGGGGAGACAAAGGGTAAAACAAATTGGGTAGACAGAAATACTAGTGGTCCATGAAAGGGAGGGATGGGGTGTATGGTATGCATGAGTTTTTCTTTTTTCTTTTTAATTCTTTCTCTGGAGTGATGCAAATATTTGAAAAAATGATCATGGTGATGAACACACAGCTATGTGATGATATAGTGAGCCACTGATTGTATACCATGTATGGAATGTATGTATGTGAAGATTTCTCAATAAAAATATTTTCTCTAAAAGATGTAAATGTATATTCTTGACCCAGCATTTTCACTTCTTGTGAAGAAATGAAATCCTAGAGAAATATTTGCAAAAAATGTGTGAATGGATGTATGTTGCAGTATTAATTGGAAGGGTAAGTGATTAGAGACAGGTTAAATGTCACTTGAGGAATAGCAAAATGAATACGGTACATCCATACTATGCAACTTTTTTTCAATACACTAGATTTATAGGCTTGAACAATGAACATATTAAATGAAAAAAGCAAGTTTTGGAACTATATGTATCAGTTTTATTACCCAAAAAACTATATATTTTTGCAAATAAGTATGTATGTATGTGAGTATGTGTATGTAAAAAACTGTAAATTTCTGAAAGCACAAAAAAACTAAAAACAATTGTTATTTAGGGAGGGGACTGGGATAGGCTTGGAGAAGGAGTGAGGGTTGGTAAAGATGCATTTAAACTTCATCTATATTGTGCGATTTTTTTGGCAACAAAAAATGTATTTAAGTGTAATTAAAAGTAAAAATGCATTTTAAGTTAAAAAGGAAGGAGAAACAAAATGAAATAATCTAACATTTTACACTGATGTCAAAACTGATTATTGAATCTGCTAAAAAGTCATGTTTTACAGAGCAACAGTTAGGACTGGAGTTCAGGAATATTTCTATTTTGTTAAAATATGTATATATATGTGTATATATATTTGTATACGCTACATGTACTAAATATATTTATATGCATATATTTCTCTCTTGTCATTTCTTTATACTATATCTATCTTTCTATTTATACTTACTACCTCTATCCCTATCTATCTATATCATACATGTATGTCTACATACTTATAATAAAATGCATAAATGTGGTTTTGGTTAAACCATAGATAAATAACTCATTCTTTATCACGGTTCTTAGTATTTATAATGGCAGGAATATATTTTCTATGATCATTATTAATCTGGTAATTGCATATGGAATGTCTTTTAAGTAATTCAATTAATTTTAATAAATTAAAAAAGTTTCCTGATAGAGTTGTAAAATTAAGAAAAACACAAAACACCACTTTACAGTATGCAGCATTCCTTTAAATGAAACCCTTCCAAGTGTGCAGCATGTGCTAAGGTTTTATCAAATGAATGCTCTTTGTGTAGAAGAACGGATCTAAATTAGGACTTAAACCTTACAAGCGCTGTAATCTTCCCATTTGAGCAAGACACCTGTTGGAAGCTGAGGGCGTGGGGGTGTTATCTCAGACCTCTGGGAACATTCCAGGAAGCAAAAGCTGTTCTAAAGGAATTGTACAAGATTGACTCCAACAGGAATTCCTTTCCAGACCGTGTGAGACTGTAGATTGGGTGTTTAGTTCCACTGAGAAAGAGGGAAGCCAGTGGGCTTTCTATTTACCCAGAAAACCGGTCCTGACGCCTCTCAACGGGCTGTGCGTGCGCCAGCATCTCCGGGGGTGATCAAATGCTCCCCGCGCCCGGCAGGGAGGAGGCTGTGTGCAGACCACAATCACGCACCTGCCGGCTCCCAGATAAGCCCTCCATATGCCCAGGCACTCGCCCAGCTGTGGCCGAGGAGCCGAGCAGGCCCCTTCCCACCCTCATCCCCGCAGAACAAAGGGTGGCCTTCCCTGCTCCTCCCAGAGTCAGATGCAAGCACACGCCTTCCATCACAATTAACTCAAGAATCTGAAACACAACACAAACTCACCCGCGACATGCTCAAAATCAATGCCATCGATATCCAGAATGAGGATACCAAAAAAAAAAAAAGAGCCAAACAAAACAATCCTGTTCAAGAGTAAATACTCAAAGCAACAGGACTAGAGCCAGTCACACGACAAGGTCAACAAATCCCAAGACAAGTTCAAGCACGGGGCGCCTGGTACAACTGAAGAGCTGGCCATTATTGGAGGGGCTGCAGGCGTAAATGCCTTCGGGAACCAGTAACGGACAGGTCTATGAGATAATAGGAAGCTGGCCTGTCAGCAGCGGGACCACAGGTACGGGCATTCAAATTCAATTTTGAAAATTTCAACTCTTGCAACATGTTTCTTAAACAGAGTCTATGATCAAACAGAGAAGTAAACATGATGGGCGTAAGGCGGGTGAAATAGAAATCAGAGATGTTATCCAGGAGTCCACCTGAGATGAAAGGCAGGGTAGCAATCCTAGCTGTCACACTGGAAAGATGGTGACGACTTGATTTATAGCTTCAAAGGCAATAGCAAAACAAAAACTAAATGAAATGGGTTTATTAAGTCTAAACGAAGGATTCAGTTAGTCAACTAGGTTCTTGACATAAGTAACGACTGGGCTGGATTACACACAAGACAGCACACGTTCCCTTGGAAGGCTCTAAATGAAAGGAGCCTTAAAACAGTATAGGTGTGGCCTTATTTAAAGGCACAGGGTGGACCAAATGACCTCCCAAGGTCCTGCTTTAAATATGTCTGTATAGTCAACTCTTGGTTATCCGGCCCAGAGAAAGAAGACAGTGACAAATCATCCTAAGCTGTAGATAATAAAAAGTTATATTTGCCTTTGGCATGTATTTTGGTTCTTAAATTAGAACGTCTTTCTGATGCTCTGAGAATTCACAACACTTCACAGCAGCCACAAAGAAAGCCTGACCCAGAGCTGGGAGGCTGCCCGGTTTTTCTACCCTGTCCTCTGTGTAATTCTTATTCTCTGCTGGGGCACAGCAACATCATCTTTCAGACTCATGCCCCGCAGCCCATGCTTTCTCAGACAGAGGCCACCTGGCTCCGTTCTGCTCTGGAGGAAGAGATGGGGTCTTTCTGAATGGCTGATCCAGGTCAGGGGCTGGGATAGGGTGCTTCTTATTTCCATGACTCCAGTGTCCTAAGGACTAAGCAGTAAGATAGACAAGGTTTAGACACGTGCTGCAAGCTGACTATGCAGAGAACACCTACTATGTCTCACTTCTCTACCACAGAGGACTCAAAAGAAAATTTCTTGCATTCCTTGGAAGAGAAGGAGAAAAAGACTTCCCTGAAAAGGAAGATAAAATGAATGCCTAGTACTTGGGAAGAAGTTGCAATTTCAGGGGGTGTAGTAGCAATTCCCTACATCTCAAAGATGGGAGGAACGGTGCACTGTCACTTGAAGTCCCTGTTTAGAACAGTGCTCAAATAACTGACCTTGGAAAATGGGTCTTCAGGGGTGTCAATCACTTTACAACGTGTAAAGTACAGGAAGACACTGAAAATTCTGTCACCAAACAGTTCTGCTCCTTCCCAAACAGACTGGGGTCAGGACCAGCCTTGGGGGTAAGAGCTTCTCTGTTCTTTTTTTTTGCTGCTAAGAGATGATGAGTTATGAGCAGGGTAAAGTAGCTATGAATGTCATTTCAGCATGTCTTCGAAATAGTTGCCTTAGAAAGGGGCAAATGATAACAAAAATAATAAAAGTAAGTGTGAGAGGCTGTCTTTACATCTTCCTTTAGAGGGCATGGTAAACTTTTCAGGCCCCTTTTTTTACTTGCTTCTGTAACCCTGAGACAAGAGTCTTCAGCCTAACAGGGGAAGACCAAAGGTTCCCTGAAATGTCTGGAGGGGAGGGAGGAGTTAGATTGTGAGAACCTGAGAGGGTTAGTGGAGCGGAAAGCAGCTACTGAAATCAGAGACCCCTTTCCTGCTGAGACAGCAAGAAATTTTCTTGCTGGGGCCTGGCTAGCTCCTGCCAGGTGTTCTGGCCTCAGAAGGAGAAGAAAATAGGGAGAGGAGACTTTCTGCTCACATCCCAGGTCTTATGTTCCATATTAATCCATGGGAATACAAGACTACCCCGTTGTCCAGGAAGAAAGGACAGAGTGCTCATAGCAGTGATTTTTGGGGGTGGGCCCGGGAGAAGGAAGGACAGCTGCCCCTCTGTCCTTGGTCCTCTGACAGTCCCCAGGGCCCATCAGGGGGAAGCTGGGCTCACCCAGCAGGAAGCAGGGACACAGGGAACATCACGGAAATACATCAACGTTCTTCAGCCAGAGGCCCTGGCAGGTAGCTCATGGCTCTGGGAGTTAGGATGGCGGTGGATTGGGCCAGGACAGCTTCTCCCTCATTCTGAGAATACATGGACAGTTACAGAACTGGACACAGACAAGGTACTTGGCTCCAACCCTGCTCAGGTCAGCTCAGGTAACAACTGCCATTATAACCAATCCTGTATCATATGCTGCATTTTCTTTTCTCCTTTTATAAGCCTAGAACTATGCTATCCAAGTTAAATGTGACTAATTAAAATTAAATAAAATTTAAAATTTAGCTCCTCAGTTGCACTAGTCACCTTCTGAGTGCTCAATGGCCAGATGTAGTGTGAGGCTACTGGACCAACATAGGACATATACATCATTGCAGAAAGTTCTGTTGGACAGCGCTGGTGAAGACCTAGTACATGCCACCTTCAAAGATCACTGTTAGGGATAAATGCATGAAAGAAGAAATACACTTTACACTTCACTCCGGACTGCCCTGGGAGATAGGCAGGGTAGATTTCAAGACAACCATTCTATAGACAAGGAAACTGGGTCTGTGTGGCTAAGTAACTCGCACAAGGTTCACAACTATTGGGTGGACTGATGAGAATTAAAACCAGGTCTTTTAATTCCCAAATCCAAATTGCTTTCTACTGTTGCATGCAACTACTATAAATAATGCTACCTGCCGGTTACATTGTTCAGTGCTATCATAAAAGTTCAGGCCTCCCAGAATGAGGTTGACAGGGGCCCCTGTGTTTTTATTTAAGAACAGATTTTTGAAGTGATAACTAAATTTCGTACAGCAGACGCTTAGAGTTAGGGAGCCTTGGTGTTCAATCTTGACACATCCACTATTATTCACTTGACAGGGGGCAAGTTGCTTAGTGTCTGTGAATCCCAATTTCCTTGCCTCTAATTGGTGATGATAATTTATTTACTTCATAGTGTTGTCAGGAGGAGTAAATAAGACGGTGCATGTGAAAGGCTTAGCACAGTACCTGGCACACATGAGTGTTCAATCAATATCAATTATTAATAGCAAGTGGCAGAATTTACAATGCACGTCATATGCAGTAGCCTATTGAGGCTTCAGGACAATACAGCATTACAGCTTTATCCCCTTTAAGATATAACTGAAATCTCAGAGAGTAAATGACTAACTCAAGGTCACACAGTTAGAAAGGTATACAGATAGGACATGTATCTGTATACTCATGCCATTTAAACTCCACATCTTATGCTTTCCTTGTTACACAATGTTGCTTCTCCAGAGAAGAAGCAGCAGGCATCAACTGGTGGTTTAGAAAAGTCTTAGCTGCTTCCCCTTAATCTCCATCTTTCCCCTTTCTTTGAAATGGACAATTGATGTTTCTCAGTGTTAGTGCTGCGCAAATGCATCCCCTTCTACAGTGATTGATACCTCTAAGCCCCTCCTATCTAGAAAGCCTGGAGCCCTACTGCTAAGGAAATAATAGCGCATAACTAAGAAGGCTTAAATATGAAGAAAAGAGAGTGCCTTCAGGCAGAGCCTTCAAATTTTCTCCATGGAAAGTCTGTGAATCAGACATCCTTCTGAACGGTCCTCTATCCCAGCTCACTGCTAGGGCAAAAGGCAGAGACAGATCACAGCAGGACCATGGCTGAATCCAGTTGGAGTGTACCTAAGCCGCACATGACTACAGATATGTATGAGTGCGAACTAAATGTACATTGTTGCAAGTCACTGGGTTTCAGGGTTATTTGTTACACAGCCTTATCGCAGCAAAAGCTTACCAATACCTCTGTCAAACTCACGGTGGGAGGCACTTACCCTGCCACGACGATCTCAAAGTCCCCGTCGTGATCCACGTCCGTCACTGCGACGCCGTAGTTGAGCTGGGTGGGGTTGCTGTCATAGTCAGGGGGCAGGACTGAGTTGGTGACCGCAGTGAACATGGGCTCAGCCCGCTGAGACCCCTCAGTGGGGGGCAGAAGCCACAGCAGCAGCAGGAACAGTAACACCCTCATCATCTGAAACCAGAAGTTTACAAATGTTATCGGAAGACTCCACAGGCAGAAAAACCCAGAAAACTCACCCAGGGTCAGCCCAGAGGCGCCCGTCTCTCCTCTTTCCTGGGGGGACTGGCAATTCCTAGGCTTTTGCTTTTCCACAAGACCTGCCCTGACCACACTTTCTAAAACTGCAACCTGTCCCTGACTTCCGATCACCCTTAGCCTGCTCTGCTGTTTCCTTTCCTGTACATCTATCGCCATATAATGCACCGTGATTTACTGATTCATTATGTTTGTTATTTAGTGTCTGCCTCCCTTTGCTAAAATGTAAGTTCCACTAGGGCAAGGATCTTTGTTTATTTTGTTTATGAATCTACAACAAGTCCAGAACAGTGTCTGGCACATAAAAGGCACTCACTTCATACTTGCTGAATGAGTGAAGGATTAGTGGAGTGTAGATAAGGGGCACTGAAGCCAGACACACCTAAACAGGAATTCTAGCCACTCTGATGAGATAGTTCATGTCTCTGAACCTCAGCGTTTCATCTGAAAATCGGAAAATATGTACTTTGTAGGGCTGTTACTATGGCCAAGATGATATAAATAAAACACATAGTAGGTAATCAGTATACGAAAGGTATAATTAGTATTGTTAGAAAAGCAACTTATTCAACACTCAGGAGAATCCTCAGTCTTCACACAAATGCAGTTTATAATGACTAAGTTATAGAGGCAAAGGGTATGGTTAAAGGTTTCTTGAAAAATGCAGCTGCTGAGACGTGTCACTGTCTTCATTAGTCTTCGTGAATTTCTTGTTAATCCCCAGAACGGGTGATAATGGACCTGGGACATTTTCCGCATTAGACCCCAAGAGAAAGGAGTCCCCTCCCATATTTTGGGAGAAAGACTAAGAGAATGAAGAAAATAACACATCACAAATAGTCCAGCAGTGGGGGGCGAGACCCCATGAGCACGTGGGGACCATGAACCACTAAGGCAGAGAAGGATGGTCCTGTAGGAACATACCCCAGAGCTAACGTGGAGCAAATCTGTGACTTGACGGGTTCCCCGAACCAACGTCCCTCCCTAGGACAGCCAGCCATCCCTCCCCCACCCCAACCGGGAAGCAGTCCGTTAAGGGATGTATTTCAGCAGGATCTGGCAAGCAGTATATCATTCACTTTGGGAAATTAAACCATTGTCTGTGTGTGTTTTATTATAAATCACTTATGTATAATCTGTTGTATAATTCATTATTATAACACTAACATAACTCAGGGCATTGCCAAGCAGCCCAGGACCACAGGAGCCAGTGGCACACACCCAGGAGGCACATGAGAAGGACTAAGTGGAAGGACTCTGCCCTCTCCGAGCCGCTTAGAACATTACCCAGGGCACCACCCTGAGACTCTGCCTGTAGGCCTAGAGACAGAACTCACAAAGTGTTCCAAAGGCTCGGCTGGAAGTGTTTCCAAAGCCTCGGCCGCTCAGCCATGCAGGCCCAGTCCCTGCGGGCAGAGAGGTGCCTTCCTGCCTTCAGAAAGCAGCAAACCTCATCCTGATGGAACTTTTCCTGCTGGCTTGTCTGTGCATCTGGCAGCTGAGAACAAGGCTGAGTGAGGCTGATATCTTAATGAAGGGGAGAGCAAGGAAGATCTGAAGACTGTCTCCCCAAATAGAGACAGATGCTCCTGCTGGCAAATGAGTTTGCTCCAGTTCAAGGATCCCGAGACAAAAATGGAGAGCCCAGGCACTACTTTTGGGGGCCAAACATGATGCAAAATCCTCTCTAATGCCTTGCTGGAGAGGCAGGCCACCTCCCAGGGACAGAACAGAGGCAGGGCTCCAATTGCAGGACAGAAAATCACCTGAGAGAGCCTTCCCTGGGAAGGAGGTTCTTGTAGCATGTTCACAGGCCATATGCTGGGTACTGCACTATCAGAGTGAGGCCATTCCAAAGTACCAAGGCATCTGAACAAGTCAGCATCGTCTACCGGCTTGACTTAATCACCATAGACAATTATCTCACTAAGAGAGCCTTGCCATGTGGCAGGTAGTTTAATTGGATAAAGAGACTCACAATTGGAGAATGAGCTCCTGGGGGAGAAATGGGAAGCTACAGAATATTTAATAACCAGGATGGACATGCTAAAATGTAACAAGGACCTGAAGGTCACTGGACCTCTACATAAAAAGGGATGACTTTTCAAGGTATAACATCTATCGTAGGGAAGTCAAATGAGTTTCAACTTGAGAGCCAAATCCAACTGATTGGCAGTGGCTGGAAAGAGTGTTGTGATCAGCTTACAACATCTGCAATGGGCATGGAAGAGAGAAGTGGCATTGGGCATGCCTCATGGAAACTATCAACTCCTCCCAGCCAGTATGCCTGTAATTTGGGTCACTGCCACCAGGTTCTATTAGGGTAATACCAGCCCAACTAGTAGAAACGTTCTAAAGAACTACACGTGGGGTAAGAACCATGCTCTAATCACTTGATTTTTGTCTCTTAAAAGCAATACTTTTAGTTAAAGGAGCCATATGAAAGAAGTAGCTACTCTGTGTTATCCATTTCCAGATAAATAACCTAAACAATATTAAAAAGAAATAATGCATCTATTGTCTGACTACTATTTTGCTGGATGACCTTGACTAAGTCACAACCTCTTTGGGTCCCAACTTTCTTCTCTAAAATGAGGGTTTGGGAATAGATCTCCTTTCTAGCTCTAAAATTCTCTGATGGATTAAAGGATTTTTTTAGAAGCAGACCTTCAGCAGTTATTTTTTTCCTCCCCCAACTTCTTCTATAAACTTCAGAGCAACCTGTGTGGTTTTCCTTTGTGAACATATTAAACACATTCGGAACAAAATAGAGTTCTACAGTAGTTCCCTCACAAAGTCAAGACTGGAGAGGATAAAGCCATCATTAGTGTGGTTCCTGAATTCACCCACCCGGGCGGTTAGTGGAGAGCCTCCCCTTGTGGGTGGGGGGTTATTAGAGTGGGTCAGGGAGAATATCTATATATTTTACATTTCATTCCTCTGCCATTCCAAAGGCACCCAGTGTACCCACAGAGGCAGCTTGGTCCCAGTTGAAAGTCAGAGGGTAAGTCGCGGGCCTCTGGACATGTCGTGATGGTGGAAAGGGAAACAGTTGTGATGAAGCTTAGGAGAAGGTCTGGCAAATATTCACCCGCCACTCTCAGGGCTCAGGTGGAGGAAGTTACACCCTCGCTACTCAGAGTGGTCCCCAGACCAGCGGCATCGGCATCATCTGAGAGTTTGTCAGAAATGCAGAATCTCGGGCCCCACCCCAGACCTAACAAATAAGAGTAGGCACTTCAACAAGACTTTGGGAGAGTCAAATGCACCTTAGAATTTGAGAAACACTGCTCAAATTTAGCTATACGTTGGGATCACCTGGGGAGCTTTAAAAACGATTGCTGCTTGGGTCTCACCCCAAGGTAATCTGATTTAATTGGGAGAGGATGCAGGCTGGGCACTGGATTTTTAAAAGCTCCCCAAGTGATTCTAACATGTTGCAAAGTTTGAGAAACTGATCTATAATTTTAGAGTATATATACTCAATATATTCTATACCTTCTCAACTTTGATTTTTATATGAATCACCTGGGGTTCTTACTGAATGCAGAGTCTGACTCAATAGGCCCAAGGTTCTGTAAATTCTAATAAGCCCCAGATGGTGCTGATGCTGCTGATCCATAAATTACCTGTGAATAGCGAGGTTCTACACCACAGCTCCCAGAGTCATGGAACCAGGCTACACACTACAGTGAAGGTGGAACATTCTTGCCCAAGAATGTTCTCCTCCTCCTTTAGAAGAAGGGGCTGAAATGAATCCTAGGACTGCCCAACCTCAGCTTAGCTTTATACATTCAAAGTACTGGTTGTCTTCAGATCAAGGTCAAATTACCACAATTGATAGGGAATGACAGAAGGATTCTGACTGTAATCTTTGCAAAGAGGTGAGAAGGCAGAAGGGTTGGTGCTGGAGAGGGGTCAGGCCAAGGAGACAAGAGATGGGTACTATCAAAGGCCAGAGCCTAGAAGAATGCGGAATGGGCAGGAATTGGCAGGCTGAGCTAGAGAAGGATGCAAATGTGTTTCCAGAAACCATCAGAATACCCGGTACCTAGTAGGTGCTCAATGAATATTTGCTGCAAGATGGAAGGAATATGTCCAGATGAGAATGTGAATCAGCAGAAACTGCTTGCAACTTGTCATACAGTTAGGTAAAAACTGTGCCTGCCTCCTTCCTCCACGAAAGCATTTCTCAAACTTACTGTAATGTGCTGATGAATCAGTTGGGGATCCTGTTAAAATGCAGATTCTGACTCAGTAGTCCAGGGGTGGGGCCTGAAAACCTGCATTTCTAACAGGCAGAATACTTTAGTCCCGGACCATACTTTTAGCAGCAAGGCTCTAGACCAGTGGTTCTAACCCCTAGCTGTCTGACAGGATCATCCACGGAGTTTTTAGAAATACATTCACATCTGGGCCCCTGTCCTAGTTTCTGACTTACTTGGTCTGGCGTGGGGCTTGGGTACTGCATATTTTGAGAAGCCCCCCAGATGATGTCAATGGACAGCCTGTATTGAAAGCCATCACTCCAGACCCAGGGCCCCCAGATGGGAGTGCAAGCTGCAATCTCATTTGAAGTGAAAAATGTTTCTGCTACCAAAATTCATCCCCCACTTGTTGAAGTATAGGAAGAAAATCTCTTTAGCCACAGAATGTCCAAGGGTGGAGGAAATACAAAGTTTGGAGAAGAAAGCAGAGCAGGATGCTACGGCAGGAGGCGGAAGGTGAGCGAGCACACCGAGAGGGCACACCAAGCGAGCACACCGAGCAGGCACACTGAGCGGGCACACCGAGCGGGCACACTGAGCGGGCACACCAAGCACACTGAGCGGGCACACAGAGCGAGCACACCGAGCGGGCACACAGAGCGGGTACACCGAGCGAGCACACTGAGCGACCTGGCGTTTTACGTGGCTGGCTCAGGAAACCTCCCGTCACACCACAGTGAGCAGCCGAATCTTTGGGGAAAACATGTAGAAAAGTTAAAAATAGAATTAAAAAATGGGTTGAACTGAACTTTTTCTGTTTCCCTGAACACTGGACTATCCAGCACCTACTATGCGATGAAGTACTGTGAGTCTGCTGAGGCAGGAGTAGAACTAGAGTTCCTTTGCCCAGCAAGTGAGGCTTAGGGGTCTAGGGATACCAAGATGAGTAAAACCTGGCCCCACCCTCAAGGGGTTTTTCTAACAGGTAAGGGAGCATGTGTAATTGTGCTGGGAGGATATTCAGTGGCAAGACGCATGGAGAGGGGTGCAGGCCAGAGCACACAGAGCTGCAGCAAGGAACATGGGCTCCTGCAGGGGAGGTGAGGGCGGGGGTCAAGGAAAGGTCTTCAACAAGGGCATGAGAGGGTAGGAACTTGTGTCTCAGGCAGAGAGAAGAATTGCTTTGTAATAATAATTTATTAAAAATGCTTTCTATGAAAAACAGAAAAAAAATTTTTTAATGCTCTATAAGTGAACTTTTTGAACAATCCTCAGCAGGTTGAAGAGAGGAAAAAAAAGAAAACAATTTGAAGCTTGTAGTAGGAACGTGGACTCGGCTCTCACCTCCACCAAGCACTAGCTGGTCATCCCAGGCATGTGCCTTCATTTTTCTGGTCTTTGGTGTTCTCTTCTATAACATGGGGATGAGATCATCTGCCAAGGTTGCAAGGGTTAAATTCACTTCAAGGAAGCCTCTGGGGGTGGGGGAGGCAGGAGGCAGCCCTCCTCACTGATTTCCCTTCCTTTCACACTTAGTGTGGTGGGACAGAGGGGCACACTAAGGGTAGAGAGTCTTTAGACAATGGCTGAGAGTCACATGCAGCTAAATTCAGTTTTCTGTGGCCTTGGGACTTCCTGAATTGGGTCTAAAATCTGGTAACTAAGCAACCTGGATTCTCTGATGTGGGGTCAGGCAGCTGGGGGAAGAGACTTCAGGGTAATTTTCAGGGCAAACAGTTCTTCAGCAGTTATTGAAAGAGCCAAGGACCCACCCTAAGCGCTCACAAAGGCAAGAGCCCAAGTGCTTCAGACGCTGGGAGCGAGCAGAGAGCACAGACGCTTGCAGAAGATCAGAGACCTGAGAGAGAGGCAGCCACAGGTGCACCCTGCCTAGGGTGGGCCAGGCTGGGCCTCCAGATCAACCCAGAAACCCACACAGGAGTGCCCGGAACTCAAGCAGCACTGGAGAAGAGCTAACCCAAGCCACTCGGGCTCATTCACCCACAGCAACCCTTCCGCAGACCCATGATGCACCTGGGTTTGTGCTAGGTGCTGGGGGGGCCTGCTGCCTGGCGGAGGTCGGAGGTCCCCAGGAGGCAGCTATTTAGCATCTGCAGTACAGGGGAGGGGTGCTCGGGTGGGGACACAGACAGCTACTTCAATCAGTTGGGAGAAGGGCGGGGGAATGCTTCCTAGAGGTAAGGTGCTTTGGCTGGACTTCGAAGGATGTTGAGATATTAGCTGAACAAGGCAAGGCAGGAGAGGAGAAGGAGGAAGAGCAATGCAGACCCTGCAAAGGTCAGGAGGACTCAGCTTTTGCCCCTCCCTGCCCTCTCCGGACTGCCTATTAAAGGCCATGTTCCTGGGTCACGTATCAGGAGGGACTGCTTGCCTCCCACTCGAGAGAACCTGCCAACTAGAGCAATGCTTCCCAACTGGGGGTGCAGTTTTGCCACTCAGGGACATCTGGCAATGTCTGGAGACATTTTAGGTTGTCACAACCAGGGAAAGGGAGTGCTACTGGCATGTAATGGGTAGAAGCCAGGGAATGCGCTAAACATCCTACGATGCCCAGCCCAGCCCCCACAACTCAGAATTTTCCAGCACAAAGTGGCCATGGTGCCAAGGTTGAGAAACCCTGGATGGGTGCAACATCCTGGCCTCTCACCTTCCCCCACCCTTCCTCCCAAGGGGCACAGGAAGGGCTCAGCTGACTGGTCCCTCTCAATGGGATCTGCTCCCTGCAGGGGCCACTCTCTGCCAGGTGATGAGCTTGGCCAGGTGGGCTCAGCTCTGCCCCCACTATGGGGAGGTGCAAGCACCTCTACAGCCCAATGGACCACACACCTCAGCCTGGGCTTCCAAACAGCTGTATCAGTAGTAAAGGAGACAAGCTTATCTCCATTTGCCTGAGCCCCAGCTCGCCCTCCCTTTCCTCTCTTCCTCCCTCCCTGCTTCTCTCTGTCTCCCTACCCCCTCCTTCCTTCTCTCCCTTCCTCTCTTCCTCCCTTCTTCCTTCTCTCTGTTTGTCTGTCTCCCTCCCTTCTTTGATCTGTCCCTGTCTCCCTCTTTCTCTCCTTCCCTCCCACTTTGTCTTTCTATCTCTGTCTCCCTCTCTTTCTCCCATCCTCTTTCTCTCCCTCCTTCTCTTTTTCTGCTCTGTCTGTCTGTCTCCCTCTTCCCCATACCTCCCTTCCTTCTACCCCCTCCACCTCTCTCCCTCTCTCACTTGTTCCTGAATCTGGACAGAGAAGAGGGATGCTATTCGTTGGGCCCCTCATACCCCAACACTCACTCAGGCTGGAAACCTGGCATTATACTGGGTTCTTACATCTTCCTTGTCTTCACCATCACTGGATTACTGAACCAGTCAATTTCCCAAATCTCCTTCATAGCTGCCCACTCATGCTTGCTAACTAACCCTCTCTTCCCATCCCCAATGCCAGGGATTTGCCCCTTTATCCTTCACTTGAACCAAAGCAATGCTTGCTAACTAACCCCCTTCCTCTCATCTCACCCTACTTCCACGTGGTTGTCAGAGCTCCCTTTCTCAATCTCAGAGTTGGTCATGTCACTCTGCAGCCTATACACATGCATGGGACCCTGTCCCTGAGGCAAACAACAAAGCACAGAACTGCAATTTCACTGGGCGAGTGTTATATGAGAAACGGGTCATTATAATCAACACTTTCTAAAGGCAGATTCTGTGCAGGCACTTCTCTAACCCTTCACAAAAATGGTCTCATTTAATCCTCACAACGACCCCATGAGGGAGCTACAACTATGATCACGTTTTTACAGATGAGGATATTAAGGCTCAGAGTGGTTAAGTAACTTGCCTCAATCACACAGCTAGTATATGACAGAGCCAGGACTTGTGGCGAAGCAAAGTGGCTCCAGAATTAGTATTCTTAGACACTAACTATGCTAAATAGCTTCTCTCATGATGCCAGACTTGTCTTACACCAAGTGATATGAGAACACGGTGGAAGGAGCAGCCACCTCTGCTTGGGGAGATTGAGGAAGGCCTAAGAGAAGAGGCAATGGTGAGCTGGCCAGAGGGTCAAGGTAGAGACAGCATTCCGGGCTGCGGGGAAGCATGTGCAAGGCGGAGACGCAGAGAGGAAGCATGATGAGCACCTGCAACATGGGCAGGGCGGTCAGTCAGGGCTCAAGATGAGGGTGGGAGGCTGGAAAAGACCCTGGAGGGCCAGTGAGCCAGGAGCCAAAAGGGTTAGGGAATAACTGGGTGGGAGCGGTGTGTTAGAAATAACACTGTAGCCTATGCATGAGGCAGAGAGGGAGCACGGGAGTGCTGGGCTGGAAGCAGAGGCCAGTTAGAGGCAGGGATTGTGGCCAAGTGAGAAAGAATGCTGAAGCTGCTTTCCTTCCCTCCTTGCTCCCTTCCTTCCTTTAATTTCCTTCCTTTTAATCTCTGTCAGGCACTGTTCTGGGCACTGGGAAAGCAGCTGAGAACAAAATAGATAATGTCCTGGCCCTCAAGAGCTTATATTGCATTCCAATGCCTCAGCCATCTGTGTTTCTCCACCGTCCCCTCTCCTGGACCTCTGCATGGCCAGCCTGGAAGACAAAGTCCGTGCCTTCTGCACCCCCTCCCCCAGAAGGCCTCCATTCTCAAGCATCTTCCCCAGCACCAAGAAAATCTGCGTCTTCTTCATCCTTCCCTGGAGTTGGAGAGTGCTTTAGACATTGCCTACAGCTGCCATCATCCCTTACGGAGATGGAGACTGTCCTGCTCCAGGAAAAGGCAGGCTAAAACTCAGGGGCCCGGGCTCAGAGGCCCCCAGAGGGCTGATGAAATGGCGTTTCTGAAAGTGGGAGGACAAACAGAGCCTCTCACCCTAGGCACAAGGCAGAGTAGATCCTTAGTGAGCATTATTAACAGCTCAGGTAGTATAATGGGAGATAACACTTGTGGGGTTGTCGTGAGGATGAAATGAGAGAAGGCGTGTTAGGGCTGCACACGGGGCCCAGCACAGAGAAAGTTCATACATAGTGGGTGGAGGCAACCACAATGCTGATACCATTCCTACCACTAATAAACATTCGCCACATGAACAAAAATATGTCTCCGAAAATCGAGCCCAGGCCCGTGAGGTACTCCCCTTCCAGGAGTCGTTGCCAAATGTTGAATGGAATGCTCTGAGATTCTGAGGAGTAAGCTTGCTTCTGTTATACTTTGTGGATTTCCTTGACTCCTTAAACTGCTTCCCAAACACAGAATCTTCAATATACCTTAACATTCACACTCATTTTTCTAACGTGTGGCAGATGCTTACAGGCCAGGTTAGAAATGATGAAGAAAGCATGGTCCCTGCCCTCAGGGAGCGTCCAGTCTACCAGGGATGGGATATAATGTGGTGGCACAAGTTCGGAACACTAACAGGTGTCCGTCTCGACGCACCCCTCAGGAGGGAGGGATGAAGAGTGAGGTGGGGAGAGGACAGGTGGGAAAGGGTCTCTGAAGAAGGGTGTTTTCATTTGCTAGAGCTGACGAAATACACTATATTAGAAATGGGCTGGCTCTTAACAATGGGGATTTATTAGCTTGCATGTTTATAGCTCTAAGGCTGTAAAAATGTCCAAATTAAGGCATCTACAGGACAATACCCTCTCCCTGAAGACTGGCTACTGGTGATCCTCAGCTGGTTCTTGTCTCGCAGGTTTCATTGCTTTCAGCTTCTGGCTTTAGCGGCATCTTCTCTGTTTTCTGTGTGTCCTGTCTTGACTCCAGTATGAGGATTAAGACCCCCTTCAATGAGGCAGGTCACATCTCGACAGAAACAACCTCATCAAAAGTCCCCACCCACAATAGGTTGAAACCCATAAGAATGGATTAAATTTAAGAGCATGCTATTTTTTCGGGTACATACGGCCTTGAGCCATCACAAAGGTGAGTGTGCATTCCAGATGGTGGAGAACTGTGGATCAAAGCCATGGTTCTGAGACAGCTTGATGCATGCTGGGGACGCATTGCTGCCACTGGAGCGCAGTGACTGAGGGAGGGGGTCGAGGGGAACAAGCGGGTAGGGTGGGGGCGAAGGGTGAAGATGTATGTGAACAGCAGCCAGGCCCTGCAGAGCCTGCCATGTCAAGGGAAGGTGCCTGGAGTGACCACGTGGGGGAGAATTTGAAGCTGGGTACAGACAGGACCAGACTCGCATTTTAGAAAGCTTGTTTGGGCAGTTGTGTGCAGGATGGATGGACTGCGTTTCCGAAAAGTCAGTGAGAGTGTCACGGGGGTGGGGGAAGGGAATTGGACATCCTGGGGAGGGGTGTGGGAATGGCACTAGGTGACCTCCAAAGTTCTTTTCCAGACCTAAAGTCTATGGATCAGATTTTTTCCCCCCCTAAATCATTTTAAATGCATCAGTGGACCTTCCTATTTAAAAGCATCCTCCCGGGAATCTTTTTGTGAAGCAATGATTCACTCCCTCATTTGTCTTCAGTGGAAATCCAAATTCTAATCTATTCTATCAGCTTAAAGCAAGGTAAACTTGCAGTGAGCTTCCTTGCAGCAGCCTGGCGGGAAGGAGAAGGGAAAGGGAATGAGAGAAGGTGATGCTGAGAGAGGGAATCTCAGCCTTGCTCAAAGCTCAGAGCTGGCTACCATCTCACGGGGTAGGCCTGCTTGATCAGCGGAGACCTTTGGAGGTTTACATAGCACTGGTGCCAAATGATGGCGTTCAGGAGAAGGAGCTAGAAGGAAAGCCAGCTTTACCGATCATGGTCTATGCATTTTATTGCCAAGGGCCACCTCCACCCCAGAATGACCACCTACAATCACATATTCATTTGCTCACTCTCCGAGCACCTATGAGCCTTACCTTGTGCAGGCTCCATGCCAGACCCTGAGTACGTGGCTGAGAATGAAAGACACAGTGTTCCTCCCATGTTACTTGCAAGACAAGACTTCTCCTTCCTGGGGACTCTATTTCCCTACCTGCAAAAGTCTTTTTTTGGATATACATAGCTTAGGAGATGAAAGGTGCATGATTACGCTTTCCAAGAAAGCGTCCGCTCTTAGAGACCACAGTGAAGGGGAACAGTACATCACTTAGACAAAGAATAGTACATCACAAAGACAGGTCCGGAAAGGACCTGTCTGTCTAGGATCTCTGATTATAGACCCCTCCAGAGGCTAAAGAACCTGCCTCAGGACATGACAGAAAATTCATGGCAGGAACAGGGATAATGATCTACGTAATGTCACATCCCATGCTGAGAAGACAGAGATGCAACCTCAGTGCCCTGAAGGGGTCCTCAGGTGACCTCCCACCTCCCAATCCCGAGCACAGGGAGGACAAGACCAGGGATGGGTCTTCTGTGAATATCACCAACCAAGACCAAACAGGCTGTTTCCACCAACCTGGTAAGAGCTCCTCTGCCCATCGAAGAGAGGAAATCTGGGCTCCCAAGCCTGTCCCCCTTCCTTAGAGCTCTATCAGGATTTGCATGATGTGACAGATTTTTTAAAACAGATACATAGCAAAGGAGAGCTGAGATTAAGATGGGGACGTCTCAGTGTGGCCCACAAGGCTGCTACTCTCCAGGTAGGTGGATGCTTATGTGAGGGAGGGATGAAGTCCCCTCCAGTGGATGGGATGCTCCCTGAGCTCAGCAGTGATTCCCGTGACCTTGTCACTGTACTTGTCGGGTGCACACAAAGATAAGAGTAACTGGAAACAACAGAAAGGGTCATTTTACACTCTCTGCACTCGCGATTCTTCTGTGGCTAATTAAAGTAATATGTCAAAACGTCCCTTGGAAGAGATCTTTAAGAATATGTCTGTTAAGTAAACAAGGTTTTACTAATTAATGACATGCCTTCCCATCCCTCACTGAAGTTCTTTGCAGAACTTCCCTGCGCCAAGAGGGCTGAACAGGAAAGGATGGAGAAGAAGTCGCCATCTCCCCTTCCCGGAGGGAGTGGGGACAAATCTAGTCGTTTGTCATTTGTGGAGCTATCAGTTTCTCCTCCGGATGTTGATCAGATTTCCTGGGCTGGAACCAACTTGCAGGGCCAGGGTACTGGAATTTTTCCAAGGCGTAAACGCTTTGCTTCTTACGAAGTCAATATGATTTCTTTCAAGGAAAATTTTTATCTTTTTTTTTTTTTTAAGTATCTAGGGTTTTTGAAGGGCAAATCTTTGGACTTTTCTCTAAAGACAGCAATTATGACATACGTATAATTTGCTAAGGTCATTTCCTCCCCCGACACCCCCCCCCCCTCACCGACACATCACAGAAAGGCATGAGGGTGGGGGAATGATTTGCCCAATATTATACAGTGAGTCAGTGACATAGCCAGAAATAGAACTTTCCAAACTCCCAAATTCTTAATAATAGCAATATTAATAATAGCCTCTATAATTTTCTAAGTGTTTTCACAGCTCACAAGTAATCTTCACAACAAGTCTGGGGGTGGCTAGGTAAGTTCCAGTAGACAGCAGATCTGAGTCCCAGAGCCAGCTTTGCCCTCAGTTACAGTGCGACCTTGGCTGGTCCCTTTACCTCTCTGAATCCAAGGGTCCTCAGATGTGAAATGGAAGAGTTGGAGAAGACCTTAAAATCCCTCCCAGCTTTAACGTGCTAGCATTCTACGCTGACATGCTCTAGCCCAAGGTTTCTCAACCTCAGTACTATTGACATTTTGGGCCAGCTGGTTCCTTTTATGGGGGGCTGTCCTGCGCATTGTGGAGTGTTTAGAAGCATCCCTGGCCTCTACCCACTAAATACCAGTAGCACCCCCCACCCCGCTGTAACAATCAAAAACATCTCCAAACCCTGCCAAATGTTTGTGAGGGCAAAACAACCCCCTTGAGAACTACTGCCCTTGTCATTGCTCAAGGACTTCAATAAGGCCAAGATGGTTCAGGGGGAAGAAGTCCTCCTGTCCCCTCCTTTTCCCCAACTCCTCCCAACCTCTCCACACATTTTTCTAACACCACTTCCCAGCCCTTTGCTACTTCTCATTTCTAAAATGCCCTCAGTGATCCAGGGTGTGTTTGGTGTGATAATGAACCAATTGATTTCATACGTTCTACTAAGGAGAGTTCACAGATTTCTGTCCCCTAAGCAACCAGCCAGGCTCCCCAGAAATCCCTAGCAGAGCCCAGGCTGGCCTGGAAGCCAGTATCTGTACGCTGCAGGAGGCTCGGTGAACACGGATTTGTCAGCACTCTTAAATCACTGGGCTCCGAGGAAGGCGTCTCCCAGCAGATAGATCCTTCCTTAGGAATCAATAGCTCAGGGCCTTCCATCACATTCAGAATTATCCTGGGACCTGTAAAATTTCTTTTCCCCAAGCATGACAGAACCCCAAAATGAAAACCCAGGGTGGGGGAGGAAAGAAGGTAAAGACGGAGCCTGCCAAGGAGGCCTTGTCCATCAGCGCAGCCAATCCTGTGGACATGGTCTCACTTGCTGCAAGGAAGACCCTGAGCGGGTCCCAGTGGTCCATCAGTAAATCCCCTTTCATCTTTACAGCTTACCAGGGCAAACACATACTAAAGATCATCCTCCTTGATCTTCACCAATCTACCCCTGGCACAAGATTTCCAGCTTCACAATTTAACAGGGGAGGAAACTGAAGTCCCTAAGCCAGGAAGCAGAGGAGCCAGGGTCTAACCCTATGCCCATTCCGCTACCTGGAGCTCCCTTCTCAAAGAGGGTGGGTAGGGGTCATCCATCCCGTGGGGGTCACGAAAGAGAAGACTTCTTGTTTTCCCAGTGTCTGGAGCCATTTCTCAAACTCTATACCCCACCCAGGTTCAAACAAACATCCAGACATCCTGTGCTCTAGCTATATTTTAAGTAGTCACATTCCAGTAGTCTTATCCAGAACCAGACAAAGCCCTATGAATGCAGGCACATTTCTTCAGCTAAATCTGGGAACTGGTAAGGATCTCAAACGCGGCCTCTGGAAACTTCACTTTGCTCTCTGACATTTACCATTATCCTACCACCTTCCTCCTTTCCTCAAGATCAAGACCCAACTTATCTGTCAGTCCAAGGGAGATGAGAAAATTCAAGCATCTTTCCTGGCAACAAAGCATTCTTGGGGTAAGTCTTAAGGACAGAAGAGTCTACCTCTCACAGTTCTGGTTTGGAAGCTCCTGGGTTTCTCATGAGGGTGGGCCAGCCAAGTCTGCTCAGGTTTCTGGAGAACCCAGGGGAACTCTATGCAGGGTACAAAGGAGCCAGGTGGGAGAGCAGAGAACAGAGGGGACAGCCCACAGACCCCACAGCAACCTCCTTCCCAGGCCTGGCTCAGCCGTCATCAGCCAGACTCACAGAACAACAATAATAACAAAAAAAGTGAGAGAAATGGTAGCATCTGCCAGGTCACCCAAGAAGCCCTAACACAAGGATTGTGCAAAAATAGTATACTCTAGCACTCCGACCTTGAGCTGGAAACAGTGAAGAAGGAGGAAATGGGCAAATACTGGCTGGAAACTCAGCTTCACCCAGGAGCTGAGTCTAGCACATCCCACGGAGGATGTGACTGCAGGGCAGGGAGAACCCACCCCAGAGGAGCACCTTCATAGAGGAAAGGAAGAGCCAGGCATGGGGTCATGAGAACCAAGACCACGGTAAGGGATTCGGCACTTCTGATTCCTAAATGTATGGGCAGAAACCTGGACACACACTGCTTTTGGCTAGAAAAACACTCAGAATAATGAGACAAGACAGTGAAGTAAGGGGAAAGAATAATTAGGAATTTCTGGGACCTGTGTTTATACAGTACAAAAATTTCACCTGCTCCTCGATCTGAATGGTATAGTCCAAGGAAATTTCCCCAAGTTTACTAAATTTATTGACTCACCAAGCTCTGGTCAGCCAGCAATTATGGGTGCCTACTGTGTACGGAAACATGTTGAGCTCCTTAATAAAGAGGAAGCAGGCCGCTGGAGTGGAAAGTGCCTGAATAGAGAATTGGGAACCCTAGGACTTAGTCTCATCTCTTCTACCAAAAGCTGTGTGACCTTGGGCAGGATACTTGCCTTCATTGGGCCTCAGTTTTCTGTGAGTGTTGGGAGTGGTATGGGTTTGGACTAGGTGCCCTGCAAAGCCCCTCTCTTCTAGCTCTAATGTTCTGGGACTCTATGAGCCCTTAGCAAGGCACCTGCACCAACCACATAGGGATGACCTCAGAGAGGTTGTGCCTGCACCTGCCTTATTGCACTTGAGGTTGCAAGACCACCTGAAATCCTGGAAGCATGTGGTAGAATGGCTTCACTAATGAAAGTAATGATTGGGTCCACGGCCTGAGCTTGCCTAAAGCATTAACTTGCTATGGCCAGTGAAGAGCAAGCTATGAGGGATTCAGTGTTCCAGAGCTGGGTGCCTTTGGCACCCTTTGGCGCCCCCTACTGGATACCCAGAAGCCTGCTCCACCTTTAAAGCTTCCACCACTCAGCAGGCAGCGAGGAGTTTCAGAACAGGAGGCTGTCGAATAAGGCTGCCATTCTAGTTAGTGGTCTTTTCTCTATAACAGTCTACATTCCACCCCCTAGAACTTCGCAGGCCACTGGTCCACACATTCCCAGGGCTACTCTTGAGCAGTGATAAGACTTCTTAATCAAACATCAAGGTGCCAAGGAATAAACATCAGAGTTCAGAATACCAGGTGCAGCTCAGATGGAGAGATGGGATGAAAGAGCATCTTGCCGTACAAACCCCCAGTGGAGAGAAAAGTCTTGGAAAATGCAATAGAAAAATGTGACTACAAACAGATGATGAAGCTGGTTTGGGTTGAGTTGAGTGGCAGCCCCCATAAATGATCTCCAGGCTAAGGAAGTTACTCTAGGAGTTCAAAACACCCACCTATGTTCAGGGTTGGGTAAAGGTGAGGATACAGCCCCAACTGAGTAGATGCAGAGCCAGTAACCATCACCCACTTTTGATCTTTTCCAGAGTCCATTAGTACCAACTGGAGACCAGAATATTCTACATGTGGTCTATTATGCCAGCATCAGGACCCTAAACACCCTCAGTTGCCTCTTAAATTGACTTTAGGACCAGAAAGATGGTCTTAAATTAGAGAGAGATAATGCTTTCTCAAGGGTCACATTGAAACAACTGCCACGTTCCTACCTTCCTTTTTTTCCTCCACCTTTTCCCCATGGCCAAGAGTGAGGTACAGTGTGATTCTCTGAATCTGCTCTAATTCATTCTTGGGTATCTTCAGCCCCAAAGTCATCAAGGTCCAACATCTCCCCATAAATAGCTTTTCTCTTTCCATACTAGTTCTCTACCCCCACCCCCCAACCCCACAGCACCACAGAACTGTCAACTACTCCTAGAACCCTCTTTCTTTCTTTTTCTGCCTAGCTTCACCTGGGAAGTCAGCATTCATCTCAGGAGACTCAAGTGCGACTCAAGAATGTATGTGTCCTGCCTGAAGAGCTGAAACACACCTCCTGGGACACACAGAAGCCAACTAGATGTAACCCCCTCCCCACCCACCCACCCCACCCTGCAGCAATATTCACTAGTCATTCCAGGAGGAAGAGGAGTGCCCCCACTCCACCCCAGAGCATCTCCTGGTCATTCTGGAGGCTCCCATCCAGGCTGGAATGACTTTGGATTCTTGAGTTGATTTCTGCAGAAGCGGGACCAACCAGGGTGCCAACCAGTGTACTGCGAAGAAGCACGCTGCATTGCTGGACATGTCCCCAAGCTGGGTCTGCTGCCCCATCGAAGCCCCCATGTGTCCCCATGGGAGCCAAAGGGATCCCCCGGTTCCCCTGCAACGGCTGAAGCTGGCTCGCCTGAGGCAAGCTGAAAGCGAGGAGACCACACCTCGGTCCAGCAAAGGCTGCTGGCAGCTACGCCCGGCGCGGGGCTGGCTCCTGGAGCGCTCTGCCATCCAGCGCTGTACCCGGGAGCTCGGCTTCCCCGGGGAAGAAGCGCCAGACCCCTGGGGCTCTTACCCATCCTAAAAGCGTAGGCACCTGGCCAGTAGCTTCCCCGGCCGGGAGCTGTGCCCGCCTGGCTGAGTGACTCCGGGATACCTGGGATACATTCCTCTTCACCGGCTCCGCCCCCTCCCAGCTTTGGTGCCCACTCCCCAAACAGCTGACCTGTCAGTTGGCGGGCTGTCGCCCCCGGCACCTAGGCTCCCACCTCTCCGTCATCCCCAACCCTGCGCCCGCCTCGTCCCCAGCCCGTGGCGGAGGCGGTGCGCGCCAGTCCAGCTCTTCTTGGCAAGTTGGCAGCAGCGCCGCCACCGCCGTCGCGGTCTCCCCTCCTTCCCCGGCGACATCTCTGCCACCCCTGAGGAAGGATCGGGAGGGGCGCTTGAGGCGGGAGAAACTTTCTCCCCCTGAGGAAGTGGGGGCGCCGGGAGCGGGTACTCACGCTGGGGTCATCTCCCGGAGTCATCCTCGGGCTCTCTCAGCCCCACCGCCTGGGGGCGTCGGAGCGCGGTCGCTTTCTGCCGCCGCCGCCTTCCAGCTCCCAGCCCCAGTCCCGGGCTGGCCTCGAGCCTCCCGCCCCGACGCCGCTCGCTTGCTTTATACAACTCCACTCGAGCGCGCCCGGGCTTATGTAAAGGCTGGCGGAGGTCCGCAGCCAATGGCGCGGCAGCTGGAGCTGGGGGCCCAGGGGTGGGGGACGCCCGCGCGGCCAATCGCGGCCCGGGGAGCCCGGGGGGCCGGGGGGGGGGAGGGGCGCCTCCCGCGCTGATTTAGGAGCCGGGATTGCGGTGGCAGCAGCCAGCAACCGGGCTGGCCCGGCGCGGCGGGCGCTGGGGTGGGCGGCGGCGCAGGCGGCGGCGGCGGCGGCGGGGGCGGGCGCCCCCAGCGCTCCGCCGCGCCCGGTCGCTGCATCGCATAACCTTCAGGAGGCAGCGGGGCCTGGCGAAGGCAGAGTGGGCGCCTGGCTGGGCGCTGGGGGGCCCGAACCAGCGGGAAGCAGGGTCCCTCGGGAGGAAGCGCCGGGAAGGAAGGCGAGGGGGGCAGGGAGGGTGGCGAGCCCCGGGACCCAGCGGCCACTCCTGCGCGCAGGGCCGGGAGGTGGCGGTGGGGGCAGCGGCATCGCCTTCCCGGTTTACCCCCAGATAGCGATCTGGCGCGGCCGGGTCGGGCCGGAGCGGCAGCGCCAGCGAGCTGATGGCGAGATTTCGCGCTGCGGAGCGAGTGCCGAGCCGATCTTTATCCGGCCCAGGGACGTGTCCGAGCGCCTCCAGGGGGCTGCTCAGTATGGAGAGCAGAGCTCCACGACGGCCCCGGAGGGCGGGGAGCCGGGCGAGCGCGGCTGCAAGAACTGGCGCCGCGGCCTTGGCGGCTGCGAGCATGTCTCCTGGGCAGTGCCCCCACCCGACCCCGCCTCAAACCCCGCCCCAGCCGTGCCAGGGCTGAGCCCAGCCCACCTGCTCTGGCCGGGTGAGTCCCACCGACCGCCCTCACGGCTGTGCTCTCAGGTGCTGCCTTCTCTCTCCTTGCCGCCACCACCAAGCCCCTCCCCACGCCAGCCCGCAGCGGCGGGAGGGATGGTTTCCGTCTGTCTGGACCAGGAGTCCGGGGACGAAGTTCGAGAGGAATGTACTTGGTCAGCGGTGCCCAAAATATTTCGTATCCAGTGCTGGAAACTGGCCAAAGTTGATGAAGTTCTGACTCTTATTTTGCACCTCGAGCAGAGCCCAGCACATAGTAGATGCTCAGTAAGTATTTATTGAATGAATTCTTGGCTTTGGCGAGTAAGGTCTTTGGGTTTCTGAAAGCTGAGGTATAGGGCTTTGGAAGAGAAAGACCTGGGAAACTGGCTGTCAGAGACAGAGGTGGGTAGGGCTATTTCCCCACCTATTAATTAATAACTTTGTAACCCTCACCATCACCCACTAGCTGCTCTCTGGATGCTACTCTTAAAATGAATCCAGTGTATTCTTTCACAGAAGGCCCTGGCCAGCCAGGCCCTGGTCCCAGACCCTGTTGTCACCAAATACTGAGCAGAACTACCAGGACCTGCTTTGGACCCTGTTTTCAGTCTCTGCAGAAAGAAGTAGCTAAGCATGGACAGTCCCTTCAACATTTTGAGCCTGGGCTCTAGCTCAGGGTTCTTAGCCCTTTGAGGGTTGTGGAACGCCCTTTGAGAATCTGGCAAAAGCTGTTAGATCCTTTCTTTAGAAAACTATGCAAGCACACACATATTTACACACACACACACATACACACACTTCGAATATAATTTCAGGATCGTTAGGGACCCCAAGTTCCTTTAGGACTCTGTCTGCTCGTTGTCAGCCTGTTACTCTAGGGATGTAGTGCAGTGATTTACAGGCCTCTTCCTTTTGGGGGATCTGAATCCCTTTTGAACCTTTTGAGAATCTGATGAGTGTTATGAGTCTGCTCAGAAAAGTGCCTAATCACATAATCACATTCATGTTGACATGCAACTTTGGGTGGTTCACTGATACCTTAAAACTTAATCTAAGGCCCTAGATAAGAATTTTTACCTAGCAGCAGGGGCTCTGCCCCAAGGACACACCTGATCGCCAGCTCTCTCCTGAAGGAGTCCAGTCAGCTCCATACTCTGGCAAGTCAAGCCACCGCCTGTTCTGAGGGCATCTGAGTCATGTGGCCATCACCCTGGCACCCGAGAGACCATCCTCACACTTGTCTTTCTGCATCTTGGTCCCCGCCACCCTCCTGGGGAGGAGACAAGTTGCAAGTTGTCATGTTCTATCTGATCCACGAGGGCTCCTTAGCCAGAAATTCCAACTCGGGGAGACAGAAAGTGGCCGGTAATTAACCAGTTCCACTCAATCTCAAGCATCCGAGCAAACCGTGCTTGGTTATTGTTCTCACCTCTCACTCCCGGGGAAGCTGTGAGCAGCAGCCCCAGCTGTAGAGCCTCACCTCACCTATACCCGACAGATTTAGTAACCAGTATGGTAATTACCAGCATTAGCCATCCAGATGTGCATAGGCTGTCTTCAGAAAAACAATTCTATAATGATCTCACACTTTCCTGCAGCTAGCCAGGTAAGAGTGCAACAAACCAGATGCACACACGCTGGGGAAGAATAGAGAAATGCAGGAAATGACGGAGATGTTCTTTCCAGGAAGTTCTCCAGGGAGTGCAGTCTGGTTTCAGCACTTGAAGTCAGATGGTTGAGCCCAGTGGACCTGGCCGTCCTGAAACTGTGCCTTCTAATGCATGCCCTCTACATCCACCCACCCAGGTCACGTCACTGTTCACCAGCGCACCAGCTCCGTCCCTGCCCATCCCATGGCAAACATCTTGCTCCCACAAATTGCCCTGGCAACATAACTCTGCTTCCACAGGGCATATGCACACATTTTCAACACACTCCTTACCCATCTTGTTCAGACTTGCCTCATCCCAATGCTTCTCTAGTCTAGTGAAATCTCGCCCATATTGCTCCCCTACAGGCTTTGTCCATTCTTACTTGGGTCACACCTAATGCGTCTTCATGTCTTTTGATATCCAAATGAAGTCTCACATCCCACACAACCTTCCAGCACTGCTCTGGTCTTTTCAGCTCTCTGGTAGGCCTCAATCTAGCACTCAATGACATACATTGTATGCTCTCTTTCTAATTGTTTCTTATGCATGTAAGTGGCCTCCCTGCTAGAATGTAAGTCCAGAGTTTGTGACTTATACTTGAGTATCTCAGGACCCAGCATGAAACTGGTCACAAAGTGTGCACACAATGTTTCCTGATTAATTTATTCCCATAAAACACATTTACTTTACAAAATACTCAAAAGATTTTGTACCACTTCATTTTCCAAAAAATTCAAGAAATTTTATGTGTATTACTTTATTCACCTTCATAGCCTATTACAGCAGGGGATCTCAGGAACTAAATGTCTTCTACAGACTAGGCTCAGAGAGGTTATGAAAGTTGCTCACAGTCACACAGCAAGTCAACAATAGGATGAAGACTGTAGAAAACAGTCCAGCTCAGAACTAATCACTGAAGACTTCTCCCCCCATGCCCTTCCATTGACAAATGACTTTGTGAATCCTTCTTTCTCCATATCAGAAGATTTGCTATTTTTGGTTTCCTGTGACCCTCACTCATCCACTTGGCTTTCTTCTTGCTCTCTGGATGAAGAGAAGAGGCCAGGGAATCTCAGATCTTAGAGATGATTCTGTTCCAACAAATCTGTTATAAAAGAACAGAGAAGTTGGTAATGTTCCTCAAGCCCTTATTTGAAGTCCTTGAAACCAGAGGTGTTTCAGAACTCAGAAAGGTAATATATACCATGCATGTCGAAACATCCCTAGTGAAGCCTGAGGCAGCATCTCATAATCAGATACACACATATTTCTGCAGTGAAGTATAAGAAAGTTCACACTAAGTGGGATAAAGAAAGATCATAAGTAGCCTCACATAAGTGTAGGTCAGGTTTTGTCATCAGATGAATTTTGGCACCAAACTTACAAAAAAACAAAAGCAAAAACTAATTTTTGATTTTCAGAGATTGCAGATTTTGGAATTGCAGATGAGGTATTGTGGAATGGCATTTCAGTCTTGGTTGTCCCAAAAGAAATTAAAGTTTGAGAGAGTATAAAAAAGCAGCAGTAGAAGAAAATAAGAAACCATAGACTGTGAAAGAAGTGAGTTTAAGGCAGTGTGGAGAAATAGCCCCTCCTAAAACCATATTGTATTGGGTTGTAGTCCCATTTTTCCAAGGAGTACAAATTTGTCAAATCGCTGGTGAATTTCAGATGCGTTGTGTTTTCCACGGGTTATAAGTGGCAGCACTACACAATGGACTTTTAGGGAAAGACAAGCAGGGGTGAAAACAGACAAAAGCTCTTCCTAGAGATGTCACAAATCACCAGGGGCTGTTTAGTCCAGGATAGGCCTTTAGAAGACACTGAAAGTAATGTTCCATGTATCCAGAGAGAGTTAACTCAGAATGGCTTGAACTGGTAATTAACCAATTTCACTCACGATGGAGGCGAACTCCTCCAGACAGAGAGTAGACCCAGGAAAAGGAGACTAAATAAAGAACATGCCGGAGTCCTGGGGAAGCCTGGCTACAAAGGACAGAGCCACTGAGGTTTGGGGGAAGCCTGGGGGTGATGATGCATGTCTGGTCATTATGTTGATCTGTGCCACAATAGCTTGGGCTCCGGGAATTCATTTGCCTTTTTAGGGGGTGTGCTTTGTAGTGGGGTGGCTTTACCATATCAGGAGCTGGCTGAGAGTATGTTGCAGGGAAAGGACAGGGAAAAGGAAAGCCATGGGGGATCTCCAGCTATACAGCTATCTATCCATGCTGGAGCTGCTCGGCCAGTAATCCCTTCCATAGTAAAGGGGCTTCTTAGCACCCAACGTCAGCAGCAAAGAAGCTCATCTTGAATCTTAGGGCTGCCTTGTTCTTGCTCTGTCTTTGTTCCCAGGTGCTAGCACCTGATTCTTACCCTTTTCTTCTGTAGAGCTTCTGTGTGGTATCCCCACTTCAGTAACGAGGTCTCTGCCTCATTCTTCCATCCGGGTTCTCTATCCCATTCCCAGGTTCTCAGAGACTAGGATTCTGGGGTCCATATACTCCACTCACTTCCTTGTGGCTGGGATTTCCCACTTGCTGCCTCACATTCCCGACATCAGCTGCCTTCTTGAGTCTCTGCCAACTGCCGCATGCTAGCTTCCTCTGACATGCCCCAACCCTGGCCTGATCTCCTCCCACCACCAGCTGCCAGGACCTCCCCAGACCCTGGGCCTGCCTTGGTGGGCAGTTCTTGCTCAAGCTTCCAACCTGCCCTGGTCTGGCACATCCACACGCCAACCCAGCTGGGGTTATAATAGACATGAGCTCATGACTATGGTTAAAAGAAGAGAAAAGAAACATTTAGCAGTTGGATAGCAGTTGGAGAAATTTACTGGCAGCAAATGCCAGGGAACACATAGGAGAGGAAGATGAACAGGAAGGACTAAATCAAATGAGAAGAATCAGGAGAACAGAAAAATGAAAGAGGATGTTAGGAGAGGAAGCAAAGGTGAAGGGAAAATGATCTTAATTGGTTTTGAATGTCTAAAGTGAGTATGTCATCAACAAAGAGTTAAGCACTGGCACAAAACATGGAAAGAGTAATTGAGCCCGGTGCGTGTGTATATGAAGGACATAAGAATAAGAGAGGGAGGAGTGAAGAGACAGGAAGAGACAGGTTAGAAGTGGAAGGCTGATTGGAACATGGGAACAAGAGCTGATGACATCTGGGGATAGGAGCTTGTGTTTGAAATTTGCAAAGGACATTATTTCTGATCACTCCATCTTGATTTCATTAACTAGGGTTTGTTGAGCACCCGGTCCCTCATCTCCACCCCTCTTGTCTTGTCGTCACTTGTCCTGCCACTCCGCCCTCATCCTGATACCAAATTTCATTAAAGATGGAATGGATTTCTCCACTCTATCAGGTTCAGCTTCAGGGGCCGAAGTTATTCATATGACCTGCCAGATGCAAGGGACTTCCACGTCTATGTAAAATGAGGATAATAAAACCGCATTAAAGGGCTTTTTATAAGGAACACAGGAGATAATGCATGCAGAGCACTTAGCAGAGCACCTGGCACATATTGAGTGCTCCATAAAGGACAACTAATGTCTTCTCTTTCCTCCTGTCTCCGTGCCCACCATGTCACCTCCTCCTGCCTTTCCTTCCTTTGAAATGCCACACTTTTATTTCTTTCTCTTCACTCCCAGACTTGCATCATTGCATATTCATATTCCTACAGTTAGCAGATCTATAGGTCCCCCTGCCTTTGGATTCTCCCCATGACAGTCTATAGTTATCCTTCTATTTGTGTAGCACTTTACAGAACGAAAAACTCATCAACACTTACCTATGAGGTAGACAAACAAACACAGGCTCATGGAGGGAAAGTGACTGGCCCAGCATGGTACAGCTAAGGAATGGCAGAGCTGGGATGCAAATTTAAGTCTCTTTGAGCCTAAGTAAGTGCTTCTCCCACTGTCCCCAGAGTTGAGTAAGTCATTGCTTATTTCATGCTGCTCTTCATGAAGACAGAGACCTGGTTTTGCATACCCCATAAATATCTTTAGAGTCTGGCCCACCAGAGGCCCTCCGTCCATGCATGGTGATTCTCTCCCAGGCACCCCAGGGAGCACAGGACCGCCCTTGGCTCAGCCCTGCCTCGAGGTAGAAGGTCGCTTGGCCGCAGTGTTGCTACGCCCACCCCTCAGAGGCACGAGCCTGACCCTGAGCTAAGTCTCCGCATGCAGGCGATGAGGCTGACCAGAAGCAAAGTTCATCTGCTACAAGCTGGTGAGGCAGGGAGACATTCTGAGGAATTTTGGTTACGTGTAACTGAAACTTGCGGAGAATAAAAGCGACTCCATGCTCATTGCGCCCGAAAGGAATTGAGATTTCATGAAAAGAAGGCTTTCTTCTCTGTGAGAGTTGTGAGATGTTGGAACTGGATTCCTGCAGAGGTTGTGGAAACTGCTCCCCTGGAGGTCTTTAAGAGCTGGAGTGCAATCCACTTCTCCCGGGGGCTGCGGTGGGGCTGGGGGTGGGGGTGGGGACGGCGGCTGGCTGTGAGAGCGCAGGGCCTGCGGGGTGGCTGGGGAGGAGGGCTGAGGATGGCAGACCAGACACCCGCACGAGGCAGGTAGAACGCCCATGCAGGGCTGGGGCTGTGAGGGGAGGAGAGGGCAGGCGCAGCGTGGTGGAGGGTCAGAGGGTCAGTTTGCAAGAACAGCTCTTACAGGCAGTTGGGTTCTGAGTGGAGAGCCAGGCAGGCTGCTTGTTGTCTGAGCTGTCCAGTCCAATTACTGCCTGCTGTCTGGGACGGAGTGGGGGAGGTGGACAGACGGGTGGGGAGGGAGAGGGGAGGAGGGCAGTAGAGGGAAGGAGCTGATCCCGGACTCTCGGGGGTTGACTGGGTCCAAATGGACAAAGGCCATCTATTTTCTCTGAGTAAAGTGGGGTACCGAGGCAGACCCACCAAAATATTAAATGCAGATAACCAAACCAGAGCTGTGGAGTCGCACAGTGCTTCTTAAACTGGAGTGCTTGGAAGTATGCAGGGGGCTATGAAATACCAGAGGAAAAAGTGCCACAACTTTCTGGAGCATCAGTTTTTGCTAAGAGATTTTATAGGGCCAGGGGCAAGAGGGGGAAATGCTAGGTAATTTAAACTGGCAAGAAATTGAAAATACAATTTGCATTTCAGTAAATCTGGATATATCATGAATATAATGCAAAACTGTGCATGCATATTTTAGACAAAGAGTGAGCCTTCAAAACACCCTTCAGGCCCCTAGACCCCCAAGGTGGGGTTTGCTAAACCCTTACTTCTGCTTTTAGAGTACTTAGGTAGAAAAGTTTTAACAAGACACCTTTAGTATTTAAAAAGCAACATCTCATTCACTATCTTTTTGGGATATTCAACAAGCGTTTAAGCACTTTCTCTGGGCCAGGCACTACGCCCTATATCGGTAATGAAGATACAGGCCCAGAAAGGTGTAGTGGAGACAAAGGTACGGGCCCAAAGTTCTCATGTGGCAAAGCTGGGCCAGGAATCTGGGTGTCCTTTATGGCACACTGTGCCCATTCCGTCGTGTCTGAGTGCTGCCCTTCCCCATGACTCCTGCCCACGCCCACTCCCTGCCATTAAGCAATTATGCAGCACTTACTGCCACTTGCAGCCCTCCTAAGAGTCTTCCAGGCAGGAGGGACAGGTCTCCAGCAAATGGGAAATGCAGGGAAGCCAGCTGGTGCCTGCACCTTCTCTCCTTCTGCCTGTGATTATGACATCGTCTGCACACATTTACAGATCAGGGCATTAGCGCAGAGAAACCAGCATCCCCAGGTCACAGGCAGAGCATCCAATTCCGAAGTCGGGCCACGGAGTTCCGGCTCAGTGCGCAGCCCAGGGTTGTCAGGGATGTGATCAATTCGCTGTGGGGCTCAGGATGGATTGTTCGCCAGCATGTATTCATCCAGGGCTTGTTAGGTGTTGGGCATGTTAGGCCAGTGGCGGAACAACAATAACAACAAATAAGACCGTCTCTGCCCTCAAGGAGTTTACTGTATAGTGGGGAACGGGTGCCCAACACGAGCCGAATGAGAGAGGGGCTAGGAATGGGGTGGGGAGATGTGCCACCAGCTGCCACTGCTTCTCCCACATCCTCCCCATCTGTTGGGAGCCGTGGGGCAGGAGAGGTTCCCCTGACTCCGTGACTGGGCATCTTTACAGCTATCTCCCTGTGCCACTCCACCCTGTCTCTTCTGATTCCTGGTCCTCCGGATGCGCATCCTCTCTCCAAAGCACTTCTTGTTTCCCTGCAGCTCCCCGGCAGCCACTGCAACCCAAACCACCGTGACCCGCGTTCCCACGCTGCTCCCCCCCAGACGGTGCTTCCCAAATGACAGCAGCACACTCCGGAGCCTCGCTTGCTAGGGTGAGGCGCTGTTCAGTGCTTCAACTGCTTTAATCATTCCAACAAGCCTGTGATACATTTAATATGCCCTTTTCATAGATGAAAAATACTGAGGTGAAGTAAACAGCAAGTAGGTGGCAAAGCTGGGATTTGAGCCCAGGTCTGGCTCCCGGGTCTGTCACTCAGATGCACTCTAGACAGCCTCGAGGCCATCCCACACCCCCTCTCCTTAGGGCCACCTAAAGATGCCATGCTCAGGAGAATGGGGGAGTCAAGATCCAGAATGATACAATGCATTGCCAAGCTCGACCAGTGTCTAGGTAAAGTGGAGACTAGAAGCCAAGGCCCGACTCTTAGCCTGGTGTCTTTCCATCACATTTTGTGGCTGAATTCAGAAACTAATAGCCTGTAAATTTTCTATAACCCTGTACTCCAACCATCCTTTAGAGGATTGGGTCTTTGCACTTTCCTGTTGGGTGAAAACCAGGACAAAACCGTTGTGGCCGGGCACTGGTGAGCCCAGACAAGCTTCAAAAACTGCCATCTGGTGACGGCGGTGTTGGCAGCTGAGAAGGTTCCCCCAGCACACTGTGGCCCTGGGAGTCAGGGTAAGAAGTCTGCAATCATAGAAGCTGGAGCTTACTGACACTGACCAGTTGTCAGGTGCTCTGCTGAGTACTTTACATATCATCTCATTGATTCCTCCATTAACCATGTGAGGTGGATCCTGTTTTCATCATCCCAGTTCAAAGATGAGGAAGCTGAGGCTCAGTGGTTAGACAACCTGCTCAAGGCCTGACCCTGGGATTCAGTCCCAAGTTGGGATGATCTCAGGGCCTGCCTCTCCTGAGCCAACTCCTTATCCTTCCTGCCAAGGCCTTGTGCCCCCCACCCTGCTCCAGCCTACCTCTCCTATCTCACCCCACAGCACCCTGCTCCTTGGGCTGTGAGCACTCTGACCTTCTCTCTGTTCTTTGGGCTCATCTTCACTCGGGGCCTTTGCACTTGCTGCGCTCTCTGCCTCGAGTGTTCTTTTCTCCATCTACCCATCGCTGGCTGCTTGTTATTCAGGTCTCTGCTCAGTTGGCTGCCACTTCAACCATCCATCCAAATAACCCCTGCACAAGCCCAGAACCTTGCTATCCCATTAGCATACTGAATTTACTTCTTTGGTCTGGCACTCTCTGAAATCATATTAATTATTGCCGATTAGCATGTCTGTTGTGTGTATTCTCTACTGGGAATGTCAGGTCCATGGAAGGAGAGTCCACTACGTCCTCAGGGCCTGTGCAGAGTTTGCATAGTAGTTTCTCCATCAGTGTTTGCTGAATAGTGATTGGAAGGAGCAGGGGAGAAAAGACTGTAAAACTGATGCTTTATCGATATAACTCACAGGCTTTTTTACCCTTCCTGTGGTTACATGTCACCCTTGCCTCCTTCCTCCTTGGACCTCTCCCCTATATATCTAGGAGCCAGAGATGAACTGAGGCCATAGTTAGGACTTGGTTTAATTTGACACATAGACAGTAAAATATCAGATGCATTAAATTAAGGTGGTTTGTATTTCTGGTCTGCAGCATTTGATGTAGTTGGAGTGTCTGCATTCTTTTGGTAGTGGTTGCTGTTAATTTTTATAATTAGGTTGTATCTTATAGATTTGGCTGTTGGTCATTGGTAACAAGGTTTAATTGGTCATTTGGGCCTGGAACCTATTTTGTTCTCCAATTTTATTACATCCTCCACCACATTCAGAACCTGGGAAGGCAGATTACCATCTCGGGGGTTATGCACTGCCTGGTCTCACTCACCCACATCTGATGTGCTGCAGAAAACAGAAGCTGGTTGAAATGTGGAGTCCTGCGTTTCTAAGGAGAAGCTGAGTCCTGGGCACTTTTCCTATGGTCTGATGAAAATATGAGCAGAGATACACAGATACAGAGATACACAGATACATTTATGTTCTAAGATATGAGTAGCCTCAGAAAGGAAAAACCACAGTGGTTACTGGTCATTAGAGCTGCACTGATGTAATTTCAGAGAATGAAAAGAACCACAATCCCAATTAAACGAGACCAGGAGAATTTGCTCCGAGCTGACAGTCCCGCCACTGGGATGTGGTGGCAGTGCAGCACTGGGGTGAGCACTGGACATGGAGCCTGGCTGCCTGGCCTCTCGTCTGCGCCTGCCATATACCTTGCTGTGCGCCCTTCTTTCATCTGGAAAAATAAGACAGAGCTGGGTGTTTCAGATTCCCTGCAGCTCTGACGTCCTAGGCCTTTATTTGGGAGAGGAGGCAGGAGAAAAGACTGGAAGGAAAGGAGGCTGACGTCCACGGAACCCCTCCTCCACATCAGGCCCTGAACCGGACATGGTCACCTCGAGTCCTCACAGCCCGGTTTCTCAGATGAGCAGAAAAAGTGACGAGCCGAGGGTCACATAGCTGGGGCGTGTTGGGTCTGGAGCCTAGATGGGCACACTCTCTACCTTGCCATGAGGCAACTTAGGAACTACCCCTACCCAGTGCTTCAGGGTATCTCATTCCTCCAAGTTTTCCTACTACTCTAATCCACAGAGCGACGGGAAGGGGGGACCTCAGCTGGGCTGTCAGATTTCTTGGTTGATTCCAACACGATTCTCTGCATCCTAATTAGGCAGCTCATGGGTGAAGAGCTGACCTGGATGTAAGTACTGAGCAGCAGACCTGTGTCACAGGCTGGTCCTGGCTAGAGGACACAGAGTGATTGGGCAGTTACACCACCAGGCTTTATGGAGTGCCTCCTAGCGCGGCACTAACGACACAGCAGACCGCCTGTATCAGACCACCTATATTGAGGACTCACGTGCTCCAGGCCTGGTGATTTGCCCGTGAGCATGCTGCCGTGACTCTCCTTATTTTCTAGTTGAGAACACTACATCTTATTGTCTGACATGTGAAACAAGTGACCCAGGTCAGTCAGCCACAGTTGACATGTTCGTACTTCTATCTGGTGGAGAAGGTGTTAATTCACCATGTAAGCCAACGGGCCGTGTTTTCTGAATGAGAAACTGGAGCACCTGGTCTGGTGCCTCGGCTGGTGATGGGAGCAGGATCTTCGGAAATTCTAGGGGCAGTGGCTGTCAGCCTCATTTTCCACGCCGTTGTCCACCTCTTGCTGCCCCTTCCGTCCCATGTTATCACTCTGGCTGCCAAAAGCCCTCAGAGGCTCATTACTCTGGCCTCCCTCCCTCAAAGGATCCCATACTCCAAAATGATGAAGTCTTCTAATCTGCAACCAAACTGGCCATTCTCAGGCTAAATTGCCTCTGCCCTTTTGGGGAACCTGAAATAGCTGGTTGATATCGTTCATAGTAAGATGTGAGTGACGGATAAGCTCCCTATAACTGGCATATGTCTGTTCTATTGAAGAAAAGCTGAATTACCCACCAGACATCTCTCCCTAATAGAACTCTGTCGATCCAGACTCCATGAGGCGGACTGTGGGGTCGGAGAGGGGGTGAGCAACTCGAACAGGCCACTTCCCGGAGGGACGCGCCCCAGGTCCTCTTTCCATCTCTTAACAGAGTGCAGCGGCACAGGGAGAACTCTTGGAAAACCCTGAAGGCACAGCACCTGTCCTTTAGGCATACTCTCACCTTTTGAGACCCTCTGTTTAGTGAGAAACTATTTTAATAAGGCAGTTATGAAATTATAGGACTTTGTACTTCAATACCCTTAAAGAAATGAGGTTGCAGATCCCTAGCCCTCAATTTCTCATAGGTTTGATTCCCCAAATTATGTAGTGTTTGACTAGGAATGTGTCTCCATTGTAACTCCGTGCATTTCCCCTACCTTAGAGATTGGGAGCGCTCTAAATTTATCAGAAAGGGGGCTCTGTGTTTTTGGGATGCTATTCTCTTTACCAATATGTAAAATAAAAGGTGGCTTCCTAGTCAGAAATAAGAGGCTCTACCTCACACCTGCCCTCATCCCAATCTGTGGGCCTTTCTTTCATTCTGAGGTAGATTCATCCATCAGCTGTCCACGGAGTGTGACAATTCTGAATTGGCTTTTTTTTTTAAGGAGCAGGCATGCTCCCCCTGCTGGCTGAGAGCAGCCAGTGCACCTATGGGCTGTGAAATTTCAACATCCTCTTTGGACTCCCTTCAAAGCGCGGGTATGCGCTCGTACTATGTGCTAGGCACAGCGCACAGGGATAGGAAGAGGAGCTGGGCCAGCCCCTGTCCTTGAAGAGCTTGGAGTCTTGTGGGAGGGGCAAAATGTATATATGTTTTACATAATGCAGAAACACTGTGCTGACAGCTCTTAACTTAATTGGGGGACCTTAGAAAAGGGAGAAATTACTTCTGTGCACAGAGATAACAGAGGCTCTGTGTGGTGATAGCATCAGACCTGAACCCTGAAAAAGCAATTGGGTTTCAACAAGTAAAAAGAGAGGGAATGGTCAATGTAAAGAGTCCTGGAATGTTAGACCAGAAGAATCACATATTTTGATTTTTGTCTTTATAAGTGAAGGAAAAGGGTCTTAGAGAGCACAACGTCCCAGGTGTAAGTGATGGGACAGAGACCAGAGCTCCCTTCTTCTGACTCCAGCTCCAGACTCACCAGACGGTTGACGGAAACAATGGGGGCCCGTGGGGGATGGGGTATGAAAAGCGGTGGGCGGGGGCGGGGGAAATTGAGAGACGAGTCTGAGTCGCCATGAGAAATTCAATCCCGTTCACTGAGGAAGTGAAATGGTCTGGTTAATTTTATTTCCTAATTAGATGGAATTACAGCAGAATGCTGCTTTGTTGCTTTGTTAGAAATGTTGATTTTTAAAAGTTTCTAAAATGTATTATCCCATTTTCCCTCATTAGCAAGCAAAGTAAAGGTTAACAGTTCAGTCACTGATAATTCTGGGTCTTGGAGGATCTCTTAATATTTTAGATGTAGGAGGCATATAAGCTTATAGATATTGGTTCTTGAAAGGGAACTTTAAATCTTCACCAGCAATGTATTTGCCTGTCATTTGTCTCTTTATCATCAACCACAGTACTTAGATTTATTTATCAGTTTTGGGTTGCTGAATACAGAAAAAAAAATCTAATTAAGTGAGGGTCCTGGCTCACTTTGCTCTGGCTAATCCAGGTTTTGCTGGGTTATTTGGGGTGTCCCCTGTGTGGCTCTGCCCTCAGCCTTTGCAGGGCTGTGCCATGCAGTGGGGAGTCAGCGAGGCGCTCTGTGGAATTCCTGGGCTTGCTTTCGACAGGAGCTGGCAGAACATTGCACTGACGGCACTGGCTGGCTGGCTCATGCACAACCTTTCCCCACCAGGACCACCCAGAAAAGCGATGAGCAGTGAGCCTGCCTGAATGGGAATCCCACAGAGTTTGGCTCCAGCCTGGGTGCCGTAGCAAGCCTCCCAGATGGCCCCCAGTGGTCCCCAGCTCCTGTTATTCGTGCCCTGTGTAGCCCCCTCCTGCGTTCCACCAGAATGGGTCTGAATAACCAATAAATACAACAAAGTAATGATTGCCACTTCCTAGGTTAGGTTATAAAAAACGTTGCAGCTTTTGTCTTGTGGCTGTCTCTAGGAAGCCAGCTGCCCTGTTGTGAGCAGCACTAGGGTCCATGTGGCAAGGAACTGAGGCCTCCAGCCAACAGCCATGCAAATAAGTCTGGAGAACCTCCAGCCCCTGTCAAGCCTTCAGGTGCAGCTGCTCTGGCTGATATCTTGACTCCATCCTCATAAGAGACCCTGAGCTAGAACCACCAGCTAAGCTACTTCCTTGGAAACTGTATGAGATAAATATTTGTTGTTTTAAGCTGTTCCATTTTGGGTTAATTTGTTACACAGTAGTACATACCTAATACATTGAGCCAGAGTCCTCCCTGGGATGGGAGCCCTGAGATACTTCTTTTTCCCAGCACCCTGTCTGAGTGACCAGGGGTAGTCCTGACACCCTGGACTCTTAAACCCAGAAGGGATCTTAGCTGGTCCAGTTCCCTCATTTTACAGGTGGGAAAAGAGAGGCCAGAAGGGGAAGAGGCTTTGTGTGCAGCCAAGCTGAGGCTAGAACTTGGATCTCCTGATTTGAGGTTCAGCCTTTTCTCCCCGCATTCCCACCCCCAGCACCTAGTCAGCTTCTCTGCTCACTATTTCATTCACCAGGTAGTCATAGAGTTCCTACTTTGTGTGAGGTGCTGTGTTACGTCCTGGGGCTTGCATAGGCTCTGGGCACGTATGGGACTATAGGCCTAAAGTTATCATCTGATATACATTATCAACCATAATGTCTGTCTACTATACGTTATAGTTGATATGTACTGAATGAATGAATGAGAAAGACTGGATTAGGAAGCAGGAGCCCCATGTGCTAGTCCTGGCATGGCTACTAATATCCTGGGTCTCCTTTGTCATTCCCTGTTAAGTGAAGCTTCCAGGCTGGTGTATAGCACAGAGACTTAGATTAAAACAGAATCTTAGAATTTCAGAACTAGAATTTTTAGAGGGATGGTGGATCCCTTTGAAAATCAAATGAAGTTTATAGGCCTTTTTACTACATACACAAAATATTTTGCATATAAATTTGGGGGGATTCCTAGAACACTTGACGCCCATCCATGGCCTTCCTGTGGGTCGGTAAGCCAAGACCCACTGATCTGATACAACATCCTATTATTATAGGTGAAAAAACAGACCCAGAGAAGTAATTTGTCCTACATCACACAGCAAGCCAGTAACAAAGTCTATACTTGACCCGCTTCTGTTGAACTCTGGCCCAGAGCCCTGCCCTCCTCAGAGCCCTGGCTTACAGGAGGCACATGGGGAAACCTTGGCTCCCAAAATACAGAATTTCAGGAAATCATATACTGATCTCTATTTTCTGTTAATATCTCACAAGAATAGACAGAGTGACTCAGACAATCTACTCTGTCTCCAGCCCTGGACTAAAAGGTACCGCTGTTTGGCTCCTAAAATTGGGCAATTGGAAAGCACCAGGGATGGCTCTGGCAGATTAGGGAGCATCGGTGATGGAGAAAAATTGAAAAGTTTGTTGGTCTGGATGCTCAGCAACAAAACCCCAAGTGCAGTTGGCTTCACTCTGTCCGCCGCCTGGTCCCAGGAGCTGGGGAAGCTCTTCTGTCCAGGGGCAGACGGTCCACGTCAGTAAATAGCCCCTGGTCTCTCACTAGCACATAAAAATCCAGCCTAGCCAGGTGTTGAAGAGCAGGGGCTTTGGGGCCAGCCCGCCTGGGTTCAGAAGCACATTTTGCCACTTCTAGGCTGTGCCTTGTTGGGCCACCAGCTAACCTCTCTTCCTGATCTGTTACATGGGGACCATAGGCTTGTTAAGAGAATTAAATGAGTTAATTTTTGTGACGTGCCTAGAATAGAACCTGACATATATGTTACATGCTATGTAGGTATATGATAATTAAGGATATAAATCCATACTTCAGGCAACAACTTCCTCGGTTGGGTCCATCACAACAGAGGCCACTATACTTTTTTTTCCCTTATTATTAATTTTAAAAATCAACTTTATTGAAATCTAATTTATATACAATGAAATGTACCCATTTTAAGTGTGTATTTAGACAGATGTTTTGATATCTTTATACACTTGTGCAACTACCCCCAATCACTATATAGAACATTTCCAACACCCTGAAAAGCTTCCTTCCCCCTTCACTCCAGGTAACCACTGATTTTTGCCTCCAAAGATTTTGATGGCACAGCTCGATCAGTAAGCAGCTGTTGAGCTGCCAAAATATATGTATGTCTTCCAATGAATGTAGGCATGGACTTATATATTATATATGCTCTGCTGTCAATCTACATGATCCATACTAATGAAGCTTAATTTCTTTTTAGATCAAAATAAATTGAGAAACAATTATAAAGTAAATGAACAAAAAGTGTCCAGTTGATGAATCTGAATCAAGGCTATATAAGAGGTTTTTGTACAGTTCTTGAACTTTTCTGTAAATTTGATGTTATATCAAAATAAAAATTCACAACAAATAAAAGAAACATAATTAGTAAAAAATAGATTTTGTGCACTGCCCTTTCTCAGCATCCCCTGGAGGGTTTTTAAAGCCTGCTAAAGCATCTTAACTCCAAGGGGTGGGGCCTTGGGCATCTGCTGATATACAGTGAGGGAGCTGGTGTTTCCCTGGGGTTGTGGGGCCTTTGGCAGGAGAGGGTTCCCTCCAGCTGCCTGAGACCACACTGGACTACGGAGGAAAATAGGGTAGCGTGGCTTTGGCGGGCACAGGAGCTGGCTCAGATTGGCAGGGCAGATATGTTCATGCAAATGCTTTGCCTCCACAAGGCATGTACACGTATAAAGGCTTAAACCATCCCATATCCTCTGGGAATGAGGCAGGTTGAACTTGATTAAACATATAAATATAATACAGATGTAAATGTAATATAAAGCATTAGCTAACTAGTAGCCCACCACTCCTGCTATTACTGCTGCTGCCACAGTGAGGGTGGCAAACCATCTTGGGACACTCTCCAGTTCCGGGAAAACTGGGATGGCTGATCACCTTAGTGCCTACTTTTAGAATTTTCGTTGCCACCATCACTTCGACCACCATCCTCAAGTCTAGTCCCTGCCACTCTCCCTGTCCTGGGCATTGCCACCTGAATTTGCTTCCTTCCATCGCTGTCCCCATTCCTTTGGCTTAGAGCACCTTGCTGCTCCCCAGGGATGTTCTAAGTCTTTGAATCTTCCTTCCCTTGACTGCTTGCTTTGGCCAAAAGAAAGCAAGATGCCTAATTTCTTAGGAGCTAGATCTGCAAGCTCAGAAAAGGAATAACCTAGAACCCCCTCACACCCATAGCCTGCCCCTCCTCTAAATTACCCCCTGTCCTCCCCCTTCTCCTGGAGTTGCCATGACAAATAGCCGTCTCAGCAGCGGCTGCCTTCTGTAACACAGCCCACAGCTGTGGGGGGCTCATGAAGGTTAATGAGGCTCAAGCTGCTAGTTTTCCTAGAGGTCATTGTCACCCGGAGCCATGCCCCAGAGCCCCGTGCTGGACTCTTCCTGTGGCCGGGACATCATTAGAAATGTTAATTATTAATTATCACTAAAAGCCCTTTTTGCTGCATTGCTGTTCTCTATCACTCACTATCTCTCCCACCCCCTTTCTTTCTGTAACTGGACTCTGGCTCCTGGGTCTCCCACTTTTCTTTGGTCCCCTTTTCTCTGCTCTCCTCTCTCCTGCAGGCTGGAGCATTGGGGTGTCCTAGGGCAAGGGGGCAGCCAGGACATGTCCTTTTGCTGTGTCATCTGGCCAGCCCACTTACTTCTTTCAAAGCATCAAGGACTCAAGGGCATATAAATGGGGCAGAACCTGGGCAGAAATTTGCTTCTAATTTTCCAAAGTTTATTGGGTGAACTTAATAACTCCTATTTCCACACCCTACCTGTGCCTTCTGTTAAGGGGCTAAGAACCAGCTTTGGTGGTATACATGGGGAGCCACTTAAAGAGAGATGATCTGAAGGGGCTCCTGGAGGGTCTGCTGGCCAAAAAAATGTCATCTTCTTCTTGTTTTGGTGCCACAAATACTACTGTTAGGGAGGCCGTTGGTGGAGGGGAAAGGGCATTGAAAGAGCCAGGGGATAGCCCAGGGCTCAGAGCTGTCACTACCCTCTGTGAGACCTTGCGTCACCTTTTTCTGTCTCAGGCCTCAAAGTTCAGTGAAAATAACAAGGTTTGAAGTCAGGTGACCTTGGTTTGAATCCCTGATCTGCCATTTACTCGCTGTGTGCCTTGAACAAGTGAGATGACTTCTCTGAAGTTCATCAGTAAAATGTGGTAATTATCTTTTCTTCTCTGGGTAGTTGGGGGATTTAATGAGGAAATGAACGTAGAAGTCTCTAGGCCTGATCCTGGCATATTGTGGCACTTAATAAATGCCCATGTCTTTTCTATGACAAAAGAGGTAACAATTTCTGCCCTTCCTATTTGACAACCTGGGGGGGGGGTGTTGAATTTCTGAGCAATATATATATATATATATATATATATGAGCCAACCACTATTTTAAGTGTTTTATTAACTCAATTAATTTTCATTATAACCCTATGATGGAGGCACTATTACTATCACCATTTAGGAATGAGAAAAGTAAAATCTAAAAATTAAATACCTTGCCTAAGGTTATGTGCGAGGAAGTAGAAAAGCTAGGAAGTTTTAGGCTAGTTTAGGGTCCAGACCTGTATTGTCCAACAATATAACTGTTTGCCACGTGGTTATTGAATCTTTAGAATGTGGCTAGTCTGAATTGAGATATACTATGTGTGGTAGTTAGATTCAGGTGTCAACTTGGCCAGGTGAAGGCACCTAGTTCTGTTGCTGTGGACATGAGGCAATGGTACCTGAACCTCATCTGTTGCTCATTACATCTGTAGTCAGCTGAGAGGCGTGCCTACTGTAATGAATGACGTTTGATTTAATAGGCTGGTGCTTAATGAGAGAGCTCAATGTAGCACAGCCCAAGCAGCTCAGCATTTCTCATTTCAGCACTCACAGCTCAGCCCAAGCCTTTAGAGATGCAGAAAGGAATCACCCCGGGGAAAGTTGTTGGAACCCAGAGACCTGGAGAGAGAGCCAGCAGAGATCACCCTGTGCCTTCCCACATAAAAAAGAACCTCAGTTGAAAATTAGCTGCCTTTCCTCTGAAGAACTATATGTTAAACTAAATAAATCCCCTTTTATTGAAAGACAGTCCGTCTCTGGTGTGTTGCATTCTGGCAGCTAGCAAACACTATGTGTCAGTTATATACTGGATTTTGAATACTCCATACAAAAAAAAAGATAATGTTAAATAGCTCATTAATAGTGTTTATATTGATTACATTTTTAAAGTGGTAGTATTTTGGATATATTTGGTTAAATATATTATTAAAATTAATATCACTTGTTTCTTTTTCCCATTTTTAATGTTGCTACCAGGAAAGTGAAAATGACATGTGTCTTACGTCATATTTCTATTGGACTTCATGGTCTAGAAAATCTGCTCATAACCATTCACTACCTTATTTCCAGCAGTGAGGATTTATAAACACTAGAGTGCTAGGTTTTGATAAGGTAGTTGAGTCACTGCCAGTTTTGAGATGCTGATTCTTGGGATTTTGTCCCTATCAGGAACCCCTTATTAAAGTGGAGACCGTCTGAGAGGAGTGATGTCAAGGAACAGCCTAACCTGGAGGAACAGCGAAAGGAAAGGGACCTTGCCCAAGACAAATCTCCCCCTCTCAGTCCTGCCCCAGGTGGGGTGAGGCCCCCTATCGAGCTCAACCAGCATCCCTCCCAGCTGCTCAGAGACCCCACGGTGGCAGGAGGAGGCAGGTCAACCCGGGCCCACGCTCCTCAGGGTAACCACTGACCTGGAGGTTCTAGGGCACATCCTGGTGTGACTTCCTCCAATAGTAGGACCTACAGAATCGAATGTTCTAAAAATGATAAAAAAGGGTGAAGAATACACAACTATGTGATGCTATTGTGAACCATTGACTGCATAATAAGGTTGGGCTGTATGTGTGAGGATATTTCTCAATAAAAAAAAAAAAAAATTCTCCTGGGGTGGAGCCCAGGAATTTGCACCTCTTTCTCTCACGCACGCACACACGTGCACACACACACACACACACACACACATGTGCACACATACACACACATATGAGAACCAAGCCCATGAGCACCAGCTTTTCGGTCTTGGTGCCACAGGGCCTGGAGGTGTGACCAGTTGTAATGTATGCTGCCTGCGATTTTTCCTAAAATACAATGGCTAAATTTGCAAATTATTTACTTCTTAAATAAAATTGTGTGTGTTCAAAGCGTCTCTTGTAATAGTGTCCCTTTTACTCACCTGCCTTCTGGAATACTTTCTTGACTAGAAGAGAAGGGTGTGGCATTGCTGTCCGTGCCGGCCATTGCACATCCTGTCGTTCTCTGTCCAGGAATGTCAGTAATCAAGGAAGAGAAGGATGGTTCAACAAGAAGAGTAGTATTGCCTGCTTGCCCTGTTTGCAGTATATTAACTCATTTAACCCTCACACTAATTCTTGGACATGGAAACCATTATTAGCTTCATTTTACCAATGAGGAAATTTAGACAGAGAGCTTAGGCAACTTACTCAAGTTCACACTGCTGGCAAAAAAGACAGAACAAGGTCTTGAACAGGTGGGTCTGTCTATCTTGATAGACCTTAATTGTTCCATCACCACTGGAGGCAGCTGAGAGATATAATCCTTGGCCAGGGATACAGGTAAGTGAATCCTGCTGTCTTTCCTTGAGAGGTCTCCAGAGACATACAACATGGAGAATGAGGCAAGGCAAAGGAACGTGTTAATATTCTTGGGACTCTGGCCCCAGTCCCCAATGCAGAGTGCCAATGAGCCACGCTGGACCCCTGGAGAGCTCTTTTACAGCCTGCAGCCAAAGCTAACTGAAAGTCCGGCTCTGATGACTTCTACGCCAAACTGTATAGCCAATTCTTGGCTTTCCGCATTTCAACCCAAGGAAAGGCCATACTTGCCAGCAAGTAGATGAGACCAATCAAAACATGGGCAGAGAACTTAAACAGACATTTCTCAAAAAAAGGTATACAAATGGCCTGTAATCACATGAAAAGATGTGCAACATCATTAGCCATTAGGAAAATGCAAATCAAAACCACAATGAGATGCTACCTCACACCCACTAGAATGGCTATTATTAAAACACATACACACACATAAGTGCTGGCAAGGATATAGAGAATAGACGGCCTCTATGTCATGGTGGGAATGTAAAATGATGAAGCCACTGTGGGAAAGAATTCAGTGGTTCCACAGAAAGTTGAACGTAGAACTACCATATGACCTGGCGATCCCACTTTTAGGTATATACCCAAAAGAATTCAAAGAAGGGCCTCAGACAGATATTCATACATCAATGTGCGTAGCAGCATTATTCACAATAGCCAAAAGGTGAAAACAATCCAACTGTCTATCATCAGATGAATGGATAAACAAAAGGAAAGATATACTAACGATGGGACGTTACTCATCCTTAGAAAGGAGTGAAGTTCTGTGTCACTACATGGATGGATCTTAAAGTTAGTCATATTGAATGAAATAAGCCAGACACAAAGAGACAAATATTATATTATTCCACTAACATGAAATAGTTAGAATATGCAAATTCACAGACAGAAGTAGATTGCCAGTTACCAGAAGTGAGGGATGGGAAGTGGGGAATTAATGTGTGCTGGGTACAGGGTTTTGGTTAGTGTGACGGGAAAGCTCTGGGAAAGGTGGTGACAGTAGTCTGGGAAAGGTGGTGACGGTAGTACAACGTTGTAAATGTGGTTAATTGCACTGAGTGGTAGGTTTGAGAGTGGTTGAGATGGGAAAATGTATGTTTTATATATGCATGTATATTTTCTCAATTTAAAAAAGAACAGTTAAAGAGACAATGAAAATTAAATGCAATACATAATCTTAGGCTGGATCTAATAATGGAAGAGAAAAAAGATCCAAAAGAACATTATTAGGATATATGAAAAATTGGAATATAGAGTATAAGCTTTACATTAGTGTTAGAGTTCTTGAACTTGATAACTGTACTTAAGGTGGTTACATAAGTGACTATCCTTGTTCTGAGGAAAGGTTCATGGAGGTATTATGTGTTCAAGGAGCATGATGTACATAACCTACATTCAATTGTTCGGATGAGAAATAGTTTAAGAAAAAACTAGTAGGTGAAAGCACCAGAGACCAAGAACATATTTTCCTAGAGTTTATTTATTTATTTCCCATCCCACTCAGGCTCCACTCTCAGAAACATGCCCCAGTCTGCATTTTCAGATCTGATGGTCTATAAGACACAACTCCTCCTTGGGGCTGGGGGACACGAAGAAAAGCTGTGACATTTCCTCAACCATCAGACACCTGTTGGAGGCCAACAAATCGCCATGACTAATGCGACTCAGTTGTGAAAATGACAAGTTATTTAAATTCTTTACCTGCCTGCAAACATGGGATGGGGGTGGGCGGTTCTAAAAATAGGGGTGTTCATGGGAATGTGTTGGAGCACTATCTGTCACAAGTGTTCCTGGCAGATAAAAGCAGTTGGGAATGGCCGGTCTAGAGGTAACCACTGAGGAAGTCTACTCCAGCTTTCAGTGCTAGCCCATCACATGTTTGCAGCATCACTCCCATTCCCCTTGAGTTGCCCTTTCTCTTGCACCAAGGTCTCCCTGCTTCCTTACGCCATCTTTGTGGGCATGGCCGTCAGCCCCAGCACCTTCTGGCTTCCATTCTCTGGATGTGCTCTGAGCCCATTGAGGCCATGTTATAGTCTAGACTAGAGATACTTTCCTTTCCTTAATGGATCCAAGAGAGTGTTCACTTTGTGTATCATGTGTCAACCACATAACACAGTCGGACCATGCTGAACTAGAGGCCAACTTACAGCGTAACAAACAAACAGGACATTTTAACATGGACCGCTGCCAAGCCAGGTCTACCCCATCCGGTACTTGTGCAATTAATTTTTAACCTAAATGCGGGACTTTGCATTTCTCTCTGTTACATTTCATCATGTTGGTTTCAGCCCTGTGTTCCTTCCTGTTGAGGTCATTTCTTATTTCCATTCTGTCATCTGTAGTGGTAACTATTCTTCCCAGCTTTGTGTCTGCTGCATACTCGATTAGAACACCTTGTACGTCGTCTTCTCAGTCACAGGTAACAATGCCAATGAGGTTAGTGCCAAGGACAGAGCTCTATGGCATGCCACTAGAGACCTCCTTTCAGTTGACACAGAAAAACTAATCAACATTCTTTGACTATGGTTGCTCATCCAGCTATGACTCCACTTCCTGTTCTCTGACCCAGTTCTCATTTTCCCATCTCATCCTCAAGGGCATCAGGTAAGGCATTTGTCAAATGCCACACTGAAATCAAGATGCATTGGGTTCATATCATTGCCTTGATCTGTTGCCTTACAAGTGGAATTGCTGGTGACGTGATGGGCAAGATATTTACCTGTCTGGGGGCTAGAGTAAGTGTGTAAATGACTGAAAAGATAGTGATTCACTGTGGAAAATATAGAGAACTCTTTTTCAAGTTGAAGGATTGGTACGTGGGCCTCCCCTAGTAGCGAATATTATCTCCCTCCCCCAAATGTTCATATTATTTTCCTGTAATAGTCTATCATGTATTGCAGTTATTGCATGTTTTATCTCCTCCATGAACCTCTGAATTTTTTTCCCAAGCCAGTTTTATAACTCATGTCACCAAATGTCCTGAAAAATACACATCTTAAGTCAGGTACTGTGTCTTAATCATTGAATAAGATGAAGTATGAAAAGAACCTAGCCTACAGCTTGGCCCAATATAGGAGCTCAAAAAATATTAGCTCCCTTTGTGTACCTGCAGCATATAGCTCAAGGCCTGGCACTCAGTAGGTAATCAATAAATGTGTGAATAGATGCACTTATGCCTGAATGACTACGGAGGATGTGGATGTCTCATATCTCATATTCAGACTGACATGGTAAGGGCATGGAAACGATTACACCAGGAGACCTGGTACTCAGTTCATAGTTGAGCTGAATTTAATCAGTGCATGCCTGATTCATGTCAACCAAACCAACTTCACAAAGGGCCGATTGTTAAGCCAGCATGTAAGATATTAATTTAGTCTGGGCACTACTTTCTGCTCCCACCTTGAAGGGAGATAGCACAGGTCTGGCTTGAGGACACTGACCAAAGAGGCTTACTTATGCAGGGGTGGGAAGGCAGGGGTTCCAAGAGAGGGCAACGGCAAGATTCAGTTGGTCATCAGGTCCAAGGGCCGGACATGGGGTTCAGAATGGGGGGCAAGCCGAGAGGGCAGGTGCCAAATAAGGGCTAGAAAAATCAAGAAGCAAAAGTGGACATGCTCTGAGAAGGTCCAGGGCTTTCACCTCAAATGTGCCTGGTGTGCCCAGCGCTTGATGTTATGGGGTCAGCTGTATGGGGTGGTTCGGCCTGGTTGAGAGACCAGGATCTGGAGAGGCTATTAGGACAGTCAGGTACATCTAAATACACATTTTTCCTGTTCCACTTTGGAAAACTGCCAAAACATCATACTATCCAAATGCTCCTTTTTACAAAATCCTCTCCTTTGTGAGCCCAAACAGCCTGCTGTTACAAAAATGCTTATTCCTGGGATCCCTTATGTGGCCAGGTGGGCTTTGTGCTCAGGTAGTTAGTCCTGGGTCCAAATTCTAGTTCTGCTGCTTGCTGCTCGTGTGATCTTGGGTAAGTTACTTAACTTGTCCAAGCCTCAGTTTCTCCATCTGCAAACTGGGAATAATAATAATCTCCGCTTCCTGGTGTTTCAGGGGAAGTTGCATTTAACATATTTAAATGAACCATAGCTATTCTTGTTAATGGTGTGACCTTGGGCAAATGTCATTTAACTCCTCTGAAACTCATTTTCATCGTGAATATAATGGCTATAAGAATCGTGAAGATGTGGAATAGGAAACATTTTGTAATGTGTGAAGCACTGAACAAATATAAAAAATTGTTATTATTTACAGGTTGCTTAGAAAGCTTAGAGAAACCATACTATTCTATAAACCGAGAAACCTAAAGAGGTGGTGGTGCCCCGGAGCAGAGTTTCTGTCTCCAGCACCCGGGAGTCCCAGGTTTTGACCCTCCCAGATCTTGCTTGTTTCTAGAAGCACTGCACAGGAGCCTGAGCTGGCTAGTCATTCAGCCTAAATAGCCCTGTCTGCTTGCAGAGGCTTTTCATGACACTCCCAGAGTAAGTCCAAATAATCCTGTGACCTCATTTAAAATTATGGCCCCCATTTTGTCAATGGTGAAAAGGGACTCACGGGTGCCTGGACAGTGGCCAGCAGAGTTTGCATGTAGAGCACTGTTAGCACTGTGGGCAGACAGGATGGGAACCAGAGTTCTGAGTTCTTCCCAGGTGTTCTGGCTCCCTCTTACTTACTATGTAGCTAATACCACTTCACTTCATCCCAGGGGGAAAGAGAGAGAGGGGAGAGAAAGACAGAGGGAGGGAGATGGTGGAACAAGCCAACTCCAGCTCTCTGGCCACTATGGAGGTTTCCTAAAAACGCAGAGGGAGTTGGGGGTGAACACTTTTCAAATGAGACTAGAATTTTACCTGGTCCTGGTCACCTCGTTTCCTCTCACTCTTGAGATGGTGAAGTGGGATTGGTCTAGCACCAGCAATCCTTGTAAGAAAAGGCCCTTCTCTCCTTCCTTCCTTCATGTCTCCCTGAGACAGTCACACCTGGGGTGACTCCCCAGACCCACGGAGACTTAGGGAGGAGGCTCAGGCTGGTATCACTCCGAGCATTGGGACCAGCCCCTGCTCTTGCTCTCTCACTCTCCTCACCCTCTAGAGGCATCAGGCCTGAGGCCTGAGTTTAGATGTAGAGGAGCTGGATGGTCTCCTGTGGTACAAGGTTATTGAAGCCCAGCAAACTCAGGAAAGAGTGTCTCTGCACAGTCCGGTCTGCAGGGATAGGAGTGCAAAGCCCCAGCCAATCCTGGAGATAAGAGCTTACACTTAACGCAGTGCTTGCCACGCGCCAGGTGCTGGGCTTAGTGTCGTGCAAGTATTAAATGCATTTACTTCTCCCCAAAACCTATCAAGTAAATACTCTTTATTACAGTATGCCCTTCTAAGAGAGAAGGAAATTGAGGAATGAGAAAAGGAAGCAAATGAACTGCCCAAGGTCACACAGCTAGTAAGTGGGGGCGCCGGCATCCAGACCCAGGAGGTCTGGCTCCAGAAGTCATCATTTGAGCCCCCGCCATGCGGCCTTTCTGAGAGGAAAGCACCACTTCCCTGGCCTGGACTTACGTACGTACATATCTACCAGAGCGTCCTCGCTGGGAGGAGGGGTTCCCAGGCCAAGGCAGAATTTATGTATTCCTGGTTTGAATTCCTCAGTTTCTTCATTTGTAAGTGGGTACTGCTCATGCCTTACTTTCTCACAGAATGTGTGTGTAGATCAGATGAGCCCAGGTGTGAAGGCTTTGTCACCACCAAGCATTGCCCAGTAAAAGGCATTGTCATTATTGTCATCGGTTGACCAGCACGCCGGCCACCTGGGGCGAGGTTCAGCCTGTGATTCTGCCAGACCTGGTGGCTAGACACCTCTCCACCTGCTTCTCCAAGGCCCAGCACCACCTCCCCTGCCCTGCAAAGAAAGTTCTCCCTCAGAGGAGTTCAGAGGAGGCATTTTGTCCTTCAGCCCAGTACTCGACCTAAATCCCAGGAAAAGATGTGCCAGTACATTTGCTCAGGTGCCCTGGCCAGCTCCCAACACGGCCATCAGTCATGGCCGGCCCCTACCAGCCACTTACTGTGGGGTTCCCATCTCTGCGCCCCTTTGCCCTCCATCCCATCCTCACTCACAGCAGCGGCGTCAGTTGTAAATGGGTGCTGCTTTGAACTTCAGAGAAGACCAAGTTCCAGCCTCCAGAACATGGGGCACAAGAAAAAAGAGTGAAGAAGAAGAATGGGTGGCCTTGGCCATGTTTCTAAGACTGTCCCTTCCTGTCCACTTCCCATGATTTGCAGCACCAGACTCAACTGAGTATCTGTCTGTTAGCCAACAACTTGGAGAAGGACACCCTCCATCCGCAGGCCTCTTACTCACTCTGAGCTGGTATGGTCCTAGAGGGAGAAGCAGTACCTGGTTAGTTTGGGTTTAAAGGATTGAGAGGAGAAGTAGTTTCAGCAGAGGAGGGAGAATGAAGGAAAGGTAGGTGATGGTGAGCAAGAGCCTAGGTTCGAACCATCTCAGATCAGGGGAGGTGGGCTGTGGTGGAATTGCTGGGCTCACTGCTTGCTGCATGGGGCACCACACCGTGAAGAGACGTGGGGTATCTCGGCAGCAGAAAGGAGGACTGATGGGGACTGTCCGGATGAAAGCCAGACCTGAAAGTGAGGCTGCACTAGGTGCGTGTTCCACGAGCGTCTTGTTTTGCGGATGGGGACATGGGGGCCCGAACAGGTGAAATGTCTCGGCCAGGCTCACACAGGAGTGGCAAAGATAAAACGACAACTGGGTTTCAAGTGTCATGCTTATTAGCTGTGTGGCCCTGGATACCTTACCTAGCCCTCAGAGCCTCAGTTTTCCCTGTCGGGAGAGTAGGGACAACGGTGCTGACCTTGAAAGGCTGCGCTGAGGGCTGAAGGAGAGAATCCAGATTTGTCTCCATCCTAGTTTAGTGCTTTTTCCACTGTGCATACTGATCTCCCAGATGGGGCAGCCTTAGCATTTGAAGGATCTAGGGTCTTGAAATATTGATCTTCTGGGGTCGTCATGAGGGCAGATTTTGGCAAGTGTTTGCGTAGCAGAGGAGACGCCACGAACAGGGGGCACAGATGAGCAAGGGACGTAAGAGACTGGCTGCACTCTTCCTTCCCTTTCCATGCCCCTCACCCTCTGGATGACTGTTATTCCTGCATCTCCTCCTCCGTCCCCCCGCCCCCGTTTTAAATGATTCATACACGATAGCCCCTGGTCTTAATATTAAAATTGCATCCCCTCTGTCAATTTACTCACTATTCATTCATTCAACAAATATTTACTGAGCATCTGCTATGTGCCAGAAGTTAAGGATACGACAGTGAACAAAGCAGGCTAAATTTTCTGTCCACGTGGGGTTTGTATTCTAGGGAGGTAATTCCCACCCCCATCCCTCACTCAATCCATTTAGCTTTATTCTTATTGCTTCTCTACCTCGGCTGAGATTGCTTTTTGTGAGTCAGTCCTCTATATGGGACAGTCCTGCTCCCTGCAGCTGAAACCCATTGCCTGGTATTGTCAGTGGGGCTAGAAACCAACACTCGAAGGCAGTGTTATATGTGGGGAAGCAAATGACACCTCCTCCCACCGCCACGCACACTGGCCTGCTGTGTTCCAATACTTGAAGGCCATTTCGGTTGGGATAAATGAGCAGTGGCCACTGGCTGTTTGCATAGACCTCCCTCCTGTTCTGCAGAGACATATAGGGGGTATGCTCTTATGTCTTCCATGCATTGCGTAGTGCTGGCCATATTTGAGGGGCTCAATAAGATTTGCTGAATAAATGTGGATAGATGGGTAAATGGATAAACGGAGCTCCTTAGGACTGTCTGGGTGAGGGCAGGACCGGCGCTCTCGTTTGGCCCAGGACACCTGGCCCTGCCTGGCTTTAATCCTAGAGCAGGCCTAATCCTGAACCTTTACATGGGTATGGAGCAAGGCCCTTTAGGTTTTGCTGGGTCTCTTCCTCCGAGAAACCTACATGCCAGTCTTTCCTTCTACTGCTGAGGCTTGCAGAGTTCTCAGGAATGTCTGTGAGTGAGGGAAGGTCCTGCTTAACCCAGAAATACTATTCTCAAGAGCAAAGACAGAACAAGGGAAAGGAAGGCTGTCTGCTGCTTGTGCAGTAAATGCCTGTAATCTGCTCAGGGAGGCGAACCCGGGGCTTTATCCCTCTGAGCAGGAGATTAAAGGCCAGAACTTGTGATTGCTGCTCGGCTGGAGGTCTCTGCTGTACCCCGACAGGGAGCCCCGAGAGCCCAGCTGCCAAGGCAGAGAGTCAGCGTGGGGGATGGCTGGGGACAGGCTGCTGAAAACGAACGGGGCAAAGACATCGAGTCTGATGTCATCGATTGGAGCTAATGTTTGCAGAACAGCCGGAAATGACTCACTTGGCTGCAATACCAATAGGGAAATGAAGTCAATGAGCCCAGGCTAGACCTTGCGGAACCCCGCGAAGGGTTTTTATCTTCCGGACCCTTTTCCCTCCTTCAGAAATGCTCACACATGAACCCACCCCACCACCACCCCACTGAAACTCCGGCCTGGGAGATTGCATAGGTACTCCTGACTGCCCCTGCACTTTTCCTCCCCACCCTTCACTTCAGATGGCCCCCAGCATCAGCATCTTCTTCGGTCTCCCACAGGGCTGGCTGCTGCCACCACCACAGCTGGCCCCATCAACTCTTCTACAGTGTGTCGGGATGTGGATGGAAGCTTTCCCCCCCTTCGGTTAGCTCAGACAACACTGGCATTTTTGCCACTGCAGTTTATTTAAAAGGAGCTCCACTAGTCAATTACAAAAAGGAATCAGGAACAGAATATACAAAAGCCTAGAATGCATGAGCTTGTAGGGCAGGGACCCTCCAACCCGAGATAACTCAAGATTCGTCCAGTGAGCATAGCCTGCTAGATGTCCCCCACCCCCTATTCTTTTTTTATTTTCCTGCCTCCACCCTTGTGTCAGTCTGAAGTGGATCAGGTCAAGACAGGACTAGAGGAGCATGGATTTTTTAAGGGAAACACCTGTGCAAGAGAAAATGGCGCCTGGAAGGACCATCAGACGGTGGGGCTAGCCTAACTCTAAGGGGAGGCCAGAGGGAAGGTTGGGTAAGAGCAGGCCCGACGGCCCTGAGTTCTAAGGAAGGGTCAGGGAGGCCATTGGGGAGTCCTTGAGCCGAAGCTGGCTGCTGGGCGCTCTTGAGGGGCTCCCAGGAATGGGCTGTGTTAGCACTTCCGCTGTGCTCAGGCACTGGCTGGGCGCAGCTGTGGAAAGTGTGGGCTCGGGCACACCTGGCGGTGGGGCTCAGCGCCAGCATGGGGCCGGTGGGCAGTCCCGCCCCCGCAGCTGGAGGCCCGCGAGGCGCATGGTCGTGGCTGCAACCACCCGTCCGGCTCAGGGTCCCGCCGCTACGCGCGACCGAGTCTACGTTTCAATGGCCCTCAGTCTTTCTCCAGTCTTCCTCGAGGCAGCCACATGGTATACTTCCCTCGCTGAGACACCTTCCCTGGTCACCCCAGTTAACATTGCCACTTTCTGCCCAACATCGTTTTCCCCTTTGCTGCCTTGTTTTCCCCCCTAACTCTTACCACTATCTAACATACCACATATTTTTCTTATTCATTGTGTTAATTGCCTGGCTTCCTCACTCGGGTTGTTTCATGAGGGCAGGGATTTTTGTCTTTTTTGTTCACTGTTGTGTCCCCAAAGACCAAAGAGTGCCCAGTATTTGATAAATATTTGTACAATGAATAAAAGAAGGACTCCTTGGGGATTGCTCAGCATCTCTAGCAGCTTGTGGACTTCAAGAAAAGAGCTACTTCCTTAGAGCCCGACGGTGTCACGCTCTTTTTCAGGAACTGGAGAGGTAGGTGCAGGGATTAATAGCACAGACTTTGGCATTGGACAGACTCAGGTACCCGCCCCAGCTCCATCATTTATCAGCTTTGTGACCTTGAGCAAGACACTTAACCTCTCTGAGCCATAGCCCCCATTTTGGTGAGATGAGACAACATCTACCACTGTCAGGATGGTTTGAAGTTAAGAGGGTTGTGATTACTCCAACTGGAACTTGAAGAAGGCTTTTTCTACTTAAAAGCCAGTACTCGCTAATGGTTTATCAACAAACTATTCTCCCTACTGGGGGAGAACTTTAACTCAACCCACTTCTTCCGGTTATTTGGGGCCCTCTTCCATGCTCCCTTGCTCCCAGCCTCCACCTCACCTCCGAAAAGGGGTAAAGTTTTGGAATCCCTTATCCCCAAGTCTCCATCGTAAACAACAACTACCATTTCTTATGAAGAACTACTTGGCAAAAACGATTACATCATTAAATAATGTTTCTGATCTCTTGCTATGTCGGTACTTGGTAAATATTTGTCAGATCATCACAGCCAAATGGAGGTTGCTTTTATCATCTCTCTCTTACAAACATGGAGTCTGAGGCTTGTGTACAGTTATAGAGCAAATCAGTAGGAAAACCAAGAAGTAACCCAGAACTATTTGATCCTGAAGCCTGAGAATTTTGTATTCTAGGTGCTGTCTGAGGACAGTGGTTCCTTGCATAATCCCCAGAGGGAGAGGCTGGGTGCAGCATGGACTCATCCAGCCACCTGATTATAGGAAGGATCGGGGTGTCATGGGGAAGAGCACGGTCTCAGGAACATCATGCCCCTAGCCCGTTGGCTTTTATTGCCAGCACATTATTTTCCAGATTGAGTGAATCATTCTTGGCTGGCAGGTAGACCTCTGTTGATTTTTTTTTAAAGCTGCTCCTGAATTCTTGACAATGTTGAGTCACTCCTTGGCAGAACATTGCCAACGTTGTGGCAGTTGTGACAATCAATGTAGGCCAAATGGTTTCGTTAGCTAGCCTGTGCGTTTTATTTAAACATGGCGCAGACTTTAACCCTGTTCTAGACAGTCTTTGAACGAATGGTGGCTGTCCTTTAATCCCCGCAGAATGCTTTCAAAATCTCAAGGATGCACGGAGGTAGGTGGAAGACGGAGGGGATGTATTTGTAAACTGCAAGTGATGAAGTCTTTTAATGATTCAAGCTGGGCTGCTTGTGCTTGAAATAAGACTCAGACATGCACACAAATACACAAATACCCTGTGATGAAAAACTTCAGTCTCTTTTGTACAAACAGCTGTGTTTGCCTTTAAGTGATGCAATTAAAATAGTGTTACATATGAGTAGTACGGCATTAGCTAGGGTCAGCTCTTTGAGAATCAGAGGAAGAGCTGCTGATGGGCATGGTTTTTTGAGAGGCTCCTAAAGGTGACTCTTTCCCTGATCTGCTCTCCCCACCCCAACCTCAGCCACCACACTCTGGGTGTTGTGATTTTTCACCATCAGTAACTGATAGAGGGTCAGGCATTGGGCCTCCCATTAAGGAGCACATGCCTTAGTGTATAACACCACTGCAGTCATTTCAGGTTTCAATCTAGCCAGCTGATGGCCTGGAAAAGCTGGCAAGTGACAAAGCAGGGACAGTTTGTTTGTGGAGAGGATATTTGCTGTTTTCGCCTGCTCAGCATCTTTTTTCTGGAAACAGCATCTCAATTTTCTTTTGAGGAACCATCCCTACTCTACTCCTAGTCCAGTGAGTTTGGGTAAACATGGGACCTAAGCTTAACCAACCAGAGCATTGCATTCACCTGGCCACAGTAATTGGTTCGTGGATAAGCACGTGACTTGAATCAAGCCTATGAGGATCCTATCCTAGACGTGCTGGAGCTCTTGGAACAGAGTTGTATTCTTTCCTTGAGGGTTGCTAAGCTAGCAGTATGCAAAGCAGGAGCATTTGGTAGGGGTATGGGTAGGCAACAACCTAAAAAGAGCCTCCTGAGAATAAAGCCAAGACAGAGGAAAGCAGAATGGAGAAGAGAAGAATACGTTCCTCAGGACATCATTTTAGGCCCTGGATAACGTTATGCTTGAAGCCAGTTTATCCCTCAACTTTTCATCCATCTCCATCCCTTTTCTTTTATCTAAGCCTGGCATTTGAAACTGGATATTGACTAACACATTTTGTTTGTTGTTTGCTCCTTATTCCCCCATGAACTGTAAGTTTCCTGAGTGCAGGGATTATGTTTTACTCATCTTTGTATCCTGGGTATCTAGCATAGTAGAACTTCAGTACTGAGTTGTAGAGTCAAAGAGAAAGGTCCTCAGAAATTTCCCTTAAAGCAAGGTGGTCCTGAGACGAAGCTGGTCTGTCCTGCTCCCCTAGTAAAAGGACAAGGTATATAAATGAGTCTCTTTCATGAGTCACTGTGCAAGGGGCTTTGGGGAAAATAATGGGCTATAAGGAAAAGAGCAGCGGTTGATCTAGGGAAAGATGCCTGCAATCAACAAGAGATGGGGTGGGGAGGGCTGATCTTAATTAGCATTTAGAGAAGAAATGTGAAAGTAAATGGAAGTTAGAGAATTAGAAGCAAGAATGAATATACAGAGGTCAAAACTAGGAAAGGGAAGTGACTAGGTGGACTTTGGGGATAAGAATTGATACCTGTGGCTTGGCATTTATTAAGGAGGTCAGGTCCATTCAAAAGGAGCAAGATGGTACGGGCAGAGATGAAAATACTGGGTTCTCAGGAGACCGGACCCAAGAGGAATAAGAGAGACAATATTCCCATTTCATCATTCTTCTGAAACTTAATATTTGGTGACAGTAGTTTTGAGTACCCCTTCTCTAACTCTGCCTTTTACAGAGGTGAACTAATTTGAGGAGGAAAGGGGAGTTAAGGGCTTGAGAAGCATCTCAGTATATTCTGGATTACCCTGCAAGAATGGGTTGCCCTGGGGAGCAATAAGATCCAGGTGACCCTTACTCCAAAGTAAATCCAACTGGTTGAGTCATTCCCATCCACAGACCAGAAGAGACCAGGTTACATTCCACACCAGCTCAGGACACCTGTTATCCAAACACTTCCGAGCCAAGAGCCACTTATTCTTCTTGACTCTGTTTCTCAAGTCTCCATGTCTGGATGTAATGCTCCTGTACAGAAGCAGGGGAGGAGTTTCTCCATGGTTGATGTAAGTTGAATGCGCAATAAGCCTGAGCCTCAGGTATTACTGGGGACCAGCAATCAATTGTTGTCCTGTTTGGAGTTCCTAACTACATCCCATGGGGAAATCTATTCAGTCTCCTTCCTTCTTCATCCTCTTACTCCCCTAAATCCTTCCTCTGGCACCAGTCAAGGGCTACATGGTAGAAGGTGAGTCAGCATAGCTCTTCTTTCCCTATGTTTAGCTTCTGGGGGTCCTGGCTTCTTGCTCCCCCTCACCAAGGTTCCACTATAGGAAAGGGCTACAAGGAAGATTCAGAAGGTGTCATTGATAAGCCAGTAGACCCCTAGATTCTAATCCCAGCTCTTCCAGTCCTTCATTCCTTGGCCTTAGGAAAGAGTCTTTCCTCTTTGGCCTCCACTGGTTTGTTGATGCTATAATTCTGGGAACTGATAATAAAATGAAACACTACATTCTCTCTCTCTCTCTCTCTCTCTCTCTCTCTCTCTCTCTCTCTCTCTCTCTCTGTATGAATGGAATGATGTATAATCCAGGGCTGGGAAAACTAACCACTTGGCCTCTGTGTCTGGGTCTTACCTAGTGAAAATGACTACAGTCTCTTTGGACTGATCTCTGCTCTCTGTCTAGCCCTGCTCAGCCACATCTCCCTGTAGATGCCTGAATTTTTTTAGTTGGGAAATCTAAAGTTGGAAATAACTTTAGAGGAGACCGAAATGTTGGACCACAGAGATCAACAGGGGCTTCCATAAATGAAACTTCAGCATTGAAAAGATTCAAGTCCAGTTCCCTCAGAAAAGTTCCTGAAAATAAAGATTATCTACTTAAACACCCAAAGATAGCATTTACGAAAAAGGCACTTTGCGGGCAAATCAATCTTAATGTTGCCTTCCACAATTCCAGAGCCCTTATGCTCTATTAAGAAGTAGCCCTTTAACCTTTTTTGGGTCTCTGTTCACCAGCACCTGCCCCAGGTTTACCCGTTTCTGCCTTGGGGATCCTTTTCTCTCTGTAATGACAGTTACAGGAAAACTGGGAAGGTTTGGAGTGGTACAGCCACCCTGCAGGATAGGCCCTGGTCACTCGGGTCCCCTATGTGAGCAGTTACGGAAGGAAAGAAAGTGGCAATAGGAATACAACTTCTTCAGCTCAAATCCCTGACCTTGGATTTTTCTCTTAAAGCTCTTACACCAAGAATAGTTTTTAGAATCCTTTGCCCACTGTTCATGCACGTTTCCAAGTTTCCCAAGGAAAAAGGAAGCAAAACTTTCAAAGTGTCTTTGGATTATTATTATTATTATTTGGAGCTTAGAATTTGGGAAAATATCAAGTGATAAAGTGAACAATGACATTTTTTTCTTGTCTTGTACTGGTTTGTTTTTTTTTCATGACAGCAGCATTTATTGTGAGAAGCATGTTATTTATTCATTCCACAGATTTTACTTAGTAGCTGTGCTAGATTTGGGCTACCCTTATAATAATTCCAGAGCCCCACTAGGGTCTACTGTCATAGATTGTAAACTGCTGTTCTATAATAAGAAAAAAATACCAGTAGCATACACTGAGTATTTTCCATGTGTCTGCCGCTATGCTAAGTGCTTTATATACACAATTCAACTTGCTTCTCGTGATAACCTTATAAAATAAATACTTTTATTATCCACATTTTATAGATGAGAAAACAGAGGTTTGGAAAGGTAAAATAATTCACTTAAAACCACCCAGACATTAAGTGGCAGAGCCAGGTTTAGACCTACGTATTTATCATTTCAAAGCCAATGTTCTCACTCACAGAGATAGTACTTGGCACATACTGCTATACATCCTTTGTTAAGTGACACCATTGGGTTTAGCTTTTTGTGTCTTCTACAGAGTCTAGCCTATAGAAAATCTCAATAAATCCTATTGAATTAATTAATTTTAAGGTTTTTTATTGGTTTGATTCCTGTGATTTTTATTATTTACCAAATATTACCAAATAAACTTTAACCCTCATGAGTATAGGCCATTGAAGAGCTCAGATGGCTTTGATTGACAAGTATCATTTTAATTTCCAGGTTCCAAAGCAGAAAGGGAAATGAACTTGGAATACTGACTCTAGATCTACTTAGAGAGCTTGATGAAGATCCTTCTTTTCCCAAACCATGAGTTACCTATCCCATGTCTCAGGATATTCAGCTAATCTTCATCATCGCCACTGTCATTATCATCACCACGATAATAATCATCCATCGAATATATTTAAAGCCTTTTTGCTTGAAAGGTATTTTGCTAGATTCTGGCGATACTTTCAAAGAGGAGAGATATAGGCCTTGTCCTTGAGGAGCTTCCAATCCAATTGGCAGACCAGAAGAGTCTTCAATGTGGAGATGCATATTGTCTGGACCTTCAGGAGAGAACTTTTTTGGAGGAGAGGAACAGAGTTAGTACTTGTAATAGTCTAGACAGAGGGAACAATGTAAGCAAAGACTTAAGAGATGTGGAAGTGTATGTTATGTTTAAAGAAATGTAAGCAGTACAATGGAGGGTGTTTAAAAATCTTTCACTCATCTAGAATACATTTAATGTGGTGTGAGGTGGGGATCTAACTTTATTTTTCTCTATGTGATGGTTAATGGTCCCCAAATCATTTAATGAATTGTCAAATCTTTTCCCCACCAATTAAAAATAACACCTTTCTCATATACCAAATGCTTTTAAATACTTCAGTTTATTTCTGGATTCTGTTCTGTTTTATTGTTCTATTTTTCTGTCCCCAGGCCAGCACCATATTATTTAAATTCATATAGTTTTGTAATATGTCTCGACATCTGGTAGGAAGAAGTCTTTCTCTTTGCTCTTTTTCAAAATAGTCAGGCTATTCTTGCACATTGACTTCTCCATGTGTGTTTCAGGTTGCTAATCAAAATTCTCTGAAAAATCCTAAGGGGTGTGATGAGAACACCAGAAGACATAGAGGGAATGTAATGGGCCATGAGGATGGTAAAGGAGTTTGAAGGACAAAAAACGGAGGCTTAGATTGTCAAGCCAAGGCATGCAGAGCCACACCACTTCTAGGCATTTCTAAAGAAGCTGAGATAACTTCTGGCATCCAGACCCCTCCCCTAAGAACTTTGTCTGTAGTGCCTCAGACTGGCTAGAACACCTTTGTCCCCAGAATGCTGTATGAGCTCGGCCTGTGTTGCAAGACCAAAGAAACACTCACCCATTTTGCCTATTCAGAACCCAGAAATGACCTGAATCTAAAGCCCCAAGGCAGCTCTTTTCTCCCTGCCTTGGTCTTTTCACTGCCTCTACCCCTTATCACATGCAGCCCTCCCTGGCTGCCATCTGTCGTGGTTACAGATGATTGAACAAGGATAAGGAGAGAGAGTCAGCTGCCCATTGTGTCTTCCCGGGAGAACTAATGTCAGCCTCGGATCAGAAATCACAAGAAGCAACCCCGGCCCCAGGGTGAGGAGAGGGAGCATGTGAGCCTCTTGGAAAAGCCTCTGAGGACAAACTGCCCTCTCATCCATCCCATTCCATTAGCTACAAGACAGAGACATGTGAGCAAGGAAGTGCCTCTCCTCTGTCTGCCTCTCTGGTTTCTCTCTCTTTTTCAGTGTTTATTTACTTCTTCATTCAACAAGTATATATTGAAAACTTGCTATGTGCCCAGTGCTATGTTTACATGAACCCAACAGACTTTCCATATGCCTCATGGAGCTTACAGTTTGATGGGGTAGACAGCCAGCCATCAGTTAAAAATGTACAGATGCATCCTTCTCATCTTATTTGCCCCCCTATTCTCCAAGCACAACTCTCCTTCAGGAAGTCTTTGACAGAAAAGTGTAGGAGGAGGGGGGGTGATGTATCCATGTAAAAGGGCTCTAGCCATACTAGCCTTGGGGTGGTAGAATGGGAGAAAAAAGGGTGATTTCTGTGAGACTGAAAGGGTCTTGAAAACGAACCCAAGTTCCATTCTGACCCCACCAGGTGATCCATATCTCCCATTGGTCAGATAAATGTCACACGTTCAAATGTCCATGTTGAACTCACTGAATGAGTTCTTCTTAAATCCTTATGATGCCTTCTGAAAGTCCACCATGGGAGGAAGGAATATTTCAGTCTGCACACAGCATGTTTTTTTTTTATTAATTAAAGAAAAAAAAGAAATTAACACAACATTTAGAAATCATTCCATTCTACATATGCAATCAGTAATTCTTAACATCATCACATAGATGCATGATCATCATTTCTTAGTACATTTGCATCGATTTAGGAAAAGAACTAGCAAAACAACAGAAAAAGATATAGAATGTTAATATAGAGTAAAAAATAAAAAAAAATAATAATAAAAAGAAAAGAAAAAAGAAAAAAAACAACAAAAGACACAAACAAACAAACAAACAAACAAAAAAACTATAGCTCAGATGCAGCTTCATTCAGTGTTTTAACATAATTACATTACAATTAGGTATTATTGTGCTGTCCATTTTTGAGTTTTTGTATCTAGTCCCATTGCACAGTCTGTATCCCTTCAGCTCCAGTTACCCATTATCTTACCCTGTTTCTAACTCCTGCTGGACTCTGTTACCAATGACATATTCCAAGTTTATTCTCGAATGTCGGTTCACATCAGTGGGACCATACAGTATTTGTCCTTTAGTTTTTGGCTAGACTCACTCAGCATAATGTTCTCTAGGTCCATCCATGTTATTACATGCTTCATAAGTTTATTCTGTCTTAAAGCTGCATAATATTCCATCATATGTATATACCACAGTTTGTTTAGCCACTCGTCTGTTGATGGACATTTTGGCTGTTTCCATCTCTTTGCAATTGTAAATAATGCTGCTATAAACATTGGTGTGCAAATGTCCGTTTGTGTCTTTGCCCTTAAGTCCTTTGAGTAGATACCTAGCAATGGTATTGCTGGGTCGTATGGCAATTCTATATTCAGCTTTCTGAGGAACCGCCAAACTGCCTTCCACAGTGGTTGCACCATTTGACATTCCGACCAACAGTGGATAAGTGTGCCTTTTTCTCCGCATCTTCTCCAGCACTTGTCATTTTCTGTTTTGTTGATAATGGCCATTCTGGTGGGTGTGAGATGATATCTCATTGTGGTTTTGATTTGCATTTCTCTAATGGCCAGGGACATTGAGCATCTCTTCATGTGCCTTTTGGCCATTTGTATTTCCTCTTCTGATAGGTGTCTGTTCAAGTCTTTTTCCCATTTTGTAATTGGGTTGGCTGTCATTTTGTTGTTGAGTTGAACAATCTCTTTATAAATTCTGGATACTAGACCTTTATCTGATATGTCGTTTCCAAATATTGTCTCCCATTGTGTAGGCTGTCTTACTACTTTCCTGATGAAGTTCTTTGATGCACAGAAGTGTATAATTTTGAGGAGCTCCCATTTATTTCTTTCTTTCTTCAGTGCTCTTGCTTTAGGTTTAAGGTCCATAAAACCGCCTCCAATTGTAAGTTTCATAAGATATCTCCCTACATTTTCCTCTAACTGTTTTATGGTCTTAGACCTAATGTGTAGATCTTTGATCCATTTTGAGTTAACTTTTGTATAGGGTGTGAGATACGGGTCCTCTTTCATTCTTTTGCATATGGATATCCAGTTCTCTAGGCACCATTTATTGAAGAGACTGTTCTGTCCCAGGTGAGTTGGCTTGACTGCCTTATCAAAGATCAAATGTCCATAGATGAGAGGGTCTATATCTGAGCACTCTATTCGATTCCGTTGGTCGATATATCTATCTTTATGCCAATACCATGCTATTTTGACCACTGTGGCTTCATAATATGCCTTAAAGTCCGGCAGCGTGAGACCTCCAGCTTCGTTTTTTTTTCTCAAGATACTTTTAGCAATTCAGGGCACCCTGCCCTTCCAGATAAATTTGCTTATTGGTTTTTCTATTTCTGAAAAATAAGTTGTTGGGATTTTGATTGGTATTGCATTGAATCTGTAAATCAATTTAGGTAGGATTGACATCTTAACTATATTTAGTCTTCCAATCCATGAACACGGTATGACCTTCCATCTATTTAGGTCTTCTGTGATTTCTTTTAACAGTTTTTTGTAGTTTTCTTTGTATAGGTTTTTTGTATCTTTAGTTAAATTTATTCCTAGGTATTTTATTCACACAGCATGTTTGTTGAGCACATAGAGAGAAAGACCAGCTCTTGTGCTCCCCCTCCTCCTCCAAGTGTGCCCTTGCTATGCTGGCCCTGGGACAGAACCAACAGGTAGTAAGAGTGAGCAGAGGGGATCCAGAACTAGTTGAGGAGGTTGTAGGGTTTTTCTGCTCTAAACAGGGAAAGGATAATGGTGAATACATTCTACATCCAAAGGTGATGTGGACAGTACATTCTGGCAGGGTGGCCTTGGCATCCCAGAGGCAATCTGCAAAACGTCCTCCCCTACAGGAGTTCTTGAGTGTGCTGATGACCATGATGTGTTGTGTGTGATTGAAGCTCTGGGTCAGCTCTGCAGTCAGAACAATCTGAAAGACCAGGTAAAACCATGAAAAAGGGAAAAGGGCAGTAGATGGCCCTGAACACAAATAAGAAGCAAAGCAGAGGCCATCTCATAGAGAAGAAGGGGGGAAAGAGGAATGTAGATCCATGGAAATGGGAGCAGAGAAGATTAGAGAGGACTTTGAGCTGCTCTCTAGAACTAGAACTCCAAAGATGATCCGCTTTTTTCCTTATTTTTCTAAGCTGTTTTTTTTTTTTTTTTTTTGACATGGGCAGGCTCTGGGAATCAAGCCTGGGTCTCCAGCACAGCAGGTGAGAATTCTGCCACTGAGCCACCGGTGCACCGACCTCTTCATATTTTTATTGAAAAATCTTCACACACATACTTTCCATACATGGAGTACAGTCAGTGGCTCACAATACCATCACATAGTTGTGTATTCATCACCATGATCATTTGTTATAACATTTGCATCACTCCAGAAAAAAAAAACAACAAGAAAAAAGAAAAAACTCATATATACCATACCCCTTACCTCTCCCTCTCATCTACCACTAGTATTTCCATCTACCCAATTTACTTACCCTTTGTCCTTCCTATTATTTATTTATTTTTGTACATTTTTTTTACTCATCTGTCCATACCCTGGATAAAAGAAGCATCAGACACAGGTTTTCATAATCACACGGTCACATTGTGAAAGTTATGAAAGATGGGAATCTTAATACTTGAATATGGCCTCAAAGAATTGGTTGGAAAATAAAGAACAAGCCAGAGATGTAGGTTTGGGTAAGTTATGTGGCATCAGTTTCTTCATCTATAAATAAATAAACTGTGGTGGGGGGAGGATGGGATGAGGTGCTGGGAGTGGTATCATGATATCTAAGGTTTAAGAGCTTTTCCAGCTTTAATATCAAGTGATTCTGATTTGATTCCCATGGGATAGACATTATATGCCTGGAAATTGCTAGGATCTGTGGAGAAAAGTTATTTTTTTAAGTTTTACTTTTTTGGATTCTATGGGCTCTTGAGGATAATAGATATCTTCCTAGCACAGTAACTTGCATAAAGTTTTGTTGAATAAATGAATGGGAAATAAATAAAAAATATTCAAAGGTCCTCTTACTGAGGAGCCTATTTACAGGTTATAAAAATGAGATAATACACTTTAAATAGTTAAAGAAGTCTGCTAGAAGATTCATGTTTAAGTTTTAAATTCTGGCTCTACTCCCCAGTTCCAGAGAACACTGTGGACAGCTCCACGGTGCTGAAGGTAAAGCTTTAATGAAGTTAATGCACTTTTCAGATCTGGGTTCACTGGTTCATTTATACCACAAACACTCACTAAGGGGCTATTAGGTGTAGGCAACATCCAGATATAGTAGGGAAGAAGTCTTTGGGCATTTTAAAGTTGACGATAAGCTTAGAGTAAAGGACCAGAAACTATTACAGCACAGGTTTCCAAGAAAACAAGAGAGGAACAAAATATAAAGACAATTTCAGTTTAGAAAGTTGAGTTCAGAAAGATTAGGAAACTCTTATAATAGACACCACTCACTGAGTAACTACTATAAGTCAGGCATTGTACACATGCATTATTTATTGTCTTGTGTACACACAAGACAAAGGCCCAAAGAGAGTAAAGGTCCAAAATCACATGGCTTACAAGTAGTGGAGTGGGATTGAGGCCCATGTCTGTCTCCTTCCATTATCTCTACATCCTCATGAAGTCCCCATAAGGCCACCATATCAGGAAGGAACATTTCAGTCTGTACTCAGTTGGCTTGCTGAGCTTATAAGGAGCAAGACCAGCTCCTTTGTTCCCCTTCCTATCTTCGCCCTGGGAGAAACAACTGGCAGGAGAGAGCAGAGAGGCTCTAGAACTATTTGAGGTTGTGTAAGGTGTATTTAGTGGGATAATATTTCCATCAATTCAAATTAGCTTAATCAGAAAGGTAATTCTCATAAGACTAGGAAGTCTTGTGACTAGCTACAGATCTAGCTTCAGAAATGGGTGAATCTGGTAGGGGAGAGGGTTGTTGCTTATCATATGATGTCACTATGAACTGTCCCTTTCTCCAGCCCTCATGCTCTGCTTTGCTTTATTCTAAAGCCAGGCTCTCATCACGTGGTGGCAAGACAGCTGCCAGCAGTTCCAGAATCACATTCTCCCTGATGAGCAACACTTGCAGGAAAATACCTTCTGTCTTTCAACTTCTATGTATCAATCAAAGAGAAGCATCTAACTGGTCCTACTTGGCCACATGTACATACTCCGATTGGCCTGCCCAGGTTTCATGGCCTCTCCTATGGGAGCAGCAGGGTGCACAGGGCATGAGAAAGATAGCTCAAATGGTGCCACCTGAAGGAGGAATTTCCTGAAGAACCAGAAGAAAGATGATGGAGAATCAGGCTGTATAAACAAAAATATTAAATACCTTTGACCACTACAGTAGAGAACACAGTTCTAGGCCAGTGGCTCCCTAGATGTTTTTTGCCTTCCAAGAGGGAAGTGGAAATCAGAGCGTGGGGAGGGGGGCCAGCATTACTCAGTGGATTCTTGGACACGAAAAACCAGAGATCACCTCTATAAGCATAACCACAAACACAATAACCCCTTTCTTTATATAATGCTATGCAGTTCATCAAAGCCTGTCTTGTCTTTTCCTCAGAGCTTCATTACCTACTCTGGCAGGTAGTGAGAGCAGGTGTTACATCTTAATTACACCCTAATTTTACAAGTGAGGAAACTGAGGCTCTGAGATGCTAAGTGACCTGCCCAAGGTCACTCATTTGAGTTTCAGAGCTGTGACTATCAACCAGCTCTCCAGAGTGCAGAATTAATTAAAGGCCTATGGGGAAAAAAACAACAAAACTCAGACACAAAAAAGATTGGAAAGTGATGAAGAAGAAATCCCATTGGCTAAACAAAAAGCTGCAGAGGGAACAGATCTGCCAGTTGGAAAGGCAAAAACAGGAAGCTTGGCCCAATTGCCCAAGAAGGGAACAAAGAAATAGCCAGAATTTATAGGCTTATAGAAGAGAAAAATCAAAGAAAGAAATGAGATGCAACCTGCAAACACATAAAAGGAAATAGAAAAACATTCTTTAAAATACACTAGGAACAAGGGAAAGATAAGGGGAAATGTTTCTTCCTAATAGATGATGAGAGAAAGCTGATAATAGATGACACCAGAAATGCATAGGTTTTTAATGCTTTATTTCTTGGACAGCTGGAACAAACTGCATACAGAACTGAATGCAGAAAACAACTGGAGAGTATAAGGCAAAGGAAAAATGCCTGCAAGGACCTAAAGGTTTGGGCTCACCAATGACAAGGAACCCTAGATTATCAAAGCTGGAGAGACCTTAGAAATCATCTGGCCCCACACCTGACTTTACAGATAATGAAACGGAGTATCACCAATGGGGAGTGAGCTGCCCAAGGTCACACAGTTAGTATTGGCAGAGTCAGGACTAGACCATAGGCTTCTGGTCCTCAGTTCAATATGCTTTTTTTGAACCCATAGGAAATGGAGAGAAAGGGATAGGAGTGATGGATAAGCCAAGGCATAAAATCTAATACGGGAATTAGGCAAGTGAAAAATAAACTTGATTTAAGGTAGGGTCAAGGGCAAGATTTAGGGAAGATCAGGGACTGTGAGGAGGAAGCTGCCTTGATGTCAGGGTTCTTGTCTTACTGTTACTCTGGCCTCCAGTCTCCTCCTGTCTTGTTTCTATAATCCAAGGGTCTCTAGATTACTGATTCATGCCTGGTGCTTGGATACTGCCTGTTTTGCTTTATCTCTTATATAATTTTTTTCTTGTCACCATAATGCTTCCAAGAAAACACCCCAAAATTAGAGGTTTAAAACAATTAGGATTTATTTAGCCTGAGATGGGTCAATGATTTAGGCTGGGCTCAGCAGGGAGGTTGCCTGTCAGTCCTGGATTCTTTCACAATTGTGGGGAGGTTGGATTGTTGTTGGCTGATCTAGGATGGCCTTGACTGGGATGGCTGGGATGAATGAGATGACTGAGCTCTCATTCTCAGTGTTTTTTACATCCTGCTAGCAGTCTAGCCCAGGCATATTCTTCTGGTATGGCAAAGGTGTATGACCAACAAGCACAATCATGTATGTAATGGAAACACATACGCACTTTTCGAACTTCTGCTTGCAAACACATTTGCTAACATTTCATTGGCCCAAGCAAATCACATAGCTGAGTCCAGAGTCAGAGTGAGTAGGACTTCAAAATTATAGGGCAATAGGCATATCTCAGCACAGCCAGTAATTGGAGCTCTAAGCAAATCAATCTACAACCACATCTCTGTTCCTAGGGTCTTTGGCTCAGCTGCCTTACTTTACTTCCCGTCATCTTGGTCCTCCTAGATCCCGAATCTTAGGCTTCGAGAGTTCTCTTTTGCCCAGAGACTTTTATCCCATTTGAGACACCAAACTGAGTTCATATCCTGGTTCTGCCCAGGCAGATTTTTGGATATCTCTATCAAGGCTGAGTCCACCTATCCTAGGACAGTGATGAAGATACTGAAAGCACAAAGCCTGTCTGCTTCTGTCACAGTCCCAGAAGCAGTACCCTTCAAACAGCCTTTAGTTGGAAACCTCCAAACCTATGGGTATTCGTGAACTACTATCCACTTCCAAGTCTCCCCTGCCCATGGACACATATTAAAGAGAAAGCAGGTTAGCTCCACTGCAGCCTTTGTCCTGTGTCCACCCCACTCTGGGATCTGTCCTTTGGGAAGAAAAGGCCTAGTTGTTGATATTTGCCTGAACATGTAAGAATGCTTTGAGATTGTCTTCCCTTCAGCATCATACCTCCAGATTCTGAGACAAAAGTAGCACTCAGCAGAGGCACCAATCTGTGCGAAACCAACTTCTAGTTTCCAGTTGTAAGGCCGAGCATGTCCTAAGCTCCCTATTTGACGAGCCCTAGTCAGAGCTCACTGACTGTTGGACAGCTCCTGACTCTTGATCAGGGTTCTTCTTTCCCCGCATAAGACTAAGGTTCCTTCAGTTCCAGCTCCTCTATCATCTACCGTCTGGCTCGACACCCCCTTTTGTGTTTTCCCTTCTTATCCTCAGCAGGCCAGATCAATCAGTACATCATTTCCTGGCCTATCACCAGGAGAGCAGGTCTGGATTTTCATGAATTTAGGATGCCAAAGAAATACATACAATTCAATATTTTTCTCTGAAAGAAAAAAAAAACCCATATAATTTGAAAAAGGAGGGGGAATTGTGTTTCATTACAAAGCAATGAACAAGGGCCCATTTTTAATTCTGAGGCAGGGGTATAGCCTTCCAAGGAAGCAGTCATTTAATGTTTGAGCACAGTTCAGATTGCACAGGTTGAGTGGGATGTGGAAGAGAAGCCAGATGGCCATTGCACTGGCAGCAGGGAGCAGTGAAGCAGGAGTGAGAAGGCCCAGCTCTGAACCTGCTTCTGTCAGTCAAGCCTCATACTGGACGGGTACAATGCAATGTGCCACTTTGCCAGGCATTGGGAATGCAGAATGAGTAAGATAGACGTGGACCTGCCCCCATGCACTTTTACCATTGTCTGTGTGACAGTGGACAGTTATTTCATCTCCGAGTCTCAGTTTCCCCATCTTTAAAATGAGAAGGCTGGGCCATGATTTCTAAGGTCCCTTCCAGTGCTAGCATTTCATAAGGGCTGTGCCTGAGGTTTGCGGTGATGAGGGAATAGAGCTTCAGAGCAGCAACTCTAGAAATGGAGGGGGGTGGGGATAAAACCAGAAACACGCCCAAGAATGAACTGGCTGATTGGCTATAGGGAACGAGTGAATTGAAAAAGGCAAAAATGACAGAGCTTTTTAATCTGATGGTGTCATTGATAAGGGAAAAGGAAACTTGGAAAGGGAGGAAGATGAATGTTAGCCCAAATCAGACTATTTATTAGTAATAATATAGAGACATGGCTCAAAACAATGTTCTTTCCCTAAAGAGGAAAAATAAACCATATAAATGAAAAGGGACCGGGGAGTGGGACAAATAGTCGTGGCTATCTGTGGGGATGGTTGACAAAGAGCTAGAGGTCCTGGGAGGAAATAAGCTGACTCTAAACCAGGAATCAGGTCTGCTGCGAGAAAACAATCCATTTTATGAGAACTGTACATGTTGGGGCAGTTCCTTGTGTGCACTGGAGGCCACAGGGCCGGAGATGAAAACTGCCAGGTCACTGGTCCCTCCCTGGGGGATTGTGAACGTGAAGCAATGATTCCCTCCTGAGCAGCACAATTTTTCATCTTCTAAGGGAGCTGAGTGCCTGGTAAACCAGCCAAACCGTAAGTGCCCACCATTAAGTCAACTCAATAAACATTATTTCAGTATCTTCCACCTTCCAGACAACAAGCTGGGCGCTGAGGACACAGACATGAATGAGTGAGGGTCCCCATTTATAAAACTAGAGTAGGTATGGGGTGGGGAGGCAGACACACAGCTGACTATAATGCAGGTAGCCTGTGGCTAGTCCTTAAAACAGTGTTGTAAGCAAAGCTCTGTGAGAATAAAAATGAGGGTGATTAAATTGTGATCTGGAAAGGCTTCATGGAGGAGGTGGTATTTGAGCTGGGCCTTCTCTTCCCAGGAAGCTGTGAGCTAAATGGAGTGATTTATGGAAGCATCATCTGTTGACTTCGACAGGAGGAGAAGGACAGAGAGTGGCATGGGGAGTGGAAACTGTTCTAGGTGAAGGACATGACTAAATTTGGGGGTGGCTTGGTGCAAAGAGGTCTCCTAAGATAATCCTAGAGATGTATGTGCCCACACAGGACAGAACCAGATACTCTGATTTAATTTAAAGATAGTAAGCCGTGACACCATCCAGAGGACAAAGAAGCTGCTCTTATATGGTGGGATAGCGGGAGGTAAGTATGGAGAGGGGAAGGCAAAGAGTGAGGCAGTTACAAGCAAGCAGGCAGACATGGGAGGTTTCAGACAGCACTGCTGTTTCAGAAGAGTGAACCGGCCCATGCTGCAAAGGCATGGAAGGCTCTGGAGGCTGAGGGACAGCACACTGATGAGCTGCTTGGGCAATAAAGCAAGGAAAGGAGCTGCAATGGCAGCTGAAAAGATACTTGGTGGTCAGCAGAGGAGGGAGACAACAGACAGCCTGGGAGTTCTTAATAGATACCAAGGCTGCCCCACCTGAGAGCTGGGGCTGGAGGTGAGGGAGCCATCAGGCCGGCTGTGGATCCATCTGTGGGCCTCTGAGCAGCATGGGGAGTGATCAGACAAGCTTCTGAGGCTGCATGGCTGACCAGATGCAAACTGCTAACCAGGCAGGTATCATGGCAGAGAACAGGGACGGAGCCCAGGCCCATGCTGTGCCATGGGCTTCCTTCCTTAGAGTCTGCCTATCTTCCCCTCTCCTCCTCCCTTCTTATTCCTCCATCCTCCCTACTGTTCCTTCCTTTCACAAACATTTATTAAGCATTTATTACATGTGTATTAGGCTTTCTCCTGCATGGATGTTTAGAGATCCATTTCAAAGAAGAAAAACTCAGGCCCAGTTATAGTTGCACACAGTCTGGCTCCCAGCCCAGAGTCCTTGCAAAACCCTCCCTGCACCCTGCACAGGCCCGACAGGATAAATCTTTTTTAGCTATTCTATTCTTATGCCCACTCCCCCAGTGACATGCCCAGGGGGATTTGAAGCAGGGCTCCCACATTCTTGGGCCAAGCCTATTTTCCTCCCAGCCATAATTATTTTGCTAGTGTCAATCCTACTGTCTTTCTCCCAGTCTGTTTTACTTTAATCCCAGACTTCTCATGAGGCTCTGGGAGGAGGCTGGGGAGTTTGGCTGGGAGGGTTACTAATGATAGTAATGAGCACCACTTCTGTGTGCAGAGCAGGTCTAACAATGCCACGCACGATGTCAAGCAAGGAATGTCAGTCCTTACAAGCACCCATTTTTCAGATGAGCACACTGAGGCTCAGAGAGATTGCACCAACTCGCTCCAGGTCACACAGCTACTAAGTGTTCAAATCCAGGCCTACCCGAATCTGAAGTTGTACTGATAACCACCAGGTTATACTGACCCCTCTTGGTCTTTAAACAAAGACTCATAGGTTGTCTCTCTCCTGGGATGAGGAAGCAGATGGGCCCTTCCTTTCAGAGAACAGCCCTCCTGCCCTGGGAGTCTGGCCACCTGCAGTCCCAGCGCCACCCACCCTTAGCACACCGAGGCATAACTGCATCACCTGCATGGGGTGCTGGTGGGGGTCATTTTGCCAGGAGCTTTTCAGAACCAGGGAAGGCAAAGGTAATTTGGCAACAAAAAGGACAGAGCCCAGACACGCAGGACACCCGAGGACAAGGGCAAGGGAGGCAGTCGGTTCCATTTTTCAATCCTGGTGACTTTATTGGCAGGACAAGGTAACCAAGCGTTGCCAAGCTAGTTCATCAACCTCCTGCACTTTCTCTCTAGCAGGAACTGAAGCTCCCATCCTGACCTAAGCTCGGGTGGTGTCCAGGGCAGCCGTCTGCCTCATCTTATGACTGTCTGCTCCCTCTTCTCCTTCCAAAGCCCCCATTTCCCTCCCTTGGTAATCCAGAGATAATGATAACCACCATATATATGCAGCAATCTATCTCACACTTACAATGCGTTTTCACAGCATCATCTCATCTGGTACATTTAATCCACTCCACGTTAGTAATGAAGCCCGATCCCAAGGCTTGTTTGTGGACCCTGAAAGGTCTACCCCACATTCCGAAATGCTGCTCCCAGCTCCTTACATGACTTCAGGTCTCTGTTTGTCTCCTTAGCCAGGTTTGAACCCCAAGACCTAGCTCTTGCTAAAAAGGCTGAGGTTCAAACCCAGGGCTCTCTCTCTCTGCTACTGTGCTGTCCACCTCCCCGCAGGGGTTCAAGGTTTGAACTGGGCCCTGACAGACAAGCAGGATGGTGAAGGTGAGGGAGGGCTTGCCAAGCTGAAGGGCCAGTGAAAGGCACGAGTTGGGACAGAACCTAGCAGATGATCCCGTGCAGCTAGAGGGAAAATGGGCAGACATGGTGGGGACGTTGGGGACCCATTTCAAAGGCCTTCTCTGCCACGCTAATGATTTTGAACTTTAATGCAACCAGGACAAATGGGGAGCCCCTGGAATTCCTAGGCAGGAAATGGTTCACCAGTTCTGGGGCTTAAGGGAGGTGGAATTTCTCCAGTCCTTAGAGAATCATGTGGAAGAATCGATGTTAAATTTGGAAGTTTTGTTCAGTGAAGCTTCTTGGTCAACAGTAGGAGAGGCATCTGCAGACTCATGTTCCAAGAGGTGTTTAAGGCTGGGCCAGGTCAGGGGAATTAGGGAAAGTGTCATGAGGCACAGGGAGAAGAGGAGTTCACAGGGTTTTTATCAGCTGAAAGAGCAGGGCTCAAGACTTCAAGAAATACCCCTGGGGGTGACAAAAATGAGTTCTAGGTCTCAGCACTCATAGGGGCAGCCTCCTATGGATCCAGGTGAGGGTCCAGGGCTCAGCAGACAGTGCTGAGTGGACTTAATGGAACTCAGAGAGCCAGGAACTTGGTCTCTTGTGAGTTTCCAGGGAGCAGGGGAAAGGGGCTTTGCCCTCCAATATTGGACCTGTTGAAGGTCCGCAGACCTGAAGTTTCCGCCCCTTGCAAGGGGATGGGGTTCAGTTTCCCAGGCCAGGCTATGCCCCTGGGACCAGTATCCTGGACTTCAGTAAGACAATCCCCGCAAAGCAGGCAATTTCTCAGTAGGGGAGCTGGAGGCAGTTTTGGAACCTTTCTAAAAACGGATCCATGGCTGCCTCGCCATCTAATTTCAAATCACTCACCTCCTTGTCACTGTATTCCAACCACACTGACCTGCTTTCCTGCCTTTAACCTCCCCCTTCAGGGGCTTCTTGCAGTCTTCCGCCACCTGCCCGCTTCGCATAGTAAATCCCTACTTGGCCATTAGCTTTTTAAATCTTGGCTTGGACTAGATCCAGTCTCCCTGCCTGGGCTTTCATTGCTTCCTTTTCACAGCGTCCTCACAGTTTGTGATTTATATTTGTGTGTGTGGCTGGTGATGTGTGTGGCTCCCCAGGGGCTTCAGGGCCATACCAAAAGGACATTCTAGGGGCATTTACTCAACCCTTTCTGAGGTTAACTTTTGCCTCCAATGGACCGATTTTCTTCTATAATATCTAATATGAACCACTGTAAGGTGCTGTCATAACTATTAACAAGCTTCAAGAGAGGTTCATCACTTCCCAAGCACCTTTAGAGTGGTCCTTTCATGTGATGCAGTGACCTGTGAAGTGGGCAGGGTGAATATTATCATCCCCAGGTGACAGGAGGGAAAATGAGGCTCAGACAGTAAAGTGACTCACCCTGCTCACAGGCTCATAAGGGCGTCTATGCTGTCCTCAGTTTCTTGACTCTTGGGATGATGCCCTTTTCCCTATGCCACGATGCCTTCCCTGGGACATACTCCTCCCTTATCCTCAGACCCCCTCCCCACTTCTCAATTCCTCATTGAAGTCCAGGCAGTCATTGGTGTTCAACAGAAGAGTGAGTGAAAGGGAGAGGTTTGTTTGAAATCTTTCATCCATCCGAATGAAGCCAACATCTCTGGGGCTCTCCCTGGATGCCAGGCACATTTGTGGGCTGCCACCCTTTCCACACCTTCAGGCCTTAACCCCACGAGGAAGGGCTGGTGCTGTGAACCCAATTTTGCTAATGAAGCAACCGAGGCTCAGAGAGCATTAAGTGGCATGCCCAAGGTCATCGCGTCGGTAGATAAGTTAGGATCCAACCCCTCCTCACCCCCACCTGTCAATTTGATCCCAAAGCCCGCGGACTCTCCGCTTTTTCCCATTGCCTCGCATTACCATGTTCTGTGGGGAGACCCCAAAGAAAGACAGAAGCAGATGCTGCCGCGCGGTCTGTACCTGAGGCAGGAGTCAGCTGCTCAGAGAAACAGGATTCCGCGCCTCCTCCCGACAGGTTTGCCGATGGACTGAATGGAGAGGGTTCTTTCCAGTCTGTTACCTAAATAGGCTATACCCAGAGACCAGAAAGTTTATTTAGAAGCCTCAGAATGTCTTCTAGCAAAAAGATACGATCAAGTGATCGGGCATCTGTCAAAGGTGAAAAACAAGAAAGAAGAACAAAGAAGTCAGGGGAAGGAGAGGAGAGGAGAGGATATGGGAGTTGAGGGGATGGTGGACGGCTGAGACAGAATGACTCAGGAAGAGAGATGGGTGCCCTGGGGGGAGGGGTGGGGAACAGGACTGGATTGGCGAGCTGCAATTTGTGAAGTTTACAGATAAATCTTGGTCCTTTCAGCAAAGCTTATCTGTAATGGGCTCCGCTTGCTGAGGCCCCGTCTCCTGTAGACATAAATCATTTTCTAATTTATAACATGAATAATTGATTTTGCCTCTGTAGCCTCAACAATAAATCTCCCGATCACACATGCATAAGAAAATAATAATAATGAAAGCGATCAGGATATGCTGCCATCGATTAACTGTGAGAGGGGCCACTTGACTTGCAATTCATGTTTTAAGCATTCCAGGTGGCACTGTGCCCACAAGCCACTTTTGCCCTTTGCCCCCGGGCTCTGCCTGCCACTAGTGGGGGTGGGAGAGAAGAGGAGGGAGAGGGCTGAGAGGAGAGGGAAGCCGAGCCTGGCCACGATTGGCCCCAGTTGGAATCGATTCAAATGTCTCCTCAATAGTTATCATCCATTCATTTAGCAGCTGCGTACTGAGCATCCCTTACCTGGAGGGTCCTGGAACAGGCGCTTTCAGGACCAACTAAGAACCTGGTGTTTGGCTTCAAGGAAGTCCTGAACAAGTTGAAGGAAAAAGCTCAGAAGACATGATTTGGTTTTCAGGAGAGGCTAAAAGGAAAGAGGTATCACAGTCTTTTCTATTACAGTCATTTCCAAGCCAGGAACCCCTACCTCCCCCTGGGTTCTGCAGATTCTGTCTTCACAAGGACCCTAAATCCACCTACTCCTCTCCATCACCCCTGCTACAGCCTAGTTCAGTCCTCCGCCATCTTTCTTCTGGGCATCACAATGGTCTTCTAAATGGCCACCCCACATCCCTCTCGCCTGCCTCAACCCCGCCCCCCGCCCATCCATTCTCTTCCAAAGCCAGAATGCTCTTTAAAGCAAGTGGACATTCCCACAGGCCCTCAGATTCAAGCCTCCCCACCTCCCCACCTCTCAAGCCTCACCTACCACTGTTCCCCTCTACCCTGAACTGGAGCCATATTCAACTTTTTAAAAATTTCCAAGAGAGACCGTCTTTCTGGCCTCTTCCTCCTCAACCTACACTTCCTTTTCTCATCCTTTAGGATTCAGCTTAAACAACATGACCACTCCAGACTGGATAAGAATTCCCTGATAAGCACACCCATCACACCCTGTGCTTCTTTCACATCATACATCACATTAGTAATTTCCTTTTCAATATTTTCCTTCCCTGAAGATGATAAAGTCCAGGCAGCCAAAGACCGCATCTTTTTTTTTGCTTGACACTCAAAACCCAGCATAGTACCTGGCACATAGTAGGTGTTCAATAAATCCTTCTTGAATGAATAAATGAATGATCTTCTCTATCTCCAGCCACTGACCTGTCTTGATCATTATACACATACACACACACACACACATTTTAAAAATACCATGGCCAGATTATTTTTCTGTTCTAGTTGCAGTATCTGTGCCCTGGAGCCCAAATAGCCTAGTCTGGCCCCAAGAGTGGGAATATTTCCTATTCAGTCATTCCAACTTCACACTTCTGAGTCCTCTCGGGGACTCTGCACTGAAATCCCACTTATCTGTCAAGACTTGGCCCAAATGCCAACTCTGTTATAACATTTATTTCCTTGCTTAATACCTGCCAATAGTTCTTCTTTGCTACCAGATGAAGAGGAATCAGTGAAGGGTTTCAGGTGGGAGAGGAATGTGGATTTGGAATTGACCATTACTGAAGCACATGGGGGATGGATGAGTGGAGGGGACAGGAGGAAACCTTTCACTCTGTACACTAGCCTGGTGCCTTTATATCCAGGAGGCAGGGGGCTTGCTCAGACCCTCATGGTGATTCATCATCAGACTTAGATGTATACCCAGTTGATGTCAAGGCTGCTACCGTTTTATCCTCTCAGTTATGCTGTTGATCTGGCCCCTGGGACTGTGGTTTCCCAGCTTCCTGGATCCCTGGCCTGAATCCCAGGTCTCCCTTACAATGGAACCTAAATTTAGAAGCCACTGTTTTGGTGTAAGGGAAGAGGCAAAGGCCCCAGGCAGGGTCTGAATAGACAGAAGTGACAAGTGGGGAGATCTCTGGGGAGTATGAGGACTGTCCCAGGAGGCCCTGAGTGCAAGAGGGAGCAGAGGCCAGGCCTTCTGGCAGGAGACAGTGTCCCTGATGGTGCTTGGGAAGGCCACACCTCTCTTCCTCGTGTGCTCAGTCTCTCTCTCCAGGCCTCTCCAGGTTCTGAACCCGTGCTCTGCCCAGTTCTCTACTCTCATCCCCCAGAAAGAAACTTGGTAGCCATCAAACCAACACAGAAACAATGGGATGGAGTGGGATATAGGCAGGGCGGGGGGCAAAGCCATGGCCATGGGTGTCTAAAGTGTCCAATCACCATCTTGAGAACACACAGATCTTTCTGGCTGACAGTCCCTGGACATTCCTGCTCCCATCCAGTGGTCACCAAAAACCATCCTAGATGAGCACCTGGGTCAGGAGGACTGCATTACACAGCTGTCACGGAAGGTTCCAGTCCCGACTGTGTGATCCAAGGTAAGTGACCTACTTGAACCTTAATTTCCTCACGTTTACAATGATAACTTAAAAAAAAAAAGTAGAGTTTAAAATTAGAAAAGAACGTTGAGGTAGAACTTGCATATAATAAAGTGCGCAAATCTTAAGTGTAGAGCTTAGTGAGATTTTACATATGTGTAAACTGATATGATCGTCATCCAGATCAAGTTAGAGAACATTTAGTCCATATCAAAGCACTTAGCAGGGCATTTAGCAGGTACTCCAGAAATATCCAAGGAGGTATGGGATGGCTTGAACCAGAAAGACCTGGTTTCAAGACCAGCTCCAAGTCTTATCAGCTAGTGCACCATTCTGAACCTTAGTCTTCTCATCTGTAAAAAGAGACAATAATTGCTACCTCGTGGCTGCCATAGGGCTTAAATGATATAAAAAAATGTATAGCACCTGATATAAGTGCTCAATAAATATCAGTTTTGCTTCTCTCCCAACCGTGGTGTTGAAATCCAAGTTTCAGACTTTGTTCTAGAAAGCCAGTTGCTTTGCTGTATTCTATTGTTTTTCAAATCGCTTTTCCTGGAGCCCCTGTCTTCTGCAGTCATGAATCAGAGGCTGAGGGGAAAGGAGAAGAGAACAGAGGAAGGAGAAAGCTTAGCAGATGGGGCTTTGGGTTTCCTACACAGGTCAACAGAGCAATTCTGCTTTCATCTGTTTGATATGTTGCGTATGATGTGTTGGCTGGCATTTACAAAACGAGTCTACTTCTAAAAAGGGTTTGAAAGCCACTACTTTATTCCATAACCACGGAGTATTGCCTAACATACCAGCCGGATGTTGTGTAAGGAAAGAACAAATGAGAACATAACCGTGCTAATTGGTTAGAGTTTCCTGAAAACCTCTCCAGACAAATGCCCTGTATTTCAGTGCAAGGACACTGTAAAATGCAACCAGAAATGAATGAAGCAGTTTCTTTTTTAAAAAGTTTGTTCAAGTATAAATTGCTTTTTAGGGGCATTTACATTTCTATTTATTTTATGAACTATAATACAAAAATAAAGTGAAACTTTTAAATAAAATCTTTCATGGCTCCATCACTTTAATATGTCAACTATGAAACTCGTTTTTTAAAAAGCCATAGAGGATAGCTATAGTTTTTATCAGCCGAGCAAGTATTTTCCTTCCTCTGGAAATAGCACCTCGTTCTTCCTCTGTGATGCCACCTCTTTCCCACTTGTGGTCCATATGGGCTCAACCTGGTTCTGAGAATGCACATACGACTCAGTTTTGGCCACTCATGGAATCCCATCCCCTTGGACATGATGATTAGTTCAGGAAAGGGCATCAGGCCGCCAGGCCAAAAAAGATTCTATTCTGGGGTTTTTGTTGCAATCAATAGGAGAGAGATGCTCACTTTCCATTGAAGGCTGAACTGCTAGGGGACACCTTGTTCAGAAAGGCTGATTGACAGTGAAAAGAAAGCAGATGAAAAGAGCTGAGAGGTCAAGAAAGGTCAGGTCCTGATCATACTATTTGAGCCCCTGGTTCTAGCTAGGCCGAAACAAGACCTGTGAATGGTTTAATCACTGAGCCAATAATTATTTCTCCTTAAAGCTAGTATTTGGGATTGAATCATGTCCCCCAGAAAGGGCATGCACAGGGCCCATCCCCTGGTCCTGTGGGTGTGAACCCATGAGTAAATAAGACCTCTGAAGATGTTATTAGTTAAGATGTGCCCAAACCGAATGAGGGTGGGCCTTAATCCAATATGGCTAAAGTCTTTGGAAGCAAAGGAAAGTGAACCCAGAAAGAGAAGCCAGGGGGAGTGGCTAGAACTCAGGATCAATGGAGCGTGGAGGAGAAACAAGATATTGCCATATGCATTGCCATCGGACAGAAAAGCCAGAAACCCCAAAGATTGCCAGAAGATACCAACCCCGGAGGAAGCAAGCCTTCTAGGCTCTGAAACTGTGAGCCAATACATTCCTGTTGTTACAACTAACCCACTGTATGGTATTTGTCTTAGCAGCCAATACATCAACTAATACACTTGTTTAGCAATAACTAATATAGCCAGCCAGTGTGAGTTGGATTTCTGTCACTTGCCACCAAAAAAGTCTTTGCTCAATATACAAGTGGATCAAAACATCATCTTGTAAATACATTTCCCCTTCAAAGTTATCACTTTGGGAAGAAACATTTATTTCAAAGAATTTCTTAGAACTCCTCATTGACATAACTCTTAGTACCAATTTAACAGCAGTATCTCCTTACTTTATTTCAAAGGGAAGAAGGAGAAGAAGATTATCCTATTTGATCACTTAGTTGGTTTACCAGACTTAGCTCTGATTGGTCATTTCCAGATCTCATATCTACCCTCAGAAATTGGAGACTTGCTGATGAGGCCAGCCAAGAATGGGCTGCAGGTAATATTTGAGTTGGTATTTTGCTTTCCATGATGAATAGGGGTGTAGTAGTCAGGGTTTTCTAGGAAAACAGAGCTGACAGGATATATATATAATTCCATAGGGCAAGCCATAAGCTGGGAACTTTTTTTTAAAAATCTTTTTATTTTATTTTTTTTAAATACCAAAAAACACAAAGAAAATGCAAACATTTCTATTTTGATCATTCCGTTTTACATATATAATCACTAATTCACAATATCATCACATAGTTGCATATTCATCATCATAATCATTTCTTGGAACATTTGCATCTATTCAGAAAAAGAAATGAAACGAAAACAGAAAAAAATTTATACATACCATATCCCTTACCCCCCCTTTCATTGATCACTAGCATTTCAAACTAAATTTATTTTAACATTTGTTCCCCCTATTATTTATTTTTATTCCATACATTCTACTCATCTGTTGACAAGGTAGATAAAAGGGGCATCAGACACAAGGTTTTCACAATCACACAGTCACATTGTGAATGCTATATCATTATACAATCATCATCAAGAAACATGGCTACTGGAACACAGCTCTACATTTTCAGGCAGTTCCCTCCAGCCTCTACGTTACATCTTGAATAACAAGGTGATATCTACTTAATGCGTAAGAATAACCTCCAGGATAACCTCTCGACTCTGTTTGGAGTCTCTCAGCCATTGACACTTTGTCTCATTTCACTCTTCCCCCTTTTGGTTGAGAAGGTTTTCTCAATCCCTTGATGCTGAGTCTGAGCTCATTCTAGGATTTCTGTCCCATGTTGCAGGAAGGTCCACACCCCTGGGAGTCATGTCCCATGTACACAGGGGGAGGGTGGTGAATTTGCTTGTTGTATTGGCTGGAGAGAGAGGCCACATCTGAGCAACAAAAGAGGCTCTCTTGGGGGCAACTCTTAGGCCTAATTTTAAGTAGGCTCGACCTATCCTTTATGGGATAGTTTCATATGAACAAACCCCAAGACTGGGGGCTCATAAGCTGGGAACTTTGATGGACGTTTTCAATGAATTCCCCAGGAGAAGCTTGTGGGCTAAAGTAGAGATGGAAATTCCCCCTCTGACTGCTGAATCATCCAACTTCTCCTGTTAAGGCCTTCAACTGATTGGATGAGACTTCTCTCGTTGTTGATGACAGTTGATTGTAGATGTAATCAGTCATAGATACAATCAACTCACTGATGAGTTAAGACCACAAAATATTCTTGTACTAACAATCAGGTTGGTACTTACTTGACCAAACAACTGGACACCATAGCCTGGCCAAATTGATACATGAACATAACCAGGCGGGTGGGGGGGTGGATTAATTTGCATAGATGGATTGTGGTGTAAAATGTCGACCACATTATCTTGTTCTCCTGGCCCCTTTTGCTGAGAGAACCATATGGACTTCATTTCCCCTGGTCCTGATGAGAGAATTCACATTCCCATTTTATAAATTAGAAAATCAAGGCAAGCATAAATTCCCACTAACTCTTATTGGTAAAGCTACATGTGTGTTAGGATCCAGAAAACTAAATGGAATCACTAAGCAAGGAAAGTGACCCAGAGGCTGGACCAAAGGCTGGATCTTGGGATCTGGACACACATAGAAGGGACAAACAGAAAGCCAGACAAGGAACACAGGTGGGAGGGCCAAGGGGAGACAGTTACTAACCAGGTGCAGACGAGTCTTCTCAGACTGGCACCTGCCAAGGCCAGAGGAGGCCCCCAGAAGAGGGGCAGGTACCTAGCTCTGCCAGCATCTCCTCCTTCAGCTGACAGTGGGTTGTGAGTTGGCCCCAGGTGCACAGTCTGTGCTCCTTGCAGGGTCCTGTCAGTCTGCAGATGACCTGAGAAGAAAGCCAGGAGTGAAATCCAAGACTCCATGGCTTCCAAGCTCTGCCCAAGAAGAGGTGTCTCGCCGTGGGAAGAGGTGTGCGGCATCCAGGCAACTTAAACCTCCCAAGCAGTTGGGTAGGCCCTGGAGATAATAAAGAAGGAAGGTAGCAGAATGACTCTGCAAGGCCTTTAATACAGAGCATTACAGGGTAATGGGAAAATCGATGGGACTGTACAACAGGATCACCCAACTGCCAGCAGTGCTGTGACTTACGGGACTGTTGGTGCTTCAGCCATGGCAAGGCTGCTGTGCAGGGCCCCAACACCAGAATCCCCACCTGACCTCTTCAGAACTCAGGTAGCTTGGACTCATGAAGTTCCTACCTGATGAGAACACCATCTTCTCTCCACTGGGCACACCTCAGCCTCGCAACCCTGGCCAAGAGACTCCTCAATAGCTCCCTTGATTGATCACTTGCTATTTGCTGGGCTCTAGGCTAAGAGCTTTCTGAATTGTTGCATTTAATCCTTACAACAACTCTATAAATTAGCTACTATTACTGTAGCTTCCATTTCACATGCAAGTAAAGTAAGGTCTAGAGAAACACATGTGCCCTTGATCACTGCGAGGAAAGGGGATGGATTAGCACAGACCACAGGATGTGAGAGCTGGAAGGGGTTGCACAGAACAACTGACATGATCCCTCAATCACATGGCTATTCAGCAGATTATAAAGCAGGTGTCCTACCTTTTAATTCTGTGTTCTTTGTCCCCATTATATCATCTGATCATTTCCATCCACAGAGCACACAGCCCACTGGCTCTGAACTTCAGAGTCATTCATTGTAATTAAAGGGATGGTCATTTAGGAATTGTTTCAATTCAATGCAGAGTCACTAAAGCCACTCATTGGGTTCTCAGGCAGGGATGCTGAAGAGCAGGAAGGTCTGGTTATTGTTCCTAAATACCTACAGCATCTGACTGGGGAGAGAAAAGCAGACAGACCTGAAGCAACCTTAGAATAATTTTTCGACAACCAATAAATGTGAGGAGGTGTGATGCCAACCGTGCACACTAAGCATCAGGGAATAGAAAGTAAAGGAAGATTGGCTCAGCCAGAGAGGCTTTGTTTGGAACTGAGGCTAAGAGTTTGGGCTGGGATTAGAGAAAATGAGAGGGAGGGGCTTGTCAGATGGCAGAACCACCTAGCAAAGGCCTAGTGGCTGGAAAGAATTTAGCATAATACATCGGATCTACTCGAATGGAAAATCATATTAATGAAGTAGGGAGGAGTGGCTTGGGGTGGCAAGGGATTCCAGACTCAGTGTGGAAGGCAATACTGAGCCAAAGTAGATGGTGAAGCATGGTGAGGCAGTTAGAGAAGGAGAGAGACAGAGTGACCCTAAGACTTATAATGAGAAGTTCCTTTTGGCACACACATACCTAGCCCCCATTCAAGTCGGTGCCCCCCCCAAAAACAATGAAAAAATGCAGCGTAGCCAGAGGAGTAAGGGTTCCTCCAAGTCCTTATACTGCAAGAATTCCGACCTCAGAGGACTTCTCCTCCTTTGAAGAACACTGGCACTCACCTCCTTCAAGTGTGTACTTTTGCTATGCGTTAACTTTTTCGGCTATACACACTAATTAGTCCTTGAATTCTTTCTTGCAGCAGAGACAAGAACCTTTGTGGTGTCAGCCCTTGGTTGAGGTCTTGACCTCTCTGAGAACTCCTGGAGCTCTCAGACATCAAAGGCATTGCAAGATGACAGGAGTGGGTTTAGGAAGATGTAACCTATGGCCACTATCCTAAAATACTGGAATGTTATGGGCTGAATTCTAGCTAGGAGGTTGTATTTGGCAGGGTTCTCCAGAGAAACAGAACCAACTGGAGCTATCTGTAAATATGAGATTTATAAAGGTGTTTCACACAAGTGTGGGAATGAAAGAAACCAAAATCTGTAGGGCAGGCTGTGAAGCCGGCAGCTCCGATGAAGGGTCTTGATGAACTCCACAGGAGAGGTTTGCTGGCTGAAGAAGCAGTGGAACAGTCTGCTTCCTTAAGTAAAATATCTTCAACTGATTGGATTATCTTGTTGGAGGGAGACGTGCCTTAGTTAATCACAGACGCAATCAACTGACTGACGATTTAATATGCCAGCCTTCCGGTTTATCAGCCATGAGATATCCTTGCAGCAGTGGTCAGGCCAGTGCTCACCTCACCTGACCAGACATCTGGGCATCATCATTTGGCCAAGTTGACACCAGACCCTAACCATCACACAGGTTGAAGAAGAAAGTTTTTCAAGCATGAAGTAGGGGTGGTAGCGAGAACTGGGGTGGAGGCCAGAAAAGAATCGAGGGAGGAAGCCCAGAGAAGCCACAATTTACCAGGATTTGGGGTAAAGGCTGAAGAAAGGAGGCATTCAGTGAATTGACATATTAATAGCCCAAGTGCCTGGGAGATGGTAGCAAAATGGGTAGGTGGGGAATTGAGTTTAAGAGTGTGGGGTGGAGAGGGGAAGAGATAGTTATTGGGGTGCGGGGAGGGGACATCAAGGCTAAACAGGTGAAGGGCTGGGGAGAAGGGAAACAAACAATTGGGCAACAGCCTGTTCATCTAGAGGACCGGTATCCTTCCAAAAGTTTCTGTAACAGCTCTCCCCCCATGTTTTCTGTCCTTTAACTTATCTCCAGTGCGCTTATTCTGGGAGCAGTGTGGAGGTGGGGATAGTGTGGGCTTGGGGGACCTTCGGCCCAGGTCTCGTCTTGGCTCTGCCCTTACCAGCTGGGAGCCTCTGGGAATAGTCAGGCCCCACCTTTGCAGCATTGCCAAAGATTCAATGAGATGCATGAAAAGCGCTTACCCTGGTTCCTCAGCCACAAATGGTCAACACATGTTTGCTATTGTTACTATAAGACAGAGTTTCACATGTACAGTTTAAGTTCCCAAACCACCAAATGGCTCAAGACTTACACATGTGGATTGGGGGAAAGAGGGAGAGTTGGAGGAAAGGGTGCTGGACGGAATTAGCCGGAGAATCTGAGGCAGCCCCTGTCTAACCTCACCCCGGAAGAGCGGCAGTCAGGCTCCTGCCAGGTCTCCTGAGAGCTGTGGAAAGCTGCAGCTCCCTGAGCCTTCTGCAGACCTGAGGAGCAGAAGCTCAGGTGTGGGGCTCGGAAGCATGTTTTTAGAAAGCTCTACAGGTGATTCTTAATACAAACTTCTGATACCCATATTTTATCTGCTAACACGAATCTCTTTGGCAAGATCTTCAACAAGGAGGCAAGGTCCCCGCACCGTGTGGTCATGGCCAAGGTGACGGGGAGCTCACCCCTCACTGGCCAGCCCATCCATCTTTGGATCAAATTGTCTATTACTGAGGTACCTCCCGGCCCCATAACTCTCTTGGAGAAATGAGAAACAAGGTGGAGGAGAAAAGGAAATGGGAGAAGAATTTGCAGTAGGGAAGAGAGGGAGACGGAGGACAGAGGAAAGGGCCCGTGCTGGGGCCGGGAGAAGGGAGCCGGCCGGGCAGTCGCGCCCGGTTATTAAAGGGAAGAATGAGCCTCTGCATCTCAGCGGAGCAGGGCAAGAGTCATCAGCAGACGTTATTAAAATCCTTTCCTCACCAGTGAAAGACACTTATCTCTCTTCATCAGTAAAGCTCTCTCTTTGAAAAGAAAAATCAACTTAACAGGTGAGGACTGTTCCTTCTCTACTCCTGTGAAAGAGTCCAAGGCAGCCTCCTGACAACCCCCAAACCCATGTGGGGCTCACAGAGCACCCCTAAAATGGCAGGTGAGGGAGTTTGGACACTGGGTGGTGAGCGAAGCCTCTCCCTGGCCGCTGTGGGTATCTGGGTGGCAGCAGCAGCAGCACCTGGGCACTGACTACGTGCTGCAGAGGGCCCTGGACCCCTGAAGGAGAAATTTCTAGGGGGGGAGCACTGCAGTGTGGATGCAGAGGCAGGGCGTGGTCTGAGCTGCTGAGACCCAGTGGTCTCCTGCTCTGCCTCCTCCATTCCATCCATCGCCCTGCTGGAGGCATCTCTCTTGAGCATCGCTTCCTTGCTGAAAAATGCTGGGTGGTGGTTCACGTGGCAGGAATCCATCCACGGGTCTGAACCCAGAGCCTGAGGCCCCTTCAGACTGGCCCCAAACGGCCCTCCCCGCCTCCCCCAGCTAGGCTGCAGGCTTACAGTGTCAGCTGCTCTTGCACTTGCCCTTGCATGCCTCCCTGCTTTTGCTCAAGGTAGTTGTTCTGCCTGTAAAGCCTTTCTCCCTCTTTTCTTCCAGGTGATCCACTTAATGGCCCAGCTCAAGTGTTGCCTCCGCTGGGAAGCCCTCCCTGACCTCTCCAGGCAGAACTAATTATTCCGTCCTCCAGGCACCCCCAGCAGGCATGCTACTGTTTTTAACAATTACCACGCCACATTCTAGTTGGTTGCAATCCTTATTTACATCTGTCTCTCCTTGTTATAATAGAAGTTCTAGCAGGAAGGGAGGAGGGCTGAACCATGTTCCTCTTTATATCCCCACAGAACTAAACACTATTCTTGATATAAATAATGGCTAGCATGCTCTGACTGCTTCTTCAGTACTCTGGGGGACCTGCATATACATTTATTTTATGTAATCCTGATTTTTATTCAACCCGTCCAGATTATCAAACCCATTTCACAGATTAGGAAATTGAGGCTCAGTGGAATGAAGTAAACTTTTCCAAGGACACGTAGCTAGTATATGTCAGAGCAGGGATGAGGAGCCAGGACTATCTGAGCTCAATAAAGATTTGGTGACTAAATGAATAACCCCCCACCCACCCACCACACACACACACACACACACACACACACACACACACACAGCCCTTGTCTCTGGCACCAGCAGTCCCTTAGGTAGACAAGCAAGAGGACCTAGGAGGGTATTTAGCTCTTGAGTCACATCCCATCATCCATCCCTTTCCCTATTTCTGTGAGCATTGGTTTTCTCTGCCTCCAGGGCATCACGCCACCTGCTCTGAAGTCCTGTTTTCTGCTGGACGAGGTGAGGCCAGAGAGAAAGGATGCCAACAGCTTCCCAGAACCAGCCCCCATCACTCGACCACGCTGGGTCTCCCCATTCCACAGCCCCTCTGGCCTTTCCCTTCCCAGCCCCTCCTATGCAGCCAGCATTTCAGCTTCTCTCCCTCCAGCATACCAGTCCCCTGTGCTCCTCTGGCCTCTGCCCAAGCCCTGGAAAGCTTGCACAGAGCAGTGTTCTTGTTTCTGTCCCCTAAGTTTCAGATAACTCTGGGGTGGGACAGAGGGAGCCCCAGGCAGTCGCCATAGTTTCTTTCTTCACTGGAGGATAGAGGAATATCTCTCCTCTCTTCCAAGACACAGTGTTCAAGACCAACTCTGAATTTACAGTCTTGTAAGCTTCCTGAGAATAGCAGCTGCGTTTCTGTTTTGTTTTGCTTTGTTTTTTCCCACTTTTGCAGGCCTCGCAATCCCAAGGCCAGAGCTGTGCACCTGGGTAGATACCCAGTTGATGTTGAATGGTTGACTTCATGAAAAACTGAGAACATTCCATGAATACTTTCTCAAATATATCACTTCCCATCTTAACATTTTCTGTCTTTGCATCAATTTTCTTGTCCTTCCCTTTGGTTCTAGATTGGAAGATATCTGTCCTTCCTTCTAAACTGGAGACATACCCCGTCTCTACTGTGCCCACCTCCTTGGACAGTGACTCTCCAAGTGCTTTAGCAGACAGTCCCCAAAGCAGGCCAGAGGGCCCCTTGCATTCTATGTGCCTCCAGGGCCTAGCGTCCCATGGTGACCTTGCTTTAAAAGATCAACAGTATTCATGTCATTTCTGTATTCATTTAACAGCAGGTGACTAAACACCAAGCAGGTGCTAGGAGCAGAATTTTAGGTGACCATAGAAAAGGAATGTGGTTCAGAGCCCCCCTGGGTGGCGAATCGTATCATTTTGTTCACTGTTGGTTCCCTAAGGCCTAGAACAGTGCTTGGTACATAACAGGCGTTCAATAAATATTTGTTGAGTGAATAAATGAATGAATGAATGGCCATCGTGTTTACTGTACTGTTCTGTTTATTTCAGACGTGCTTATATAATTATATCAGAATACACAAACTCCCTAGGAAAAATCAACCTCTTTTACTCCAGGGACCTCTATCCACCACCCAGTCAGCCTCCCACGGAGTTAGTTCTTATCATTCCATGATGTTCCGTAACAACCCTCTCAGGTGTCCAAGGTTCCCATTTATTCACTCCAGTTAATGCAACTCTTCTCCTTCCTTGGGGTCTTTAATCCCTCCCCTCCTTCCAGTCTCCCAGGTCCCTTTCACTGTCCTGTCTTTGCTCGCCTCCCTACTGAGCCATTTCAGCAATGCACTTGGCCACCTCTTGGTGACCTCTGCCCTCCTGATCCATCCTCAGCTCTGAATGTCCCCCATTCTTTCTTTCTACTTACCCCGGGAGGAGAGATTGCTGAGAGCCCTGCAGCTCAGACTCACTTACAAATCCATGCTAACTAGCTTCAGCTGCTTGGCAGCTCTTATAAAAATGGGTTTTAAAACAATTTTCTAAAGGGAAAAATTCTCTTTACCTCCTCACATCAACAATTTATGTAATTCAGTGACCTTTTATGAACCATATCATTGTATAAGCATCATTTTCCAGGGTGGTAATCAACTTATCCATCTTATTTTATGCTCTGCCTTGTTCACCTAACATTTTCTTGATACACACTTTCCCACGTACTGACAGAGACTCATATTTATCATTTGTAATAGTTATATAATATTCTATCGTATTAATGTTCCATAGTTTGCTTAACCATTCCCCAATTGTGGAACATTTGGGTGGTTTCCAGGATTTTGCTATTATGAACAGGCAGAAAGAAACATCTTTTTGCAAATAGCTGATTTTTCCTTTTCAGTTATTTCCAAGGTATATATTCCCAGAGGAGGGATTATCAGGTCAAAGGCCAGAAACACTTTTACGGTTTTTGTTACAAGGTAGCACACTCCTCTCCAGAAAGCTCATACTAATTTGCAATTCTCCAATCTCATGTTTTGTAACTTCCCAATGAATTCCTTACAAGGGTTGTTCCAAATCTTCTGGGCTTGCCTGGGGCACCCAGACACCCTCACCCACCCTCCAGAGGTGATTTCACTGAGGAAAACTTCCTTCCATGTCAACATTTCTATTTTCATCCTCATTCCTCTCCCATGCTGATCTCTGAGGAGAGGTGTCCAATTTCTTCTCCAAACAAACCTCCCTGCCTATGTATTTGACCTCATTCCCTCTTGTCTTTTCAAAACCATGCGGTCCCAATCACTCCAGCCTTTTCACATGATTCTCCCTTTTCCTCTTCTTCTGCTCCTTTCTCTCAGCCTGCACATATCCTCACGTCTCTCTTTTTCTAAAAGCAATGAGCAATTTTCCATCTTCTCCCTGAACTACTCTCTTCTTCTGTCACCATCCATCTTTCTGGAAGAGTGGTCTATGCATCACCTTCTCCAACTTTCTGAAAGAATGGTCTAAGTGTCACCTTCTCATCTTCCATTTCCTTCACAACCTCTTGCTCTCTTTCACTGATAACCAACACTCAACCAAAGCTGCCATCTCAAAGCCATCGATAATTGCCCAACCACCCAAACAACTGACCATTTCTCGGTCACCATCCCCATCACCCTGTTGGCTATTATAACCTCATTGAAACTTTCTCCTGTCTGGGGTTCCATGAGAGTGCAATTTCCTTAGAACTCCTTCTATCCTACAAATATTGTCCCTGTGCAAGAATCTGTTCTTGGACCTCATAGTGAACTGTAAATTATCTCTACCTCCCATTTGTGTAGCAGCCCAAAGAACTGGGTGGAAATTCCCTCTCCCTACCCTAGTGGTAAGCTACTACCAGTCTAAGCCCATCGGTATAAAACCGTTCCTCCTACCACAGTGATGGTTTAGGGAAAACCAAACCAGAGCAATCAACATGTAGCATTTACATGTGACCTAGATTGATCCAATTAGAGCAAAGCTCAAGACTTTTGTTTGATAGTTGAGAGACGTCAGCTCTTTCTCTGTCTTGAGTTCAAATGATGAAATCTGTAAACCTAATTACTGTTGGCTACCATTTTACAAACTTGGGGAAGCCAGAATGAAAATGAAGCCAAAAAACAACATTGCAGAGGTATGAAAACTGAAGCATAATGGAACCAGATCACTGATTGAACCATGCCTGAAGTCTACTCCACTGCATGTTTTAGTTATAGGAACAATTACATTCCTTGGATTGCTTAAATCATAATGTGTAGGGTTTTCTTTTATTTTACAAATGAAGCATACAACCAGTATAACCCTCTTCATTATTCTGTCTTTATATTCCATCTCTCTCTGCTCTCACTCATTTGAGTAGCTTCCATGATCTTGTCTATGCAGATGATTCCTCTATACCGCTATTCCTCTCTTCACCTCCAACTCCAGCACTGCTAGCTTTCTACTGAGTGGTTGTACTTGGAGGACCTGTGAGGCTTAACTCAGCATATTTAAAATCAAATTTTTTACCACCTCCACCCAAGCCAAATCAACCTCATCTTTCAACTTCTCAATATCTGTTTATGTTACCCCCATTCCTTCAGTTGCACAAGTTTGAAATTCCAGTGTCATTCTGATACTTTTCTCCTTTATTCACCATAGCCCATCAGCTTTTGTGACCTCATACTTTTGCCTCTGGCTGCATCCTGACCTTCATCGCCTCTCTCTCTCTAAACTTGGCATCTCCCTAAGATGGACCCGTTTCTTAGTTGGACTTTCTGCATCTTAGCTATAAAAGCTTCTGACCATCCTGCACGCCTTCACCAGAAATATCTTCCTGAAAAATCAAACTAACCAAACATTTTCAACGATGTCTTCAATACATTCCAGATTTTGTCTAAACTTTTCATCCTAGCTTTAAGTCCTCCACTGTAGAGTCTTTCTCCTATCTGCAAGACCAATATTTAGGGCAAACTCTGAGCTTATAACTACGAGGCCATAGACCTGAGTTCCGGTCCTGGATCTTTCACTAACTAGCTGTGCGTCTCCTTGAATAAGTCTCTTAAACTCTCTGGGACTCGATTGCTTCTTTACCTATAAACTAACTGGATTAGGCTGTGATGTTTCACAGAAGGTGTGCTCTTCCAAACTTTTGCATCAGATTCACCTGAGCAGCTTAAAAATGCAGATTCCCTGGACTCTATTGAAAAGGAATCTTTGGGGATAGGGCCCAGGAGTCTGTATTTGAGCAAGTGCCTCAAGTAACTCTTATTCCCACTCAATTTTATAACCTCCAGAGCTTTGTAATTCCAAGGTTCCTTCTCCTTCTGTTCTAAGATGGGAGGAGGAGGGGGTGGGTGTTACGGGATTAAGCAATAACTTGAGTTATTTTGCAATGGCAAGTAGAATAGACAAGTGAATATTCCAAAGGGTTTTGCCCTAACAAAGTGTCTTTGGAGAGACAGGTTAGAGAACCCTATTCTATGGCCCACTTCCCAGGCTTGCAGCCCAGGACTGCGGTGGAGCTGCATGCCTACTTGCTTGCTTATCTCCTTTCTTAACTCTCTGACCTATTCTCCCTTCCTTTTCTCCTTTCCCTTCATTTCTCTCTTTCCTTTTCTCTTTACTCCTTTATTTTTCTTTTCTTTCCTTCCTGCCTTCCTCTTTATGTGCCTTCCTTCTTTCCTTCCCTGCCTTCCTTCCATCCTTCCTTCCTTTTTATATTTAATTCTTCTTTCTTTTTCATTTTTCCTTTCCATTCCCATAGGCACCGGGCACACACATCAGTAGCAGCACATTCATTTACACTTACTTTTTTTTCCCTGTGAGGTCTTTCCGGTATCCTCAATCAGATGTGAACGTTTCCTGCTCAGAACTCTCACAGCACTTTGAATCTCTCTTATGCCATTAATCATACTTTGCCATGTAATATTGCTAGGTCTATTGTATGTCCCTGAGGAAAAAGCCTATTTTATTCATCTTTATTTCCCCCCTTCTAAAGTGCTTAGCATGGTGCCTTGCGCATGTTGATAATATTTTACATTTATGAAGTATATGCTAGTTTGAGAAGTATTTCCACAGACTATTGAATAGCAGACACCAAATAAGTATTTGTTGAATGGACCAATGAATCCATTCCTCTATTTTATTTTATCATATACATGAACTTGTCTTATATCCTGTCCACTAAGACAGGATGGGGCAGGGACAAGGCCTCTGACTTGGAGTCAGAAGGCTGAGTTTGAAGACTTGTTCTACCTCGTTAGAGCTGGGTGATCTTGGGCGGGTTGTTTAACCTCTTGGAGCTATGATTTTATCTGTAAAGTAGATAAAATAATACCTTCTTTTCTGGGTTGGTGATGATTAACTGCAATTACTTGTGAAAACATCTGGCACATAGCATATAATTTTAAAATGCTAGTTAAATAGAATTCTCCCCTTCCCCCAACCTCTCACCTCCATTAGAGTGTCCCTTAAGGACAAACACCAGCTTTTCTAATTCTTCCTCTCCAGATTTTTATGCTGTGTCTTAGTGCACTGCATACAAAGATGTGCAGAATACATTTTGTGGACTCTTAAAAATAGTCAATGTCATAAGGTGAAACACGTATGGAAAGCACTCAAACTGAAATGAACTGCTGTATTAGTCAGAATCCTTTGTTGCAAGGTCCATAAACCCATTTCAAACATGCCTAAGGAAAAAAAAAAGAGAATTTATTGACTCACCTAATTGGGAAGTTCTAGGATAGATCTGGCATTTATGTACATCTGTATCCAGGGGTTAAAATGGTGAAGTCAGAATGCTGTCTCTTTTTCTCCAGCTCTGGGCCTTGCCTCCCTCTATGTGGCTTCATTCTCAGGCATGATCTCTCCAGGTGGTGGGAAGGATAGCTGCTAGTTTGCAAGTCAAAAGGGAGAGAAAGAGATCCTTTCCTTCTTCATGTCCATTTGCAAATCTCATGGAAGGATTCTGATGGATGCTGCTTGTATCTCATGCCCATATGAAAAAATTCCTATAGTTTTAAACCACCCAGTTTGTGGTGCTTTGTTAAGTCCTAGGAAACAAAGACCCTCTCTTATCACCCATTTAGCACAATCAGTTTGTTGGATGAGTTGGCTTCTCCTGGTTGAGTTCATAGAATTGAATACTCTGAGATGAAAGGTCCCGTAAGCCCAGACCCTTGAGAAGCTTGTGCAAGTTTCTGGAGAATGGCACAAAGGGAAGGTCAGTTTGGTTGGGGGGAGACTAAGTGTTCTGGAGCTTAGCAGAATTCAGATGAGATCAGGCGGAGCAGGACCGTGCAAATCTAAGCCGTGAATTAGAAGGAGCTGCGTCAGGGCTCAGGGCACCCTCTTCTGGGGTAGGCTGGGGTTAGAGGAGGCGAAGTCTCTTTGTGTATGAGGGGAATGATCCAAAAGGAACATTTTACCTGCCTCACAATTGGTCCAGCAGTGGCCCTGATTTCAGAATTTGTTGACCAATCTATGGAACTCTTTGTCAGATCATTCAGGTGGCTTCCAACCATAACATTGTACTAATTATTTAGGAGATATCTTACTTATTGCTCAAGACCTGTCTCCTCTGGGTGCTCCATTGAAGTACTCGCAGCGCCCGCTGCCTCCCCACGCCATGACCCACCCAGCACTTAGCCTCCCTTCCCTGACTCCTCCCAGCTCAAAGTTCACTTCTTTTTTTGCCAGTTTTCTTATAATTTGGTAATTTATCTGTTCCTCTGTTGTCTACACCAGGCCAAGGAGAGAAGCAAGCCTCACCCCAGCACCTCATGTCTTTTCCTGACACTAAGGAGGGAGGAGTTCAGTGTGCCTTTCTTAGAATGCAGGAAAGCCAGTCACACTGATTAAATTGGGGGCTGCTCAGTGGTAGCCGGTATAAGTAGACATTTAGCTGGAGCTGAACCAAATAGAAGTAGAACGTCTGGAGGACTTTGAAATGGCTACCGAAGACAAGGGAATAGCTCGTTGGAGCTGGGCGACCCAGGAGCAGGTTTCACCAGCAGTAGATCAATACAGTTCCTTCTAAGGAAACAAACAGAATTGATGGCAGCTGCCCCAGGGCTCTGAGCAGATCTGAATGCCACAGCAGGGCCCATGGATGGAGGCTCCACATTTTCAGAAAACGTGTTGCGTATTCAGAATACAGCAGTATATAGCCTTGCCTTCTGGAAATCTGTTGAATTTCATACTAGCAACTGTACCGGGCCACCAAAGGTCCAATATTCAAGCATAGGACAACAGAAGAGCATGCAATTGAACGGCTGAAAAGCCCTTAGATATCAGGGCTGACACTGCACATTGACATTCGTATTCATTGACAGATGGAGCCTCAAAATTCTTCTCGTCATTGTTTCAGGCAGCCACTACCAAATGATCATGGTTGGTGCCCAGTGTGGAGGCTTTTGCCTTTTCTGATCTAACCCAATGTAGCACCAGTCCACTAGAACTCCCTTCTGTGGCTTTCTGTAGAGTTATTCTGTAGGCTATGTGAGCTTAGATCTTTGTTGTAGAGCTCTAACTGTTGAACCTCCAATTTTACTATAACGAATTGTGTTCCTACCACAAGAAAGGCCTGGGCTGCATAGTGAGAAGGCTCTTCCTTAAGCAGGACAGAAATCTGCCTCTTTGTATTTCTTCCCATTGATTCTATATCTGTTTTTGGACAGCACATAAAAGTTTCTCTCTATTCCATATGACAGCCCCTCCAATATTTGAAGATAACTCTTGTGTCTTCTCACCCCACAGCCTTCCACCCAAGTCTTTCTTTTGCTAGACGTAATCTCCTAAGTGCTTCCAACCATTTTTTTATATTTGGTTTTCTTGTCCCTCACTCCCTGGTTAGCCTCCTGTGGTCATGCCCCAATTTGTCTATATTCCTCTTAAATTGTGATCCCCTAGAATAAACATTGAAATTCATTTGTGCTTTTACTAATCCAGAGTACGAGCCAACATAAAGGGACATTTAAGGAGAGTCTTGAAAGGTGGAAAAAGAATACACCCACAGGATGAGATGCATCAGGGGCTTCACAGGGAGAACATCTGTGAAAGTGTGACCATGACTTGTCTGGGGCTGGATCATGCAACTCTTTTCTAAAAAATATTTTTTATTGATAACTCTCAACACACAAACATTCCATACATCATGTACAATCAGCGGCTCACAACATCATCTCATAGCTGTGTATTTGGATCATGCAACTTTTTTTTTTTTTTTGGCATGAGCAGGCACTGGAGATTGAACCCGGGTCTCTGGCATGGCCAGTGAGAACTCTGCCTGCTGAGCACTGTGGCCCACCCACGGATCATGCAACTCTTGTATGAGCATGTTTGAGACTGGATCATGTAAACCCTCACATGTACTCAGTGCTGCAAAGAGTACAAACAAACTCTTGCATGAATAAATTCCTATTATTTTCCATGACTTAAAATCTACTCTTCGCATTATAAAAGCTCAGAGTTAACAAAGATTCTCAACAGGCACAATCACAAATGGGATGGTTACATAGCCAGGCTACAACATACCTTGCAAAAGATTGAGGGGAATTGAATACCTTCTATAACTGGCACTTTGTTTTTTGACACCAGGCCTTTCTATTTTTTTGACCCTTCTGCTCAAAAGTTCTGCCTTTTCTGTTGAAACGTGTCTCGTAATCGTATTTGTTTTTCAAAGAGTGATTGAGTATTTCATTGTTAGGCAGAATTCTAAGGCATGGTGTGGGTGTGGGTGTGTTGGGGGGGGTAGGCGGGAATGCTCCATGGGGATAATCAAGGCAGAGGGACAAAGATGAATAAGCTCAGATTTTTGTCCCCTTGTTTCAGGCAGCAATAAATGCCATTAAGAAAGTAAGGCAGGGGGCGGGCCGCGGTGGCTCAGCGGGCAAAGTGCTTGCCTGCTATGCCGGAGGACCTCGGTTCGATTCCCGGCCCCAGCCCATGTAACGAAAACGGAGAAACAAAATACAATAAAACAAGAAAATGTTTAAAAAAGATGTTTCCCTTTCTTCCTCTCTTCCTTCCTTCTATCCTTCCTTCCTTCTCTCTGTCTTTCCTTTTAAAAAAAAAAAAAAAAAAAAAGAAAGTAAGGCAGGGCCAGGGGATAACGAGGGAAGAGTTTAGTTCTCTGCATAGCTGACAACTGAGCAGAGACTGGAAAGATGTGAGAGAAGGGCCCAAGCAGGGGCCTGAGGAGTGAGAGCTCCCAGGAGGGGACACCCAATATAGAAACACTGCAGCAGGAGCAGTCTTAGTGGGTTCAAGGCCAGTGTGGCTGGAGTGGGAAAGTGGGGACTTTGTGTTGGCAGGGGGAGATGGCAGATGTCAGGCCATGCAGGATCTTTCAGGCTCCTCTAAGGATTCTCGTTCATTTCTGAGTGTGACAGGAAACATTGGAGGGTTTTGAGCAACAAAATAATGTGATCTGATTTGGTTTTTATAACTCTGGCTGCTGGGTAGAGAAGAGAACAAGCCATCTATATTCTCTTCATTGGAAGAAACTACACTTTTTTTTGAATTTCTACAATATTTTGCCTACGCCTCCATTAGACCATTTGTTTCACTCTTTCTTGGGTCTCCCCCACTACCTGAAATTATGTTTCAATTTACTTATTAATTGCCAATCTCCCAATAAATGTAGCTCTGTGAAGGTATAGATTTTGTCTCTTTTGTTCACTGCTGTAACCCCAGGGCTAAGAACAGTGCCTATCACCTAAACAGGCACCAAATAAATATTTGTGGAGTGAATGAATTAATGAATCTTTCTGAGAAACCAGTCTTATGAAAATTAGCAGCTATTAATATTAATATCCAGTTTACTTGGATATTAGTTTGTAAGTTAACGGAGTGTGGTATACTAGAATTGGAACGGCTTTTATAAAGGGAATGGAATGTTACAAGTTTACAGTTCTAAGCCTTAAGAAAATGTCCAAACTAAAGCATCCAGGAAAAGGTACCTTAATTCAAGGAAGATCAATAGGTCAGGAATACCTCAGCTGGGTAGTCATGTGGCTGCCAATGGTCCCTTGCTCCTGGGCTCTGTTGCTTTCAGCCTCTGTTCCTGTGGGGGTTCCTCATTTTGCTTCTCCAGAGCTGGCTTTTGTCTCTCGGCCTCCCTTGGCTCTCTCCAGGTTCTGGCTTGCCTAACGTCTCATAATGATGTCTGCTGGGCTCCAAGCATCTCCAAACATCTGTGTCTGTACTGCAAGTGTTGGTAACTGTGTCAGCTCTGCTCTGAAGTTCCTGTCAGTTCTCTGTCGGCTCTGAGGTTTCTGCCATTTTTTAGGTTTCTCCAAAATGTTTCCCCTATTAAAGACTCTAGTAAATTAATCAAGACCGACCTGGAATGGGTGAAGTCACATCTCCATCTAATCAAAAGGTCACACCCCAAATTGGGCATGCCACATCTCTGCAGAGATAATCTTATCAAAGGTTTCTACCAACACTATTGAATCAGAATGAAAGGAAATGGCTGCCCTGATGAGATTGGATCAGGATTAAAACATGATTTTTCTGGGGTACATAATGTTTTCAAATAGGCATACTTGTCTATAGTTTCTAGAAACAAGTTCAGTCTTTTTGAAAATCAGCCCGAATAGTTTCTCATTTGACATTTTGTGATATCTTCTACTTTCTGTGACTTCTGAAAGATTTTCACTTTGGCACTGAGGTCACATCTGCCGGTTCTTTCAGCAGCCTGAGAGGTTTTCGCCTGGACCCGGGGACCTAGACTAGCTACGTACGTGGAGGATTGATGGAGTGTGAGGGTTAAATTCTCAGGTCAGCATCAAAAGATAAAAGTGGCACAGAGTTGGAATTTCCCTTGAACATCCCTCGCATCACAAGAGCTCACTGGTTCTTTGTCACATACCTGAGGAATTGGGTCGTTTGCATTAGGAGCCCCGTGGTATAAAAAAATATGGATCTCTGAACACCTGAATCACTCTTAGCCTGATTAGACACTTCTGCTTATAGAAAGCGTTTGGGAGCTGAGACTGACTGAGAGAACAGAAATTTCATGTTCCCTGGTAAAGCTGAGTGGTTCTGAGAATGGGTTCTGGAGCCAGGAATTCTCCTTTCAAGCCCTGGCTCTGCCACCTACTTGCTATTTGACTATAGGCAAGTTACTTAACCTCTCAGTGCATCAGTTTCTTCATCTATTAAGTGGAATCATAATAGTACCTGCTCCTAGGGTTACATTAACGATCACATTTGTTCATGTAAATGAGGTCCCTAGAATAGAACCTGGCACAAAGTAACTATTTCAATCAACATTATCAATTATTCTATTATTTCCTATCTCATGTTCATTCCAGGGCATATGCTTAGTGGGTGGAAAGACAAGCAGAATGTGCTAGACTATTTAAAGTGTAATTGCTCACTAGTTCTCTCCCTCTGTCTTGCTCTCACTTTCTCTCTCTCTCTTTCTTTCCCCAAATGTCAATAGTTGAATTTGTATGATGTGACCTCACTGAAAATTGCCTAGGTAGTTTCCTTCTTCTGGAATTCTATATGTTCTTATGTTGATTGTCATAAAAATTTCTAGCTTGGACATCCTTTTAAAGACTGAGGAAGGTGAGAAAAACCAGGCATGGAACAGTTTGACCTTTGCTCCCATCACACGCACATTTCCACTTTCATATATAGTAGGCTTAGCCTTTTCTTGACGTTTCCTTCCAAACATAACTATCCAGTCCCTTCCCTTTGCTTGCTTTAAGCTTTTCCTGGTGTTCTGGCTCATTTTCTGGCTTCAGCTTTTTGGACACTATTCTTACAGATTCATGTTCTTCCCTTTCTTTTAGCACAGAGCAAGTAAAAAGTCAGGAAAAAAGGCAACACTGCAGAAAATTCATGAAAAATAGCCAGCCAGTTTTTTTTTTTTTTAATGTAAAGAACAGAAAAGAGGGAAGAGGCTTGGCAAAAGGAGAAAGGAGTATTTGCTGTTATAGACAATGGCAGAGGCTGCTGTCTTCCTGAAGTGATGAATTCCCTGAGGCCAGAGCTGCAGGAGTCACCTGGGCCCTGGAAGAAGCCTGCCTGGATGACAGCTGACTGCCAGAGTGTGCAAGCAAGTTCTGACCACATCTGGAGAGTTCAGTTATTGTAAGTATTTGTTTTCCTAGTACACCCTGGGGGTACAATCCTTGTTCTTGGGCTGATGTTGAGAATAGTGAGGAAAAAATTATATGGGAGCTCATTAAGCACCAGATATTGTTATTAATATCATCTTTTGGCCTTGTACTCGATGCATTCATTCATTCAACAAATACTTGCTGAGCACTTATGTTCCAGGCATGATGCAAAACCCTGAGAATAAAAGGATGAATTAGACACAGACTCCTTCCATAAGTAGCACATACCTAGTGGGAAAGAGAGACACAGAGAACTCTCATGCTGTGGGATAAGTGCAGAGTCTCACATCAGGCATCCCACAGTGCTAGGCAGTGATCTCAGGACATACCATAGAGGAGTGAGAAGCTGAGACAGGGAAGGAAAGGAAACCAATATAGGGTGTGCTAATGAGCAGGTTACTATGGTGGGCAATGGGGCTCAATCCCACTGGGGACTGTTGGGGAGTGAATTATGTCTCCCGTAAAAAGCATGTTCGGGTCCCCACCCCTGCTCCTGTGGGTTTGAACCCATTTGTAGACAGGACCTCTGAAGATGTCATTAGTTAAGGTATGTCCAAACTGCATGAGGGCGGGCTTAATCCAATAGGGCCGAAGCCCTTTTAAGAAAAGGAAATTGACACAGAAAGAGAAGCCTCAAGGAGCAGCAGAAGCTAGAAGTCAAATGAACCCAGAAGAGAGAGGAGGAGACATTGTTGTGTGCATTGCCATGTGATGGAAAAGCCAAGGAACCCCAGAGATAGCCACTCAGCCAGAAGACAGGGACTCTAGGCGGAAGCAAGCCTTCTAGACTCTGAAACCGTGAGCTGCTAAATTCCTGTTGCTAAGCCAAGCCATTGTATGGTGTTTTAAGCTTCTCTAGGGAAACAGAACCAACAGGAGATATCTGTAAATCTGAGATTTTATAAAGGTGTCTCACGCAACTGTGGGGATGCACAAGTCCAAATTCCATAGTGCAGGCTGCAAGCTGACAACTCCAATGAAGGTTTTCAATGAATTTCCCAGGAGAAGCTGGCTGGCTGAAGCTGAGAGAGATACATTCTCTCTTCTGACTTCTCCTTAAAGGCATTCAATGGATTAGTTAAATGTCACTCATTGCAGAAGACACTTCCCTTAGCTGACTGCAGATGTAATCAGCCATAGATGCAATCAATGTGCTGATGATTTAATAAACCAGCCTTCTGGTTTATTAACCAGCCACAGAAATTGCAGTAATTGTTAGGCCACTGCTTGCTTGACCAGACAACTGGGCACGGTCACCTGGCCAAGCTGAAGCATGAGCCTAACCATAACATATGATATTTGTTTAAGCAGCTGGGGAACTAAAGCAGGGAACTCTGGGAGATTGTGTCAAAGCTGCCTCAGTGTCTTTCCATTGAGGATAATATCTGGGGTATTTTACATCAATTCCCACCTTGGGGCCTGCCCTGACTTCTGGCAGAGCACATGTCTGGCCATAGGCAGTAAGAAGCCATGAGCATGTGCGTTAGTTAGATTCAGTTGTCAACTTGGCCAGGTGAGCATACCTAGTCTTGTTGCTGCGGACATAAGCCAACGGTACGTGAACCTCTTCTGTTGCCAATTACATCTGCAGTCGGCTAGGAGGCGTGTCTGCTGCAATGAGTGATGTTTGACTTAATTGGCTGGTGTTTAAATGAGAGGGCGCAATGTAGCACAGCATAAGCAGCTCAGCATTCCTCATCTCAGCACTTGCAGCTCAGCCCAGGCCTTTGGAGATGCAGAAAGAAGTCACCCCCGGGGAAAGTTGTTGGAACCCAGGGGCCTGGAGAGAAGACCAGCAGAGACCATCCTGTGCCTTCCACGTAAGAAAGAACCTCAGTGGAAAGCTAGCTGCTTTTCCTCTGAACAACCAACAAAATAAATCCCCTTTTATTAAAAACCAATCCGTCTCTGGTGTGTTGCATTCTGGAAGCTAGCAAACTAGAATAGCATGTAAGAAAATGATGGTGCGGGAGGATGTGAGCTGAGCACTGATGGTGCCTGCTACATGCACATACATAAACAATCAAAGAGCATTACACAAGCCCCAGAAAGGAACTCCCAGCTCCACCCAGTTGGATCTGAGAAGGCTTCCTGGAAGAGGTGACGAAAGTTGAGCAGTATCCTGAGGCAGGCCTTACTTTGGAGCTATTCAGCAAAGGCCTGGGCAGAATCCCTGACGTCTGGCTACATTAAAGACTTTGAATCGAAAGTTTTGGCTAAGGTTAAACATACATATCTGCTTATCGCCCTACTCATGAGGTTTGGGAGGTTGAGTGCATGACACGAGCTCAGATGGCTGACAGATTCTCACAGTGGTGTCTCCTCTGGAATTGAGGAATGTGAGAGAGAACAGGAAACAATGAGCTTGTCTTTGCTTTTTGTAAAGAAAGCCTGAGGATTTTTCTGGGTTTGCCCTAAACTCACTCCAGGTTTCTATTTATGGGTTAGGCGTTTCCTCAGAACATCCTTCCTTCCAGAGCTCCCATTCCGCAGCCCTGCCCAGCCCCCAGAAGCTCACTGCACTCACTCCTTCATCAGTATCACCTCCCAATTAGACCAAGGATGTGGCAATCGGGCTGCCCAGAATTGCTCTCTCCACCTTCAGCTTGCCCTGAGCAGAGTTCAGATTGCACATTTCCCGACACTCAGAAAGACCCATTAATATTTAGCATGTTACATTTCCAAAGCACTTTGCTAGCATGAATTGATCTTTTCAGCACCCCCTTGTGAGGCAGCTCAGTACTGCTGGCCCTACTGGGGACGTAAGGCTTTCTGGAAGATAAGCTACTTAGTCTAGGCCATTCATGGCTGGTGAGCAATGATTCCAGATTAGAACCAAAAGTCAATGACACCAGTTGCCTCCAGACAGAATTCCAGAGTGGCCCCAACACCTCCCTCCCTGCCCACGGTGATCTTGGAACAAATCCAACCTTCTTAAGGTTTAAATAGAATGGGTTTGTCGCCGTCGAGATTGGATTGCTTACAAGCCAGCTAACGTTTAAGGAGCAGTTACCATGTGCCAGCACCCTTTACATAGATTGTGTCATTTAATTCTCACAGCCCTTGCCCACCTTCAATGATGTCACCACTATTATTATTATTTTATGAATAAGAAAACTGAGGCACAGAAAGATTAAGCAACTTGCTTACATTTTCACAGCTAGTAATTAGTAGAGCTAGCATTTATTCCTAGGCTATTCTGCTTCAGAGTCTAATGGGGGGTGGGGGGTGGGGGGTGGGGTGGAGCTGAATTACTCCTTGCGAAGTTCTGCCTGCTCCCAAGCAGTTCGTCATGTGCTTTGCAAGATCATTTCTGGAAGTAAAGAATTTTGTCTGCAACCTCGTTACATGAGAGTATAACTAAAATTGTTGGTTACTTGAATTCCTTTTAATTTTCCCTGGCTCCACACTTCCTAACCCTGCCTAAAAGGCTGGAGGTAGGACCAGTTCATTCAATACAACATGGGTGGGGCAAATGTGCCATGTATTGTGTTTAATGATGAATAAGATATGCTCCCAATGGCACTCACTCTGGTCGGGTAGAGACACATCAATTAGCACGATTTGATGGGAAACACTATAATGAAGGATTGTGAGAGTCTGGACCTGAGGAAGGGGACAGAAGTGACTCATTTCAGGAAACCGGAGAAGCTTTGTGAAGGTGACATGAATTGGATCCTAATGGAGGTGGAGAAGGGAGTCAAAGGACACTCCAGGTAAAGGGGACAGTATGTGCAAAGGAAGGATGCTGTGAAAGCACACAGCAGGTTTGAATATCAGCAAGAAGTTTTGTCTGTCTAGAGTTGTGCTTTCTGGAATTAAGTGTGTTGATTTGGGGGTAGGCTGCCCTGGATGAGGGATTGGGCTACAAATTCTAGTGTGTCCCTGAGAATGTACCTCTTGATGCAACCAAATTCTCTTCTTCTTCTTTTTTTTTTTTTTGTATGTGTGTGTGTTTAGTAGAAAAGATAATTATTTAACAAACATTTAGTGATTTCCTACGATATGCAAGGCACTCTGCTAAGTGTTGATAGAGGACATGAGTTTATGAGTGTGGGGTGGGGGTTGGGGAGGTAAGGGGGCTATGGGAAAGGGTCTGGGATGCAGTGATGTGTGTTGGGAGGGGAATTTTGAAGAAGGGCCACTCTTTGACTCTATTGCTGTCCTGAAGGTAAAAAGAATTAGCAGTGCAATTTAAAAAATCTACCTAGTGCCTGCCCATGCCAAAAAAATAAAAATAAATAAGAAAATAAAATCTGTCTACTCCTTACTCATATCTGTCCTTTATAAGGAAGTGGCTGTGCAGGTTTTAATCCAAGCAGGATTCCCCTTTTCCTTGTTAGCCCATTATAGTTTATCAAATCATTTTCCATCCATTATATGACTAAAACCTCAGGATTATCTGATGAGGTAGGTAGTTTGGGTGGGTTTCTATTTTGCAGATGAGGAAACTGACCTTGAACGAATGATGGAAGTTTATATGCTTCAGAATCATAGACGTTTTTGGGATCCTGATCTCCAGTTTGTTCTCTTACCTATATCACCTTGTCTTCTGGCTCCTGCTTGGTGCTCAGCACAGTGTTTGATTCCGGCCCCTGGTGGCACCTTGGGGTGAGAGGTGTGGCTTACTGCTGTCCATCCTGAGGCAGGTGTTGGGGGTATAAAAATCAGGGCATAGGTGATGCCACCAAAAGCCCAGCTCCATAGGAGTTGAGCCGTGAGATCCTTAGTGGCAGAAGTTAGTGGACTATTCATCAATTACACCTCCTAAGAAGTGAGGTTGTTCTCAGATATACAGTCAAGGTTACTGAGGGCAGATCATCGCCAAGCCCTCCCCTCCAAGTGGGCACCGTGGCATTGGTGAGCATAGCCACACAAACCTTGAGGTGAAGAGGTGGACAGAATCGCCTTTGTGCAGGAAAACTAATTTTGAAGGGTATATGCGTGGGTGGTGGTGGTGAGGAGGTGCTAGTACAGCTCATGGTTGGATAATAACATCAGCTGCTCTGACCTCACAGCCCAGAGATTTGGCTGAAACAGTAATTGCTGCCATGTCCTTTGACAGGTGGCTACAATTAGAGTTAAGACAGTTTTCTGGGCCCCTAACATAGTTTTTGGGGTCAGGAGTTATCGATGCTTGTAAGAGTTCTCTGTCTTGCTTTGCCTCATGAATTAAACGGGAGCAATCTTTTGACACTCTGCCCTCCTGCTGTCCTAAAAAGTCTTAACCTTTCCTCCAGTTGATACTCAAGGTCCATGCGATTCTGGATAGTAGCACTTACTCATGCTAATCATGAGGGACCTTGAGTATGAGTCCTACCCATGAGGGAAGGACCCAAAGCCCATTAAAATTCGCATCCTATTGTGCTTATGGGATGAAGGTCACAAAAGGAAAGAGTCCTCAAAGTAGAAGGGCCCCAGTCAGGGCCCACATTTCTGAAAGGCAGGCTCTGTTAGTCCCACTTTCTTGATAGCATTTGCTCTGCCCTCTTTCACACCATAAGGGTAATCATGGTATTGAATTGGAAGGACATAGAAACTCAGAGAGGATTGTGAAATGTCCCCGAGCAGGATTAGGGGCTTTTCTCTTTACAACCTTATATATACTTCTTTTTTCTTACTTATACCTTGTTCAAACTGTCTATTTTTGGACCTAGGCTGGAGGTGACCATACGTTAATTACTAAGCAAACAGGCATGGGATCAGGGCCATGGAGTCTCTGAGAGTCCACGAACCTGATATCTCTTTTTGGTTATCCCAGGAATCTAACTGCTGAAATATGGCACGTGTCTGAGAGGCGTGAGAATGTGGTGGCTGAGAGCTCAGACTCTGAAGCCAGAAAATCTTGGTTCAAATCTCAGGTTCTTATTAGTGGCACAGCCTCGGGCAGGAATTGCTCTGCGTCCTCCGGTGTAAAATGATAATAATAATAGATCCTACCTGGTGGGTTGTGAGAGGATTGACTGAGATCAGACATGTAAAGGGCTTAGCATGGCTTCTAGCACATATTAAGTTCTTGCTAAATGTTAGCCCTTACTTATTAAAAGGCTATGGTCTCTTCCCTCTTCCCTGTGTCTTTAACTCCCACCCTTACTTGCCCCCTGGTGAACATTTCTGAAGCCTTTTGGTTGGGGATGCAAAGGAAAAAACAGCTTGGATAGGAGCATTCTTTCTTTCTTTCTTTTCTTTTCAACAATTTTTGGTATTGCTTTACAGCATCACCTTAAACCAATAGGTAACATACAGCTAATTTTTATCCCAGAGCTAAAGACCCTTTGAACCAGTCATTCCTTATTTGCTTTGCTTACAAAGATCAAGGTCCTTGGGTTTCATGTTCCTTTATTGTATTTTGTAAGGCACCAAGCACGTATTGGATGCTATGTAAATGTGAAACACTCTAACAATAGTAACTGAGACAGATGAGAAACTCAAGGAAGCAAAGTCACCATTTTGAATTTAGCTTTTTATTGATGGGCTGAGTGATTTGGGAGAGACAATGTGGCTCCAAGGCTAAAGAGCCCACAGGGATTCAGAGGGCAAAGACTTGAATCGCAGTCATAACAGCAGCTCCGGTGACCCCAAGCAAGCAGCTTCCTTCCCCTGGACCTCAAGTTCTCCCCATGAATTCTGGGCATAATGCCACACAACCTCTCCCAGGGATGTAAAGCCAGGGCTGCCGTGTGGGGTTGTGCAGACTGGTGCATTGCCCGAGGGCGCCAGCTGAGGGGCTAAGTGTGGGTGGGAATCTAGTACACGCTCTGTTCATCAATCTGTGCTCCCTGAGGGGGGCTGTGTCCATTTGGAGGAAGGGACACCTCTTTCTAATTTGCACAAAGATAACATATGGGCTAGAAGAGGCCTTGTATTTAGCAATGTGACAGTGATAGGGCACAGAGTTTAGCACCTAGAACAGCCACAGAGATGCAGATCTGTTCATTCAATTCTCTTTTTTTTTTTTTAATTTTTAAAATTTTGGATTTTTTAAAATGCAATTTTATGGAGATATATTCATATAACTGTATAAACCATCCTAAGTATACAGTCACTGGCTCACAGCTTCATCACATAGTTGTGCATATATGCCCATGTTCAATTTCAGAACATTTTTATTACTCCAGAAAAGAAATAAAAATAAGAAAGAAAACTCAAATTATCCCATATTTCTTTCCCCCCTATTATTGATGCATAGTATTGGTGTGGTACATTTGTTACTGTTAATGAAAATATAAAATACTACTGTTAACTATAGTCCATAGTTTGCAATAGGTATATTTTTCCTATATACCCCTTTATTATTAACTTCCTGCAATAGTGTTGTACATTGTACATTTGCTCTAGTTCAGGAAAGAACTTTTTTATATTTGTACAGTTAATCACAGACATTGCCCACCACAAGCTTCACTGTGTTATACATTCCCATGTTTTAACCTCCAACTTCCCTCCTGGTGACATACCTGACTCTACCCTTCCCCTTTCCACCACACTCACACACCATTCAACATTGTTAATTATTTTCACAATAATGCACTACCATCACCTATATCCATTTCCAAATGTTTACGTTCACCCTGGTTAAACATTCTGCACATATTAAGCAACCACTCCCCATTCTTTAGACTCATTCTGCATCCTGGTAACCTGTGTTCTATATTTTATGTCTATGAGTTTACATTTATAATTAGCTCATATAAATGAGATCATACAATATTTGTTCTTTTGTGTCTAACTTATTTCCCTTGACCTAATGTCTTCAAGGTTCATCCATGTTGTCGCGTGCTTCAGGACTTCATTTCTTCCTACTGCCGAACAACACTCTGTTGTATGTAAACACCACACCTTGTACATCCATTCATCCATCGATGGACACTTGGGCTGTTTCCATCTTTTGGCAACTGTGAATACTGCCGCTATGAACATCGGAGTGCAAATGTCTGTTTACATGCCTGTCTTCAGATCCTCTGGGCACAGCCCGAGGTAGTGGGATTGCCAAGTCAGGACGCAGCTCCACACTTAGCTTCCTGAAGATCTGCCAAACAGGTCTCCACAGTGGCAATATGCAGTTATTTAACATCTACTATGTGCCATGCCCTGCTGTAGGGGTAGGGGATGTGGAGATGAACATAATGAATATACCCAGTCTCTGCCTTTGAATCCTCTCTCTTTCACCAGCTCATCCTCCCCCTTATTCAATCTATCAACAAGTCCTGTTGATTCAATCTGCAAATGGTATGTCGAATCTACCCACTTCTCTCCAACCCCACTGTCGGTACTTTGGTTCAGGACACCATCATTTCTCATCCAGGTTACTGCAACAGTGGTCTTCCATTCAAAAGCAAGGGTGATTACATTAAAATGGAAAACAGATTTCATCACCTCCTTGCAAACCTTTCAGTGACTATAATTTACTCCAGGGCCTGCACCATGGCCTTGATGCTGTGCAAACTTGGCCCTGATTACTTCTTCATTGTCATATGGATCACTCAACCTACACTCTCTCCATCCCAGCAAAACTGACCATTCTGTATCGCAAACAGCCTAGCTCTTTCTTTGTGCAGGCAGTCCCTTTTGGCTGGAACATTCTTTGTCAGGCTCTCCCCTTGACTGACTTTTTTTTGTCCTTTGGTGCTCAGTGGAATAGTCACCCCCCTCAGAGAGGCCTTCCTGGACTACCTTGTTAAAGTAGTGTAATATTTTACCTTCCCTGCTACTCATTAACAGGTTGTTCCATCATACAGCATCCCAGTTCAATTTGTAAGTATAGGGTCCTTTGTTTATCTTTGTCTTATATGCTAGATTGTAAACTCCTCGACAGTAGGAACTATCCTTGTTTACTCTCCACTGTACATCCTCTCAACACCTTGTTAGTCTCTAGTACAAACATTAATAAATATTTGCTAAATGAAGTTGTTAAAAGGAATTTGTCTATTGGGGGACTGATCATTACAGTACAACTTAGAGGCAAGTAGTATGACAGAGGCAGTGAAGGGCTGGTGAACTGGTTCTCAAAAAACCAAACAAAACAACCACACCCTCTCATTTGTCATTTGCTGATTTCTGTGGTGTAAATACTTGAAATGTTGATTTCAAGCTATCAATGGTTTAAAAAAGGACAAGATTCCTGAATAGTTAACAGTTGGCTCTTCAAATCTGGTCTGGGCTGGCTCTGGTGTATCATTGGAAGAGAGGTCAGCATGAGTGCAATGAGTATCCAAGAGAGCACATCCTGGGGGACAGGGGCTCAGCAAGACTTCCAGGAGGAGGTGATACTTGATCTGCATTTTGAGGGCTGTATACCTTTAAACTGGCTTATGAAACTCTTTTCCCGGTAGCCCACATTCACTTGCCTGGCCCCCCTACAAAGCCCACGTTTACTTGCCTGGGGTTTATTGCTTGAACCATCCCAATTCTCAGAAAATCCTTCCATGTGAATTGTGCTCCACTGGGTTTGCCTTGATCCTACAGTGGAGAATTAGAGAAGAGGTTAATCAAGGGAGAAGGGGAAGGTTTTCCAAACAGAGTGGACAGTTCATGCAAAGGAGAAATAGAAAGGCACAGCACAGCAATTTGGTCAGTCTAGATGGGTCTGATCCAATCAGTTGAAGACTTTTAAGGGAGAATAAGATCTGCCAAACCGGTCTCCACAGTGGCAATACGCAGTTATTTAACATCTACTATATGCCACGCCCTACTGTAGGGGCAGGGGATGTGAAATGAACATAATGAATATAACCAGTCTCTGCCTTTGAATCCTCTCTCTTTCACCAGCTCATCCTCCCCCTTATTCAATCTATCAACAAGTCCTGTTGATTCAATCTGCAAATGCTATGTCAAATCCACCCACTTCACTGTTTCTTCAGTCAGTGAGCCTCTTCTGTAGAGTAAGTTCATTGCAATTCTTCATTGGAATTGCCTGTTTCACAGCTGGCCCTACAGATTTTTGACCCTTACATTCCCACGGTTGTTTGAGAAACCCTTATAAATCTCATACTTACAGATATCTCCTGTTGGTTCTGTTTCTCTAGAGAATGCTGACTAATACATGTACCTATACCAGAATACAAACTAATATAAATTTCCCTTCTCTGAACCTCCCAACCACAGTATTAGGTGGGAGAAAGGGTAGTGGGGTAGGCATTCACAGTTTGTAAAAGCTATCCAAGGGATTCACTTCCCATCCCTCTTTCCAAACTCATTCAAGTGGCACCTTCAGTGATTTTACCAGAACTGTGACATTTATATTTGCTGTTTGCATAAATGGGACCGAGGACAATAGGGAAGGACTAAATAGAGGTGCTGAGACGGTTAAGGAAGCTGGTGAGAAGCCATGTAGATCTAAGTTAAATGACCAGCAGTGGGCGTGAAGAGAAGGGAATACATCAGAGACTTGGGAAATAGAATCTACAAGATTTGGCGACCATTTGCTCTTAGGTAGAAGGGGAAATGAAAGAGAGGGAAGGATCCAGGTTGAAGGGTGGAGTGAATAATAGGGAGTAGGGAGAAAGAGGGAGCAAAGTTCACTTTTGAAGATGCTACATTTGAGATGCCTGAGGAACATGAACGAGGAAGGTGGGAATACAAAACAATTACCTCAGTAGAGAGGGACTGGAGTTACCCCCAAATACCAAGTCCTCTGGAGAACACCAATCACCAATAATTGAAGGGGTGGGTTAGAAAATTCTTTTTTCCTTTGTTTGTTTTTGGTATGTCAGTATTTACTTTGAATTAAACAGTAGTCTTTTTTAAAAAAATTTATTTTTAAAAATTTTTTTGTTTTAGTAATTTTTTTTTTTTGCATGGGCGGGCACCGGGAATTGAACCGGGTCTCCGGCACGGCAGGCGAGAATTCTGCCTGCTGAGCCACCGTCAGTAATTTATTTTTAAGACAAAATTTTTAGCCTTAAAAAAAAGTGAAATTGCTTAATACCTTGGAAAGACAAACATATATATATTGCTAAATGTAAAAATGTAAGTTTATAAAAATATGAACATTTTATAAAATATGCTATTTAACATAAATTTCTAGCAGATAGTTTAATAAACAAAATATTTAAAAATATTACCAACAGGGCGGGCCACGGTGGCTCAGCAGGCAGGAATGCTTGCCTGCGATGCCAGAGGACCTGGGTTCGATTCCCTGTGGCTGCCCATGTAAAAAAAAAAAAAAAAAAAAAAGATATTACCAACAAAAATTAATCAAGTCCTTGTAAATAAAATTATTTGCCCTTTTTAAAAACAGTGATCTATTAAAGAAAATATATCGATGGTGTCACTATTGAGTTGCAAGTGTATTTTTTGTGCAAAAGAAAAATAACTCTTGAAGGAGATTGGGTAGAATGACATGATAGAGAAGGAAAACCTGGATATCACAGAAAATAAGGGATAAAGAGTGCCCAACAGCGTCCACAGGGACCTAAAGCTAAAGTTAGAAAGGCCTGAAAAACATTCCCAATGAATTTGTCAACAAGGACATTGAAAATCTCATCAGGGACATTTTCAGTGGAGTGGTGGGGGCACAAACTGCAGTGCAGAGGGAAGGTAAGGAAGTAGACAGCGATTCCTGTTTGTAAGAAACTTGGCTGGGAAGAGAAGAGGAGAGGAGAGATGGTATGATTGAGTGGGGTACGAAGCTTCATAGCTGAGGGGCATGAAGGAGGGAAGAAGGGAAAGGAACACAAACTTGTTTCCAACCTCGCCATTTTGCCAGGTGCTCCCCCGACAAGACCCGGAGGTCGTGGAGACTACAACCCCCAGAATGCGCCGCGGCGCCTGGGGGGTGGGGTTGAGGCCTGGAGCGCGCGCCAGGGGCGCGAGCGGAAGAGTACGATCCTCGGGAAGGCGGCGGAAGCTCATAATCGCGGCGTCCAGGGTAACGACCTCCGCGTCTTTCTCTCCTTTTTTCCACATCCCAAGCTGGGGCTAGTTGTCTCCGTATCTCTTACAACTAGGGACGAGACTTCCTTTCCCCCTTTGCTTGTTCATGTTGTTTTTTCCCCTCACGTGACGCGCGGGGCGGGCCTCTGCCTGGGGCGGAGGTTACTGGGAAGCTCCAGCCCTACAGCCTTGCGGGCTCTGGGCTGAGCGGGATCCTCCCGTGTGCCGTCCTAGGGGCCGTGTGCTTGCTTTGGGCCTGTGCCCCAAATACTTTCTGTGGAGGGGACGTTCTGTTTTCTGGGATTCAACAGGTACAGAGCGGAGCCCACGGCCTACCCCTCTGGAGTACGGTGGTCTGGACCACAGGGGTGACCCCGAGATGGCCGTGAGGTGCTGGCCATTTCCGGGCCGCGAGCCCCTTGAGTGAGGCCTCTCCGCTGCCCGGTACCTCGGGCTTTGGACTTCGAGTGAGCAGTCTGTAGACAAAATGTGCTTCCTGGTTTTCTTGGGCGGCCCTCAGAAAGCCCCAAGTCCGATTATTAAAGTTTTCTTTAGTAATAAAGCCGCCTCTCAGAGTTATGTAGGGGGTGGAGCACAGGAGTTGATCTTGTTGGGAGTCTCGGGGCTAGATGCCACTACTGGCCGTGTGAATTATTATTTTTATTTTTATTTTTGGCATGGGCAGGCCCCGGGACACGAACCCGGGTGTCCGGCAGGGCAGGTGAAAGCTCTGCCACTGAGCCACCGTCGCACCGCCCCTATGTGAAGTTTTGTAGTCTGTTTACCGTAGCTTCGGTTTCCCTGTTTGAAAAATGGGGGTAATAATCTTAGGTTTCCTTTGTTATTGTGGGGTTTAACAGAGCTGATATATATGAAAGTGCTTTGGAGTAAAAGCATGTTTCAAATATAACCGTACCGTGCTGCATCCAATCTGTCTGGGCCAGTTGTATTTTATAACTGCATTCATGTCTTTGTGAAGATCAAATGTGTTAATAATAGTAGGGAGAAAGTGTCAGTGGAAACTTAATTTGAATCATACGTGTGCTCTTATGCCAGGTTACTAGTGAAGAGTGACATTAGGGCCCGGCCACCTGTGGAGTCAAGTTTGAACTTTATCTGGATTTTTAAGGTCCACCAAAATTTGGGCACTTCCTGCAACATACGCTCTGTCTATCCCTCTTTCCCCCTTGTAACTTTCCTTCAGGACCTCATAGAGGTACACACATCTCAGAAGGCACTTACTATTCCTTAAGTATGGTATTAAGCTAATGCCTATGTCCAGAAGGTCTTGTGTTTCTTCTTTTCCCCCTTTAAAGATCCTGTTCATGTGCTAAACTTAGCTCTACTACTAACTCAACTTGCTAACCTTGTGTGCATACTAGCTGAAATATGGGGCTTATTTTCAGGTAAGTGGACATGCTAGGAGTCAGTTTCCTCAGGATATAAATAGGTAGTATTCCACTCTGCCTTTTTTTCTGGTGGTTGAACTCTGGGATTCTAAGCAGGTGACTTTGTGTCTTATTTTTCCCCTTGTAGAGAATGGGATTTTGCCATCAATTTTTCATGGCTGTGGAGACATAGCAATTAGGTTATGTTAGCCTGTATTTATTTTGAAGTCATAGATGGGAAAACAGCATATTAGTTGAGTGCACAAATGAACAAATCTTGAGTACATCCTGGTGCTGCAGTTTACTAGGTGCATGACTTTGGGCAGTTAGTTTACATCTGTGAGCCTGTTTTCTAATCGCTAAAATGGAGAAAATAGCCCTTACCTCACAAGATGTCTGTAAGGATTAAATGAGATGTGAATATAAAGTGCCTGGTGTGATTAAATGCTCATTATTGTTGCTGTTGTTATTGATGACTGTGATGGTGGTTTTAGGTGGAGTCCCTAAGATTCCATTTCTTTATTTGCAATGTGAGGAGAATTATCCTTTACCCACATGCTTTAAAAAAAATACTGTAAATAGCTGTCAGTAACTTACTTAGAACTTCTCGGATTGCAGGGCTTTTGTTTTTTTCTTGTACTTGTATTTTATGTAAAATTTATGCTCTTTTTCATTTTTAGAGGTTCCCGAAGTGCTGTTGTGAAGATTGTTTTTAGGATATACTGTCTTTCTATTTTTCTAGAGATTCCAAATGTTGCTTTGTACTTAGTTTGTTGAAATTGTACTGGGGCTTCATTCATAACCTGGAGTAAGAATGCATTGTAATTTGTAGTAGAACAATTATCTATCTTCATGTCTCATGTTTAGTTAGAGTTTTAGAGAGGGAAAGCCTTTGTTTTTACCTCTTTAAAAAAATTTTTTTTATAAAGCCATATAATTGGATTTAACTCTTAAAAAGTCCAGCCTCGCCCATACCAAGAAAAAAAAAAAAAAGATCCATCCTAGCATAAGATACTAGCGTAAAGATTGGGGAGAGTTGGTAACCCTCATTTCTTGAAAGTGGAAACTTCTCGTGACTGGTGCTGATGGTGGCATTGATGTATGTGTATATGCAGGGAATGACAGTTTAAAAGCCTAGTAGAGAAAACTGATCTGGTTTGGTTTAGGGTTAAGTATTGAAGTGTGTATTTTAATTCCTTCACATACCATGTTGACTACCAGATGTCTGCATATCAGATGTTTAAAAAGTGTTTATTTTACTCTTTTCTGTACTTTGCCAATTTAATTTTTACATTCAGTGTATAAATCAGCAAGAACTGTTTTTCACAACAATTTCAATACAAAGCTATGGAAATAGAGTTACTGCCAGTAAAATCTACTTTTGGTGCTTTAATGTGTTATTTTTTTCCCCTTGTGTTTTAAACACTTTTGCTTCTTGGCTGTTTTTTTACTTAAATGAAGATTTTGGAAGGTAGACTCATTCTTACTGCTAGCATTGAAGGTTATAGAGTAGATGCTTAGTTGGGTGATGACTGTGCTGAATAGTTCTGGATAGTGACATTTTATTGATGGTCCTGTATCAGTAAGGCATGCTTTGGGGAGGCTGAGCTGTATTGTGGAAGTATCCTAAGCTTTGGAGACAGGGAGGGGTTTGAATCCCGGCTCTGCTACTTACTAATTTTGTGACTTTGAGTCATATAGTCATTCTGAGTCAATTTTCTCATCATCATTAAAACAGAGATAATAATACTAACCCTGCATGGTAGAACAGATGAGAGATTGTTTGAGATAGGTACATACTAGCCAGGCTTAGGAAGAAACAGGTGTTATTATTATTGTTTTTTTTATGATTCTATTTTTCTGATAGGCATAGATTTATGTCTATATTCCCCCAGTGCTTCATGTGATCAGTGTGTTTCTTTTCCTCGCCAAGGTTAAAGTTGTTGATTGTGACCATGGGCTTCTGAAGCACTGCAAAAGTAATTGGCCACCATAAAGTTTGAGTCTGTTGACCCTGTCCTCATTAGCTTCATGACAAAGTAAAGTACCTCAGCAGAATGAATGATAAGACTGGTGTTTTTTTTTTTTTTTTAAACATAGGCAGGCCCCGGGAATTGAACCTGAATCTCTGGCATGGCAGGCGAGAATTCTGCCACTGAGTCACCGTGGACTACCCAAGACTGGTGTATTTTTGATTTGGCACTCATTAGACATAACAGAAGTAAATGGACTTGTACCACAATAAAAGTTTAGATTTTTAATTATAAACATAAATATAAACTTCAGTAGCTGTGACACTGTATATAAAACTGATGATCTATAAGTTGATCTTTGACAACCCCCATCCTGAACTGTAAATTAGACAATTGTGAATTGTTTTTGTTGCAGACTTTCCACTTGTAGGAGATGTGGAGAAGAAATGAAACTAGGTTATTTATGTCTTGAGAGAGAGAACCCTATTTCTGCTGTGCCACCCATCAGGAAATGTGCTTTTAGCTAGTGGGAAAGCATTTAGAGTTCGTCATTAATGAGCTCAGCAGGATGGATGAAGCCTGTTGTAACTTCTAAGAGCTTATTGAATTACAGAGAAATTCCAGTTGTCAGAGCATTAGATAGAAGAGAAGTTATAAGGTGCTGCACAGGAGTAGTAAGCCTGCATTTGGAGAGACTTTTCTCCTCCTTCAATAAAACAATGATTGCTCCCAGCTTTTGGTGTCCATTTTTCACTGTCTGGTGCTAGCCTTCTGCTGTATAGTCTTCCATTCTTCATGTTCACTCTTCAGTTTTATTAATAATTTTTGTCTCTCCTGTGTCTTTCTTTTTCTATGCCAAACATGGTTGGTTTGGGGTTAGGGATACAAAGAGATATGGAGAAGCAGGTTCTGGTATTGCGAGGTTCCTAGATAACACAGGTTAACCTATGAACATGATGGTTTGAACTTCTGGAATAGGCAGTGGCTGACAGATCATCACCATTTAACTAGGTGAGGGGGCAGAAATGTGGGCAATTGCTATGTAACACTCCAGTTTGTTTCTTAGGAAAGAATCTGAATATGTATAGTGTTAATATTGGCTTGAAGTTGAGCTGTTTCAAATCTTTACTATGAAATTCCAGAAGAGAAAGAAGGGGAAGCATTTGGATTTAAGTTCTAACCTCTCGAATTTATACTAGTAGTTCTGTTTGATTTTGTAAAAAATCATCTGTAAAGTGGGGAAAATTATACCAAACCTACTTGTTTATAAAGATTAGAAGAGAAAGTTAACAACAAGGAACACTTGAAAATGTGGTGGGTAACTAGGGAAGAAATAGACTGAAAGAGCCTTAGAGGAATACAAAGACATAAATACAGAGGAACAAAGAGGCAGTCAAAACTAAAAAGAAGGACAGATTTTGGAGGGCAGACTTAGACATACATGAGAGACAAATACAGAGGGATAGACAGAGATAGTAAGAAGAAATGAGCGAGGGAACAACAGGACGCTTGACAAAGAGATGGACAGTTTAGTCACTTAATTTGTTTCTGTTATTTGAGGAGACCTTGGAAATTAATAATTAGCTAGGAAAGGAGAGAAAAGGAGATGTTGATAGTAAATCAAGTAAAATGTTTAACTGCTTTTATTACTCTAACATTTTCCCCTAAATACCAAATTTGTTTTGTATATTTAGCTTGCAAATACCAAGCCAGCTTATATATTACAGACCTGTGAAACTATTTACTTGACCCTCTTCATGGTGTAAACACATTTTTAAAAACTTAAAACAATATTTTCCTTAAAAAATCTAATACATGCTTACTGCAGAAAACTTGGCAATACAAAAAGTTAAAAGAACAACAACAAAAAACACTCATAATCTTACGATCTCAAGATAATAAGGACCACATTCTTCATATTTTTTCCCCCAGTCTTTTTCTTCTAAGCATATAATAGAGCACCTTTACTTTCCTAAATGTAAAAACTAAAAAAGCTGTTTATAAGTCCCAAATGATAATATAAATTAAGCGTTTGTGTTGGCATTAACTTTATACTTCTATTTTGGCACTTACATACTGTGATAAACTATGTTATATGCAAGCTTTTTATTCCTTTTTTCCCTAGATTGTAAACTTCCTGACTACAGATGATATGTTATTCACCTTTGTGTTTTCAGTGTCTAGCAAAGTGGCTTACATACAGTAGACGCTCAGAATGTATTTGAGATCAATTGTTGTCCCCTAAGTAGAAATTGTCTTATTTAAACACATCAACCCAGTTGTACATTGGCAGGTGGGACCTTCCTTAAAGTTGAAAAAAGCTTGCTTTTAGTGTGTGTACGTATGTTTAATTTGAAACTACTGAAGTAGGAATGCTCTTCTGGTAGCTTTTGTTGTATAGCAAGTTAGTCCAATATTTAAAGCTGTAAAATACTGTTTTATTATACATATTGATTCAGGGAATTCAGACAGGGCGCTATAGATATGGTTTGTCTGAGCCTTAACTGGAAAGACTCAAAATCTGGTGGTGATTTGATGGCTGGGAGCTAGAATCTGGGGGCTTCAGTCATATCTGGTGGTTGATGTTGGCTGTTCCCCTGGATGTCTATACAGTCTCTCCGTATAGACTAATTTGAGCTTCTGCATAGCGTGGTGGTGGTTGTGTTCAAAGTGCAAGCATCCTAAGAGCACAATGTAGTAGCTAATTACTTTCTGTGACCTGGCCTCAGAAGTCAGGTTGTGTTAGAGCTTGCCAGATTTGGAGGGAAAGGGGAGTAGTGGTTAGGTGGAATCCACTTATAATAGCACAAGCTCAGAGACACATTGTAAGAAAAGCATGGAAAAGGGGAATAGCTGCCAGCTTGGGAAAATACAGTCTTCCACAAGTACTGAACTGAAAAATAGTAAGTTAAAAAATGAGTTAAAAAACAATATATAGGAGTGCATGGGTAGTTCAGTGGTAGAATTCTTGCCTGCCACGTGGGTGACCTGGGTTTGATTCCCAACCTATGAACTCCAGAAAAAAAAAATTAATGAGATGGTGCTGCAATGATGGGATATTCATTTGAAAAAGAATGAAATGTGACCCCCCCACCGCACAGCATACAAAAAAAACAGTATAGCACTTTTAAAATGTCATTTAATAAGTATTCTATTGACTGTTAAAGGTTTTTCTCTACTAACAGTATTATATATACTTAAACTTTTTTTATAAATTGTGAAATACAACATATATACAAAAAAAGCAATTTCCAAGTACATTTTAACAAGTAGTAGAACAGATTTTAAAGTTTGATATGGGTTATAGTTCCACAATTACTTGTTTTTTCTTCTAGCCACTCCAAGATACTGCAGGCCAACAGAAATATCAGTATAATGATTCATATACTCATTTGAATATACTCATTTGTTAAATCTATCTTCTCTGTTATACTCCTCCTTCTCTTTAAATAACATACATACATAAAAGCTATAAATTTCAAAGCACATCACAACAATTAGTTGTAGAACAGATTCCAGAGTTTGATATGGGTTACAATTCTACAATTTTAGGTTTTTATTTCTAGCTGCTCTAAGAGACTGGAGACTAAAAGAAATATCAGTATAATGATTCAGCACTCCTACTCCTTTGTCAAACCTGACCTTCTCTGTATAACTCTATCACCTTTGATCATTCTCCCACTTTCTAGTGGTATGTGGGCTGTGCCCATTCTAACTTTTACGTGTTGGAAGGGGCTGTCGATAATATGGGATAGGGGGATGGAACTAGTTGATGTTCTGGAAGGGTTGGCCCCTCTGCATTTCAGGACTTAGCTGGTCTGGGACCCCATCTGGATGTTGTAGGTTTTGGAAAGTTACCGCAGTGCATGGAACCATTGTAGAATCTTATGTAGTGTCCTAGTTATTCTTTAGTATTGTCAGGAATGGTTTTGGTTGGGGTTTGGCAAGTTATAATAGGTAGCACTGTTTAACTGAAGCATGCTTAGGAGTGACCACCAGTGTAGCCTCTCGGCTCTATTTGAATTCTCTCAGCCACTGATATCTTATATTTTTAAATTTACTTTAAAAACTTGTAACTACATTTGTAAAACTTTTAAATTCAAGCTATTTTAAATTATTTTCTTGATGTTCAGGTGCTGAACAAGATCACATTGTATCTCTTTGATCCAGTTTGTAAGTTCGTCAGTTTCTATCCTTGGGCTTTGGCATCACCTTTTTAAAAAATTCAAGTCAGTTGTTATTTCTGGATTTTGAGAGGCTGTTTTATATATGTGTAATCTGGTATTTAGAGATAAGAATGAAGCTGATCAGGATGGGTTAAGGCAGTTAAGAATACAGGGCTAAGGAAGACATTGTCTTTATTTTAGAATCTCATATACTCTGAGACCAAGGGAAGAAATGTTTGTTTTGTCCAGAGCCTAAATTTCCTGTAGCGTATTAGCTGGCTCACCCTGTTTGCATGGATCGTTTGAACGGCCCAAGCACTGGGTCCTGGAGTGAAGGTAAAGGCCTTTGATCATGTGTAGCTTGGTGTGGTTCCTGAATAGATCCCAGAGTGTATTGAGCAGACAGTTGAGGGGTGTTGGCAAAGTCCCTTGAGAAATGGGAGAAAAAATATGGAATTATTAAACTTTATGACTGGAGAAGCCTCTGATGCTGGGCCAGGCATTGGAGATACCCAGGTCAGTGGGTCATGCCTTTGGTCTTGAGGCTTGTTTTTGTGAGGCTTGTGTGTGCGGTTGGTGGAGAGGCTTGGCCTACCTGTAGGTATGCCTGAGAGTTACTTCTGGAGGACCTCTTTTGTTGCTCAGATGTAGCCTCTCTTTCTCTTTGGGCCCAGCTCTGCAAGTGAAATCATTGCCCTCCCACCCTCTTGAGACATGTCATCCAGGAGTGGGGATCTCCCTGGCAGCATAGGAGATGACTCCCAGGGATGAGCCTGGTCCTAGCACGGTGGTATCAACAATGCTAACCTGATCAGCAGGGGGAGGAGAAGTGTACAAATAAGGTATCAGTGGCTGAGAGAGTTCAAGTGGAGTCGGTCACTCTTAGGCAGGTTCAGTTGGACGTTGCTGCCTGTCATAGCTTGCTGGGCCCCAGGCAAGACAATTCCTGCCAATCCTGGGGAACCCCTAGGGCATTGCATGGGATTCTGCAGGGGTTCCATGCCCTGGGGTAATATTCTGGGGGCCTGCAGCCTCCAAATGGGTTCCTGGACCGGCTGGGTCCTGAGGTGCAAAGGGGCCAGCCTCTCCAGAATGTCAACTAGTTCCATCCCCCGTCCCATGTTGTCAGCACCCCTTTCAATATGAGAGGGTTGAAATAGGCATAGCCCCAATACTCCTAAAAAGTGGGAGAAGGATCACAGGTGACGGTGGAGTTATACAGAGAAGGTTGGGTTTAACAAATGTTTATGATTGCTGAATCATTATATTGATATTTCTTTTGGTCTTCAGTATCTTAGAGCAGCTAGAGGTGAAGACCTAAAATTGTTCCACAACTAATTGTTGCAATGTGATGTAAAATTTATTGCTTTTTTGAATCTGTGTTATTTTTCACAAAAAAGAAAAAAGAAGTCGATTGTGGTGATTAATGCACAGCTATATGATTTTATTGTGAACCATTAAAAAACTTTATTGAACTATAAAAAAAATTAAGTCATAGTTTGTAAATAGTATATGTTTACTGTAGAAAATCTGGAAAATCAGGGAAGATGCCAATGAAATACACCCTTAATTTCACCTTTCAGATGTAACTAGTTTCAGGTCCATAATTCTTTATCCCTGGTTCCTAAATTTTGAAAGTTCTAAAAATGGACAGTTCTTACTAAGTTTATAGCATACTCAGTTGGCAGCAAAAATCCAGGCAGAACTGATGTAAGTCTATTTGTAGTCTTTGTTTATCCTATGTAGTTTAACTATTCATACTTTTTTCTGTAGAAATATTAATAATCTAATTATACAGAGTTGCCTCACACCCTGGTTGGGATATTTTGTAACATTGAGTATGTACCATACTAATCTTTCTAGAATCTGAAGATTTCAGAATTCTGAAGCCTGTCTGATATGAAGAGTTTTGGGTAAAAGATTTTGGACTTATATTTGAAACTTAGTGCTGGAAAAAGATGGAGTTATTACCCTTTTGGTGGTTCTAAACTTCTATCATCATATGACTCTTCCCAGAAATTTTGTTTCCGTTTCTTATTTACATTTCAGAAGAAAGCCCAGAAATAAAGAAAATAGGCTTGATTTGTCAATATGATCAGTAATTTCTGCTCCCATTCCAAAAAAATGGTTTCAAAACTCTGGTGACCATCTCTCTTAATACATTCAGAATTTCCAGTGACTTTTTTTGGACAGCTAGACTCATAAAGTGTGAAAACCACTGATTTATTAAGTACCGGAGTTGATGAACCCCAGGAGTATGTAGCTTGTGTTTTTTTAATGTTGAGTTTTTTTTTTTTTTTTTTTTTTTTTTTCGGTATTCTGTATGGTAGGTATCACATTTCATTCTTTTTTCCATGTGGGCATCCTGTTATTGCAGGACTGTTTGTTGAATTTTTGTTTGTTTTTTTCTTTCTTTTGTTTGCTTGTTTGTTTTGGGGAGGTACATGTGCCGGGAATTGAACTCAGGTCTCCTGCATGGCAGGTGAGAATTATACCACTGAACCCCCCAAGCTTGTGTTCTTTGCCACTTCTGTAGTCAATTTGACTTTGCTGTTCTTTACTTTTTTTGCCATAATGTTTCTTGTCTTTCTTTTTTTGCTTAAAATAGCAGGCGTTTATTATTTCACATAGTCTGAAGTTCAGGTATCCAGGCAAAGTTTAGCTGGAGCCTCTGCTTCACAGTCGTTCCCAGGGTACAGTGAGGGTGTCATCCAGGGCTAAGGTTTTATCTAAAATCTTGGCTGAAGAGGGATCTGCTAAAAGCTTTATGGTGGTTGGTGGGATTTGGTTCCTTGCTTGTTGTTGAATGGAAGGCCTACATTCCCTTGTTCTCTTGCTGGCTGTGGCTGCAGGCCTCCCTCCATTTCTTGCCACATGGGTCTTTCTCCCACAATGTCCTGCTCCATCAAAGCCTGCAAGAGAGAGTGTCTGATAGCAAGACTGAAGTTACTGTCTTACGTAACATAATCGTGGATGTGACATCCCATTGCTTTTGCCATATTCTGTTGGTTAGAAGTGAGTCGCAGATCCTGCCCACACAAGGGGAGGGGGTGACACAAGGGTATGGATAGCAGGAGATGGGGACTTCTAGGGGCCATCTTAGAGTGTGCCCTCCTCTCTGGTAATGTTTCTTTTTTATATGGTGTTTCTTGTTTTGTTTCTTTGGGTAGCCTGAAACTTTTCATTGCCTCTGACACATTGGTGAGGGATAATGCATCAAAAACTGGAACAGAATCTTGTCTACCAGTTTATTAACTTGCAGTTTGCCTTCTCAGTAGATAGATGACCTTGAGTTCAAGGTTGAAGAATTTATCTTTGACTTCATAATGCCATGCAGTTTTTATTTTTAAATTATTACTTATTGCTATTATCATAAATTCAGTGCATGCTTATTATAGAGGATTTGGGAAATACAGCCGTGCTTTCACCACTTAAAAGTAACTATTAATCTTGCAGCTTTATTTCCATGTGAGTTTATTAATGTACACATCTGCAGACACACTTAAATTGAAATCTTTTGGTGTTGTATAAAAATTTTACATCCTGTTTTTTTTTTTTATAATGTGTTTATTAACAGTGTCTAAAATGGTGTCTGGAATGTAGCATGAATTAAATTCTGGGCAGTGATCTTTAAAGTTGTATTCATTTTTAAATAAATTGGATCAGAGACTGAAGTTCAAATTCTGGCTTTGCCATTGCCAAGCAAAACTAGGGCAAGTTATAGTATATCTTTGGACCACCATTGTGTCATTTGTCAAGTGAACTTTCAGAGGTATTCCACACAACAATCTGATGAAAGTTTTTAACTCTCTCTTTAGAAAATTCCTCACATACCCAAGGAGCCGTAGCCTGGTTGATCTTTGCAGTTCTTTTATTTATACTGGATGTTTTTTATATTGAGGAATGCAAAATATAGCAAAATCTGCGTGAGATTATTTAGGAATGGCTTTGTGGAAGAGGGGGATTTTGAGGAAAGTGATAGAAAAACAAAGTAAGTAGAGAGGACAAAAGAAATTTGCAGACAGAATGGTGAAAAGTTGAAAGCAAACAATAACTACAGTGAAACCAAAAGGGACTTTTAACATTACTACACAAATGGAAGGTGTAATTTTTTGCTGAAGATTAATAATAAAGAAGATATTTTAGGTTAATAATGAGGAAGAATTGAGGGAGGCTTTGTAGGATAGGCTCTAGAACTTAGATTTGCTTCAGTAGGTCGTGGTACTTCTGTGGAGAGTCATGATGAAAACTGTATTTGAAAAAGGTAAAAGGTTTCTGGCAGCTTTGGATATGGGATAACCTCAAATAGAGAGTGCCTTTAGAGTTTCAGTAGCCAGTCATGGGGTAATGTGGAATTAGAAAACATGATAGCTGTTGTGGAGGAAGAACAAGATGATATGAAATTAGAAGAGCTGGAAGAGTCAGAATACCTCAAAGCTTTGAACCTGACGTATCAAGTGTGTTATGAAATTGGGGAAGATCTCAGATAGGTGTAGGGAGAACAATAGTGAGTTCAATTTCTAATATGTTAAGTTTAGGTATTAGATAATGTCAGTGGTAGTTTAAAAAATATGGTTCTTTAAAAATAACTTGTTATTCCAAATGCAAGCTATCCCTTTAAAGTAATCTGTTTGAAAGACCATGCCTTTATTATAGCAAATAAATATTCTATGTGTGGAATGGTTAGTGTTGTGTTGACATTATTATGCCTATGCAAATTTTATTTGCAGGTAGTGTCTTAAATAGCCTTTCAGTACAGTGTTCTACAAGGTCAATCAACAGTAATTTGTCAGTTCCAATTTTTTTAATTTTTGGAAACATCTCTCATGGAGACTTCTGTTGTAGGGTTGGCTGGAATGGTTTTGGTTGGGATTTGGCAAACTGTGGTAATTAGCGATATCTAGCTAAATCTTGAGTAAGAGTAGCCTTCAGAATAGCCTCTTGACTCTATTTGAACTCTCTTATACACTCATAACTTATTTTGTTACATTTCTTTTCCCCCCATTTGGTTAAGAAGGCGTTGCCAACTCCGTGGTTCCAGGGCCAGACTTGTCCCTAGGAATCATGTCCCACGTTGCTAGGAGACTTTTACCCCTGGAGCTCATGTCCCATGTAGGGGTGGGGGAGGACAATGATTTCACTTGCAGAGTTGGGCTGAGAGAGTGAGAAGCCACATCTGAGCAACAAAACAGGTTTTCTGGCAGTAACTCTTAAGGCATAACTATAGTAGACTTAGATTCTCTGCTACAGAAATAAGCTTTATAAAAGCAAGCCTCAAAATCAAGGGCTTGGCTTTTGTCCTGGGAGTCCCTAAAGTTTGAGACTATCGGGTTTCCTCGGTAGTGAAGCTTAATAGTTCCATATTTTTTCTTCCGCCCCTCAAAAGATTTTGCCAGTACTTTTTAATTATCTACCTAGTCCACTCTGGGATGTATCTGGATATTACCTTAAGCTATACAGAATTACAAGCCCTGATTCCCATTCTGGGCTCCATTTGTTTGAGTTTTGTAAATGAGCTATCCAGACAAGTTGAGTTAGATTGTGTGCTATGGAAAATTTAGGTTTTGGACAAATCGTCCTTTTCTTTTGTAAACTCCTAAGCTAACATGAATCCTCTTCCTTTGTTTGAATCTTTTTGCTGAACATTTGTTGGATCTCTGCTTTGTCCTTAGTGTTCAGAAATTTCGCAGTGATGTGCCTTGATGTGGTTTTTTTTTTATCTACTCTGGTGGGTATTTGTAGGTACTTAGAGAAAATCCTTTCAGTCTAGAACAGCTGGGATTTTTCTGGGAGCTGGTGTGAAGCTCATAGCGTCTCTGTCTTGGTCAGTGGGAGCCCTTCATGTTGATTCCTGTCTCCTTTTGGCATGTCCTTCTTATTCTTTTGAGCACTTCCTTCCTTTTTTACCACAAGAATTTCTAAGCTCATCTTGTACTTTCTCAGCCCAACACTGGAATCAGCCAGCATTGGCTCCTTTTAGTTAGAGAATGGTTTTATAAGCCACAATCTGTATTCATTGCTGCTGATGTCATTGCTTCTAGCCCCATCAGCAAATATAGCTAGGAAATAGATGTATGTATGTGTGTATATATACACATGCACATACATATATCTTTATCTATTAAAAACTATTTTTAATTGATATGTCAAATTCTAATCCAGTACCACAGGATTTATTTTATCTTCTCATACCATACTTACAGTTCTGTTTTCTAACAATGAGAAACCCAGCCTCCATTTTTTAATAACATTTTTACTTATTGGCTCAATCTTGAAGTTTCAGAAAATATTTAAGATTTGCCTAATTTATGCCAGTAATTAAAAGAAACCTGCTAAGTAGAGTTTAATATTTGTTTATATATATTTTTCTTTAGCCTAAGAGTTTATATTCTAATCTACATTGTCTAATAGTTTAGCCACCAACCACATAAATTGAGGTGTGCTGTAAGTATAAAATATATACCCGATTTCAAATCCTTAATGCAAAATAAGAAATTAATATTTTATTCATTAATATTTTGAATATTATTATACTGATTTATGTTGAAGTATTTTGAATATATTAGTTTGAATAAAATATACTATTCAAATTAATTTTGGTATTTCTTTTTATTTTATTTTAATGTGGCTACTAGAAAATTTTAAGATTCATCTGTGATTTATACTGTATTTCTCTTGGGTAGTGCTGGCCTACAAACTATTAAAGATTTTTTTTGGGTTCATTTTCTCCCCAGCATTGTTTCCCCCCATGCCCACCCCCTGGTTATGTTACTCATTTGAAATACAATTCTGTACATTTGTTTATATTTGTGCTCTAAATTTTTTCTCCCCATCTTTATTGGTTTAATTGTCCATTTTTGAGTATGTGAAACATTAACATGGCTCCAAAGGTCAAAATTGTTATATAATCAGTAACTCACAATATCATCACATAGTTGTATATTCATCACATGATCATTTCTTAGAACATTTGCATCAATTCAGAAAAAGAAATTAAAAGAAAAAAGAAAAAAACTCATACATACCATACCCCATACCCCTCCCTCTCATTTGACTGCTAGTATTTCCATCTACCCAATATATTTTAGCCTTTGTTTCCCCTATTTTCTATACCCCTTACCACTCCCTTTTGTTGATCACTAGCATTTCAATCTACTAAATTTATTTTAACATTTGTTCTCCTTATTATTTATTTATTTTTAATCCATATGTTTTACTCATCTGTTCATACCATAGATAAAAGGAGCATCAGACTTAAGGTTTTCACAATCACACAGTCGCATTGCAAAAGCTATATCATTATATAGTCATCTTCAAGAAACATGGCTATTGGAACACAGTTCTACATTTTCAGGCACTTCCCTCCAGCCTCTCCAATATACCTTAACTAAAAAGGTGATATCTATATAATGCATAAAAATAACTCCAGAATAATCTCTCGACTCTGAAATCTCTCAGCCATTGACACTTTGTTTTGTCTCGTTTCTCTTTTTCCCCTTTTGGTCTAGAAGGTTTCTCAATCCCTTGATGTTGAGTCCCAGCTCATTCTAGGATTTCTGTCCCACATTGCCGGAAGGTTTACACCCCTGGGAATGTCATGTCTCACATAGAGAGGGGGAGGGCAGTGAGTTTGCTTGACGTGTTGGCTGAGAGAGAGAGAGACCACATCTGAGCAACAAAAGAGGTTCTCTGGGGGTGAGACTCTTAGGCCTAATTTTAAGTAGGCTTAGCCTATCCTTTGTGGGGATAAGTTTCATACGAACAAACTCCAAAATTGAGGGATTGGCTTGTTGCTTTGGTTGTCCCCACAGCTTGTGAGAATATTAGGAATTCTCCACATGGGGAAGTTGGATTTTCCCCCTTTCTTGTCATTCCCCCAAGGGGACTTTGCAAATGCTATTTTTATTCACTGTTCAAATTATAGAGCTATTTCTTACTCCTTTTTTTCCACAACTGCATAGTACTCCATTGTGAGGATGTACCACAGTTTAGTCAAACATTGTCTTAGATATGGGCACCTAGACTGCTTCTAATATTTTATGTTTATAAACAGTGCTGTGATGAGTAACCTCGTATATATGAAGGTTTGTATTTTGGAGGTGTATTTTTGGGTAAATTCCTAGAAATGGGATGGTTGGGTTAAAAATATATAGTTTTCTTAACTATTACTAGATCCCTTTCTTTGGAATTGTATGAATTTGAATTCCCACCAGCAATGTATGAGAGTGCTGGTTTTCCCACAACCTCATCATCAGTGTCTGTTGTACTTTTTAATTTTTGCTAACCTGATAGGTATCTCAATAGAGTTTTTTTTGTTTGTTTTTTGTTTTGTGGCATGGACAGGTTCCGGGAATTGAACCCGGGTTTCCGGCATGGCAGGTGAGAATTCTGCCACTGAATCACCGTTGCACTTCTCTCAGTATAGTTTTAACGTGCATTTCTCTTATTAATGAGGTTGAACATCTTTTTCTATTGTGTCATTTTTATATCTCTTGTGCTTTCTTATTTCATTTTCTATCATGTTTTTAATTTTTTCTTCATTTTTAAAGTTTTTAATATATTAGGGAGATTAGCTCCATAAAAAAACTTGAAGGTATTTTTATTGGGATTACATTAAGTTTATAAATTAATTTGGTGAAAACTACATCTTTATGATGAGTTGTAAGAATTTTCTGCCCAAGAACAAGGAGTATCTTTCTATTTCTGCATGTCTACTTTTGTGTCATTCAGGAATGTCTTAATGTTTTATTCATATTAGGTTTATACATTTCTTGTTTAGTTCTCCATTTAAAATTTTCAATATGTCTTGTAGATCTTTATATCAATACATATAGAACTATATTGTTCTTTTTAATGATTGCATCATTTTCCATAATATGGATGTACTGTAACTTATTTAACCTGGCTGAGAATGAGAGAGGATGATATTTCCTTATTGTGTTTTGGTGGTGAGCTTCTAAAAAGTATTTGTGTGTGTTCTGTGTGTATTTTATTTTCATTGCATATTCTTATGCAAATCATTGTGTTAATGCCTTAGTATTTATGAAAAGAGAGAGTGAAAATTAAGTGCCTAGAACCTTTAGCTATCAAAGAATTGGCAACTATTTATAATAATGACTTGTTAAATTATTATTTTACAGGTTGCAGTTTATCAGAAGAGAACTTTTGTGCAGTTTGCCTTCAGACAGATTATCTGCATGCTCTGGAGTTTTATTGTTATTCAGATACTAAATGTCAATGATTTGGTAAGTTAGTTGCCAATCCTTCATATTTTATAGGGATATTATTTACTTTAAATATTTGCTTACTTATATTTTGTTACTTTGGTGTCATTTTACTTTGTAACTCTCAGGTAAAACAAATTTGAAAGTGGCAATTTGCTAAAAGACTTAGGGTCTTTTGAAGATTTTCTTCTATTCACTGCCTTTCTTAATTTTCGTGTTTGTTGTGTAGAGGATAAGAGGGGCAAATTAAATATTGGAATTAGTTTTCAAAGATGGATTACTATTCTGTTCTGTTGTCTTTTTCCACTGTGGGAACTAGATCCCTTTCTTTGGAGTTGTACCAGTTTGAATTCCCACCAGCAGTGTATGAGAGTGCTTGTTTCTCCACAACCTCATTATCAGTGTGTGTTGTACTTTTTAATTTTTGCTAACCTTATAGGTATCTCAATATAGTTTGAATGTATATTTTTCTTACTAATGAGGTTGAACATCTTTTCCTATTTTAAGAATCATTTTTGTATCTCTTGTGTTTTCTTATATCATTTTCTATCATATTTTTTATTTTTTTCTTCATTTTTAATGTTTAACATCCTCCTCATGCTCTAGCTTCCTCTATTCATATAGGGAGTAGCAAAAATGCAGTGTTGGGTTTGATGAACTGATTCAGCAAAAAGTGATGATTGGTTAAATCCTCAGTAAAGTATAATAAAGCAGAATAAATAATGATATAAAAAATCTTGGAAATGAAAATAATTAGAAATGTAGTGATATAGAAATGTAATGAAACTGATTTTAATTTTTTATATTATCCTATGTTTATTTTATTTATTTTTTTCTTTTTTAGAGAGGTTGTGGTTTATAAAACAATAATGCATAAAATACAGGATTCACATACACCACCCCATCACCAACACCTTGGTTCGGTGGTGAACATTTGTTAAAATTGATCAGAGCACATTTATGCAATTGTACTATTAACTGAAGTCCATGGTTTAACTTAGGGTTCACTGTTTGTGAAGTTCAGTTCCATGGATTTAAAGAAAAGATTTTAATTCTGTTACCATATATTCAATCTAACATTTCCCACTCTGTAGTTTGTTTACATTAGGGTGTATTTTTTTCCCATAACACCTTACATTATTGCAGTACATTTGTTATAATTCATGAAAGAATATTTTTATGATTTTCCATTAAAATAGTCCACCATTTATAACAGGATTCACTGTGTTGTACAATCCTATGTTTTATCTTTTAATTTTTATTCTAGTAGCGTATATACAACCCAAATTTTCCCCTTTTAACCACATTCACATATGTAATTTGTGCTGTTAGTTGCATTTGCAATATTATGCTACCATCACCACCATCCATTTCCCAAACTTATAATCAAACCTACATAGAAATTTTGTACAAATTAAGCATTAATGTCCCATTCCCTACCCCCAGGTAACCTGTTTCCTAGATTTCAATTCACTGAGTTAGTTTATTCTAATTATTTCAAACAAATCATACAATATTTGTCCTTTTGTGTCTGGCTTATTTTACTCAGCATGATGTCTTCAAGGTTCATCCATGTTTTTACATGTATCAGAACTTCATTCTTTCTTACAGCTAAATAATATTCTGTTGTATTCATATTCCATATTTTATCCATTCATCAGTTATGGACACTTGTTCTTTTGCAACTATGAGTGATGCCTCTATGAACGTCAGTGTACAGATATCTGTTTGAGTCCCTGCTTTCAATTCTTTTGGGTATATATCTGGTAGTAGCATTGTTGGGTCATATGGTAGTTCTATACTTAGCTTTCTGAGGAACTGCCAAACTAACTTCCACAGCAGCTGCATCATTTTACATTGCGACTAGGAATGAAGTGTTCTTATGTCTCTCTATCCTCTCCAACAGTTGTACTTTTCTTATTTATTTATTTGTTTTTGGATGCATGGTCCAGGAATTGAACCTGGTTCTCCTGCATGGAAGGTGGGCATTCTAACCCCTGACCTACTGTGCACCCTGTTTTTTTTTAAATAGTAATCATTCTAATGGGTGTGAAATGGTATCTCATTGTGGTTTTGATTTGTTTTTCTGGGATAACTAGTGATGTTGAGTATCTTTTCATGTAGTCTCTAGCCATTTGTGTGTCCTTTTTGGAGAAGTGTTTATACAACTCTTTAGCTTATTTATTAATTGGGTTGTTTGTCTTTTTATTGTTGAGTTGTAGGATTTCTTTAAATATTCTGAATGTCAAACTCTTACCAGATATATGGTTTCCAAATATTTTTTTCCATTGAGTAGGTTTTTTTTTTTTTTACTTTTGTAATAAAGTCCTTTGTTAAAAAAAAATAAAGGTTTAAATTTTGATGCAGTCTCATTTATGTATTTTTTCTTTTCTTGCATGTGCTTTGGGTATAAAGTCTAAGAAACCATGGCCTTAATGCAGGTTGCCTCCCTAATTTTCTTCTTGGTGTTTTATAGTCCTGGTTCTTAAAGTATTTAGGTCTTTGACCCATTTTGAGTTAATTTTTGTATAGTGTGAGTAGGGTTCTTCATTCTTTTGCATGTGGATATCCAATTCTCTCAGAATCATTTGTTGAGAAGACTATTCTTTCCCAATTGACTTGACTTTGTAGCCTTGTCAAAAAAGCAATTGGCTGTGGATGTGAGGGCCTATTTCTGAACCCTCAGTTTGATTCCATTGGTCTATATATCTTTCCTTTTGACTACTGTAGGTTTGTAATAAACTTTAAAATTAGAAAATGTGAGCCCACCAACTTAATTCCTCTTTTTCAAGATGTTTTTGGTTATTTGGGGGCTCTTACCCTTTCAAATAAATTTAAAATTGGCTTTTCCATTTCTGAAAAATAGGCTCTTAGAATTTTGATTGGGATTGCATTGAATGTGTATCTCATTATGGGTAGAATTGACATGTTAATATTTAGTCTTCCATTCCATGAACATGGTATGTCCTTCCGTTTATTTAGATCTTGTTTGATTTCTTTTAGCAAAGTTTTATAGTTTTCCTAGCATAAGTCCTTTACATTCTTAGATTTCTTCCTAGATAATTTGATTTTTTTAGTTGCTATTATAAGTAGAATTTTTTTTCTTGATATTCACCTCAGCTTGCTCATTACTAGTATGTAGAAACAATACCAGTTTTTGCATGTTCATCTTGTACCCTGCCACTTTGCTGGATTTATTAGTTCTAGGAGCTTTTGTGGTAAATTTTTTGGGACTTTCTGTAGATAGAGTCATGTCACTTTCCAAAAAATAAAAAATGAACGCTTTACTTTTTCCTTTCCAGTTTGTATGACTTTTGTTTCTTTTTGTTGGTTAATTGCTTTGGCAAGAACTTTTAGTACATTGTTGGATAAAGTGGTAACAGTGGGCATCCTTGTCTTGCTCCTGGTCTCAGAGGGAAAGCTTTCAGGAGCAGCCCAAGGACCCAGAAAGAGGGCAAAGACCAGTTTCAAGATGTGCTGGGGGAGAGCATCAGGAAGGGTGCCATAAGTACCTCTCTGATGGCTCCCCAAAGTTGTGCTTTTCTGGCCTACCTCACAAATACAGCCCTTCAACCAATTGTCTCCCCCAGCCCTAAGGAAGTGCACTGTCTTTATGTCTCTACCATTGCCATATTCCTGCCCAGGGAGGGTTGAAACAGTGGCTGCTCATAGAGCGAGAACCCCAGTGATCTGAATTTGCAAATCAAAAGTCATGATCAGTGATCAGCCATGCCCACCCCTGCTCTTGGGGAAGAGGATTTTTATGTCCCTCTCTGTCATGAGTGATCTAGCCAGGGCTGGACCCCAGGGCAGCCTGCCATAAGAGTGAGGGATGGAAGCTGGTAACTGACATAGAGAGAGCAATTTATTATTCTTTACCTGTAATTTATAAGCCTCTTCTTCCTGTTCTTCCCTGAATACCGTACAGTGTTCTGGTCTCCACAGTTTCAAAATTGTTTTTCCAGACGGTTCCTGCCTGTTTAATAGTTGTTTTGATGGAAGAATTGAGTCCTGGAGCTCCCTACTTTGCTATCTTCCCATAGTCCTCTCTAGGTATTTAATTTTAATTAGACACAATTTTTTTAGTAGAAGACTTAGTGCGTTTGTATAACCTGCTGTTTTATGATAAGTTTTTCTTACTCACATCCCGTGATAATCTCTGCAGTGTAGTCTAGCTTCAGACAGTGACATGTGTTGTCATTGGCATCTAGTAAGCTCATGTGCAGGGTATAGACTTGAGTGGTAACCAGAAGGTTGGTCATGGCAACTGTCAGAAGATAATTGTACTCATATGCTCCTTGAAACACCTGGCAAAAACTGGATGGAAACGAAATGAAATTATATTGATGATTGTTAAAATTTTCTTTTAAATGGTTTTGCATAATTAGAGTGAAAAAATCTTGATGTTGAGAGCTGAGCTTATACAAGGTATTCTCATATAAAATCCAAAGATGAGGAGCACGAAAAACAGGAGAAAAGTGATTCTCCTTTGATACTTTTTTTTTTTTTTTTGGCATGGGCAGGTTCCAGGAATCAAACCCGATTCTCTAGCTTGGCAGGCAAGAATTCTTGCCACTGAGCCACTGTTACACCGCCCAAATTGATTTTTTTTTCCTGCGTGGTCAGGCTCTGGTAGTCAAACTCTGGTCTCCGGCATGGCAAGCGAGAATTCTGCCACTGAGCCACCATCGCGCCGCTCCTTTGATACATTTTTGAACGTCTCTTTGCCTTCTGTTAACATCAGAAAGTTGACTTCAGATATTCCTAGGTGGTGTGAGTCAAGACCTGGGGTTTCATTGTGTCTGATTCTGAAACTGCCCAGGTCTCAGAGCAAATCAAAGTGAGTTTAAATCTCGGTTATTTAAAATCTCCTTATATCTGTCTTATTAGAAGTACTTTTTTTTTTTTTAAGGAAGAAGCTAATTTGTAGCTGACTATAAAGAGTGACATTGTGTCTGGGAAAAGGCTCTACTTACACACTGCACTGTCCCACAAGAGTACTTTTTGAGTCCTCAGATGCAGTGCTGTCAATCTGTGGCAGCTTATGAATTGTTGGACAGCAGTTGGGGAAGATAGAAGAGTGGGGTGGTTGTGTTAAGCTGTAGAGGAGATGGGGAGGGGAAGAAATGAGAGAAGATACTCTTGCATTCTATGGGCATTTTGAATGGAAACTGTTCTAGTTTTCAGGCTCTGCTCATAATATGACTGTGAAACAGCCAGAGAGAGAGAGAGAGAGTATCCGTGTATGTGTTTTGGCAGTGTGGAAATAGTATATTTCACTTTTGAAGTTATTGTTTCAGTCTGTCTTCAAGACTGTGAAGTTCAGTAGCACAGTTTTGTACCGTTGTTGCAATGGCAGTAAGGCCAGTTACCATATTCAGATCCAAAGTAACTGGGCCTTTATCTTTTTAGCTCAGACAGATGTATAACTTTCATTCATTCATTTACAAATCACATGCATACATATATCGTACATATATGTGTGTGTGTATAAATATATGTGTGTAAGTTTATGTAGGTATGAGTACACACACACACACACTACAAACATACATATACACATACCATTAGCTGGGCACTGGTGTTGTTTGAGAGTCTGTCCCTCTGTTAATCCTGTTTCTGGTTTTAGATCATATATGTTACTGCTTGGACATTGACACCACTGGGTCATGTAAGCATAAAGAGGTATCAATTTTAAGATTGTTTGCTGTTTTATCTCCTTCACACTGATGATACATATTTAACAAGATGCCTAGGATATATGGTGTGGAGACCTAGTGATACTCCTTGAGAATTGTTTGTGGAGTTCTAAGCTGACTCCTCACTGCCTAGGGTGTCAGATGCCTAAACCTAGTGTTGAAGGCCCTTGAATACAGTCTTTCTGGCAGAATCTCCAGTACTTCCCTTCATTGAATCTTTGGTTGTAGCTAAACTAGTTTCTACAATGTCCCCAAAATACACTTTTTAAATTATTATCTGTTTACATTGTTCAGGCTATTCCCTCTGTTTGGAATACCTCCCCTCTGTTTTCTGAATACCAGTTTCTAAAGCCCTATTTCCAATTCCTCCTACTTTTGTATGTTTTCCTCAGTCATTCCAGGCCTGTAGTGATGATCTGTTGCCTCTGGGTTTCTATCATTTACTGCTTTTCTTTTTTCCTTTTTTTTTTTAATGTTTTTTATTGTGAAATAAACATACATGCAAATAAACCCCACAATTTTCAGAGTACATTTTAACAAGTAAATTACAGAACAGACATCAAAGTTTGGTGTGCGTTACCATTCTACGTTTTCAGGTTTTCCTTCTAGGTACTCGGAAACACTGGAAGCTAAAATAAATATCATTTTCATGATTCAACAATCATACTTGTTTGTTTCAGATCCTTCTCCTTTGATCCCATTCCCAATATATGAGGTTGTTTTAGTTAATGCTGGTGGGAATGCAATATACCAGAAGTGGGTTGGCTTTTTTTTCTTTAACTTTTTTTATTGTATATTATAACATATATACAAAGCAAATAAAGGAAAAAATAGCAGTAATTTTCAGAGCACTCTTTAACAAGTAGTTACAGGACAGATCCCAGAGCTTGTCATGAACTGCCGTACCATTATCTCAGATTTTTCCTTCTAGTTGCTCCAGAACATTGGAGGCTAGGAGGAATAAATATTATTTTATCATCACAATCGACTTTTTTCTTTCTTTTTTGTGAAAAATAACATATATGCAAAAAAAGGAATAAATGTCAAAGCACAGTGCAACAACTAGTTGAAGAACAGATTTCAGAGTTTTATATGGGTTATAATTCTACAATATTAGATTTTTACTCCTAGCTTTTCTAAGATACTGAAGACTAAAAGAAATATCAATATAATGATTCAGCAATCATACTCATTTGTAAACCTGAACTTTTCTTTATGACTCCACCATCATCTTCGATTTTTCTCCCACTCTTTAGGGGTATTTGGGCTATGCCCATTCTAACATGTTCATGTTGGAAAGGGCTGTCAGTAATATGAGGTAGGGAAATATATCTAGCTGATGTTTTGGAGAGGCTGGCCCCTCTAAGTTTCAGGACCTATCTTGTCCAGGGACTCATCTGGAGGCTGTAAATTTTCTGGAGAGTTACTCTAGTGCATGGAACCTCTGTAGAATCTTATGTATTGCCCTAGGTGTGTTCTTAGGATTGGCTGAAATGGTTTTGGTTAGGGTTTGGCAAGTTATGAGATGTAGCAATGTCTAAGTGAAGCTTGCATAAGAGTGACCTCCACAGTAACCTCTTGACTATTTGAACTCTCTCAGCCACTGATACCTTGTTTATTACACTTCTTTCCCCCATTTTGGTCAGGATGGCCTTGTTGATCTCACGGTGCCAGGGCCAGACTCATCCCTGGGACTCATCTCCCATGCTGCCAGAGAGACATTCACCCTTGGTTGTCATGCCCCACTAGGGGGGAGGGCAATGATTTCACTTGCAGAGTTGGGCTTAGAGAGAGTGAGGCCACATCTGAGCAACAAAAGAGGTCCTCCAGAACTAACTCTTAGGCATACCTATATAGGCTATGCTTCTCTGCTACATACATAAGCTTCCTAAGAGCAAGTCTCAAGATCAGGGGCTTGGCCTATTGATTTGGGTGTCCTAATGTTTGACACAGTATCAGGAGTTTTCCTGGTGGTAAAGTTTAATAATTCCATATTTTTTCTCTGAACTCTCAAGGGACTTTGCCAATACTTTTTGATTGTCTGCTTAATATATTCTAGGATGTATCCAGGCATTATTTAAGCAATACAGTATTAAAGGCCTTCATTCTTATTCTGGTCTCTGTTTCTATTGTTTAAATGAGCTATCCAGACAGGTTGAGCTAGATTATGTGCTAAAGAAAATTTAGATTCTGGACAAAATAAGCCTTTCTTCCTTTGGTCTCATGGTTTGGCTTTTATAAAGAGAATTTATTAAATTACAAGTTTACAGTTCTAAGGCCATAAAAATGTCCAAACTAAGGCATCCAGGGAAGATACCTTGACTCAAAAAAGGCTTTCTTTTATAGTCTGATGGGTCCAGAACACCTCTGTCAGCTGGGAAGGCATGTGGCTGGCATCTGCTGGTCCTTTGACTTTTGGTGTCAAACAGCTTCCCTGGGGGCATTTTCTTTATGGATCTCCACATGTCTCTGTCTGCTGACTCTGAGGCTTTTTACAAAATGGTTCCCTCTTAAAGGGCTCCAGTAAGTGATACACCTTGAATGGTTGGAGACACATCTCCAGGAAAACCATCTAATCAAAATGTCCTACCCAGCAGTATTGAATCAGGATTAAAGAACTTGGCTTTTCTGGGGTTGCACAACAGAGGTCTTTGGACTAGGCCTATTCTAACTTTTTGTGTGGAAATGGGGTATCAGCAATATAGAATGGGGGATGGAATCAGTTGATGTTCTTGGAGAGGCTGGCCCTTCTAGGTTTCAGGACTTATCTGGCATAGGAACTCTCTGGAGGTTTCAGGAAAGTAAATTTAGTACGTGAAACTTTTGTAAAGTCTTAATTAGAGGTCTGGGTGTTTGTTAGTGTCTATAGGAATGATATTTGTTGGGGTATGACAAGCTATAGCAATTAGCAATATCTGGCTGAAGCTTGCATAAGAGTAACCTCCAGAATAACCTCCCAGTTCTATTTGAAGTCTCTTAGCCACTGGTACCTTATTTTGTTACACTTCTTTTCCCTTTTTTAGTCTGGAAGGCATTGTTGGTGCCAGACCCAGGCTCAGTCCTGGGAGTCATGTTGTCCATTGTTAGGGAGACTTTCACCCCTGAATGCCATGTCTCATGTAGTGGAAGGGTAATTATTTTCCTTGCAGAGTTGGATTTAGAGGGAGAGAGGCCACACCTGAGCAACCAAAGAGGTTTCCTGGACGCAACTCTTAGGCATAATTACAGGTAGTCTTAGCTTCTCTGCTACAGAAATAAGTTTTGTAAGGGCAAACCTCAAGACCAAGGATGTGGCCTATTTTACTGGTACATTTTCTACTTTTCTTTTATTTGGCAGTTATATACTACCTTAAAACAGCAACTTTTTAATGTTTCCCTTAAATTTCTTACCTTCCCAATTAGGTAGAAACAGCTTAAGGCAGAGGCTACATGTGATTCAAATCATGTTGTTATTCATGGTTCTAGTATATAATCTCCTCTGCTCCTGACATAGATCTCAGTACAATATATGCATTCAAGTATTTGTTTGATGAAAAGATGTCATTATCTATTTTGTTAGCTTTTGCTAGGTTTTTCTAGCATTTTTTTTCTTTTTGGTATCATGAGAATGCAACTTATGTATCTGAGCTATGTTTGTTCCAATAAATGATTTCTCTTTGAAAGCATTTTGTAGCATTCTCTGCAGCTTACTGTTCCTTAGTGGAGCATTGCTCAGAAAATACTGTACTCCAAAGTAATTATTTGTTATTATTATTATTTTTTTGCATGGGCAGGCACCGGGAATCTAACCCAGGTCTCCAGCATGGCAGGCAAGAACTCTGCCTGCTGAGCCACTGTGGCCTGCCCTGTTTGTTATTCTTGAATTTCTACATAGAACACGTTCAACCTGTGCATAAAGAAGCTCTTATTTATTAATTTTCTCGTGTTTTCTTTGCCTGAATTGATGTGAAACTTGCATCTTTTGGTTTCTCAGTTTCTCACCAACCACATCTGGCCTTCACACTTGCCACAGGAGGGAGGAGAAAGATAAGAGTTGTAATTATTCTTTTAACATACATACTTCATTCCTTTTACACTTATTCTTTTTGTTTCAGTTGCTTTTGGTGTGTTTTTGTTTTTGTTTTTAACCTCTGCTGTTCTGTACCTCAATCACAATTTTTATGTGTTCTTTGTAGATAATAAGTCTATTGGCATCTCCTTTCAAAATTTACTCAGCTGTTTATTAATGTCAGTCTGTGAATTTGTAAAGAGGGCAAAAAGATCAAGTTTAATGTATGTCAGGTTTGGGGGACAGCCTCTATAGCCTGGTCCATATATGGTCCTTTATTGCCAACTATGGGATGTCTGTTGGATAGGCTCAGAAGAGAAACTAACTCTAGGAGAGACACAGACCAACCTCCACTGAGGTGTTGAGGGAAAGACATTGTAGTAGGGAGTTCTTTTCTTCTCTCCCTCCCTCCTGCCCACCAGGTATATTTGCAGAGTGGGAAGTAGACTTTTCTTTCTACCTATTTGTTGCATATTATATTGCTACTGTTCAGTTATATAAAGCTTTTTGAGGTGGTCAATAATAGGTGCTAACATTAAACTTGTAACAGTTAAGTTGGTGAGCTGTGGGGTTACCATGTCAGTGGAGTGTGAAAGAGGCTAAGTTGCAGACTGTTTCCCAGGCTATAAAGCATGAAATCAGTTGGTGCTGATGCATGGTGACTCTGGCCAGTGGAATGTAAAATAAGTTGGGGGGCATGAATTGTGCTATATTGTGAGAAAAACCCTTTGGTGCCTTTTTTTTTGCTTATATATTTTGGGAAAGCAAAATCCTACTGGAATAATGTATTCTATATCCTTCATTGTCTTGATCCTCACATATTTTTGAAGGGTTTCTTCCAGTTGTGCAAGCAATATTCTTTGTCCACCTGCATGCAGAGAGGCGAAAGCTATAAATGTCTTGGGTAGACACTAATATTAAAATACTGTAACTATTTTATTTAAGATTGCATCTGAAAATACTGTTACCGGTTGGTATTTGCTGTACAGGTTTCTTCTGTTTTTAGATTCAGATTTGAAAGTGTATTCTATATTCTGCTTTGAAGTGTCATCTAGTCTAAAAATTATTACTAATAATTCTTACTCATTTACCTGGTCGTTCGCATCTTCACACTTTCCTCTGGAGAAGGGGAACTATGTAGTAAAGGATAACATTTTTAGGTAGTTAATAGTTGGTAGAAAGAAGTGTAGTGATTATACTAATGGGGAGTAGAAGGGAGGGAGCTCCTCTCCTGACACCTGGTGAGGTTTTTCGCCATATGGCTTTGAGGGTGAGGCAAGGTGAATGAGGAAGTTTCAGAGACAATAGTGAATTATGATTGTCAGCACTTTTAAATCTGGAAGGTTATTGGAAATAGGCATGCCATGAAAATGTTAACTGTCTTTCATTTTGATCCTACTTGATTTTCTTATTTTACTGCAACAGTCTCTGAGCTCTTGTTGGTTGCTTTGCATTTACACAGATTCTAAGTAAATTGTGACTGTTTGTGAAATTAATATATTATTTGAGATAGATGATCCCACTGAATATGAGGAGTCTAGTGTAGAGTTTAAGTGTGGGAATTTTGAAATTGTAACCAACATTTAGAAGCTGTGTGATTTTGACTAACATAGCCTCAGATTTCTCACCTGTAAAATTGTTACAATAATAGCTATTTCAACATATTGCATTGAAAATCAAATAATATTATATCTATATAAAACACTTAGCATAGTCCCTTGTCATATATTAAACACTCATTAAATGGTAGCTCATTCTTTTTCTCTCTTTCTCTCCCTCCACTACTACTATTGGTATTACTCTACCACTACTTCACTTTTGCTTGTAGGATCTAAACTTAATGAAACAGAAAACATAATTAAATATGGCTTACAGCTACAGATTTTGAAAAATATGTCACTGTTCTCTTGGGTATGGTCTGTCTTAACCAAATAGAAAACGTTGTAAGAATTTTTTTTTTAATGCAAGGAAAGGATTTTTGTGTTGGTTTAAGATAGCCTTGCAAATGAATATACAGAATTGATTATCCTAAAAGGTATTTGGTTTATGCAAATAAAACAACCTTTCTATGAACTTACGGAGTATGAAGAAATAAAATAAGACTTCAAAGACTTGCCATTCTGTATTCTTTTTCTTTTTTCTTGAGCAAGTTACATGTCTCCATTTATTTAGGTCTTAGAGTATCTTTAATGCATTTTATAATTTTCTGATGTAGGCATTATATACCTTTTGTTAAGTTAATTTTAGGTACATTATATACATTTTTAAAATTGAGGTATTACCTATACCGTAACTGCACATATTAAAAGTGTACAATTTGGTAGGATTTGACAGCTATAGCTATCTCCTGGGCAACTACTGATCTGTTTTCTGGATTAGCTCACATTTTCTAGAATTTTAATATAAATAGACCCACACAGTATGTACTCCTTTTTGTCTTCTTCCACTCAGCATAATTATTTTGAGATTCACCCAGGATGTATGAATGGTATTCTAGTGGTAAACCAGGTTGTTTATCCATGGTCGTCTGGGCTGTTTTGCTTTTTGGGGTATTACAAAGAAAGCAGTTATGAGTCTTTGTATGCACTTGGCTTTCATTTCTTTTGGGTCAATACCTAGAACTGGAATGGCCGGGCCACATGGTGGATGGATGTTTAACTTTCAAAGATGCTGCCAAAGTTCTCCAAGTGGTGGCCCATTTTTCCATTCCCACCACAGTGTGTGAGTGTTCCAGTTTCTCCATGTTAGTGCCAATGCTTGTTATTGTCTCTTAATTTTAGCCATTCCAGTAAATGTGTAGTGTATCTCATTGTGGTTTTAATGTACATTTCCCATGTGGCTATTGATATTGAGCATTTTTTTCATGGACCTGTTTTCCATCTGTATATCTTCTTTGTTGATGTGAAATAATTTGTGCATTTTCAAAATATTTTTAAATTATATGTTATATACTCACATATTATCTAATTATCCAAACTGTACAATCAGTGATTCACAATACATTCATATAACTGTGCATTTATCATCACAGTCGACTTTTTTTTCTTTTTTGTGAAAAGTAACATACAAAAAGAAATAAATTTCAAAGCACATTGCAACAATTAGTTGTACTACAGAGTTCAGAGTTTAGTATGGGTTACATACTAATTGATGAATAGAGAAGCTGGTCCCTCTGCATTTCAGGACTTATCTGGTCCAGGGACCCATCTGAAGGTTGTAGGTTTCATTTTATTAAATATAAATAAGTTATTGGAGAAACTACTGCAAATGAATCATGTACAGAGTATATAAGTTCAAAGTATAGGGGGAAAACTGCTGTTGCATGCTATGGACTATGTTTAACAGGAAAACATCAACAGCATCACAGCAACACCAGGGGTAAATAATGGGGGGAAGGGAAACAGTTAAGGGGAGATTTGGATTTTCTGTTTGGTGAAGGTGTGTTTATTGATTATCTTTCTCTTGGTAACAATGAAATTATCTAAAATTAAGAGTGTTGATGGACTGTTGATTTTGGACATTACACATGATGCCTAATGAATCGAGGTAGCTGAAGGATGCACTGACTGAAAAGTAGATGGATGCATGATATTGTATACCTATGATCAAATATTGTGCTAATACAAAAAGGAACAAAGTTGTGAAGCATGCTGCAACATTGTGAATGAACCTGTGAGACATTTGGTTAAGTTAAATAAGCCAGAAACAAAAGAGCAAATGTTATATAGTCTCATTTAGAAAACACTTATAAGAAAACATGGGCCTAGATTATAAGCTCTTATAGCAGTCACATTTAGTCTGGAGCGGTAAATGTTATTTCTGGAGTTTGAGAGGCTGTTTTATATATGTATAACCTGGTATTTAGAGTTAGGAACGAAGTCAGTCAGGTTGGAATTAAGATAATACAGGACACAGGGGTAAGGAAGACATTGTCTGAATTTTAGAACCTTATCTACTCCTTGAGACCAAAGGCAGAAAGGTTTATTTTGCATTATTCTTTATTATACACGTAACACAAGCTATTTTTCTCAAGTAAGTGCCTTTTTTTTTTTTTAATTCCTAGGAGAACTGCTTTTCCTGGTGCTAATAATAATCACAGTAGAGTGCAGTAGAATTCTTGTCCAGTGTATGAGGCACATTTTTGTGGGAATGGTGTAGAAAAGAATCATCCTGATCATTTTCACTAATGGATATGAGCATTAGTATGGATAATATGTTTGGTTTTGATGTGCATTGTATGATTATTTTTGTAGCACAGTTAACTTCCTGATTAAACTTTGCTCAGCTATGATATCCTGAGCATTTACTGGGTGGAAAACTGGGTAGGGCAGTGTTAATATCAGTCAGGGTTCTCCAGAGAAACAGAACTGACAGGATTTATTATTTTTTACATATGTATATATATATTTTTATATTAATAGATTTATTATAGGAATTGGCTCACATGCCTATGGGGGCAAGCAAATCCGAATGCCAGAGAGCTGCCATAATCTTGAAACTGCAGTAAAGATGGGTGTGAAGTCCAGCAACTCTGAACTCGGAAGGGTAGTTTGCAAGCTCGAGGCTCTGATAAAGATAAAACTGAGTTCTCTAGGGAAAGTTGACTGGCTGGCTGAAGTAGAGGCAAAAATTCTTCCTCTGATTTCTGAAGTCCTCAGTTTTGCTTTTATGACCTCCAACTGATTGGATGAGGATACTACTCACTTTGCTGAGGACAGTCTCCTTTGTTGACTATAAATGCAGCCAACTATTATAGATAGAAATCTAGCTACTTAATATTCTTACATTAACAGCCAACCCAGTGCTTGATTGACCAAACAAATTGAGCCTGTAACCTAGATGCTGACACATGAAATTGACCATCACATATGATGGTAATAAAACAAAACTGTTAGTTTAGTTGAAAGGAGACCCTAGGTTCTGGTTTCAGTTCTCATTCAAATAGCTTTAAGTCTTTCTTTAATCCATTTCCTCGTATTTAAGATGAGGGAGCTAGGCAATATGATTTGTAATGTTTTTTTTCAGTTTATGGTTCTAAGATCTGTTTGGAAGCAGGCTGGAAATCAGAAAATGGAGCAGTGACATATTTTGGCCACCAGAGGGTGAAGTCCAGACAGTAAGCTTGTGTTCTGTATTTGACCAGAATGTGGCATCCTTGTAAATGAAGAGAACAGATTGTTCCTCTATCCATTTGGTTTAAGTTGTAGAGTCTCTTGCTTTTCTGGTTCTACTTGGATTAAATACTTTTTCAGCATTTTTCGTATAAACCTTCTGGATAGAACTGGGGCAAACACATAAGGAAGGGTGAATTGAAGAGTAGAAGTATCTAGTTGTTAGACTTTCATCTAGTTTTGTTCTCTAAGGTAATGACTCTCAGAGCATTTATGGAAAACTTTGATAGGAAGCTCAATAGCTTGGATGGCCAAATTTAATTAATTCTGCCTCTCCTCTTCCCTAAAACACTCAGACCCACCACAAGTGGCACTCAACTTTTATTACCCCTGTTCCCTCTGAAATTCCAAGGATCAAAAGGAAATGTCTGTAAAATACAGTGGAACAGCACAATACTTATAATTGAAGCCTCGGTTCCAGTCTTGCTTTACCATTTAATATCTAGATAATGATGGGCAGTATAATCTCTGATACTCAGTTTCTCTATCTGAAAAATTAGGGTGTTGAATTCTGACCTATAAATCCCTTTCATTAATTCTAAGCTTCTGTAAAAATTCTTTAATGTTTATGTGAAAGGCATTGCTTGTCTTAATAATACTTCTAATAAAGTATTTAAAAATTTGCATATGTTTTACTTTTTGCTAGAAACAAAGCTATAAATTTAAAGCATAAAATACTATTTCCTAACAAGAGGCTAACTTGGAAACTCCCAGTTCTCAGAGTTTGAGTGTTACTTCTTTATTTTATTTATTTTTTTGAGTGTCACTTCTAAAAGTATATTTCTCTCAGCTGAGCTTCTTAACTAGCATAAGCAGTAGAGGTGGTATTCTGATTTATGCTTTATTATCCCCTGTAAGTCATAGATTTTGGGATTATAATGCTGCATTGGGTCCAAAATTCATGTCAGCCTGGAACTTCAGAATGTGACCTTATTTGGAGATAGGGTTAGTTCAGGTCCATTGAATCTGTCACTCATCATTCTCCTTAAAGTAAACTGCCATAATAGCAAGAAGGACTATAGTTGCCACTGCACTGAAACATTTTTCTAGCCCTCACAAAAACAAATTCTCTGTGAGCATAGGGTTGGAGGGGCCAGGATTAGGAGCCAGGGCAAGCTGATTTGGGGTATAGTTGATAGTGAAGCCTTCAGAGGACATGTCATTTGGGGTTAAGTTAGCTTATATGTATATAAAACTCAAGTTAGCATGTGAGTTTTGGGAATCCATAGCACAAATTTGGAGTCACAGTTCATTTCTTCCAGCCACACCAATGGGAATAACTTCGATACAGAGTTCAGTATACAAGTCTAGGTTGGTGTCTGAGAACTCAGGATAACATGGAAGGAACAAAGGCATGGAGTCTAAACAGACTTAGGAGATAAGTGTCTAGAAAGTGACAGAACAAATGGACACAGAAGTGTGCTTGTGAAAACAGGCAGGGATTATTCAAGATTTGATAAGTACACAAAAGAATAGAGGCCATCCAGGCAGCCCATAGAGAAAAAGCGTTTCAGGATTGTGTACAAAAGACAGAATTTTAATCTGTCTGGTTTTAATCACCATCCTTGACGTTGGTAACAAGTTCTACTGGATGTATCCAAGGATCCACACATGTTTGAGACAAGCGATTATATCATTGTCAAATTTAGGCAGTTTGTATGGTTGTAATAGCTTCATACTCCATTGGATACACATTCACAGATCTGCTTACTACTACAGAATCATTTCACTAAACTGACTAGTAAAATATTTGGCAGGCTAGCTAGACTTTTAAGCACTGCTAGGAATGGAGCCTAGCTATTCCCTTTGGACTTTGCACTGTTGGAATTCATTAGGTTAGCAGCTAGAAAGAATGAAATTATAGCATTTTTGGCCTAGTTCTTGACAGCAAAGCAGAGGTGTTAGGATTTCTGTTCTAGAGGTTTACACTGCAAGTAACTTAACCTGATTGTGTGTCTTAATATTACTGGACTTCTGACCGCTGAAATATGACTTGGATCGATGGTGGTTTAGAGAAAATAGAAAGAGGGCTATCCGTCATTCAGAGGCTCCATAGAAGCTGGCCGATAATGCTGCTTTCACCATGCAGCCATCTGTCCATCCATCCATCAGTAGGATGAAATGAAATTTAGCGGAACAGGTAGCCATAACTATGAGACACTTTCTAACCAACAGTTGCAGCCCTGGCCTGAATCTGACCACAAAGCACAGCACTGGGGTTTAGCGGGATGTAGCAGCAGGTGTAGTCTCCTTCCCGTTACTGCCAGCCTATTTAATATGAGGCAGTAGGACAGTCTTACTTCCCATACAAAATTTGACTAAGCTTGGGGTGACAAGTAAATAGTAATTCTCTTTCAGGTCCAGACTGGTGTGCAAGTTGTACAGATCCTTTTGATGGAAATTTTTCTGTCTGATATAGGAAAGAAATGGAGAAAGAGCTGATTTCACTTTGTTGGAATTTTAGCACACAGTTTAGCTTTTAACCATATCTTATATTCACAGAATGCTTTGCAAATATTGATGAGCCAAGAAGACAACCTTTTCTTCAATGGAAAACACTGTAGGTATTTATGCTGGCATCTCCTAATGTATCATGGTAATGAAGGATTAGGTTAAATTAAGTTTAAAGATAATTGAATTTTGTTTTATACAAATTCTCCTCTTAAATCACTTTTTTTTTTTAAACCAAGGCTGCTATGGTAATTTGAAGTTGTATGCACTCCAGAAAAGGTCATGTTCTTTTAATTTATTCTTGTGGGTGGGACCATTTTAATAGGTTATTTCATTTGAGATGTGACCCACCTCACTCAAGGGTCTTAAACCTCTTATTGGAGTCCTTTGTAAGAGGATAAAGCACATAGAGATGAAATTATGAGAAGCTCACAGAAAAAGTCCCAGAGAAGCTGACAGGAAGCCACTGAAACCAGAAGCAGAAAGTAATGAAACCCAAGAGAGAAGGATCTGTGGACATCTCCATGTGCCTTGCTATCTGACAGAGGAGCCCAGACTCACTGGTAGCTGGTCTTCAGAGAAAGTATCATCCTTTTGATTCCTTGATTTGGACATTTTCACTGCCTAAGAACTGTAAGTTTGTAAGTTAATAAATTCCCATGGTAAAAGCCAACATTTCTGGTGTATTGCATTTCTTCAGCTTTAGCAAACCAAAACAGCTGTTAAGTTGCAAAACTGAATTTTCCTTCTCTTATTTCTCTCTATATTTGTGGTACTAATATGAAAGGAAAGAAAATGTGAACAGGAAAATGGGGAAAAGATTAAAAGCAGGAAGCTGGATGATCATTAAAATGGATAATCAGTCTCTGAGTAATTGAATGTTAGCTGTATCTTCTTGGTTGCTCTGCTTTTCCAGTGCACTGAACCTTCTGAGAGCCTTTAGGCTATTATAGTTCTTTGTGGTCCTGTTCCTGTCCTGGTACCTTCCCTATCCATAGCCAGCTTCCTTGACTGTTCTCTTACTAGTAGTCACTTCAGACCTCAGCCTCCTGCTCTTTGTTCTGAAGCCTTGCTTTTCATTTCAGATTGAGGGAGGGGTTAAGGGAATCTAATGTACCGGAGATGCCTCGGAAATGAGAGCCTTGGATGAATTCCTGGGCCTATTGATCCACAGGCAGTTTATGCGTCCTGACATTCATAATCTCAGTAGGCTGCTGATGTTCCTGATTAATGGGCCCAGGGGTTGTCCATCCGTCACTTCACATTAATTACTGAAGAGGTGTTTTTCCAGTGATTTACCTGACAGCAGGCTGTGATAAATACCCCTAAGCAGAGTGGGCAGTGATTAATCACAGGGCCACACCCCCCACCCCCACTCTATCTTCCCCCTAACCACAGGCCAGCATTGAGACCTGACCAAAGAGTGCCCCCTCCCCATAAGCTATCTATCTCCATAATTACTTGTGGGTGCATATTTATCAGGGCATTGGACCTGGCAGATAGTATTCTAGAATTTGTGCCAAAGATGATGAAAAATAAATCTTCCCGATAGGAAGAGTAACTATCGTGTTTTTACATGGGACAGAGAAGTGTATAATCAGCTGCCTTTGTGTTGCTTTTAAGAAATCTGATAGGAATATTTCCTGCCTACCACACATGTGATAGTTGCTTTGTGAGCTTTAAAAAGAGAAGAAAGCATAATTTGTATCTTAGTGATATTTGTAGTCTATGGGGAACATATGAACAACTGTAAGAATTTAGCATTTCAAGGAACTAATATAATCTTGGAAGGATTAGGATAGAACTCTAGGGTTCAATTTCTTACTTTGTGGCCTTAAAAAATGGATTTGAAATATTTAAATATTTGAGTTATTTTCCATGTGCCAGGCACTGTGTTCAACTCTGGAGATGTGAGGTGAGTGTGATTCAGCTACACATCTCAGAAACAGTCTAGAGTCCCTTGCCTCGGTTTCTCAAACTATAGAATAAGTTTTGCTGGAAAGTTGTTGATGCAGTATTTTATAATCTCCACATCATTTTCTCTGAATATTTATTGAGTACCTGTTATGTTCCTGGGGAAACAAGTAGATTGTAAGAGACAGTACCTGTCCTTAAGAAACTTATTTACAGAATATGAGATAACATTCATAAATGAAATATTTATATAAGAACATATGGACAAATGGATAGCGTGATAATGAATATACACGATTTCCAGAAAGTGTGAATACAGTATGTCTTTGAATAGTTATTGGGAAAAACCTGGTTTTGTGATAAGTTTTTTTGAATGAACAGTAATTAGGGTGGTTTAAACCAAGATAATGCAAGGAAGGAGGGCATTTCAGAAGTTGAAATGAACAGACTGTGAGGTTATCCTGCCCAAATTGTAGATTTTGTGTCTGACACTGGTAGAAATGTGATTGAAGTAGTAGAATGATACCAGATTGTGGAAAACCCTGAATGCCAGATTAGCTTAGTTTATATTTTATAGGTTCTGGTGAGTCATTAAAGTTTCTGAGCAAGAGATTATTTACAAAAAGTGTTTTGAAAAAAAATTATTATACACTGACATACCTAAGTATCATTCGGAATAGCGAGAGTACCTTAGAATATTCTCAGTGCCCTTTATTCTAAAGTTATTCAGACTAAAACTATCTGTTAAAAATATAGTTGTATCTATCTCTCTGGTACAAGTTAAAGAATTGTTTGGTTATATAGAGAGTAGATAACAGAATTAAAGAAGACTCAGTTTTATAATCTTTGTTCACACAAAGTTCAGTAAGTCAGTGGAAGTTTTAAGTAATAGCTGCAGAATTAGGAAAGACTGTGGCCTCAAGTTTTAAGAAATTGATTCTCAGTCTTATCAGTGTAACTTCATTAAACCTGTACTTATTACATACTAGTTTCTAGATAGATATATTTTAAAGCCAAGAATCAGAAATTAAAGGGTCAATGCCATCAGCCATGTTTTTGTTGGAATTTCTAGGGGATGTGATTTTTATTTTTAAAAATTAAGATGTAATTTACATTTAATAAGATTTACTTTTTCTAGAGTATGTTGTGTGAATTTCAGCAAAAACAAAATGCAGTTGCTACTGCAATTAATACAGAATAGTTCCATCAATTCCCCAGATTTCCCTGTATCCTTTTGTCCTCAACCCTTTACCCAAACTCCAGTTTCTAGCAACAACTGATATGTTTTTTTGTCCTTCAAGCTGTTCTAAAATGTCATATACATGGACTCAAAGTGTAGAGCTTTTTGTGTTCTTAAATTCATATTTCCTAATGATAAATCATGCTGTGGATCTTTTTGTGTGATTATTTGCCTTCTGTGATAGATTGAATCATGTATCCTAACAGAAGACATGTTCTTAATCTTTATCTGTATTGCTGTGGGTGTGAACCCATTTGGAGATGTTATTATTAGTTAAGGTTTGGCCAGATTGAATCGTTGGGTTTCAGTCTGCGTTATTGGAGACCTTAATAAAGAGTGGAAATGCAGATGCGATCAGTCAGTATAAACCAGAAACAGAAAGAAGCCAGAAATGAGTGGAAACTGGAAGAGCAGAAGTCGATTGCTAAGAGACAAGAGGCAGATACAAGACAAGGAACCTCAAGGATTGTGGCAAGTCAGCACCCGTATGCTGGAGAGAAAGCATGTCTTTGCTGATGCCTTGATTTTGGATTCCTAGCCTCTGAAACCATGATACGATAAACTTCTGTTGTTAAGTCAACTGGTGTATGGTATTTGTCGTAGCACTTCTGGCAAGCTTAGACACTACTTTTGTATCTTCTTTGATGAAGTATTCATATCTTTTGCTGATTTCTTAATTGGATTATTTGTTTTCATATGTTGAGTTTTGAGTGTTAAATATATTATATAACTGGATAAAAGATCTTTTTTCACATACATTTGCAAGTGTTTTATCCCAGTCTGTAGCTTGTCTTTTCATTCTCTTACCATTGTTTTATGAAGAGCAGAAGTTCTTAATTTTGATGAATTCCAGTGTATTAATTTTTAAATTTTGTTTTATTGGTCATGTTTTTGGCATTGTCCTTAAAAATCTTTGCCTAACCCAAGGTCACAAAGATTGTTTCCTGTATTTTCTTCTAGAAGTGTTAACAGTTTTAAGTTTTACATTTAGGTCTGTGATCCATTTTGGGTTGGTTTTCACATATAGTATGAGATAAGGATAGAAGTTCTGTTTTGTTGTTATTACATATGACTTTCCATTTTTTTCCAGTACTATTTACTGAAAGACTATCCCGTCTTCATTGAATTTCCTTTATACTTTTTGAAAATCAATTGACCATATATGTGTGGGTCTGTTTCTGAACTCTGTATTCTCTCCCATCGATCTGTAAGTCTACCCTCTTTCCAATACACAATGGTCTGATTACTGCTGCTTTATAGTAAGTTTGAGATCAGGTCATGAGTGTTCTCTACCGTGTTCTTTTCTCTTTTTTCCAAAATTGTTTTGGCTGTTCTACTTCCTCTGTCTCTCCATATCAACTTAGAATCAGCATGTCAGTTTCCTCAGAAAATCTTGCTAGGAATTTGATTGAAATGTAAAGATAAAGATCACATTCTGGGCAATTGGCATCTGAATAATATTATATTTTCCAATTTATGAACATGGTGTATCTCTCCATTTATTTAAGCCATCTTTGATTTCTCTTAACAGTATTTGTTTTAGTTTTCAGGATATGGATTCTGCACATATTTTGTTAGCTTTATGCTTGAGCATTTCATTTTCTGAGTGCTATAGTAAATTATACTTTTAAAATTTCAAGAACTGTTTATATACTGTGACCTTGATAAACTCACCTATTAGTTCTAGTAGTTTTGTTGTATAAATATACAGTGGGATTTTCTATGTAGTCGATCATGTTATCTGTAAATAAAGGCAGCCTTACTACTTCCTTTCCAATTTGAATGTGTTTTGCATTTTTTTCTTGCCTTATTACAGTGCCTCCAGTGCAACATTGAATAGAAGTGTTGAGAGTGGTAATTTTGCCTTATAATCTTAGAGGAAGGCATTTGGTTTTTCAACAAGTATGATGAAAGCTGTAAGTTTTTGTTTTGGTTTGATTTTTGTAGATAAACTTTGTCAGGGTGAAGAAGTTCTCTTCTATTCCTAGTTTGCTGAGAGTTTTTATTATAAGTGGATGTTGAATTTTGTCAAATACTTTTTGTGCATCTGTGGATGATTGTATGTTTTATCTTCCTTAGCCTTTTGTTGTAGTGAATTACATTTGTTTGTCTGAAGCAGTTTTTTTCTCCTTCATTTTTTTAAATACAGTTTTTTTGAACTATATTCACACATTGTACAAACCACCCAAAGTATACAATCACGAGCACACAGTATCATCACATTTTGTTCATACAACCCCATGATCAATTTTAGAACATTTTCATTACTTCAGAAAAGAAATAAAAATTAAGAAGAGGGTGCATGGGTGGTTCAGTGGTAGAATGCTCGCTGGCCATGTGGAAGACCCGGGTTCAATTCTCAGCCTATACGTCTAAAAAACAAAAAAGAAAACCTAAATTCTCCCATACCTGTTATGCCCCCCTATTATTGATCCATAGTGTTGATGTAGTACATTTGTTACTGTTGATGAAAGAGTATTAAGCTATTATAAACTATAGTCCATAGTTTACAGTATGTGCATTTCCCCCATATACTCCTTATAATAGCATCATACATATGTTCTAGTTCCTGAAAGAACTTTGTAATATTTGTATAGTTAATCACAGACATTGTCCATCACAAGGTTCACTTTGATATAGATTCCCATGTTTTAACCCCCAGCTTTCCTTCTGGTGTCATACATGACTCAAATTTCCCTTTTCTACCACATTCACACACCATTCAGTACTTCATTCTTTTTCAAGATGTCTTTAACTATTTGAGGTCTCTTACTCCCTTCTAAATAAAATTGATAATTAGCTTTTCCATTTCTGCGAAGTAGTCTGTTGGAATTTTGATTGGTATTGCATTGAATTTGCAGATCAATTCAGGTAGAATTGACATCTTAATGACATTTAGCCTTCTAATCCATGAACTCGGAATGTCTTTCCTTTTATTCAGGTCTTCTTTGATTTCTTTTAGCACTCTTTTGTAGTTTTCTGTGTTCAAGTCCTTTACATCCTAAGTTTATTCCTAGATATTTGATTCTTTTAGTTGTTATTGTAAATGGAATTTTTTTCTTGATTACCTCCTTGGATAATTCATTACTAGTGTATAGAGACACCATTGATTTTTGTGTGTTGATCTTGTTTCCTATCACTTTGGTGAACTCATTTATTAGCCCAAGTAGCTTTGTTGTCGTTTTTTTTTTTTTTTTTTTAGGATTTTCTAAATGTACAATCATACCATCTGCAAATAGTGACAGTTTTACTTCTTCCTTCCCAATTTAAATGCCTTTTATTTCTTTTTCTTGCCTGATTGCTCAAGCTAGAACTTCTAGCACAATATTGAATAGCAGTAGTGACAGTGGGCATCCTCATCACTGAGTATGATGTTAACTGTGGGTTTTTCATATATGCCCTTTATGATGTTGAGGAAATTGCCTTTGAAGATTTTTTGTCATAAATGGATGCTGAGTTCTGTTAAATGTTTTTTCTGCATCAGTTGAGGTGAACATGTGATTTTTCCCTTTTGATTTGTTAAAGTGGTGTATTAATTAATTTTGTTGTGTTTCATACCTGGTATAAAACCTACTTGGTCATGGCATATAATTACTTTAATATGCTGTTGAATTCAATTTGCAAGTATTTTGTTGATAATTTTTGCATTTATATTCATTGGAAAGATTGGTCTGAGATGTGCATGCAGGTGGGGTTTGGGAGCAGCCACTGCCCACCCTCTTCTGCTGGGGTGTGGGAATGGAGACATCTGCTCCACATGCCAGAAGCAACGGCGGTGACTACAGCGCGCCTTGTCACAGGCCTCTGCACTGAGCCTGTGAGGAGGGGTCCCTGCGAAACAAGCTTGCCAAAATGGCCGCCTCAAGTCAAGGAAACTTTGAGGGAAACTTTGAATCACTGGTCCTTACAGAATTAGGTGTAAAGCAGCCGTGGTGGCACAAGCTATTTGGACAGACATCAGGGCTCTCTGACGAAAAGTATAGTGTGGCAACCCAGCTCTTAATTGGAGGTATTACTGAATGGTGCACAGGTTTCATATTCCAGAAGGTTGAAAAGTTGGCTACAAGAGCTGTGGGAGGTGGATTTTTTCTTTCGACTTGCAGAGTTGACTGGCAGCAAGCAGAGAAGGCTATAAACCAAGAAGCAACTGAAAATCTGTAAGAGCAACCAAATACCTACTGAAGTCAAAAGGAAAGCTAAAGAAGTAGTATCACTTGTGAAGAAGAATGTTCTTGTGGCGGGGGAAGTCAAAAGGAAAGCTGAAGAAGTAGTATCACTTGTGAAGAAAAATGTTGTCGTGACGGGTGATTTTTTGGAGGCTTTCTGCAATGGCTTGCTATCCTAAGGAGGACCGCTTCATTTGCTTTGTTCCTTTTGTTTGTTTGTTTTTCTTCCATCATTCATCAGAAAGTGTCAGTTGTTTTTCTAGCTGGCAGCCTCTATACTCCATCATAGGATATTGAGTCTCTTCCTTCTCCTCTTCCTCCTCCTCTTCTTCCTCTTCTTCCCTCATGCCTTCCTCTCTGCAGTGGCAGATCTGAATGGTCTTCTGTATGCATTTTTCAGTACAACTTAACTATTACAGCCCTCGCTTGAGCTTGACGGTGATGGAAGAGGCAATAGACATTATTGTACACCACTTACTTGGCTAATTTGTAGGTCAGCAAGAATGTTTCTTTCTTCCCTATATAACATACCAGAGCACATCACAAGATGGCTCACCATGGAAGATGAATAGATCCTCAGAGATTGTTCCAAACTGTTGATTTGGAAAAAGAAATAACAAGCATATAAATACCTTGTTGTTATGGGTTTCATGGAAAGAAACAATTTATTTACTTTTAAGCATGAAATATTTTGGTATATCTATGTCTACTTTCTTCTTTGCTGGTTGGTTTAGACTACAGGAAGAGAACTGTTCACACCTGCTATTATCCTAACAAAAATCACAGCATGAGCACTATAATGGAAAAATTTGAAAATGGAATGAACCTGTGCTGAGGTGTGTGCTCTGCTGAAGGTGTTGTATTTGGCGGGAAGGTCTTTAGGACGCCAGCCAATAGATGTACATTGTGGAATGGACAGACATAGGGAATCATTTAGGGTTATGAAGGTGCTGTCTACAGGATGTTTTCCACCACACAGGATAATGAACTTCATGGCTATTTCAGAGGTGATATTATCAGTGGTAAAACAAGTGACTTCACATAGGGATGGTGTGCCTGTTTAATCTCTTGTGGACCCCAGAAGAACCATGTCCTTTAATCTTCATTCATGAATTGCTGGGTGGGAGCTTTTTTATTGTTCCAGTGAAGATGTGTCTCCACCCACTCAAGGTGTGGTTGTTTACTGAAGCCCTTTAAGAGGGAACCATTTTGGATAAAGCTACAGAGCCCACATAACCAGAGACCTTTGGAGATGAAGAGAAATATGCCTTCAGGAGAGCTTCATAAAACAAGAAGCCTGGAGAGAAAGCTGGCAGACGTCGCCATGTTCACCATGTGCCTTTCCCGTTGAGAAAGAAGCCCTGAACTTCATCGGCCTTTCTTAGGTGAAAATAACCTCTTGTTGGTGCCTTAATTTGGACATTTTTACAGACCTGCTTTAGTTGGGACATTTCCATGGCCTTAGAACTGTGAACTTGCAACTTAATAAATTCTCTTTTTAAAAGCCGTTCCATTTACGGTAGATTGTGTTCCAGCAGCTTTAACAAACCAAAACAGTAGTGTCCCTTTTTTTTTTTTTTTTTTCCATTTTTGAAGAGTTTGAGCAGGAACAGTGTTCGTTCTTTTTGGAATCTTTAGTAAAATTGCCCTGTGAAGTCATCTGACCCTGGGCTTTTCTTTGTAGGAAGATTTTTGATGGCTGATTGAATCTCTTTACTTGTGATTGGTTTTTTGAGGTCTTCTATTCCTTCTGGAGTCACTGTAGGATGTTCATGTGTTTCTAGGAAATTGTCCATTTCCTCTGTGTTGTTTAGTTTGTTGGAATATAGTTGTTAATAATATCTTTTTAGGATTTTTTTTTTATTTCTTTGAGATCCATAGTAATGATCCCCCTCTTGTTTCTGATTTTGTTCATTTGCATCTTCTCTCTTTTTGACTTTGTCAGTCTAGCTTAGGGTTTTCAATCTTGTTGATCTTTTCAAAAACCAACTTTTGGTTTTATTGATTCTATTTTTTTGTTCTTGTTGTTCTCCATTTTATTTATTTCGGTTTTTATGTTTGTTATTACTTTTCTTCTACTTGCTTTAGGGTTGGTTTGCTGTTCTTTCTGTGATTTCTTCAGTTGTTCAATTAGGTCTCTGGTTTTAGCTCTTTTTAATGTATGCTTTTAGAACTATAAATTTTCTTCTCAGCACTCCCTTCACTGTATCCGGTACGTTTTGATAAGCTATATTCTCATTTTCATTCATCTCCAGATATTTTCTGATTTCTCTTGTAATTTCTTCTTTGATCTACTGGTTGTTTAAGAGGGTGTTGTTTAACCTTCATATGTTTGTGAAAGTTCTGTTTCTTTGGTGATTATTGATTTCTAGCTTCATTCCATGATTGTCAGAGAAAGTGCTCTGAATAATTTCAGTCTTTTAAGATTTATTAAGAGTGGTTCAATGGGGGCTCAGTGGCAGAGTTCTCACCTGCCATACCCAAGACCCAGGTTCAATTCCCAGAGCCTGCCCATGCAAAAAAAAAAAAAAGAGAGATAAATTCAGACTTTGGAAAAATTTTCAGGAAATGATGTTTTGGGTGCATGGATGGTTCAGTGGTAGAATGCTTGCCTTACATGCAGGAGACCCAGGTTAGATTCCTGGACCCATGCATTGCACACACACCCCCAAATTTATTGAGACCCGTTTTGTGCCCTAGCATATGATCTATCCTGGAGAACATTCCATGAGCACTAGAGAAGAATGTATATCTTGGTGTTTGGGGGTGCAAAGATCTATATATGTCCATCACATCTAATTATTTTATCACATTGTTTAGGTTTTCTATTTCCTTATTGATCCTCTGTCTCTTGTTCGATTTGTAGAAGAACGTGGTGTATTGAAGTCTCTCACTATTGTAGAAATGTCAATTGCTCCCTTCAGTTTTTTTTTTGCGTGGGCGGGCACTGGGAATCGAACCTGGGTCTCTGGCATGGCAGGTGAGAACTCTGCATGCTGAACCACTGTGGCCCGCCTTTCCTTCAGTTTTGCCAGTGTTTGCCTCATGTACTTTGGAGCTCCTTGATTGGGTGCATAAGCATTTATGATTGTTGTCTCTTCTTGGTGAATTGTCCCTTTTATTAACATATAGTCACCTTCCTTGTCTCTTATGACATGTTTGCATTTAAAGTCTATTTTGTCTAAAATTATTATATCTACTCCTACTTTCTTTTGGTTACAGCATGGATTCTTTTTTCCTATCCTTTCACTTTCAGACTGTTTTTATCATTGGGTCTACAATGTGTCTCTTGTAAACAGCATATAGAGGGATCATACTTTTTAATCCATTCTGCCAATCTGTATCTTTTAATTGGTAAGTTAATCTGTTCATATTCACAGTTATTATGTAAAGGCAGTACCTGAATCAGTCATATTATCCTTTGGTTTTTATTTGTTAGATCTATTTTTTCCTTCTCTTTTTATCCCTTAAGTTACCCATACAAATACTCTTCAATTCTGTGCCCTCCTACAGACCTCTCTCTCCTGTCTTTTTTTTTTTTCCAGCCAACAGAATTCCCTTAACATTTCTTTCAGGTAGGTTTCTTGTTAACATATTCTCTCAGTACTTGTTTGTCTATGAAGATTTTAAGCTCTCCCTCACTTTTGAAGGGCAGCTTTGCTGGATAAAAAATTATTGGCTGACAATTTTTCTCTTCTAGAATCTTCAGTATGTTATACCACTCTCTTGCCTCCATGATGTCCATTGGGTAGTCAGTACTTAGTCTTATGTGGCTTCCCTTTTGTGATGAATTGTTTTTCTCTTGCTTCTCTCAGATTTTTTTCTTTTTAGTAATTGACAGTTTGATTAGTATGTGTCTTGGAATGGGTTTATTCTATTTGGATTTATTGTATTTGGAGTTCATTGGGCTTCTTTGATTTGCATATTTAGGACTTTTATACGGCTTGGGGAGTTTTCCTCAATTATCACTTCAAATACTCTTCTTTGTGTGCTTCATGTCGGCCATCGTTTCTGTGGTAGTTAGATTCAGTTGTGAACTTGGCCAGGTGAAGGCACCTAGTTCTGTTGCTGTGGGCTTGAGCCAATGGTAGGTGAACCTCATCTGTTGCTAATTACATCTGCAGTCAGCTAGGAGGCGGGCCTGCTGCAATGAATGACATTTGACTTAATTGGCTGGTGTTTAAATGAGAGAGCACAATGTAGCACAGCCTAAGCAGCTCAGCATTCCTCATCTCAGCACTCGCAGCTCAGTCCAGGCCTTTGGAGATGCAGAAAGAAGTCACCCCGGGGAAAGTTGTTGGAACCCAGGGGCCTGGAGAGAAGACCATCCTGTGCCTTCCCATGTAAGAAAGAACCTCAGTGGAAAGTTAGCTGTCCTTCCTCTGAAGAACTAACAAAATGAATCCCCTTTTATTAAAAGCCAATCCGTTTCTGGTGTGTTGTATTCCGGCAGCTAGCAAACTAGAACAGTTTCCCTGAGATCCAATTCAAATTTTTCCATTGTTTTCACCATTTGCTCATTTGTGTGTTCACATTGAATTGTCCTGTCCCCTATTCACTTATTCTTTCTTCTGCTTCTTCAAATCTGCTGTGATGTATCTCTAATATATTTTTAAATTGATTTCTTTGTTTACTCTTTCAAATTCTTCTTTATGCTTTTCTAGTATCTTTTCTTATTGGGGAGAGTAGGTGCATGGACTGTAAATCAAACCTGGGTTTCCTTCGTGGCAGGCGAGAATTCTACCACTGAACTACCTGTGTACCCCCTTCTGGTGTCTTCTTGATATCCTTTATGTTTTTGGCCAACCCATTGAAGTTATTTTAGAGATTTGTATGTACTTCTTTCCTTAGTTGTTCTAAATTCTGTCTCTCTTCTGGCTTTTAAATTTAGTCATTTGTCTTGACCCTCTTTTCTTGCATCTTCACGTGCTTTGTTTTTCTCTGCTGATTTCTTCTCATTTGATTGTTTTGTCAAGATTCTTTTGAAAGTTGATTTCCTTCCCTCACGTAATATTTTGTCATTGCTTGGGTTTGTGTTGAAGGTCTTCTTTGGCATGTGATTTGTCAATAGTTCCCAGTCTGGGCAAGGCCAAGGAGATTTGGCAGAACAGCTATTTGCCAAGGTGCACTTTCCCTGTGTTTCCAGCAGATGGTGCACTTAGGCCACTTCTTCACCGTACGCCTGCTTTTCCCTGACTGGAGCAGCTGGTGGGCAGCTGACCCTGATTTTTCCTACTGGCTTATATGATGTGTGGCATCTACTCCAGGTGAGGAAGTGCTTATGTGCCATCTTTCCTTTGAGTCCCCTGTCTTTCCTTAGATTTCTTGTGTGTGGCTTGTCCTTAGATTTCTAGTGTGTTGCTTAGTTCTCTCATTGGTTCAAGAAAATTTGTGATTTACACATTACCCACTATTTATTTTGTTTACGATTGGAAATGGTATTTGTTCTAGTTTGCTAGCTGCCAGAATGCAGTATACCAGAAATGGAATGGCTTTTAAAAAGGGGAATTTAAAGTTGCTTGTTTACAGTTCTAAGGCCAAGAAAGTGTCCCAATTAAAACACGTCTATAGAAATGTCTAATCTAAGGCATCCAAGGAAAGATACCTTGGTTCAAGAAGGCCAATGAAGTTCAGGGTTTCTCTCTCAAGTGAGAAGGCACATGGTGAACACAGTCAGGGTTCCTCTCTCATCTGGAAGGGCACATGGTGAACACGGCATCATCTGCTAGCTTTCTCTTCTGGCTTCCTGTTTCATTAAGCTCCTTGGGAGGCATTTTCCTTCTTCATCTCCAAAGGTTGCTGGCTAGTGGGCTCACTGCTTCTCGTGGCTATATCGTTCTGCTCTGGCTCTTTCTGAATTTCCTATTCTCCAAAATGTTTCCTCTTTTATAGGACTTCAGAAACTAATCAAGACCCACCCGAATGGGTGGTGACATGTTGTCACCTAATCCAGCTTAACAACCACTCTTGATTAAATCATATCTCCAGGGAGATTATCTCCTTGCTGTTTCAAACACAGTATTGAATAGGGATTATTCTGCCTTTATGAAATGGGATTTTGATTAAAACATGGCTTTTCTTGGGGACATACATCCTTTCAAACCAGTGCAGTATTCTTTCCAGCTTTCTGTATCTGAAGCAGAATTTACAAGCCCACTTATTTATTTGAGGATATGATTTTTGATAGAGTTTTGTTAGAATAGTCTTTAAATCTTTCCTTTTCAATTTTTACCCCCACATTGTTATTTTTGTTCATTCATTCATTCATTCATTTTATAAGAAAATTTTTGAGTCCATGCTGGGTCCAAGCACTGTACTAAGTGCTGGGGATACAGTGATGAGCAAGATAACTAATGAGCATATAGTTTAGTGGGGAAGCCCAGATAATTGAAAAATTATAATAAAGTGTGATAAAATCTGTAATTTGAGAAATCTGTGGCAGAGGCACCCCGTCTAGTCTGGAATGATTAGGTAACACTTCTCATGTTACTGGAGACCTAACAAACATGTAGGAATTGTGTATGGTTGGGGGTTCTGCAGAGGAGAAGAATAAATAGAGGAAAGAGAATGTGCAGAAGCTAAGAGACACAAAAATTCCCACAAAACACAGACAGTTCAAGAATCTAAACAAAAAAATTCAGCATGGATGTATAGCACATAAGGACAGAAGTGACAAATTGATAAGGCTGGAGGAATTGATTGGAGCCAGGTTAGGAAAGTCTTCTCAGCCATGCTAAAATGTCGATTTTATCAGAGGAATGATGGGAAGTCATTGAAGGTTTTAGGGAGGGGGATGCCTGGGCAGTTAATTGTTTTAAAAGGGTCATTCTAGATGCAAAGTGAAGAGTGAATGGAAGGGAACAAAACAGTCACATGGGTTATTATAGAAATCAGGCAAATGTGTGTGTTGATTTGCCCTTGAATAGTGGCAGTGGGGATAAGGAGAACTAGACAGATTAAAGAAATACTCAGGAGCAAGATAAATGCAACTTGTCAGTTGATTGAATATGAGAATAAGGGAGGTAGCAGACTTGAAGTATACCCAGTGAAAGAGTGTTGGTAAGTTTCCTGCAAAAACGCCACACTTCCTCTCTTCCTTGAAAGAGAATAGAAAGAAGAAAGGATCCTTAGTTTGCTTTAGTAATTACAACCATACTTGGTCCATGGTTCAAAATTCACTGAGGCTTTGAGTGGTAGTAAGTAAAAAACTGGGAAAAGGAAAAAAATATCTAAATAATAAATATCATGACAAATAAAGCTTTTTTCCTGATTGTCGTTGAGTGTTGAGAAAACCAGAAGATAGCTTGGGTCCTTCAATTTTGATTTTTATTTAGAATTGACATATAAATAAACAAAATCTGTAAACTGGCTACCTTTCCCCATTTGGAACAAAATTAGTGTACAAATCTTCTCAAAGAGGTGTTCTGTGCAGGAAAACTTGCTCTATTTAATCACATAATTTACTTGTTTTCCACAGTTGTTTTTACTCAACATTTGTTGTCGTGGATATTTCATAACTGTTGAAATTTGTGTTAGCGAGTTCACATTTTCTAAGACACATTAAAGTCATCTAAAGTGGTGATCATCACCACTAATAACTGTGGTAATTTTATATAGAACACAGCTGTGAGTGCTAACAGTGGTTAAGGTGGAGAGAGTATGTGTGGAGCTCATAACAGAAAACAGTTTTCCTTCCCAAAATGAAGGAGTTAAAAGAAATATGGTATGTTATCGTAAGGAAAAAGTTAAGTAGCTGTTATTCAGAAAATTCAGAGTTGTTTTCTTGAGGTTATACTATGGGATACAGAGTTGTGAGCAGTTAAGAGCTGGATGTCAGTCATAGCTGTTTGACTTATGGCTCCTACATCTAGCTAGCTGTGTGACCCCAAATCTTGGTTATCTCATGTGTAAAATAAGGATAATAGTTATACGTTACTCAAGGATTTATTATGAGTTTTAAATGAGGTTAACGTATTTGAATACTTAGCACATTACTTCATTCATTGACTTCTTTGGTGCAGTATATACTTAAATGACATTAAATATACGGTTTCTTAAATACAACATACTACAATGCTTTTATAATCTCAGAGACATTCATAGTCTTAATGCTTTTTCAGCATCCCTCATAATCAGAATATATCTACCTGTGCTGGTTTGAAAGTATTGTGTGCCCTAGAAAAGCTGTGTTTTAATCCTAATCCAGTCTTGTGGGAGCAGGCATTTCTTTTAATTCCTACCCAGCACTGTAGGTTGGAAATTGATTAGATTATCTCCACAGAGAGGTGGTGCCCCCAACTGTGGATGTGCCCTTTGATTAGAGGGAGATGTGACTCCACCCATTCCAGTTGGGTCTTGATTAGTTTACTGGAATCCTTTAAAAGAGGAAACATTTTGGAGAAATGAAAGAGCCTAGAGAAATAACCAAAGCCTCAGAGCCGACAGAAACTACAGAACTGACACAGATGCGAACATGTGGAGAACAGAGAGATGGATCTTTGGAGATGCTTAGGAGCCCAGCAGACGTTACCATGTGCTTTCCCATGAGATGTTAAGTAAGCTAGAACCTGGAGAGAGCCAAGGGAAGCCAAGAAATGAAAGCCAGCCCTAGAGAAGCAAAGTGTGGAACCCCTACATGGACAGAGATTGAAAGCAACAGAGCCCAGGAGCAAGGGACCTGCAGATGCCAGCTGACAGAGGTGTTCCAGACCAGTTGGACTTACTTGAGTGAAGATTACCTCTTGTTGGTGCCTTAATTTGGACACTTTCATTTTCTTGAAACTGTAACCTGTAACTTATTAAATTCCCCTTTTAAAAAGCTGTTCCAGTTCTGGTATATCACATTCCAGATGGTAGCAGGACATTTTGGTTTTCAGGAATAAACCAGATTTGGGGATGGGGTGGGGAGGAACTTTAATCTGGCTCTGGTTTAATTTTGTTCTCAACATTAGTTTGCACATAGTAGGCTTCTTTATTTAGACAGGTATGTACCATGTGTTATGTTACATATACATGTTAAGAACGATCTCCTTTAGTAGGAAAAACAGCTAATGAATTGAGTTAAAGAAATAACAGTGAAAAAAATTCTTAACTTTGTTTGAGATCATACATATCTTTCACCTATACACACCCAAATTAAGGAGAAATATCTGAATTGATGTTGCTTTGTGTTAGACACATATTTTTATTGTTGATTTTTTTAAACTTTTAATTTTGAATAGTTTTACACTTATAAGACAGTTGCAAAAATAATGCAAACTCTATATAGAGAACTCCCATTATAACCCTCCATCTTCAGAATCTCAGATCTGCCAATTTTAACATTTTACCACCCTTGCTGTAATTGTTCTTTCTATCATCCGTCTGCCTATTTTCTGAACATTTGAGAACAAGTTGTATATATCGCACTCCTTGCATACAGCATACTTCCATGTACGTATCCTGTGAACAAGGTGTTCTGCTAGTCTCTCAGAATTCCCAAGCTCACAGTTCAATTAAGTAACTCACCACAATATATTCTAATAACTGCTTTATTGTAAGCAAATATAATTAATGAAAGTAATCACAAATATAAAATCGTAGCCACTTGATTAGAATTACTAGATATACTTAGGTATACATAAATGAGAAAAAAGAATCAGAAAGAAAGGAACATAGAGTGAAAGGAAAGCTCACCAAATCAGGGGAAACCAGAACATCTGAGTGCACAGGCTGGGAAATCTCTGGTTAAGAACCAGTCAGAGTCCCCTTTGGTCACACGGTCCCAGGCAGAGCGTCCTCTCATGGGTGAGACTTCAAATCAACCAGCAACCAAGATCCCCTTTTATAGTCCACAGTAAACATGCTACGTGCCCACATATGATTTTAAATACCAGGTGTTTTACTTCAGTTCTTGGGAAAGGGGCCAGTTCTCCCAAGAAGTGAACAAATAGTGCATTCCAAGTGCACCACACAGATCCCCGGGGGAGGAGTCAGCTCTCCTGATTAGTTATGGGGAGACCCAGGGAACTCACTGTTCCTGGTTAATGTCTTCTTTATCTTAGTTTCTAAGGTCTTCTAGCACCAGGTTGTCTCTACCCAGTGACATACTATGGGTTTGAAGTGGTTCTATGGAATTTTTCATGCTGTCAGAGAGAAACAAGATAGTCTCTTAGCAATATACTAAGCAGGCAGTTCTCACTAAAAACATCCCACATCACAAGGATATTCACTTATGTAATCAAGTAAGTGCATTTATCAAATTTAAGACATTTAACGTTCATATAAAGCTTACATTCTATATTCCAGCTTTTTATGTCTGAATAATGTCCTTTGAGCCTTTTCTCTTCTGTTCTTAAAGCCCATCCAGTATTGTGTATTGCATTAATTGCCACTGTCTCTTTCTCTTCTGTTCCTTTTCCCTTTGTTTTCTTTTCATTCCTTCCTTTCCCTCCCTCCCTCTCTTCCTTCCTTTTTCTAATTAAGGAAATATATATGCAACGTAAATTTTCCTATCCCAGTCTCTCCCAAGCTTACCAATCAGTGGGATTGATCACAGTCACAATATTGTAGTACCCTCATTACCATTCATTACTATAACTTTCCCTTCACCTGAAATTGCATTAAATCCCCATTTTTTTAAATTTTAAAACATGCTTGATTTTATTTAGAATGCTAGTAATACAAATAAAAACTATACTTATCTCTCATTTCTCACTTCTCAGATTGACAAAATTTCAGATGTTGATAATGATGAAAGATCAAATGTATTCTAAGAAAGGTTTGAGTAGAGGATGCCTACCTTTACCATTGCCATTCAGCATTGTTCTAGAAGTTCTAGCAGGAAATAAGAGTTGTCCTCATTGGAAAAAAAGAAGAAAAATCTGTCTTTATTTGTTTTTGTTTTTGTTTGTTTGTTTTTTAGTTAATAAAACCAATCAAATTACAAACACAGACATTCTTAACATATGACCATTCCACACTTGGTATGCAATCAGTGGCTCCAATATCATCACATAGTTGTATATTCATTACCATGATCATTTCTCGGAACATTTACATCTCTCCAGAAAAAGAAAGAAAAAAAAAAAAGAAAAAACTCATACATACCATACCTCTTACCCCTCCCTCTCATTGACCACTAGTATTTCCTCTACGCAATTTATTTTAACATTTGTCCCTCCTAATATTTATTTATTTATAATGCATATTTTTTACTTATCTGTCCATACCGTAGATAAAAGGAGCATCAAACACAAGGTTTTCACAATCACTCAGTCACTGTGAAAGCTGTTTCATTATACCGTCATCTTAAAGAAACATGGCTACTGGAACACAGCTCTGCAATTTCAGGCACTTCCCTCAAGCCTCTCTAATACACCTTAAACTATAAAGGGGATATCTATATAATGTGTAAGAATAACCTCCAAGATAACCTCTTGACCCTATTTGTAATCTCACAGCCACTGAGACTTTATTTTGTCTCATTTCTTTCTTCCCCCTTTCAGTTGAGAAGATTTCCTCAATCCCTTGATGCTGAAAGCTGATTCTAGGATTTCTGTCCCATGTTGCCAGGGAGGTTTACATCCCTGAGAGTCATCTCCCACGTAGACGGGGGGAGGGCAGTGAGTTTGTTGCTGTATTGGCTGAGAGAGGTCACATAAGAGCAACAAAAGAGGTTCTCTGGGGGGTGACTCTTAGGCCTGATTTTTAGTAGGCTTACGTATCCTGTGCGGGGATAAGTTTCAGATGAGCAGATCCCAAGATGGGATTCAGCCTATTGATTTTGTTGCCCTCCCTGGTTGCGAGAATAGGCCTTCACCAAATGGGGAAGTTGAATTTTTCCCCCTTCTCACCTTTCCCCCAAAGGAACTTTGCAAATACTTTTTAATTCACTGTTCAAATTACTCTGGGATTTATTGGGGCATCACTCTGGACAAATCTACAAAATCTCATGCCCTTCTCAAGGTTCCATGTACTTAAAATGGTGTTCAGTTAAACTGGCCATATAAATTATATTAGGAGATGTATTAGTCAAAATATAGATTTTGTTCCAAATAAACATTTTTCGCTTTTGTCTCACACATAAGTTAAAGTTTTAAAATATGAATGACCAACTATTTTCAGCAGCCTGCAGTATTGACATTACTTTGTTCTTCCTCATGCAACATTGTACATTCTAGGCATTCCTAGATTATACCATCTCAGTCTTTATCGTCTATCTTTCCTTCTGATTTCATTTGTGCCTCTAGTCCTCCTCCCTCTATCATTCTCACATTCGGCTTTATTCAGTGTATTAACATTATTGTACTGCAGTTAGGTAGTATTGTGCTGTCCATTTTTCTGAATTTCTACAGTCAGTTCTCTTGCATAGTCTGTATCCTTTCAGCTCCAGTTACCCAATATCTACCCTATTTCTATCTCCTGATGGTCTCTGTTCCCAACTGAAATTCTCCAAGTTCATTCACTAATATCAGGTCATATCACTGAGACCATACAGTATTCGTCCTTTTGTTTCTGACTAATCTCACTCAGCATAATGTCCTTAAGGTCCATCCATGTTCTTATATACTTCATAACTTTATTCTGTCTTACAGCTGCGTAATATTCCATCGTATGTATATACCACAGCTTGTATAGCCACTCATCTGTTGATGGACATTTGGGCTTGTTTTCATCTCTTGGCAATTGTAAATAATGCTGCTATAAACATTGGTGTGCAAATATCTATTTGTGTCCTTGTCCTCATGTCCTCTGAGTAGATAACTAGACCTAGTAATGGTAATGCCAGGTCGTATGGCAGTTCTATACTTAGCTTCCTGAGGAACTGCAGAACTGCCTTCCACAGTGGTTGTACCATTTGACATTCCCAGCAACAGTGGATGTGTGCCTTTTTCTCCACGTCCTCTCTAGCACTTGTTGTTTTCTGTTTTAATGATAATGGCCATTCTGGTGGGTGTGAGATGATATCTCATTGTGGTTTTGATTTGCATTTCCCTAATAGTAGGAAAGTTGAACATCTTTTCACGTACCTTTTGACCATTTGTATTTCCTCTTCGGAGCAGTGTCTGTTCATGTCTTTTTGTCCATTTTGTAATTGGGTTGTTTGTGTTTCTGTTGTTGAGTTGAACAATCTCTTTTTATATTCTGGTTACTAGACCCTTATCTGATAAATCATTTCCAAATATTGTCTTCTATTGTGTAGACTGTCTTTTTATTTTCTTGACAATGTTCTTTGATGCACAAAATGGTGTTGAATTTTGAGGAATTCCTGTTTATCTAGTTCTTTCTTCGTTGCTTGTGCTTTGGGTGTGAGATCTAGGAAACTACCTCCTGTTATAAGATTTATAAGATATTTCCCTACATTTTCTTCTAAAAGTTTTATGGTCTTAGATCTAATGTTTAGGTCTTTGATCCATTTTGAGTTAATTTCTGTATAGAATGTGATATAATGGATCCTCTTTCATTCTTTTGCATGTGGATAGCCAGTTCTCTAGGTACCATTTATTGAAGAGACTGTTCTGTCTGAGGTGAGTTGGCTTGACTGCCTTATCAAAGATCAATTGCCCATAGATGAGAGGGTCTATATCTGAACACCCTATTCGATTCCATTGGTCAGTGTATCTATCTTTATGCCAGCACCATGCTGCTTTGACCACTGTAGCTTTGTAATACACCTTAAAGTCAGGTAGTGTGAGACCTCCGACTTCATTTTTCTTTCTCAGGATATTTTTAGCTATTTGCGGCACCCTGCCCTTCCAGATAAATTTGGTTATTGGTGTTTTCTATTTCTGAAAAGTAACTTTTTGGAATTTTAATTGGTATTGCATTGAATCTATAAATCAATTTAGGTAGAATTGACATCTTAACTATATTTAGTCTTCCCATCCATGAACACGGTGTGCCCTTCCATTTATTTAGGTCTTCTGTGATTTCTTTTAGCAATTTCTTATAGTTTTCTTTGTATAGGTCTTTTGTATCTTTAGTTAAATTTATTTCTAGATATTTGATTCTTTTGGTTGCAATTGTAAATGGGTTTTTTTTCTTGATTTCCCTCTCAGATTGTTCATTACTAGTGTATAGAAACACTACAGATTTTTGAGTGTCGATCTTGTAACCTGCCACTTTGCTGCACTCATTTATTAGTTCTAGTAGTTTTGCTGTGGATTTTTCAGGGTTTTTGACATATGGTATCATATCATCTGCAAACAGTGAGAGTTTTACTTCTTCCTTTCCAGTTTTCTTACCTTGTATTTCTTTTACTTGTCTAATTTCTCTGGCTTGAACTTCCAACACAATGTTGAATTACAGTGGTAATAGTGGACATCCTTGTCTTGTTCCTGATCTTAGGGAGGAAGTTTTCAGTTTTTTCCCATTGAGAATGATGTTAGCTGTGGGTTTTTCATATATTCCCTTTATCATGTTGAGGAAGTTCTCTTCTATTCCTATCCTTTGAAGTGTTTTCAACAAGAAAGAATGTTGAATTTTGTCAGATGCCTTTTCTGCATCAATCACGATGATCGTGTGGTTTTTCTGCTTTGATTTGTTGATATGGTGTATTTCATTAATTAATTTTCTTTTGTTGAACTATCCTTGCATACCTGGGATGAATCCTCCTTGTCATGGTGTATAATTCTTTTAATGTGCTACTGGATTCGATTTGCAAGAATTTTGTTGAGGATTTTTGCATCTATATTCATTAGAGAGATTGACGTGTAATTTTCTTTTCTAGTAGTATCTTTGTCTGGCTTTGGTATGTGGGTGATGTTGACTTTAGAGAATGAGTTAGGTAGCCTTCCCTCCTCAAGTTTTTTTAAGAGTTTGATCAGGATTGGTACTAATTCTTTCTTGAATGTTTGGTAGAATTCACATGTGAAGCAGTCTGGTCCTGGACTTTTCTTTTTGGGGAGCTTCTTAATGACTCATTCAGTTTCTTTACTTGTGATTGGTTTGTCGAGGTCGACTATTTCTTCTCAAGTCAGTATTGGTTGTTCATGTATTTCTAGGAAGTTGTCCATTTCATCTGCATTGTCTGGCTTATTAGCATAAAGTTGTTAATAGTATCCTCTCATTACTTCCTTTATTTCTGCATGCTCGGTGGTTATGTCTCCTCTTCCATTTCTGATTTTATTTATTTGCATCCTCTCTCTTCTTCTTTTTGTCCACAATTCTAAGGGTCCATCAATCTTACTGATTTTCTCATAGAACCAACTTCTGGTTTTGTTGATTTTCTCAATTGTTTTCATGTACTCAGTTTCATTTATTGCTGCTCTAATCTTTTTTTTTTTTTTTTTTTTTTTTTTTTTTTTTTTAAGGAAGGAAAGACAGAGAGAAGGAAGGAAGGATGGAAGGAAGGAAGGGAGGAAGAAAGGGAAACATCTTTAAACATTTTCTTGTTTTATTGTATTTTGTTTGTTTGTTTGTTTTTTACATGGGCTGGGGCCGGGAATCGAACCGAGGTCCTCCGGCATGGCAGGCAAGCACTTTGCCCGCTGAGCCACCGCGGCCCGCCCTGCTGCTCTAATCTTAGTTATCTTTCCTTTTTCTTGCTTTGGGGTTAGTTTGCTGTTCTTTTTCTAGCTCTTCCAAGTGGACAGTTAATTCCTCGATTTTTGCTCTTTCTTCTTTTTTGATATAGGCATTGAGGGCAGTAAATTTCCCTCTTAGCGCTGCCTTTGCTGCATCCCATAGATTTTGATATGTTGTGTTTTCGTTTTCATTTGCCTTGAGATATTTACTGATTTCTCTTGTAATTTCTTCCTTGACCCACTGGTTGTTTAAGAGTGTGTTGTTGAGCCTCCACATATTTGTGAATTTTCTGGCGCTCTGCCTGTTATTGATTTCTGACTTCATTCCTTTATGATCTGAGAAAGTGTTTTGTTACGATTTCAGTCTTTTTAATTTATTGAGACTTGCTTTCTGACCCAGCATATGGTCTATCCTTGAGAATGATCTATGAGCACTTGAGAAAAAGGTGTATCCTGCTGTTGTGGGGTGTAATGTTCTATAAATGTCAGTTAAGTCTAGCTCATTTATTGTATTATTCAAATTCTCTGTTTCTTTATCAATCCTCTGTCTAGATGTTCTGTCCCATTGATGAACGCAGGGAATTAAAGTCTCCAGCTATTATGGTAGATGTTTCTATTTCTCTTTTCAGTGTTTGCTTCATGTATTTTGGAGGATTCTGGCTTGGTACATAAATATTTATGATTGTTATGTCTTCTTGTTGAATTGTTCCTTTTATTAATACATAGTGTTCTTCTTTTTCTCTTTTAACTGTTTTACATTTGAAGTCTAATTTGTTGGATATTAATATAGCTACTCCTGCTCTTTTCTGATTGTTGTTTGCATGAAATATCTTTCCCCAACCTTTTACTTTCAATCTATGTTTATCCTTGGGTCTAAATGTGTCTCCTTTAAGACAGTATATAGGTGGGTCCTGTTTTATAATCCATTTTGCCAGTCTGTATCTTTTGATTGGGGAATTTAATCCATTAGCATTTAGTGTTATTACTGTAAGGGCAGTACTTTCTTCTACCATTTTGCCTTTTGGTTTTTATATGTCACATCTAATTTTTCTTCTTTTTACCTTTACTGATAGTCTTCATTTCTATACTCTTCTCCATACTTCTCTCTCTCTTGTCTTTTCCTGTCTCTAGTGCACCCTTTAGTTTTTCTTGCAGATCTGGTCTCTTGGTCACAAATTCTCTCAGCGATTTTTTTGTCTGAAAATGTTTCAGTTTCCCCATTTTTTTGCTTTTTTTTTTTTGTTTTTGTTTTTGCATGGGGAGGCACCAGGAATTGAACCCGGGTCTCCAGCTTGGCAGGTGAGAATTCTGCCACTGAGTCACTGTCGCACTGCCCTCCCCCTCATTTTTGAGGGAGGATTTTGCTGGATATAGAATTCTTAGTTGGCAGTTTTTCCTTTTTAGCATCCTAAATATACCATACTACTGTCTTCCTTCCTCTGGTTTGTGCTGAGAAATCTATGCATAGTATTATTGGCTTTCCCTTGTATGTGATGGATTGCTTTTCTCTTGCTGCTTTCAAAATTCTCTCTTTCTCTTTGATATCTGACATTCTGATTAGTAAATGTCTTGGGGTACGTCTCACTGAATCTGTTCTGTTTGGAGTATGCTGCACTTCTAGGATCTGTAATTTTAAGTCTTTCATGGAGTTGGGAACACCCACAACACATATATTCGTGTGCTTCATATTGTCATTTCAGTTCCCTGAGTCCCTGCTCATATTTTTCCATTCTTTTCCCTATATTTTCTTTTGTTTGTCAGATTTCAGATGTCCCGTTCTCCAGTTCACTAATTCTATCTTCTGCCTTTTGAAATCTAACATTATAGGTTTCCATTTTTTTTATCTCTTCTGCTGTGCCTTTCATTCCCATAAGTTTTATATTTCAGACTTCGATTTCTCCTTTTTGTTTTTCTCTTGCCTTCTTTATAAATCCTCAATTCATTGATTTGATTTTTGATGAGGTTTTCCATGTCTGTTCAAACATCCTGAATTGTTTCAACTCCTATATCTCTTTTGAATTGTTGGTTTGTTCCTTTGACTGTGCCGTATCTTCAGTTTTCCTATTATGATTCATTATTTTTTGCTGGCATCTAGACATTTAATTTCTTTAATTTATTCTGGAGATTGTTGTTGCTTTTTTTTTTTACCTAGGATTTTCTTGCTGGGTGACTTTGTTGTCTGTCTGTTCTTTGACATTCAGTTCAGCTCATTCTGGACCTCTAGCTTAGGTTTTGTTTAACAGATCAGAATTTTTCAGTTATTTACTTGTTTCTTGCCCTGCCTGTATGGTGCCTCCTTTTTTTCCCCTTAGCAGGGTCTACTTAGGTGTTAAAGACTGCAGTCAGAATTTCCCAGACCAAACTGGCCTTCTGTCAGGAGAAAAGAGTTACCTGCATCAGTTTTCCTTGAAGGTGGGACCCAGAGGTTGAAAGGCTTTCCTATGAAGCCTCTGTACTCTTGTGTTTTTCCTGTCCTGCCCAGTATGTAGCGCTTGTCTGCCTGTGTGTCCCGTGAGCATAAAGTGATGCGGTGCCTTTAACTTCAGCAGATTCTCCCTGCTGGGGTCGTGGTTGAGACAGAAGAGAGGTTGTGGGCTGGCTTTAATTGCTTCAGTTTTCCAGACCCTTGGGTTTGAATTCCTTGAGGAAGGGATTCCACCTGAGCTGGGCCACACTCCTCTCCTGGGAAGGCATAGCCTCCAGACAAGCTCTCAGACAAGTTTAATACTGCCCTTGCCTGGGGCAATTGGAGCCTGAGAAGCCTTGCAGTTGTATCCAAAGAGCAGTCAAGCTGTAGAAACAGAACCACAAAAAAGAAAAGAAAAAAAGCCTTTTTGGAGCAGGACCCTGGCTCCTCGGTGTGCCAATCAAGAGCTTAAGTTGGTACATTGCTCTGTGTATCTCCAGGCCCACTCCTTTCCTTCAGGACTGAGACCCTTTCAAGTATTTTGTGCTATCCCATCCAAAAAAACCTGTTTGTTGGTTTTTTTCTTTTTCCATCAGTCCTGCCCTCTCTGTGCAGGGGCAAAACTCAACAACTTCAGCTTTTATTCCAGGTTGAGCTGAGCTGGAGGCCTATTTTTAGTAATCAGAATTTGTTACTTAATTCCACAGTTGGAGCTTGGTTGAGGTCAGCCCCTTGCTGCTAGTAAAATCTCTTTCCTTTCCCCTGTGGGGGAGGGCGCCGGCCTCTGTAGCTTGCGAACTCATGGTTCTGGGTGGGATCGCAGCTGGTTCAGGTTGTACAGACTGATGTATGCTGTGTGTCCAATCACTGATGTGGCCCCAGCAGTTGTTCTGTACTGTTCCTGGCTATTTACTATCTGCTCAGGAGGACAAACCTAATCCTACACCTCACTAAGCCACTATCTTGGACCCATACCAAGAAAAATCCATCTTATATATCAAGTACCTGAAAGAATCAACTTAAAAGTTATTAGAGTTATAAATGAGTTCAGAAAAATTACCTAATCCAATATCAATACAAAATGTGAGTTGTATATTCCTATATACTAGCAAGGAACAATTAAAAAATGCAATCAAGAAAATGACTCAACAGAGGACTTAAGGGCAAAGACACAAACGGACATTTGCACACCAATGTTTATAGCAGCATTATTTACAATTGCAAAGAGATGGAAACAGCCAAAATGTCCATCAACAGACGAGTGGCTAAACAAACTGTGGTATATACATACGATGGAATATTATGCAGCTCTAAGACAGAATAAACTTATGAAGTATGTAGTAACATGGATGGACCTAGAGAACATTATGCTGAGTGAGACTAGCCAAAAACTAAAGGACAAATACTGTATGGTCTGACTGATATGAACCGACATTAGTGAATAAACTTGGAATATGTCACTGGTAACAGAGACCATCAGGAGATAGAAATAGGGTAAGATAGTGGGTAATTAGAGCTGAAGGGATACGGACTGTGCAACAGGACTGGATACAAAAACTCAGAAATGGACAGCACAATACTACCTAATTGTAATGTAATTATGTTAAAACATTGAATGAAGCTGCATATGAGAATGATAGAGGGAGGAGGGCTGGGGACATAAATGTAATCAGAAAGAAAGATAGATGATAAAGATCGAGATGGTATAATCTAGGAATGCCTAGAGTGTATAATAATAGTGAAATGTACAATGTACAAATTTTAAAAATGTTTTTGCATGAGGACAAACAGGATTGTCATTATTGCAGGGTGCTGAAAATAGATGATATCTAATACTTTAAAATGTCACATTATGTGTGAGACTAAAGCAAAAAATGTTTATTTGTTACAAAATTTAGATTTTGACTAGAGCATTTCCTAATATAACTAATGTAGATAGTTTGATTGAATGTCATAAGTACTTGGAATCTCAGGTAGCACATGAGTTTTTGTTGGTTTGTCCAGAATGATTTGATCAGTGACTGAAAAAGTATTTGCAAGCCCCTTCGGGGCATGGTGAGAGTGGGGAGAAATTCAACCTCTCCAAGCTGAATTCTTGATATTCTCACAAACAGTGTGGACAACCAAAGCTATAGGCTGAGCCCCCAGTCTTGGGGGTTTGTTCACATGAAACTTAAACCCACAAAAGATAGGTCAAGTCTACTTAAAATTTAGGCCTAAGAGTCACCCCCAAGAGAGCCTCTTTTGTTGCTCAGATGTGGCCTCTCTCTCCAGCCAATGTGATGAGCATTCTCACCACCCTCCCCCTCTCTGTGTGGGACATAACTTCCAGGGGTGTGGACCTTCCTGGCAACGTGGGACAAAGATCCTGGAATGGGCTGAGACTCAGCATCAAAGGACGGAGAAAAACCCTAGAATGAGCTGAGAGTTAACATCAAGAGACTGAGAGAACCTTCTCGACCAAAATGGGGAAGAGTAAAATGAGGCAAAGTGTCAATGGCTGAGAGATTCCAAACAGAGTTGAGAGGTTATCCTGGAGGTTATTCTTATGCATTAAGTAGATATCACCTTGTTGTTCAAGATGTAGTGGAGAGGCTGGAGGGAATTGCCTGAAAATGTAGTGCTGTGTTCCAGTAGCCATGTTTCCTGATGATGATTGAACAATGATATAGCTTTCACAATGAGACTCTGTGAATATGAAAACCTTGTCTGATGCTCCTTTTAGCTACTATATCAACAGAAGAGTAGAACATATGGAATACAAATAAATAACAGGGGGAACAGATGTTAAAATAAATTCAGTTTGAAATAGTGGTAGGTGAAGGTGAGGGGTAAGGGGTATGGTACGTATAGTTTTTTTTTTCTCTCTATTATCGTTTTATGTCTTTTTCTGTTGTCTTTATTTCTTTTTCTAAATCAATGCAAATGTACTAAGAAATGATGAATATGCAACTGTGTGATGATATTAAGAATTACTGATTGTATATGTAGAATGGAATGATTTCTAAATGTTTTGTTAGTTGATTTTTTTAATTAATAAAAAAAAGAAAATGACTCAATATACAATAGCAACAAAGATAAAAATAATTATGAATAAAGTTAACTAAGGAAGTATATCTGTATATTCAAAAAAGAAGCACTGTTTAAAGAAATTAAAAAAAAACTAACTAAAATGTAAAGATATCATGCATTCATGGATGGGAAAACTTTTTATTAATAAGGTTACAGTATTACCCATAGACTCGATGCAACACCTGTTACTATTCCAACTAGCCTTTTTTTAGCTACCCATTTTGCGATAGCTCCCCATTGCTCCTGTCCCCCACTTCTAGTAACCTATAGTCTACTTTCTGTCCCTATGAGTTTTTATATTCTGTGATACTCTCTTTGTGGTTACCATGGAGCTTAAATTTAACATCCTAAATCTATAACCATCTTTTTTGTTTTGATATCACCTTCATTTCAATAATACATGAATGAGTGTTTTTGCACTCATTTATTTTACCACATTTTTATTGAGTGCCATCTGTGTGCCAGGAATGGTACTGGGCATTGAGAATGTAAAGTTGATAAGGCATTCCTTGCTGTCAAGAAGCTTAAGATATAATTGGGAGTTAGACAAGTTAACAGTTTGGTATGGCAGCACGGAGGGGAGAATACTTAACTCGTATTTACTTAAGGTGTATTTATTGGAATTTATAACATGCAAGTATTCTGATAGGCATCCAAAGATCATAGAGCTCCTTCTCAAAATGAACCGTAGTAAATCATTCTTGGCAAATAGCTTTTCAAATAGCCATAGAGAGTTTTGGGGTTGGATTCACTTTAGGACAGGCTCAGTATAATCTTAGAAAAAGGTAGATGCTTGAAAATTTCCTTTTCAGGTTTGTTGACCCATTGGCATTTCCTCTGGCTTTTCATTTCCAGTTATATCTTTTGGTGAAGTGAAAGGGGATATTTAGGCTTTCTGATCTTAAACATGAACTATTTGGTGTGTAATTTTTCCTAACTTTCTTTCCCAGAGGATTGTCAAAGATAATTAAATGGAGTACTAACCGTTCATTTTTTACACTTCAGATTCTACTTGGTTCAGTCTGTTTGAGAGTACCACACTGATGTCTTCATATTGCTGTAAGGTAGCACAGACATTTGAGTCAGATTATCTAGATTCTCATCCCATCTCTGCCAGAAACTGCCACTGTAGTTTTTTTTAATTTGGAAATATTGAATTTTATTAATATTATTAACATCCCTGTGTCTCTCATTTCTCATCTATAGAGTTGGACTAGTAATAATAACACTTTGTAGGGATGTTGGGAGGTTTAAATGAGGATGTTACTATTTTGATCAAAGCCAAGGTCATCAAATGAGCATATAAGATCTAGTTAGTGGCCAAAATAAATACCACCCATTAAGGTTCTTAACACTTTGCTCAAATTAGAAGTACTGAGAGCCTTCCTAAAGCCTTTGACCCTACTTTGAATATAATTTGAACATACTGCAATTTGCAAAGCCCATTAGAAAGAAAGAAATAGAAATACTTAGAGTGGCAAGAAGTGATGGGGTGGAGAGACAGAAAAACCAGGTCCTCTATGTGGAGATCATAGTATAGTGTATTGTGTATGAGGTGAATGCAACCTTTCACATTGCATATGGCATGGAGGCATCACTTTAAACATGACCCAGTTTAGCAGTTTGGACTCCTTAATCCATTTCCCGTTAATGAATCTGATCTTTGAATATCTTTGAGTAAGTTCTGTCTAAGGTCTTCTAAAAGAAAATTAACTAGTTTAGAAGTTTGGTTCTCTTCTCAGCCCGGGTATGTTTATTTAGACTTTGTTACAAAGTCTTGTCTTTATTTTGCTAATCTAATATATATATGTATAGCTATATGTTGTACAACCTTTGAATATTTGAATGAAACTCCAAGTGGGCGTAGGAATGTTTTTGTGTTTTCAAATGTGAAATATATCATTGTATTGACTAATGCACATGCATTAGTTAATACAGGACATGTTAAAAAAACTACAGCAGAATGAATTGTGGTTCATTAGCAGATTTTATAGGTTTTTTTTTAATGTCTCTATACATGTATGTGTTTCTATATCTGATCATATACATACACACAGAGATAGATACTGATATATATATCATAGGGAATTTTGTTCAGTGGTTTGTTTGTTATTTGGGTGCATGGACTAGGAATTGAACTCTTGTCCTACATGGCAGATGATAATTTGACTGCTGAACTACTCATGCACCCCTGATTTCATAGTTTTTAAAAGATGAAACTATTTCTGCTGTCCTAGAATAATTCTTCATATATCACACACTAGTGCCTCTGTGTTGTGTTTGGATCAAGTATTGTAAAGTAGTGGTCTTAGGCAAGGGAAAGACACCTTTTGGTTTCTTATGTGCAGATACTTTGTTTGACACAGGGAGTGGAGGACGTTGAAAGTGTGGACAAGCTGATTTTAGTCCTAATTTTGTTCTGCTCGAGACTCCTAATCAGGTGGTGTAATCTTCCAATTTTTTATGCCTGTCTAACTTTCCCTTTTATATCCTGCTCTACAAACAGAATTCCAAACTATATGAAATAGAGAATGTTTACTATCTCTGCTCTGTAAATTTCCAATATTGAATATGTTGTTTAGAATAATGTTTTTCAAACTGGCAGTCAAATGAAATCAATTTATGAAATCAAATTATAAGAATTAAAAAAAATTTTGATTAAAAATTTAAGATGAAGCAAGAGCTTTTCATATAGTAAGTAGTTTATGAAACTGTTTTCAGTCTTAAGTATGTATGTAAGTGTGTATATACCGTGCCATGTAAAATATTATGTTTCTTATTGGGGATTCCAGTGAAAATTCTGCAAAAATCTGGCTGAGAAGGTCTTTGTACACAGTGCCTGTAGCAAGTGAGTCTGTTTTCACAAAGCTCTGAAAAGAATTACCTTAGATAGAAAAGGTTTAAGACATCAACTTTAAAATGTTAACAGTGTTAATCTTTGGAAGGTGAGAATACAGATTTTTTTATTTTTAGGTTTATCATATGTTTTTGTATTATGGAAAATTTTAAAAAACTTTTTTTGGTTAGCTTTATACTTTACTAATTTTTTTCTTAAAGCTAGGTTTTCCCTCTTTTATAGGCTTTTGAGCATCTATTATCTTAGAAAAAGTGTAACCTTATTAAAGAAAGCAATTCTCTCTACTTGAAGACTTCATTCCTCAGGTAGTTTCTTGGCCCATAGAGGTCAAGAAGAAGCACTTTGTAATGCAGTTTGCCATAAGAACACTGAGCAGTGCCCAAAAGTTTATTTGTGAATATTAACTGCTTCTCTGACAAGATCACCCAGTACTCCAAGATATCTTCTCTACTGGTCATTGCTAAACAGTCGAGTTTTATTGACTGAATTCAGATGATTTATAAACTGATTTGAATGGGCTTAATCCTGAAGTTTGCTAAGGCAAAGATAACTTCTAAGAAAGATTTTGAATATGTGAATTTCATTTCTGTGCAAGTACTAAGCTCAGGGTGCATTAAATGTCCTGAGGTAAAAATGGATCAGTTAGAATACTATAGTCTACTTAATTCTTCCCTTGCATTTTTATGATAAAGCAAGTATTACTGGAATTTCTAATCTTTTAGTTGCTGTTTTAGTTTGCTAAGCTGATGAAATGCAATATGTCAGAAATGGGTTGGCTTCTATAATGGTGATTCATTGACTTACAAACTGACTGTTTGTAGACTGTGAAAATGTCTGTATCAAGGCATCAACAATCAATTGGCACACCCAATTGTGGGCATTAACCTTTGATTAGAGGGAGATGTGACTCCACCCATTCCAGGTGGATCTTGATTAGTTTACTGGAATCCTTCAATAGAGGAAGCATTTTGGAGAGAGCACAGAGGCAGGAGAAAGCTAGGAGAACCACAAGAGCCCACATAGCCAGAGACCTTTGGAGATGAAGAAGGAATACACCCCTGGGAGAACTTCATGAAATAAGACGCCTAGAGAGAGAGCTAGCAGATGTCACCATGGTCACCATATGCCTTTCCAGTTAAGAGAGAAACCCTTAACTTCATTGGCCTTTCTGGAGTGAAGGTAAACTCTTGTTGGTGCCTTAATTTTGATATTTTTATAGATTTGCTTTAATTGGGACATTTTCACGGCCTTTGAACTAGGACTATATGTTGAATGAAATGGCAGAAACAAAAAGACAAATTATTATCATGCCTCACTCATATGGATTAACTGTAATATACAAACTTGGTGAAGTAAAGTTGAGAGCATGGGTTATCAGGTTGAGGCCTATTGTAAAGGGTCCTAGATTGTAAGCTCTTACAGCAGTCACATATATTCAGGAATTTTAACTGTTACTTCTAAATTCAGAATTACTGAGCTGTTTGTATATAACCTGGTCATTCCCAGAAACTTTAGGTATTTAACTCAGAGTTAGCTGAAAGTCAGCATTACTCCACACAGAAACTGTTTTAAAAAGTTGAAAGAGTGATCAGACCTCAACTAGAGATATGAGTGAAGCTGATCTGGATAGGACTAAGATAAATCAGAGTACACAAACAGGGTAAAGGATGATATTGTTCATGTTTTAAAACTTCAACTACTGTGTAAGACCAAAGGGAGAGATGTTCATTTGGTGCAAAATTTATATTTTGGGTAGTGCATTACCTAATTTAATTTGTATGGTCAGTTTAGTTGAACACTATAAGTACATAGCATTTTGAACAGGGTATGACATCTTCTTGGTTTGTACAGGTTAGTGTGATGGCCCGATATATCCCAGTGTAATTTGGACAGTGAATAAAAAAGTATTTGCAGAGTGCCCTTGGACTGGGGAGAAAGGAGGAAATATTCAACTTCCCCATTTGGGAAATTCTTGACATACTTGCAAGCAGTGGGACACCCAAATCAACAGACTGAACCCTCCGTCCTGGGGTTCACCTTATGAAACTTTTATTCCTGCAGAGGAGAGGCTCAGCCTATTTATAATTATGCCTGAGAGTCACCCCCAAAGAACCTCTGTTGTTGCTCAGATGTGACCTCTCTCTCTAAGCCAACTTGGCAGGTGAATTTACTGCTCTCTCCCCTACATGGAACATGATTCCTAGTGATATAAATGTCCCTGGCAATGAGGGATGGAACTCCCAGAATGAGCAGGGACCTGGCATCATGGGATTGAGAAAGCCTTCTTTACCAAAAGGGGAGAGAGAGAGAAATGAAACAAAGTTTCAGTGGTTGAGAGATTTCAAACAGAGTTGAAAGGTTATCCTGGAGGTTATTCTTATGCATTGTATAGACATCCCTTTTTAGTTTATGGTGTGTTAGAGTGGCTGAAGGGAAGTACCTGAAACTGTTGAGCTGTATTCCAGTAGCCTTGATTCTTGAAGATGATTGTATAATGATATGGCTTTTTCAGTGTGACTGTGTGATTGTGAAAGCTGTGTGTTTGATGCTGCTTTTATCTAGGGTGTGGACAAATGAGTAAAAAAAATAAGGATAAAAAATAAATTAATAATGGGAGGTATTCTAGTTTGCTAGCTGCCGGAATGCAATATACCAGAAATGAATGGCTTTTAAAAAGGGAAATTTAATAAGTTGCTAGTATACAGTTCTAAGGTTGAGAAAATGTCCCAATTAAACAAGTCTATAGAAATGTCCAATCACAGGCATCCAGGGAAAGATACCTTGATTCAAGAAGGCTGTTGAAATTCAGGATTTCTGTCTCAAGTGAAAAGGCACATGGCAAACATGGTCAGGGTTTCTCTCTCATCTGGAAAGGCACGTAGTGAACACAGTGTCATCCATTTTCTCTCCTGGCTTCCTGTTTCATGAAGCTCCCTGAGAGGCGTTTTCCTTCTTCTTTCTGAAGTTGCTGGCTGGTAGACTCTCTGCTTCTCAAGGCTATGTTTTCTCTGCTTTCTCAGAAATCTCTCTGAATCACTCATTCTCCAAAATGTTTCCTCTTTTATAAGACTACAGAAACTTATCAAGACCACCCAAATGGGTGGAGACATGCCTCCCTGAATCCAGCTTAACAGCCACTCTTGATTGGGTTATATCTCCAGGGAGATGATCTAATTACAGATTCAAACATACAGTATTGAATAGGGATTATTCTGCCTTTACAAAATGGGATTTTGATTAAAACATGGCTTTTCTAGGGTACATGCATCATTTCAAACGACCACAGGGGGTATAGAGTGAAAAATTGGGTCGATTGAAATACTGGTGGTCAGTGAGAGGGAGGGGTAAGGAGTACAGGATGTATGAGTTTATTCTTTTCTCTTTTTCTGGAGAATGAATCTAAAAATGTAAAAATAATCATGGTGATGAATACATAGCTATGTGATGATGTTGTGAGCCATTGATTGTATACTATGGATGGACTATATGTGCATGAAGATTTCTTGATAAAAAATTTTTAAAAAGCAGTCTATTTCTGGTGTATTGCATTCTGGCAACATTAGCAAACTAAAACACTTTGAAAGCAGCAAGAGAGAGAAATGACTTGTAATATACAAGAGATCATCAAAAAGATTAACATCTGATCATTGTCAGAAACCATGGAGGCTAGATGGCAGTGGGGATGACATATTTAAAGTATTGAAGGAAAAAAAAAGTTTAACCAAATAGCTCTTGAAACTATCCTTCAAATGTGAAGGAAACATTTAGACAAAAACTGAAGATAAACAAAAACGGAAGAGAGTTTATTACTAGTAGATCTGCCCCATAAGAAATGCTAAAGGAAGTCCCCTAGGCTGAAATGAAAGGACAACAAATAGTAATTCAAAGCCATACAAAGATAAAGAATACAAGTAAACGTAGCTGGATGGCTAAATATAAAAGTCACTATCGTATTTTTGGTTTGTAACTCCTCTTTTTTTTTGTATGTTTTAAAGGACAAATACATGAAACAGTAATTATAAATCTATGATAATGGACACAATGTATAAAGATGTAATCTCAGACAATAACAATATAAAGAGTGTAGGATGAATATATATAGGAACAGAGTTTTTGTATACTATTGAAGTAAGTTGGTATTAAGTCACACTAGATTGTTAGAAGTTTAAGATAGTGAGTGTAATCCTCAAGATAACAGCTGAGAAAAATAACTTCAAAATACATGGAAAAGGAAATGAAGGAAATTGAAACAGTGCACTACAAAATAGTCAGCTAGGCACAAAAGAAAGTAGTAATGGACAGATTGAGGAATAAAATATGATGTACAAAAAGCAAGGAGTAAAATGACAGAAGTAAGTCCTTCCTTAACACCTTTAAGGAACTAGAAAAAGAAGAGCGATCTAAATCTAAAGCCAGCAGAAGGAAGGAAATAAAAGTGAGACCAGAGATGACTGAAATAGATAACATAAAAAACAGTAGAGAAAATCAACAAAACCAAAAGCTTATTCTCCGAAAAGATCAACAAAGTAGACAGACCTGTAGCTAGATTGACTAAGAAAAAAAGAAGACTGAAATTGTCAAAATAAGAATAAAAGTAGGGATATTAATACCTCTTTACAAAAATAAAAGGGATTATAAGAACATTATTAACAACTTTATGTTGACAAATTGAATAACGTAGCTGAATTGGACAGATCCTAGAAACATACAAATTACCAAAACTGGCTCAAGAAGAACTTGAATCTCTAAACAGACCAATAGCAAGTAAAGAGATTAAATCAGTAATCATAAACCTCCCAACAAACTAAAGCTCAGAAGCAGATTGCTTCACTGGTAATTTTCTACCAAACATTTAAGGAAGAAGCTATACCAATCCTTCTCAAATTCTTTGAAAAACAAAGAAGAGATGGTAACTCCCTACTGCTTGTCTGAAGCTGGTATTAACCTGATACTGAAGACACCACAAGAAAACTACAAACCAGTATCCCTTATTAATATAGGTCTAAAAATTGTCAAAACAATTTACCAGTAAATCAAAACCAGCACATAGTAAAAGGATTATACATCATGACCAGTGGGATTTATCCCAGTAGTGCAGAGGCAGTTCCACGTAAGAGAACCAATCAGTGTAATATAACACATTAAGAAAATGAAAGAGAAAAAACACATAATCATCCCCATTGATGCAGAAAAATTTGACAAAATCCAACAACTCTTCCATGATAAAACCTCTCAACAAACTAGGAATGTAATGGAACTTCCTCAACATGATAAATGACATCTATGAAAAAAACCATAGTTAATCTCATACTCATTGGGGCAAACCTGAAAGCTTTGTCCTAAACCAGAAAGATTAGGACAAGACAAGAATGTCTGCTTTTGCCACTTCTGTTAAACATTAAGCTGGAAGTGCTAGCCCCAGAAGTTAGGTAAGACAAAGGAAAAAAGATATCAAATTGGAAAGGAAGAAGTGTAACGATCTCTACTCTCAAGTGACCTGATTTTTAAAAAAAAATTTTTATTGATAAATCTTAACGTACAAACATTCCATACTGGTGTATAATCAGTGGCTCACAGTATCATCATATAGTTGTGCATTTATCACCATGACCATTTTTAGAATGTTTGCGTCACTGTAGAAAAAAACAATGAAAAGGAAAAACTCATACATACCATACCCTTTACCCCTCCCTCTCATTGACAAATATTTCCATCTACCCATTTATTTTAACCTTTGTTCCCCCTATTATTTATTTTTATCCATATTTTTTACTCATCTGTCCATACCATAGATAAAAGGAGCATCAGACAGAAGGTTTTCACAATCACACAGTCACACTGTAAAAGCTATATCATTATACAGTTGTCTTCAAGAAGCAAGGCTACTGGAACACAGCTCAGTAGTTTCAGGTACTTCCCTTTAGCTACTCCAATACACCATAAACTAAAAAGGGATATCTATATAATGTGTAAGAATAACCTCCAAGATAACCTCTCTACTCTGTTTAAAATATCTCAGCCACTGAAACTTTATTTGGTCTAATTTCTTCTCGCTTTTGGTCAAGAAGCCTTTCTCAATCTCTTGATGCTGGGTCCTGGCTTATCTGGAGATTTGTCCCACGTTACCAGGGAGATTTACAGTCCTGAGAGTCACGTCCTACATAGCAGGGGGAGGGCAGTGAGTTCACCTGCTGAGGTGGCTTGGAGAGAGAGGCCGCATCTGAGCAACAAAAGAGGGTCTCCAGGGGTGACTCTTAGCCCTAATTTTAAGTAGGCTTTGCTTCTCCTTTGCAGGAATAAGTTTCATAGAGGCGAACCTAAAATCAAGGGCTTGACCTATTGATTTGGTTGTCTCCACTGCTTGCGAGAATATCAGAAATTCTCCAAATGGGGAAATTGAATTTTTCTTCCTTTCTCCCAAGTGCTCCAAGGGGACCTTGCAAATACTTATTTATTCATTACCCAAATTGCTCTGGGATGTTTCAGGGCATCATACTAATCTGGACAAACCAATGAAGTCTCACACCCTATTCAAGATTCCATGTATTTATGATGTTCAACTAAGCTGAACTTACAAGTTAAATTAGGAAATGCACTACTCAAAAAATAAATTTTGCACCAAATAAACCTCTCCCTTTGGTCTCACACAGAAGTTGAAGTTTTAAAATGTGGATGATATCATCCTTTACCCTCTATTCTGATTTACTTTAGTCCTATCCAGATCAGCTTCTCAAGTGACCTGATTTTACACGTAGAAAATTCTAACGAGTCTACCAAAAAACTGTTAGAGCTAATAAATGAGTTCAGCAAAGCTGTAGGATAGTAGATGAACACACCAAAATCAGTTCCATTTCTACATGCCAGCAGTGATCAATCTAAAAACGAAATTAAGAAAATAAATCTACTTATAATAGCATTTAAAAGAATAAAATACTTAGGAATAAATTTAACCAAGGAAATGTAAAACTTGTGCACTGAAAACTACAAGTTATTGCTAAAAGAAATTAAAGAAGACCTACATAAATGGAAAGACACCCTGCTGGTCATGAATTAGAAGACTTAACGTTATTAAAATAACACTATCCCCCCAAAAGATCTACAGTTTCAGTGCGGTTTCTCTATGAATTCCAGCAGCCATTTTATTTTTATTTTTTGCAGAAATGGGAAACTTAGTAATCAAAATCAAATGACGTTACAAGGGATCTTGACTAGCCAAAACAATCTTGGAAAAGGACAAACTTGTACTCATGCATCCCAGTATCATAATTTACTATAAAGGTACAGTAATGAAAACTGTGCTATGGCATAAAGATAGATGTATAAATCAATGGAATAGAATTAAGAGTCCAGAAATAAACTCATACATCTGTGATCAATTGATCTTTTACAAGGATGCCAAGATAGCTTATTGAGAAAGAATAGTTTCTTCAACAAATGGTGCTAGGACAATTTGATATCCACATGTAAAAGAACAAAGTTGGATCTTTCCTCATACCATATATAGAAAAACAGTTCAAAATAGATCAAATACTTAAATTTAAGAACTAAAACTATAAAATTCTTAGAAGAAAATATAGAAGCAAATCTTCATGATCTCTAGTTGGGGCATATGGACCCCAGAAAAACATGTTTTAAACTAAATCCATTCCTGAGGGTGTGAACCCATTGTAAGTAGGACCTTTTGATGAAGTTACTTCAGTTAAGGTGTAGCCCAGTTCAATCAGGATGGGTCTTTATGAGCAGAATTAAATTCAGACAGAGAGAGAAAATCACAGGAAGCAAGAGCTGAAGATCAACAAACCTGGAACAGAAAGGAACAGCCAGGAGAGGCCACTGTGTGCATTGCCATGTGAACAGAGGAGCCCGTGACCAAGAATCACTGGCAGCTAGCCCCAGAAGGCCGGTCGTTGGCAAGAAGGCATCGCCTTAATGATTCCTTGACTTGGATTGTCTCTTAGCCTCGAAAATGTGAGCTAACACATCTTCATTTTTTAAGCCAACCCATTGCATGGTATTTGCTTAAGGAAACGAATACCTTGGGTTTGGTTTTTAAGATGTGACATGGAAATCACGAGCAACTAAAATAAATAAATTGGACTTCAAGAAGATAGTAACTTTTGTACATCTAAGGAGAGTTTCACCAGAGTGAAAAGACAACCCAAAGAATGGGGGAAAATTTTTACAAATCATATATCTGATAAGGGTCTGGTATATATAATATATAAAGAACGTTTACAACTCAACAAAAAGACAACTCAGTTTTTAAGATGGGTAAAGTACTTAAATAGATATTTCTCTAGAGAAGATATACAAATGCTCAGCAAGCACATAAGATACTCAGTATCAGTCATTTGGGAAAAACAAATGTTAAACCACAATAAAATACCACTTCATATTCACTAGGATGGCTGTAATCAGAAGAAAGGAAAATACATGTTGGCGAGAATGTGAAGAAATTAGAACCTTCAAGGATTATTGGTAGAAATGTAAAATGATGCAGCCATTGTGGATCAATTTGGCATTATTGGTAGAAATGTAAAATGATGCAGCCATTGTGGATCAATTTGGCATTACTTAAATGAGTTAAACATAGAATTACCATATAGCCCAACTATTCCTAAAATAATTGAAAATGGTTGTTCAGATACAAAGTGTTACAGTAGTGTTCATAGCAGCTCTATTCACATGGCTAAAAGTGGAAACAGCAAATTCCATCAGCAGATGAGTGGATAAACAAAATGTGGTGTATCCAGGTAATGAAATAGTATTCAGCCATAAAAAGAATGAAGTACTGGTACATGCTTCCAGTATGTGAAGATGGAATGCTGAGTGAAAGAAGCTACACAGAAAAGGGCACATATCAGTAGTTACCAAGAGCTGGGGGAGGAGGGTATAGAAAGTGAATGCTTAATGGGCGCAAGATTTCCATATAGAATGATGAAAAAGTTTTGAAATTAGGAACACAATGATGATAGTTGTACATCATGAATGTGAGTAATGCTACTGAATTGTATGCTTTTAAATGGTTAAAATAACCATTTACATTAGTGCGTTTTGTTTGTAAAAACAAACAACAGACACAACACAGTGGCAGGCATATATAGATTAAAAGACCAAAGCGATGTGTAGATAGATCTCTTTGGATCCTGATTTTTTGTTTGCATGGGCAGGTACCGGGAAACAAACCTAGGTCTCTGGCATGGCAGGTGAGAACTTTGCTGAGCCACTGTGGCCCACCCTGGATCTTGATTTTGGATCAACAACCCAAGTATTTTAGAATATTGAGACAGTAGAGGAAACTTTGACTATCTGATAAAACATTATTTCTTTTTTTAAGGTATGTGATAGTATTATGGTTATGTAAAAAATAAGTGTTATCTTTTAAAGATAGGTACTGAATGTGCTGACTTGAAACTGTTATGTACCACAGAAAAGTCATGTTCTCTTAATGTTCTTTAGTGTGGAACATCTTGATTAGATTCTTTCCATGGAGATGTGTTACATCCAGTTGTGGGTTTGACCTTTTGATTAGATGGAGAAGTGACTCCACCCATTTAAGGTGTGCCTTAATTAGTTTACAGGAGTCCTTTAAAAGGGGAAACATTTTGGAGAAAGCTCAGAAGCACAGACATAGACTTTGAAAATGTGGAAGTCCCGGGAGATGCCAGGAACTGAGAGAGCTAAATAGAAGCTAGACAAGGAACCAGAGCACAGCATATGTCACCATATGCCTTTCCATGAGATGCTAAGCAAGCCAGAACCTGGAGAGAACAAAGGGAAGCTAAGAGGTGAAATCCAGAGTTTGCCCCACAGAAGCTAAGTGAAGGGCCACAGACACTTAAGAGAAGGCCACTGGAATCAGAAGCTAGAGGCAGTGGAACCAGGATCATGGACCAGCAGATGCCAGCCACATGCCTTCCCATGTGACAGACATTGGCCTTTCTTCAGAGTCAAGGTAGCTTTCTCTGGATGCCTAAGTTTGGACATTTTTAGGGCTTTAGAACTGTCAACTTGTAAGTTAATAAATTCTCTTTATAAAAGCCATTCCATTTCTGGTATATTGTGTTCTGGTAGCATTAGCAAGCTAAAACACTGAAATATGTACTGAGGAAATGAAATGATGTTGGGGCTAACATTAAAATAATCCTGTGGAGGCTACAGGGGTGCACAGATAAAATGAAGTAACATTAGCTATGAATTGAAGCTGAGTGGTGGGTATTTGGGGTTTCATTGTAATATCTGCTCTATTTTAATATGTGTGAAAATTTTTACAGTACCAAAAATTAAAACCAGCAACAGAAGACTGGAAATTCAGCTAATTAAGTCATCGCTTCAAGAACTTAATAAAAGAAAAATAGAATCCTAAAAAATACAGAAGGTGTGAAATAATAAAGATGAGAGCAGAAATTAATGAAGTAGAAAAATAAAAAGTAGAGAAGATCCGTAAAATCAAAATCTTGTGCTTGGAAGACATACAGAATAGACTTCTGGCAGCACTGATTAGACAAAAAAGAAAGTGCAAATAAACAACATGAGAATAACAACAACAAAAAAGGCCATAATAACAACTATATAGCAAACCTGAAGAAACAAAGTGCTGTTAACAACTTTTGTATTAACAAATTTGCCAAACTCAGGAAGAAAGTAACCTCAGTAGATCTTTTACATTAAAGAAAATGAATTATTTTTAAATCTTCATTAATGATTATGATTCCAAGACAATGCTACAGTTAAGTTCTACCAAACATTCAGGAAACAATTGCCTTATGCGTAAATTTTTAATTTGTATAATATGTCTTGCAGCATCCTTGATAATCCAGTCATATAATTCCTGATACTAGGAGAGAAGACAATAGACTAATTTCACTTTAATATATATTTAAAATCCTTAATAAATTATTGGCAAATCAAATTAATAGCAGGGCAATTGCCTTGATGTTGAGTGTTCCCTATTTTTTTTTCACAGATCTGAAGTGCCTTATGAATTACCATGTAGATGTGTATCTACTTCTGGTTTTTATATTGTGTGGTTAGTCTGTCATTTTGAATTAAAAGTCTAACTGTTGAACCTTGCATTTGGGATTTTTGCATTGGCATTTCAGTATATACTCTATGTATTTATATCTTGTATGGTTATTGCATATCATTTGAAGGCGATTTCAGGGTCAAAATTTAATATACACCACATTTGAGACACTTCCTTATTCTGAAGAATATTTCATAGTTTAAACAAATTTAAGTTGATGTGGAAATTTAAAGATATTTTTCAGAAAATAGATATGAAACACATTGTCTAAACATTTTCCATGCAAATGTTTTTCTCCTATGCCCTCACATTCCTATTCATGAACATATATGAATTTATTGTGCCTTGTTTTCTTCCCAGAGAAATTTCAGGTGGCTTTAAAGGTGTCATAGAAACAAGCATTACCAGGTATTTGGGATGGGTAATGGGTTAACCATTGTATTTAAACACCAAACTTAATTACTTATTTTCTGAAAAAAAAAAAAAGGGGAGAACAGAAAGGAACACATTATGTCATAACTGTCAAAGGGACCATGTAAATTATGCCTGAGATATGTATTTGTTTTCTTTCTTTTTATAAATAGGACATTAGATTATATGATAATTACCTTCAACTTTGGTTCTGTGAAAGTTAGAAGATGTTTTTCAGAAGGTTATGTCCTGTATCAACCAACTATGAAAGCTGGGTTTTTAACATTCAGATTAAATTTAAGGAATGTTAGCTTTTGTAGGAAGCTAGGATATATCGTTTATTTTTGCTTTCAAAAAATGCCGAGGCTGGTAAATGTGGAGGGACTGCTGGAGTTGGAAAATCAGTTATTTGGAACCATCATAGTGAAGATTGGATCAAATAAGAAGCATCAGTTGATGCTAAATCTAGGTGAAAATTTTGATGAGTAACAGGATATTTACATGCTCTTAAAATATTGCCTTGCAGACTAGTTATTAGTTGCAGTGGAAAAAATAAACAGTGGGTATACAGTAGAGAAATTGGACTATATCTTGGCTAAGTGATGAGTGAAGGACAAGTGGAAATTATGTTCCTCCACCTGTGGTACCCTGAATATACAACCTCTAATCTATGAGGAAACTTCAGACAGACCTTAATTGAGTAACATTATATTAAAAGTGGGCTGGGGTGCAGGTAGGCATTGTGATTCTTCAGAAATGCTAATGTCATAAAATACAATGAGAGACTGAGGAAATGTTCCAGAATATAAGAGGCTAAAGAGAAATGATAGCAAAAAGCAACACTTGAGAGTATTTCTTAATTTAACTCGTATGATCAGTTTAGTTGAATACCATATGTACATGGAATCTTGAATAGGGTGTGAGATTTTGTGGGTTTGTCCAGGTTAGTGTGATGCCCTGATACATGTCAGAGTAATTTGGGCAGTGAATTAAAAAAGTATTTGCAAAGTCCCCGTGGGGGGCTGGGGAGGAAGAAAGAAATATTCAACTTCCCCATATGGAGAATTTTTGATATTCTCATAAGCAGTAAGGACAATTAAATCAATAGGCTGAGCCCTCAATCTTGGTGTTTGCCCCTATGAAATATATTCCTGCAAAGGAGAAGCTAAGCCAACTTAAAATTAGGCCTAAGAGTCACCCCTGGAGACCCTCTTTTGTCGCTCAGATGTGACCTCTCTCTCTAAGCCACCTCAGCAGGTGAACTCACTGCCCACCCTCTGATGTCGGACATGATTCCCAGAGGTATAAATCTCTCTGGCAATGTGGGACAGATCCCCAGACGAGTTGGGACCCAGCATCAAGGGATTGAGAAAACCTTCTTGGCTAAAAAGGAGAAGAAAGAAATGAGACCAAATAAAGTTTCAGTGGCTGAGAGATTTCAGACAGAGTTGAGAGGTTATCCTTGAGGTTATTCTTACACATTATATAGATATCCCTTTTTAGCTTATAGTGTATTGGAGTGGCTGGAGGGAAGTACCCGAAACTGTTGAGCTGTGTTCCAGTAGCCTGATTCTTGAAGACGATTGTATAAAGATAATAGTTTTTACAATGTGACTGTGTTATTGTGAAAGCTTTGTGTCTGATGCTCCTTTTATCTAGGGTGTGGACAGATGAGTAAAAAAATGTGGTTTAAAAAATAAGTAAAAGTGGGGACAAAGGGTTAAATAAATTGGGTAGATGGAAATACTGGTGGTCAGTGAGTAGGAGGGAGGGGTGAGGGGTAACGTATGTATGAGTTTTTTCTTTTTGTTTCTTTTTCTGGAGTGATGCAAATGTCCTAAAAAATGATCATGGTGATGAATACACAACTATGTGATGATATTGTGAGCCATTAATTATATACCATGTATGGAATGTATGTGTGTGAAGATTTCTCAATAAAAATATTTAAAAACAACAACAGCCAAAAAAAAAAACCCCACAATAATACCTGACTGGATCCTGTTTTAGAGAGGTTAATATGCTTTGAAGGCCATTTTTCAGTCAGCTGACAAAATTGACTAAAGTATTATATCAATTTTAAATTTGCAATATTGATAACTATTGTGGTTATGTAATAGAATTTTAAGAACCATGCTCTGAAATATTTTTTTTTAATTTTTTTATTAATCAAACAAAAGAAAAGAAATTAACACAACATTTAGAAATCATTCCATTCTACAAATGCACTCAGTAATTCTTAGTATCATCACATAGATGTATGATCATCATTTCTTAGTACATTTGCATCGATTTAGGAAAAGAACTAGCAAAACAGCAGAAAAAGATATAGAATGTTAATATAGAGAAGAGAATTAAAATAATAATACTAATAAAATATATATATATAAAAAGGAAAAAGAAAAAAAACAAAAACAAAAGATATAAACACACAAACAAACAAACAAAAAAACATATTTTAGGTGCAGCTTCATTCAGTGTTCCAACCTAGTTACATTACACTTAGGTATTATTGTGCTGTCCATTTTTGAGTTTTTGTATCTAGTCCTGTTGCACAGTCTGTATCCCTTCAGCTTCAATTACCCATTGTCTTACCCTGCTTCTAACTCCTGCTGAACTCTGTTACCAATGATATATTCCAAGTTTATTCTCGAATGTCGGTTCACATCAGTGGGACCATACAGTATTTGTCCTTTAGTTTTGGGCTAGACTCACTCAGCATAATGTTCTCTAGGTCCATCCATGTTATTACATGCTTCATAAGTTTAGTCTGTCTTAAAGCTGCATAATATTCCATCGTAGGTATACGCCACAGTTTGTTTAGCCACTCGTCTGTTGATGAACATTTTGGCTGTTTCCATCTCTTTGCAATTGTAGATAATGCTGCTATAAACACTGGTGTGCAAATGTCCGTCTGTGTCTTTGCCCTTAAGTCCTTTGAGTAGATACCTAGCAGTGGTATTGCTGGGTCATAATCCATTCTGCCATTCTATGTCTTTTGATTGGGAAATTCAGTCCATTAACTTTTAGTATTATTACTGTTTGGATAATATTTTCCTCTACCATTTTGGCTTTTGTATTATATATATCATATCTGATTTTCCTTCTTTCTACACTTTACTCCCTACCTCTCTCTTCTGTCTTTTCGTATCTGACTCTAGTGCTCCCTTTAGTATTTCTTGCAGAGCTGGTCTCTTGGTCACAAATTCTCTCGGTGACTTTTTGTCTATAAATGTTTTAATTTCTCCTTCATTTTTGAAGGACAATTTTGCTGGATATAGAAGTCTTGGTTGGCAGTTTTTCTCTTTTAGTAATTTAAATATATCATCCCACTGTCTTCTAGCTTCCATGGTTTCTGCTGAGAAATCTACACATAGTCTTATTGGGTTTCCCTTGTATGTGACAGATTGTTTTTCTCTTGCTGCTTTCAAGATCCTCTCTTTCTCTTTGACCTCTGACATTCTAACTAGTAAGTGTCTTGGAGAACGCCTATTTGGGTCTATTCTCTTTGGGGTGCGCTGCACTTCTTGGATCTGCAAATTTAGGTCTTTCATAAGAGTTGGGAAATTTTCAGTGATAATTTCTTCCATTAGTTTTTCTCCTCCTTTTCCCTTCTCTTCTCCTTCTGGGACACCCACAACACGTATATTTGTGCGCTTCATATTGTCATTCAGTTCCCCGATCCCCTGCTCAAGTTTTTCCATTCTTTTCCCTATAGTTTCTGTTTCTTTTTGGAATTCAGATGTTCCATCCTCCAGTTCACTAATTGTAGCTTCTGTCTCTTTAGATCTACCATTGTAGGTATCCATTGTTTTTTCCATTTTTTCTTCTTTGTCCTTCACTCCCATAAGTTCTGTGATTTGTTTTTTCAGATTTTCTATTTCTTCTTTTTGTTCAGCCCATGTCTTCTTCATGTCCTCCCTCAATTTATTGATTTGGTTTTTGAAGAGTTTTTCCATTTCTGTTTGTATATTCAGCATTAGTTGTCTCAGCTCCTGTATCTCATTTGAACTATTGGTTTGTTCCTTTGACTGGGCCATATCTTCAATTTTCCGAGCGTCATCCATTATTTTCTGCTGGTGTCTGGGCATTTGATCAGATTTCCCTGGGTGTGGGACCCAGCTGGTTGAAAGGTTTTTCTGTGAAATCTCTGGGCTCTGTTTTTCTTTTCCTGCCCAGTAGGTGGCGCTCGTGGCGCTCGTCTGTCTGCACGGCAGTCGGCCCGGGAAACCGCGCGTGGAGGCGGGGGTCGCTGGCCGCCGCGGGTTGGGAGAGTGCCGGTCCTAATTGCCCAGCTGGCCCGAAACGCCAAGCGTGACGGGAGGGCCCCGCTATCCAACGTTCCCAGTCAGACCGGGGAGCCACGTGCGTGGAGGGGACCCCAGTCGCCAGCCGCCCCGGCTGGGAAAACACGCGCCCCTCGGGTATCTCACCGCAGCAGATTTTCCCTGCCCGTTCAGCTGTTCCAGAATGGGGTACGCTGTCTTTTTGGTCTCTGTCGTGACTCCGGGAGCTGTTTCGTATTGTTTCTGTTTCTTTAGTTGCTTTTCTGGAGGAGGAACTAAGACCCGCGCGTCTTACTAAGCCGCCATCTTCTCCGGAAGTCCATGCTCTGAAATATTTAGACGTCAAGGACCATGATGAATGTAATTACCCTCAAAATGTTCAGGAAAATTGAAACTGTGTATAGAGATAGAGCAAATGTTAAAGCAGATTGGTAAGATGTTAACAGTAGGTGAATATAGGTGCAGGTATATTCATTGTGCTCTTTTTATTTTTGAAACTTTTCTCTAAGTTTGAAGTTATTTCCAAATAAAAATTTAAGACAAATATGTGGTTTGGTTATGTATTAAGAAATAATGATCAGGGTCATATTCTGATCATATAGGATCATAATCAATTCATGGTTGAATTATCCAGTGAGTAACTTAAGTGCCAATTCTCTAATTGTTGATTGAAGAGGGATCAATTTATGTTGGATACCAAATATGGTACAGTGTTAACATTATTTTTTGAAAATGTAAAAGCTTGATATGTTTGGTGCTAATTCACTTTCTCATGAAGTTGGGTCAGAGGTGTACTTAAAGGAAGTTACATATCTCACAGGGAGTTTGAAGCTGTAGAAGCAGTGGGACAGGTGCTCAGATGTCTTTCAGAAGTACAGTAAAGAAAATGATTTCACCTAAAATATTTTAAAGACATGTTAGAAGTGGACTACCCTCAGTTATAAAGGAATCTGAATTTTTATCCTTTAGAAAATAGAAGTTTGAGCAGAATTGCATACTGTTAGCCCTTCTAGAATTTTTTAGCTGTAAAATGTACTCCAAATAACTGATTCTTCTCTTCAGTTAAGAAGCAAAATGGACTAATGAAAGCACTTAGAATGTTGTAAAAAGTTAAAACTGTGTTGATGCATGAGAGAAGATATCAAGTACTGTTAGTAAATATATGTGTTGGAAGGTATGTCCTTCCCCACCCCTACCCAGTTTTTAAACTTCCTTTAAAGACATTTTATGCATTTCCTTCAGCAGTTAGCTTTTTCTTTTGGTTCAATTCCAACCTCCCTTCACTACTCTCCCAAGTTGGTATAATTTATCCATCTGGCTACGTGAAATCTCAGGTTAATTCATTCTGGGGTGGAACGTTACTGATCCAAGATAAGTTTTAAAAAATTGTGTGTGACAGGCACCTCTACTCATGATATTGAAGGCCTTTCATGTCTACTGTTGCAAGAAAAAAAAAATCATGAAAATACAGCAAGACCTTAAGGTGTATTGGCAATATCTTTTTTTTTTTTTTTTGGTAGTATCTTGAAGATACACAATCTGGGGATGCTTCTCCTTTTTTGTATGTGTATTGTTGTGAATAAGTGGTCATAAGTATGGTGCTTTGATAAGTAGAATTACTTCTTCTGGCCTGAGTTGATTGTTAAATTTTTAGGAATCTTGCAAACTGGTTTTTAAACACAGCCATTATTAGAAATTAAGTTATATAGACTTACTATTAAATTATGTTAAAAGCTACTAAATTATCTTAAAAACACTGTTGATTCTGTTTGTATGAAATATCTGGATTAAGCAGATTTATAGAGACAGAAAGTAGATTAAAAGTTACCATGGACTGAAGAGAGGGCAAATGGGGAGATACTGCTTAATGGATAAAGAGTTTCTGTCTTGGGTAATGAAAAGATGATAGCACAATATTGTAAAAGTAATTAAAAACAGAATTATAAACGTAAAAATGGTTTAAAATGGCAAATTTTATGTTCTATATATGTTATCACAAAAGTATATGAAAAACAAGACATATACCCAAAACTTATCATTTCCTAATTATTTTATTGCATTGTAGGTCTGTGTTCTTCAGCTTGTGTATGATTTTGTGTTTTGGTCAACATATTATAATGGTATGCTACTGTGCATCTCTTCCCAATACTCTTCCAAATATTTCCTCCAATTGTGTAGGTTGTTGTTTTACTTTCACTTCTGAGGCACAAAAGTTTAAATTTTTGATTAGGTTCCATTTATCTATTTTTTCTTTCCTTGCATGTGCTTTGGATGTAAAGTCTGAGAAACCATTGCCTAATATAAGATCCTGAAGACACTTCCCTACATTTTCTTCTAGGAGTTTGATAGTTCTAGCTCCTATGTTAAGGTCTTAGATCTAGTTTGAGTTGATTTTTGATTATGGTGTGAAGTGTAGAGGTCCCTCCTTTTTTTTTTTTTTTTTTGGCAAATGGAGATCCAGATTTTCCAGCACTATTTGTTGAAGAGACTTTTCTTTCCGAATTGAATGGTCTTTGCCCCCTTGCCAAAAATCAGTTGCTCATAAATGTGAGGGTTGATTTCTGAACTTTCAGTTTGGTTCCATTGGTCTATATATCTGTTCTTGTGCCAGTACCATGATGTTTTGATTACTGTGGCTTTGTAATAAGCTTTAAGATTGAGAAGTGTGTGTCTTCCAACATCATTCTTTTCCTAGATGCTGTGCTCTTCTGGGCTTCTTACCCTTCTACTTAAATTTAATGGTTGGCTTTTCCACTTCTGCAAAGAAGGATGTTGAAATTTTAATTGGGAGTGTACTGAATCTTAAATCGCTCTTGGTAGGATTGACATCTTAATGAGATTTAGTCGTCCAATCCCTGAATAGAATATCCTTATATTTCCTTACGTTTTCTTTGATTTTTATTAGCAATTTTTGTCATTTCCCTTGTTCGTATCTTTACATCCTCAGTAAGATTTATTCCTAGATATTTGATTCTTTTTGTTGCTATTGTGAATGGAATTTTTTCTTGATTTCTTCCAATTGTTCATTGCTTGTACATAAAAACACTGCAAATTTTTGGGTGTTGATCTTGTACCCCACCATTTTACTAAGTTTAGTAGCTCTGGGAGTTTTGTTTTGGATTTTTTCAGAATTTTCTATATGTAAAATCTACATTCCTTTCCAATATGGTTGCCTTTTATTGTTTTTTGTTGTTGTTACCTAATTGCTCTGGCAAAAACTTCCAGAATAGTATTGAATAAGTGGCGACAGTGGACATCCTTATCTCAGAGGGAAAGCTTTCCGTCTTTTGCCATTAAGTAGGATAATATCTGTGGGCTTTTCATATATGCCATTTATCCTGTTAAGGAAGTTTCTTCTGTTCCTTGTGTTCTAGGTGTTCTTATCAAATGCTTTTTCGGTCTCAGGGTGATCATTTGGCTTCTTCATTCTGTTGATATGGTTTATTAATTGATTTTTTTTTGGCGGGGGGAGTATCTGGTCTGGTAATCGAGCCTGGGTTTCCCGCATGAAAGGCGAGCATTCTAATCACTGAACTACCCGTGCACTCTTATTAATTGATTTTTTAATTGAACCAACCTTGCATACTAAGGATAAATCCCATTTGTTCATTGTGTATAATTCTTTTAATATGCTGTTGGATTCGGTTTGCTATTGTATGTTGAGGATTTTTGAATCTATATTCATAAGAGATTGCTCTGTAGTTTTTTTTTAATCATCATGGTATCTTTATTTGCCTTGGGTATAAGAGTGATGATGGCCTCAAAATGAATTAGGGAATATTCCCTCCTCTCCAGTTTTTTGGGAGAATTTGAGCAGAATTGGAGTTAAATCTTTTTGGAATGTTCAGTAGACTTCCCCTGTGAAGCCGTCTTGTCCGGGGATTTTTCTTTGGAAACATAGGTCATTCTTTTACTGATTCATTCTTTTACTAGTAGTTGGTTTGTTGAGATCTCCTATTTCTTCTTGATTCAGTGTAGAAGATTTGTGTGTTTCTAAAAATTTGTCCCTTTTATCTAGGTTATGTAGTATCCTCTTACAGTCCTTTTTATTTTAGTGGAATCAATAGTAATACCCCCCTTTTTCTTCTAAGTTTTGTTATTTTTATCTTCTCTCTTTTTTCCTTTGTCAGTCTAGCTTAAGATTTGTTGCTTTTATTGATCTTTACAAAATTCAACTTTTGGTTCTGTTAATTCTCTGTATTTTTTTGTTTGTTTTTGTTCTCTGCTTCATTTATCTCTGCTCTAATCTTTGTTATTTCCTTCCTTCTCACTTCTGGGTTTAGTTTGCTCTTCTTCTTCTAGTTCTTTCAAGTCTTGAGGTTAGGTCTTTGATTTGAAATCTTTCTTTTTTTTTAATATAAGCATTTGGAGTTATGAATTTCCTCTCAGCACAGCCTTTGCTGCATCCCATGAGTTTTGGTATGTTTTCATTTGTCTCAAACTGGTCCTAATTTTGCTTGTGATTTCCTCCTTAACCTTTTCATTGTTTGAGTTGTTGTTTAATTTCCACATATTTGTAAATTTTCCATTTCTCTTTCTGCTGTTGACTTGTAGCTTCATTCTCCTATGACTGGAGAACATGCATTGTTTGATTTCATTATTTTTTTAATTTATTGAGACTTTTTTTTTTTTTTTTTTTTTACTGATGATCTATCCTGAAGAATGACCTATGTTTCCAGAGGAAAAAATGCAATCTGCTGCTGTTGTGTGATGTACTTTATATGTGTTTTTTAGGTCTAGTTGGTTTAGTGTATCATTCAAATCCTGAACTTCCTTATTGATCTTCTGACTAGATGTTCTATCCATTATTGAGAGTAGTGTGTTAAAGTTTAAAGTCACTGCTGATAATAGGACTTGCTTCTGTCAGTGTGCTATTTGGCCTCTGTAAGTCTTATAGCTTTTTTGTCCCTTGCTTATGTTAATGCCTACTTTTATATTGCATTTTTCTGTGTTGTACTGTATCGAGTGCCTTCTCACTTCCATCCGGATACAATTTTCATCTGTTTTCCTTGTTGTTTCCATTGGGTTAAAATTTAACATCCTAACTATATAACAATCATATTTGTTTTGATACCAACTTCAATAGCATGCACATATACTTTTCCAATACCCTTCTGTCCCCTCTCCATTTTTCTGTACTTGTTATCACTTGTATCTTTTGTACATTGTATGTCTGAAAACCTAGATTTGTCATTACTTTGTATGCATTTACATTATAGAATCGTAATTTAACTGCTTCTTACTCCTGCTCTTCCCTGGATGCTGAACAGTTTTCTTCTAGCCTTTGGAATTTCAAAAAAGTTGTTTTAGTCAGTCTCTGCCTGTTCAGTAGTTGTTCTGGTGGGAGGACTGAGTCCTGGAGCTCCCAGCTCCTCCATCTTTACTGGAAGTGATCTGCAAGTACAGTTTTTAACTGCCTTTTCTCATTCACGTTCCTCTTAAGATCATTGTATTTATTTGTATGTATTTGTATTGCACACATATGGTGTTTTGGTCTTCCTTGAATATATTCTTCAGTGTAATCTCTAAGCTCCTTGCATATGGAGACAGTTGTATTTTGTGAGTACTTGATGGCTGGCTGTTCTATTAAGAATCTGTTTTTAATTTGGCTTAAGATAGAACTACTTGTTAAAAACGTAGAGAGGCCTTTGGAGGTAGAAGTAAAGATTTTTTTTTTGAATTATGAAGAAAGAAGACATCTGGATAAAATTCATGGGTTACTTTGTGATTTGCTCGTCTGACTGCATTAATTATTAGTTTCTGGTAATTGAATCATTTTCTCTTTCTCTTGCAGATTGAAGTGTTGCCATGCAGCAAGAAGCAGAGAGATGCAGAGTTAGAGCTAGAAGGCCTGACATGGCACTTTATGTACCCAAAGCTAGAAGAGGTGCAGTACTCCTCAAGCCAGGTGATGAAAAAATCTGTTGTCATTCTAACTCCATGATGAAAGAAGGACAAAAGGAAGGCGTTCTCTCCCCAAAGGAGATCTTTAGAGATAAACTTGAGACTCAAAGACTAAATATTAATCCTGATGGAAAGGAGCACAGTCGTAAGGAAAGAAAGAAATCCTCAACAAAATTTAAAAAAGACTCATGCCTTCAGGAAGAAAATAAAGATAGGACTAGGAAGGGAACCACAGAATCCAAAGAACTATTATCCCAAGGACATCAGCAAAGAGTCCCAAATCCTGAAATTATACCTAATGTACCTTTACAAAGTCATTTTGAAACAAAGAAGGTGGAGTGTTTGGAGCTTGAAACCACAGATGTAACAGAACATGAGAAGTTGCTTCTATCACATTCTTTTTCAGAAATTGGTGAGGCTCAAGTTCTGAACAAACCATTCCAAAATATGAATATCTGTGACTTTAATAGCCAGACACTAAGGGTGGAAACATTTGAAAATAAAGATTTGGAAAACAAAACTGAAACCGATTCCAAAGTTGTAGAAGTAGTATCCCAGGTTCCTGGAGGTTTTAGTTCTGTATTGAAACCTGAAAATATGATTACAGCAGTAAAATTAAGCTCTGATTCTGGATTTGTACTACAAGGGATGCAAACATCAAGTGGAATGTTGAAGCTCAGCAGTGGAGGCATCACTAGTATTTCTGTTCCTGGAAGTCCAGATGATGTCACTGATCAAACTTGCATAGACTTTGAAGCTGAGAATGTAGGTGATGTAGCCAACAGTACAGGTTTGATCTTGGATCAGAAAGGTATAGATTCCATTCCTGAGACTATGGATTACATCTCTCATGAAATGCCTACAGCCAGCAAATTAGAGAGTACAGATGCCATTTTTGATCCAACAGTGTGTAGACAGTATGAGAAGAATAACAGCATTGTTAATGAGTCATATGTAAAGTATGAACCTTCTGATATTGCTGTCCTTGCTCATGAAACATATACACATAATGGATCTAAGAGTGTAGACAGTATCACCAAGAAGGCATGTATGATGAACGTTGTAGATGTCATATCCAATCATGTAACTGTGGACAGTCCTTGTGTAGTTGCAGTTAGAAGAACTGATGAGGCCTGTAGCAACACAGGTAGTTTCTCAAAATATATAGGAATGAGTGCAGACACAGACCCTGTTCATGTAGCTATGAGTGAGAATGACACTGAAAATTTCAGCAACCTGACTGCTTGCTCAGATATTTGTGTTAAGAGTATTTCATCTGGTTTCACAGAGTCAACAGAAACATTTATAGAGTACTTGTCAGATTGTGATTCCTCCTTACCTATAAAGAAGACTGCTGGTAGTGATTATAACAATTTTTTGGACTCTGAACTCAGTATATTAAATGGGACAGAAGTACTTTCAGATACCACCTTGGGCAAAGATCTGGACTGTACTGGTGATATCATACAGGTATTGCATGAACTAAGAACATCTGAAGAGTTCAGTTCAAAAGAGGAAGATGACACAGAGAATATAGAATTTGGGATATCACTTTCTGATAAAGATTCAGTATCTATGGAAACATCCATGGAACGAAAAGCAGCTGAAACTTCTGATGTGGAGGGTAGTGCTGCTACTGAAGAGAGCTGGGAATCTATGTTTAATGATGATGGTGATTGCCTGGATCCACGTTTTCTTCAAGAGGTATGTTTGGATGAAATTGTTTAAGGCTTAGCAAATTTTTGGATTTTGGGTAGCTGGGTTTTGGCAGTAATCTTGTTAGACATTTGTACATATCCATGCATTTACATTCAGTTTCAAGGTTCCTGCAGTAAATTTATAGAAGTATAGACTGAGAAAAGAATATTTGATAGACCTTTTATAGAATTGAGCTATGTCTATAATAGCCAAGTCCTAAGAGATATTATATTACTGAATAGATTAAAGATAAATTAGATGGATTTTGACCATCTGTTGAGGAAATACAGAGGGAAACTTGGAAAGGATTTCTTTGTGTTGACTGTGTATATATATATATATGTATATGTGTTTGTGTGTGTGTATAGAATGGGCCCATTTTTGGGAAAGAGAATTGACTATTATTTTTCATATTTATTTTATTTTTCCAGTAGATGTTAGAATATTGCTAAACACTATAGAGAAAATGAGGTAAGAATGGAAGTTTAAATGAAAGGTGGTGTGATTGTTTTTAAGGAGTTTATATGCTGAGTTAAATTGAAGGATAATGATTATTTAGTATATATAGAAAATATAAGAGTATGGCCATTTTGGATTTTATAAATCCAAAATATTAGAGGAGCTTTAATAATTGTTTAATACAGTCTTTTAAAATAAGTTTAGATACTATGTCCAAGATTAAAATTTCTTAGTAAATGAAATACTCTTAAATTTATTACAAGTAAGACCCATTGGTACTTACTAGAAAAAATCATTACCTCTTTCATTCCTTATAGGAGATTCACTTAACTGTTGCCTGGAAGGAAAAAATTATTTCACTGTAAGATCCCTAATTTTAATTAGTGAAGAAATTGAAGCTCAGTGGTTCATCTTTAGGAAAGGCAGGATCAGGATTTCAGTTTAGTTCTGTCTTAATCTACAGTTTTTGTTCTTTTCACCAGACCGTGTTCTCATCTATAAAATAATGAGTTTCATTTATGGATTTCTAGGATCCTTTTTTTTTAAACATGGGCAGGCACCGGGAATCAAATCCGGGTCCTCTGGCAGGGCAGGCAAGCATTCTTGCCTGCTGAGCCACCATGGCCCGCCCTCTAGGATCCTTTTAAATACTAAGTGATGAGTCTTTTGCTTCTGAGAATTAAACCACAGGTGTATAAAAATGATTGCATGCACGTGAAGGACCACATAAGACTTCAGAGAGCAGCCCATTGGACAGAGCTGACCTTCCAATACCAGGCTATTCCACCTCATTCTTAGGAGGTGTTTGCACCAGTGTTTCCTTGTACCATCATTAGCATTTCCTACTGTCATGCCAGGAAACACTGTCACATTCTTTAAAAAGAAATAAAGAGCATAGGGTTTCTGTGAGTGGGCATTCATATATCCATTGAAACCGATTGCAAAATTTTATGTGTATGTGCATTTTTTCGTAATTTTTATCATATTCTGAAGGACAGTCATTCACAAAATATGGTCCCTGCATCAGCAATATGAATACCACGTGGGAACTTGTTAGAAATGCAAATTCTTCGGCCCAGCAGTCTATATAGTTGCAAGTTTTTCAGGTGATTCTGATACACATGAGTACCACTGCTAAAGATAGGGAAACTACAGATGGCTGTCAGCATATGTTAGGAAAGCACTGTTTAGCAAGGTGTGAGATCCAAATGAGGTTAAGAGATACTAACAATAGGGGAAGTTAGATGAATCTAGAGAAGTTACTAAGGATCAAGGCATTGGGAAAAGGCCTTAGTCTAAGAAAATACTCAGTGTTCCCAGGAATTGACAAAAGGTAAAGAGCACAGGAATGTATAGAAGGAGAAGTCCTTTTTCTCTTCTTCCTACAAAAGAAGGGCATGGCACAGAATCTTTTACACATGCAAGTGCTTAGTAAATATTTATTGAATGGATATAGGGCTTTCAAAACATCATTGCTGCTGCAACTGGGATTCTCTGTGGGAGTATGGAACTATGTCTTTGGTATTGGGAGGAGGGAGATTCAAGTACGCAATTTTGTTTTTCAGATCTTAACACTGTTCAGAATAGGTGCAAAAGAATTTAGGCAATCACTTGGTATTTTGAGGAGCATAATAATATAGTAAAGAAGAAGCTGGCGTGAAGTAAAGTTGGAAAGGACAAGAAAACAGAATTACAAGGAGTATGTTGTGTTCTAAGCTTAAGACATCAGAGCCTGGGTGTTGTGTTGAATGTCTTTGGAGGTATTTTGGAGGGAGTAGGGTCTGTGCTGAGAGATATGGACAGATGAGAGCAGGAAGGAGGGAGATGGATTGAGAATGCAGATATGGTAGTCTCCAAACTATGATTGTCTCTTGTGCTTTGTGTTTTTAGAAGATGTTATAATAATAATGTTATTAAAAGATGTCACAAATCCAAAAACATTAATAGCCCTCTAGTGACTGTTGCTCTCAATTTATTATTTATATTGCTCCGAACATATTAATTAAATGCCAAGCCAGAGTGCCTTCCTACCTTGGAAACTTTCCAAACTAAGATTTTTGGCAGTTTTCCTAGTTGGTTTGTTTCTTTGTTTTAGTGACTTGACATATGAAGATAAACTCTGCCTCTAATAGCCAGGAAGGTATGTGGTAGAGCAGGGTGTGGCAGCCATTAGTACATGAAGGAATTTCCTGCTGAACCTTTAAAACTACCTGAGGGGAGTTGAGAGCTTAGGTAGATAATTATTGAGCTCTTAGAACTACAACCCTTTAGGAGTCCCCAAGATTTCACACAAACTCCTACAGTTCTGATATACTTGGAAACATAAGGTAATAATTGATAAAGGAGAGCATGTTGGCTTGACAGCCCTCTGATTTTGGGGCAAAAATACAGGAATTATTGTGTAAAAAATACTTCCATAACCCCTGCTGCTTCCTGAACAGATCAAGAGACCTATTTGTAGGAGGGTTAGTGGAATGCCAGCAATGTAACATTGATGTTGATAGATACTGGTATCTGACCCCTTCATTGGCCATTTCTAGCCTTGATTTGAGTTTTTAAATAGGGGTTAAATACTAAGGTAGATCTGTACTGTATTTTAGGAATTTGAGGCCTTCCATTTGGAAAGTCATTTTGTTATAGAAGAGTACCCGCAATGTATAACCACAGATAAGGGAAGAAAAAGAACACCACTCATTCCCATCTATCTTCCTTCCCTACGTGTGCTACTTCATATTAACATGCTCTGTTTTCCTATAGTCTTTTGCAAAATTCTTTGTATTTTTAAGTGGAAAACACAGATATAGAAGGGAAAAAATAATTATCCAGTCACTTAAACATACATATGAAATTCAGTGAGAACAAAGGCCTTCATATCGTGTTGTGTAGAGGCACAGTTAACAGTTCGTACCCTATTACTTTTCAATTAAATAGAAAATATTGAACACTTGGTTTGAATATAAATAGCAAACAACTAGATATATGCTAGTTATTTTTATCATTTACTATGTTAACAGCATAGTAATGCCAGCTTTCTTCTCTCCTCTAAAGTTGCTTACATTTTAGTTGGAGGAACAAGATGTCAGTATGTGACTAGATAGTTGTATGACTATCGAAGAGTAGTTAATATAAAACAACCATTTTATAGATGTCCTGGGAGACTATATTTGTTTAATGAGTGCTACAGACAGTGGTTTCAAATGAGAATTAGATCACTGAAGGCTGAACTAATTGATAATGTTTCATGTAGATGAGGCCATATAGAAGTTAAAAAAAGATTATAATTCCTACCCCTACTATATTGTTCTGTGTTCCTAAATACCTGTCTTTGCGATTTTTGTAATCACACCTGTCTCTATTTTCATAGTTTCTTTTATTAGTTCCAGCATATTCTTATTGGATTTTTGCTTCATATTTTTATAAAAATGTTTGAATTAACATGTTATGGACTGCCTAAATGGAGATTTATAGGCTTACCTTCCAGCTGGTGTATATTTAAGGCATTCACTAAAGATATCCAATGAATAATCTGATTGAATTATATACTCTGTTTATTGTCCAGTCCATTAGTGGATGGTAAATAATTAGATCTCTGGTTCATCCAGAAAGGAGAAACAGTAAGTAGATTACGAAGATTAACTTTACTCATAGTTTTTTTGCTTTCTTTTTAACCGAGTGACTCCTGAAACTAAGAATCTCCTCCCTTCTGAGCTCTGTTAGATTTGTTGCTTATTGTTTTTTTATTCAAGCCAGTAGCATTTTAATTTTTTGCTGCCTTTTCAACTAAAGAAAGGTAAATGGTTCTGGGCCTATATTGTTGGTACAAGGGAAGCTTTCATTTAAGAATTCTTGTCTGAAACTTAAAATATTTCTAATGCGCTTTGTTCTGTCCCTGGCAGTGCTTTTGTTTTATTAAGCTTCATGAGATGTGATATGTGGGTTTAGGACAGATTGGTATGGGGATAGTGTTATGACTTGTAATGTTCATTCCATTTTTTTTTTATTAATTAAAAAAAATTAACTAACAAAACATTTAGAAATCATGTTCATTCCATTTTGTTATTCCCTGTTTAGTAACAGTAGCAAGGAGTGGAAAGGTTGACAAAGAACCAGAGTTCACTAGTTCTTTCCAGAGGAAAAAAAAGACTATATCTCCAAACTGAAGATTAATTTGAGTTTAAAAAGCTTGGTTAAAGATGCAGACATACCTTTGGAAGAATTAAATCTCATATACACTTTGATTTGAATTAATTTAATTTGTATAAAAAAATACCTGAAAGCATGGTAGATACTTTGCTTCTGGGATTTGGGAAGGAGGGAAAGAGTGACCCAACCATAGATAGCCAGCAATCTAAATGTAGGTAAATTCAAATTTGTTTTTTGTTGTGAAAAATTTAGATAGGGTTGGGGTATCTGGGAGATACAGGTTTGCAGTTAGGTCTCAATTTTGGACGGAGGGAATTAAGTGCTAATCAGCAAACTTAATACAGAAGATCATTTGCATAGATTGCCAAAGACTGAGATTGTTAAAGGAAAGCCAAAGAGATGCCCAGACCTAATGGATAACGGGCTTAAAGTACCAAGACTAAATTTCTGATCCTTCAGATGATGGATCATACTTTTATAAAGCCAACCTGGGTCAAGATTGACTCACTTCTTTAGCCAATGTGCAGTTTGAAGGCTAGAAGTTTCTGTCTGTTTCTTGTTGCTAAGAGGGAAAGATAGACAAGGGCTTATAGTCTTTAAAGTAGAAAACAAGGAAAACTTTTGGAAATAGGGAACAGATTTGGGTGTGATGGAGGATTTTAGGTAGCTAAAGAAAACATAAGGAAAAAGCAAGTCAGGGACTAGAGAAATCAAGCAAAAAATAGAATAGCAATAAATCCCAGTTTGTGTGCTTGGCAATTTTTTTTTAGATCTCATGAATAGCCATTGTCACTGATTACCATAGCTGTACATGAGATAAGCTGTTGGTACTAATTTGGGAAGATTCAAACTTCTGGCATCTCCTTGCTTGACTTGGTTTTTTACTATTCCAGGCTAGTTTAGTCCTTTTCTACTGCAATGGTATCTCTCTATCTAGTTCTTTCAGTCATGCTGGAAAGAAGAAGATACATAGATATGTCTCCCTGTCTTTCTTTCTTCCTCTTCCTGTAAATTTAATATATTGCCATGATTTTACTATTCAGGGAATCTTTACAGCATTTCTCAGAATGTCAAAGTCTACCATATTAATCTTTCTATGCTGTGTGAATAAGATCAGGTCCATGCCAGTTCAGGAGATTCACTTGGTCCCTTCTGATGTCAGTGTGACTGCCTTTGTCTCTGGTAACTGTTTTTTTTTATTTAGTGTCTGTTTTATTTGTGCTACTAGTATAGCCACCCCAACTATTTTTTGGTTACTACTTGCATGGTATATATTTTTTCTATCCATAGTATCTGTTTCTTTTCAACCTACTTGAATTTTTGAATTTAAGATGTCTTGCAGCCAACATGTAGTTGGTTCATACTTTTTGGTTCATTCTACCAATCTCTGCTTTTGACTGAAGAATTTAATCCATTTATATTTTATTTATTTATTTATTAAACATAACAACATACAAACACGAACATTCTTACCATATGATCTTTCCATTCTTGATATATTATCAATAACTCACAATATCATCACATAGTTGTATATTCATCATCATGATCATTTCTTAGAATATTTGCATCAATTCAGAAAAAGAAATAAAAAGGAAACAGAAAAAGATTCATACATACCATACCAAATACCCCCCCTTTCATTGATCACCGGTATTTCAATCTACTGAATTTATTTTAACATTCGTTCCCCGTATTATTTATTTAATTTTAATCCATATGTTTTACTTGTCTGTCAGTAAGGTAGATAAAAGGAGCATCAGACAGAAGGTTTTCATAATCACACAGTCACACTGCGAAAGCTATATCATTATACAATCATCTTCAAGAAATGTGGCTAGTGGAACACAGCTCTACATTTTCAGGCAGTTCCCTCCAGCCTCTCCATTATACCTTAACTAAAAAGGTGATATCTATATAATGTATAAGAATAACTTCCAGGATAACGTCTCGATGCTGTTTGGAATCTCTCAGCCATTGGCACTTAATTTTGCCTCACTTTGCTCTTCCTTCTTTTGGTCGAGAAGGTTTTCTCAATCCTTTGATGCTGAGTTCCAGTTTATGCTAGGATTTCTGTGCCATGTTGCCAGGAAGGCCCACACCCCTGGGAATCATGTCCCACAATAGAGAGGGGGGGAGAAGCAAAAAAGGAAGTTTGCTTCTCATGTTGGCTGAGAGAGAGAGGCCACATCTGAGCAACAAAGAGGTTCTCTTGGAGGTGACTCTTAGGCCTAATTTTAAGTAGGCTTAGCCTAGCCTTCGCAGGGTTAAGCTTCATATGTACAAACCCCAGGATTGGGGGCCCAGCCTGTTGCTTTGGTTGCCTCCACTGCTTGTGAGAATATCAAGAATTCTCCACTTGAGGAAGTTGAATTTTCCCCCTTTCTCACCATTCCCACAAGGGGACTTTTCAAATACATTTTTATTCACTGTTCAAATCACTCTGGGATTTATTAGGGCATCACTCTGGACAATCCTATGAAATCTCATGCCCTAGTCAAGGTTCACTGTAATATGGTGTTCAATTAAGCTGTCCACATAAGTTATATTAGGAAATGCACTTGTCAGAATACAAATTTTGTACCAAATTAACATTTTTTGTTTTAGAATCACACAAAAGTTAAAGTTTTAAAATATTAATTACCATCTGTTCTCAACACCCTGCGGTAATGACATTCCTTTGTTCTTCCTCATGCAAAAACATTTTTAAATTTGTGCATTTAGTCACTGTCATTATACACTAGGCATTCCTATAGTAAACTATCTCAGTTTTTATTGTCTATCTTTCCTTCTGATTTCATTTGTGCCCCCAGGCCTCCTCCCTCTATCATTCTCACATTCAGCTTTATTCAGTGTTGTGAATTTTTATAATCAGTCTTGTTGCACAATCTGTATCCCTTTGGCTCCAGTTACCCAGTATCTACCTTATTTCTATCTCGTGATGATCTCTGTTCCCAACTGAAATTCTCCAAGTTCATTCACTAATGTCAGTTCGTATCAGTGAGACCATACAGTATTTGTCCTTTTGTTTCTGACTAATCTCACTCAGCATGATGTCCTTAAGGTCCATCCATGTTCTTACATACTTCATAACTTTATTCTGTCTTACAGCTGCATAGTATTCCATTGTACGTACATACCACAGCTTGTTTAGCCACTCATGTTGATGGACATTTGGGCTTGTTTTCATTTCTTGGCAATTGTAAATAATGCTGCTATAAACATTGGTGTGCAAATATCTATTTGTGTCCTTGCCCTCATGTCCTCTGAGTAGATACCTAGTAATGGTAATGCCAGGTCATATGGCAGTCCTATACTTAGCTTCCTAAGGAACTGCTGAACTGCCTTCCACTGCCTTCGTTGTACCATTTGACATTCCCAGCAAAAGTGGATGTGTGCCTTTTTCTCCAGGTACTCTCTAGCACTTGTTGTTTTCTGTTTTAATGATAATGGCCATTCTGGTGGGTGTGAGATGATATCTCATTGTGGTTTTGATTTGCATTTCCCTAATAGCATTGAAGTTGAGCATTTTTTCATGTGCCTTTTGATCATTTGTGTTTCCTCTTCGGAGCAGTGTCTGTTCATGTCTTTTTGTCCATTTTGTAATTGGGTTGTCTGTCTTTTTGTTGTTTAATGGAACAATCTTTTTCTATATTCTGGATACCAGATCTTTATCTGATATATCATTTCCAAATATTGTCTCCTATTGTGTAGACTGTCTTTTTACTTTCTTTGATGCACAAAAGTGTTTAATTTTGAGGAGTTCCCATTTATTTCTTTCTTCAGTGCTTGTTTTTTGGGTGTAACATCTAGGAAACTCCCTCCTACATAAGATTTATAAGATATTTCCCTACATTTTCTTCTGAAAGTTTTATGGTCTTAGATCTAATGTTTAGGTCTTTGATCCATTTTGGGTTACTTCTTGTATAGGGAGTGAGATATGGATCCTCTTTCATCTTTTGCATGTGGATATCCAGTTCTGTAGCCACCATTTATTGAAGAGACTGTTCTGTTGCAGGTGAACTGGCTTGAACACTCATCAAAGATGACCACTTGGCTTGACCACTTATCAAAGATCAGTTGTCGATACATGAGAGGGTCTATATCTGAACACTCTGTTCAATTCCATAGGTTAGTATATCAGTTTTTATGCCAGTACCATGCTGTTTTGACTACTGTAGCTTCGTAATACACCTTAAGGTCAGGTAGCATGAGACCTCCGACTTCATTTTTCTTTCTCAGGGTATTTTTAGCTATTGGGGGCACCCTGCCTTTCTAGATAAATTTGGTTATTGGTTTTTTCTATTTTTGAAAAGTATTTTTGGGATTTTAATTGGTATTGCATTGAATCTATAAATCAGTTTAGGTAGAATTGACATCTTAACTATTTTTTGTCTTCCAGTCCATGAACACGGTATGCCCTTCCATTTATTTCGGTCTTCTGTGATTTCTTTTAGCAATTTCTTGTAGTTTTCTTTGTATAGGTCTTTTGTATCTTTAGTTTAATTTGTTCCTAAATATTTGATTCTTTCGGTTGCAATTGTAAATGGATTTTTTCTTGATTTTGCCCTCAGATTGTTCATTAATAGTTGTATAGAAAGACTACAGATTTTTGAGTGTTGCTCTTGTAACCTGCCACTTTGCTGCACTTATTTATTAGGTCTAGTAATTTTGCTGTGGATTTTTTTTTTTGGTTTCAGCATATAGGATCGTATCATCTGTAAACAGAGTTTTACCTCTTCCTTTCTAATTTTGATGCCTTGCATTTCTTTTTCTTGTCTAATTGCTCTGGCTGCAACATCCAACACAGTGTTGAGTAACAATGGTGATAGTGGACATCCTTGTTTTGTTCCTGATCTTAGGGGGATAGTTTTCAGTTTTTCCCCATTGAGGATGATGTTAGCTATGGGTTTTTCATATATTCCCTTTATCATGGTTAAGGAAGTTCCCTTCTATTCCTATCCTTTGAAGTGTTTTCAGCAAGAAAGGATGTTGAACTTTAACAAATGCCATTTCTGCTTCAATCATCATGATCATGTGTTTTTTCTGCTTTGATTTGTTGATATGGTCTGTTTCATTATAATTGATTTTCTTATGTTGAACTATCCTTGCATACCTGGGATGAATCCTACTTGGTCATGGTGTATAATTCTTTTAATGTGCTGCTGGATTCGATTTACAAGTATTTTGTTGAGGATTTTTGCATCTATTTCATTAGATCTGTAATTTTAAGTCTTTCATAAGAGTTTGGAAATTTTCAGTGATAATTTCGTCCATTAGTTTTTCTCCTCCTTTTCCCTTCTCTTCTCCTTCTGGGACACCCACAATACTATATTCGTGTGCTTCATATTATCATTCAATTTCCTGAGTCCCTGCTCATATTTTTCCATTTTTTTCCCTATAGTTTCTGTTTCTTGTCAGATTTCAGATGTTCTGTCCTCCAGTTCATTCCTATCCTCTGCCTCTCGAAATCTACCATTGTAGGTTTCCATTGTTTTTCTCATTTCTTCTACTGTGCCTTTCATTCCCATAAGTTCTGTGATTTGTTTTTTCAGACTTTCCATTTCTTTTTGTTCATTCCTTGCCTTCTTCATATCCTCTCTCAATTCATTGATTTTGTTTTTGATGAGGTTTTCTATGTCTGTTCATATATTCTGAATTAATTGTTTCAGCTCCTGTATCTCATTTGAATTGTTGGTTTGTTCCTTTGACTGGGCCATAGCTTCAATTTTCTTGGTGTGATTTGTTATTTTTTGCTGGCATCTAGACATTTAATTACCTTAATTAGTTTATTCTGGAGATTGTTTTCACTTCTTTTACCTAGGGTTTTCTTGCTGGGTGAATTTGTTGTCTCTCTGTTCTTTAACATTCAGCTTTCAGCTCTATCTGGACCTCTAGCTTAGGTTTGTTTAACAGAAGAGAATTTTTCAGTTCTTGCTTTCTTGTTTCTTGCCCTGCTTGTATGGTGCCTCCCCCCCACCCCCACCCCTTAGGAGGGTCTATATAGGTATTATAGACCCCAGCTGGGTTTTCCCAGACCAAACTGGCCTCCTGTCGGGGGAAGGAGTCACTTGCGTTGGTCTTCCCTGAGGGTGAGACCCAGCAGGTTGAAAGACTTTCCTGTGAAGTCTCTGGACTCTGTTTTTCTTATCCTGCCCAGTATGTGGCACTTGTCTGCCTGCAGGTCCCACCTGCTTAAGATGATGTGGTACCTTTAACTTTGGCAGACTCTCCTTGGTGTGGGCGTGGTGGAGACAGAGGAGAAGTTTTAGGCTGGTTTTAACAACTTCAAATTACCAAGCTCTGGTCTGAATTCCTTGAGGGAGGGATTCCATCTGAGTTGGGCTTCACCCGTCCCCTGGGGAAGGCACAGGCTTCCCTGGGGAAGCCAAGAGCTTGTTTCTGCCTGTGCCTGGGGCAGTTGCAGCCTGAGAAGTCCTCCCGCTGTATCCAAAGGCAGTCAAGCCTTTGTAGAAACACAGCCACAAAAACCTCAGTTTGCTTTCTTTTTATCTTTTTCCGTTAGCCCAGTGAGGACCTCCGCTTTGACCAGGTTCACCTGAGCTGGGGGCCTATTTTTAGTAATCAGAATTTGTTAATTAATGTCACAATTGGTGTTTGGTTGGGCTCAGCCCCTGCTGCTGTTAAAGTCTCTTTCCTTTCCCCTCTGGGAAGCAGCCTGTGGGGGAGGGGCATGCGCCTTGGGGAACTCATGGTTCTGGGGAGGCTCACAGCCAGTCCACCTGTTCCAGACTGGGGTACGCTGTGTGTCCGGTCACTGCTGTGGCTCCAGGAACTGTTCTGTACTGTTTCTGGCTATTTAGTAGTTGTTCTGGAGGACGAACTAAAACGTGGACATTGCTAAGCCGCCATCTTGGCCCCCTACCTATATTCATTAGAGAGACTGGTGGGTAATTTTCTTTTTTTGTAGTATCTTTGTCTGGCTTTGGAATGAGGGGGATGTTGGCTTCAGAGAGTGAGTTAGTGAGCCTTCCCTCCTCTTCAAGTTTTTTGAAGAGTTTGAGCAGGATTGGTACTAATACTTTCTTGAATACTTGGTAGAATTCACATGTGAAGCACACTGGTCCTGGACTTTTCTTTTTGGGGAGCTTCTTAATGACTCATTCAGTTTCTTTACTTGTGATTGGTTTGTTGAGGTTGACTGTTTCTTCTTGAGTCAATGCTGGTTGTTCATGCATTTCTAGGAAGTTGTCCATTTCATCTACATTGTCAGTTTATTAGCATAAAGTTGTTCATAGTATCCTCTCATTACTTCCTTTATTTCTGCAGGCTCTGGTTATGTCTCCTTTTCCATTTCTGATTTTATTTATTTGCATCCTCTCTCTTCTTCTTTTTGTCAACCTCGCCAAGGGTCCATCAATCTTATTGATTTTCTCATAGAACCAACGTCTGGTTTTGTTGATTTTCTCGATTGTTTTCATGTTCTCAATTTCATTTAATTCTGCTCTGATCTTTGTTATTTCTTTCCTTTTTCTTGCTTTGGGGTTAGTTTGCTGTTCTTTCTCTAGCTCTTCCAAGTGGACAGTTAATTCCTCAATTTTTGCTCTTTCTTCTTTTTTGATTATAGGCATTGAGGGCAGTAAATTTCCCTCTTAGCACTGCCTTTGCTGCGTCCCATAGATTTTGATATGTTGTGTTTTCATTTTCATTTGCCTTGAGATATTTACTGATTTCTCTTGTAATTTTTTCCACGACCACTGATTGGTTAAGAGTGTGCTGTTGAGCCTCCACATATTTGTGAATTTTCTGGCCCTCAGCCTATTATTGATTTCCAACTTCCTTCCTCTATGATCTGAGAAAGTGTTTTATATGATTTCAATCTTTTTAATTTATTGAGACTTGCTTTCTGACCCAGCATATGGTCTATCCTTGAGAATGATCCATGAGCACTTGGGTAAAAGGTGTATCTGCTGTTGTGGGGTGTAATGTTCTATAAATGTCAGTTAAGTCTAGCTCATTTATTGTATTATTCAAATTCTCTGTTTCATTATCGATCCTCTGTCTAGATGTTCTGTCCATTGATGAACTCAGGGAATTAAAGTCTCCAGCTGTTATGGTAGATGGTAGATGTTTCTATTTCTCTTTTCAGTGTTTGCTTCAAGTATTTTGGAGCATTCTGGCTTGGTGCATAAATATTTATGATTGTTATGTCTTCTTGTTGAATTGTTCCTTTTATTAATATATAGTGTCCTTCTTTTTCTCTTTTAACTGTTTTACATTTGAAGTCTAATTTGTTGGATATTAGTGTTCTAGTTTGCTAGCTGCCAGAATGCAATATACCAGAAACAGAATGGCTTTTAAAAGGGGAAATTTAATAAGTTGCTAGTTCACAGTTCTAAGGCCGAGAAAATGTCCCAGTTAAAACAAGTCTATAGAAATGGCCAATCTAAGGCATGCATGGGAAGATACCTTAGTTCAAGAAGGCTGTACAGGGTTTCTCTCTCAAGTGGAAAGGCACATGGTAAACACAGTCAGGGTTCCTCTCTCATCTGGAAGGGCATGTGGTGAACACGGCATCATCTGCTAGCTTCTTCTCCTGGCTTTCTGTTTCATGAAGCTCCCTGGGGAACATTTTCCTTCTTCATCTCCAAAGGTCGCTGGCTGGTGGACTCTGTTTCTCGTGGCTATGTCATTCTGTTGTACTCCCTCTGAGTCTCTTTCATTCTCCGAAATGTTTCCTCTTTTATAGGACTCCAGAAACTCCAAATGGGTGGAGACATGTCATCACCTAACCCAGCTTAACAACCACTTTTTATTAAATCACATCTCCAGGGAGATGGATCTAATTACAGTTTCAAACATTCAGCATTGAATAGGGATTAGAAGAAGTGGCTGCCTTTACAAAATGGAATTAGGATTAAAACATGGCTTTTCTAGGGGACTTACATCCTTTCCACCAGCACAATTAGTATAGCTACTCCTGCTCTTTTCTGATTGTTATTTACTTGGAATATCTTTTCCCAACCTTCCACTTTCAATCTATGTTTATCCTTGGGTCTAAGATGCGTTTCCTGTAGATACCATGTAGATGGGTCCTGTTTTTTAATCCATTCTGCTAGTCTATGTCTTTTGATTGGGGAATTTAATTCCATTAGCATTTAGTGTTATTACTGTACAGGCAGTACTTTCTTCTACCATTTTGCCTTTTGGATTTTATATGTCATATCTAATTTTCCTTCTTTTTGCCTTTAGTCTTCATTTCTGCACTCTTCTTCACACCTCTCTCTCCTGTCTTTTCCTGTCTGTTGCTGGTGCTCCTGTTAGTATTTCTTGCAGAGCCGGTCTCTTGGTCACAAATACACACAGTGATTTTTTTGCCTGAAAATGTTTTAATTTCCCCCTCATTTTTGAAGGACAGTTTTGCTGGATATAGAATTTCTGGTTGGCAGTTTTCTGTTTTAGTAACTTAAATACATCATTCCATTGTCTTCTCACCTCCATGATTTCTGGTGAGAAATCTACGTGTAGTCTTATTGGGCTTTCCTTGTATGTGCTGGATTGCATTTCTCTTGCTGCTTTCGAGATTCTCTCTTTCTCTTTGACATCTGACATTCTGATTAGTAAATGTCTTGGAGTACATCTATTTGAATCTATTCTGTTTGGGATATAGCTGCACTTCTTGGATGTGTAATTTTAGGTCTTTCATAAGAGTTGGGAAATTTTCAGTGATAATTTCCTCCATTAGTTTTTTTCCTCCTTTTCCCTTTTCTTCTCTTTCTGGACATCCACAACACATATATTCATGAGCTTCATGTTGTCATTCAATTACCTGAGTCCCTGCTCATATATTTCCATTCTTTTCTCTGTATTTTCTTTTGCTTGTCGGTTTTCAGATGTGCCGTTCTCCAATTCACTACTCCTATCTTCTGCCTCTTAAAATCTGACATTGTAGGTTTCCATTTTTTTTCATCTCTTCTCCTGTGCCTTTCATTCCCATAAGTTCTGTGATTTGTTTTTTCAAACTTTCGATTTCTTCTTTTTGTTTGTTCCTTGCTTTCTTTATATCCTCTCTATATCCTCTCTCAATTCACTGATTTGATTTTTACTGAGATTTTCCATGTCTGTTTGAACATCCTGAATTAATTATTTCAACTCCTGTATCTCATTTGAATTGTTGATTTGTTCCTTTGACTGGGCCATAGCTTCAATTTTCCTAGTATGATTCATTATTTTTTTCTGGCGTCTAAGGCATTTAATTACCTTAATTTATTCTGGAGATTGTTTTCACTTCTTTTACCTAGGATTTTCTTGCTGGATGACTATGTTGTCTGTCTGTTCTTTGACATTCAGTTCAGCTTTTTCTAGACCTCCAGCTTAGGTTTTATTTACCAGATCAGAATTTTTCGGTCCTTGTTTTCTTATTTCTCGCCCTGCCTGTATGGTGCCTTCCCCCCCTTCCCTTAGGGGCATCTACTTAGGTGTTGTAGAACCCAGTCAGATTTTCCCAGACCAAACTGGTCTCCTCTCAGGAAAAGTCAACTGCATTATTTTTCTTTGAGGGTGAGACCCAGCAGATTGAAAGGCTTTCCTATGATGCCTCTGGATTCTGCGTTTTTCGTATCCTGCCCAGTATATGGTGCTTGTCTGCCTGTCGGTCCTACCAGCATAAGGTGATGCAGTACCTTTAACCTTAGCAGACTCTCCCTGCTGGGGTTATGGTTGAGACAGAGGAGAGGTTGTAAGTTGGCTTTAATTGCTTCGCTTTCTCAGACCCTGGGGTTCTGAATTCTTTGAGGGAGGGATTTCACCTGAGCTGGGCCCCACCCCTCTCCTGAAGAAGGCACAGGCTCCAGACAGACAGTCAAACAAGCTTACTTCTGCCTATGCCTGGGGCAGTTGGAGCCTGAGAAGTCCTGCAGCTGTGTATAAAGAGTAGTCAAGCCGAAGAAACAGCCACAAAAAAGAAAAAGAAAATACCTTTTCAGAGCAGGCCCCCCTTTCCTCGGGTTTGCTAATCAAGAGCTTAAGTTGGTATGTTGCTTTGTGTATCTGCAGGTCCTGTGTGCCCCCTCCTTTCCTTCAGGGCCCAGACCCTTTCAAGTATTATGTGCTGTCTGATAAAAAATACCTGTATTTTTTTTTCTTCTTCTTTTTCCGTCAGCCCTGCCCCCTCTGTGTTGGGGCAAAACCCAGCAACCTCTGCTTTTACTCAAGGTTCAGCTGAGCTGGGGGCCTATTTTTAGTAATCAGAATTTGTTAATTCCACAATTGGAGCTTGGTTGTGCTCAGCCCCTGCTACTGGTATAGTCTCTTTCCTTTCCCCTCCTCCTGTGGGGGCGGGGCGCTGGCCTCCATGGTTTGGGGAACTCATGGTTCTGGATGGGCTCACAGCTGGTCCAGCTTGTCCAGAATGGGGTATGCTGTGTGTCCAGTCACTGATCTGGCCCTAGCGGGTTTTCTATACTGTTCCTGGCTATTTACTAACTGCTCTGGAGGATGAACTAAATCCCACACCTTGCTAAGCTGCCATCTTGGCCCCAGCCTACCATTCATATTTAAAGTCATGACTGATAATGCAGGACTTTCTTCAGCCATTTTGTATGTAGTCTTTGTAAATTTTATGCTGTTTTTGTCCTTCAGTTCTTCCTTTAATGTCTATTTTTATTTTTATATTTTATTTTTGTATTGTACCATATTGAGTACGTTCTCTTTTCTATCTGGATATAACTTTAATCTATTTTCCTTGTGATTTCCATGGGGTTAAAATTTAATATTCTTACTATATAGTAATCATATTTGGTTTGATACCAACTTTACCTCAGTTGCATACTCATATACTGCAAGTATACTCTCCCTTCCTGCACCTTTTTTGTACTTGTTACCACTTAATAACTTTGTATATTGTATGTCTAAAACAAGAAGTTTGTCATTACTTCTCATGCATTTTCATTTTAGCACTTGTAGGAACTAAGTGGAGTTATGTACCAAATCATACACTACAAATAATACTGGCATTTATAATTATCCAAATAGTTACCTTTACCACAGATCTTTATTTCTTTATGCTGGTTTGAACTACTGTCTAGTGTCCTTTCCTTCCAGTCTGAACAATGCCTTTAGCATTACTTGTAGGGCATGTTTAGTGGTGATGAACTCCCTCAGCTTCTTTATCTGGGAATGTCTTAATCTCGCCCTCATTTTTTTTTTTTTTGTTAACATGGGCAAGCATCAGGAAAATGAACCCAGGTCTCCGGCATGTCAGGTGAGAACTCTGCCACTGAGCCACCATGGCCCTCTCCCTCATTTTTGAAAGGTCATGCCGAATTAAAAAATTACTGGTTGGCAGTTGTTTTCTTGCCCTCTGCCTTCTTGTGTCCATGGTTTCTGATGCGAAATTGACATTCATTGTCATTGAGACCTGCTTGTACGTAAAATGTTGCTTTTCTCTCGCTACTTTCAGAGCTCTCTTCTTGTCCTTGGCATTCAATTGTGTGGTCAGTATATGACATGGTGTATTTTTCTTCATGTTTATCCTGTTTGGTTTTCTCTGGGCTCCTTAGATGTACATATCCATGTCTTTTGCTAAGTTTGGAAAATTTTCAGTCATTTCTTTGAGTATACCTTCTTCTCCTTTCTCTCTTTTCCTTCTAGAACCTCCCATAATGTGTATGTTGGTATGCTTAATGGTGTCTCAGATGTTTCTTAGGCTATTTTCACTTTTATATATTTCTTTTTCCTTTCTGCTCCTCAGCTTGACTCATTTCAAATGTCTTATCTTTGAGTTCACTAATCCTTTCTTCTGCCAGTTCCAATCTGCTTTTGAAATCCTTTGGAGAATTTTTCATTTCAGTTATTGTGGTCTTTAACACCAATAATTTTGTTTGGTTTCTATTAAAAATTTCCATCTCTTTACTAAGACTTTCATAATTGCCCATTCACTGTTTTCCTGATCTGTACTTTTCTTCATCTCCTTTAATATTTTTAAGATCATTTTTAATAAGTTGTTTATATGTCTACAGTCTCATCTTTATTGGAGTTTCTAGGTTTTCATCTTCTTCATTTGGATGGGCCATCATTTCCTGTTTGTTTATCATATACTCTTGTTGCACGCTGTACGTTTTAATATTTTAAAATGTTAATTCTGTGATTTATTCCCTGAAATGTCTGTTTCTTGATTTTGTAACCAGCTGGTTATTAGGCAGATTTTCCTGAGGTTCATCCCTCCTTTTAGGATAATCTGCCCAAGGCAATGCAGTGTACAGTGTCCTCCATGTCTTCCTGTGCTTGTGTCTTGGCCTGAGTTTGTGCTTGTTATTTATTTTGGAGTTCCCCTGTTTGCAGAGGTTTGAAAGTCCCCTCCATTGCCCAGGAGGCAGACCTCCCACTCCCAGGTGTTTAAAGCAGGGCAGCCTTTGCCCCAAACTATCTGCCTCTATAGTTTCTTACACTCTTTTCAATGTTGTCTCAAATTGTTTCTGCCTGGACAGCAAATTCTGGTAGGAAGGGCCTGCAGGAGAGGAGTTTCCTAGATTAGTCTTTCCCAGCTGAAATAATGCCAGGGACCCATGAATAGTGCAGACTGACTCCAAAGTGCCCTATGGAGAGGGTCAGGAGGGGCGCCAAGGGCATCTTCCATAGCTCACCAAAGTGAGCTTTCTTGGCCTTCCTGGCAAATGCAGCCCCCACTCAATAGCCCTAAGGAAGCACAATGCCTCTGTCACCAGTAAGCTAGCCAGGGTCTGGGCCCTAAGGTGGTATGCTCAGGAGTGGGGTTTTGGGTGCCAATAACTGCAGCACACAGAGAGCAATTTACTGGTCTTTACCGTAATTTACCAGTGTCTTCCTTCCTCTTTTCCCTGAATGCTTTGTAGTGTTCTACTGGCCTCCAATGTTTGAAAATAGTTTGAAACATTTCCTGCCTTTTTATAGTTGTTCTAATGGAAGGACTGAATCCTGGAGTTTCCTACTCCACCATCTCTTCTCACAGTCCTCTGTCTCCCATAAATTTTTATCATATTTCATTCTCTTACTTAATGAGAAAGAAGAATCTAATAAAATAAATTGATTAAAGTTTCCCTAAAACTCATGTTCATAGACTAGCCCTTCCTCATAATTTCTTGATTCAGTCATTGATATTGATGCTTTTCCATAATAGTATGCCATCCTCTGTGCCAGCAAGAAATTTCATGCATTTCTTGAAAGAATACATAAATAACTAAAAATCATCAACATTGGGTTTTTTTTTTTTGAGGGTTGGAGGGTTATGTTCAAAACATAATTTGTCATTTTTCAATATCAAAACTGTTGAATTACTGGGTTCTCTTTCTCTAGATCGGCCCCCAAAAGAGACCACACCTAAGAAAGTACATTTTAAAACTGATGAAATACGACGTATATCCAACTGCTCAGTGTTATGAGATAGTGGTATAGGAAAGGGAGAGACCACCAAATTGGAGTTGATAGGGAAAGTTTTAAGGAGGTAAAGATTGAAGCTGGGTCTTAAAGGAGAGGAAGGTCAGAAGCAGAAAAGGCACTCCAGGCTATGAAAACATCTTGTAAAAATAACAGAATACTTCCCAGATTTAGATCCTAAATTGTCACTATCAGAATTTCGTGTTTTATTTGAAAATTTTGTTATTGTTGTTTTCCTTTCATAATTTATTCTGATTTTCTGCATGATTTATATAATCTCGGAAGCTAACATTTATTGGTAAAGTGAGAGAAAGAAGTGACATTTTTTTTCAAATTTCAGAATGCCATCCAGAATCATTTTTAAAATAACCATTGCAGAAATCAAATGTGTTGATGAGATCTCTATCTAGAATCAGTCTTGTTAAGCTTGTATTTGGTCAAAGTAATTAACTTAGCATGGGCATTTTATTCATTCTACAAATATTTATTGAATGACCAGTTTGTGTAAGATAATGTGTGCAGTGGAGGAATATAGGGATAAATATAAATATTTATGCAGTGACCTCATTCAGCTATTTGAGTATACTCTGTATTCCTTCAGACCTGCTTGCATTTTCATGCTTTCTACACATGGTACCTTTCTCTATCATTCCTGTGTATTACTTTCTTTACTCATGCTGTGAAGAAGAATAAGCAAAATTTATTTCTCTACACACTGATGACACTTTCTTCATTCTTATAGTATTTTTACATATTACTATTTTGTTTTCATGTTATTTTTCTAATATATATTAAACATACATTGAATGCTTATATGGATGATTAATGGTCAGGATAAGATCAGAGAAAGAGACAGGATTTACAAAATATAAGATTTTGTATAATAATGAGTTCTGTATATATGGTAAGTGTTATAGAAGAAAAGAAGAATCAGATTATGTATGCTTTGAAGTAATTAGGGGGGGATTCATAGGCAGTATTTGAGCCTGTTCTTGAGTGTGGTTTGATAAGTTGGTTTGTGCGGTTGTTCTAGTTTGCTAGCTGCCAGAATGCAACATACCCGAAATGGAATGGCTTTTAAAAGGGGGAATTTAATAGGTTGCTAGTTTACAGTTCTCATGCTGAGAAAATGTCCTAAGTCTATAGAAATGTCCAATCTAAGGCATCCAGGCAAAGATACCTTGATTCAAGAAGGCCGATGATGTTCAGGGTTTCTCTCTCAAGTGAAGGGCACATGGCAAACACAGTCAGAGTTTCTGTGTCATCTGGAAGGGCACATGGTGAACACCAGCATCATCTGCTAGCTTCTTCTCCTGGCTTCCGGTTTCATGAAGCTCCCCAGGAGGCATTTTCCTTCTTCATCTCCAAAGGTCACTGGCTGGTACACTCTGCTTCTTGTGGCTATGTCATTCTGCTCTGCTCTTTCTGAATCTCTTTCATTCTCCAAAATGTTTCCTCTTTTATAGGACTTCAGAAACTAATCAACACCCACCCGAATGGGTGGAGACATGTCATCACCTAATCCAGCTTAGCAACCAGTCTTGATTAAATCACATCTACAGGGAGATGGATCTAATTACAGTTTTAAACATACAGCATTGAATAGGGATTAGAAGAAGCGGTTGCCTTTACAAAATGGAATTAGGATTAAAACATGGCTTTTCTAGGGTACATACATCATTTCAAACCAGTACAGTGGTCTGACAGGTGTACATTACTTACAACAGAATTAGTATAGGCATAGCAACAGGCAGGAAGTAGCAAGATATATTTAGGCATAGTGAGTATTGGTTGGAATGTTGCATATTTTAAGGGGTTATTTGACACAAAGCCAGAAAGGTTGTATATTAGTTCCTAATGCTGCTATAAAAAATTTAGCACAAACTTGGTGACTTAAAACAACACAAATTTATTATCTTACAATTCTAGAGACCGACCAGAAGTCTGAAATCAGACTTACTGGGTTAAAATCATGGTGTCATGGTGGGCCACGGTGGCTCAGCAGGCAGGAATGCTTGCCTGTAATGCCAGAGGACCCGGGTTCGATTCTCAGTGCCTGCCCACGTAAAAATAAAAACAACAACAACAGAAAGTAAAATAGAATAAATATTGTGTCAGTAGGCCCATCTTCTTTTCTGGAGCCTCGAGAGGAAAATCTGTTCTCTTCCCTTTTTCAACTTCTAGAGGCTTCTTGGCTCATGGCCCCTTTCATCTTCAAAGTCAGCAATGGCCAGTGGAGTCTTTCTCATATCACATTACTATGACATTGACCTTTTTTTTCTTTTCCCTGTCATGGTGTTTAGTGTTCAGCAGATTCTCAAATACAGATTCCCAAGACCTTCGTAATTTTTAAACTCACATACTTAGTGAATGTTTAATCCATATCTTAGATTCATTTACCCAGAATACATCATGATGCTTATTTTCTCAGAACTAAGTCAATGGACTTCATCAATTTAACAAATTTTTTTAGTGTAAAGTCTGAGTTTCAAAGCAAATTAATAAATTGAATTTAGTAAGTAAGGTGCTTAGAATTAATTAACCTGGTTTAGCGTTTATAGTAAGTAAAAACTATTACTCTCTTTCTAATTAATGGCCCTTACATGAGCTAATAATGCTTTTATTTATTTTTAATATTTTTATTGAGAAATCTTCACACACATACAGTTGATCCATAGCATACAATTAATGGCTTACAGTATCATCACATAGTTGTGTATTCATCACCATGATCATTTTTAGGACATTTGCATCACTCCAGAAAAAGAAATTAAAAAAAAAACTCATACATCCCATCCCCTTCTCCTCCCTCTCATTGATCACTAGTATTTCAGTTTACCCAATGTTTTACTCTTCATCCCCCCTTTATTTATGTTTTTTTAATCCTTATTTTTTTACTCATCTATCCATACCCTTGATAAAAGGAGCATTAGACACAAGGTTTTCACAATCACATGGTCATATTATAAAAGCTATATAATTATACAATTGTCTTCAAGAATCAAGGCTACTGGAACACAGTTTAACAGTTTCAGGTACTTCCTTCTAGCCACTCCAAATATACCATAAACTAAAAAGGGTTTTCTATATAATGCATAAAAATAACCTCCAGGATAACCTCACGACTGAAATCTCTCTTATTTTGTCTCATTTCCTTATTTCCTCTTTTGGTCAGAAAGGCTTTCTCAATCCCATGATGCCAGGTCCTGGTTTGTCTTGGGAGTCCTGTCCCACATTGCCAGGAGATTTACACCCCTAGGAATCACTCACATTGACTCTTCTTCCCTCTCCCATTTTTAAGGGCTTTGTGATTACATTGGGCCCACCTACATAAACCAGGATAATCTGCCTATTTAGATTTTCAATCAAGGGAGTGACATGATCAGAGCAGTACTTTTTGGAAGTTTAAACCTTTAGGATTTGGAAAGAAGTCCACAAACCCTGATTTTCAGCTTTGCCATGGATCTTTCTTTGTCTTTTCTCCCCCCCTTTCTTTCTCTTCTACAGCGTAAGATTTATTTATTTCCATAAATCCTTAATTAGAGAGAATTACTTATCTTAAACATTATTGTAGCCAGTTTCTGAGTCTGTTCACTGAAAGGCTTTTTTTCATTGTGTTATGGAAGAAGTACTAGATTAGCAGTCAAGAGACCTGGGTTATAATTCAGACTGTCGGTAATCTGATTTGCAACTAGGGTTATCCTTTACTGTCTTTGTTACCCAGTTTCTCCAACTATGAAATGGTGATAGTAATAACAGCCTATCTCATATGCCTGTCTGTCAGAGATATAAAGCCTTATTCCAAAATAATGCAGGATATTTTTATTTTTGTCTGTAGGGATTAACTAGTTTATGATTTTAGACCTTTATGTTTTTCATTTTATAACCTGAAGAGCCAAGATTTAAACAAATACACAAAGAGTAAAAAACTCTGTGATCCATACTTCATTGACCTCTACCCTCCCACCCCTCTTTTTTTCTTTGCAAATAGGTATCAGAGCACTTAAGTCATAGTGAGTTAGGTAATATTTTATAAATTTGTTTTTAAGACCAGGCGCCTAGGCTATAGTTGTAATTTAGTTGAATGGTTTTGTAAAAGCTGGTTATGTATAGGATAGAGTACTTAGATTGCAGTTACGTTTTAAAAATAGCAGGACACAGCGGGCCACGGTGGCTCAGCAGGCAAGAATGCTTGCCTGCCATGCCAGAGGACCTGGGTTCGATTCCTGGTGCCTGCCCATGTTAAAAAAAAAAAAAATAGCAGGACAGACCACTAGTAAAAAACCTTAAATGTTTGTGATTCATAACTGAAAATTATTTGCTATGAGTTGTTTGCAAACTTTCCCTTCATCTATAATAGATCAGAATGAATTGAATTCTAAGCTTCACCCCTCTATTGTTACTCTATCAAACATTTTTTATCCATACAAAAGAAAAAATATAATTGTGGGTCTTACAATGTGAAGGTTTCACTGACCGTATAGGAAACATTGCCCCAGTATATGTGACTCTGAAGGTAAATGCTTCAATTACCCACAATAGAAGTATGCAAGCAGCCACAGATATGAGCCACATTGTATGATTTAAAATTTTTTGTTGACCACATGTAAAAAGTAAAAGGAAACAGGTGAAGTTAGTTTAAATATATATTAACCCAGTATATATGAAACATTATCATTCAGCATGTAATGATCAATAGAAGAAATTATTAACTACTTTTCTTCTTTGTTTTTGTACTAAGTCTTTGAAATCCGGTGTGTATTTTATGCTTATAAACACATCTCAGTTCTTTTTCAAGTGCTCAATACAAGCTGGTGGCTACAGCATTGTAGTGCTGTTTTAGTACAAAAGTATCTTTATAATTAAATGCATTAGGTTTTAGAACCTTTCCTTAAAGCTCTTTGTACTACCATGTCTATTCCCTCTATGAAGTCTCTCCATCACCCTGCCCCTTTCAAAAAGCAACATCTTGTTCTAGTTTTTATTTCACCTTCCGTACCATGTGATCCTCTCTTTGTCATTTCCCCCTTGTTTCCCACATTCTTCTTTCCTTCACTCTATCAAGACCCCTTTGCATGTTTTGATGAAATTCTCAGGAGAGAAAGCACCATTAAGAGCATGGCCTCCTACCTATCACCCTGCTTCCACAAAAAAAACATATGACCCCATCAGTAACAGGACCAAAGTGGGGAGAAAAAAGTTCTTCCTCCTCAGGAAAAGTTAGGAATCCCTGATATAGAAGAGTCTGGGTGTTACAGGAAAAATTGGTCAGAGGTATATAACTTATAGGCTTTATGGAATAAGAATGATGTATTTTGCTATTTATTAACACTATGTATTTAATCAGTCCCAGAAGCCAAAAATGTTTTAGTTATCTTAGAAATGGGATGTAAATATTCATGTTCACCAGGTGGATTGGAGCAAGGGACCACAGTCAGTTTTTCTTGACAGACCGTCCTTTCTGCCTTCTTCTTTCTCTTGAAATCAGCTCTTAGGATTTATATTTCCAAGATATTTTCTAGTCATGTATCATTTATCTCTCACAGTACATTATTTAGCCCCAATTTCCAACTGCTCAAAGAGGCCAGGCTTTGTTTTGTTTTAGTTTTGCAAAATAACTAAAAAGATCAGCCAGCAATCTGAAAATGAAGTTAATAAACAAAGTTTCATTTACAGTAGCATCAAAAAGAATAAAATAGGAATAAATTTAACAAAAGAAGTACAAAACTTGAACTATGAAAACTCAAAATATTATTGAAAGAAATAAATGAAAAAACATCTCACATTCATGAATTAGAAGATTTAATATTGTTAAGATAGCAATACTCCTGTTCTAGTTTGCTAGCTGCCGGAATGCAACACACCAGAGACGGATTGGCTTTTAATAAAAGGGGATTTATTTTGTTAGTTCTTCAGAGGAAAGGCAGCTAACTTTCCACTGAGGTTCTTTCTTATGTGGAAGGCACAGGGTGGTCTCTCCTGGTCTTCTCTCCAGGTCCCTGGGTTCCAACAACTTTCCCTGGGGTGACTTCTTTCTGCATCTCCAAAGGCCTGGGCTGAGCTGCAAGTGCTGAGATGAGGAATGCTGAGCTGCTTAGGCTGTGCTACGTTGTGCTCTCTCATTTACGCACCAGCCAATTAAGTCAAACGTCACTTATTGCAGCAGACACACCTCCTAGCCAACTGCTGATGTAATTAGCAACAGATGAGGTTCACGTACCATTGGCTTATGTCTGCAGCAACAAGACTAGGTATGCTCACCTGGACAAGTTGACAATTGAATCTAACTAACACAACTCCTCAAATTTTTCTGTAGACTTAACTGCAATCCCAGCTACCTTTTTTGCAGAAATTCACAAATTTATCCTAAAATTTATTTGGAAATACATTGATGGTCAGTCCATTTTTGACAGGGTATTAAGACTATTCAGTGGGGGAAAAAACAGTCTTTTCAACAAATAGTGCTTGGACAACGTGTAATGACTGAATGAAGTTGGGCTCCCTTCAATACACTATACATAAATATTAGCTCATTTGGATTATAGACCTAAATTTTAAGAGAGAAATCTATAAAACTCTTAGAAGAAAATATAGGAATAAACTTGATGATCTTAAGGGATAGGCAAAGCCTTTCTAGATATAGCATGAGAAGCAGAAGTAACAAAGGAAAAAAATAAGCAGAACTTCATTAATGGTAAAAACTTATGTTCCAAAGGATCCTATCCACATTTTCCTCCAAAAATAAAAAATAAATGTATTTTTATGGTGCACTTGTTTGAATTGGGATCCTGTTAATAATGTCTGTATATTGCAATTGGTTTATTGAAGTAAAATTTGCATCGTTTCAGGTATTGAGTTTGATAAGTTTTGACAGATGTATGCAGACATATAACGACCAGCATAGACATGGTATAGAATATTTACATTACTAAAAAGTTCTCTTATGTCCCATTGTAATCAGTCTTCCCCCCATCCCCAACTTCTGGAAAACACATTTCTGGTTTTTGTTCCTATAGTTTCCCCTTTTTTTTTGCACGGGTAGGTGCCTTCAATCAAACCTGGGTCTCCAGCACTCTGAGCCATCACACTGCCCTGTCCCTGTAGTTCTGTCTTTTCCAGAATGTAATACTGTTTGTAACTTTTTTCTGACTTCTTTTGCTTAGCATCACGCTTTTGAGATTCATTTATGTTGTTCCATGTATCAAAAATTTGTTGTTTTTTTTTTTTTCTGAATTAGTATGTCATTCTGTGGATGTACCTTAATTTATTTACTTACCAGTTGATAGACATTTGGCTTGTTTCAGTTTTTTACTCTTATGAATAAAGCTTCTTCAAATATTCAGTCTTTATATGGACGTATGTTTTATTCTCTTGGGTAAATATGTAGTAGTGAAATTGTCGGGCAGTTAAGCAGTTTAAGGTAAATATGTTTTTAAATTTATGTGAAACTTCCAAACTGTATCCCAAAGTGACCATGTCATTTTGTTTTCGCAACAGCAGTGTGTGAGTTCAAGTTACTCTTCATCCTTGCTATACTTGGTATTGTCAATTTTTAAAAAATTAACTATTCTGCTAGGTGTATGGTGGTATCACACTGTAATTTTATTTTTAATTTTTTTCTGTTTTGCATGGGCAGGCACCAGGAATCGAACCCGACACACTGTAATTTTAATATGCATTTCCCTCATGACTAATAATATTGAACATCTATCTGTTCGTTCGTTTGCCATTTATGTCTCTTCTTTGTGAAGTGTCTCTTCTAATCTTTTGCATACTTTTAATTGGATTCTTTTTATTATTGATTTTTTAATCAATAATAATAATATTATAATAATCAGTAATCAAAAATAATTACACGTGATGTAATTATTTGACCTGATACCAGTGTAACTTTATAGTACATACAAACACCATTCCTTTATCCCTATGTCCACTTACCTTTTTGTAAGTATTTTCTCCCTGTTTTTGTGGATTTGTCTTTTCATTTTCCTAATGGTGTCTTTTAAAGAACGGAAGTTTTTAATTTGATATGTACAATTTATCACATGGTTTGTTCTTTTTGTCTCCAAAGTAATGTTTGCCTAACCCAGAGTCACAAAGATTTCCCCCTGTGGCCTACAAGATTTATAGTTTTAGGATTTGTATTTAGGTTTATAATCCACATTAAGTTTATTTATACGAAGGAAGGTTCTAGGTTTACCTTTATGCAGAAAGTTATCCAGTGGTTCTAGCACTATTTGTCAAAAAGGCTGTAATTCCTTCATTGGATTACTTTGGCATATTGGATGAAAGTCAGTTGATCCATATATGTGGGGTCTTTTTCTTGATTCTCAGATGCTTTTACTGTTACTGTTAGGATGATTATTTGAATTTTCATTTTTTATTCTGTTGATAATGGTGATTTGATTGATTTTCAAATGTTAAACCAACCTTGCAGTCCTGGAATAAACCCCATGTAGTCATGATTATCCTTTTTTTATGTATTGCTGGATTTGATTTATTAATATTTTGTTAAAGGCATTTGTGCAAGTGTTTTGAAGTGTCTAATGTTGTTTAGAAATATTAATCTTAGTTTTCTTTTCTTGCAGTATTTTTGCTTTTGGTTGGGATTTGTTTCTTTCTCTTCTGTTTTCTGAAAATGTATTTAGAATTGGTATTTCTTCTTTTAATGTTTGATAGAATTCACCAGTGATGCCATTTGGCCTTGAACTTTTCTTCTTCTGAAAGGTGTCTGAATTTCACAGCTACTAAAATAAATGCCATCAATTGGTTGGCTTAAACAATGGGAATTTATACATTCACAATTTTGAGACTAGGACATGTTCAGAATCAAGGTATCAGCAAGGCAATGCTTTCTCCTCGAGGTCTGTAACATTCTGGTGCTGGCTGCCAGTGATCCTTGTGTCCTTGGCTTTTCTGTCATTAGGAAATGCATGTGGCAGCATCCTCTCTTTTCTCTTCCCAGTTCCCGTAGCTTCTAGCTTCTTCCTTTGGCCTTTTCCTTGTGGCCCTCTTCTATAAGTGTTCCAAAATAGGATTTAAGACCCATCCTAAATCACTTGGCCATACCCGAACTAAAAATATCATCCTCAAAAGCACCTACTTAACAATGGGTTCACACCTAGAGGAATGGATAATATTAAGAACATGTTTTTCTGGGGTACATAATTCAACCTACCGCAGAAGGCTTTTAATTAAAAGTTTAATTTCCTTAGTAGATACAGGTCTCTATTTCCATATTATATATATTTTTTTATTTTTTATTTTTTTTTATTTTTTTTTTTATTAACGGAACGAAAAAAAAAAAAATTAACACAACATTTAGAAATCATACCATTCTACATATGCACTCAGTAATTCTTAACATCATCACATAGATGCATGATCATTGTTTCTTAGTACATTTGCATCGGTTTAGAGGAACTAGCAACACAACAGAAAAAGATATAAAATGTTAATATAAAGAAAAGAAATAAAAGTAGTAGTAATAGTAAAAAACAACAACAACAAACAAACCAACAAGCAAACAAAAACAAAAAAAACCCTATAGCTCAGATGCAGCTTCATTCAGTATTTTAACATGATTACTTTACAATTAGGTATTATTGTGCTGTCCATTTTTGAGTTTTTGTATCTAGTCCTGTTGTACAGTCTGTATCCCTTCAGCTTCAATTACCCATTGTCTTACCCTGTTTCTAACTCCTGCTGAACTCTGTTACCAATGACATATTTCAAGTTTATTCTCAAATGTCCGTTCACATCAGTGGGACCATACAGTATTTGTCCTTTAGTTTTTGGCTGGATTCACTCAGCATAATATTCTCTAGGTCCATCCATGTTATTACATGGTTCATAAGTTTATCTTGTCTTAAAGCTGCATAATATTCCATCGTATGTATATACCACAGTTTGTTTAGCCACTCTTCTGTTGATGGAGATTTTGGCTGTTTCCATCTCTTTGCAATTGTAAATAACGCTGCTATAAACATTGGTGTGCAAATGTCTGTTTGTGTCTTTGCCCTTAAGTCCTTTGAGTAGATACCTAGCAATGGTATTGCTGGGTCGTATGGCAATTCTATATTCAGCTTTTTGAGGAACCGCCAAACTGCCTTCCACAGTGGTTGCACCATTTGACATTCCCACCAACAGTGGATAAGTGTGCCTCTTTCTCCGCATCCTCTCCAGCACTTGTCATTTTCTGTTTTGTTGATAATGGCCATTCTGGTGGGTGTGAGATATCTCATTGTGGTTTTGATTTGCATTTCTCTAATGGCCAGGGACATTGAGCATCTCTTCATGTGCCTCTTGGCCATCCATATTTCTTCTTCTGGTAGGTGTCTGTTTAAGTCTTTTTCCCATTTTGTAATTGGGTTGGCTGTCTTTTTGTTGTTGAGTTGAATAATCTCTTTATAAATTCTGGATACTAGACCTTTATCTGATATATCATTTCCAAATATTGTCTCCCATTGTGTAGGCTGTCTTTCTACTTTCTTGATGAAGTTCTCTGATGCACAAAAGTGTTTAATTTTGAGGAGCTCCCATTTATTTATTTCCTTCTTCAGTGTTCTTGCTTTAGGTTTAAGGTCCATAAAACCACCTCCAGTTGTAAGATCCATAAGATATCTCCCAACATTTTCCTCTATCTGTTTTATGGTCTTAGACCTAATGTTTAGATCTTTGATCCATTTTGAGTTAACTTTTGTATAGGGTGTGAGAGATGGGTCTTTTTTCATTCTTTTGCATATGGATATCCAGTTCTCTAGGCACCATTTATTGAAGAGACTGCTCTGTCCCAGGTGAGTTGGCTTGACTGCCTTATCAAAGATCAAATGTCCATAGATGAGAGGGTCTATATCTGAGCACTCTATTCGATTCCATTGGTCGATATATCTATCTTTATGCCAATACCATGCTGTTTTGACCACTGTGGCTTCATAATATGCCTTAAAGTCAGGCAGCGCGAGACCTCCAGCTTCGTTTTTTTTCCTCAAGATGTTTTTAGCAATTCGGGGCACCCTGCCCTTCCAGATAAATTTGCTTATTGGTTTTTCTATTTCTGAAAAATAAGTTGTTGGGATTTTGATTGGTATTGCATTGAATCTGTAAATCAATTTAGGTAGGATTGACATCTTAACTATATTTAGTCTTCCAATCCATGAACACGGTATGCCCTTCCATCTATTTAGGTCTTCTGTGATTTCTTTTAACAGTTTTTTGTAGTTTTCTTTATATAGGTTTTTTGTCTCTTTGGTTAAATTTATTCCTAGGTATTTTATTCTTTTAGTTGTGATTGTAAATGGGATTCGTTTCTTGATTTCCGCCTCAGTTTGTTCATTACTAGTGTATAGAAAAGCTACAGATTTTTGAATGTTGATCTTGTAGCCTGCTACTTTGCTGTACTCATTTATTAGCTCTAGTAATTTTGTTGTGGATTTTTCTGGGTTTTCTACATATAGTATCATATCGTCTGCAAACAGTGATAGTTTTACTTCTTCCTTTCCAATTTTGATGCCTTGTATTTCTTTTTCTTGCCTAATTGCTCTGGCTAGAACTTCCAAGACAATGTTGAATAATAGTGGTGATAGTGGACATCCTTGTCTTGTTCCTGATCTTAGGGGGAAAGTTTTCAATTTTTCCCCATTGAGGATGATATTAGCTGTGGGTTTTTGATATATTCCCTCTATCATTTTAAGGAAGTTCCCTTGTATTCCTATCTTCTGAAGTGTTTTCAGCAGGAAAGGATGTTGAATCTTGTCGAATGCCTTCTCTGCATCAATTGAGATGATCATGTGATTTTTCTGCTTTGATTTGTTGATATGGTGTATTACATTAATTGATTTTCTTATGTTGAACCATCCTTGCATACCTGGGATGAATCCTACTTGGTCATGATGTATAATTCTTTTAATGTGTTGTTGGATACGATTTGCTAGAATTTTATTGAGGATTTTTGCATCTGTATTCATTAGAGAGATTGGTCTGTAGTTTTCTTTTTTTGTAATATCTTTGCCTGGTTTTGGTATGAGGGTGATGTTGGCTTCATAGAATGAATTAGATAGTTTTCCCTCCACTTCGATTATGTTGAAGAGTTTGAGGAGAGTAGGTACTAATTCTTTCTGGAATGTTTGATAGAATTCACATGTGAAGCCGTCTGGTCCTGGACTTTTCTTTTTAGGGAGCTTTTGAATAACTAATTCAATCTCTTTACTTGTGATTGGTTTGTTGAGGTCGTCTATTTCTTCTTGAGTCAAAGTTGGTTGTTCATGTCTTTCCAGGAACCTGTCCATTTCTTCTAAATTGTTGTATTTATTAGCGTAAAGTTGTTCATAGTATCCTGTTATTACCTCCTTTATTTCTGTGAGGTCAGTAGTTATGTCTCCTCTTTCATTTCTAATCTTATTTATTTGCATCCTCTCTCTTCTTCTTTTTGTCAGTCTTGCTAAGGGCCCATCAATCTTGTTGATTTTCTCATAGAACCAACTTCTGGTCTTATTGATTTTCTCTATTGTTTTCATGTTTTCAATTTCATTTATTTCTGCTCTAATCTTTGTTATTTCTTTCCTTTTGCTTGGTTTGGGATTAGTTTGCTGTTCTTTCTCCAGTTCTTCCAAGTGGACAGTTAATTCCTGCATTTTTGCCTTTTCTTCTTTTCTGATAAAGGCATTTAGGGCAATAAATTTCCCTCTTAGCACTGCGTTTGCTGCGTCCCATAAGTTTTGATATGTTGTGTCTTCATTTTCATTTGCCTCTAGGTATTTACTAATTTCTCTTGCAATTTCTTCTTTGACCCACTTGTTGTTTAAGAGTGTGTTGTTGAGCCTCCATGTATTTATGAATTTTCTGGCCCTCCGCCTATTATTGATTTCCAACTTCATTCCTTTATGATCCGAGAAAGTGTTGTGTATGATTTCAATATTTTTAAATTTGTTAAGACTTGCTTTGTGACCCAGCATATGGTCTATCTTTGAGAATGATCCATGAGCACTTGAAAAAAAGGTGTATCCTGCTGTTGTGGGATGTAATGTCCTATAAATGTCTGTTAAGTCAAGTTCATTTATAGTAATATTCAGGTTCTCTATTTCTTTATTGATCCTCTGTGTAGATGTTCTGTCCATTGATGAGAGTGGTGAATTGAAGTCTCCAACTATTATGGTATATGTGTCTATTTCCCTCTTCAGTGTTTGCAGTGTATTCCTCACGTATTTTGGGGCATTCTGGTTCGGTGCATAAATATTTATGATTGTTATGTCTTCTTGCTTAATTGTTCCTTTTAATAGTATATAGTGTCCTTCTTTGTCTCTTTTAACTGTTATACATTTGAAGTCTAATTTGTTGGATATTAGTATAGCCACTCCTGCTCTTTTCTGGTTGTTGTTTGCATGAAATATCTTTTCCCAACCTTTCACTTTCAACCTATATTTATCTTTGGGTCTAAGATGTGTTTCCTGTAGACAGCATATAGAAGGATCCTGTTTTTTAATCCATTCTGCCAGTCTATGTCTTTTAATTGGGGAATTCAGTCCATTGACATTTAGAGTTATTACTGTTTGGATAATATTTTCCTCTACCATTTTGCCTTTTGTATTATATATATCATATCTGACTTTCCTTCTTTCTACACTTTTCTCCATGTCTCTCTCTTCTGTCTTTTTGTATCTGACTCTAGTGCTTCCTTTAGTATTTCTTGCAGAGCTGGTCTCTTGGTCACAAATTCTCTTAGTGACTTTTTGTCTGAGAATGTTTTAATTTCTCCCTCATTTTTGAAGGACAATTTTGCTGGATATAGGAGTCTTGGCTGGCAGTTTTTCTCTTTTAGTAACTTAAATATATCATCCCACTGTCTTCTAGCTTCCATGGTTTCTGCTGAGAAATCTACACATAGTCTTATTGGGTTTCCCTTGTATGTGACGGATTGTTTTTCTCTCGCTGCCTTCAAGATCCTCTCTTTCTCTTTGACCTCTGACATTCTAACTAGTAAGTGTCTTGGGGAATGCCTATTTGTGTCTAATCTCTTTGGGGTGCGCTGCACTTCTTGGATCTGTAATTTTAGGTCTTTCATAAGAGTTGGGAAATTTTCAGTGATAATTTCTTCCATTAGTTTTTCTCCTCCTTTTCCCTTCTCTTCTCCTTCTGGGATACCCACTACACGTATATTTGTAAGGTTCACATTGTCCTTGAGTTCCCTGATACCTTGTTCAAATTTTTCCATTCTTTTCCGGATAGTTTCTGTTTCTTTTTGGAATTCAGATGTTTCATCCTCCAAATCACTAATTCTATCTTCTGTTTCTTTAAATCTGTCATTGTAGGTATCCATTGTTTTTTCCATCTTTTCTACTTTATCTTTCACTTCCATAAGTTCTGTGATTTGTTTTTTCAGTTTTTCTATTTCTTCTTTATGTTCAGCCCATGTCTTCTTCATGTCCTCCCTCAATTTATCGATTTCGTTTTTGAAGAGGTTTTCCATTTCTGTTCGTATATTCAGCATTAGTTGTTTCAGCTCCTGTATCTCATTTGAACTATTGGTTTCTTCGTTTGACTGGGCCATATGTTCAATTTTCTGAACGTGATCCGTTATCTTCTGCTGGCGTCTGGGCATTTAGTCAGATTTCCCCGGGTGTTCGACCCCACAGGTTGAAAGATTTTTCTGCGCAATCTCTGGGTTCTGTTCTTCCTATCCTGCCCAGTAGGTGGCGCTCCTGGCACACGCCTGTCTGTGGGTTCCACCAGCGAAAGTTGCTGTGGGTCCCTCAACTCTGGAAAACTCTCGCCGTAGGGGAGGTTCGGCAACCGAAGCCTCTTGGAAGAATGCCAGCCGGCCCGGGGTTCCAAACGCGGGGAGGGTCGCCGGCCATCGCAGCACAGGAGAGCGTCCGGCCAAATTAGCCAGTCGGCCCGGGGCACCAAGCGTGGCGGGAGGGCGCCAGCTGTCGCAGCCCGGGAGAGTACACTGTTCCCAGCCGACGGGGGAGTCACGTGTTTGGAAGGGATCCCCCGGTCACTGTTCTCCGCAGTCTGGGGATTTCCGACCCAACTATCTCAGTTGTTCCGGGGGGCCTCGTGTGGTGGGGGCACCAGCCGCCGCGGCCTAAGGGGACCGCCTGTCCAATTCTACCAGCTGGCCCAGGAAGGTGGAAGGGAGGGACTCCGGTCGCTTGCCGTCCCACCCAGGAAAGCCCGTGCCCCTTGGTGATCTCACCGGAGCTGGTTCTCCCAGATAGTCAGGCGTTCCAGGATGGGGTACGCTGTCCCTTTGATCTCCCTCGTGGTTCCAGGAGCTGCTCTGTATTATCTCCACTCCCCCAGTAGCTGTTCTGGAGGAGGAAAGGTGAGGGCAGCAAGGCTGTCGAGGCTGGTGGCGGAGGAGCATGGTGAAGGCGGGGGAAGAGGGCACCGTGGTGGTTGGAGAGCAGCCGGAGCAGGAGGGGGAGGAGAGGGGAGGAGGAGGGCGGGCGGCTCGGCTGCTGCGGGGCGTGGGCGCCGCGCGGCGGGCCGGCGGAGAAAGAGAGGGGAGGAGGAGGGCCTCCATATTATATTTATATACCTATATAAAAGAAATATAGATTATCTATTTCTTTTTTTAAAACTTTTTTAGTGTATAATATAACACATATACAAAGCCAAGAAAGAAAAAAGCAATAGTTTTCAAAGCACTCTTCAACAAATAGTTACAAGACGGATCCTAGAGTTTGTCATAGGCTAACATACCATCATCTCAGATTTTTCCTTCTAGTTGCTCCAGAATATAGGAGGCTAGAAGGAATAAATGTTTTTTTATCATCACAATCAAAATTTTTTTCTTTTCTGTGTAAAATGACGTATATAGAAAAAAAGCAATAAATTTCAAAGCGCACAGCACATCAATTGGTTGTGGAACAGATTTTAGAGTTTGGTATGAGTTAAAATTCCGCAATTTTTGGCTTTTACTTCTAGCTGCTCTAAGATACAGGAGACTAAAAGAAATATCAGTTTAATGATACAGCAGTCATATTCATTTGTTAAACCCTACCTTCTCTCTATAACTCAACCATCTCCTTTGATCTTGCTGTCCAACTCTTTAGGGGTATTTGGACCATGGCCATTCTAACTTTTTCATGTTGGAAGGGACTGTCAATAATATGGGGTAGAGAGATGGAACTATCTGATGTTCTGGAGAGGCTGTGTCCTCTAGGTTTCAGGACTTATCTGGTTCAGGGACCCATCTAGAGGTTGTAGGTGTCTGAAAAGTTACCCAGGAGCATGGAAATTTTGTAGAATCTTGTATGCTGCCCTAGGTGTTCTTTAGGATTGGGTGGAGTGGTTTTGGTTGAGCTTTGGCAAGTTATGATAGGTAGAAGTATCTAACTGAAACTTGTGTAAGAGTGACCTCCAGAATAGCCCCTCAACTCTTTTTGAACTCTCTCAGCCACTGATACTTTATTAGTTGCATTTCTTTTCCTCCTTTTGGTCAGGATGGAATTGTTGATCCCATGGTGCCAGGGCCAGACTCATCCCTGGGAGTCATGTCCCACACTGCCAGGAGATTTTCACCCCTGGATGTCATGTCCCACGTAGTGGGGGGAGGGGGCAATGATTTCACTTACAGAGTTGGGCTTAGAGAGATTGAGACCGCATCTGAGCAACAACAAAGGTCCTCCAGAAGTAACTCTTAGGTATACCTACATAAGCGTCACAAGAGTAAGCCTCAACTAAAGCAAGAAATGTTTATTTGGTACAAAATTTATATTTTGACTAATGCATTTCCTAATTTAGCTTATATGAACAGGTTAATTGAACAGCATAAGTACATAGAATCATGAGTAGGGCATGAGATTTTGTAGGTTTGTCCAAGTTAGTGTGATGCGCCCATAAATCCCAGAGTGATTTGAACAGTGAATGAAGAAGTATTTGCAAAATCCCTTTGGGGAAATGGAGAGAAAGGGGGAAAAGTTCAACTTCCCCATTTGGAGAATTTCTCATATTCTCACAAGCAGTGGGAACAACCAAGTCAATAGGGCAAGCCCTGAATCTTGGGGTTTGCCGCTGTGAAACTTATGCCCACAAAGAATAGGCTAAGCCTATTTAAAATTAGGCCTAAGAGTCACCTCCCCGCCCGCCTCCCCCAAAGGACTTGGCATCAAGGGATTGAGAAAACCTTCTTGACCAAAAGGTGGAAGAGAGAAATGAGACAAAATAAAGTCTGTGGCTGAGAGATTTCAAACAGAGTTGAGAGGTTATCCTGGAGATTATTCTTAGGCATTATATAGTTATTTCCTTTTTAGTTTATGGTGTATTAGAGTGGCTAGAGGGAAGTACCTGAAACTGTAGAGCTGTGTTCCAGTAGCCATGCTTCCTGAAGATGATTGTATAATGATACAGCTTTTGCAATGTGACTGTGTGAGGGTGAAAACCTGTTCTGATGCTCTTTTTGTCTACGGTATGGACAGATGAGTAAAAAATATGGATAAGAAATAAACAAATAATAGGGGGAACAAAGGTTAAAATAAATTGATTAGATTGAAAAAAAAAAAAAAAAGAGTAAGCCTCAAGATCAAGGGCTTGGCCTGTTGATTTGTGTGTCCCTAATGTTTGACACAGTATCAGGGGATTCTCTGATAATAAAGTTTAATAGTTCCATATTTTTTCTCCCTTCCCTCAAGGGACTTTGCCAATACTTTTTGCTTATCTGCTTAATATATTCTAGGATGTATCTAGGCATTACATTAAACTATACAGGATTAAAGGCCCTCATTCTTATTCTGGGCTCCCTGTGTTTCAATTATTCAAATGAGCTATCCAGACAGGTTGAGTTAAAAAAATTAGATTCTGGACAAAATAAACATTTCTTCCTTTAGTCTCAAAGAGTAGGTGCGGTTCTAAAATATAGACCGTGTCCTCCTTACTCCTGTGCTGTGAATTACCCTAATCCAGACCTGATTGGCCTCATTCTTATCTCTAACTGCCAGATTATACCTGTATAAAACATCATCTCAATATCCAGAAATAATAATTACCCCTCCAGACTCAACGTGTCTGCTATAAGAGCTTACAGTCTAGGCCCCTGTTTTCTTATAAGCATTTTCTGAAGGAGACCATACAATAATTGTTCTTTCGTTTCTGGTTTTTTTTTTGCCTCACCATATGTCCTGCAGTTTCGTTCACATCCTTACATGCCTTATGATTTCATTCCTTTTGTAGCAGCACAATATTCAATCATATGTATACACCATCATTCACCAATCTACTTTTCAGTCAGTGCATCCTTCAGCCACCTGCATTCATTAGACAGCATATATAATGCCCACAGTCTACAGTCCATCAACACTCTCAATTTTAGATAATTTTATTGTTCCCAAGAGGAAGATAACCAATAACCACACCCTTTCCAAATAGGAAATCTAAACCTCCCCTTAACTCTTGTCCCTCCCTCCATTATTTGCCCCTGCTGTTGCTGTGGTACTGCTGTTTTCCTGTTAAACAGCACATAGCACGCAATAGCACTTTTCCCCCTGTACCCTGGGGTTATTCACTCTTTGTACACGAATCATACCTTTGAAGTAGTTCTTGCGAGAACTTATTTTTCTAGTGTTAATCAGTGGGATACATAAGTCTGTACAACCCCACTCAATCTTGTTCACCTTCAATATGATAATATTATGTACAGACCCACTAGAGAACTGCCTTCATTTCTATTTGTTCCCTTACAATTGAGTTCAATCTCATTAGCTAACCATTCACCCATTTCTAGCTTCTGTGTGTCTCTAAGTCCCCTATATGCTGTATTATAAGCCCTGATTTTACCCTTACCATGGTCATAAGAGTGGAGTCATGTAGTATCTATCCTTTTGTGTCTGGCTTACTTCACTCAGCATTATGTCCTCAAGGCTCATCCATCTTGTCTTATGCTTCAGGATGTCATTTCATCTTACTGCTGCATAATATTCCATCGTATGTATATACTACATTTTGTTACTCCACTAGTCTATTAATAGGCATTTGGATTGTTTCCATCTTTTGGTGATTGTGAATAATGCTGCTAAGAACATCAGCATGCAAATACCTGTTTGCATATGTCCCGCAGGTTCGTTCACATATGGTATGTACCAGGTAGTGATATTGCTGGGTCATAGGGTAACTCGACATTTAGTTTCCTAAGGAACCTCCAAACTGTCTTCCATGGCAACTGTACCATTATACATTCCCACCAGCACTGCACAAGTGTCCCAATTTTTTCCACATTCTCTCCAACATTTGTAGTCTCCTGTTTGTTTAATAGCAGCTATTCTTATAGGTATGAAGTGGTATCTCATTTTAGTCTTGATCTGCATTCCTCTTATAGCTAATGTTTTTTGTTTGTTTGTTTGTTACATGATCAGGAACTGGGAATCAAACCCGAATCTTCAGCATGGCAGGCGAGAACTCTGCCTACTGAGCCACCACAGCCTGCCCTCTTTGTGTTCTTTTGAGCCATCAAAAGCATTTTGCTCTTCAGAAAAATGCCCATTCATATCTTTAGCCCATTTTATATTTGCGTTGTTCATTCTTTTGTTGTTGCGTTGTATGATTTATCTATGTATACAGGATATCAAGCCTTTGTACGATGTGTGATTTCCAAATATTTTCTCCCATTGAGTTGGCTGCCTCTTCACCTTTTTGACAAAGTCTTTTGAGGTGCAGAAGCATTTGATTTTGAAGAGTTCCCATGTATCTATTTTTCCTTTTGTTGCTTGTGCTTTGGGTATATAGTTTAGGAAGCTACCTCCTATTACTAGATCTTGAAGATGTTTCCCTACATTTTCTTCTAAGTTTTATGGTGCTAGTTATATCTAGGTGTGTGATCCACTTTGAGTTAAGTTTTGTATAGGGTGTAAGGTAAAGGTCCTGTCTCATTCTTTTGGCTGTTGATATCCAATTCTCCCATGCCCATTTATTGAAAAGACTATTTTGCCCAAGTTCAGTTGGATTTGATGTTCTATTTCTGCACTCTTAATTTGATTCCATTGGTCAATACCTCTGTCTTTGTGCCAATACCACGCTGTTTTGATCACTGTGGCTTTATAATTTAAAGTCAGGAAGTGTTAATCCTCCCACTTCGTTCCTTTTTAGGATGCTTTTAGCTATTCAGAGTCTCTTTCCCTTCCAGATGAATTTGGTAACTAGCTATTCCAAGTCTTCAAAGTAGATTATTGGAATTTTGATTGGTACTGCATTGAATCTGCAGGTCAATTTGGGTAGAATTGGCATCTTAACTATATTTAGCCTTCCTGTGCATGAGCAGGGAATGTGTTTCCACCGATTTAGATCTTCTTTGAATTCTTTTATGTTATGTAGTTGTTTAAGAGTGTGTTATTTAATCTCCATATGTTTGTGAAAGTTCTTGTTCTTTGGTGGTTATTGATACCCAGCTTCATACTGTTATGATGAGGGAAAGTACTTTGAATAATTTCAGTGTTTTTAAATTTATAAAGACTTGTTTTATGCCTCAGCATATGATCTGTCCTGGAGAATGTTCCATGAGTACTAGAGAAGAATGTATATCCTGTGTTTTGGGGTGTATATCTTTCTTTTTGAATGAACTGTGGTTGGTTATGTTTTTTAGGGAGTTTGTCCATTTCATCTAAGTTTTAAAATCTATTGTGATGAAGTTGGTCAGTACATTTTTTATACTCCTTTGACTATTTTAATGTTTTATTCCTGATATTGGTAATTTCTATCTTAATTTTTCTTGATTTGGCTAGTTATTTATCAGTTTTATTTATTTTTTTTTTAAAGAAGAAGCTGTTGATTTATTGATATTCTCTTGGTTTTCTGATTTCAATTTCTTCACTCATTTCCTTCTTTATTCTTGGTTTAGATTTAATTAGGTCTTTTTGTCTAGTTTCTTAAGGTGGAAGCTTTAAGTCATTGATTTGAGACTTCTCTATTTCTCATAAAAGTTTTTAATGCTATAAATTTCCCTCTGAGCACTGCTTTTGCAGTTACCTTGAAACCATCGTGTTGAGTGAAATAAGCCAGGCACAAAATGAACAAATATTGTATGGTCTCACTGATAGAAATAATTATAATAAACAAATTCATAGAGTTAGAAGCTAGCATTCAGCTTACCAGGGGCAAGTGTGGGAGGGGAGAAGGGAGTAATGTTTAATTGGTACCGAGTTTCTGTTTGGTGTGCTGGAAAAATTTAGTAATGGATGATAATTGTGGAGGCACAATTTTGTGAATGTAATTAACACCACTGAATTGTATACATGTAAAGGGATAAATCAGGAGATTATATGTTGTGTGTAAGTTACCACATGCAAACACAATCCCTAGAACTATACAACACCGAGAGTCAACCCTAATGTAAACAGTGGGCTATAAAGTTAACGTAATTATAATATTTTTTCACCAATTGTAACAAAATTACAACACTAATGCAAAATATTAATAATAGGGAAAACTGTGTCTGTAAGAAAGACTATATGGACAGTGTACTTTCTGTATGCTTTTTCTGGAAACCTACAACTGCTCTAAGGGAAAAAAATGAAAAAACAAAGTGTGTTGTTTAATTTCCGCATACATGTAGAGTTTTTAGGTCTTCCTTTGCTAATTATTTCTAGCTTCATTCATTGTCACAGAAGACACATTATGTGATTTCGATATTTTAAAGTGTATTGAAACTTGAATTTTGAGCTAACATATGGTCTATCCTGAAGAATGAGTCAGGCACTAGAGAAGAAATGTGTATTCTATTGTTGTATGAAGTGTTCCATGTATGTCTGTTAGGTCTAGTTGATCTATAATATCATTCAAGTATTCTATTTCCTTATTATTGATCTTATGCCTAGATGTTCTATCCTGTTATTGAAAGTGGTTTATTAAAATCTTCTATTAATATAGAGCCATCTATTTCTTCCTTCAGGTCGATCAGTATTTGCTTCATATACTTTGGGGTTTTGATGTTAGGTACACATAAATTTATAATTGTTACGTCTTATTGAATTGACAGTGTATCAATACTTAATGTCCTTTTTTGTTCCTCATAATGGTTTTCACTTACAGTCTTGTGTTATCTGATATTAGTGTAACTATTCCAGCTCTATTTTAGTTACCGTTTTCATGGTGTATATTTTTCCATCCTTTCACTTTCAGCTTACTTGTGACTTTTAACATAATGTGAGTCTCCTGTAAGCACATATAGTTGGGTCTTCTGCCAGTCTCTTCCTTTTTACTGGAGAGTTTAATCCATTTACATTTAAAGTAACTGCTGATAATACAGGACTTTCTTCAGCCATTTTTCTGTTTGTTCTTTGAAAGCCTAAACCTTTTGTCCCTCAATTTTTCTGTTAATTACTACTTTCTTTTTTGTTTGTTTTTTTGAAGTTTCCTATTTTGAGTTATTTCTTGTTTCCTGTGTTAATTTGGAAAATGCCAGAATGCAATATACCAGAACTGGAATGGCCTTTAAAAAGGGAAATTTAATAAGTTACAAGTTTGCAGTTCTAAGCCTATAAAAATGTCCAAGGCAACCAGGGAAAGAAGCCTTAGTTCAAAGAAGGCCGATGGCTGAGGAGTACCTCTTGTCAGCTGGGTAGTCATGTGGTGATATCTTCTGGTGCCTTTGCTCCTGGGCACCGAAGCCTTCAGCTTCTATTCCTGTGGGGGTTCCTCACATTGTTTCTCTGAGGCTGGCTTTCATCTCTTGGCTTACCTTGGTTCTTTCTAGGTTCTGGCTTACTTAATATCTTATGGTGTAAGATATAAGATACAAGAGCCCAGTGGATGGAAGCAGTATAACGAAATAAAAACTTCAGGACAGCAACCATACGGGTAATTATAAATGCTAGTACTATTACATATATATATACACACACACATACATACATACATATATATAATATATTGTCATATATATTAAATATAGTACATTATATATTTTTGGTATATAACTCCATTTTTTACTTCTTACAGTTCTAAGAAATGCAAATGTACAAAAAGTAATGGTAATTTTGGATTTGGGCTCATAAGCATCTGCTGGGCTCATAAGCATCTCCAAACATTGTGTCTCTGTTCTCCATGTGTTCACATCTATGTCAGTGCTGCTCTGTTGGCTCTGCTCTGTCAGTTTTGAGGCTTCTGTCATTTCTGGCTCTCTCCAAAATGTTTCCTCTTTTAAAGGATTCCAGTAAACTAATGAAGGCCCACCTGGAATGGATGGAGTCACATCTCCATCAGAAAGGTTACACCCACAGTTGGGTGTGTTACCAGTTACAGAGATTTCCAACCTACAGTATTGAACCAGGATTAAAAGAAACAGCTGCCTCCACAAGATTGAATCAGTATTAAACGTGGTTATTCTGGGGTATATAGTATTTTCAAACCAGTACACCTTCTGTATATGTTTTCCTGATATTTTGTTTGTGGTTATCATAGGGCTTAACATCCTAAATCTGTATCAGTCACGTTTTGATTTAATATCAACATAACTGTAATAACACATAGAAACACTATTCCTCTATCTCTCTGTCCAGTTACCTTTTTGTTACACTTGTTACTAGTTATATCATTATGCATTGTATGTCCCAAATCCAAAATTACCATTACTTTTTGTACATTTGCGTTTATTAGAACTGTGAGAAGTAAAAAGTGGGGTTATATACCAAAAAAATATAATGTACTATATTTAATATATATGATAATATATTATATATATGTATGTATGTATGTGTGTGTGTATATATATATATGTAATAGTACTAGCATTTATAATTACCCGTATGGTTGCTGTCCTGAAGTTTTTATTTCTTTATACTGCTTCCATCCACTGGCTTGCGTCTTTTCCTTTCAGTCTGTAGAACTCCCTTTAACATTGCTTGTAGGTTAGGTAGGGTGCACCGATATATGACTTAAAATAGGTAATCCTTTGCCACAGTCTGCTTTGACTTAATTGTTTATTATATTGCTTTAGCTATACACAGGCTGCTTCTTCCTGAGGGGCAACTTCTAGGAGGGCAAGCCAGTTTAGTCTTTCAGGCAACAGATTGGTATACTGACATACAGATATGTATCCCAGTATGTGTTTAGTTTATTTTCCTCCCTTCAGAATAGGGGCACTCAATAGGAGTGCAGGCTGACTTCAGACATTCTGAAAAGGGAATGGGGGAAGTGCCAGCAAGGGCAGCATGATCTTTGCCTACTGTTTTTAAAGCTTTGTTTTCTTAATTTACCACTTGCCCAGTTACTTCAACCCTTAACTGTTTTCTGGAGTTTTGAGGAAAATGGCTTTGTCAGTCTTTATTAGTTGCTCAAAGACTGTCTTGTCTGGTTGTACTACCTGCCTCTTTTCCTTTATTCCTGTTTGTTACTTTATTCCTCTTTATCTTCCTTCTTTCCTACTGAGCATTTTTTTATTCCATTTAATCGCCACTGTTGGCTTATTACTTATATCCTCTCTTTTTTAGTTGTTGCTCTAGGATTTACAATATACATCTTTAACTCACCCACTCTGCCTTAAAATATCATACCAATTCCTGTGTATTATAAACCTTACAACAGTATACTTCAAAATACTCACTCCCATCCTTTTTACTATTGTTGTCATTTTAATTCTTGCATATGTTGTATGCTCCACAATATGTTTTACTCTCTTTACCTTAGACAATAACCTGTCCTTTAAAGCAATTCAAATAAGGAGGGAATGTCTTTTCTATTTATCTGCTTTTTCAACCATTTCCAGGACTCTATTTCTTCGTATAGGTCCAGATTTCCATCTGATAGTTAGTATATGCCTCCTGCCTTAAAAAAATATATACATATTTTAAAACAGTTCTTCTCACACAGAACTGTTGGTATTGAATTATTGCAACTTTGGTTTGTTTGTTTGATTTTAGATTTCTGGACTGGGTTTACAGGTTTTATTTTCTTTCAGTGCTGTAAATATGTTTGCATAGTTTCTTACAGCTCGTTTCCAGCAGCTCTGGGGTGATTCTTTTTTTGCATGGGCAGGCACTGGGAATTGAACCTGGGTCTCCGGCGTGGCAGACGAGCACTGTCTGCTGAGCCACCATGGCCTGCCCTCTGGGGTGATTCTTAATCTCTTTCTCTTTGTTTAATGGAATGTTTTGCTTGCTTATTCTGTAGCTGCCTTCAGAAGTTTCTGTTTATCCTCGGTTTACAGCGTTTGATTATGTTATATCTAGTCTTATGTTGTTTTTGTTTTTGTTTTTCAGGGTTGGCCTTAATTATTTTTTCCAGTTTTGGGTCCTCTGATATACAATTTGTCATCTTTTATTGTCTTTGGAAAATTCTTAATTATTATCTCCTATAATATTTCTCTTACTTTTTGCCTTTTGGGAGTTCAATTAAATGTATTTTATATTGTTGATATGGTCACAAAGCTTTGGATTGCTCTGTGACTTTTTTTCTCTTTGTGTTTCAAGTTAAGTAATTTTAATTAACGTATCTTTAAGTTCAGTGATTTATTCTTCAACTGTGGTTGATCTACTGATGAGCCTTTTGAAGGAATTCTTTATTTCTAGCATTTCTATTTGACTTTTCCCCTAGTTTTTTCTTTCTGCTCAAATGCATGTTTTTCATCTTTTCTGTAGATTTTTAAAGTCCCTTTCCAATCACCTCAACATTTAGGTCATCTGAATTGATTCTATGATTGCTTGATCTTTTGGCAGTAGGTTGTTTATTCTTGCTTTTTTGTGTGTCTTGTGTGTTTTTTTTTTTAATTTTTATTTATGCAAATTAAACAGTCAAATGTTAGTTAAATAATATTTATGCCTGGAAATAGGCTCACCTCTTCTTCTGTTTGGTCATTGTGGGGGATTTAGTCAGTCTGTCTGTAGTTGAGCTGGATTTGGAATTTTTTGGTGCTGTTGTTACCTTGTGCTCTTCTTGGGGACTGAATTGCTAGAGCATGTTTTCCTTATGCTCCTGTTTTACTTTTAGCATTGAACAGTCACTTCATGCCTCTTCTACCCAGGAAGGCTCTTTTGGGTCTCTTGTCTTACCCCCAGTCTTTCTTGTAAACCTCTGGGGGGTGCCCAAGAAAAAGTACTTGTGAGCGTTTACAGACTCCTCTTGTCTCTGGAGCTCCCTTTATTTTAGACTGATACACTAGCCTACTCTAGCATTTAAGAACTTGTTAAAAGTTTCATCGATGTCTTCTTACCCTGTTGTATGGTGACCTTTTCTTCCCATTGTCTACAATAGGTGAAACTGTTTGTCTTCTGTCTGTCTTTGGTAGGACTTCTCACTCTTTCAGTGACATTTCCCTGGGTTGTCTTGCATCCTCGGCAATCTGGTAAAGTCAAGAAAAGTTAAGACTTTTCAATTAAACTAGCTTTTCCTCACTGTTATGATGGGAGGATCACTGTCTTAATGACTTCTACACCCTAAGCAGAAGTAGAATTTGCACATTGCTTGGACTCTGGTAGATTTATCATTCAATTAAAATTTATTAAGAATTGGTTGAATTCATTGAATACTCATGTGCCAAGGAGTATGCTAAGCACTTACTGTATCATCTTATTTAATCCTCACACCTCTCTCTGGGATGTAGATACTATTATTATTTCCACTTTTTAGATGTGAAATTAATGCTTAGTGGAGCAAAAGGAACATTTTAATGAGTATTACTTAAGTCACCTTCGCTTTCCTTTCCTATGCCCAAAACTCGTAAATCCATTTTTAGCTTCTTCAAGAAGAGACATATCCTTGACAATACAGGTTCTTTTTCTAATTTTATGAATAAAGAGACACACTATAAAAGAGGGAAAGCTTAAAGAGAGTTTGTTGAACTTTTGATTAATAGGAAGAGGATACTTTTAGAGTCTAGAGGCTTTGGGTGGTCAGAAATAGCTTTTAGGTTTCATAATGTAAATGATAAAAATAAGGCAGGGGCTGTCATGACTTTACTGCCTCTTTCTGTCCTTTCTTTTCTCTTTTCTGCTTCCAGTGTGAAATAGTTAATAGCCTTCAGTTCTTTTATGGAGTAGTCAAATTTTTTTTCTTTTTTCTTTTTGTTTTTTGTTTTTGGAGTAGTAGAATTTTAAGTATTTTTTCGTTACTTTTCATTTCTTCCTTAGTCTGCTATTTGACAGTTCCTTTAGGTAGCTCTCATACCAGGGAACTTAGTATAATTACTTGTACTATTTACATTTGTACATTTGACTTAAGAAAGTCAAGTTGTCAGTCTCCTCACTCTTTAATACATTCAATAAAAGGTACATAAGGTTTTTAAAAATTTTGTTTAGTTTTTGTTCAGTTCCAGAAAAGAAACTGAGATGCACTTGATCAATAAGCTTAAGTAAGCCAAATGTTCTTAATTCATCTATTCAGGTGTTGTCTGAGATTCATTTTCCAAAATGTGCCATTTTGTAACTCACCTCATTAATCAATCTACATTTCCTTGCATGCTGGTGGATAGATGAAAGTTAAGTTTCATGCAATTTTTTTCTTTGCTGGAATGTTAACACCTTTTCAAGTATTCAACATATATAATATAAATGGAGTAATAAACCGTTATTGAATTCAGAGAGTTTTAATACAGAGGCAATGCTAAAGTTTAGGGAACACAGGACCATAGAGACAGGGAGGAGGATTGTTCACATATGGGAGGAATTTTATAATGCCCTGACTTGATGTAACAGTCACTTATGTGCTTCCTCCTCCCTAGTTAACAGGGAATATGAAGAACAGAAAATGTATCCAGGAACCTAGATTTGATTATTACAACCATGATGTTCCTGAAATTGACCTCAGTGATTGTGAATTGCCACATGTCATTGAAATTTATGACTTCCCCCCTGAATTTCGTACTGAAGACCTTCTGCGGGTTTTTTGCAGTTATCAGTAAGTATTTGCAAATGGTTGGAAATGTTAGGGATGGTGGGATGAGGTTTTTTTAAAGTGTCCTCTTAAAAACACTTGTTTTGTTTTGTTTCATATCCATTGCTTGTCTTCTTTGGCATTAGCTTTATTTATTGTCTTCTCTTAGTAGAAGACAATATATATTAAAAGATTCTTCCTTGGAATTCCTTAAAAATGCCAAAAAAGTCTTTATAGTCCCCATCTTAGTATTTAAAAAGACTGTTGTCCATGATGACTCAAATCTATCTTCACTAGCACTTAGTACATTTATAGTCATTATAATTATGAATATATTTGGATGTATGCCAGTTTCTTTTTTGTGTGTTTTCCCATCTTTTTCTCTTCTTTCTTACCTTTTTTTGAATTGACCAGGTATTTTTTTCTCATTCAAGCTTTTGGGAAATTATACTCAGTTTCTGATTTTTGGTAGTTACTCTAGAAATGATTAATTTACCAATGGCTAAAATTAATATTTTTATCCTCTTTCCAGATTCTATAAATTTTTAAATTCCATTCCCACCTCTCCCTCCACCAGCTTCTAAGTTATTGTGATTAGGCATTTTGATTCTTTTTATTTTTTTTCTTTTCCTTTTAAACTCCCTTTGACATTTTTATTGTTGTTTATATATTCAGTGTTCAGATTTACCCACTTTCTGTGCTCTTCATTTATCCCTTCTTGCATCTTTCATCTTCTTTTTCTTCTTTAACATTCATTTTAGAAATAAAGAGGACTTGAACATTTATTTTAGAAAGAGTTTGCTTATTAAAAACAAACAGTTTTTATTATTTTTTATGGCTTAATTTAAACTTCACTTTTGAGACGTTTTTGCTGGATATAGAATTCCAGGCTGGCAGTGATTTTCTCTCAGAACCTTGAAGATAATCTACTGTCTTCTGGCTTTCTCTGTGGATGATGAGAAGCTAGCTAACAATCTCACTACTATCACTTCTAAATATAATTAGGCTTTTCTCTTTGTATGTTTTTGAGGATTTTTCTTTGTTTTTGGTATTCTGCATTTTCATTGGATTTCTTTTCATTCTGCTTGTGATTATTTGAATTTATTAAATCTGTGGGTTAGTGTTTTTCATTGATTCTCAAGGAATTGCAGACCATTAACTTTCAAATATTGCCTTTGCTCCTGTCTCTCTCTTTTACCTCCTCTAGGATGCCAGTTCAATGAATATTTGACCTTTTAACCTAATCCTCCTTACCTGTTACTTCTCTTTCATATTTTCCATAGCTTTGTCTCTCTCTCTTTTACAGTCTAAAGAATTTCTTTAGCTCTAAAATTATTAAAAATGATTTTAACCAGAGCTAAATTTTCAGTTCACTAATTTTTTCCTTATCTGTGTCTATGTGCTGTTAAGTCTGTCCTTTGACTTTTTTTTTATGCTGTATGGTGGGGGTCACATTTCATACTTTTTCCATGTGACTATCTCATTATTGCTGCACCATTTGTTGAAATATTTTTTGGGTGGGGGAGCTACATGGTTTTTTTTGTTTGTTTGTTTGTTTGTTTGTTTTGCATGGGCAGGTCCTGGGAATCGAACCCAGGTCTGTGGCAAGGCAGGCAAGAACTCTCCCACTGAGCCACCATGGCTGCCCACTACATGTCTTCTGACTTTCTATATTTCACTTATTGTGCATTTCATTTCTAAGTTCTATTTGTTTCTTTTTCAAATCTGCATAGTCTTTTTTTTTTTTTCAGTTTCTTATTTTCTCCAAGTATTTTCAAGATTTTTAACATTTCTTTAAAGATATTAAATGTAGACCTTTTATGGCTTGTACCTGATAACTCCTTTACCTTAAGTCTTTTAATTCTCTTTCCAGTGTCTTGTTTCTGCACGTTCTTGCTCATAATGCCTTGCTTCCTTTGGTGTTTAGTTATTTTTCTTACAATAAGCTCATAATTTTCCTTGAAATTTTATTTTTGGAAATTGAGGCTTACAATGAAAGAAGAAGAGCGTAACTCCTGAGAGGATTTTTTTTTTCTTCTGCCTAGTATCTGTGAGTACTCCAGTACAGGAACACTCTAAGTTAAATTACTGATTTGTGGTTTTTCTGCCCACTCAGTATGAATTTAGAACACAAGCCTATGTGAGGATTGTTTATGGGTCCAGATTCTCAGACATGATTTTTGTCTCTTCTCTGAGCCAAGTTTCGGACAGATAATTTTCCTTAGATTCTGAAGGCTGTATTCTGAGGGAGGGGCAGGTGGAAACTTTACTGAGGAGGATTCAGTTTCCCACTATGAGCAGGTCCTGAGCTTTAGCTGTTGGTCCCTGTGCCCTACCTAGGCCTTAGAAACTGAACAAATAGCTTCAGTTCCTTAGTCTCTGGTTTAGGATTATCTTGCTTTTTCTTTAGTTCCTAGGTGCTTTTGAGAAATTTTTAAAAATAGTTTAAAGATTTTTAGTTATTTTCAGCAGAAATGTTGATTCTGGTAATTAACCCACCATATCACCAGAAATGTCAATTGCTAAACTCATAATCTAATCCCACCAAATTTGCCCCTTTCATGTATATACACTATGTTACCAATAATAACATCATCTTTTCACTCACTTTCTCTTTCTACTTAACTCTCAATTCCTGTTTTTGTTCCTATATATAATCTCTCATATTTCCCCCCTTCTCTCCTTCCTGCCACTGCACTAATTCTAGCATTCATCACCTCATCTAGACTTGCTCTTGTGCTCCCAGTTTTCAGGGCATCCTTATATATTGCTCTTAGTTTAATCTTCATGAGGCACAATGCTAATTATGTCACATTTCTGCCCTAAAACCCTACCTAGTGAATAGTCCAAACTCATTCAAGACCCTCTCTTTCTCTGCCTTTAATCATGCTTTCCATTTGTTGCCTCTCATCCCACCTTACCATTTTCTCATCTGCAAATCTTGTATCTTCATGACAAAACCAAAAAAATTTTTTTTCAGAAAACTTTGTTCTGATGATTGAGCTCTCATTCTACCGTTCTTATGGTGTTTTTTACTTTTCTATCTGGTTTCATATTTTACTTTCTATTCTGGTTTAATGAGTTTTTTATATATTCCAATTGCTGCGTACTCATTGAAGGCAAGATCTGTATTTGAGTCTTTGTATCTCTCATGCAAAGACACTCAATGAAATGGATTAATGTGAAAAAGATTTTCCCACTCTCACTGCCCATTTAAAGGCCTATTATTGTTTCCCTTTTCTCCTGTACAGTCTCTTCTGTGTAGTTAGATGGTTAGCCCAGCTGAGTGTTTGACTCTCACCTGGCACTCTTAAATTTTTTTTGCTTTTGGGATGGAAGCAGGGTGGATGGGTTACAGATTTCTTTGAGATGGTAGCATTGGAAATGGTTCTCTCTTAAAAAAATTTAAGATGTAGACCTCCCAAAGCTTAACCTTGGTTATATACTACTCTAGGTTAAAAACCCATACTCTGTTTCTGTTATTGTGCCTTTACTCTTCATTTTAGTGAATTTACATCAGATCAAACTGAAGGAACTGTTGTAGTGACTTGTAGTTTGTGTTATTTTTTTCTTACAGCTGATAATCAGTTATGATATAATCAGTCACGTCATAGAGGAGTTATCAGATAGATAGGGCTATTGATAGTTGGGTGATTAATAAAAAATAGCTTTTGAAGGATGATAAAAATTCATATATCTCAAATATTTTAAAGTTATTGTTCTGTCGATAGAGAAGTTTTTGTAAGCCACCCTCAAAATACATCACCTATTATTTCTGGTTTCAGTTCTTTAACGTGAAACAAGAATTTTAACATACCTTTGGAGTCATCTGAGTGCATATTCCTCTTAGGTTAAATTTTTTTCTCTATCTTTTACGGTTGTCTTGCCCAAACAAAATTGATAGTTGTTTTTTAGATTTTTTTTTTTTTTAGTGACTTTACATTTATGTAGTCTTCCAAAGCATTCAGCTAGGTTTTCCTAGACACACAACTCTTCTTTTTCACACTCATATTTCACTGGTTTAATTTTATCTAATTAAATTATATGGTTAGAGTATCAAGTAAAACTGATATTAGTGGGTTTGAGAATAACTGCACTAACTCTTGGTATGTAAGTAGTTCACTTGGTGGGAGCAATAGTTATGAGGGCTACTTAGTAAATGCAAGTGTGTAGTGCATCATGAGGATCAATAAATTTTATACAGAAATTGGCGAATGTCAGATTATCTAGTGAGTGGGTTAGTAAATTTCGGTTAATGTAGATCAACAGTACAAGACTAAAAGGTTTTTCCAGAGGAAAAGTAAAAGAGAAGTATACTTCTGTGGCTCTAGCTTATTAGAAAAATTCTAGCTTATTAGAAAAATAAGATTCAGGAATGAAGAAATAATCCAGAACATTATGAAGGAAAAGATTTTGAGAGTATGTAAGAAAGTCAGTATCCAGAGAGATGATACTTATTTTTTTATATATATTTTTCTTTTTTTATTGTGAAAAATAACATATATTTAAAAAAGCAGTAAATTACAAAGCACACCACAACAATTAGTTGTAGAACAGATTTCAGAGTTTGGTATGGGTTACATTCCACAATTACAGGTTTTTCCTTCTACCTGCTCCAAGGCACTGGAGATTAAAATATCAGTATAATGATTCAGCAGTCAAACTCATTTGTTAGGATATCTTCTCTGTTATAATTTCACCTTCTCCTTGATTCTTCTCTCAGTTTTTAAGGGTATTGGGCTATGCCCATTCTAACTTTCTCATGTTCAAAAGGGGTGTCTACAGCATGAGATAGGGGGATGGAATTAATTGATTTTCAGAGAAGCTGGCCCCTGTGGGTTTCAGGACTTGCCTGACCTTGGAACACTTCCAGAGGTTGTAGGCTTCTAGAAAGTAATCTTAGTACATGGAATCTTTGTAGAAGCTCAGATAGAGCCCTAGGTGTTCTTTAGGGTTGGCAGGAATGGTTTTGAGTAGGAGTTGGCAAACAATGATAAATAGCAATGTCTAGCTGAAGCTTGCGTAAGTGTAGCCTCCAGAGTAGCCTCTCGACTCAGTTTGAACTCACTCAGCCATTGATGCCTTGTTACAGTTCTTCTCCCCTTTTAGTCAGAAGGGCATTGGGCCAGGCTTATCTGCTGGAGGTCCTCCCATGTTGCCAGGGAAACTTTCACCCCTGAAAGTCCTCTGGAAGTAACTCTTAGGCATACCTATAGGTAGGCTAAGCTTCTCTGCTGCAGAAATAAGCTTCACAAGAACAAGCCTCAAGATCAAGGGCTTGGCTTACTGACTTGGGAGTCCCTAATGTTTGAGATAATATCAAGGGTTTCCCAGTGCTAAATTTTAATGGTTCCGTATTTTTTCTCTCATCCCTCAAGGAACTTTGCCAGTACTTTTTAATTATCTGCTTAACATTCTCTGGAATGTATCCGGACATTATATTTATATTTTTTTGGGGGGTGGTGGTGGTGCCTGATTGTTTCTTTTTTTTTAATGAAAGATGATATTTTAAAGCTTCAATACTGATGTTAAAAATGAGCCAAGTCTGTTGTGTGATTTTAAAACTTTAAAATGCAATTCATATATATTTTGAATTTGTAAGACTGTATCATTTAGGGTATAGACCCTAACTTAAAGGATCAGGTAGTTAATATTTTAGGTAACTCTCCATTGCTGTACAAAAGCAGCCATGGACAATATGTAAACAAATGGGCATGGCTATATTCCAATAAAAGTTTGTTTTAAAAAACATGTGACCTGTTTTCATATGAAGTTCTAGAACAAGAAAAATTAGCTAGCAGCCATGTATCGCACTTAATCTTGATTGGAGAAGCATCATTTCCATAAAGCTAAAAGAAATTAACTTCTGGTGGAAGTTAATTTCAGCTATAGACCTTACTCTAAATATAGTGTAGATTAGTCTATCTAATTCATTGCCATTATGTTAAGACTCAGTATCAGGGTTTATTGCCAATACAATTCATAGTAGATTTTTCAAAAGCAATCAATGGTATTAAATTCCAAATTAAAACTACCTTAGATTTTCATTAAGAATAGCAGTTCTTTAAACCAATGATCAGTTTTGTTGGCGTCTAGAATTTCCTAAAGATTAGTTAATTGTTATGATTTATTTACTTTGCTTTATTTCTTCCTAATTTTTCTATGACATTCAGATACATTCCCAAAAAAACAAATATTTTAAAAGTTATGAAACTCTAAACCTGAAAAGCCCTCCAAACCCATCTAAGTCTTTTTCCATCCTTTTTGTAAATCGTCTCTGATATTTTAGACTTATGTTGTTGAACTTTTTCACAATCACCAACCCTTGTGGTTATTTTGTACCATGGTCAGCTTATCTTTACATTCAGGAAATTCTCCAACTAACCGTCAAATCCTTTTTTTTTTCCTTCAAAAGAATGTTTTTCTTGACAGGTTGTTAAAGAGGAAGATACTTTAGCAGTTGTCTTTCCGCCCCCCCCTTATAAAAAGAAAAAAATAAATGATGCAAAAACCTTGTAAGGCTTGTAAGTAAAAAACTCAGAGTCCACTTCTTGCTTTAATCACTATTTTCATCAATACTATCTTCCTGCTGAATATTGCTATTAATAATAAAAATCATGAGCACCATTCATTTATTAGATAATAAATGCCCCAACACCGTGCTCTTTTCCTTGTCATGGATGATCTTACTTCCATTTTCACAATTCTGTGAAGGAGACTCTATATCCATTTCTACAAATGAGCAGACCAAGGCTCAAGTGAGGTTAAACCTGCCCAAGGTAGCAGAACTAAGATTTCAGTCCATTTATATCTAACTGTCAAACACTTGTTCTTTCCATTGAACTATATTGAGTTATGGTCAGTTTTGAGCTCATACTTGATAAAATAACTGTCATGTTATTATCCTGATATCCTGATCATCGTTTTGATTCTTCCTAATCTTGTATGTATTTCTTTTATCTTGAACTTTTCTCACTTTATCACAATTTATCCTATATTCTTTTTTTCTTCCCCTCTTTAGCAAGTGAGAAAGAATAGTTCAGCCTCTGATTATAGTTGTCTTTTTTCTCTATCACTTGTTTTTTCTTTTTGCTTTGAATGACATCTTGCTACATGATCTCCTCTTTCTGTGTCCTTGAGTCTACATTTGCATTAAATCCAAGTGACCTTCCCTGCACAACACCTCCTGTAATATTCCTCTACCCCTCCTCTGCTTCCTCGTTCCACCTCTTTTTCCTTGCCCATAAGAACATCTCTTGTAAATTCATTAAATACTTTACTTCCCCAAGAGACTTGTGAGGATTAATTAGTTGATGTCTATAAAATGGCTGGGAACATAAAATACTCCCAGGTAGTTCTTTATAATGCTATTATTGCTTTTAAAATTCAGTGGCTTATTCTGTCCTCCAAGCTGTTTTTTGTGTCATTATCCCGTTCAACCTGGGTACTCTTTAAGTGTTTCTCCCTATCTCATCCTGAAATGTTTTATGAGACTCTTAGAAAGATGTTTCATAAAAGCAAATTTTATTTTGAGAAATAAAATTGTTTTCTTTTGTTGCAGAAAAAAAGGATTTGATATTAAATGGGTGGATGATACACATGCCCTAGGAGTATTCTCCAGTCCTTTGACAGGTATTCACCAAATGGATTTCAGTGTTCCTTTCTTATTGTCCGTTTTCTCTTGCTACTTGTCTTTATTTATTTTCCATTTTAACTGATTAACATAATTTGCTAACATAGGTAATTGGGCAGATACAGGTTTTGAGGCAATGTGCTTTGATTTCCATGTAGTCCCCTTCCCTCTTTCACCTTAAACCAAGTTTTGGAGAGAGAGTGGTTAATTACACTCATAAGTGTTAGCCATGACAGTGTATGAACAGATTATGGATAGACGCCTAATAAACCAAAGGAACTAAATCTTAGGATATTTATTTATTTATTTATTTATTTATTTATTCATTCATTCATTCATTCATTCATTCATTCATGCATGCATGCATGCATGCATGCATGCCCCAGACAAATGAACTTGAAGTAGCACTCTAACCTATTCAGTGAGAGATTTTTATAGCAACTCTGATTATATGGTTGGGTCTTTTCACATAGTTCATTGGCCTCATGATGGATCTGATAGAGACGCAGTCAAAGAAATTAGAGATTTTGATTCCTGTCTGAATCATCTAGAATAAAGGGCTGCAAACTTTTTCTGTAAAGGGTCAGAAAGTAAATATTTTAGACTTTGTGAGTTATAAAGTCTCTGTTGCAACTACTTAACTCTTCTGTTGTAGCAAGAAAGCAGCCTGAGACGATATGCAAGTAAATGGGCATTGCTGTGTTTTAATAAAACTTTATTTACAAAGACAGACGGCTGGCCAGATTTGGTTCAAGAGCTATATTTTGCTGATCCCTTTATCTAAAATAATCACTGTCAAGTTGTTCTGTATACATTTTCTAAAACCTCCCATCTCTTTTACTTGCCATGGGGGAAAAAACAACTTCTAGCAAATGATTTCTAAAAACTAGGCTTAAATTTTCTTTTTATCACTTATGTCTGCTACTTCCTTATGTTTATGCAAACTCTTTGCAGCTCGTGATGCTCTAGGTAGTAAACATACCATGGTGAAGATCCGGCCCCTGTCACAGGCCACAAGAGCAGCCAAGGCCAAAGCCAGAGCTTATGCAGGTGAGCCTATAATCTCTAGGAGTTTTTCTTGTTGATGATTATGTTATCCCTTTTTCCAGCAGTATAACATCCAGCATCCTAAAGATGTACCACTTTTAGTCTTACTGTTAAGAAAGTATGTTTTCAAGAGGAAAAAAGATAAAGAAATAAGGCATCTGAGCAGTCACTTGGAGAATCGGTGATACTAGCTACAAGCAACCGGTTTCTGATGATATTCCTACCAAGTTTTCCTACTTCCTTCCTGTTTTTGATGAGTGCTAATTCTAGGTGGAACTCTTAGCTGTTTGATAGAGTCAGTGAAAGAAATTATGTTGAGGTAGATAATGAAGCAAGAGATTTTGCACTCTGCCTTGTTTCTTTCCTCTGATAGTCATCTATCAGGCTTGTATTAATTACTGCTGAGGCAGCCTTTCTATTTTGTATGTTAATTACTGAGTTAAATCACTTAGAGCTAGAGTGCTTTCTTTCTCTTACTCCCTGCTACTCCCCCCACCCCCCCTTCAGAGTTCCTCCAGCCAGCAAAGGAACGTCCTGAGACCTCCGCAGCCCTAGCAAGAAGGTTAGTCATCAGTGCCCTTGGGGTTCGAAGTAAGCAAAGCAAAACAGAACGAGAAGCGGAGCTCAAGAAACTGCAAGAAGCCCGAGGTGAGTTTAAAAAAAAAAATTGCCTTCTTTAGGCTTTTAGAGCTCACTGTAAGGCACGTATGGGGGTAAAAAAAACAAAAATGAAAGAATGAAGCCTGTTACATTTTGTCATTCCCATTTCCTAGAGGCTCCCAAGTGTATTGAAATGGTTTTCATAATTTATAGTCTGGAGGAAGACATTTCAGAATTTGCCTGCTTGTTCTACATACCAAGGTATCCTCATCTGTGCTTGTCCTGTTGTTTTCCAAGAAATGGGTTTAGCTTATCCACTGCTTTTTCTACAGATTTTCCCCCAAACTCAGAAAAATTTTCCCTTGATATCATAATAGTCTCACAGATAGAAACTTTATTTGCTGTGGTTTTACTGGACCATAAGTGTCATGATATTATCTAGTGGTTTAGATTTTAGGTAGAAGAGAAATTAAGGAAAAGCCGGCAATTGGCATTGGTGGTAATAACTATAGGTAGGTATTTTTTCCTTTAAGACAATCTCAAGTGGCTCCATTAGAGTACATCTGGATTCATCTGCCTTTTGATTATTTACTAGCATCTGAATTCTCAGAAAATATTTCCACTAATTCACAAGCAGAGTTTTTCGTTCCCCAGAGTTTGGAGCTGAGGTTAAAATCTCTCTTGCTTTATAGGCTTTTGACTTGCATGTAAAGACTTGGGACTTGGGCTTAGCACTTAACTGCTTTTTATCATCTGTCAAGCTTTATACAGTCCCATTGCCATAGCCCACGATCTGTGGAATCTGTGAAGACAATTTATTCTGAAAATTCCACTCACCAAAAGTAACCTCATTTTTCTGTTAAACAAATTGACGTTTCAAACTCCTTGTTTATTGCCACTCTAACAAGACCATTAATACTTCCTGTCCACTCTGCTTAGATGATAGCAGGCAGTTTGTGAACTTTCAGCTGCACTGGCCCGATGACCAGTGACAGGTGCGAGAGTTTTAGGTCAACCCAACTAATTTTTGAAACCTTAATGATTATGAGGCAGTTTTGATTTTTAATGTATTGTATACTCAGAGGCCATTTACAGACTATAGAAGGAGAGAAGGATTCCTGTGGTTTTTTTTTTTACAGTTGGCAGTAACAGAAGTAGATTATAGGAGAATATGCAGTATTCTTAACCCTTTAGTAATTGGTTGTTTCTAAGGAAAATGATTTATTTGTTATAACCACAACTATCTCAAAAGATAATGGAGAGTAGTAGGTAATAGCAATATATATAAAGGAGTTTTATCTCCTTTTTAAATGTATCATTCTTTCCTTTGGGTGTAATACCACCTCTATATCTGCAGAGACTGCAGCAACTATTTTGCATGTATGTCATCTGCGTATTCCCCTTTATTTCTCTGTAGGCACATCAATATGCAGCTCTGCTTGCTGTATTTGTTTTAAATGCCCAGCTATACAAAGGACATTTCAGTAATGCAATTAAAAATGAGAATGTTAGCTAAGTGGGTACTGAATTACGTTTTTTAAGAAGGAGTTTATTTGTGAATAGAGACCCAATGTGATAAGTTCCTCGTATCCAGTGATGTTGAAGCTGTACAGATTCCAGAGGACTTTTCCTTTATTATCCTTTATAGGTCTCCCATTCTCCATATCTGAGTGAACACATATAGAAAAATTCCTGAGTTTTCTCTTTTTGGCTTCTTTCTATATTGAGCAAATATTCTTGTGCCTGTTTGCATGGAACCCAATGCTTTTCACTTAAAGGTACTTTTCATGTAGAAATTAAAAGTAATGTTTAGGTATTAAGCAAAACAATTATTATTATTTTTTAAACAATGGAGGGGAGGCTCAGTACAGTCCCTCAGTATAGCATTACAGGCTATCAACCTGCTTAGGTCCAGATCTTATCTCTTTACTGGCTGGCTGTGTGTTCTTGGGCAAAGTACTTTCTCACAGCCTCTATTTCTTCATCCATAAAATGGGAATCAGGTGAGATAATCCAAAAAAGATACTTAGCCATCTTCAGCTACCATAGGAACTCTATCCCTCCCATTTATGTAGGCTTATAGTAAGAGTGTGATGAATATTAGCTGCTGTTGTTTTTATTAGTAATAGTAGCAAAATCATGATATGATAAGTCCAGCACAGATTCTGGTGCCTGTTTTTTTCATTACACTTCTTATTTAACAATTTCTATAATCTGTCAATTAAATTTGGCATTCACTGAGCACCTACTCTGTGCAGAGCATCATACTGCCTATTTAGGAGAATTAGAAAGACATGAAAATTTTGTTCCTCTATTTCAGTCTTATAATCTAGTGGGAATGTATGCCTTGAGTAAAATTTGAACTCTCACTTTATTCCAAAGATTAAAAATAAAAACCATAAAAAGATTTTGCTGATTAAAAGGACTTGAAGGGGGCGGGCCGCGGTGGCTCAGCGGGCAAGAGTGCTTGCCTGCCGTGCCGGAGGACCCCGGTTCGATTCCCGGCCCCAGCCCATGTAAAAAACAAACAAACAAACAAAATATAATAAAACAAGAAAATGTTTAAAAATGTTTCCCTTTCTTCCTCCCTTCCTTCCTTCCATCCTTCCTTCCTTCTCTGTCTTTCCTTCCTTTCCTCCCTCTCTCAAAAAAAAAAAAAAGGACTTGAAGGAAACTAATGTTTATCGGGCACCTACTTTGTATGCAAGCAGTATATCATGTTTTAATGAGATTGTGTTATGATAACTCGGTGATGGCTCATGTTCACTCCAGTTTAGAGCTAGCTTGAAGAAGTCAGATAACTGGCTTAAGGCATGCCATGTTCCTCTACAATACCATGACCCCTTTCGAAGAACTTTAGGGGTAAAAAAAATATATATATATATATACATAAAATGTTTTATAACACCTCCAGAGAAGGAAATTAGACAGTCTTCTTTTTTGTTATCTGTTTAGTTAACAATGTTAAGTACCTTTCACTGTCAGAAGATTCTTCCTTAGGTCTAGCTTATACCCACATGATAGTTTAAACCATTTTCCTTTTCTTTCTTTCTTAGAAGAAAAACAGAGAATATCTGGATACGATTCTATTCTAACAACCCTTGACAACAAAGATCATTTAGGAAGGAGGGAATTTGGGCTCTAATAGAATTTTTGCCTTTAACTAGCTGTATGACCATGGACAAGTCACTTATATTTTTCCATGACCTGGTATCCAAAAAAGTGAAAGTGGTGCTTGACCTATGGAACTGCAGAGAGTTTTTTGAGCACAACATAAGTTAACATATGTAAAAAATGTTTAGAAAGGTATGTTACAAATTCAGAATAACTATTGTTTATGTGACTGTTGTGAATTTTGTGTTCCTTATAATAATATGAACCAGTAATGATAAATGTGTATTAGTATGTATTGCTGCTCCCCCCACTACTTATGGCAGATGTTGCTAATCAGTCATTACATTCTTTGTGAGTTTTGACATACATGACCATTGCTAATTGATTGAAATTAGGATAGGAATTGAAACCTTATATTCCATCCCTGGTATAGGTACATTAATCAATTATACCATATAATAATCTCCTAGCCTTTTTTTCCCTCCCAGTTGAAGAGTTCTGGTGTCTGGCACAATACCCCAGGCATTAAAAGGTACTTGGTAGAGGCTGCAAGGGTAGTTCAGTGGGAGAATTCTCAGCTGCCATGCAGGAGACCTGTGTTAGATTCCCGGCCCATGCACTTACCACTACAGACAAAGAAACTAACAAAAATAAACAAACAAAAAAATTCAACAAATGGTGCTGCAATAATGGGATACTCACATTGAAAAAGAATGAAATGTGATCCCACTATACAGCATACAAAAAAAAAAAAAAGGTACTTGGTACATGTTCACTGATTAAGTACGCAAATAATAGTGGTTACTTTAACTTTTCTTCAGAAATCTTCTCTCATCACTTTTTTATTTCATTCATGACTCTATTCCTTTTTAAATCTGACATGTTTTCCTTGATGAAACCCGGAGTTGAGCAGTGTGTATGAAACCTTCCTAAGTAATGAATTTGGAATTGGTGATTTTGAGTTTTAAATATTTTCTTGCTAAGTTTCTACAGTCTATTTTGATTGTCTTATCCTTTTATTGAGAAGTCTTTTGCTTTAGTCTTCTAAAAGGAAATTAAGAAAGTAAAGCTACTCTGGGAAGAATTAAGAAAGAGGATGATATAAAATCATTTTAAAAAATCATGTTTTTTTATATCAGGAGGAAGAGAGTACTCTGTCCCTAAGTGTGGTGTTGTAATTTGCTAGCTGCCGGCATGCAATAGACCAGAAACAGAACGGTTTTTAAAAAAGGGAATTTAATAAGTTGCAAGTTTACAGTTCTAAGGCCACGCCTTAGAAGGCCACGCAAATGTTCCAATTAAAGCAAGGCTGTGCAAATGTCCAGTCTAAGGCATCCAGGGAAAGAAACCTTTGTTCAAGAAGGCAATGGTTCTCTCTCAACTGGAAAGGCACATGGCGAACATGGCAACGTCCGCAAACTTCCTCTCCAGCTTCTTGTTTCATGAAGCTCTCCCAGGGAAGTTTTCATCTCCGAAGGTTGCTGGCTATGTGGGCTCTCCTGATTTTGTCATTCTGAAGCTTTCTCCAAATTGCTTCCTCTTTTAAAGGATTCCAATAAAATAATTAAGACCCACCTGGAATGGATGGAGTCACATCTCCATCTAAACAAGTTGAGACCCTCAGTTGTCCATGGAGATAACCTAATCAAGTTTCCAGCCTACATTATTGAATAAGGATTAAGAGAAACTGTTGCTCCTATAAGATTAGATCATGGCTCTTCTAGGGAATGTAAATCCCTTCGAATTGGCATGTGTGTGGAAAGTATCTTTTAGTCTAGCAGAGTGCATAACAGATTAGAGCTATACTAAGAATGCTATTATTTGATTTAATCATGTGTTTTAAACCAGTGTTTCACACTAAATGATAAAATCACATTTTAATGACCAAACACGTAAAGTTTATTCAAAACACTTGATTGCCAATGTGATAGATACCATGAGTTTTAGATAATATGACCTCTCAGGATAAGGAATAAGCAATCCTCTCATTTTCGAAGCCTGCTATAATTTTACTTCATAATTTATTTCCCTTTTCCTATTGGGAATAGGTGATTAATTGGTTGGTTCTAAAAAGCCATCTTGTGAAGTGTCACAGGCATAAAAGGCAGATGCAAGTAAACAGTAATATGACCCCTTATTTTGGTTAACTGAATCACTAAGAACTTAAAAATTGAAATTTTCTCCCTAGGGTACTTGGAGTCACCTGTAAAAAAAAAAATTATCACAATTGCTACCTTCTGAAATCCTTTGTAGATGTTCTATTACTTTGCCTTAAATGGGGACAGTGCTGTATTTCTAGCTCAAAATCTATGTCTTTTGGCATTTTCCTGATGTCTTTCTTACCCTGTTATGTGAAGTTCCCTTCATTTTTAACCACATTTCCTTTTGTTTTAATGTGATGCTTTTCTCTGAAATGTAGTATTTATTCTTTAGTGTCATTTGCTGTTAAATAAAGTTACATCCCTCATCTAAATCAGAGATGAAAATAATCTGAAGACTAACTGACCAGCTCACCAACTCTTGCTAAGTAAATACCACATGGTTCCTTATGTTGACACTAATACATTGGCAGTCATTCCCCTCTCTCTAATTAAATGTCCCCTTATCTGACTACAGGATCAAGATTATATTATTCCAACATATGATAATTATATAGGTACTTAGTAAATTTAAAATATAAAAAAACCTTGCTGAGGCCAAGATGGTGGCTTAGCAAGGTGTGGGATTTAGTTCATGAGTAGCTACTAAATAGCGAGGAACAGTACAGAACAATTGCTGGGGCCATGTCAGTGACATGGACTAGCTGGACTGGCTACGAGCCCACACAGAACCATGAGTGCCCCAAGCTGCGGTGGCTGAGGCCCCTCCCCCACAGGCTGCTCCACAGAGGGGAAAGGAAAAGGACTTTACTAGCAACAGGGGCTGAGTACAACTAAGCTCCAATTGTGGAATTAATTCACAAATTCTGAGTACTAAAAATAGGCCCCCAGCTCAGCTGAACCTTGTCAAACCGGAGGTTGCTCATTTTTGCCCCTGGTGCCAAGGGAGCAGGGCTGACAGAAAGAGAAAAAAGAAAAAAAGAAACAGAGGTTTTTTTTGATCAGATATCACATAATACTTGAAAGGGTCTGGGCCCTGAAAGAAAGGAGGGGGCATATAGAATCTGAAGGTACACAAAGCAACATACCAGCTTATGCTCTTGATTGGCAAACCCAAGAAATGGGGGCCCTGCTCTGAGAAGGATTTTTCTCTTTTTTGTGACTCTGTTTCTACAAAGGCTGGAGTGCCTTTGAATACAGTGGCAGGACTTCTTAGGCTGCAACTGCCCCAGGCATAGGCAGAAACAAGCTTGTTTAAGAGTTTGTCTGGAGCCTGTGCCTTCCCCAGGAGAGGGGTGGGGCCCAGCTCAGGTGGATTCCCTCCCTCAAGGAATTCAGCACCCAGGGTTTGGAAAATTGAAGTGATTCAAGCTAACCTACAACCTCTCCTCTGTCTCCACCACACCCCCAGCAGGGAGAGTCTGCTGAAGTTAAAGGTAATGCATCACCTTATGCTGGTGGGACCCGCAGGCAGAAAAGTGCCACATACTGAGCAGGATAGGAAAAACACAGAGTCCAGAGACTTCATAGGAAAGTCTTTCAACTTGCTGGGTCTCACTCTCAGGGAAAACTGATGCAGTTTTCCTTTCTCTTGACAGGAGGCCAGTTTGGTTTGGGAAAACCTGGCTGGGGTCTGTAATACCTAAGTAGACCCTCCTGGGGGTGGGGGTGGGGGTGAGGCACCATACAGGCAGGGCAAGAAACAAGAAAACAACTGAAAATTTCTGCTCTGTTAAATAAAACCTAATCTAGTGGTCCAGAATAAGCTGAACTGAATGTCAAAGAACAGATAGACAACAAAGTCATCCAGCAAGAAAATCCTAGGTAAAAGAAGTGAAAACAATCTCCAGAATAAACTAATTAAGGTAATTAAATGCCTAGACTCTGGCAAAAAATAAGGACTCACACTAGGAAAATTGAAGAAATGGCCCGAAGGATCAAAACAACAATTCAAATGAAATACAGGAGTTGAAACAATTAATTCAGAATGTTTGAACAGACATGAAAACCTCATCAAAAACCAAATCAATGAATTGAGGGAGGATATAAAAATGAGGGGGAAATTAAAACATTTTCAGACAAAAAAATCACTGAGAGAATTTGTGACCAAGAGACCAGCTCTGCAAGAAATACTAAAGGAGCACTAGAGGCAGATAAAAAAGACAGGAGAAAGAGGTTTGGAAAAGAGTGTAGAAATGAAGACTATCAGTAAAGGTAAAAAGAAGAAAAATTAGATATGACATATAAAATCCAAAAGGCAAAATGATAGAAGTACTACCCATATAGTAATAACACTAAATGTTAATGGATTAAACTCCCCAATCAAAAGACATGGACTGGCAGAATGGATTAAAAAACAGGACCCATCTATAGGCTGTCTACAGGAAACACATCATAGACCCAAGGATAAACATAGGTTGAAAGTGAAAGGTTGGGAAAAGATATTTCATGCAAATAACAATCAGAAAAGAGCAGGAGTAGCTATATTAATATCCAACAAACTAGACTTCAAATGTAAAACAATTAAAAGAGACAAAGGACACTATGTATTAATAAAAGGAACAATTCAACAAGAAGACACAACAATCATAAATATTTATGCACTGAGCCAGAATGCTCCAAAATACATGAGGCAAGCACTGAAAACACTGAAAGGAGAAATAGACACATCTACCATAATAGTTGGAGACTTCAATTCCCCACTCTCATCAATGGACAGATCATCTAGACAGAAGATCAGTAAAGAAATAAGATAATTTGAATAATATAATAAATGAGCTAGACTTAACTGACATTTATAGAACGTTACACCCCACAACAGCAGGATACACTGTTTTTTCAAGTGCTCGTGGATCATTCTCAAGGATAGACCATATGCTAGGTCACAAAGCAAGTCTCAGTAAATTTAGAAGGATTGAAATCATACAAAACACTTTCTCAGATCATAAAACAATGAAGTTGGAAATCAATAATAGGCTGAGGGCCAAGAAAATTCTAATATGTGAAGGCTCAATAGCACACTCTTAACCAACCAGTGGATCAAGGAAGAAATTACAAGAGAAATCAGTAAATATCTCAGGGCAAATGAAAATGAAAACGCAACATATCAAAACTTATGGACGCAGCTAAGAGGGAAATTTATTGCCCTAAATGCCGATATCAAAAAAGAAGGGCAAACATCGAGGAATTAACTGTTCATTTTGAAGAACTTGAGAAAGAACAGCAAACTTACCCCAAAGCAAGCTAAAGGAAAGAAATAATGAAGACTAGAACAGAAATAAATGAAAATGAGATCATGAAAACAAATTGAGAAAATCAACAAAATCAGAAGTTGGTTCTATGAGAAAATCACTAAGATCGATGGATCCTTAGCAAGATTGACAAAAAGAAGAAGAGAGAGGATGCAAATAAATAAAATCAGAAAAGGAAGAGGCGACATAACCACTGACGCCAAAAGGTAGTAGTGAGCGGATACTATGAACAATTTTATGCTAATAAACTTGACAATATAGATAAAATGGACAACTTTTTAGAAAGGCATGAACAACCAACATTGACTTGAGAAGAAATAGACGACCTTAACAAACCAATCACAGTAAAGAAATTGAATCAGTCATTAAGAAGCTCCCCAAAAAGAAAAGTCTAGGACCAGATGACTTCACATGTGAATTCTACCAAACATTCCAGAAAGAATTAGTGCCAATCCTGCTCATATTTAGTTAGGGTTCTGTAGAGAAACAGAATCAACAGGAAACACTTGCAAATATAAAATTTATGAAACTGTCTCACGTAACCATGGGAATGTAGAGTCCAAACTCCGCAGGGCAGGCTGTGAAGCCGATAATTCCAATGGAGGCTCTGGACAAACTCCACACAAGAGGCTTGCCAGTTGAAGCAGGAAGAGAGCCTGTCTCTTCTAAACCCTCCTTAAAAGGCTTCCAGTGATTAGATTAAGCATCACTCATTGCAGAAGGCATGCCCCTTGGCTGATTACAAATGGAATCAGCTGTGGATGCAGCTGACGAGATCATGATTTAATTCTATGAAATGTCCTTATCACAACAGACAGGCCAGCACTTGCCCACCCAGACAAACAGGTACCACCACTTGGCCAAGTTGACACATGAACCTGACCATGACAGAAGGGAAAACTACCTAACTCATTCTACGAAGCCAGCATCACTCTCATACCAAAGCCAGACAAAGATACTACAAAAAAGAAAACTACAGACCAGTCTCTCTAATGAATATAGATGCAAAAATCCAAAATTCTAACAAATTGAATCCAGCAGCACATTAAAAGAATTATACACCATGACCAAGCAGGATTCATCCCAGGTATGTAAGGATCGTTCAACATAAGAACATCAATTAATGTAATATACCATATCAACAAATCAAAGCAGAAAAACCACATGATCATCTAGACTGATGCAGAAAAGGTATTTGACAAAATTCAACATCCTTTCCTGTTGAAAACATTTAAATGATGAGAATAGATGGAAACTTCCTCAACATGATAAAAGAAATATATGAAAAACCCACAGCTAACATCATCCACAATGGGGAAAAACGGAAAACTTTCGCCCTAAGATCAGGAACAAGACAGCACTATCACCACTGTTATTCAACATTGTGTTGGAAGTTCTAACCAGAGCAATTAGACAACAAAAAGAAATACATGGTATCAGGATTGGAAAGGAAGAAATAAAAACTCTCACTGTTTGCACATGATATAATACTATATGTTGAAAACCCTGAAAAATCCACAGCAAAACTACTAGAGCTAATAAATGAGTACAGCAAAGTGGCAGGTTACAAGATCAACACTTAAAAATCTGTAGTGTTTCTCGTCTTTTGTTGCTCAGGTGTGGCCTCTCTCTCCAGCCAACACAATAAGCAAACTCACCACCCTCCCCCTGTCTACATGGGACATGACTCCCAGGGGTGTGGAACTTCCTGGCAATGTGGGACAGAAATCGTGGAATGAGCTGAGACTCAGCATCAGGGAATTGAGAAACCTTCTCAACTGAAAGGGGAGAGAGAGAAATGAGACAAAATAAAGTGGCAGTGGCTGAGAGATTCCAAACAGTCAAGAGGTTATCTTGGAGATTATTCTTAATGCATTAAATAGGTATCACCTTGTTAGTCAAGATGTAATAGAAAGGCTGGAGGGAACTGCCTGAAAATGTAGAGCTGTGTTCAGTAGCCATGTTTCTTGAAGATGATTGTATAATGGTACAGATTTCACAATGTGACTGTGTGATTATGAACACCTTGTTGTCTGATGCTCCTTTTATCTGCCTTATCAACAGATGAGTAAAACATACGGTATAAAAATAAATAATAGGGGGAACAAATGTTAAATTAAATTTAGTAAATTGAAATGCTAGTGATCAGTGAACGGGAGGGATAAGGGGTATGGTTTGTAAGAATTTTTTTCTGTTGTCTTTTTATTTCTTTCTCTGAATTGATGCATACATTCTAAGAAATGATCGTGATGATAATATATGCAAGTATGTGGTGATATTGTAAATTACTGATTATATATGTAGAATGGAATTATTTGTTCAGAATGTTTGAGTTTGTTATATTTTTAAAAACAAATTAAAAATTAATAATAAAAAAATCTTGCTGAAATTAAGGGGTTACTCTTATTTCTTCTCCTTGAACTCCTGTATCTGTCACTCTGTAAAAGAAGGCAATTAGAATAGTTTGACCAGACTTGTTCTTAACAAATCATGTTGATTATTACTCTGTAGGAGGTTATAAATGGATTTTTTGTGATGATTTTTCCCCATTATTTTCTCAAATGTAAAAGTAAATTTTTGAAAGTCTTTAATTTACAGGATCATTCCTTTTCTTTATATGTAGTTTTAAAATATAACCCTAAACTGACCCTTTTTCAATCTTCAGCGCTTTCCTTTCCTTCATGGAAAGTGGTGATTCACTGCACCGTAATTTTAATCAACTTATTTAATATAGTCATTTATGTCAATTTATTTATTATACTTTACTAGGACATTAAAGTCTTCAATACCAACTTATGTGAATATTTTAGGTTAATCATTTCATACTAATTCTCCTATTCCTTAGTACCTTGCCCTTACCACTGCTATTGGGCTTTCTCTTTACTTTTTAGTTTACTTTTTTAGTTGAAGTTAATAGGAGCTCTTTTCATAGTTTCAGCTGTTATCAGCTTTCCTTTCTCTTTAATAAAGAGACAGCATTTTCTTTCTCTTTCTGTCAATATATTTTTTTCTTCACATTCTTTCGTTTGTGTAGATAGTTTTAGATTGTGTTTTAAGATGTCAGGATAGTATAAAGTGTGCTGGTTTGAGAATTAAGGACCCGGGTGGGTTCCAGCTTCAGTTCTTTCCCTTAACCTCTGTCCAGGCTTCTGTTTTCACGGCTTTAAAATGAAGACAGTCTTTTTAAGTCCCATGCTAAGTTGTAGTTCTCTGTTATTTTCATGTTGTGTATTTCTAAATTTATGCCTTACATTTTCACTATTTCTTGGTGCTTCTCAGTTTGTTTCTCTAATCTTACCAGTTATCTCATGGTTTACCACCAGAATTTCCTCTTATATTTATATATATTTGATAATACTGATCTACAGTCTCTTATTAAAAAGCATTAGGACCAGAAGTGTTTCAGATTTTAGGAAGGTAATAAGTGTTTGTAATACATGTTTCATAACACCAAAATCAAACGCATTAACATTGATATTTCTGCACAAAGTATCGGACTATTAGCTTTTTGAAGACCATATTTAAAGGCTGTAAACAGCCTGTGCCCTTTTAGATCAGATTTGCCACTCATTTGGGGGCCAAAACTCATTTTGCCAGATGAGTTTTGACACCAAACTCTAAAAATAAAACACGACTTAGTTTTCGGAACTGTTTTGATTTTGGAATTGTAGATTATGGGCCAGTTGTTATATTTATGTACTGCTCTTGTATTTCTTCGCCTTTTATACCACTCTCCATATTACCTTTCTGATTCAGGTTTCTAAACTTACTGAAAAATTTGAGTTCTCAAAACTCACTTTTTTGATTTGCTCACAGTTTCTTGGCATTTAGAGCTAGTTTTTGATTGATTCCTCCAAGGTTGCCTTTGCCCTTAGAGCCCCTCCTAACTTCTCCCTATTTGTAAGAATCAAAACCACAGTACCTTCCTAAGAAATCTCAGAATCATTAAGACAAGCCAGTTATCCTTAGTACTTTCTACTGGGGAATCCCAGCCCAATTCAAGCCTGCCTTGAAGCTGACTTTCCCTGCTCTGTATTAATTCACCTTTCAGTTTGGAATTTGCTGACCCTTTTTTTGCCTTTTGTAACTTTGCTGTTATATTCAGATAATGCCACAAGATGGTGCCCAAATAGCAGTGAATTTCTCTCTCACATTTCCAAGTGTCCGTCAGCTTCCTGAACAAGTTCTTTGCCCTTAAAAAGTACAGTCAGATATAGTATAGGAATTTTATAGGAGAGTTTCCTGATTTGGAAAGATATGTCAAAACAGCAAGTGTTAACTCTAAACTCATCTTGATTTCTACGGTCCCCTTGGTTCATGACTTGCAAAATTTTTTACAGACATTATCAATCTTAAACAGTAGCCCTTGGGAGGAAGTACTTAGGTTTATCATGTACATTTTATGGTATCAAGATGAATGAGTAGCCATGAAGTTAGGTATCAAGATAAATGAGTAGCCATGAAATTAAAACTAGTATATATGACACCTAAAGGAGTGCTTGGGTCACCAAACTATGTATGGTGTGTTTTTATCTGGTCTTGGTGAACATGTTAAATGGGGAAACAAGATTCTATATTAAAAATTAAATATCAGATTGCCAAGATTTGTATATTTTGTTTTTAGAAATAGTACTTAGTTCTCCTCCATTATATGTGGTCATTTTTCCATATCGGAATTATATATTACAGAAGATTCTAGCTCCTGGAAGTGCTCTGAGAATATTGAATTTTTCAATATTGAAAATTGTTTGGCTTCTGAAATTTTTTTTTCAGTAAGGTCATATAGGATAGAGACATAACTAAATACCAGTTGTGACTGTTTCTATTTGAGCAAAAAAGGTAAAAGGAGAATATTGCAACGTATTCTTGATCTTTGTTGAAATACTTATAAAGATCATTAAACTGGGAATAATGGACAACTATATTGAAGCAGTAAACACAGTTGTGATGTAGAATTAAAAGAAATACTTAAAAAGAGCGATAATGAGTTCTTCCTGGCCCCCAACCATCTAGAGCCAGTGGGAGGCTAGTGAGGTCATAATTAACAAGGAGTCTCCAAGGAGACCTGAGCAGTATTGAGGATGAGAAGTCTTAGGAGCTACAGGAAAAAAAAAGAAAAGAAATTAAATAAATAAATAAATAAATAGTTATCAGTAAGCAAGAATTCTGCCAGATTCTGAGTTATTCCATATATTTTTTATTTGTTAGCCCCAGATCTTTCTCTTTTTCAGTATAGTAATAAGTAAAAGACTATTGTACTTCCAAAGTACTTAAAAAGTTAAAAGTGTTAACTCTTGGAATCAGATACGAGAAGGCCAGGAATCTACCTAAAGTTTTCCTTCTAATTTGTACTAAAACAAAGTCAAATTTTAACACTGCCTTTATTTACAGAGAGGAAACGGTTGGAAGCCAAGCAACGAGAAGACATCTGGGAAGGCAGAGACCAGTCTGCTGTTTGAATATCACCCAATGAGAGTGATAATTCCAGAAATTCAGAACATGTTTCCATAGTCTTCATTATAAGAGAAGCTTTCCAGAGTTCTGTGTACATGCAGATGTATATTAACGAAAGAAAGAGATAAAGTAATCAAGGCAAGGACTGACTAGGTATAAAAGATAGACTTCTGTCTGTCTTCACTCCTAAATGCAGTTCTTTGGAATCACGTTACTGTGATGGACATAGAAGGGAGCCACCAACTTGGAAGGTGTGACTTCTAGGAGTCCCCTACATGGGGCAGGAATGTTCACGTGGGCCATACTTCAAGATGTTTTAAGCAAATACAAAACAGAACAGAGAATTCAAGCCTGCAGTGATGGGACACAGGACATTCCTTAATACCTCAAGAAGCTGAGAATAGCAATATTGGGGGGAGGGGTATATGGGAGGCAGTCAGCCACATAGAACAGTGTCTGGTGTTCTTGACATACACAGAATCTAAACTGCCAGTTCTAAAACTCCAAAATTGGTGAACTGCAGCAGATGTAGGTATTTGGATTCCACAGCTTGCACTGAAATGAGTGCCTGGAGTGCTTCAGCTGCACAGCATCCAGGGCTCATGCCAGCTTCATTCCTCATAGAAGCCAGTCTTGGGAACCATTGTACCAGTTCAAGTTTGAGCAGTAATAGCATGTTGTGAAAAGGAGATATTAAAGTCCATTTTATGACATGTATCACTCTGGCATTTGTCAGTTTTGTCATTCACACACACACACACAAAAATAGAAGAACAGCTCTCTTATTTTCACTGCGTTAATGCTATGCATGGTTAAATGGATCTGTTGATATTATTGAACTACACTGAGTGGAAAGCTGGTCATCTCCTTGTCCCAAGGTTTACTGCAAAAGTGATTATCCTGAGTTTGTTTGACCTTAATGTGTGGTAGCTCTTTCCCTTTCTGCCCTCCTTGTATACCCCCACTCCATTCTCTTGCCTTTTCCCATCTCTGTTAAATCTCATATCCTGCACAAAGCATCTGGCACACAGCATGTGGTTGGTATGATCTACTGAGCCTGTGCCAGAGGCACTTGGCAAGCAGCACCAGACCATCCATTACAATGAAGAGCAACCAGGATAAAGTAAACACCCCTGGGCAGTAAGAAATTTCCTAAAGGACATGAACAAGTTAGAGCCACCAACTCAGGCTTTATCCATCTCATATATGCATTCTCAGTATTTTGGGAAAGTAGTTCTGCACTGAAGAAATGGTAGTGGATAGACTTGAAGATACTGAGGTGGCAAGAAATAGTGTTTCATTGTGTTTTCAGCTAAAGCAAGTCTCATTTTTTTTTATTTTTAATTTTAGTGCTCATGACAATGATGGAATATTAGCATTGCCTAGAACATGTTGTGTGGGGTGGGGCTCTGTTCAACTATTCTTCAAATAACACTAGCCTTGGGTCATAGTTCTGACCCAACTATCCCTGCTGCTGTTCCAATTTTAGGGCCCTTTCAAACTTCCTCAGCCTTGCTTTTCTCATTCTTGGTCAGTTCTGCCAGTATCCCTTGTACAATATTTGGTTCCTCCATCCCAAGTTTGAGTGATTGAATAAGTCCTTCCTTGACCCTTCTGTCTCACCTGCTTAGCCCAATGTCCAGCCATCTCACCCACCCCTCTCCCCCTTTAACTTGCATCTACAGCACCTGTGCTCTCAGTCATCACAGAGCTGAACTCTCTAGGCTAGGTAGGTCTGTTTGAACAGTATGGCTGCATCTTAATGGAAATGCAGGGAATTGCAGCCAGGTTTCATACCGGACAGTATACCTCTGAGGTATACCTTGGCTCTGGTTTGATTCTTCAAGGCCAAGAATGACCTTGGGCAGTAAAAAAAGAGATAATTGCTCCTGTCATTTGCCTTTTTGCCTTGGAGGGTACTTCCTCTTTCTGACAACATTTTAGCTTTTAAGGGCATTGTTAATGCTCATCTATAACCCCATATTTATTACTCAGCTTTTTTGCAGTCCTTATACTCTCATGATACTACTTTCGTTCTCATCCTAATGCTGTATGCCAGGCGACTAGGAGCCTATGTTTTTTTTTAGCTAACAATGAGCCACCCCCAACTTTCAGATTTACTCTTATAACCACATGTAGAGAAAGGATTTTTTTTCCCAGCCAACACTAAAAGTTATGGAATACTGCTTCCTCTACCATTAATAGAGAATGTACTTTTTAGTTCTATTTTCCAAAAGTTGGGATTGACATATTTTGGCCTTCTTCCATTTCTGTGATCAGTGATGCCTATTTTTGAGAAGACTGCCTGGAAGTAAGAGGGCCTTCCATGATCCAGCACAGACTACATGGAGCTTTTCCAGATGGAAGTAAATCCATTATCATATTAAGACCATGCCTTCACAAGCTGAGCTAACTGAAGAGCCCTCTGTAGCTGCCACTGGCTCCTTTGTTTTGTTGTATATTCAGAGAGAGAGCTAATGTACTCTGCTGTGCATATATGTTGTTTCATATATGTTGACTGTCTAAATTCTAAGATCACCTGGAATTTGTAATAGAAAATGCTCCATGATTCTAATATGCTCCTCCTAGAGTGGCAGTCTTTGTAGAATACAGATAAATTAGCCTTCTGAATAGTAAGCTCAGGTTCCTAATGCTTTAATTTCTCTGAGATTAAAGTCTGCTGAGGTAAAAGTCTTCTGACATTTTGGGTCTGCCTGAAATTTGGTGGTTGGTATTCTATAAATATTTCTCATCTAGTTATAAGTCATGCCAGCCACCAGTCTTCCCCTATCCTTCCCTTTTCAACTCAGAAGTGTAACAGCACAACCTCTGTATAGCTTTTTCCAAGAACTGAACTGGCTGCACCTATCAGACGGGTGATGGGGGCACCAAGACTGAGACCAGAGCCAGTGGTTGTCTAGCCTGGTCTTCTTGGAAACTGGATCCAGCAAGAAGCTATGGGTAACCTCCCTGCCTGAATCTAGTCATCAGTCGGCACATGTTCCTCTGCTAGCTGCACATTCTTTCACAGACCATTAGCTGCATGTGTGAGTATAATGTTGTTAACAGTTTGGGAGATATCTGCTGTATCCAACAGGAAATCAGTCCTTTCCTTGTTTATCTAAACTGCCAGGCCAAAGTATAATGCTCCCTTTGCCTAATGAAGGAGATGAGGGAGTTGAGGAGAAGGAAGAAAGTACTTCAGAAGTACCCCAGAGCATGTACCTTTTTACTCCCTAAAGAGAGGGGTAGCTCTTCTGCTTTGAGGAAGAGCATATTGTTGTAAATCTGCCGCATCTGCTCCAGTCATTGTGGCTTTGCAGCCTTGGTACTGAAAGTTTGTAATCCGTCATCGCTTAACCTTTCCAACCCAGATTCCAGCATTGACCCTGGAGACGACAGCTGGGAAGCAGAGAGTAGGCTAATATCTGATTAGAGAAATGTAGTGGGGCTGTTACAGGTGGTTTGTGTATCTTGTGCATCCTAGTCCCCAGGCCAGTGAGAATGAATAGGTAGGCAGTGTACTGTGAGCTATACATGATCACAGCTGATCTTGTCTTACAAAGACATCTCGTAGTAAGCAGCCTTTATTGTCATTAGGACGTCAGAGTTGAAGGATCATCTCCTAAGTGTGTCTCAGTGAAAAAAAGATTGAAAATAATTTTCAGGTAAACCATGGGGATTTATACTACCTGAGCAAGAGCATATTACAGCTACATGAAGCAGGGGTGGTGGCCTTTCCCCCATTCAGTCCTTCACTAAACTAAATGTTCCCCCCACTGATGTTTTCATAGTCTCCATTCCCCACTCTGCTGGACCTGTATTCCTACAGAGATGAGCGGCTTGTTTGACTTATGTTCTTTCCATTGCAAAAATTTATTCAATGCACAATTCATTCCAGAGACTTGGTTGAGACTGGAAATTTGGCCAATCCTGAGATGCACAGTAATCCTGAGAAAGAATGGATTGCCTGCCAGGTATACAGCACGTATTATTTTCCTTGGCAGGTACTCTGGCAGAGGCTGAGGTCCATATTACCCTAGCAGTCTTACTTCTTGTCCTACTTGTGCCCCTCTGCAGGAAGACCCAATATGGCCACTTCTGTGAAACTTGCCCTTTCTCAAGAATTCAGTAACCCATGGTGTAGGCCCATCAGGAGATGAGGGGAAGCCTGAAGCCTGTAGCCTGAGCTTCCATGGATATTAGAAACATCCATAGATATCGCAAGATACAGATAAGGACACTAAAGAACAGGCTCTTAGCAGAGTATGAGAGGAGTTCTAAGTGAGGACAGATAAAGCAAGGGACTGAATTTACTAACTTCTCTGCCGCTTTGTGACTTTGGCATAAGCTGTGTGCTTTGAGCTCCTAGCAGAGAGCTAACCCCCACCTTATGTGTATTTTGGTCCTTTGTCTTCTCCAAGACATTTGCAAAGCACCATTTAGATGGGGGACTGGGCCATAGTCCATCTGTAAGGAATCAAGAGATCCTGAAGACAGAAACTCCTTGGCAAAATCCAGGAAATATTAGGTTTCCTAATGGAAGAGGAACTCAGCTGAACAACGCCTGGAAGCCACAGTCTGTAGGCAGAAGGCCCTTAGGGGGGCACACCCAGAGCCATCCTGAGGGAGCAGTACCGTCCTTGTTTGGTGATCTTGCCTTCAAAAGGCTTCCTGAGCAGGTTCTTGGTGCCCCTTGGCACTGGCCCCTTTTCCTCTGAATTAGAGCTCTGTGAAGAAGGGCATGGCTCCAGTAAGCTGAGGTATCTGGTGTGTGGGCAGCAGCTGGGAGTGCAGTGATGGATTCAGATGAGGTTGTTCCTAAGTCGCTGCTCCTGCTCCAGGGAGAGCTCTGCATTGGCTCGGTATGAATCCCCTTTGGGCCAAAGGGAAACAGCGTTAGTAGCCAAACTTGCTAAAGTCTTATCTCTTCCCTGACAACTTCATAGGCACATAGATACATTCTACACAGATGATCCTTTATATCAGAACAGGCATGGGCATCTGTTCAATAGAAATAGACCCTGGACGTGTGATTTCAGGGAAATTGGGGAGAATAAGTTGTTCGAGGGAAGGGTTATACTGGATATTTTCCTTTGGCCCCTTCCTAGATTCTCTGCCCTAATTTGTTCTTTCTGTGCCTGGGGGAACTGAACCCTGCCTCATTTGAGACTGTATCACCCTGGCTCCCTTGTTGTTTCAGTGGGAAGCAACAGCAGGAAATTAGAGGGTGGAAGGAGAGAAAGAGGTTGGGATATTTCTCCCCCTGCTCTGGCCCTGCAGTTCTGGCAATGGTTTGTCTCCTATGATTTCAGCTCTAGCCAGATTCTCTCCCTGCCATGGCTCTAATTTTTACCTAGCTCTAGAATACACCTTGATACTTGAAGCTTAAAGTTGGCAACTGACTGTTTTCTATTCTTGCTTATCTCTGTATTACTCAACATCTCTTATTTACTTAATCCTGCTCACACTTCTATAAATAATCCTTTCATTAAAAAATTTCAGATTTTTATCTGCGTGTTCCTTCTGTTTTCTGGTAGAACCCTGACAAATAAAGGGGTCTCTAACCATTATTGAAAGGACCTCGGAACTGGCAAGTTTTCCTTCGCCTCATCATGGCCATATTTCCTTTGCAGCCTGATTCCACCATTACGGAGGACCGTCTGTCTCCATATGCCCAACCTAAGTAGATTCCGAATTCTGATTCCCCCATATACCTGACTCATTCAATAGCAGCAAAACCTATTCAGTCATACAAATTAGAAACCTTAGACTTTTTCTTCTTCCTCATCTCATTCTGTCTTCCATCTGTTGCCAGAATGATTCCTCCCTCACCCCCATCCCAAGTCAGCACAGTTTTATTAGTCACGTCTGCTCAGAAGGGTCCCTTACTGGACAGGACTGTTCCTTTGACACAACAGGCAGGAAACTACCACATGCACTGGCCCTCATTTTTATCTATATCTCAGCTTACACCAGCAGCACATCATAGAGCAAAAGAGTTATCTTTTGAAAACAGGAATTTGATCATTTTGCTCCCTTGACTGAAATTTTTCAATGGTTCCCAGAAACCCACTGGATAAATTCCATTCTCTTAGCAAGAACTATCAACCCTTTCTGCAAAGAATGTCAGTGAATTTAAAGTACTTATCCCCATGTCAAGAAAACCCCTGAAGTTGAGACTTTCTCTCTGTCTTACTGGTAAAATGATGGAGTTGGGTTTAGATCCCATTGAAACCCACTGAAGACAAATCCTGTGCTCACTGGTCTACACTTTTCCTTTCCTCTGAGACTTCCTCCACGAAAGCTTCTCCAGCCCCCAGGTTGTTGCTTTTTCTCTACTTGCCCAGCATTTCATTCATAGTCACTGATACTCAGTAGTATTAGGTTCTCTCTTTGCATGTTTGTATAACCCACTTATCACTGAGCTGCTCTATCATATTCATGTTATATATCCCCAGCTCCTGGCACAGCGTCTAACATAGCAGCAGGTCTTAAATGTTTGTTGACTAAATGAACAACTCTGTCTTAGCCTATCCACATGTGCAAGCATACATGTGAACACACATACCCCACAGCAAATATGGGTATTTTTAAACTTGGAGATGGAGGGATTTCTATCTGCCTTTATAAGCAAGTAGAACAGCCACCTCCATTCCCTACTCTTCTTTCTCCTAGATCATTGCTTCTTCCTTTGTCTGATGCTACCAACCCTACAAGGACAGGGCAAGAGCAAAACAGATCATGGGGGACTTCTACTTTTACCTGTGAGGCACTCAGAACAGACAACTGAGAAAGACAGTATGAAAGGGAGGGGATAAAAATAATAGACTGGGAAAGGAAAATCTTGACATGGCTCAAGGTTAATGAAAGATTCTAAGACAGAGGAGAGAGGTTAAGTTTCTAATCCAAACAGCTTTATGGATGAGGAGAGATGCAGAAGTCGTTACTGGGCTAGATTGACAGTCTGACTAGTTCTACCTATGAAGATCTCAAAGGAAATTCATTTCGGTTCTATCCTTAGTCTTTTACACACACATGCACATCACACACAATATATTTAGCCTTCCAGCTCCCTGAGCCCTTACAGAACTGCTCCCACAGTGACTCAGAGTTACCAGTATGGCAGTTGTGCAGCCAGACCCGGTGCCCATCATATTTGCATTGGCACCGCATCATGTTGTTCGAGAAGTCTGACTCTGCCACCTCATATTTGGGGTTCACAATCACCTGGAGTGAGAGAAGGGGACAAATGAAAGCAGGTGACATGGTTTCTGAGTGAGGTGACAGCGGATATAATAATCTTTTACATTTCATGTAGTATTTTACAGTGTGTTTATATTCTTTGCTTCACTAATACACTTATCCCAGGAGGTAAGCATTAATGTATCTATTTTATAGATGGGATTTGGGAAGTCACATATGAGAGGTAGTTGTGACTTTGTCCATTTGTCATTGAATCAGGACTCAACTCCTGGTCCTCTGGATCTGGATTCTGTGTTCTCTCCCGGATAACACAGCCCCTTAAAGTGTTAGAACTGTTGGAAGCTCTATCTATAAAACTCTCTTCATTTGACCTCAGGGAAGTTTTTGGAATATCTGAAAGAAATGGGGCTCATGAGGAATTCCCCACTCTACCCAGCCCTCTCACCTGGAAAATATAGTCCCCAGGGCCCACATCTGTGATATCCACCCATTGACAATCTATGTCATGCCGGTAGGTGTCCCAGCAGCCTACGGTCACTCCCTGTTCCCCAAAGTTGGCACATGCATACCGTCGTTGCAGTCCTGTAAGGAACAATACAAATAGGTATTTAGCGCTTCTTATGTTGGTTACATACTTTTGTTCACTTAGTTCTTATACCAGCCTTACATGGTAAGTGCCATTATGCTCAGTTCAAAGATTAGGGAAAAATGAGGTTTGGTTAAATAACTTATTCAAGACCACCAGCTGCTGAGTATCAGAACCAGAATTCCTACTAAGTACGAATCCAGCACACCATATCTGTGACAGAGATTATTACTTTAGATGCTCTACTGGAAATCTCTGTTGGCCTAGGACATTCAGTTAGAAGGTTTCAGCCCTGCTGTGCTAATTCATTTGTCCATCCATCCAACCCTCAAGATTTGCCATGCCATTTTAAGGAACTGTGGGTGTGTAAAGATGAATAAGACATTTTCTTAAATTACTTAACAGATGAGACATGTCAACAGTCATTCAAGATAGAAAGTGTCAAGCATTTTGAACGTGGTGCAAAGTGTGTTGGAATGCAGTGGAAGACCCTCCACCTAAGAATTCAGAAGAAATTGATTTTTTTTAATTGCCCTGAGTTGACTATTTCTCAGCCAAGGTCTCCAGGTACCTGGGTCTGTTGAACTGAGCAGAGAGGAGTCTGACCCCAATGGGCCTGAGGAATAAAACATGAGGATTCCTTTCATGAATATGCTGATAGGAAATCACATACCTGTAGGGCAGTTTGTATCCTCCAGACAGAAGCTGGCCTTGTGCCCCTCAGCCACCTTTGAGCCATTAAGAGTGAGTAGGTCATAGTGGGTGAAGACCTCAATGCTGTGGTAGTGCCTGCAGAAGAGGCAGTGTTAGCGTGGTAGCAACACGGAAGAGTTGGCAGAGAAGACTGAGGCATTAGGCCCCGTCATTACCCAGAAAAGAGAGTTATAATAGCAGGGCAGTGCCCATCTCCCTCCCAAACCCAAGATTAGTGTGAGCCACAGCCTACTTTTCTGGCACTCCTGCAAGGCAGCAAGGCACAGTTGCCTTCATCACTTAGGGTCAAAACTTAAGTAAAGAGAGGTAGAAGCTCAGCCCTGGGCAGGCTGGTGCCTTGTTGCAAGACCTGAACTGGAGACACAGGAGGGGCACTTGGTCCAAGGAGCAGCCTAGGAGCTCTGGGGAGGCGAACTTACTCTGTTCCCTGTCAGCCTAGGACCAAATTGCTACCATTGTTTCCAATCCAATTGTGATAACTCTCCATGCTACGTGGAAAGGTACTTATTATCACAGGCAAGGCCAAATCCCAATGTCATTGTCCATTCCTCTCAGCTTTCCCCACCTACTGCTGTGTCCTGAAAAAAAATTTTTTTTCCCATTCTGCCTTTGTCACAGACAGTGTCTCTCTGTCTGGACTGGAGGCTCCTGATAGGAAAGCATGCTCATTGTCTCCTTTTTAATACCAGGCTGTTGGTGTTATTCTTTGCTGCTGTTAAGAACCAACAGATTTTTTCTGCAGAGCCGATATTCAGATGGGAAGTCTATTTTGGTCTTTCAGGTTTCTAGGAGCCCCTGCTTTACCTTGCTTCTAAAGTTTAACAAAGAAATACTGTCAGAGACCATTCTGTAACAGAGACAGCTCTGCTGGTGATGACCTGTCTGTGTACATTGCCTTGGGAGGTGGACCCCATGAGTACCATCAACATAGATGCATCCAGAGAAACAAAGTTCAGCCTAATGCTACTGGGATTCCCTTATTGCCTTCCGCAAACAAGGCCAGTAAGACGTTTAGGAAGAAGACTTATCTAGAGCCCATACCCTCCCAGGAAAGTCTGCCTGAGACCAGGGGAAGATCAGCCTTCCAGTTCCTGGACCCTGCTTTTTGTCCCTACACCTCTAGAGCCAAGGCTTGGGCGGGCACTAACCTGTGGCACTGGTGCCAAATCCAGCTGTGGCGTCCTGTCTTGGGCCGAAAGTCAGCCCGGCCTAGGTTGTGGATTTGTGATGAGAAGCGCAACAGGCGCCGGTGCCCGTAGGGCCAGTCCATGTGGTCAGCAGACTGGGAGAGGCAATTTTCTTCGTGGGCGCAGTACAGCTGGCTGAGTGGGCGGTCCTCCAAGTATGCTGTCTCCTGCACTAGTTGGGCATTCATCACTAGGTCTGGAGCACCTGGGGTTGGCAGAGGGGCATGGTGATGAGGCAAAAAGAAGAAAGGCAGGCATTCTTGCTGTCTGGTATGGGGGACAGGTTTACTCCTAGACTAGGTTCTTTCGGAGGACCCCAGAAAAGTAGAGTGGTTCAGGAGTCAGGAGATGTGAGTTCTAATAATTAAAAGGAACAATTTTTATTGCCTTAACCTGGGAGGCAACTGCAGTGTCATGGTTAAGCTGACCATCTTGGAGCCAGGTCTCCTGGGTTCATGTCTTGGCGTAATTTCTTTACTTCGCCATTTAGCAGCTCTATGACCTTGGGCAACTTAACCCTTTTGTGTCTCACTTTCCTCATCTGTAAAATGGGATAATATAGTGTTAATATGATAATGCCTGTAATATGCTTAGATCCTTGGTCTGCAGTAAGTATGCAACTGATATAAGCTATTATTTCTTTTGTAAAATGCTTTTCACCCTTTAAAGTACCTTTGTGTAGGGTTGCTTATAGAGTAACCTCAATAAATTCTGCTGATATCTAGCTTGGTTACCTTAGCCAATGCACTCTGAAGCCCAGAGGCTTCAATACCTTCAATATAAGGGACAGGGGAGGGTTAAGTACAGGGGGGATAGTTGAGGAGTTCATCTTTGAACCTGCTTCTGAACTCTTGATATTAATCTAGTCCATTCTGCTGTATTTCCTAGGCCTGTGCTTCCTCCAGAGTCCCTATTCTAATCTGATCACTATACTGAGGGTTCATACTAGGGCATCCAGTTTACCTCCTCTGAATACTCGTGGACATTTCTGGTGCTTCTCTGCATAAAAATATAACACATTGGTGCCTGTGCTTGATGCCTCTCCTATTCTTTTCCTCCTACAGGGACTCTTACCCTCCTGAAATCATACACCTTCTCTACCATTGCTTTTTCCTCACATGTGTCAATGCAGAAATGTGCAGGTTCACAGCTGTTGCCATGTAACATCAAAAGAAAAGCTGCCCATTCTCAGTGCTGGTTCATGCAAAAACACAAGATTAGAGTTTTGATTTTTGGCAGAGGCATCATATGGTGAGCCTGTGAGTAGATTAAGTTGATTTGGGAGCACAGGTTTATTTCCATGGATATGCATTGAGGGTGGGAGTGCAGGTTAAGCTGGTTTACTATGTGACCCCTGGATTAATAATCACTAAAAAAGCTCTCAGAATTCCTGTGGTGTATTTTAGAGGAAGCCAGGATATACCACAAATTCTAGAGTTCCTGAGGAAAGAAAGCTTTTTGAGAGAAAGAAAAGGGTGAAAGAAAGCTAAAAATGAGACAATCACAGAGGAGAAAGGTAATGCCGCAGAGGCAGCACCTCGGCTTCTCTGCCCAGCCACTGTGAAACATCAAATGCATTCAGCTGCCGCACCAGTATAGGGCAGGTGCCAGGTTCCCAGGGAGGGAAGTTGAGGGAGGAGCAGATCCCCAACTTGCTATGAGGCTTTGGTGATGGGAAGGCTCATTCTGATATCCTATCACCCTGAGGGGAGAGTGTAAGACCCCAGTGTTCTTGCCAGGGTGCACTGGACACAGGGAACGTGCTAGAACTCATTGCCAAAGGGTAAGGATGTTTCGGATTGAAGTTTGGATGGGAAGAAGATCAAGTGGCTTCTCAGGTTGATGCCAACCTGAAGCCTTGGACTAGGTATAATTTTCTTGGCACAGACCTGGTTGGCAGGTGTCAAACAGAGATGTTGCCCCCATGAGAAAATCTGGGTTTGTGGGGCAGGGAGATGCCTCCAAATGGTCTTTCCCCAAAACCTTTGGGGAAATCACATAACCCAGAAGCAGGATATAGCTGGGCCTAATTTCCACGTGCTCCTCACATTTATATACCCTCTACGACTGTAGCTTTCAAACTTTCTTTTTTTTACTGTAATCCACAGAAATATATTTTACATTATGACCCAGTACACTCATACATAGTTCCAGGAAAAATTGCCCTTACGAAATGTAATGCACTCATGTTTTCTATTCCTTTTCTGTTTTTCCAACTGTCGGTTATGATCTAAAAATTGAAAAATACTGATCTATATCCCTGTTTTTTCACGTTACCTGCTTTAATTATCACATAACTGTATGCAGTAGGCAGGACAGGATTTGTATCCTGGGGTGACAGGTGCTTTGGTCACACACAGCTCGTAAATGGTAGAGCTGGTGCTCCAAATGCAGCCTTCCACTGCCCTACCCTGCCGCTCTTGGAACTGGGATGAGCACTCGGGGCCTCCCTCCCCTGCAGTGGGGAGTTGTGTAGGCATGCCAAACTGGGGAAGCTCAGGCCTGCCTGTCCCCTGGTCCTGCGGGCCCCTCAGGTTACTCACTGTTTGTGCAGGAGACTCCAGCTGTGAAGCGCCCTACGCCGTGGGGGCAGTGCACTGGCCCGTGCCTTTGACACTGCTGTAGCGCAAGCTCTGTGCCTGAGCAGCGCACCCCACTCATCACCACTTCTCCAGATCCTGGCGTCCCCTGCCAGTACCAGGTGTCCTAAGAAAACAACCAGCATCACTGTCATGGTGGAGAGGTACCTTTGGAGTCATCCCCTGTAACTCCTATCTGAGGCTTGGATCGCATCATACCATCCCCAGTAGGCTTCATCAGCCTGTGCCTGAAAATCTTTAATGACGGAAACCCCTTCTCTGGGACAGTTCATTCTACATTTGGAGGCTTCCAATTAGAAATGTCTTCCATGTGTTGAGGCTGTCCATGGCTTCCACCACTGGCCCCACTCCCATCCTTCACCCACATGGCAGCCTTCACCTATTTGAAGAGGATGGCCCTCTTCCTTTCCTCCCCAGCCAGTTGTCATAGTCCCATTTTTTTCCCCCAGCTGTTCCTCATACAGCCCCACGTTGTCAGTTGCAGTCGGGGCTGAACCAGCTTTCCAGGCAAGATCTGCCCAGGCATTGCCTGACAGGTCAGTGTGGGTGCAGTTGCAGAGGGTTATCCATTGCATCCATGCCCAGGTCTTCTTGAATTTGTTTCCTTGATATCTCTTTTATCTATCCATGTGTTTATCAGCACTTCCACTAGCCTGGTCCAAGCCAGCGTCATTCCTCACCTGAACCCCAATAGCCTCTTAAGTGTTTTCCTGCCTTCATGTTGCGTCTCCACCCCAACTTTTTCCCAAACAGCAAAGGAAGAAATTTTTTAAAAGTCTGAATTGCAGACTGCCCCTATCTCCTCCGCCCATATACCTCCCATCAGTCTCCCCCTTGATAGTCACACTCCAGTGCCTGATCCCTTATTTTTCAATTGAATCAGGCTTCCTCTGCCCACAGGGCCTTTTCATAGGCTCTTTATTCCTCCCCCACCTCATCTGACTAGCTTCTATTCATCCTTCCTGCATACACAACTGTGTATCTGGTTGTGTGAACATTTTACTAATGACTACCTCCCTCACTATTCTGTGTGCTCCATCAGGCAGGGACTATTTCTTGTTTTCCTCAGTATCCCCAGCACAAAGCATATCCAACCCATAGTCTCCCTCAGGAATTAGAAGTTGAGTGAATGAAGAGCCAGCTGCCTTTGCTGTATCCAGAGCTACCAGGCATAAAAAATGTTGAGTCCAAGAAGCACAGAGGTTGGAATGAAGGAGCAAAGCCAGGACCTACCTTGATGGCATGGTTGGCAAAACCCAGGCCAAGCTGTCGGCAAGCCACCATGGCTTCGGTGAGTCCCCAGTGGTCACTGCACACGGTCCCCCAACGTTGGACCCCATTCACCTCCACCTGCACTTCCACCAAGCCCTCCTCAGGGCTGCGCCCACCAGCCAAGCGTACCTGCAGTGGTCAGAGATGTGGGGAGCACGGCAGCCTCAGGAGGAGAGAACTTTGGAATCAGGCCTGGAGACCTGCCTAGGCCCCCTCACTCTGTGGCCCTAGACATGACACTCACCTTCTCAGTAAAGTAAGGACCTTTTACTAGATAGTCTCTACTGTCCCTGCCTGCTAGAGAAATCTGACTCAGAGTCTGCACCAGGGGCTCCTGCTCTCATTCTTGCTCCTCCTCCTACCTGGTCTGAAATCCTACTATTAATGGCGACTCACAACTTGTAAAGGGCTTTCATATCTGTCGCCTCATACACAATGATCCCATGAGACAGTTAAGCCCATTTTACAGAAAAGAAAACCAAGATCCGAGACATGGAGCAACTTGTCCATAGTCCCTCGTTGGCAAGGACGCTTGAACTCTGATCATCCCACCTGGGCTCTCCAGTCCTGCTCCCCAGCACTGGCAGCTCTGTTGACCCTCTCCCCTTGGAACCTTCTTTCTCAGCCTCACAAGTAACCTGAGATGGTGTGGCAGGAGAGCATAGCCACCTGGAGAGTCCCCTGAGGGGACTTCAGAGCCTGGCCCTGAGGGAATGCAAGACAGGTCAGGTGTAAAGAGAGGAGAGGACTTTCTCGGCTGGCTCTAAGAGAGGGCCTGAGGTAGAAACACTCACCACCTCCCCTGAACTCCTCCCCACTAGCCCCATATGAAATCCTCAGGGAATCTCAGATAGCCTATTTCCCAGTTCCCAGCCCTCGGCAGACCTGAGCTCACCTGATTCTGGAAGCCCATGTTAGGGATGTGGCACCTGACGGCAGCATCATTCTCATGCTGACAACCATTCTGGGACCCTTCCAGGGAGCGGCAATCACCAAGAGTCGGCTCATATCCCCTACAGTGCACCTCACTCAGGTGGATGGGCCCCAGCCCTGTGCAGGGAGAGAGAGGATATGTGAGTCTGTATCTCTGGCACCCCATATCTGTGGCCCCCGGTGCTAATTTGTAACTGTTGTATACCCCAGAAAAGCCATGTACTTTAATCCTGATTCAATATTGTTGGGTAAGATCTTTTTGATTAGGTGGTTTCCATGGAGATGTGTCTCCACACATTCAGAGGTGGGTCATTTACTGAAGTCCTTTAAGAGGGAGCCATTTCAGAAAGAGCTTCAGAGCTGACACCCACAGAGATCTTTGGAGACGCAGGAAAAAAATGCCCCTAGAGAAGCTATTTGAAATGATAAATGAAGCCAGGAGAGAAAACTAGCAGATGTTACCATGAAGCAAAGCTGGGAGAGAAAGTTAGCAGATATCACATGTGCCTTCCCAGCTGACAGAGAAACCCCGAAAGTCATCGGCCCTTTCTTGAGTCAAGGTATCTTTCTCTGGATTCCTTAGTTTGGACATTTTTATGCCCCTAAAACTGTAAACTTGTAACTCAATAAATTCCCTTATAAAAGCTAACCCAGGCAGGTCACAGTGGCTCAGCAGGCAGAATTCTCACCTGCCATGCCAGAGACCTGGGTTCGATTTCCAGTGCCTGCTCATGCCAAAAAAAAAGCCAATCCATTTCTGGTATATTGCATTTCTGGCAGCATTAACAAGCTAAAACTCTCCCCTCCATAGAATGGGAATGCTTTCTGTCCTGGGCCCTGAAACACCACCAGGCCCTCCGACCCCACCCCAGGCCTCCTCACTTACCTTGACCCAACTGAGCCCCAAAGAGAGCCTCCCGGGCAGAGCCAAAGCCAAGCTGACGGCACACAACGCTGGCAGAGATGAGGTTCCACCTGTGGTCACAGATGGTGCCCCACTGGCGGTTCATGAGCACTTCTACCCGGCCCTCGCCCACCTGGGCCCCGGAGCGGAGGCGCACCCGCGACTCCTGCTGGGAGAAAACCAGCTTCAGGGATGGCAAGGAGGAGAAGGAGGCAGCCCTGTGAAGGCTGTGCCACCAGAGCGGGAGCCCAGGGCTAGCCCCCTCCAGGCTGCTGAGCCCTCCATAGGCAGTGGGTAGAACCAAGGCCCTAGAGTTCCAGCCTTGCCTCTGACTCCCTCACATAAGCCATTTTTCTTAATCTCCATTTCTCTATGGCCAGTAACCACCACAATAATAATATTAGTAACGAATTACAGCTCTAATCAAAGAGGTTTAGGAGTCAGGTTCCCCAGGCTCAAGATCACAACCTTGCCATCTCATCATTGTCTGGGCAATACCCCTCCTCTCTCTGAGCCTCAGGTGAACTTCCTGAGATCAACCCTTCCCAAAGAGGTCTATGAAGTGATTTTAGGGAGACACAGGGACATGGTATTAATTAAACAGATTCACATAGTGGAGAAGTTATTTCTGTTTTAATTTTCTTTCACTGTTTCCTGTTTCATCAAGGAGACATTCTCAGTTTGGTGCTAATATGTCTTCGCCACCTTGTGAACACTTGCCCATCTCTTCTTTATAACAAAGGGTTCAATACCTTCAGCCATCAGTGGGATGTGCCTGCAATTTAATTATTGTTTTCTACTCATGGTGGGCAAGCCAGCTTTCCATTTATGGAAGAGTTATAAAAAGTCCTTTTAAATACATTCTAAGACCTCCTACAGCTTCATCAACTAATGATGATACCATTCTCTACCATTCAGCTCTCCTCCTCCCAGACTGAACCTCCAATGCTTCCTCCTTGATGGGGCAGCCTCTCCCTCCCCTCCTCTCCTGGAAAGCCCTTGAGCCAGTCCCCTTACTGGACTGGTCCTACTGAGAGAGGCCTGTGCCTCCAGGTCAGAGTGCAGGCCCCATGGGGCTCACCTCTGTCCCAAATTCCTTGCGCCAGGGCTTTGCCTTTGGTGGGCGGAAGCGGGGCCCTGCCACACAGCTGACCACGGCATGCATGCCACCTGGGCAGGCTGGCTGCAGCTTGCCCCGTGCTGGAGACACTTGCACCTGGCAGTTGGCCATGTGGGACTCTGTCCCCCGGCAGTTGACCCGGTGGATCCAGAAGGAATTCTTCTTAGTCAGGTTCGTCAGCCTGGAAGACAAGGGAGACAGAGTGGGGGCAAGGGCTGAGGGAGGAGCTTCAGTCTGAAGAAGCCAAGGCAGAAGTGAGGGAAGGGGCGCCCTCCTTGTCACATCCCTTTGCATCCTCCCTCAGGGTTTTATGGCAACTCACCTAGACTTGGGATCCTTCATCTTCGAACTCCAGACTTTCCTGTGGAGAGAGAAAACAGGCGGGGGGTAGAGGAAGTGCAGAAGTCTCACTCACGTCACCTTGGCTTCTACTATTTGCCCTTAAGTGAAGGTGTACCAGACATCACAGTTTGCAAACTTGTTGACAAACTTGCTCAGTGCTGAACTTCATGGCAGCCCTGAGAGGGTGGCTTTATCACAGATAATGACGGTCCCCACCCAACAGGGGAGAAAGCAAGGCCCAGCCAGGCCCTCCAGCTGGTCAGCAGCAGAGTCCCAGAGCAAGGCCTCTTCTGCCTGGACTGTCCCTGGGGCAGACAGCTCCAAGCTCACTCTTCCTTAAATTCAAATGTCAGGGAGCATTTAGGGGGAGCCCCAGGAGAAGGGATCCAGGGGAAAAGTCCTCTAAAGGTAAGTGAAAGCTGAAGATTTGCCATCCAGAGACACCCAGGCTATAATCAGAGCCACCCTCCTCTTAGGTGATAGATGAGTCAGCAAGGCCCAGATGTGCAGTTACCAGGCAGCAGGGAGCCAGGGGCCTACTCCCTAGCCACCCGCAGGATGCAGCCATGTGTGGCCCACCACCACTTTTTATGCAGGATCAGGGTGACAAAAGTAGGAGGTGCAATGACAGAGCAGTAAAGGACTTCAATCCCTGAGATGGAACACGACTGAAACTGATTAGGGGTGGAGGAGGGTAGATGACTTAATACTCAATACTTCCCTGACACAGAGCTAGCCAAACTGTGACTTGTGTTCCTCATTTGCAGTGCTGATGTAATACAGTTTTGTCAGCTCTGTCACGTTTCTGACAGAATATTTTTGTCTCCTCTCCCAAAACCCACGCCATCTCATGCCTTGTTTATATGCAACCCAATCAGAGCCTAGCTTGGATCAAAGTTGAGGCAGTTCATGGGGGCAAAGTTGGGGTGTTAACTTTTTGACTATTTCCAGATATTTCCCAGGATCTTGGAGATCATGTTCTCTCTCCTACTAATTATTGAAGGATCCATAATGCAGGAAATAAAGTGGGCCTCTTTCCCTCCCCAAGCCCAAACCCTGCGAATCTCTTCACTGAACTCTGAGAGGTCCCACACATCCCGTGCCCCCCCTCCCCCTGCCCCGTCAGCTGCCACGGCCCCCAATCCCACCTCCCTGCCGTCCTTGCCCAGCTGCCCCCTACCTGTAGTAGTGGCTGTGGACAGGCACCTGGCTGGGAAAGCCCAGCATCCCGCACACCACCCGGCTGTTGTTCATGGTCCAGCCCTGCTCGCACACCTGCCGCCAGTGGCCTTCGAACCTCACCTCCACGGCACCCTCCGTCACCGGGCTCTGCCGCCTGGCACTGGCAAGGATGGGCTTGAGCCGCACCTCCTCCAGCCGCCGGCCCTGCAGGGCACACAGTCACCCGTGGGCCCCAGCACCCTCACCTGCTGCCAAGCCCCCTGCAGACCCCCACACGGGAGAGGCAGGGTTCAAAGGATTAAACTTCCTCCCACCCACCCCCCTCACTGGACAGACCAGGCAATGGGGCCCACCACTTGTCGAAGGCCACACAGTGAGTACAAGGCAACACCTGCCCTCAGTTCTGCCAGATGTGGTACACTGTGGGAGAACAAGTGGGATCTGTGCCCGTCTGGGATCAAGGTGGGTGCCCCTGGCAGTTGGGGAGATTCCCGCTGAGCATGGAGGGGTCTTATTCATACCACTTCAGCTGGAGATGGGCACAGCCCAGCTGCTCAGGACCCCCAGCAGGATCTTTCAGCCCAAAGAACCTGCATCCTAACCTATGGGTGACTCAGACCAGTGTGGAGCCCCCATCAGGTCCTGCTGTGTCCAGTGGGCCAGGGCCAGCTGCCCCAAGCTTGGGACTGACGGCAGTGGAGTTAGGAACCAGACTGGTTGTTTGCTTGGGCTGTTTTTAGCCTGGGATTGTTTGTGCTGAGAAGAGGCAGCAATTGTGGCCAGCCTTGTGGGTGAGGCAGACCCCTTGCCCCCCTCCTGTCCCCCTTATGGGGAGCAGCTCTGTGATTCCCAGCAGGCCCAGCCTCTTAATCTCTGGCCTGCCCCACCTGGAGCTGGAGCCTCTATCCAGGCACCTGCCCCCTTGTCTGAAGCCAGGGCTTCGGGCCACAAACAGACATCAGGGCCCCAGGGGTGCTTCTCAGCCCAGGCTCTGCTCACCAGCCCTTCCTCCTCCTCCCAGCCTAGCATCCAGGCTTTCTGCCTCCTGGTCTAGCACTTCACCTCAGCCAGGCCAGGGCCTGCACAGCCTCCTCACCTGGGGTCCGAGGGCGTTAGAGACCCTCTCAGAAAGAAAGCCACGCCGGCGCTGGGGCTGGCACACCACCCCGACATCCTCTGAATGGCTGCAGTCACTGACACCCCAGCCATTAGACCTGCACTGGTCCAGGAAACTCTCTGTGCCCATACAGCGCACATTGTCCAGCCAGATGGGTCCTGCAGGTGAGGAGCAGAGGGTACTCAGAGAGGCAGGTCCTGGGCTTTGCCTCCTTGATAGGAATCCATGCTTATCAGCCTTCCTCTTCCTAACCTGAGTAGAAAGGGAGCTGTTCCTCCTGGGATTTGGTATCCACAACCCTGCCTACTGTCTCCCCTTGGCATCAGGTCCCTTGGAATCTGTTTCTGGAAAATGCCCAATGCCCACTTAGTAATTAGATCTACCTGTTCACCCATTCATTCATTCATTTACTATCATTTGCTAAGCACCCACTGTGTGCCAATCACTGTGTTTAAGGAACCTACAGTTTAGTGGTGGTGATGCTGGTGGCCTCATTACAAGAGAGAATGGAAGGGCTGGAGCAGGGGTCACTTGCAGCTGGGCTCAGGAAGTGCCTCATGGAGGAGGTCATGTGAGCTGGGTATTAAAGGATGTGTGGGAGTTTGATGTTCTATTAGAGCCCCTGTGATAAGCCACAAGCATCTCCTTGTCAATCCCCTGGTGGCACCAGTCACTTACCCTTCCCTTGGCCATACTTGGCACTGTGGGCCCAGGTCAAGGCGGCCTCAAAGCCCAGATGGCGGCAGGCAACTGTGGCCTCCTGGAGGGCAAAGTCGTCATCACACACAGTGCCCCACTGTCCCTGGTACAGCACCTCCAGGCGGCCCTCCCCTGGCCTGCTCTCTGGGCCCACCAACCGCAGCTTTATGGTGCCCAGTGACTGTGGGCTGCTAGGAGGGGCCTGGCCCAGTAGCAGCAGGAGCAGGGAGAGGGTGGCTGGTGAGGACCACATCGTGGAGACTTCAGGGGCAGCTGGGGTCAAGGCACCTGGGGAATGAATACACGTGACAATGAGCACCACTGCCCACCACCTCCATCCCTGACCTCAGGCCTCTTCGGCAATTTGGAAGCTTCTGGCAGGGACAAAGGATGTCTGGACCCCTCCTACTAAGAGGAAGGGGTATTGATTAAGTCTGGGCTCTGGGCTTAGCAGATTTGGTTCAAATCCATCATATATCAGCTATATAACCTTGAGGAAGTTATTTAATCTTACTGAGTCTCAATCTCCTCATCCATAAAGTAGGGATAATAATTCCTGCCTCACAATATTATTGTGAATATTAAATAAAACACTGTAAGTGAAGTGTTTAGTATAAGCCAGCACATGGCAAGTTCTAAGAAACAGCAGCTATTCTTTGTACAGTCTTGTATGTAAGTAGAGCAGGTGGTCTCCCATTTGAGTCATGGAGAGTGGGGAGGAGCCGGGGCACCCCCAGATCAAGAATATCTACCCCAGGGGCAATGCCCTCCCCTTCTACATTTTTTTTTTAAATGACTTTTATCTACCTGCTCAAATTTGTAAAATGCCACCTTCACAATAGAAGGCACATGATATGGTGGAGTGGAAAGGGTTACTTTCTGGGGAGTCAAGGACTCTACCACTCATTTGCTGTGTGACTTGGGCATGGCTCTCATACTCTCTAGGCCCCGATTCCTTATCTCTAAAGTAAGAAGGCTGAGCCAAATATCACCTAATAGCTTCTGCACCTCAGATATTCTATGATACCCTCAAGCCATAGTCTAGGTCCACCTAGGTGCATGATTCATGCTTTAATTCAAAAAACATTTTTGGAATACTTTGCATTATTATGTAGTTGTTGGGAACAGATAAGACATCAGACACCCTCCTTAAACTCAGCGATGAGAAATCAGGGAAGGCTTTCAAAGAAGGGTCACTTAACCTGGGCCTTCTTGGGTAAGTAACTTCCAGGTGGGAAGAGGGGAGCTCTAGATAGAAAAGGGATGGGCAAAGGCGGAAAAGGGGAATGAGGTATGTTTGTACAACAGCAGGAAGTGCCCTTCTCTTAACCCATGCTACAGCATTGGGGACTTTGAACGAGGAAATGAAGCAGAAGGACAGGCTGGGCCCAGGCCACCTAGGGCTTTGTGCCCCACGCAGAGGGTTTGTACCCGATCCTCTAGGAAATGAGGGGCCATGGGCAGATTTTAGGCAATGAGTACATATCAGAAAGAGGGCCCCTGTCTCCAGGAGGCTGTAATAGCTGTGCTTTGAGTTCTTAGAGGAGATGAGATCAGGGGCTTGTCCTCTTCTCCTTACACTTTAGCAGCCTTGGTCCTGGGACCAGAAAGAAGGACAAGGGGCAATAGAGGAGAGAGTCAGAGATGGTCAGAGCTCTTGGAGACCTCTGGAGCCAAAGTGCTGTAGCTCCTCTACCAGTAGCCTCACCCAAGCCAGGCCCTGCTGCTGAAAGCCCTGGTGGAGTGCCGAGGCCCACTCAGAACAGTGGATGGAGAAGGTTGGGTTCCTGGCTCCTGGTGCAATGCTTGAGTCTCAGGAGAGTTCCTTCTTATGAGACCACCCTCTTTCATGGCCACTGCTCATCTGGGAGGGTATCACATAGTTCCTCAGCCTGGTTAGGGAGGGTCTCATGGGCTTCCTGTCACTCTCAACACCATGGGCTGCCATCTAGCTGAGAGTCACTTATTACTTCCAGTGCCCAGCCCCTCCCCGTGTCAATTACTGACCCTTCTCCAGACCCTGCCCACCCCTATACCTACTCTGTTTTGATGACCCCAGGCCTGACTGAAATGGGCTCCTGAATGAGCCCATTTCAGTCAGACTCGGGGAATGAAGCTTCATGGAAGTCAGGACTTTGTGTTGTGTCCCCAATGCCCAGAATAGTGCCAGGTATGTGGGTGGCACTCACTAAATATCTGTGGTCGAAGAATGGGAGGTAGCATACACAATGCCTAAAAGTGCGGACTAGGGGTCAGGCCAGTGAGTTCAAATTCTACCTTTGCCAGTTCATTTCTGGATGATCTTGGGCAAGTGATTTAGCTGTGCCTCGGTTTCCCCCTTTGTAAAATGAACTTACTTCATGGGATTTTTGTGAAGATTAAATGAATTAATACATGTTAAACCCTTAGAAAAGCATGCTTTCAATGACAGTTAGCTATTCTCAGTTGCTTCTGTAGTAATTACTAGAGAACTATTGTCAAGGTTGGTTTCCATCCCCTCTCTGTACAAAGAAGGATATGAAGACCATGTCCTGTCTCAACAAGAAGTCCCCAGGACCTTTTATGCAGCATTCTGCAGATTTGTCCCTTTCCCTTCCATGACACCACTGAGCCCAGATTCACCTCTCTCCACTCACAGAAGCTCCTCCCCACATTTCCTGCCTCCAGATTCTCCCCACTCTAACCCCTCCTGCACTTCCTTTCCAGATTTAAGAACTCTTTTCTTCATGGCACTCCCCACTCAGGAGCGGGGGGTGGGTGGGTGGGGACCTCCTGGCTGGCCAACACTATGAGCAGAGCTTCAGATGTCCCCATTCCCTCCCCACAGCCAGGGACTGAGCCAAACTGAAGTCACTGTGGGGAGGAAACTTCTCCAGATGACGAGAGGATTAGGAGGACTGAACTCAGAGCCCTCTGGCTGTTAGGACCCAATGGTCACATTGGGCCTGACCTGAGAGAGGATCCTCCCAAAAGACAGAACGCTCCTAAGTCTGCCACCAAAGTGCTGCATGACAGGACACAGGTGCTTTCCTCTGAGTTTCAGCTCAGCCTCTGTGAAATTATGGGATTCCCTAGGGGATTCTCCATCTATGATATGCTTATATGGGTCATGCAGTATGCTGTTTGGCTCGTGGCTGAGGTCCCTACAGCACTGAAGAAGTCTTAGGAGAGGCTGTGGTGGTCCCGGGCCTGCAGGCTCCTTCCCCTCCAAGGGGCTTCCCTGGCAGGAAGGGAGCTGGTCTCGGCTCCTAGACCAGGGAAGCAGCTCCCTTCCATGGAAGCTGGCCCAGGAAGTAGATAGGACAGCAGGAGGATCTGAGAGTCAGATACAGGGCAAATCCCCCTGCCAGTTCTCTCACCCCCTATGGGTCACCTAGACATTTTACTCCCACAAAACTTGTCTTTTCACCATTCCCCAAACATGTCCTTCATTTCCTAACCTCTAAGCCTTTGCTCTTACTGCTGCTTCTATTTGGAGTGCCCCTTCCCTACTCCTACACATCCTTCAACACCCAACTCAAATGATACCTCCTACATTAAGCCTTTCCTGTCTCCTACCTTCCTAGCACTTCCTTAGGAAAAGAAGCAGCCTCAAAAGTGACAGTTATTTTCACAAATGAAGGAGAAGGAAACAGAGTGAGGGAAGGAAGGTGAAGGAGAAGGTGAGCAGGTGGAGGTGGAGATAAGGTTAATAATAAGAGGTTAATAATAATAAGATATTTAAAAATATTTATTGAATACTTATGTCCATTTTACAGATAAGAAGATGAGACCATAAAAGTTAAGCAACTAGTCTAGCCAGGATTCAAACCCAGGCATCTAGATCCAGAAGCTAGGCTCTCAACCACAAGAGAGATGGATGTTGGGAGAAGTGGGGAAGTGGTTGTTGCAGGGCGGGCGGGGGCAGCCAAGAGATGAATGAAATTCCACCCTGTGGCTGGTTGATTTATGACCTAGGCAGTGGCATGAAGGCACTGAGATGGTGCCAGCGCTGAACTCAACCAAATAGTAGATAAAGGACCCTGTCCGTTTGAGGCAGAAGAGTTACCTCTGCCTGGAGAGGGCTGGAAGAGGACAAATGCCTGAAGATATTCAGGCAAGAGCACTGGGGATGCTGACCCCCCTGGGCACCAGCCCTGATACCTTCCCCAGGACCACTAATTATGTGGACCTGAAGCAGCTGCCAGCAAATGGGCTCTGAGTGCCATCTGTCCAGGCCTACGAAATGAGAGGGCTGAAGCCCCCTGCCCACTCTCCGGTTAGTTGGAGAGCCCAGCTCCTCCCTGCCTCTTTTTCCCCCAAGGCAGGAATGGCATTTGAACCCACCTTGCCCTGCCCGTCTAGTCCTCCCTGGATGAGAAGGCAGAGAAATGGTTACACACACACAGCGCGTTCACAAACAAGACACGCAAGCATACACCCGAGATCAGGGCGCAGCATCCCGGGCGGGCCGTGGGCCAAGCTCCCCAGCGCGCGGTCGCTTTCCCGATTGGCAACAGGCCGGCGAGCCTCAAGGGGTCTAGGCTGACTGTCCAGCGGGGCAGGGAGTTTGAGACGCCCATCCCGCGCGGCCCCCGCCTTCAGAAACCCTCCAGAGCCTGGCAGACCCCCAGAGAGGTAGAAGGACCGACAGACAGAAAGCTCAGTAAGAGACCGACCCGGTGCCAGGGGCCAGGTCAGGCGGCGGCTCACCAGCTGGATCGCGGACGGTCCGGGAACTGGGGCAGGGGCAGGGGCCGGGCCGGGGCGCCGCCGACGTGCAAGGCTAACGGGCCTCCTGGGGCGCCCTGGGGCCCTTTTATGCGGCTGCCGCCCACGGGCGCCCCCCACCCCCACCCGACCCGCCGCGGAGGAGGTCCCGCAGGCCCCGCCCCCGGGGCGGACCTGAAATAACCGGGCGCTCGCCCGCCGCTCCCCTCCGCCCTGCGCCCCGGTCGGGACCTGGGCCAGAGAGGCGAGGGTCGCCGGGAGCAGCCGGTCCCGAGGGGCGCCCCTCGTTCAGCCCGCGGGTGTCCCTCAGCCCCTTGTGGAGAAGACCTGGGGTCCGGGAAGCTGCGGGGGTGGGGTGGGAGGACAGCTGTTTCCCGTTTTCTCGAGCCAAAGACACAGGCTCGCGCTGCAGCAGGAAGGACCATGGGGATCAAAGTTCCTAGTGAGCGGGCGGCGGCGGACGCGTTTACCCTTCAAGCTGCGCGGAGTGCCGGTGCGGCCTCGTGAGCCCTTCCAAGACTCAGTTTCCGCCTCTGTATAACGGGGTGATAGTGCCACCCCTCAGAGCTGTCCTGGGGATTAAGTCACGGTGCCAGCGATCATGGGGCAGCTCATTGGCAGCATTGTCCTAGGACACTCCGGACTTTCTCCCCCTCTCCGTGGGTCACCGGGGTTCCATTCCTGGCCCATGCACCCACCCCTCCACCAAAAAAAAAACAAGTATGGAGCAGTGCGGTTTAGCTCCTCCTGAAGCAACGGGACAGGGCTCTCCATTGCCCTGTTCTGCCGAAGTTTATCGGAAGTGGGTGTTTTGCCCATTGTGCAGTTGGGAACACTGAGCCTCAAGAGACACAGTTGGCTGCTCTGTGTAATAGTCAGCGGGAAACTTAAAGCCTCCACTCCCACCCACACAAAGTCGAATGAGGCAGTCCTGGCCCCTGATGAACTCGTGGGGGTATGGGGGGGGTGTGGAGGGTGAGGGGTGGGGGGATCTGCGAATTAAATGTAGAAATGGCTGAGATGGGAGTTCCCTCAGCTGCGTGGAGCGCCCAGGTACCCGCATTCCAGTCCCATCCCCCAAATTCTCTCCCTCAGTCCTGGTGGCTCCCAGGGCCTCTGTGTCCCCATCCTTAAAATGGGCAGAAGATCCCAGGCTCTCAGCTCCCTCCTGACCAGTGTAGCCAGGACCTCCTAAACCCCCACCTTGCCTGGGTGTCCTTCCAAAGGCCCATTCATTCAGCAAACCTTTATTGATTTTCTTCTACATGCTAGACACCATACTGCAGTGCTAGACAGACGCTGCAGGGGGGCGGTGGGAGGGAGCTGTCCCATCCGGAGCGGGAGGCAGCCTGTAAACCAGCTGCCCAGAGGCAGTGTGCAATAAGGGCTAGGGTGGTAAAGTAGACCTCTGGGTCCCTGGGTGACAGCCAAGTCACACTGGCCCTGCTGCCAGGGCCTGCCATCCACTTCTGGCCACCCATGTCTGCAGTGTCCCCCCACTGCCCCTGCTCCACCCCAGCTGGGCCCAAAACATTCCCTGCGATGAATCAACAGGAAAGAATGCTTCCAGCCTCGGGTCAGTGGCAGCAGCAGTCCAGCTCCTCCCCCAGGGACAATGAAGCAGCTGTGGGCCGGGATGCCAGGTAGGCCTCGGCCCCTTCCCCACGCCCAACCACCTCTCATGCTGAGCCAGAAACAACAGCCAGGGCTCGGAAGCGTGTGCTCTGCCTACTGCCAATCACCCGCGGGCCTGACTGCCCAGAACTAAAAATAACAGGGTGGATGGGTGGGGGCACGTGGAGGGGGACACAGGGTAGAGCTCAGGGAAGGAATAGGCGCTGCCAGGAAATCCTTTAGCCTGGGAGACATTGGGCAATGGCTAAAGCTGGGGACCAGGTAGGTAGGGGTGATGGGGTTCACAGCAAGCCCTCCTCCCTTTGAGAAGTCGGGGGCTTGCAGCCCAGGCCTAGGCCCATGACTTACTAAGGAATGAATTCTCTCCTTTAGCCTTTCTGAGTTGCTAGTTCCTTATCCAGAAATGCTCTTGTGTGGGTTCAAATGAGACAATTCCGTTCACTCAGTAAAGGTGGATTGAGACACCCGCTTCCACCTTGGGGCCTGTCTGTGCACACAGCCTCATCCCACCCCCCAGGACCCTCTGCCCCACTCTGTATTCAAGTCTGTGTCCTGGATCCTGGGGGCCCTTGGACTTCCTATATGTCTCTAAACCCAGAATTCTATCGCTGTACTCAATAAGTGCTTGTGGCACGAGTAAATGGGGCTGCTTCATGCCAGTTCCTTTACTGGTACTGAGGGAGACAAAGATGAGCCAGGTGTGATCCCTGTTCTCTAGGAATTTGCAGAGTAGTCGGGGGAGAGACCCTCAGCTAGGCAACAGAACAAGGCATCATCTACCATAATGCTAACAGGTATGGAGCAGTTGCTATATGTATCATCTCATTTAATTCCCTCAAAACCTCTATGAAAAAGTACTTTCATCATCCTCCTTTACAGACAATGGAACAGGCACACAGGGGCTAAGTGACTTGGCCAAAGTCACACATCTTGTGAGTGATAATATGTAATATGATAATATGTTATATTAGCTGTGGAGCATAGCAAGTGGTAAACTAGAGGGAAGCATGGGGCTGTGAGAGGCTGTGAGGGTACAGAGGAGGGAGAGGCAAGGATTAAAGAAGGCATTACAGTCCTGCAGGATGGATGCATTTCACTAGGCAGAGAGGTGGGAAAGTTGGGTGGTCACGAATAATGCTTTTAAATGCTTTGGCAGCCATGGTGCACTATACAGGTGTCCCCTTATCTCGGCCCAGGTCTCTTGGGGTGGGGAGCTGAGAGGGTGACCAGCAACCAGCATTACCCACTGCCTTGCTTTCCCATGGGGTGTTCCTCAACACCCCACCTCCCCTGCCATCCAAATCAGGGCCTATCCTTTGCTCCCAATTGGGAAGGCCAGAATCTCCTGCAGAAAATGGGGCCTCCTAGGATGTTGCCGGCAGCACCTTGGGTGAACCTGGTAGGATACCCAGTGCCCATGACCACTAGGTAAACTTCTTATGCCTCAGCAGCCCTCATGACTCAGTTCTAGTCTCACTTCTTTGAGACTCTGTATGGCACAAATTGTACAGTTTTGAATCTGGGGGACTTGATCTCAAATTTGACTCTGTCTGAATGCTGTGGCAAGTCATTTCACCAAGACAAGTACTCCCTCCTGTATCCATTTGTTCTTGCCACCCTGTACATGCAGTGCCTCATGCCTGCACTTTGCCAACAGATTCCGAACTGCTCTCCTTTCTTCCCTGCCTCCACACTGTCCTAGACCTCAGTAAACCCTGCACAGATTGATCTTCCTAAATTATAATCATGCCCTAGCTCAGCAATCCTCAGTGACTCGCTGTTGTTCATAGAATTCAAGGAATCCATTGTTGTTCATCCTACTCCAGCTCAGAGCTCCTTCCCTCTTCTGACTTGATTGTCCATATCCTACCTAGCCCTCAGGCCTAAATCACACTCCACTTCCTCCATTTCTACCTTTAATACCCACCTGCATGCTCTCAAAGTACAAGGTGCTGGAAGAGGCAAAGAGCTGAACCAGACATAATTTCTGCCCTCAGGCTGCTCATTGCCTTTTGTTCCAAGGTGAGGATGGAAACCAAAGAGATTTTGAGAGGTCTTAGGAGTTTGAGAAGTGAGGAACTAGTAAGGCTGGAGAGGCTAGCTGAGTAGTTCCCAAGGGGAAAGGAGAGGTGAGCTGGCTGTCATAAGGAGAACTTTGGAGGAAGAGCGGAGATGTTTGAATAGAAATTTTAGGAAGTTTTGATCTGTGATATGCAATGTCACCCCCTCCCCTGTTTGTTAATGCTTCAGAAAAATCTCCATTACTCAATAAAGTTTGGAGTTGGACTGGGCCGCCCCAACATATGCAGAGTCCAGGACAACAGTCAAAGGAAGACTCATTAAACAGGCCTAAATATTTTAAAATTATGAATCAGTTATCTCATTGTTGAATAAAACATGGTCTATTCTTCTACCTTGACAAATGTACCTTCAGAAAGACCTAAAGGGCCAGGTGCGTATTCAGAACTTGCCACTCCTTGGAGTTCTGTGGCGAAACATGTCGTTATAGGGAGAGTCTACCCCTGGCCCCATTATGTCCCACCTCCCTTACCCTCCCACCCTCTGCTCCATCCCGTGCAGCAAAGGACGTCTGCACAAACCTGTGACACTCCACGTTCCATCCACACCTCTGACAAACAGCTGCCCTGTGGCCGACCGTTCTTGGATGCACATTCTAGAGGCCAGGCCTGCACATAGGAGGAAGGGCTGGAAGCAAGCTCGGGGCTTCTGGGCACTTTATAAGTGAGCAAGTCCCTTGACCCTGCAAATTCCTTGCCCTGTGGGGAAGGGGAGGCTTGGACCAGGCCACAGTAATAACCTTCAAGCGTGGAGGAACTGCGCAGGGACCCCTTGCTCTGGGCTAAGGGATCATGTGCATGCGTATATGTTTATTTGGGGGTGGGCGTGGGCAGGAGAAAGCAGTAAAGTCATATGAGGTGGGAATATGGCTTAGAGGTGGGCCCTTAGAGGAAGGAAAGGAAACAGGGGCATTTGATCTGGACCCAGTAGTTGGCAGGTAGAGAGGGTAGAAGAGGGGGCAGGAGGGGAGGCAGGGAAGCCCGGAGCAGTCTGAGGAACACAGGCATTTAGCCAGGTTATATTTACAGAGCTGCGGGCATTCCAGCTGCAGACCCAGGTGGGGGTGGCTCCTCCTCTTGGCAGGGGGTGGGGGGTGCAGCCAATGAAGCTTTCTGGGAGGGGGGATTGGGGGCTAGAGGAGGGTGTTGATTAGAGTCGGCTGTGGGAACCTTAATCCTTCTTCTGCTGTCTTGAGCTGGTATTTAACCCTTCATAGGTTAAGACCTTCTCTGGGGTGGGGAGGGGGAGCATGAGGCAGAGCCTTGGAAGAGGGGGTTGGGGGGGTGGAGAGGACAGGGCGCAGCTTGACAGGCTGCACGCTGCTGAAGGGCAGAGAAGGAGCCTCAGGTCTGAGACTGCGGCCTCTGGCTCCCGGATCCCCAGCACAGGGGCCCTGAGCTCCCACAGACATGTGGGCTTTCAGTTTGATTTGATCCCGGTAGCTTAATGCCCATCTCTTCCCCACAGCCTTTTGCCCTCCTCCTCAGGAGGATTCCCGCTCTCCCCTCATTTCGCACAGTTCTCATATTTAACTTCTCCTCACCTGAGGGAGGTAGTTGCTGCTGCCGTCGTCACCCTCATCACCTCCTCCATCCCGCTGCCTCCGCCTCTCAGCCCTCTCCCCAGCCCCGTGAACGCCCTCCGCCACCTCTCCTTTCATTTCCTCTCTCCTGCCTCTTCCTCTGATTCATGCCCCCACAACTCCTCTCCAGGATCCTCCCTCCCATTCTTCCTCTCTCCTCCCCAATTCCACCTGCAAACCCTGCATTTCGCTGTCTCAGCACTGAACGCAGGCGCAGTGCCTGCATGTGCTTCCATTCGGGTAGAGTACCGTCGGGGGGACGGTAGACAGAGTGAAGACCAAGTGCCACCAAGGTTCTTCAGACTCTCACCTAGTCTACTCTCACCTTCTCAGTCGCCAGTAGTTGAACCTCTTTTTCCTCAAGGTACACAGACAAGTTAAATTAAAACACATTTCTTATCCCATGCTCTTTCCCTGGGGTTTTAAAAGGGACAAATATAGCAATTGCCTGCTTGTCCCAGGTTCTCATGGCAAGTGAGGTCAGCAGGATTTAGGAACCTCCCTGCCTGCATGACATCTCTCCTGGCCCAGAAGTCTGGCCTCTTCATGGCTACCTTGAGAAGATCACGGACTATTTGGGGCCAGAGACGAACTGAACACTAAACGTTTAGGAACTACTCTCTGTCCCGGATCAATCATTTGTGAATTATCTCTGGAATTATTAGAGGAAATCAGTTCAGGAACAGAGCTATTGAGTCAGAAGAGGTACATTTGACTTTAACTTAGCTTCATTTTTGTGTTCTTTGGCATTTGAGTTCGATTTAGAGTTTTACAAAGATTCTTTTTGAGGAATTAGTTTTATCTCCCCAGCTAGAAGGTAAGATCATTCAAGGGTGGGGCTGCAGAATCCAAAGGGTTAAATTTCATGTACCCCGCCAATGTTCCATTTCCAGGAACCAGGAGGGGGCAGCAGGGAGCTGTCTTAATGGTGCAGTCCCCTGACCTAGCCTGCTGGGGGGGCAGTGAGGGAGAAGACCCTGCCAGGGAAAAGGTCAAGGGAGATCCCTGGATCAAGCAAAGCTGAGACAAGCCTGGGGCCAGAGAGCCAGGGGGGAAGTCAGGACTGAGCACTAAGGGAGAGAGACAAGCCAGACTAGAAGCCAGGTGGGCTTGTTCACACAACACCGGATACAGCAGATCTGTCCATCTCACACTGGACAGTGGTTCGCCAACTGTGGTCCTGGACCAGCAGTTCAGCATCACCTGAGAACCTGCTGAGATGTGAATTCTCAGGCCCCACCCCCGAAACCCTGCATCAGAAATTCTAGGGATGAGGCCCAGAACCTATATTTCAATGTCTTCCAGGTAATTAATATAGCCTGTAAAGTTTGAAAACTACTCTAGATCATCCTTGGAACAGGTCTGCTCTGACAGGTCTAGAGCCCTACATTTTCCTTGGAGTCCCAGGCCCGCCTGGCTGGCTCAGCCCTTTTGGGGGCCCTCTTGTATTAGGAGGGGCCTCGTCCACATAGGGAATCAGGATGTCTTTTGCCACCCAGTTATTCCCAAATGGAATTCAATCTCTTGGTGGGATGGGAAGGTCATATCTTCTGTCCTACACAGAGTTCTACAAGGACCTCTGTGTTGTCAAGGAGTCAATCATTGTGTGTGGGAGGGGGGATGCCTCATTATTATCCTCACCTGGGCCAGGTGAGGATGGTCAGGCCAACTCTAGGTCTTGGTAGAATATTCCTGAAGGAGGGGAATTTCAGCATCTAGAGATCACCACAAAAACCCACACCAGTGTGAACATCAGAGTGAAGTCTGAGATCTTCCTGGAGACCAGTTGGCCACATGTGTCACTGATGCACCAATCACTGTGCCAGACACGAGGAGGGGTGTAGCCTCGGGAGAGCTGCAGTCTCTCCTGGTCTGCCCGTTCCCTGGGTCGCCCAAAAGTTTAGCAAACTCAGGCCTGTATCTGGTTTACCTGAACCTATCTTACCATGCTAAATAATAGAGTGTGTGTATGTGGGGGGGGGGGGGGGGTGTCACTGGATGCCTCCAGGTGTCAGGAGGCCCCTCTCCAAAAAGAGGCTATTGGTCTAGATGGCCTCTAAATCATGCCTCCAGGTGAGGCAGGAGGTGCGATGGAAAGACCCTGGGTCTGGGGTGGGCATGGACCTGCATTGGAACCCTGACTTAACTGTGCAAACATGGACAGGCAGTTGAAGTATTGGGCCTCAGTTTCTTCCCCTGTACAATGGAGATGATAATGCTCATCTTGCAGAATTGTTGTGAAAACTAAATAAGATAGTGTTTCTAAAGCACATAACACAATGCTTGGCATTCATGTGGTGTTACATAAATTATTATTACATTTTAATAGCTGTTATATGCTTCCTATGAGTCTCCTCCTTTGGGAAGTTGAGACTAATGCATGTGATACCACTCAAAAGCCATTATGCCCTCAGCAGAGTCGGAATGAACTTTATGTGTGGAGGAGGCCGGGAATTCAATGCAATAAACAATATTTGAGTGCTTTCTATGTGCGAGGTACTCTTTTAAGTGCTGGGGGCATGGCTGTGATGGATGTAGCATGGTGCCAGTTGGAGAGGGAGAAAGGGGGAGCACCCTGGAGGCGAGGAAGAAGCATTTGGACCACATGCATGGCACTAGCCGGCTGTTGAGGTTTCCCATCAGGTAAGGGACACCTCCCTTCTGAGGAAGAGGCTTCTGCTGCTGGTGGCAATGCTGGCATAGACCCAGGGGAGGTCGGACGCAGGGAAGGCCACACTCTGCGTGGTGCTTCGTGCACGGTGCGTGTGCATAAAAAAGATCTGTTCAGTGAATGAATGACTGAGGCCTTTGCCAGGTTTATGGTTGGGATAAGGAAAGCCAGTCCTAGAATGGAGGCAGCACTAAAAGAGGGTGACATTTTGAAGGAAGACGCACTGACTATTGGATGCCTTGACTTAGGAGAGACAAAATGAAAAGATGACCCCCAGGTCCCAGTTTTGTAGCTTGGAAATGAATAATGCAACAAAATAGGAAAAATAGGATAGGAGATGCCCCTGCAGACAGGGTAACTGAACCCACCGGCTCTGAGCAGGCAAAAGAAACCAGAACCTGTTCCAAGACGTTCCAAACATCTTCTTTCTCCCTTTAGAATTGGTTCTGCTTTCAGAATACACAGTAGATCCCTAGCAGAGTCGGAATGAACTGCCGAGGTAATTCGTAGTTCTTTCTGCACCGTTCTGGATACACCAGTGGCCGAAGAAAAGCTGCAACAGTTGGTTTGTTCACAAAGTGAACTGCCCAGAGAGGACAAGAAAAGTTTCATTTCCTAGCCAGTAACTGAAAACCACTTTTCTTAGGACAGCTTGACCTCTAAAGTGTTGACTAGACCATCCAGAAAAAATACTGTAGATAAACGACGTCTTCTTTTAGCATTCAGCTCTAATAAACAAAGTGGGAGAGGAGGAATTCCAGCAAGATATTAGCGGAAATCTGACTTCTTAGAGGAAATCGTTTCCTCTCCTCATTACCAATTAATGGTGTAAGCTTCTGCCCAGCAGCACTCTTTGAAGCAGTGTGGTGCCGGGCGGTGACAGGGGCCAGGGGTTGCGACTTATGCCTTTGGCAAGGATTTTCAAACCGGAGTTAACAGGAGAAGGTGCTGCTCTACTTGGGGTGTTGTCCCGCACTAAATGCTGGGGCGTGGACCCCGCGAATCTGTACAGGGGGCACTGTGCTGGCACCTGTCCCCGTCGTCAGTGAAAGTCCTGAGTTACATCACCCTGGGAAATCGGCTCTTCTCAGGACGAGGTCATTCACTTCCTCAATCCTTCAACACATATTTATTGAACACCTATTATTTATATAGCCACTCTGAGGGACTAGAAAAGTAAATAAAATGCAAGTTTCCCAGGCTCCAGGTCTTACTGGGGTCACACTAATGGCAATGGCCATGTTTTCCAGGTTCTTGTCTCCATTACTCAAGGACCACTTCCAGCATCGCCTGCCACGCCAGCCCGATGCCCACTCAGTTCACATCCCGAAGGCCTCAGGGTGGTCCACATGTACTCGTAAAGCAGGCCTTCAGCTGGTTTGCAGCCTCTTCCGCTCTCCCCTCACCACCACCACCACCACCACCACCACCACTGATGTGTCCATTATCTGAGAAGCTTCTAGAAAATATTTTACCAGTGTCACTCTGGCTAGTGCCCACTGCAAAAACTGCTGAGGTACAAGCCAGAGGTACTAGCACTTGAAGCTTCTAAAGCTGCCAGCTCTCCAGTGACGGAATGGGGCTGCCTTCCCTCAGAAGTGTGGGAAAGGCTCCCCCCCACTGTTCTGTAAGATGTCACTTGGATTCCAATTTTTAAAAATATTTTAATATTTTTATTGAGGTATCTTCACGCACCAATAGTTCCATCCAAAGTACACATCAGTGGCTCACCATATTATCACAGAGTTGGGTATTCATCACCATGATCATTTTTAGAATAGTTGCATCATTCCAGAAGAAGAAATAAAAACAAAAAACTCATACATACTGTATCCCTTGCCCCTTCTTCTCATTGACCCCTAGTATTTCCACCCAATTCATTTTATCCCTTACCCCCCATTATTTATTTATTTTTATCCATATTTTTTTTACTCATCTGCCCATAGCCAAGAAAAAAGGAGCATCAGATGCAAGGTTTTCACAATTACACAGTCACATTGTAAAAGCTATATAGTTATACAGTCTTCAAGAATCAAGACTACTGGAACACAGTTCAACAGTTTCAGGTACTTCCCTCTAGCCACTCCAATGCACCATAAACTAAAAAGGGATATTTGTATAATACATAAGAATAACCTCCAGGATAACCTCTCAACTCTGAAATTTCTCAACCACTGAGACTTTATTTTGTCTCATTACTCTCTTCCCCCTTTTGAGAAGGCTTTCTCAATCCTTTGATGCTAGATCCAGGCTCATCCCTGTGAGGCAGGTCCCACCTTGCCAGGGAGATTTACACCCCTGTGAGTCATGTCTCATGTAGGGAGGAGGGCAATGAGTTCACCTGCCAAATTGGCTTGGAGGCAATGGCCACATATGAGTAACAAGAGAGGTTCTCTAGGGGTGACTCTTAGGCATAATTATCAGGAGGCTTAGCCTCTCTTTTGCAGGAATAAGCTTCATAGGGGCAAGCCCCAAGATCAAGGGCTCAGCCTATTGAAGTGATTGTCCCCACTGCTTGCAAGAATACCAGGAATTCTGCAGATGGGGAAGTTTAATATTTCCTCCTTTTTCCTCAGTCTGCCAAGGGAACTTTGCAAATGCTTTTTTATTCTCTACCCAAATTACTCAGAGATGTATCGGAGCATCACACTAACCTGTTCAAACCAACAAAATCTCACACCCTATTCAAGATTCCATGTATTATGGTGTTCAAATAAACTGGCCATAAAAATTAAATTAGATAATGTGCTACCCAAAATATAAATTTGGAACAAATAAACATCTCTCCTTTGGTCTCACACAGAAGTTGAACTTTTAAAATATGGACTGTATCATCCTTTACCCTGAATTTTGATTTACCTTAGTCCTATCCAGATCAGTTTCATTCATATCTCTAGTCAAAGTCTGATCCCTTTTTTCTACTTTTTAAACAGTTGTTGTATGGGATACTACTGACTTTCATAGCTTCAGTGCTTTAACTCTGAGTCTCAGGTGTCACATAAATATCCCAAGTTTCAGGGAAAGAACAAAACAAATAGCTCAGTATCTCAGAATTTAGAAATAACAGTTACAACTCCGGAATAGATGTGACTGCTGTAAGAGCTTACAATCCAGGACTCGTTACAATAGGCCCCAACCTGATAACCCATGCTCTCGACTTCAGTTCTCCCAGTTTGTGTATTATAGTTAGTCCATATGAGTGAGGCATGATATTTGTCTTTTTCTTACTAATATTTCATTCAACATACTATCCTCAAGGTTCGTTCACCTAGTTGCATGCCTCACAACTTCATTTCTTCTTGCAGCCACTCAGTAGTTCATTGTATGTATAAACGACAGGTCCCCTTCCATTGCTCAGTTGTTGCACCTTTAGGCCACCTCCATACATTGTGAATCAGGGACACTGCTGCCATAAACGCCACTGTGCAAATGTCCATTTCTGTCCTCACTCTCAGTTCCCCCAGATATATACCTAGCCATGCAATTGCAGAATCAAACGGCAGCCCCACCCCTAGCCTCCTGTGGAACCACCACACTGCCCTCCAGAAGGACTGCACCCCTTAGCTACCCTACCAACAGTGAATTGGGCATCTCTTTCTTCACGTTTTCTCTAGCGCTTTTTCTCTCTGTTCATTCTTTAAGCAGTTTTATTTGCACATCATACAATCCAAGCTAAGTACAAATATCAGTGGTTTGTGGCATAATGACATAGACATGACTTTGCCACCATAATCCATATGAAGACATTTCCTTTTCTTCCACAAAGAATCCCATACCCCTCTCCCATGCACCCCACTTGTTGACATTTAATTTTGGCTTAATGCCTTTGTGACGTTCAGTGGATGCATATTACAATGTTGCTGTTGACTGTAGACCCTAGCTTGCATTGTGTGCTGGTTTGAAAGGATGCATGTACCCTAGAAAAGCCATGTTTTAATCCTAATCCCATTTTGTAAAGGCAGCCACTTCTTCTAATTCCTTTTCGGTACTGCATGTTTGAAACTGTAATGAGATCATCTCCCTGGAGATGTAACTTAGGGAGTCACATCTTGATGTGATCTTGATGTAATCTTGATGTGATCTTGAGTGATCAAGAGTGGTTGTTAAAATGGATTAGGTGGAGATGTGTCTCCACCCATTTGAGTGAGTTTTGATTAGTTTACCGGAATCCTATAAAAGAGGAAACATTTTGGAGAAAGAGAGATTCAGAGAGTGCAGAGCAGAATGACATAGCCATGAGAAGCAGAGTCCACCAGCCAGCAACCTTTGGAGATGAAGAAGGAAAGTGCCTCCCGGGGAGCTTCATGAAACAGGAAGCCAGGAGAGAAAGCTAGCAGATGATGCCATGTTCACCACGTGCCTTTCCAGAAGCTAGAGAAGCCCTGACTACGTTCACCATGTGCCTTCTCACTTGAGAGAGAAACCCTAAACTTCATTGGTCTTCCTGAACCAAGGTATCTTTCCTTGGATGCCTTTGATTGGACATTTCTATAGACTTATTTTAATTGGGACATATTCTCGGTCTTAGAACTGTAAACTAGCAACTTATTATATTCCCCTTTTAAAGAGCCATTCTGCTCCTGGTATATTGCATTCTGGCAGCTAGCAAACTAGAACACATTGATTGTATTTTTTTTCCTGTATACCTCTATGCCAGTTTGAATCTATGTTGTACCCCAGAAAAGCCATGTCCTTTAATCCTTATTCATCATTGCTTGGAATGGAAGCTTGATTAGATTATCTCCACAGAGATGTGGCTCACCCAATTGTGGGTATCAACATTTGATTAGATGGAGATGTGACTCCACCCATTCTAGGTGTGTCTTGATTAGTTTACTGGAATCCTTTAAAAGAGGGAACATTTTGGAGAAAGTCCCTTTTTTTTTTTAGAGCTACAAGAAGTGTGAGAGCCCACGCAGCCAGAGGCCTTTGGAAACACCCCCCAGGAGCTTCATGAAACAGGAAGCCTGGAGAGAAAGCTAGCAGATGCTGCCATGTTTGCCATGTGCCTTTCCAGTTGAGGGAGAAATCCAAATGTCATTGGCCTTCTTGAACCAAGTTTTCTTTCCCTGGATAGATGCTTTGCTTGGATGTTTCTATAGCTTTTCTTTAATTTGGACATTTTCATTGTCTTAGAACTTTAAACTAGCATCTTAATATATTCCCCCTTTTGAAAGTCATTCCATTTCTGGCATATTACGTTCTGGCAGCAATATGCTGATTTTCAACACCTTGCAATACTGACATTCGTTTGTTCTCCTCATGCAAAAACATTCTTATATTGTACATTTAATCACTATCATCATCCACTCTAGGCATTCTTAAGTTATACCGTCTCATTCTTTATCCTATATCTCTCCTCCTGGTGTCATATGTTCCCCCATTCCTTCTTCCTCAACCATATTCACATTCAGCTTCATTCAGTGTATTTATATTATTGTGCTACCATCAAATAGTATTGTGCTATCCATTTCTGAATGTTTATGATCAGTCCTGTTACACATTCTGTGTTCCTTCAGCACCAAATGCCCAATCTCTACCCTCTTTCTATCTTCTGACAACCTGTGTTCTTAACTTTAACTCTCAAGTTTACTCATTAATGTTAGTTCATATTTTTTTATTAATTAAAAAAAATTAACAAAACATTTAGAAATCATTCCATTCTACATGTACAATCAGTAATTCTTAATATCATCACATAGTTGCATATTCATCATTTCTTAGTACATTTGCATCGATTTAGAAAAAGAAATAAAAAGACAACAGAATAAGAATTAAAACGATAATAGAGAGAAAAAAAACCTATACCTCACATGCAGCTTCATTCAATGTTTTAACATAATTGCATTACAATTAGGTAGTATTGTGCTGTCCATTTCTGAGTTTTTATATCCAGTCCTGTTGCACAGTCTGTATCCCTTCAGCTCCAATTACCCCTTCTCTCTTTTTTTTTTTAATTAATGGAAAAAAAGAAATTAACCCAACATTTAGAAATCATACCATTCTACATATGCAATCAGTAATTCTTAACATCATCATATAGATGCATGATCATCATTTCTTAATACATTTGCATCGGTTTAGAAGAACTAGCAACACAACCGAAAAAGATATAGAATGTTAATATAGAGAAAAAAATAAAAGTAATAATAGTAAAAACAAAACAAAACAAAACAAAAACCTATAGCTCAGATGCAGCTTCATTCAGTGTTTTAACATGATTACTTTACAATTAGGTATTATTATGCTGTCCATTTTTGAGTTCTTGTATCTAGTCCTGTTGCACAGTCTGTGTCCCTTCAGCTCCGATTGCCCATTATCTTACCCTGTTTCTACCTCCTGCTGGACTCTGTTACCAATGACATATTCCAAATTTATTCTCGAATGTCCGTTCACATCAGTGGGACCATACAGTATTTGTCCTTTAGTTTTTGGCTAGACTCACTCAGCATAATGTTCTCTAAGTCCACCCATGTTATTACATGCTTCATAAGTTTATCCTGCCTTAAAGCTGCATAATATTCCATCGTATGTATATACCACAGTTTGTTTAGCCACTCTTCTGTTGATGGAGATTTTGGCTGTTTCCATCTCTTTGCAATTGTAAATCATGCTGCTATAAACATTGGTGTGCAAATGTCTGTTTGTGTCTTTGCCCTTAAGTCCTTTGAGTAGATTCCCAGCAATGGTATTGTTGGGTCGTATGGCAATTCTATATTCAGCTTTTTGAGGAACCGCCAAACTGCCTTCCACAGTGGTTGCACCATTTGACATTCCCACCAACAGTGGATAAGTGTGCCTCTTTCTACGCATCCTCTCCAGCACTTGTCATTTTCTGTTTTGTTGATAATGGCCATTCTGGTGGGTGTGAGATGATATCTCATTGTGGTTTTGATTTGCATTTCTCTAATGGCCAGGGACATTGAGCATCTCTTCATGTGCCTCTTGGCCATTTGTATTTCCTCTTCTGATAGGTGTCTGTTCAAGTCTTTTTCCCATTTTGTAATTGGGTTGGCTGTCTTTTTGTTGTTGAGTTGAACAATCTCTTTATAAATTCTGGATACTAGACCTTTATCTGATATGTCATTTCCAAATATTGTCTCCCATTGTGTAGGCTGTCTTTCTACTTTCTTGATGAAGTTCTTTGATGCACAAAAGTGTTTAATTTTGAGGAGCTCCCATTTATTTATTTCCTTCTTCAGTGTTCTTGCTTTAGGTTTAAGGTCCATAAAACCGCCTCCAGTTGTAAGATTCATAAGATATCTCCCAACATTTTCCTCTAACTGTTTTATGGTCTTAGACCTAATGTTTAGATCTTTGATCCATTTTGAGTTAACTTTTGTATAGGGTGTGAGAGATGGGTCTTCTTTCATTCTTTTGCATATGGATATCCAGTTCTCTAGGCACCATTTATTGAAGAGACTGTTCTGTCCCAGGTGAGTTGGCTTGACTGCCTTATCAAAGATCAAATGTCCATAGATGAGAGGGTCTATATCTGAGCATTCTATTCGATTCCATTGGTCGATATATCTATCTTTATGCCAATACCATGCTGTTTTGACCACTGTGGCTTCATAATATGCCTTAAAGTCAGGCAGCACGAGACCTCCAGCTTCGTTTTTTTTCCTCAAGATGTTTTTAGCAATTCGGGGCACCCTGCCCTTCCAGATAAATTTGCTTATTGGTTTTTCTATTTCTGAAAAATAAGTTGTTGGGATTTTGATTGGTATTGCATTGAATCTGTAAATCAATTTAGGTAGGATTGACATCTTAACTATATTTAGTCTTCCAATCCATGAACACGGTATGACCTTCCATCTATTTAGGTCTTCTGTGATTTCTTTTAACAGTTTTTTGTAGTTTTCTTTATATAGGTTTTTTGTCTCTTTAGTTAAATTTATTCCTAGGTATTTTATTCTTTTAGTTGCAATTGTAAATGGGATTCGTTTCTTGATTTCCCCCTCAGCTTATTCATTGCTAGTGTATAGAAATGCTACAGATTTTTGAATGTTGATCTTGTAACCTGCTACTTTGCTGTACTCATTTATTAGCTCTAGTAGTTTTGTTGTGGATTTTTCCGGGTTTTCGACGTATAGTATCATATCATCTGCAAACAGTGATAGTTTTACTTCTTCCTTTCCAATTTTGATGCCTTGTATTTCTTTTTCTTGTCTAATTGCTCTGGCTAGAACCTCCAACACAATGTTGAATAATAGTGGTGATAGTGGACATCCTTGTCTTGTTCCTGATCTTAGGGGGAAAGTTTTCAATTTTTCCCCATTGAGGATGATATTAGCTGTGGGTTTTTCATATATTCCCTCTATCATTTTAAGGAAGTTCCCTTGTATTCCTATCTTTTGAAGTGTTTTCAGCAGGAAAGGATGTTGAATCTTGTCAAATGCCTTCTCTGCATCAATTGAGATGATCATGTGATTTTTCTGCTTTGATTTGTTGATATGGTGTATTACATTAATTGATTTTCTTATGTTGAACCATCCTTGCATACCTGGGATGAATCCTACTTGGTCATGATGTATAATTCTTTTAATGTGTTGTTGGATACGATTTGCTAGAATTTTATTGAGGATTTTTGCATCTATATTCATTAGAGAGATTGGTCTGTAGTTTTCTTTTTTTGTAATATCTTTGCCTGGTTTTGGTATGAGGGTGATGTTGGCTTCATAGAATGAATTAGGTAGTTTTCCCTCCACTTCGATTTTTTTGAAGAGTTTGAGGAGAGTTGGTACTAATTCTTTCTGGAATGTTTGGTAGAATTCACATGTGAAGCCATCTGGTCCTGGACTTTTCTTTTTAGGAAGCTTTTGAATGACTAATTCAATTTCTTTACTTGTGATTGGTTTGTTGAGGTCATCTATTTCTTCTTGAGTCAAAGTTGGTTGTTCATGTCTTTCCAGGAACCCATCCATTTCATCTAAATTGTTGTATTTATTAGCGTAAAGTTGTTCATAGTATCCTGTTATTACCTCCTTTATTTCTGTGAGGTCAGTAGTTATGTCTCCTCTTCCATTTCTGATCTTATTTATTTGCATCCTCTCTCTTCTTCTTTTTGTCAATCTTGCTAAGGGCCCATCAATCTTATTGATTTTCTCATAGAACCAACTTCTGGTCTTATTGATTTTCTCTATTGTTTTCATGTTTTCAATTTCATTTATTTCTGCTCTGATCTTTGTTATTTCTTTCCTTTTGCTTGCTTTGGGATTAGTTTGCTGTTCTTTCTCCAGTTCTTCCAAGTGAACAGTTAATTCCTGCATTTTTGCCTTTTCTTCTTTTCTGATATAGGCATTTAGGGCAATAAATTTCCCTCTTAGCACTGCCTTTGCTGCATCCCATAAGTTTTGATATGTTGTGTTTTCATTTTCATTCGCCTCGAGGTATTTGCTAATTTCTCTTGCAATTTCTTCTTTGACCCACTCGTTGTTTAAAAGTGTGTTGTTGAGCCTCCACGTATTTGTGAATTTTCTGGCACTCCGCCTATTGTTGATTTCCAACTTCATTCCTTTATGATCCGAGAAAGTGTTGTGTGTGATTTCAATCTTTTTAAATTTGTTAAGACTTGCTTTGTGACCCAGCATATGGTCTATCTTTGAGAATGATCCATGAGCACTTGAGAAAAAGGTGTATCCTGCTGTTGTGGGATGTAATGTCCTATAAATGTCTGTTAAGTCTAGCTCATTTATAGTAATATTCAGATTCTCTATTTCTTTATTGATCCTCTGTCTAGATGTTCTGTCCATTGATGAGAGTGGGGAATTGAAGTCTCCAACTATTATGGTATTTGTGTCTATTTCCCTTTTCAGTGTTTGCAGTGTATTCCTCACGTATTTTGGGGCATTCTGGTTCGGTGCGTAAATATTTATGATTGTTATGTCTTCTTGTTTAATTGTTCCTTTTATTAGTATATAGTGTCCTTCTTTGTCTCTTTTAACTGTTTTACATTTGAAGTCTAACTTGTTGGATATTAGTATAGCCACTCCTGCTCTTTTCTGGCTGTTATTTGCATGAAATATCTTTTCCCAACCTCTCACTTTCAACCTATATTTATCTTTGGGTCTAAGATGTGTTTCCTGTAGACAGCATATAGAAGGATCCTGTTTTTTAATCCATTCTGCCAGTCTATGTCTTTTGATTGGGGAATTCAGTCCATTAACATTTAGTGTTATTACTGTTTGGATAATATTTTCCTCTACCATTTTGCCTTTTGTATTATATATATCATATCTGACTTTCCTTCTTTCTACACTCTTCTCCATACCTCTCTTTTCTGTCTTTTCGTTTCTGACTCTAGTGCTCCCTTTAGTATTTCTTGCAGAGCTGGTCTCTTGGTCACAAATTCTCTCAGTGACTTTTTGTCTGAGAATGTTTTAATTTCTCCCTCATTTTTGAAGGACAATTTTGCTGGATATAGGAGTCTTGGTTGGCAGTTTTTATCTTTTAGTAATTTAAATATATCATCCCACTGTCTTCTAGCCTCCATGGTTTCTGCTGAGAAATCTACACATAGTCTTATTGGGTTTCCCTTGTATGTGATGGATTGTTTTTCTCTTGCTGCTTTCAAGATCCTCTCTTTCTCTTTGACCTCTGACATTCTAACTAGTAAGTGTCTTGGAGAACGCCTATTTGGGTCTAATCTCTTTGGGGTGCGCTGCACTTCTTGGATCTGTAATTTTAGGTCTTTCATAAGAGTTGGGAAATTTTCAGTGATAATTTCTTCCATTAGTTTTTCTCCTCCTTTTCCCTTCTCTTCTCCTTCTGGGACACCCACAACACGTATATTTGTGCGCTTCATATTGTCCTTGAGTTCCCTGGTACCCTGTTCAGATTTTTCCATTCTTTTCCCGATAGTTTCTGTTTGTTCCATCCTCCAAATCACTAATTCTGTCTTCTGTCTCTTTGAATCTATCATTGTAGGTATCCATTGTTTTTTCCATCTTTCCTACTTTATCCTTCACTTCCATAAGTTCTGTGATTTGTTTTTTCAGTTTTTCTATTTCTTCTTTATGTTCAGCCCATGTCTTCTTCATGTCCTCCCTCAATTTATTGATTTCGTTTTTGAAGAGGTTTTCCATTTCTGTTCGTATATTCAGCATTAGTTGTCTCAGCTCCTGTATCTCATTTGAATTATTGGTTTGTTCCTTTGACTGGGCCATATTTTCAATTTTTTGAGCGTGATCCATTATCTTCTGCTGGCGTCTGCACATTTAGACAGATTTCCCTGGGTGTTGGATCCAAAAGTTTGGAAGATTTTTCTGTGAAATCTCTGGGTTCTGTTTTCCTTATCCTGCCCAGTAGGTGGCGCTCGTGGCACACGTTTGTCTGCGGGTCCCACCAGTAAAAGGTGCTGTGGGTCCTTTAACTTTGGAAAACTTTCGCCGTCCGGGAGGTTCGCTAGCCGAAACGGCTTGGAAGAGTGCCAGCCGGCCCAGGGTCTGAATGCAGGGAGGGTCGCTGGCCGCCGCAGCATGGGAAAGAGCCCGTCCGAATTTCCTAGTCAGCCCGGGGCGCCAAGCGTGGCAGGAGGGCGCCAGCCGCAGCGGCCCGCCCGGGAGAGTGCACCGTTCCCGGGGAGTCACGGGTTTGGAAGGGCCCCCCCCCCCCGTCACCGTTCTCCACGGCCTGGGGATTTCCGATCCAATTCTCTCAGTTGGTCCGGGGGGGCCGCATGTGGTGTGGGCACCAGCCGCTGCGGTTTGAGGGGACCGCCTGTCCAATTCTCCCAGCCTGCCCGGGAAGGGGGAAGGGAGTGACTCCGGCCGCTTGCCGCCCCGCCCGGTGAAGCCCGCGCCCCTCGGCGATCTCACCAGAGCGGGTTCTCTCAGCCAGCCAGCCGTTCCAGGATGGGGTATGCTGTCTTTTTTATCTCTGTTGTGGTTTTGGGAGCTGTTCTGTATCGTTTCTACTCCCCTAGTTGCTGTTCTGGAGGAGAAACTAAGATCTGTGCGTCTTACTAAGCCGCCATCTTCTCCGGAAGTCAATGTTTGTTCATATTAGTGAGACCATACAGTATTTGTTCTTTTGTTTCTGGCTAATTTCACACAACATAATGTTCTCAAGTTTCATCCATGTTGTTACATGCTTCACACTTTATTCTGTCTTACAGCTGTGTAATACTCCATCATATGTATATACCACAGCAGGTTTAGCCACTCATCTGTTGATGGACACTTGTGCTGTTTCTGTCTCTTGGCAATTGTAAATAATACTGCTGCAAATATTGGTGTGCAAATGTCTGTTTGTGACCTTGCCTTCAGTTCCTCTGAATGTATACCTGGTAATGGGATTGTTGGATCATAAGTTAATTCTTAGCTTTCTGAGGAACCACCAACTGCCTTCCAGACTGGTTGCACCATTTTACATTCCCACGAACAGTGGATAAGTGTGCCTCTTTCTCCACATCCTCTCTAGCACTTGTTGTTTTCTGTTTTTTTTTTTTTTTGATAATGGCCATTCTAGTGGGTGTCAGATGATATCTCTTTTTCTTGTCTAATTGCTGTGGCTAGAACATCTAGCACAATGTTGAATAACAATGGTGACAGTGGGCATCCTTGTCTTGTTCCTGATCTTAGAGGGAAAGTTTTCAGTCTTTCTCCATTGAAGATGATGTTAGCTGTGGGCTTTTCATATATTCCCTTTATTATGTTGAGGAAATTCCATTCTATTCCTATCCTTTGAAGTGTTTTCATCAAGAAAGGATATTGAGTTTTGTCAAATGCGTTTTTTCTGCATTAATTGAGATGACCATGTGGTTTTCCGCTTTGATTTATTGATGTGATATGTTACATTAATTGATTTTCTTGTGTTGAACCAGCCTTGCATACCTGGAATAAATTCTACTTGGTTGTGGTGTATACTTCTTTGAATGTGCTTCTGGATTCTATTTGCAAGCATTTTGTTGAGGATTTTTGCATCTATATTCATAAAGAGATTGGTCTGTGATTTTCTGTTCTTGTAGTATCTTTATCTGGCCTGGTATTAAGGTGATGTTGACTTCATAGAATGAGTTGGTAGCTTTCCTCCTCTTCCATTTTTTTGAAGATTTTGAACAGGATTGGTACTAATTCTTTCTTGAATGTTTGGTAGAATTCACATTTGAAGCCATATGGGCCTGGGCTTTTTGTTTTTGGGAGTTCTTGGTGACTGATTTATTCTCTTTGCTTGCGACTGGTTTATTGAGGCTGTCAATGTCTTCTTGAGTCAATGTTGGTTGTTTATACCTTTCTAGAAAGTTATCCATTTCATCTACATTGTCTAGTTTCTTAGCATATAGTTGCTCATAGTATCCTTTCATTACCTTCTTTATTTCTGTGGAGTCAGTGGTCTATTGTTTTCATATTCTCAATTTCATTTGTTTCTGATCTAATCTTCATTATTTCTTTCCTTTTATTTGCTTTGGTTTCTTTCTCTAGTTCTTCCAAGTGAATGGTTAATTCTCTCTCTCTCTCTCTTTTTTTGCTTTTTCTTCTTTTTAAATATAAGCATTTAGGGCAATAAAGTTCCCTCTAAGCAGCACCTTTGCTGCATCCCATAAATTTTGATATGTTGTGTTTTCATTTTCATTTGTCTCGAGATATTTACTGATTTATCTTGTAATTTCTTCCTTGACCCATTGCTTGTTTAAGAGTGTGTTGTTTAGTCTCCATATATTTGTGAATTTTCTGGTCCTCTGTCTTTTATTGATTTCCAACTTCTTTTATTGATTCCATTATAATCTGGGAAAATATTTTGTATAATTTCAGTCTTTTAAAATTTATTGAGACTTGCCTTATGATCCAGCATATGGTCTATCCTTGAGAATATTCCATGAGCACTTAAGAAAAATGTGTATCCTACTGTTGTGGGGTGTAATGTTCTGTAAATGTCTGTTAAGTCTACATCATTTATTGTATTATTAAAATTCTCTGTTTTCTTCTTGATCTTCTGTCTAGATGTTCTATCCATTGATGTGTGTGGGAAATTGAAGTCTCCAACCATTTTGGTAGAATTGTCTACTTCTCCCTTCAGAGTTTGCCTTATGGATTTTGTAGCACTCTGGCTTGGTGCATAAATATTTGATTATTATGTTTTCTTGTTGAATTATTCCTTTTATTAATCCAATATGTCCTTGTTTGTCTCTTTTTAATTGTTTTACATTTTAAGTGTAATTCGTCTGATATTAATATAGCTACCCTTGCTCTGTTCTGGTGGTTGTTTGTGTGGAATAATTTTTTACAGCCTTTCACTTTCAATCTGTTTTTGTCTTTGGGTCTAAATTGAGTCTTCTGTAGACAGCATATAAATGGGTCCTATTTTTTTTAATCCATTCTGCCAGTCTATGTCTTTTGATTGATGTGTTTAATCCCTTAACATTTAATGCTATTACTGTAAAGGCAGTACTTCTATCATTTTGCCTTTTGGATTTTATGTGTTGTTCTGGTTTGCTAGCTGCCAGAATGCAACACAAGAAATGGATTGGCTTTTAATAAAAGGGGATTTATTTTGTTAGTTCTTCAGAGGAAAGGCAGCTAACTTTCCACTGAGGTTCTTTCTTACGTGGGAAGGCATAGGATGGTCTCTGCTGGCCTTCTTTCCAGGCCCCTGGGTTCCAACAACTTTCCCTGGGGTGACTTCTTTCTGCATTTCCAAAGGCCTGGACTGAGCTGTGAGTGCTGAGATGAGGAATGCCAAGCTGCTTAGGCTATGCTAAGTTGTGCTCTCTTATTTAAGCACCAGCCAATTAAGTCAAACGTCATTCATTGCAGCAGGCCTGCCTCCTAGCTGACTGCAGATATAATTAGCAACTGATGAGGTTCATGTACCATTGGTTCAAGTCCACAGCAACAGAACTAGGTGCCTTCACCTGGCCAAATTGACAACTGAATCTAACTACCACATATGTCATATCTAATTTTTCTCTCTCTCTCTCTTTTTTTTTTTTTTGCATAGGCAGGGTCTATTGACCCTGCATTGAACCTGGGTCTCTGGCATGGCAGGCGAGAATTCTGTCTTCTGAGCCACTGTGGCAAACCTCTCTTTTTATCTTTACTAATAATCTTCATATATACACTTTTCTCTAGACTACTTTCTCCTGTCTTTTCCTATCTGCCTGACGTGCTCCCTTTAGTATTTCTTATAGATTGAGTCTCTTAGTCAGGAATTCTCTCAATGACTGTTTGTCTGAAAATATCTTAATATCTTGTTGGTTTTGAAGGACAGTTTTGCTGGGTATAGAATTCTTGTTTGTCAGGTTTTCTTTTTCAGAATCTTAAATATATCGTACCACTGCCTTTGTGCTACCATGGTTTCTGCTGAGAAATCCACATATAGTCCTACTGAACTTCCCTTGTATATGATGGATTATTTTCCTCTTGCTGCTTTACAAATTGTCTCTTAGTCTTTGACATTTGACAATCTGATTAGTAAGGGTCTTGGAGTGTGTCTGTTTGGATCTCTTCTGTTGGGGTATGCCACATGTCTTGGATCTGGAATTTCATGTCTTTCATAAAAGATGGGACATTTTCAGTGATTATTTCCTCCATTAGTCTTTCTCCTCCTTTTCCCTCCTTTTCTCCTTCTGGAACATTCACCACATGTATATTCATGTGCTTCATGATTGTCATTCAGTTCCCTGAGACCCTGCTCATATTTTTCCATTCTTTTCATTATCTTTTCTTTAATGTGCAAAATTTCAGATGTCCTGTCCTTTCTTCACTAATCATTTCTTCTGCCTCTTTAAATGTTGGTTTGTTCCTTTGACTGGGCCATATCTTTGATTTTCTTATTATGGCTTGTTAATTTTGCTGGTGTGTAGGCATTTGATTTCCTCAATTAGTTTATTCTGGAGGTTTTCACTCTTTTCACTAGGATTTTATTGTTGTATTTTTTTTCTCTATCTGTTCTTTGGTATTCAATTCAACTTATTCTAGACCTCTAGCATAAGTTGTTTAACTGATCAGAATTTTTTAGCTCTTGCTTTTTTGTTTCTTGACCTGCATATATGGAAACTGTTTGTTTTTGAGGAGGTCCTTCCCAGATATGATCAATCCAAGTCAGATTTTACCAGACCAGACAGGCCCACATCTCAGGAGGAGAGAGTATTTAGTATCAAGTTTCCCTGAAGGTGAGACCCTGCAGGTTGTCAGACTTTCCTATGAAACCTCTAGATTCTATGCCTTTCCTGTCCTTCCCAGAATGTGGCACTTGCCTGCCCACAGCTTCCCACCAGCATGAAGTGACATGGTGCCTTTAATTTCAGCAGCCTTTCCCTGCCAGTGGAGTGGTTGAGACAGAGGTTGAGGTAGAAGGTGGGCTTAGGTTGCTTCTGTTTTGCAGCCCCTGGGGTCTGAATCCCCTTAAAGAGGCCCACCACTTAAGCTGGGCCCCATCCTGCTTATTTGGGGGGAAGATTCACCCTTTAGGGAATTAACCCAAGTGAGGGAAACTGGAAAAGGTCAAATGGGATCTCTCTGTAGTGTTTCTTACAACTGCCTGTGAAACTATAATTACCTCAAAATTTGAAAGTTTAATTAAAAAAAAAAAAGAAGAGGGAACATTTCCTAATTCATATTTCAATGCCAGCATGACCTGAATAACCAAACCAAGCAAAGACCTAACAAGAAAACTAGAAACCAATATCCCTCACACAAAAACACAAAAACACAAAAATCTTCTATTAGGAAATAGGATACAACAAAATATAAGAAGGATAACACACCCTGACCAAGTAGGGTTTACCTCAAGAATGCAAAGCTCGTTTAACATTAGAAAAGTCACCACTATAACTCACCATATCAATAGACTAAAGAGGAAGCACCAAATAATGATCTCAAAAGATGCAGAAAAGGCATTTGAAAAAGGTCAATATGCATTCATGACTTTTAAAATCACATAATGTAAAAGTAGAAGGAGCTTCTTTAATCTGATAAAAGGAATCTACAAAAAAATTGCAACTTATATCATATTTAATGGTGAAAGACTGAATATTTTTCCCTTAAGATTGGGAACAAGGCAAAGATTCCACTTTCATCCCTTCTATTCATCTCTGGACTAGGAGGTCCAGAAAGTGAAATAGGGGAAGAAAAAGAGGAGAAAGACATAAAGATTGGAAAGAATGAAGGAAATCTCTCTATTCATAGATAATATGCTTTTGTAAGTAGGAAATTCCAAGGAATATACATATACATTTCCATCACCCCTGGTAACCACTAGTTTATTCTCCATTTCTATATTTTTGTTATTTCAAGAATGCCATATAAATGGAACAATAAAGCATGTTACCTCTTTGTGGATGTTGACCTTTGGCTCTTTTTAACTTGGCATAATTCTGTGATGATTCATCAAAATTGTATATGTATCATTAGTTTATAGTATTGCTAAATAATACTCCATGATATGGGCATACCACAGTTTGTTTAACCATTCACCCATTGAAGAACATCTGGGTTGATTCCAGCTTTTGGCTATTGTAAATATAATTACTATTAACACTCACATACAGATTTTGGCATGAATCTAAGTTTTCATTTCTCTAGTTGAATGCTCAGGAGTGCAACTGCTGGATCATATAGTAGTTGCATATTTAGTTTTTAAAAAACTGCTGAACTGTTTTCCAGAGTGATTGTACCATTTTACATTCTCCTCAGTAAAGTATATGTTCCAGAAGTATGTTCTGTCCACATACTTGACAGAATTTGGTTTTGCCATTGATTTTTATTTTAGTCGTTCTGATAGGTTTTAGTGGTTTTAATTTGCATTTCCCTTGATGGTTAATTATGTCGAACATCTTTTCATGTGCTTGTTTGCCATCTAAATATGTTTTTCAGTGAATTGCCTGTTTATGTGCTTTGCTCATTTTCTAATTAAGTTGTTGTTTACTCTTGAGTTTTAATAGTTCTTTATGTATTCATTATACTCTGCCTTTGTCAGATATTTTCTGTTTGCTAATATTTTTTCCCAATTTGTAGGTCTTTTTAACCTCTTGACAGGGTCTTTCACAGAGCAAACATTTTTACTTTTGATGAAATCCAGTTCATCAGTTTTTCCTTTTATATCATGCCTTTGGTGTCAAGTCTAAAATCTCTGCCTAGTCCTACATCCTGCAGATTTTTTCTTTGTATTTTTCTAAAGGTTTCATAGTTTTACATTTCACATCCACATCTATGATCAGTTTGGATCAGTTTTTGGATAAGGTGTGAGACTTAGCCTGAGGTTCATATTTATTGCCTGTGGATATGCAGTTACCCCACAACCATTTGCTGAAAAGGCAATCTTCCCTCCATTGAATTGCACCTTTGTCAAAAAACAGTTGGGCATATCTGTGTGAATCTATTTTTAGGTTCTTTACTCTGCTCCATTGACCTATGTGTCCATACTGCCACTAATACCACAGTCTTAATTGTTGTAGCTATATATTGTCTTAAGATTGGGCAGGCTGAATCCTCCCATTTTATTCTTTTTCAAAACATATTTTAGCTATTCTGGTCCCTTACCTCTCCATATAAATTTTCCAATAATCAGGTCTCATCTAGAAAAAAAATCTTACTGGGATTTGATAAGAAGTTCACTGAGCCTGTATATCAATTTGGGGAGAATTGGCATGTTTATTTTGTTGATTCTTTGAAACCATGAAAGTGGTATGCCTCTTCATTTATTTATATCTTCTTTGATTTATTTCATCAGTGTTTTGTAGTTTTCAGTGTACAAGTCCTGTATGAATTTTGTTAGATTCACACCTAAGCTTTCTTTTTTTGAGTGATTAAAAATTATATTTTATTTTCAATTGCAGTGTCCACTGTGCTAGTCCATAGAAGTACAATAGACTTTTGTGTGTCTAGTGGATTTATCCTGTTTGGAGTTCATTGAGCTTCTTGGATGTGTATATTCATGTCTTTAGTTCAATTTGGGGAATTTTAAGTCATTTTTCTTTTAGTTTTCTCTCTACTCCTTTCTCTCTTTCTTCTTCTGGAATTCCCACAATGCACATATTGGTATGCTTGATGGTGTCCCACAGGTTCCTCAGGCTATTTTCACTTTTCTTCATTCTTTCAACAGTTTTTATTATGAAATATAAGATATATACAAAAAGCAATACATTTCAAAGTGCAATGTAACAAGTAGTTATAGAACAGATTTCAGAGTTTGGTATACACAAAATAAATCTTTTTTCCTTTGGTCTCATATGGTAGGTGAAGTTCTAAAATACAATGTCCTCCTTTACCCTGTATTCTGCTTTACCTTAGTCCTGACCCAATGGACTTCTTCTTATCTTTAATTGAAGTCTGATCTCTTTTTTGGTTTCTTTAACAGTTGTTGTGTATGGTCATGCTACCTTTCAGAGCTGCAGAACTCCAACTCTGAGTCTTAGGTGACACACAGGTACCCAAAGTTCCAGGGAGATCCCAGATTGTACATAAATAGCACAGCCTCTCAAAATCTAGAAATAACATTTGTAGCTCCAGGCTAAATGTATTGCTCTAAGAGCTTACAATCTAGGCCCTAATTTTCTTCTAAGCATTTTCTGAAAGAGACCATACAATATTTGTTCTTTTGTTTCTGGCTTATTTTGCACCACATAATGTCCCCCAGGTCCTTTCACCTCATTTCCTGCCTCACAACTTTGGAGAATCTACTGCTTTAAGAAGACTTTTTCTTGATTCAGCACTCGCCCTGTTACTGTAATTCTTTAACTATTTTCTGGAACCCTGGGAAAGGTGTTTTTTTGCTGGTTGTTCAAAGAATCTGTGGGTTGACAGAGCCCTGAAGCATCTTGCTCCTTCATCTTGTTGGGCCAGTAAAGCCTTGGCTTTTAAAGACCCTTTGCTGTGGGTAGGTCTTTCTAACGTCTTGACAGGGTCCTTCACATCCCAGTCCATGATCCACTTTGGACCAGTATCACGCATGTGCCACAGAGGGTTAACCTAAGACTTGGGCAATCCTTTAAATCTCAATTCAGTTCTCAAGGCTTTTACTATACCTACTTGAGTCTGTCCTGTGTATTTTCAGCTTAAGGGTGAGCCCAAGACATGTGGGGTCATATATAAAATTAAGGAATCCCTTCTTCAGCTCTCTCCTCATCCTGATTCCCCCTGCACTCTCCAGACACTGGGGGTTCATTTTCCCCGTATTCTCTTTCCAGAAGCATGGGGCTTCTATCAGAACTTTAGACGCACATGAAGTTCTACCACTAGGGCCCACCCTTGGGCAAAGCCATGAGAGAAAGGAAAACAAAACAAAACAAAAACACTAAGAACCCTGAAGCTTACCTCCTCGCAGGTCATTTCTTCAAGTTTTTACTCCTCTCCACAATCTGTCTGCCTTTGTTTACTTTTCAGAATCCTCAGTTACTTCCTATACCCCTATGGGGAGGAGTTTTATTTTATTTATTTTTTCTTTCTTTTTTTGTGAAAAATAACATAAATACAAAAAAGCAATAAATTTCAAAGCACAGCATCACAATTAGTTGTACAACATATTTCGGAGTTTTATATGGGTTACAATTCCATAGCTGCTCTAAGATACTAGAGACTAAAAAAGAAATAAATAGAATGATTCAGCAATCATATTCATTTGTTAAATCCTATCTTTTCTGTATAACTCCACCATCACCTTTGATCTTTCTATCCCTCTCTTCAGGGGTGTTTGGGCTGTGGCCATTCTAAGTTTTTCATGTTGGAAGGGTCTGTCATTAATATGGGGTTGGGAGATGGAACCATCTGATGTTCTAGAGAGGTTGGGCCCTCTAGGTTTTAGGGTTTCTCTGGTCTGCGGACCCATCTGGAGGTTGTAGATTTCTGGAAAGTTACTCTAGTGCCTGAACCCTTGTGGAATCTTATAAATTGCCCTAGGTGGTCTTTAGGATTGGCTGGAATGGTCCTGGTTGGAGTTTGGCAGGTTATGATAGGGAGCACAGTCTACCTGAAGCTCACCTCCAGTCCAGTCCTCCAACTGCTGGGGTTGGGCTCGGACATGAACCTAGTTATCAGTCTGGAGGCAATAGGGAAACTAGGGGCAGAACTGGAGGAAGACAGCATTATCTTGCAAGGCCTCTACTTCATCTGAGGATGCTGAATGGTAGCCAGGCAATGGGAGACTGCTCTTTTCTTGTAAGAGGGAGGGGGATGCTTCTGCCATCCCAGAGGATTCTGGTAAATCTGAGGGTTCATGTTTCTCATGAACATTCACCCATAAGTCCCACCCAAAGTTTCAGGGCCCATTCCTTCCCTAGCAGCATCCTGACTTTAGCATAAGAGACCTGGCAAAACTGTGCATTCATATCCTTTGCAATTTTACCACTTTCATGAGTAAATCCTGTGCCTAGTTTTCAGTAGTCAACCATGGGCCGCAGGAAGTGCGGGTCTCTTTAAATGCTGCCACAGAGGCCTTCTGGCTTTCACAATATGCACTGACTTGATAGTCTACTAAGCTGTCATTCTCTTTCTTTAAGATTTCTAGGACAATATTAAAAAGTCACCATTTTAGTTTGCTAGCAGCTGGAATGCAATATACCAGAAACGGAATGGCTTTTAAAAGGAGAATTTAATAAGTTACAAGTTTACAGTTCTAAGGACACGAAAATGTCCCAATTAAAGCAAGCCTATAGAAATGTCCAATCTAAGGCACCCAGGGAAAGAAACCTTGGTTCAAGAAGGCCGATGGAGTTCAGGGCTTTTCTCTTAAGTGGAAAGGCACATGGTGAACACAGTCAGGGCTTCTTGGCTGGAAGGGCACATGGCGAACATGGCTTCATCTGCTAGCTTCCTCTTCGGCTCCCTGGGAGGTGTTTTCCTTCTTCATCTCCAAAAGCCACTGGCTGGTAGACTCTGCTTCATGGTTCTGCAGCATTCTCTATTGTGGCTTTCTCATGGCTCATTTTTCTCTGCTCTCTCTGAATCTCTCCTTTTCTCCAAAATGTTTCCTTTTTTATAGGATTCCAGTAAAGTAATCAAGACCCGCCTGGAATGGGTAGAGGTATGTCTCCACCTAATCCAATTTAACCACCATTCTTGATTAAGTCACGTCTCCAGGGAGAAAATCTAATTATAAAAGGCCACCTTTACAAAATGGGATTAGGATTAAAACGGTTTTCTGGAGTACATACATCCTTTCAAATCATGATCCTTATAATTACCATAATTACCATTGCCCCCATAACATTCAAGTGCTAGAGCCAGTGTTTTCCCTACCACCTGTTTGTAGGTTATTGCAATATTTACCATCTGTGAGAATCTTACTAGTTGTGAGCTACAGCATGCTACCACCTCCCTCACCAGCAGAAATGGGGTCCTTTTGCCATCTGAACCAGTTAATGATCCAGGTCCAGAATCCCATCCTGAGAGTGTGCTTTCTAGGCACAGTTTTGGTACCAATGGCATTAATTCATGTTTCCCTCAAAGCAGTGCCTTAGACAAGGACTAGGGTGCAAATTGTTTACATGGGAAGTGATCCCAGAAAGCAAAACTAAAGGACTAAGGAAAGTGAGACAAACAAGGGAAACAAGCCAATAGAAGGTGCATTGTTGAGCTGGCTAACATAGTACCAAAGGGGCTCCATCTCCTGGGGACCCTTCCATTAGATGCATTTTAGAATCTTCCCCTAAAGAATGCAAGGCCAGGGCATTTATTTACTAACTCTTCCTCCAATTGTGTCATCTATTATAGAGGGAAGGTTTCTTTGGGGGCATTAACCATGCCAAAGGGCTGTGACATGGGACATAAGCATCTGCTGTACAGCTTTGCAGTGAGTATAAGATTTGGATGTTATGACAGCCAGACCCATAGCCTTTAAGCTACAGTATGTTTTTTGACCTTTATGGCATAACCTTGATGATTATCCTAGGTTTCTCCTGGCCTAATTCTAATTCTGCAGTCCTCATAGCCAACTTAGGCTCCTCTATTTTTTTTTCCCCCAAGAGATGCCACCTGCACCCTAGGGTCTTGCTGCCCTGCCATGCTCTGATCAGCCTCTTCTCTGGATGGGAGGTGGAGGGAGGCATCGGCAGGGGCTGCATGCTATTCCCAGATACCAGCTTGCCTGTTTGAAACTATCACACACCCCAGAAAAGCCATGCTCTTTAATTCTCTTTCAATATTGCTTGGTGCGGGATTATTTTGATTGTTTCCATGGATCCACCCAGTTGTGGCTGGTAACTTTGTTTTAACTTTTTTATTGTATAGTGTAACATATATACAAAGCAAAGAAATAAAAATGCAATAGTTTTCAAAGCACTCTTCAAAAAGTGGCTACAAGATAGATCCCAGAGTTTGTCATGGGCTACCATATGATCCTCTCATATTTTTTCTTCTAGCTGCTCCAGAATATAGGGGGCTAGAGGGCTTAAATACTTTTTTTAACATCACAATCAACTTTTTTTCCTTCTTTTTTTGTGAACCATATCATATATACAAAAAAGCCATAAATTTCCAAGCATAGCACCGTAATTAGTTGTAGAACATATTTCAGAGTTTGACATGAGTTACAATCTCACAATTTTAGATTTTTACTTCTAGCTGCTCTAAAATATTGGAGACTAAAAGAGATATCAATTTAATGATTCAGCATTCATATTCATTTGTTAAGTCCTGTCTTCTTTGTATAATTCCACCATCACCTTTGATATCTCCATCCCTCTCATTGGGGTAGTTTGGGCTATGACAATTCAAAATTTTTTTATATTGTAAGAGTCTGTCACTAATATGGGGTAGGCAGATGGAACTATCTGATGTTCTGGAGAGGCTGGGCTAGGTTCCAGGACTTACCTGGACCAGGGACCCATCTGGAGGTTGTAGGTTTCTGAAAAGTTACTTTAGTGCCTGGAACCCTTATGGAATCTTATATATTGCCCTAGGTGTTCTTTAGGATTGGCTGAAATGGTCCCAGTTGGGGGTTGGCAGGTTTTAGCATGTAGCAAGGTCTCTGCATAAGAGCAACCTCCAAAGTAGCCTCTCGACTCTATTTGAATTCTCTTTGATACTTTATTAATTACACTTCCTTTTCCCCTTTTGGTCAGTATGTAATTGTTGATCCCATGGTGCCAGATCTGGGTTCCTCCCTGGGAGTCCTCTCCCACGTCTCCAAGGAGACTTTCACCCCTGGATGTCATGTCCCATGTAGGGGGATGGCAAAGATTTCATTTGTAGAGTTGGGCTTAGAGAGACTGAGACCACATCTGAGCAACAACAGAGGTCCTCCAGAAGTAACTCTTAGGCATGCCTATAGGTAGTCTAAGCTTCTCTGCTACATATATAAGCATCACAAGAGTAAGCCTCATGATCAAGGGCATGGCCTGTTGATTTGGGCATCCCTAAAGTTTGATACAGTATCAGGGGATTCTCTGTTGGTAAGGTTTAGTAGTTCTATAGTCTTTCTCCCCTCCCTCGGGGAACTTTGCCAATCCTTCTAGATTATCTGGTTAATATACTCTAGGATGTTTCCAGGCATTACAATAATTTATACAGGATTAAAGGACCTCTTTCTTATTCTAGTGCTCTCTGTGTTTCAGTTGTTCAAATGAGCTATACAGATAGGTTGAATTACATTATGCACTACAGAAAATTTCAGCTCCAGATCAAATAAACTTTTCTTCCATTGGTCTCAAAGAGTATGTGGATGGTAACTTTTGATTAAAAGGTTTCCATGGAATTCTGTCTCCACCCATTCAAGGTGGGGTTGCTTACTGAAGCTCTTTAAGAGCTAACCATTTTGAAAAAAGCTTCAGAGCCAACAGAGCACACACAGCCAGAGACCTTTGGAGATGAAGAAGAAAAACACCCCGGGGGAGCTGGGAGAGAAAACTAACAGGCGCCCCCATGCACCTTCCCAGCTGAGAGAGAAAAACCCTGAATCTCTGGATGCCTTAGTTTGGATATTTCTATGGCCTTAGAACTGTAAACTTGCAGTTTCACAAATTCCCCTTTTAAAAGCCATTCTGTTTCTGGTATATTGCATTCTGGCAGCACCTGTCTGCAGCCACTGACTGAAACTTCGACTGTGAGAGCACCCAAAGGTGGAGTAACACCCCATTATCTCTGGTTGCTGGGCTATCTCTGGTTGCTGGGAAACTGGCACTGCTGTGACCTGGAGTCTGTTGGTCTCGCCCCTGATGTGGCTGGAACGAGGACATCTCTGAGGTCTTTGTCTCCACTTAGCACTGTCTTGCCCTGCATGGCTGCCTGCACTTGGGCCAGCCCTGAAGAGGCTCAGTGCCCAGGCCCTGCCCTGCCATCACCCCTGGTAGGATCCGTTTTGGGTGGACATGTAGCAGTTAGCGTGTGTTGCTTGGAAACAATAGACACCAACCTTGGCTAATGTAAACAAAAAAGGAATTTATTGGAAGGATATGGGAAAAACTAAAGAATCAGGTCTAATAAAAGGCAGGTAAGATAACAGCTTAAGGAGCAAGATCTGGTCATTAGCAGGAACTAAAGGGCAGTTGATTCGGGTGGCTGTCAGTGAAAATGGCCTCAGGTTTAAATTCCCAACCAGAGAAGGTTTGATTGTGCCAAGTCCTACTCAGGGCAAGAGGGTGGGGTGGGTCTGCGGACAAAGGGCCACTTTGCCAGTCCTAAGAAGACATCATGGGATGAGGGAGGGGTGGGTCCCCAAGGAGAAGATAGAGTGCTGCTACCGAAAAGGGGGAAAGGACCCTGAGCAGACAGAAACACCAGCCACCCAGAAGAGGACAAGAGCCTGTCCCACCCCCAATCTCTCCTTCCTCCTGCTCAGCTCCTCAGCACCAGTGAGGCCACAGATGGGTTTTTTAGTAACTGTAGAGGATATCTGGAGTCAGCAATGAGTGATAATTAGACTATGCTGGTTCTATTTAAGTACTTCACTTAATTGATTACAGTCACCTCTGCTGTCAATCACAGAGTCCTGCGTTCTGGAAATCTTAAAGCTGCCCCCTGGGATGGTCCCACCAACACTGGGATTCAGGTAGGCATGTGGACGGACACCTGTGCTGAGGCAGACCTTTCCACATGGGTGCCTGAGATCCCTCTTCACCTTAATTGTTTCTGAAGACAGGACAGAAGAGCTACTCCTTCTATTACTGATCTGAATCTAAGTGGGAAGGAGTGGCCCGGTTAATGGAGCGCAGAGCTGTTCCCAGGTGGGAAGGATGGGGCTGATTGCTACAGGTGCCCTTGCGGGGGAGACACAGCCTGAGACTGACTGTGCAGATGATAACCGAGGGAGGTGACCCTGTTCAGACACCAAGCCGCGCCTCCGCCCACGGGCATCATGGCCGCCAACAGAGGCTCAGGATTGCCTGGGGCCCAGCTAAGCAGGGTACTTAGGTCCGAGATGCTTCAGGTCTAGGCAGTGTGGCCAAGGGGGAAAGGGCACGAGGTCAAAACAGGGAGGTAAGTCGCAGCAGTTTTCAATCTGGTCGTACATTTTAAAAGACCCCAGGCCTCAGTCTTACCCCAGCTTTTGTATCAAAATCTCTGGAGGGGAGTGACCTAGGTATCTTTGTATTTTTATAATTCCCAGGTGATCTTATCTCACAATGAAGGTTGAGAATCACCAAATTGGAGCAAAGAATTGTAGCGCTCTGGTGGGCTGTGGGGGTCTGTGATTGTCTCCTGGAATCATGTGCTTTCATCAGATTCTCAAAGGGGCGGACTCTCCAAAGGATGCAAACACTGAATTATAGAGGGTAGAGGGCCTGAGCTGGGGAAGAGGCAAGAGTGGGTTTGAGCTATGGCTGCAGAGAAAAAAAATACAAGATTTGGAGGTGGAAGTTGAGGTAACTAGGGATTTGCCCTCAGGCTCATCTCCTATAGAGTTAGGGAGCAGGAACAAGTTCTTCTTAATATGTGGTCCCCAGAGCAGCAGTTTCAACAGCACTAGCACCTGGGAACTTCTTAAAAATGCAAATTCTCAGGCCCCAGCTAATGGGCTGATAATTATTTAAAGGCCTTTCATTGAAGTATGGAGTTGCCAGCAAAGTGCTACCCCACCCTCTATTCCTAGGAGCAACCTCCCACCTGTCTCTAACCCAATGCCTGGGGCATGGGATGTGCCAATAGATAGATTGAGAATGAAAGCAAGAACTGTGTAAGGAGATATGGTTAGGGACCAGGAAAGAAGAAAAAAAAAAAAAAAAAAAAGGAAACACATTTCTCAGGAGTGAGGCAGGGGCGGTAAGCAATTCCTGTAGAGCCCTGCCATGGAATACTATGCAACAAGAGGAAAAGATTGAGACAAATCTATGTGCACTGACATGAAGTCTTTTCCTCAAATATCATAAAGTGAAACAAACAAGAACCATTCTGATGCATGCAGAATGATGCCATTTATGTAAAAGATAAAAATCTCAAATTATATATGAACGTGCAAATGCACTTTTAAAAAGTCTGGACAGATGCACAATGAGCCATTGACAGGGGTTGCCTCCAGTGAAGGAAGTGAGATTGGAAACAAGGAGGGGAAGGAGGACATGAATTTTGTATGCTTTATACTTCCTTGTTGGTTTTTTTTTTTTAGCAACTAACATGCATTCCTATATTACTTGCACAAGTAAAATGACTTAAAAATTTGAATTATGGTTACAGAATGGGTATGAGGAGACCCGTGTTATTTAGCAGTTTTGTTTTAACTGGGGGAGTTGGGGGGAGCCGTAGTGCTGGTTTATGGATTGCAGCTGGGGAGGGAGAGGGGCGATAAGAACAGCCTGGGGTCCAACCATGCTTTATGGGGATTCTCAAACTCTGGTGTGCATCAGAATAGTGAAGGGGATGGTTAAAATGCAGACTCCTAGCCCCTGTCCCAGACATCCTGAAGTAGGATGTCAGAGTGAGGCCCAGACATCTGCATTTTAATCAGCTTCCAATGCGACTGCCTCGACTCTTCCCCTGAGTCTGATGCCAGTGGTCCCTAGAGGCACCCTAGTTGCATCTCCATAAAACTGCCTTCCTCCCCTAGCTCAGCAGTCAGACAGAGGGGCCACCAGCCTGGCTGGGTACCTGGACTGGGAGACTACCCCATCGGCTGCATAGAATGGGCGGTGGGCGAGGCTGACCCTCCTCGTTGCATGTGGCAGCCCTTCCTGCAGGGTCAACACCGTCCTTTACAGCCAGCCTCTGCTGGGCCCGGCCATGCGCCGCTCCCCTCTGAGGCCGGGGGACTGAGCGCCATGCTGCAGGGCTCCCTTCCCAAACCTCCATTTATTGAAGAACAAAGGTGATAGCTCAAGCTTCTCTAGGCAGTTTTTTTAAATTGTGAAAAATAACATATATACAAAAAAGGGATACTTTTCAAAGCACACTCTATCAATTAGTTATGGAGCAGATTTCAGAGTTTGGTATGGGTTACAGTTCCATAATTTTAGATTTTTCCTTCTAGCTGTCTCAAGACACTAAAAGAAGTATCAATATAATGATTCAGCAGTCATACTCATTTGTTAAATCCTATCTTCTCTGTTATAACTTCTCCTTCTCCTTTGATCTTTCTCCCACTCTTTGGGGGTGTTTGGGCTATGCCCATTCTAACTTTTTCATATTGGAAAGAGCTGTCGATAATATGAGATGGGGGATGGAACTAGTTGATGTTCTGGAGAGGCTGGCCCCTCTGGGTTTCAGGATTTATCTGGCCTAGGAACCCATCTGGAGGTTGTAGGTTTCTGGAACGTCATCATACTGCATGCAACCTTTATAGAATCTCAGAGAAAGCCCTTGGTGCTCTTTACAGTTGGCAGGAATGGTTTGGATTGGGGTTTGGCAAACTTTGATAAAGAGCAATATGTAACTGAAGCTTGCGTATGAGTAGCCTCCAGAGTAGCCTCTAGACTCTATTGGACTCTGACAGCCACTGATACCTTATTTGTTACAATTCTTTCCCCCCTTTTGTTCAGGAAGGCATTGTCCATCCCATAGTGCCAGCGCCTGGCTCATCCCTGGGAGTCATCTCCCACATTGCCAGGGAGACTTTCACCCCTGAATGTCATGTCCTACCTAGGGGGGAGGGTAATGATTTTTTTTTCTATTAAAATTTTTTTTTAACATGACATGCAAACATGAACATTCTTACCATATGAGCATTCCATTCTTGGTAAAAATTAATAACTCACAATATCATCACATAGTTGTATATTCATCATCATGATCATTTCTTAGAACATTTGCATCAATTCAGAAAAAGAAATAATAAGAGAAAAGAAAACAACTCATACATACCATACCCCTTACCCCTCCCTCTCATTGACTGCTAGTATTTCCATCCACCCAACATATTTTAGCTTTTGTTTCTCCTGTTTTTTTCCCCTTACTGCTCCCTTTCATTGATCACTAGTATTTCAATCTACTAAATTTATTTTAACATTTGTTCCCTCTATTATTTATTTATTTTTAATCCATATGTTTTACTCGTCTGTCCATAAGGTAGACAAAAGGAGCATCAGACACAAGGTTTTCACAATCACACAGTCACATTGTGAAAGCTATATCATTACACAAACGTCTTCAAGAAACATGGCTACTGGAACACAGCTCTACATTTTCATGCAGTCCCCTCCAGCCTCTCTGTTATGACTTAACTAAAAAGGTGATGTCTATTTAATGCGTAAGAATACCTCCAGGCTAACCTCTCTGGGCTCTCGACTCTGTTTGAAATCTCTCAGCCATTGACCCTTTATTTTGTCTCATTTCTCTCTCGAGGGTAATGATTTTACTTGCGGAGTTGGGCTTGGAGAAAGAGCCTAGGCAGGGTTTTTAAAGACACCTGAGCTACCCAAATCATCCCTCCCAAATTCATTTTAAATTCCAAGCAAGCAGAGGAAACTGGCATTAGTTAAATATTTAATCGATGCCCATTAAGGCTAGAATACTGGTTTTAGTTCAAATTTATGACATCATATTTTTTATCTTTGCACATATATTGCACAGAGGCCATTGGTTCTCTTCATATAATAGTGTTCGGTGTATCTATGCCCATTTTATAGGACTTGGAGTATAACTTGAGTATTTTAAGTGATCTCGGAGTCATATAGTGTTTGCTTTAATGATGCTATTGGCAAATAAGTGATAAATTTGCAGTTGCGTCCCTACTGCCTGGAGGAGGAACATCACTTAGGACTTCGTCTGTGGACAATCGGGGCTGTTGACAGCAATTCATTTTGTGATAGAGTTTTCAGGAACCTGTTGACGCAAATTGTGAGTCTGTTGGTGCATTTACAGGGGATGGGGAGTGGTTTGGCCAGGGCAAAATCCAGAAGCAAACTTCTGCAATTTCAATTTAAAATGCAAGCTTGGAGATTCATTACAGAACAGAGGGGGTTGTGAGTGATAGATTTACACAGGCAGGGAGACAGAAAACACAGATCTCCCCTTGCTCTTTTGGTTAGCCTTCCAGAAGTCTCAACCTTGGCCTTAGACCTATCAGGAGTGACTCTTTCATCAGCTATAAGGAGCTGTAGAATTTCTGGTCTTCCACAGTCAACAAATCTGATGGTGAAGTCAGTTTGGGGTCAGTGGTAAAATTTAGGCCAGAACTAGACCTTCTTCCAGCATGGCTCTTATTTCCAGTAAATCAATTCTGTATAAATAAATTTCTAGAATGGATGAAGTAGGCCCCATTCTGTTTTATAGAACATAAAGTTGGGAGAGAGCTTAGAGCTCTGAGGTCCAACGTTCTTCTTTGAAGATAAAATACAAACAAGCCACAAACAAAGAAAACCAGCCTTTCCAGAAATGTTTAGCATGCCAGGCCTTCACAAAGGGCTGCCTGGGTATTGCCTCATTTAACTCTCACAGTAACCCCACGAAGGAGGCTTTATTATTCCTATTTGCATGGGGAGAGTGAGGGGGGCTTAGTGGAGTCGCTTGTCCATGGTCACCCAGCTAGGAAGTGGCTCAGCCTGGAACTAGGTCTTCTTGATTCACAAGCCCGAGTTCTCAACCCCTCTGCTTTGGGGAGCTTAATGTTACTGCGAGGGGGAGTGGAGGTTTAGGTCCTCGAGATCCAAACCTCAGGAGAGGAGGAAGGGCAGAAAGCATGGGAATGGTCCAGGGGGAGAGTACAGAGATACAACCACAAATTCTCTCAGCTGCTTTTCCCAGGAGGGATCCCTGTCCTCTGGGTCAAGTCTGTTCTCTGGCCATAAGTCTGAGAACAGTTTCCACACTATTGGAGACTTCTCTGTTGTAAAACCAAGCATTTCCAGATTTTGCATGGCTGCAAGGTTTCTTTGCTTTGGCATTTCAGAAGGGGTTCTTTACCCCAAGCTTGGAGGTTGGCCACACATGGGCTCTAAGCCATTAGACCTTCTTCAGATGCTCATTGCAAGGTCGGACTATGTAAGAACCTGAATACCACGAAACTGTGGCCTTACCAAACCTGCAAGAATCAATTCCAGTAGAGACTGAGGTTCAGAGAAGCAAAGCAGCCTGCTCACAGCACACAGCATAGTCCAGACTAAGACCTAGTTCTCCTGTAACCCAACCCAATCTCTTTCCCCAGTGTTGTCCTGCTGTGTCTACCTCAAACCTCAATATGAGGTGTTTTCAGACTTAAGCATGTCTACTGTTTTGGGGAAAGTCCCAAATGGTTCACAATTGCTCTGATCCTTCATTTAATTCATTCCCAGACTTAGTCTTTATTTCAATTCACTGAATTCCACCTCCACCTTTGGCAGGTGAAGGTGGCTTTGGCTTTAGATTAACATCAAAAAGAAAGGATCAACCTTTCTTGTGAGAATACAAAATGGTACAGCATCCCTAGAAAACAGTTTGGCAATTTTGTTATAACCTGCACATATACTTACGTTATAACTCAGTTCACTTTTGGATATTTACCCTGAAGAAATAAAATCCTTTGTTCACACAAAAACCTGTGAAGAGCAGCTCTATACATAATCACCAAAATATCCAGGAAACCACCCAGATGTCTTTCAACGGATTAATAGATAGGTAAACTGTGGTACATCCATACCATGGAACACTACTCAGTAATAAAAAGGATCAAACTACTGATACACAAAACAACATGGATGCCTCGCAAAAGGCGTTACTCTGAATAATGGAATTCTGAAAAGGATAGAGACTGTACAGGCTCCATTTATGTGACATTCTGGAGAATGCGAATCTGTTGTGATAGAGAATGAATCAGTGGTTTCCAGGGTTTATGGGTGAGGGTCGAATGTGAGTTGACGAGGAACTTCCTGTTCCCTGGTTGTGGTACTGGTTGCAAGAGTCTATGTGTGTATGAAAACTCATGGAAGTGTACACCTAAAATTAAATAAAAATTTTAAAGGGGAAGGATCCCTCTCTGCTGGAACACATCTAGCCTTGATAGCACCTCTTAGAGGAGGGTGGGTCTGGGGCCAAACTCCATGGACCCTCCTCTCTGCTCTCCAAACCAGCAAGGCAAACCTCTGCCCCAGACACCAATCCCAGCATGTGGGTCCACCAGGTGGCGGCTCCCTCAACTTCTGGAGGAATTTCCCTGCTGCAGAGAGACCACCTCCTTCTCCTGGTGTCTCCCCGTGGCCTGCTCAGTGGGGAGTTGGGATGGTGGGGGCACCAGGTTGTGGGGAGCTGAGATGGTGGGGCACCAGGCTATCTGCTGTCAGGATTTCTCTGGTCTCCTTTGGGCATGGTCAGGAGGCCTCAAATCCTTTTCCCTTGTGATCCTGGGCTGCAGCTGGATGGCTCTGCGGGCAGAGGTGTGACCCACACGTGGTTATTCCTTTCCTTATGCTTCATTCCATGGGATCCCAGGAGAAAGGACGCTCACTCACCCTCATCCCCCTAAATCATACACTACCAGGAGAGATCAACCAGCAGTCCCTCCACCCTGCTACTGGGGAAAGTCTTCCAGAATTGAAATACCCTGAATCGGCCAAGCTAGCCAGGAGCCTGGGGCTTGCAGCATGAGTAACTAGAGGATGCAGGGGCAAGAGGAGCCCAAGGGCAGTCAGCTCCCAGGGCTGCCCTACCAACATCAGCAGTGCCTCCGGCCCCTGCCTGGGCTGGAGCACGTTGCTGAGGCTGGGAGGTCTGTAGGTGACCCAAGGACTGACGGGTCAAATCCGGAGATAAAAGGAGAAAAGGTCGGGATAGTGGCTTCACCCATCCGTGGCTCCAGGACGGGAGTTCTCTGAGTGGCAGCTTGTGGTACGAGTACCCAGCAAGGCCTTGGTGCAGAGCAGGGGCAGTCCTGGGAGGGACAGGGGCTGCCGGCCCTGACTGCCAGTACTTTTCCCCGCTTACTCATCAGACTCAAAAACAACTCCACCCCCCTGCGGTGAACGCTGCTCCGCATTTTTCACTTTGGGCTATCATACCAAGGAACAAATGCCAGCCCAGGAGGAAAGTTTTGGCCAAGTTCAAAGGAAAGGGCTTGGGAATGGAAAGTCCTTTAAAACCTTGCTTGGATGGTGACTGCCTGACCCAGATTTTTCCTTTTCGAAAATATGCTCACGGCTCAAAGGTCCGGGTGTCATGTGGATATGGGCGTGGCGGAGTCGCAGGGAAAACACAACAGCTACAGCACAGCTGGAACCTTGGCCAGGAAAACCTCAAGTCTGAGCGTCAGGCCGAACTCTGAAAGCCAGCCTGGCTCTGGGCACGTTCCTGCAGGGCCCCCTGGGGACACCTGCAGAGGGTGAGGCCTGAGCCCACCGCAACGCCCCTGCGGGGTCTTCTCTTGCCACCAGGTCCTGTCCAAACTTCAGCCCACTCCTCCCTCTCCCCGTTTCCTGGGTGTCTTAGTTCCCTTAGACATGGCTGCTGAGGCCAGGCTTTGAGGTCAGTGACTTCCCAGGAAGTGACTCCAGGAAGCGCTGCTGTGGGAGTGGGGAAGCGGACCCGGAAGGTAGGGGAGGAAGCAATGGAGGCTGGGGCTATCGTGCTCCTTACCACTGTGCACAGCCGGGGTTAAGTTCTGCTGGGGAGTCGGGGGAGAGCATGGAGCAGGCACCTGAGAGTCAGCTCAGCGGAGGGGTCAGGGGACTGAAGTATTTGGACACCTCCAGGCACTAGGTGAGGAGGGGGCATAGGTGCCATCACCCCACGGACTCTAAGACTGGCAGCCAGAGGCTGGGCTGTTGCACTCTGAGGGGTAAAGTCCGAGGGACTGTGGTGGCTACACTGGGCTCTGTCCCGGCAGCCTGGTCTGTCGCAGTGGTGCCCCCTGGACACGACACCCCCACACTGGTGTAGTTAGTTTTCCATGCACACCATCCCTCCCCTCACTGTTCCTCCTTTACAGACAAGAAAAGAGCTCCCCTCCATTCTCCATTGGCCACTCTTCTTCCAGCAGGTGGGGTGGGCCTGAGCATGTGAGGGCAACACCTGGTAGTGCCCTCTGCAGGTGGCTCCTGGGGAGAACTTCCTGGAGCAGGGCTTGGCCCCTCTCACTGGTGTTTGCATTGAGGAGGGAGTGTGCTGCTAGGTCCTGGCAGTTTGTTTCCCTGCCCCTATAGAAAGGAAAGAAGGGGAGGAAATGCTAACAGCGATAGGCTTTGGTTTCCCTGGCACTAGAGTGGGGCTCTTCTGGGAATCCACTGCATGAAAAGCTTGGGTGTTACCCCAAGCCTATCCACCTGGGGCCCTTGCACTTCCATGGACCCCAACACATCCTATCAGTGGCTTAAACTATGGGTGCCCCCTTAATTCTCTACCCACAGGTGGCTGCCAAGCAGACAGACCGCCAGCTACTGTTTTTCAGCCCCAGCCCATTCTCCTATAGTCTGCTTTGTGGGGTCGAAGCTGGGACTGTGCAAACCATACTCTTCCTTTGCCAGCTGGTTCCCCATTAGGTTCTCTCAATGGGGAGGCTGGAAGGAGACAAGGAAATGAAGGAGGGACATGGAAACTGCTACTTCCTGATTTGCTTCTTGTTCCTATCATCCCCAGTGATGGTTCTTCATCCAGGCAGCAGCAATTAGTTCCGGTTTCTAGATGTGCTATTTTGTACATCCCTAGAATCAGCTTCATTGTGCCCCCTCAGAAATACCAGCTGAGCAGCAGCCCCCTCCTTGGAAGTCTGGGTCCCAGCTCCATGCAGCCCATCCTTCAAGCTTCTAGGTTCTAACAACCCCAACTCTTCCCTTTGTTTCTGCTCTGAGAGTATAGCTGCTTCTTGCAATTAACCCTGTCATCTCAGAATGAGGCCCCTTTCTTGCCTTTTTAGTTATCTGATACGGGTTTAACTGATTCTATAGATTAAATTCTCTCTGTTAAAATAACTGCCGTGGTTTCTGCTCTCCTGACCAGACACCGACTGATACAGACCCCATGACTGCCAAACTGCATGAAGGAACCTGCAATTCACCATCTGTTTTTCATTCATCAAAGACACAGGTGGCTGCCTGCTTATCCAGTTACCACACTGCATTGAGACCAGCCTAGCCCAAGGCAAAGAAATCTGATCACTTGGCCAGCCTGTGTAACCTGGGCATGGGCAAAGTTATCTTTTAAAATATCTAGATTTGTTTGCAGGGTCCCTAGAGATCCGTGGGTGGGGAGGTGGGGATGGGGGGGCTGGACCACGCCAGGAGCACTGATCTGGCCTCAGGTGTCCTTAGGCTTGCAGAGCCCTCAGATCCCTGGATGGCTATGAGAACCCCTGCAGGCTCCTAGCTTCCATGGTTCCCTCCCAGGTTGCCACCCTTCCCTTGGTGTCCACCTCCCTCCTCCCAGTCAGGCTCAGGGGATTGTCCCCTATGTGTTGTGGCTCTGAACATGAAGGGTCCTTGCAGGAACCAGACTAGGATTGAGGAGAAAATTCCAGCACACACAGCAGCTAGGGTTGAGCTTTTCCAAGCTCAGGTGTAACATCGTTCACAGAGTCTTGGAGCTGAAAGAGAATCCAGAGATCAACAGCTCCCTGTCATTTTAATGATGGAAAAACTAAGACCCAGAGAAGGTAGGCAGCTTGACCAAGGTCACACAGCTTGTTGAAGGCAAAACCAAGGCTAAGGCCAAATTCTCTGTCTCTGGAGAGATTCCAGATCTTCCTATGCGCCACACTGAGATTATTTAGTATACAAGTTTTGGCAGGCCAGCTGAGGTCAGCTTGTTTCTTCTGCTCACTATCCTTCTCTCTTAGAGTTCTTGAAAAGTCAGCATTTTCCATCTAGTTCTGTTTTCCCTGATTTATCCCTGAGCCTCCTCTGAGCTTCCCTGTCCCCCAAGCTCATTCTTATTCTCTATTTCTGGTCTAGCTACCCTGATTCTCTACCTGTCCTACCTGCTCTCTGTCATCCCTAGTCTCAGAGTTTTTCTTCCTGCTTTAGGGGGATGCGGGGGTGTCACTTTCCCACTACCAAATTAACACTCAGCAATTAGTCCTGGCAGTTGGATTATGTAAACAGTAGCTTAGAGTATAACCCTGTAGGCAATTTGTAGGCAAGGCCCTGCCCCACAGCCCATGGGCATTAATTTAGCTGCCTATTCTCTAGAACACTGTTTATCTCAAATTGCAGGCTTGTGGGTGCCATTTTCTGAGAATTCTTGGGAAGATGGGACAGCATCCCTAGGAGTCCAGACTCACTGGTTCTCTGATCAGCCTTGGATATTCCACAAGGCATTGTTCTCAGGCCAGGTTGTCAGTGCAGAAGAAAGGGAAAACCATTGTTTTCCTCTGAAGAGTGAAAGCAAACACAGTTCTTAGAAATTACACCTAAAGCCTTTACTCCCTGGCAAAACATACAGAGCCTCAACTCATGTTGGCGCAAGACCACTTGCCCTAGTTCAGTAGTGCCTAAGATTGATGTAAATAAAAAATCACCTGGGAAGCTGTTTAAAAATAAGTACTCCCCACCCCCTGACTATTGAGCTTTCAAAACAGAATTCTTGGGGGGTGGGAGCCTAAGGATCTATATATTTTTAAATACTCTCTAAATGATTCTGATGTTTAACCAAGCTGAGAAGCACTTCCCAGACAGATAAATGAGGATGCTGCAAGGTTGCTAGGATATTTTGGTAGGAAAAAAAGACACAGAGGAGAGTCTGAAAAGCATGGAGAATGGGGTTATACAGTTAAACCCTTTGAGGCTGAACGTTTGTGTGGGGACAGATTCTGGACTCAGCCTCGCTCTGTGTGGTCAGTCCTGTTTGGCCAGGAGTGTCTCCTCCAGGGCCCTGCCTACTCTGGGACACTAACTCCTCTTATTCTATGACTTAGAAGAGACCCCTTAATCTCTTGGAGCTTCCATTTTCTCATCTCTACATCAGAAGACTGGACCAGATGACAGATGAGTTCTCCCTCCTGTGACAACCTCTCCTTCCAGGGATATAAAATTATCTGGAACTGCATGATGCCTTTGGGAACTTCTTTGCAAACACAATGTCTGCAGTGCTTGTTTCTCACCATGGCCTCCCACAATATAAGTTATCAAAAGACATTGGTAGGTCCCACTGCATTGGGGACTATTAACTTTGAATTCTGCATGGCAGGGAAAACACATTTTAAAAATATGTAGCTGAGATACCACTGCTTCTATCAATTCTAAAGTCTCATATGCCAATGGTACAATATTTATTTATCTATTTATTTACCTGTGTGTGACCAACCTTTATATGTCAACCAGTGTTGAAATCAGCTTATATTGGAAATTCAAGTGATGTTTTTGGAGTGTGTGCTCATCCTGTCTCCCCTGGGGGTGGCTCCCCCTGCCCAGTAGCCATGTTTCTGCTGAGTGACCTATTCCAGACCTGTTCCGAGTCTGGTCTGATTGGATCAGGGGATCACTCTAAATAGGCTTAATCAGATTTTCTCTCCACATCAATTGGAATTAGACTGAGAAAATGGAGCCAGTCTGGCAAGTGTCTGCCCTAGACCTAAAGAGTGAATACTCATGAACCACAGAAGGCAGACTCTGCCAACTGGATGGAAGAACAGAGACAGGCACCCTTCACAGGAATGAAAGAAAGGACAGAGAGGAGCTGGGATGGCAGATGGTGAAGGGACCTGTTTACAAGCCTAGTGAATGTGGTGGACTCATGCTCTTGCTTCCAAACGCACCACTCTATCCTTTTAATGTACCCCGATTTCTTACAAAAACCAAAGCCCATTTGACTTTGCTTCTGTTACTTGCAACCATTGAGCTCTAATGCCTAAACAGGGAAAGGGTCACCAATCCCGGGTGTGACAGGTCACGAGCACAGCCTAGGCATAGTAGGGACGCTAATATGAATAATGATCCTAGGCATTTATTATCGAGCACCTACGGCATCTGAGACACAAGCTATGTATTCTATATTCACCAACTCTTAAGATATTTACCAAAATCCTAAAAGCCAAATGCTACTATTCCATCTTGAAGAACAGGGAACTGAAGCTCAAGGAGAGTCAACTTTCCCAACTCCCACAATGAGTGGAAGAACTGAGATTCAAACCCAAGTTTGTCTGATTTGAAAACTCCTCCCCTTTCCTTAACACTACATGGCCTTTTCAGGTGGTATAAGATTGAGGAGCATTCAGGATCCAGCGGGCTGTTAATATTAGATGTAGCTGGTATCTAGAGGACAAAATCCTGGAAGGAAAAGACAATGCACCCAACTCAAGTCCTGAAGGTCCACTGGGTCAGAGTTTCAAGCCCAGGCTGTCAGGACCCTGGAGAGCTCCCAAAGAGCAACAAAACCTGAAACACTTGCCATCCTTAGGCCACGTGTCCACCCAGTCACTCAACCCCTGTCATGAACCTCTGGACTTGTTGGAAATTCAGGGAGGATCTATCCTTGAGGACTCCAGGAATGATCCTGGGTGGTCACCACGACCCCACACGCCACCATTAGCTTTTCTCTGCCTCAGCTTTTGGAAGGAACTGCTGACTTAGGATGCACGTGCCTCCATGTCTGAAGAGTTTTAAAATAATTTAAACAGAATTTTTGAAGCTATCCCACCTTTTCCCAGATGAAGTGAATAGCAAATATGATCTGTTCATCGTGCTGAGACTCCTTTGGCAATGTAAAACCGAACTGGCTGCTTTGCATTATAAAAGGTTAAAATTATAAGCCGTACAGGGACCAAATGAAGCTTAATCATTCAGGCTCGAAATCTGTGACTGAGCAGCCTTGTGCTTGCCTTTCGCATTTGCTCCATCATCGCGTCTGCCCTCCACTACGGCTGTTTATTTTTAATCCACGTTTCCCCAAAATAGATATTAATAATTTTCCTGCAGCTTCTCTGGCCGCACCCTCGGCATCGACCAAGAGCAACAATATTTCTCTGACCATATGCATTTGGGGTTTTCTTTGACACCGTAAATGGATCTTTTGCTTGGTATTTAAGTTGGCTATTTGCGGGAAGCGTTGGCCAGTTCAAACTTCCTTAATAAGTTCTCCATGACTGCATTTGCGATGACATTAATGAAATCGTTCTGAATATCAGTGGGCAGATAATGATCCCAGAGGCAGTGACCAGGGTGAGGGCCCAGATGGAAGGAGGATGGGAGAAATGGGGGGCACAACTGTCATTCCGGCTCCTAAAGGAAGAGGCAAATGAATTTTAAAACCCAGGGTCTGACTTTTCTCTCCCCCTCCTATGTAGGTGAGTTTTTGGTGGGGAGTACCCAGCAGTTTACTGGCTCTATCTCTAGCCTGGGTAGGAGACCAAAGTCTATGAGACTGTGTTCCCAGCCCTCCCTTCCCACACTCTCCCCCTGGAGAAGTGAGCGAAGAGTTTTCTTTTCTAGAGCTGAAAGACAGACCCTAGAGACAGGGTCCCAAACCTTTGGGGATGCAATTGGCTGTGTCCCCTCCATTGCTGTCCCTTCAGACTCCTGTGCTGGCTTGAGCCTCACCCACCCCACCACCCCTCAGTACTCTGTGCAACCACCGTAGCTCCCAACCTCCTACCCTACTCTTCCCTTTCCAACCAGGCGCTGCCCTGGGACCTCGGCCACTCCTTTCTGCTGAGGAAGATGGAAGAGGTGCTCGGAGTCTAGCACAGGGCTCCATCAGTCTGCTTCCTGTGTTTTAAGGACCACCGTGGACTGCCTGTCCCAGGCTGAGCTAACTGTTGAGGGATGGGAAGAGGAGAGTCAAAGACCTCAGGCGGGGGCATCCTGGAGGGGTTGAGGTAGGAGGCAGAGGCAGCCCCGTCCGTCCAGGCTGCCAGGTGCCACTGGGCAGGTGATGCATTGCACAACTTAGGAAGCATGGTTCACGTCCTAGATGGTGTAGATTTGAAAATGAATTATGAAAGTTTTCTGGAAGTTGGCAATCAGGTATCTTATATATTACCACATTTTTTTAGTAACTGGAAGTAGAATGTGTTACAGAAGGGAATCTTTTTCTACTTTGTGCAAAGATGCTGTATAGGCTGGAGTTGCCCTCTGTTTCGAAATCCCATGAATTAAGGAGGAACCCTCTGCCTCACCTGTGGTGTAAATCTCATTCTACCAGTTGTGCCTGGCTCCAGGAGTGTGGGACCAGGGGCGGGAAGAGTGGGAGCCATAGACCAGATATCAGGGCATTCTTGATAAATCGCCTGACTGCTCTAACCTCAGTTGATCGCCTGTAAAGTGTGGGTGGCCGAGAAACCCACCGACCTTGCCGTCCAAGGATGTTGGGAGGCTCAGGCAGGAAAACGGTGCACACACACTTTGGAATCTGGAGGTTGGAGTTGTTTAAAAACTCTGACTCCACACAATCCAGATCACTCCCCACCCCTGCAAACAGCAGTTCCATTTCCATCCTTCTAGACATTCCAGAGCCGCTGGAATAACAGTCTGCCCTTCAGAAGGGCTATTCAATAGCTGTGGCCCTGCCTCGCCCCTCAAGCTCTTCCCAGAAGAAAACAAACAGGGAGGCGATGCTGGCAGTAAACAGAGTGGGGTCAGGGGTCAGCCAGGCAGCTGGAGGGGGGCATTGGCCACGCCAGGTATGAATCTGTTACTCTGGGCAATGACTGACCTGGCTGGGCCGCCCAGCCAGCTCGTCCCCCACGGGGGTCACTGGGAGGCCAGTTGCTGTGGCTTTGCCTCAGTCTGGACTCAGAGGGCATTTTCCTCTCTGGGCCTTAGTTCCCTAGCTGTTCAACAGAGGGGCTGGGAGAGAAGGCCTCTGAGGTCCCTGCAACTCTAATAGGTATGGTTCCAGGCATCTCACTTCCTGACACAGCCCCCTAGGTTCCAGGTAAGGGGATGGCTCATACATGGGGTTGTGTCTACCTTAGCCCTGTGCCCACAGTCTGGGGCTCTCAGGCCACCTCAGGTGGCCCGGTTGGAAGAAAATGCATTCCTTTCCCATCCGGGAGCTGGGCGTGCTGCAGCGTGGCATGGCAGCCCCAGGTCTCAGACAGCTGGTCTCCCAGCTGGAGCACACAGAGGTGCCAGAGCAGCAGAAGCATTCATGCAATTGATTTTAGAGAGAGGCTTGGAGGTTACGTGTTGTTTTTCTTCCCTGGAGAAGCTATTCTCTGTAGCCAAATATCTCAGCTCAGGAGAGTGCAAAGCTGATAAAAATAGATTTTTGGGAGAGTGGCAGAAATGGGAAGAAGGGACAGGGGCTCAGTCCCTCGCTTTGAAAAATCAGCACAAGCCGTGTGCCCCATGGAGCAGGGAACAACGGTTTGCTGGGCCAATTGCTTCCGGCCGTCTCCCCTCTCACTAGATAATGATAACTGAACTGCTGTCCTCTCTTAGGCAAGGACAACACCGAGAGGAGGCTCGTGTCAGGACAAAGGCTTATATTATTATTTAATAAAGACTGGGAGCATGGCTGTCACAAAAATCATACTTGGCTGGGAAAATGATAGTAATCGTGGTAATAATAGTAATAATAGTGCTGACTATATGCTGGGAACACTGTTAAGTGTATCTTTTCATTTAATCTTAGTTATATTAGTTCCATTCTCCAAACAAGAAACAGAAGCTCAGGGAGGTGTAATGGTGGCTCAGTGGCAGAATTCTTGCCTGCCATGCCAGAGACCCGGAGGCAGTCCTTGGTGCCTGCCCATGCAAAAAAAAAGAAAAAGAAAAAAAGAAACAAGCTCAGAGAGAGCAGATAACCTGCCTAAAGCCACACAGCTGGTACCTCCCCAAGGCAGGCCTCCATCCCGGGCCTGTGCAGCCAGAAAGCCCACATGCCTGGCCTCAGTGCAGTGCCAAAAGTCCTGCCCATGGGACTTCTGCAGCCCAGCCTGCAGGGATGAGAAGTTGAGCAGCCACGGATCTGGGGAGGAGGGCACAGTGGTGACAGGTGTTAGTGGCTCAGACAGATAGTCAGTGTCTGGGAGGCTGTCGCACGAGAAATAACTGGTGGTAGTGGCCTGGCAGGTGTGTCTCAGCCGTCAGAGTCGGGAGAGATGGGGGAATCCTGGGCAGGTCTTCCTTGCTTGGGTGTCCTGGCAGGAGACAACCCAGTAGGGAGGCAGTCAGCCTCAGGGAGGGATGCCAATGGAAAGGAGGCCCCCAGCCTCACATTCGAAGGCTGAAGCCTTCAGAATGTCTAAAACTGTGCAATTCTAGACCCGCTCCATCAGCTCTCAGAGACAGGATCCAAGAGTCTATTTTGCACGAGTTCACTGGGTGATTGTGATTCCAGCATTCTGGGGACCATACTTCAAGAAGCCCTATCTCAGGAGAAGTGAGAGTAGGGCAGTCGTCAAACTGTAAGTTACCACAGGCAGGTAGCCGAGGCTGAACTGGGCACCAGGATGTGTGATGGGGGCTGGCTACAGGGTGGGGCTCTGGGTCTCCAGGAGGAGCTGCCTGCAGGTGAAGCGAGGCCCTGAGACCCCTCCATATGAGGCTGATAGGGCCAAAGTTAAAATTTGGGCTTAAAGCTATGGGAACTGGAGGGATGTTGTCATTTCCCCTACTGAATACTCCACAGGGGCTTCTCATGCCCTTAGGATAAACCCCAGCCCCTTCCAAGGGCCTTATGACTGCCTGATCAGGCCCCTGGTTATCTCCCTGCCACCCTTGGCCTTCCAGCTCTTCTTTCCCTTCCCCCGATGGCGCACACCACTTCCCACCTCTTGGTCTCTCTGCACACTGGCGCTTCTGCATGGAGGACCTTCTTCTCATTTTTGACAGTCTCCTCCTTTTTCTTCCAGTCCTAAGTGAGTCTCCTCTCAGAGAGGCGCGAGTGGACCCCATCCAAGACGGATGCCCTTCCCCTCTACCCCCACAGTGAATGTCCATCTTGTTTTTCTTCCATGGCTTTTGCCGGTATTTGTGACACACACCCCCATCGGAGCACCAGCCCTGCGAGGTCGGCGCAGCACGTCAGCCTCGTTTACCTCCTTCCGCCCAGGACCTAGCACTTGGTTGGCACCTGGTTAGTATTTGAGGTGGTAGGAGGATGGGGGAGGGAAATTTCAGGGCTCCATCCCCCTTCCTCCCTCCCTCCCCCCTCCCTCCCCTCCTCCTCCCCTCCCCTCTCTCCCCACCGCTCCATCTCCTGACGCTTCTCTCTCTATGGCACTTTATCCTCTTTCACCAAAGATGGGTTTTCTCCAAGTGGTGGGAATACGAGTTACCCCCTCAGAGGCCTCTCTCCCCCGTCACTCTTATATCAAACAGACGTGCCCGCATGGCCCTGCTCGGGTTGTCTACCCAGGCCTCTGACCACTCGCCGAGATGGAAGGGGCTTGGCGAGGCCTGGGTGACAGGCTCACCCTTTCCGCCCACGCATGGGGGGCCCAGTGATTGGCAGCCTCACTAGGACCACATGACTAGAGAGGGGAGAAGTGTGCCAAAGGAAGGGGGCATGGGAAAGGGATGCTGGGATGATAAACATGATAGCAATCTACTCAAATACTTTATAATGGCTTCTATTGTAAAGTGTCTGTGTTAGACTTGACCCAAGGCCTTTTCCATGTGCTATTTCCAGTCCCTTTAATAGCCACCCAAAATGGGTATTAGCACCTACTGTTCAAAATGAAGAAAGTTCAGAGAGAATAAGTAACTTGTACAGGGCCACGTAGCTAGAAAGTGGCTAGGCCAGAATTCAGACACAGGTGTGTTTAATTCCAAGGCGCAAGCTTATTCCACTCTGCTATTACAGAAATAAAGAGAGGGATAATCTCACATATTCCCACTTGGGAATCATATCAGTCGGGAGAGGTTTGGTTAAGATACAGTAACAAACAAGCCTGACACCTCAGCAGCATAAAGCAACAAGGTTTTATTTTGCCCAGTCTACCTGTCCATTGCCAGCAAGCAGGGTTGCTGTGCCCATAGCAGGGGCTCAGGGAACCAGAATGATGGAACGACCACGTTTCAAATGTTGCAGGTCACTGTGGGGCGGGAAAGGGGAGCTGTGGAGGGTCTCTAACCAGCAATTAAATGCTCTGGGCCAGAAGTAACATAACGTTTCTACCATTCACAGCTCATTGGCCAGAAGTAGACAAACAATCTCATCTATCCACAAGGCAGCCAGGAAGTGCTAATCCATCACGGGGCCCAGAAAGAGAGGAAAACCAGAAATATTTAGAGAATAACATGAGTGAATTAAAAAAAAATTTTATAATTTTTCTATGTCATTTATTTAAAAGTAATAATTTTATTTTAGATCAGTATGTTATTAAAGATTGTATTATAAAGTTGCTTTTAAGTACTCTTTAATTATATTCTTAATGTATAAAGATGAATTTGGACATTATCCTCATTGAATAAGTGATAAATACTGCTTAATTTACTTTAAATTAATTCTGCAAAAAGGTGATTTATTGCCAAATTTTAATTTGATTTATGTTTCATTTGGGGACCAAATGTACTTTAAAATGCAGATAGCAATTTAATTATAAGTTATGACATTAACAACTGCTTTTAGAATTGGATATTTGGAGTTATTGAACTTTTTGTGTTTTGAGAAATCAACCAGTTATTTTAAATGTAAAAGGTTTTCTGACACGGGATATTGAGATAAAAGAGAAAGCTTGAAACTGCCATTTGCATGCACTTTGTAAAAATGCATTACAGAAGTGCATCATTTTTATCGTTAATAAATGAAGAAGACGAACTGGCTGTAATCACCACTGTGTTTTTCCTTCTTAGCATTGGTTTATGGTATACTTGGAAAATTTTTAGAATTATTATATTTTTTATGTTCCTCATTAACTGGATATTGTGTTTCCACCTCAGTGTTCCTTATGCTTCCTGCCTTAAACCAATGGCCCGTACTGGGTATAAATTAAACTGAGTCTGACTCAACATAAAAAGAATTTAACTAACTCGGTGTGAGGGTGGAAATCACAGTGGTGGGTGCTGGTGCAGGGTGGCGCGAGGGACCGGCGGGCTGGAGACGCGCTCACGGGGACCCTGCCTGACCCCAGCTCACGCGGGCGTGCTCACACGGCAGGCCGGCCCAGCCCTCCGACCATTCCACTGAAACATTATGACGGACTCAGGGCCATCGCCTTTAAGGATGCAGACCCCTTGGGAAATGCTGTCCTCATCCCTTTCCATTGCAGACTGCGGGCAGGCCTGGGGCTCTGTCACCTCTGCAGGTGGCAGTCTCCCAGTGCCCAGCCCGGTGTGCTTCATAAGTTATGTGCATTATAAGTTATGTGCATTATAAGTTATGACATGTGTAGGCGCAGAGGCTCAACGTTCATGGATTGAAGGGAGCAAAGGCAAAAATGAGGGAAAAACCAGCGAGTACGTCCTTGAGTACATCCTGCTTCCCCTATGACAAGGGGGTCCGGAAGAGGCAGCACTGGTCAGGCTCTGGCTTGTGTCTACGCAGCCCAGGGCATGAGACGTGGCGGCTGGGGCAGGACACAGGTGGGGCTGGACCCAGGGGTGGACACCCCACAGGAAGCAAAGTGTGAGCTCCCAGCCGTGCCTGGCCCCTACCAGGAACAGCCAAGATAATGAAGAAAGAACAAGTCCAGAGAAGGGCAGCGACAGCGGTCCCGGAGACATGACTTATGGGAGGAGAGTTTAATTGGTTTAGCCTAAAAAACCCATTATGCTCTCCAGTGGCCACGGTCATGCTATAAATAGCTGCAAGGTGACAGGGGAGAGAGGATGGGCTCCGCCTCCCCGGGCACTCACGTTAAGACTGGGGGTCTCTGAGGGAGGGCAGAACCCGCTGGAGGGTTTGAGCCCGTGTCAGGGGCTGAAAGGTGTTTTTACAGTCAGAATCCTTGGTTCAAACAAAAGCTTACTTGGAGCTGTGCACAACGCAGATTCGAAGTGGAAGGGCCAGGCCCGAACCTGCTCTGCCCACCCTACCCCCCGGGTACCCCCTGGGGCACAGTGTGAAGATCTCTGGACGGGATCTCTGAGATCCCTGCACTTCCGACACCCCCCATGCTCCGGGGTGGCTCTGTACACACAGGAACCAGGGAGGGGCACACAGAGAAACAGGGCGCTGGGTGGGGCGTGGACACAGCTGGGAGCAAGTTCCGAGGGCTGTTGGGTGCAAAGCGTTTGTGATAAGAACCTGCTGGTTGTGATGGTCCCAACTGAGCCTTGGAGGAGTGAGGCTGCAGCTCGCCGACAGCTGGCATCTTCTGAGCAGGAATTGGCGGAGGAGTGCAGGCCCTTGTGTACCTGTGGGGTCTGTCACGTGGTCGGGAGAGGGGCTCGGTATTCCGGGGGTCTTTCAGGGTGTGAAGGTGGGAGGGTGTTAGGGAGAAGGAGCAGGTGATGACGGGGGAGAGTCCTGGACTCAGAATGTAAAGGTCTTAGCTTTCTTCTTCCTTATCCCCCTCAGTGCCTAGAAGGGAGGCTCATGCCTAAAACATAAGCCTCTGATCTGCAGGCTACACATTTGGTTCTTACGCCAACTTTACAAGGCAGGCCACGCAGCCATCACTGCTGCCATTTTACAGATGAGAAAACTGAGGCCCACAGAGGCTAAGTGTTTTACATAAGGTTGCAGAGGCAGTAGCAGAGGCAGGCTGGGAGCCCGGATCTCCTGGACGACAGCTGGTGCAGGGAATCTTACCCAGGAGGGTCTAGCAGGGGCCTTCAGAAGATTCAGAATTTCTCTAAAATGGGTACAGAAGAGTGTGCATGGGTGGCTTCTGGAAAGAAGGGTCTATCGCTTTCGTCAGATTGTCAAAGGCATCCAGGTCCCTGAGCTAAGAACCTGGGGGTTGTTGAGGAGGTGACTCAGGGCAGGCTGCCTCTGCTCGCATAGTCTGGGGCCAGGGCAGGAGTGAGAAGAGAGCAGGGGCTTCGCCGGCATGGACCTGGGGGGAGCTATGTCCCTGGTCACCATGAGGTAACAGGAACGTGATACAGTGACGGTGTCATATGTGTTAGTATGCACTGACGGTGAGACCCCCCGATAGGGGCTGGGGATACAAAGGAGAGGGAAGTGGGGTGGGGTGTGGACCTCGCCTGTGGGAAGCCTTGCAGACCATTCCAAGGCCCCACACTGTTCCACACCTGGGGTTGGTCAGTGAGTGGGATCCAGCCGCTCTCTCCCCCCCCGGCAGTGTATGGAACAAAGCCCTAAAAGGACAAACTTGGGACTGTGTAGGGGCAGAGGAGGAAGAAGGCGGGGCCCTGATTGCCACTGCTGTAGAGGAGCCTCCTTCTAGGGTCTGTACCCCCTCCCTGGCTCCAGGACACTGTGTGTGTGTGCGTGTGTGCCTGTGCATGTGTGCCTGTGCATGTGTATGCCTGTGTGTGCCTGTGTGTGTGTGCCTGTGCGTGTGTGCCTGTGCGTGTATGTGCCTGTGCGTGCGTGTGCCTGTACATGTGTGCCTGTGCGTGTGTGTCGGTGCGTGTGTGCCTGTATGTGTGCACATGTGCGTGCGTGTGTGTGCATCCTGTGGACTCTGGGTTCACTCCATTCTGGGGACGTGCCCCGTGCAGCGTATCCTGCACACAGGTGGGGTTGAGGTTGGGGTGGATTCCTGGAGGGGCCTCACTGCTGGTGACACATTCCCATAGCGTGGAGAAGGTTGGGTGAGTAAGAGTTCCCTGGTGTTGCTTGGAAAAGGGATGGATGGGATGAGGGTGGGAGGAAGAGGGAGAGAAGAATGTGGTCTAGGCACAGAGAGAGGCCCCAGGGAGGCCTCATGTGCCAGCGAGTGGCCCCAGCAGGTCTTCTTCCAGTACAGGCAAGGGACGCGCCATCCCTGACCAACCTGGAACCTCAGGCTGGGCACAGACGTGCAGGAGGGCGATGGCCAGGGCCTTAGGACTGGCCCTCATCTTTTTTCCTATTGATGCCAAATAATTTTGCTGTTAACATCTCCTAACATCTCCTTTGTCAAGGAAGAAGTGAGGCTCAGAGAGGTCAGTTAACTTACTTGATCTCACACAGCCAGGACATAGTTCAACTGGGAATCCAACCCAGGTCTGTTTGATGTAGTCCATTTTTCATCATGGTGTTTGTTTCCAAAGAACCACGTTAGCCTCACTTCTCCTCCCTCTCCTCAGCCTACCCCGGCTTCACCCCTGACCTCTTGTCCAGCACTGGATCCTAAGGCCTCCCACTGCCAGCTGCACTGGCCCAGCCTGCAGACCCCGCAGAGGCTACTGCGGCCGCCCATTGCCAGCTCTCTCCTGCCCTCTTATGGCCTCCCCTGAAGCAGCTGCTGCTGTGAGTCCCTCCAGCACCTGCAGGGCCAGCAAAAGTCTGGTCTAGGGAAACTGGGGCTGGGGCAGGAGGTCACGCTGGGCTTGGTGGATGACCGCGGGAGTGTGTCCTGGGCCCTGACTCCTTGAGGAAAGAGTGGCTGACCACATCCACCGCGGAGGGAGGGGAGCTGCGAGAACTCCTTCCCCGGGGCCAGCAGGAGCATTCTTTCCCCCAGGGAACAAGACCAGCTCACTCCACGGTTAGCTCCCCTGCTCAGAAACGTGCTGGGGCTCCTGCTGCCTGGAAACCAAAGGAAAACTGCGGTGACGCCTGGAGTCCTTCTGTGCTCTGTTTCCTTCCAGCGCATTTCTCCCAACTCCCCTCCTCACCCTCAGTGCACCATTTAACTATGAACTGGTCGGCCCCCAGATCTCTGCTTAATTAGATTAGTCACTTTACCTGAAAATGCTGGTTCCTACCCCTGCCTGGGAACCCCCCATCAGCGGCCACGTGCCCCCCCCCACCGTCCGTGATACACAAGGAACACGTGCCGCTTTTCATATTCAAATCCGCCTCCCAGCCACCTCGGCAGCCCCATTTCTCAACATCTCCACCTGGGTGGGGGAGTCCTCAGCGTGAGCCTGGAGCACAGGCACTTGGTGCTTGCAGTTTCATCATTTTACAGTCATTTTCCTCCATCACTATGTGATCCTTATAATGATAATTGAGTGGCTGGGTTTAGGGGCTGTCCTGGGGGTAACCCTTAGCTGCCCATTCAATCCCAGAACCCCTGCTTTTATCTTTTTCTTAGTCTTATCATTGTTGCCGTTATTGTTAAAATACACTGGGGTCTCAGGAAGGATTTTACTTGGAGAAAAGCCCTGTGCTTTAAAACACTAACAAATCAGGGAGGTAAATGAACAAAAACACACCAAACCAAATGTGTCACTCGAAGTAATGATTTTGTGCATGTTGACAGATTTCTGTTAAAATGATTCCTTGGGCATCTTTGGCCTGGCATGGTTGTTCTCTGGTTCTTGATCTCTTTAACTGCAAAATGGAGATGCTACTGAGGAACTCGTTGGGGAGGTGAGGGCAGGGAAAATACACTCATAGTGCCTAGGCCCTGCTCAGCACGTAGTCTGCGCTAATAGAGCCACTTCCGTTTAAGCAAATTTGTAGGGCTGCGGGACTGGAAATCAACAGAACCTCAAGGGAGGAGGAAATGGTCAAGCTGCCCTCTGAAGGGTGGCAGGACTCAGTGAACGGGAACAGAGAAAGGATGTGTAGTCCATGGAAGTCGCCTCGGAATCCCCCGGCCTGCTGAGTCCTGGGAAAGGCCCACCACGTCCACTGCCCTTAGGGTCTGCCAGGCACACTTGCTGGTCTGTGAGGGGGGCGCCTCCCCCAGCTGTCCCGGGGACAGTCAGTCCCGGCCTCGGGAGAGGTCCCCCAGCCAGCCCCAGCGAGGGTCGACACAGAATCAGAACACAAGGGGGCTTGAGCCATCTGGCGGGCACCCTCCCTTTTGATGACCTAAAGGGGCACAGACAGGTGAAAGTCTCATTCATCCACCTGCGGGGGCAGTGCCCGGGGGGCCCCTTGTCTCAGTGCCTGCCTCCTTGGCTCCCTGGCCTGGTTTTGCACTCACTGTCATATTCCCGGCTATCTCTGGGCAGGAAATGAGGAGAAAACATCAGCCTCGGAATCAGGAAATGGTTTCCGGAACTCACCAGCTGGGAGAACTTGGGGATGAAAACCGAGCCCTCTCAAAGCCTTAGTCCATCCAGCTATCCGACCCGCAGGTTGGACGGGTGGGTCTCTGAGGTGCCTCTGGTTGTGACATTCGGTCATTTTCCTACAGAGTTTGGGATTGGGAAGAAAGTCTGTTTCCTTTGCTGTGGCCCCAGGAAAGTGTCCTCAGAGGACTGCACGGATTAGCATCCAAACTGGAGCACATTTGAGAGTAAAGGGGGCTTTATTTACAAACATTTGGGGACAACGGATGCAAACCAAGACCACCCCAGGCAAACTGAGGTGCACGGTTACCCGAGTCCGGCCGTGGAAGGAGACTGTGGAGATGCGATGTAGGTTAAACCACAAGCACCCACAGAGCTCACCTCCCAGGAGCCCTGTCAGCTGCTTGCTCATGAGTGCTCCCCCAGATTAGTGATGCCCGAGACAAGAGACTGCCTGCCCCTCCCACCTCCCACCTCCAGCACCGCCAAGGTTACAGGGTCCCTCTCAAAAAGATGAGCCCCCACCCCGCCCGCCCCAGGAATCCCTGAGACGCATCTGAAGCCCCGGGCACTTCCCAGTGCTTCTTCCAAGAAATAGCATGGTAACAGCTTTTCCTTGAATGGCAGAGCACTCTGCAGTTTATAAAGCCCATTCAATCTTTGTCTCAGGAGGTTGGTATCATGATTCCCATCTCATAGGTGAGAAACTAAGACTCAAAGGAATTATCTTGTCCTGGAGGGCACAGCTAGTAAGGGGCAGAGTCGGGACTCTGGGCTAGGCTGTCCAACCTGCCCCCCCATTCCTCCACCAGCCATGCTTTACTGTCTCTGAGCTGCGGATGGGAAGGGCCCTTGCACGGGAAGCCGGGGTTAGTGATGGGGTTTATGAATTATTTGCCGAAACCTCAGACTAAATACTAGGCCTTCTGTGGTTTTCACTAAGTGTAAACGCCTTCCTCAAGCAGAAGACCTCTGTACCCTGGGCTTGCTCAGCCAGGAATTCACTTCTGGGATTCTGCAGATATGTATAGCTTCGGTATTGCGGAGTCGATATTTGCGAGCTCTTTCTTGGCATTTGTAAGAATTGTCACTTATGGGCTTGTATTCTCCTCCATGAGGGTTCTTCTTCCACCGGTTGGGCCGAACTTGTCTCTGTAAGTGATTAAGGTTTTTGGAAGTATAAGGAGGAAAGGAATTAATATTGACTAAGCCCCTACTGTGTGCCAGATACATCACTTCCATTGTCTTATAACTCCTCACTCACAGCCTGGGATGTCAGCAAAATCACGCTTCAGAGGAGGAAATAGAGTCTGTGACTTGTCCAAGGTCACACCTAGAGATGGGTCTGGAACTCCCGTTTGGCTGAGTACTGAGGGCGGGTCTCTTCCTTGTTCCAGATTGCCTCTCCAGGGTAGGGGCCATGTTTCCTGGGGTGCAGTTCTCAGAAGCCGGTAACTCCTGGGCAGTCATTTAGGCTACACTTAATTGAGGCAAAGGTACAAATTGTTCCAAGAAATCAGGGTCACTTGGGAGCCTTAAAATCTTTTTCTAGAATTCAAGGAGGAAGACCTTGGGAAGCTGTTGACAAAGACCCATTAAAGGGGCTTTAGAATTCAATTAATTCAATGAACCTTTATTACATCTTCTGCAGACCAGGTGCTTTGGGGGAAACAGATGCATGAGGCAGGTGCCTGCCTTTCTGAACTAGGAACTAGGCCGTTTCTGGGGGCGCCACAGCTCCAAGCTGCAGAGATGGGAGAAGAGTGAGGCTGGTGACGGTCATTGAACACACTTGGGAAGGGCTGAAAACTCCCCTCTTCTCTTACAGGGTCTGCACATTAGTATTTTCAAAGGTTGAGGAGGAAGGACACTGGTTCAACTTTCTTCAGTCCGGAGTTTTCCAACTTATTTGACAATGGCCTTTTCACCCAGTGCACTCATGACCCTGGTGGGCCATTTATTAACATCATGGAATATTCCATGGAACACCTTTGGGGCCACAGCAGCCAAGGGGCTGCTCCTCACTAGGTCTGGGAGACACATACACACCCTCTTATTACAGAACAAACCATAAAAATTCTGTTTGGGGCTTTCGGTTTTTCACCACCTTTGCCCTCTTGCATAGAAAATATGTCTTCTGAGCCTAGGCTTAGACTTGGCTGTTTTCTTAAGAGGGCATCTTTCAAAATTGGGGGATTCAACCCAAACCATTCCTGCCAATCTTAAAGAATACCTAAGGCGTTATATAAAGTCCTACAATGGTTCCGCGCACTAGAGTAACTTTCCAGCAACCTACAACCTCAGATGGGTCCCTGGACCAGATAGGCCCTGAAATGCAGAGGGACCAGCCTCTCCAGAACATCAACTAGTTCCACCCCTCTACCCCATATTTATGGCCCCTTCCAACATGAAAAAGTTAGAACAGGCATGGCCCAAATGCTCCTAAAGAGTGAGAGAAAGATCAAAGGTGATCGAGTTATACAGAGACGGTCAAGTTTAATAAATGAGTATGATTGCTGAATCCTTATATTGATATTTCTTTTAGTCTCCAGCATCTTAGAACAGCTAGAAGTAAAAACCTAAAATTGTGGCATTGTAACTCATACCAAACTCTGAAATCTGTTCTACAATTAATTGTTGCAATGTGGTTTGAAATTTGTTGCTTTCTTGCAGATATGCTATTTTTCACAAAAAAGAAAAAATAGTCAATTGTGATGATAAATGCACAGCTATATGATGATATTGTGAATCACTGGTTGTACACTTTGGATGATTAGATGGTATGTGAATATATAATATGTATCAATAAAAAAAAGTAAAAAAAAAAAGTTTGGGGGATCACTAAGGCTTTGGCTACAGGGATCCCTTGGGTCAGCAAATAGATTTGGGGGACTATGGGTACAGTCACAGCTCTCCATAACATGTGCAGGAACACAGTTTCTACCAGGTGATGGAAGCAGCCTGCATTTTAGTAGGGGGCACACTGGAAAGCAACAGAGGAGGGGCCATTTGCCTCCAGCCTGGGCTTCTCTTTCCTCTTATACTAGAGGCCACCCACCCAGCCAGTGGCCGGACTCTATGCCCTTATTTAAAGGAGAAAATAAGCGGGCAAGCTTTTCCAACATCCCAACATCCCAGACCGTGCCTTCTAACTGGGTCCACTTCTGAGAGTTGACAAGTAGCCAGAGTTGTTTACCCGACAGAACAAGTACAAGGAAATGACTTGGGTCCCCAGGGGTTGTGACAAAATTGAATGCCTTCATGGGTGTGGTGACATTTTTTCCTAAGTTGGGAAATCGCCTGGCATCATGATTAGGTGGACGCACTCCATCCAGCATCACGAGGTTTTGGCCCTGCCTCGTGTCCCTTAAGCTTGTCACGTTAGCTTTCTGAGCCTTGGCTTCTGCTGTAAAACACGGACACTTCTTACCTTGGAATGTCTAGTGCCTGATGTTTTAAGGCCCCTGGGGGTCTGTACTGGATTGTCAGGATGAGAGGACGTGTGTGAAAATGCTTTATAAACATGCAGTGCTGTGCAAACGGAAAGGGTCATAACTAAACTTTACCAGGACCTTATTATTTGCCAGGGTCTGTTCTCAATGAGTCTCTTTTAAGCTTCATGACAACCTTTTGGGATGGGATACCATGATTCTCTAGACTGTCCTTTCTCCTGGAGAGGAGGTAGGGCTAGGATAAGAGGCACTGCCACCACGGCTGCTACGGCATTGCTAGTGATCACTGTGATTACCAGGCCTTTAAGTGATTTCAGCTTCATAGCAACTTGTCCCAGCCCACAGGGCCCCTTCCAGCTGAAAGACCCAAGAAAGCGCTAGGTTTGACTGACACATGAACTTTATTATAGGAATCGACCTATAGGGATAAAGAAGGAAGTCCATCAGGCGGTCGATTCGGAGCTCAGGTGAAAGCAGGAATCAACAGGGCCAGTTATAGGGGCCCGAGACAAAGATGGTCCATTGCGTGTGAGAACATGGGCACAGCAGAGGGTCTCGTGACAAAGGGTGGGGTTGATTGTAGTTCGTGTGCACAGGGGAAGGATTAGAGGTTGCTTTGTGGGTAACAGGAAACACAGTAATGTCACAAGGACGCCAGGAAGGAGGTGGGGTGTAGATCCACGTCCTATGCAGAGCAGGGGCTGGTCTCTTACACACGATGCCCATCTGGGCACTCCTCCTTCCGTAGGGAGGGCAGCTTAAACACCGACTGACCCAGGCCATGTAGGCTGCTGCGTGCTGTCATATTTTACAAAGATTTAGGGAATGGCTTGGTCCCTGGGTCCCCATGCCACTCTATGAGGGTGGGACAACTACACACCCCATTTCAAAGCAGAAACTGAGGCATTGATGGAAATTGTGCAAAGTCAATGCAGCTAGTGAGCTTTAAACCCAGAGCCTGTGTGTTTAATCACCATTCTATATATCAGACCCACCAGCAGAGCCAAGGGGAAAGACATCTTCCAGTTTCTAGGCCAGGCCTGGAGAGAAAGAGGCAGGCTGTTTACATATTTGCATTTGATTAATTAATCTTCACAATTAAGGTAGGGTTTCCTGGCCTGCTTTTCAAGGTAAGGAAATGCAAGCTTAGAGTGTTTAGAGACTTGCCCAAGGTCACCCCATCTAGGAAGGGGCCCCATATCTGCCTGGCTTCCAGAGCCCACTCCCACTTTAACTTGTTCATCCTTAGGAACTCTTCTGCCCTCTGAGGCTCTGATTCCTTGAAATACCCAGGCACACCGCGTCCTTCTCAGTGGGACACCCATGGCCCCGGGCCTCTGCCCATATCTCCCTCCTCAGCAGCCCAGACCCAAGGCAAGTGGAAAGAAGTAAGTGGCAGTGACGATAGGGGAAACGTGTTCATGAGGTGAGCCAAATCGCATATCGCTGCAAAATTCTATGCAGAGAATTTTGGTTTCTTCTTCCGCTTGGCCTCTGGGCATTTCACTCTTCAGTAGCCTGACCTTCTCCTCCCAGAATCTCATGCTCCTTGCCGGTGCCTCACTCCTCTCTGGTACTCACAGCAGCACCTAAGACCGGGACCGGGCTCTTAAAGCAGACATCAGGGCACAAGGTCCCACGTGCGGTGGGAGGGCCAGGCTGCAGTGGCCCCGCTGGAAGAGCTGATGGGGTGCAGGGTGGGGGGATGGGGGGTGGGGGTGGGGAGGTGGCCTAGGCTGAGCCGGGGCAAGCAGAGAAAAGACTTTCATTTATCCACTCGCTTCTTTAATCACATTTTTGTGAAGTGTCTGCTGGGTGACGGCCGCGGCGGTTGGTGCTGGGGTTCAGAACAGAGGCTTTGGAGCTCGGTGAACTGAATTCAAACACCAGTTCCACCCCTGGGCGAATCCTTTAACTTCTGTGCACCTCGGCATCCTCATCTCCAAAATGAAGACAAGGGCAGCGCCCAGCTCACTGAGCCGTGGTGAGGGTTAAATGAGGTTAGGTACATGAAATACTCAGCACGTGCGGGGCACATAGTAAGAGCCGGATAAATGGCGGCTGTTAATACTGTTATTATCTTTGTCCTTGAAGAGTTCACAGTCTGGTGAGAGACAGACTTTAAAAGAAACAGATAATTTCCTAATGACTCGGGCCAGGAAGTGATGAGTTCCAGCGAGTAATGGGGTCAGCATTTCCTGCCTCCCTGCTCTCAATGAAAGGGACTGAGCTCATGGTCTCTGCTTCATTTCCGAGGTGGGTGGCATCCCGAGGGCCCACCTGCGAGCACTCCCCGGGCCCTGGGTCTGTGCGGCGTGGGCTGGAGGGATGGTGTTCAGGACTGAGGCACTTGCCTCTTTGCTCCTGTTTCGTTTCACCTGCAGAAAAGAGAGATAACTGTGTTGGGGTTGGAAAGAGTAGCCGGAGCTCCTTTACAATTCTGCACTGCATGCAAGAGACAATGAGATGGAAAATCCAAATGAACACGTGGAAGCAAGAAGTTTAACAGCCTAATGACAAGCTGCACATGAGATGATAATTCGCTGGCAAATGATAAGCATTTGGGAAGCAGCAAAGCAGAAGGGCTTAATAGCGTGAAGTTAGGGACCCTTACTCCACTGGAGTAATTGGAATTTCTCTGGGAGAAGGGGTCTGGTCAGCTGTCTCACCTTGGCAGGTAGTGTCACCATTTCAATTTGCTGCATCTGGAAGAATCACTCACCCAGAGGTGGGGCTCAACTGCTTTATATTATGTTCATGATTCTAAATAAAATATTTCCCCAGGGACAAGTGGGACCAGACTTTCCAGTGGCTCCAGAAATTCTCAGTTTTAATCAAACTTTTCCAAGCTGTAGAAAATAAACAATTTCTATTTTTTTCCTTCATACTTTCAACTTCACACCAAAAGACCATCTCCAGGAATCAGCTTTAAAAGGATGAATAAAAAGTGTTTATTGTCTTGTAGTATATCACAGTCTGTATGGAAAATCTACCTTCTCTAGGAGGTCAGGTGTGCTGGTCTTCGGATGAGATGGGAATGAAGCTAGAGGCAGCTCTGAAGTTTGCCTGCTAGCAGGGCCATTCCCTAGAGTTCTGGCACAATCTAGCCCCCATAATGACGCAAAGCTGAGACTGTGGGCAAGAGTCGGGTGGAGAAGCTGATGGCAGGGGTGGGGGGTGGTGAGAACCCATAAAGGGCAGACACATGGCTAAACTAGCATTTGGTAGGGTTGGGTGATGAGATACCATGAGGGTGATCTTGTCTTGGTGGGTGTGGTAGACTGAATGGTGGCCTCCAAGAGATAGATGCATGTCCCACCACCCAGAACCTGTGATGCGACTATTTGGAACAGGGTCTTTGCAGAAGTAATTAAGTTAAGGAGCTTGAGAGGAGCTCATCCTGGCTTATATGGGTGGGCCCTAAAGCCCTATACAGATGAAGAGGTAATGGTCAGGTGGAGATGGAGGCAAGGACAGGAGTTATGTAGCCACAAGCCAAGTAACTCCTGGAGCCACTTTGGAAGGAGCAAGGAAGGAGGCTACCCAAGAGTCTTCAGAGGGAGCATGGCACTGCCCACACCTTGATTTCAGACTTCTACTGCCAGAACTGTGAGAGAATAAATTTCTGTTATTTTAAGACACCAAATTTGGGTAAATTTTTCAACAGGAGCCTTTGGAAACTAAGATGGTGGGTACAGAACTAAGTGGCAAAATTGTAGCTTGAAGACCTGAACCCATGAAGTTTGTGGCTCTCAATTAGAAAGGACCTTAAGGACAGCAGGCCTGGGGCAGCACAGGGACAGACCAGCATGGCACCATGGCAAGCCGGGTGGTGGCTCTCGCTTTGGCTCCTGCTTCTCCATCTTTCTGGATATGCCTACCTCCTTCATCATGGTCACAAAGAAGAGATTTGCCCAGGTGACTGAAGGATGCGTGAGAACATGAGATAGCAGGGAGGTCATCTCTGCAGCAGCCAAGTCAGATGGGAATCTACTACTTCAGCTAGATGCCTCTGAGCCGTAGGGCTTCAGGACAGAGCTTGGGAGTCTGGAGAGCTGCTTGAGTCCCTGAGGGTCCTTCTGACACCAGAGCCTCATGTCTGGGCAGCTAGAAGGGGCTTCCTAAACCTCATCGACTGGATTCCTACTCACCATTTCTCAGTCTTCCCCTGATCCTTATTTTCTTTGCAAAGCTTTAGTACCTACAGCTCTTTGCTTGCAGGACCGTCGTGGGAGATAGCATGAATGAACAAGCAGCAAACAAATACGAAAGAGACATTTGAAATACAGTCAATCTCAGCTGGGCAGCTTATTATTATTATTATTATTATTTGAGGACATGTGTGTTTGTGGTTGTGATGTTATATTACACGCATTGATATAGTCATATTTTCTGCTAGTAATTGTTCCTGGTTCATATAATGGGATTAAATGTATCAGTATTTCATGGTGTTCCACAAAGAGCCCCATAACTTCCAGGTGCTCAGCCACATGGACAAGTTTGAGAACCACTGATCTATAATAAAGGGTAAAATCATTGAGCACATAAGCAAGCAGGATGTTTGAAAGAAGTCATTTGTCACTAATCTATCATCATTCTGGGAGGTGGTACCTGTTCACACGAACAGAGGCAAACTGATGGATGGAAGTTATTTAAAATTTTCAAGCAGTATTCAATTGGAGTTCACAGCTAATAGAATTGACAAGTAACACTCTTGATGACCTCTTTTGGCCTTCAGAGCCAAACACGAACATTGGCCTCATTACTTCATGAGTCAAACACAGCTTCACTACTTCATGAGCACCCACTGATTTGTCCACCTACACCTATCCACAAAAATGGATCCTGTGCATGTAAAAGCCATGTCACAGATGCTGGCCCAAGGACCTAGAGTTCACACGCAGGCTTGGGGAGCATCCTCAGGAGAAGGGACTACCTGGGATCAGGAGGACGGCCTCTTAGCCCGAATTGCATCCTACTGAGCTGGCAAATAAAACCAGAAAAGGGTCCTAGAGGCCCTGAAAACTATTCTTTGTAGCTACTTTATAGGAAGACAATCTGCAAAGACCAAGAAGCCTGGACATTGGCCTCCTGCCAGAAAATATTTCTCTGCCTCTTGAATTCTAGCATTGGAGCAGCCACAGCTGGAGTGTGGCATGCGCCTTGGTCATGGGCCATTCCCAAATCAGGAGATAATTCAGAGAAGTTTCCAGAAGACCAAGGGGGTGTGTGTGTATGATTTTGGATAAAAAGACAAAATAATAATTATACAGTGATAATAAAACTTCAAAAATAACAATATAGATTTAGAAGATGAAGATGGGAGAAAAGAAAATGGGTCAAGAAAAAAGCAAGCAAGCAAGGGGTATACTTTAGACCTTGGAAAAGGGGATTTTTTAATCCAGCAAATGGAAATATTATCTTTTAAAATGGAGAATATTACAAGATTGCATACATATAAAACATAGCGAGAGACAAAAAAAAAACCAGACAAACTATGAATTACAAAGTCCCTCTTTGTTGGATCCACAACTGGCTCTTAAAGAAAATAATGACTATGAGGACATGGGTTCATTAGTAATAATTTATTCAGCTCCTACCATGTGCCAGGCATTGTGCTAATCCTGGGGAAACTGTTGTGCAGAAGAGAGATACTGGTTTCTTCTTTAAGCAACTCACTCTTGGGTACGGAATCCAGTAAAAAACAGAGGCAGTGATGCCAAGGAGAAGGGCTATGTCAGGAAACCCAGCACCCCAACCAGGGGGGGCGTCTCCCCAGACCCTGAGCAGGGGGCGGGTGCACATTCCCCCAGGCAGTCGTGATGTCCAGGGGTGGCATGGGGGGAGGTGGAGCCCTGGGTGGCATCCCTCATGCCCAGCCGCACCATACCCCTCGGAGAGGAGCTACCCCGAGCACAAATGGTTCTGAAAGCATTTTAATGACTTGGGCCCATTCATAATGCAGCTGCTGCCGCCCCAGAAGCTCAGACAACGGGCAACATGATGGAGTCGACCCTATTATAAATATTTGATCTTCGGCAACAGTGTTACCGTAAATATTATTTGCTGCCCTGAAAAGCTTCAAGCTCATAGTTTTAATTTCCCACATCAGGAGTCTAATGAAGAGGGTTTCAAAGCATGTTCTCTGGGGACGGGATTTCCTGGCAGGCTCCACGCTAGGGCGTGGGGAGAGAGGTTAAATTCAGATCGGGTGGTGCTGGGCTCTCGGTGAGGGAGCCAGGCAGGCTGGCAGCTGTGAGTGCTGCAGGTATAGATGCATCAGAGGGCTGGGGGACCCTGAAAGAGAAAGAGACCCCTTCTGGTGGTCTGAGGAGGGTGGGCCTTGGGAGGGGCCATGCTTCAGCCAAGCTAAAACATCTAGTTGAGCTGTGCATCTGGAGACAGGCTGTGCGAGTTCAAACCCCAGCTCTGCTTCTTATTCTCTGGGTGGCCTCGGGCAAGATGAGAAGTCTCCTCATCTGCAAAATACAGATAATAACAGGCCCTCCGTCTGAGGGGGACTGCGTGGGAGTGTGGGGTGTAAAGTACAGCCAGTGCTCAGGAAATGCTGCTCTCACTCTGACGTCTCCCAGTGAACAACAGTCAGGCTCTGCAATAGTTGCTGCAGCTGCTGCAATGATTTCAGGTTCAAATCCAGCCTTCTCAGCATGACCACAGGGACCCTTAATCCTTTCCTCCATCTTGACCTCCTCACTGCTGACCGCTGCTGCCCAGGCTCCAGCAAGCCACTTTGTCCTCCTCCATCACTGGACGTCTCCTCCTTCTTGCCCTGCACCTGCTGCTGTCTCTGCTGGAGCACTTGCCTCCACCTCGTCTCTCCTCTGCCTGGCTGGCCCTCTTCTGCTTTAACCGCTGTCATCTCCCCTAAGAAGTCTACCTGTCCCTCCTGGTAGCTCACGGCGGGACTTCCAGAGAACCCTGTCTTTTTGGAGGAGCTCATTGACCGCCAGCTTCTCCACACAGCTGTCAGCATCTGGCGAGCAAGGATGGAGCCTTACTTAGCTCTATCTCTAGGACCTGACAGAGCGCTTATCTTCTTGACGCTCAGTAAATGTTTGTGGGATGAATGAATGAATGAATTGCATGGCGGTTTATAGTTGGAAAGGATGTTTATACCTGTTGTGCTATTTGTTCCACCCAAGTCCCAGGGAGCCTTATTCTGTCTCTCAGAGGGTCAGGGAGGTTAAGTAACTTGTCCAGAGTTGCTCAGTAAGTTAGGGGCAGGATGACAGCTATGGCTTGTCTGTACCCTGGCCTCAGGGCAAGTCTGAGTGATGATAAAGTATTCTGGGATCTGGGTCGGTCAGAGGTTGGTCAGGACATCTCTTTCTGACTCTAACTGCTCTAAGAGCTGAGCTCCCACAGAAACCTGTTTGTCCCGGGCCTCCTGCAGTCTCAAGCCATCGTGGCGTGTGTGCAGGTGGAGGGTTCTCCTGGAGCCAGAAGCCACCAAGACCTCCCCGAGTCCTTGGGTTCTGTTACAGGGTTCTTGAACATCTAGAGGCATCTCTCCTTTGAGAGCTCAGAATTCCATTTATAAAAGAGGAAACTGAGGCACAGAGAAGTTTGGCAACCTGCTCAAGGTCACCTAGCTGGAAAGAGGCAGAACTTGGAAAGGGATTGAAGCTTTTAATCACCACTCATTTCCCTCTGTCTTTGACACAGAGATCATGCCAGGGTCTAAAACAAATCTCGCCCCCACGATAGCTGGTGCTGATGATTTAAAGGGCCCAGCAGTGCTTAATCTTCCTGCCAGGCTCCCTCATTTTAGTAAATGTCGAGATTTAAGAGCTCATAAAACTGAGCTATAACAGTGCCCTGCCAAGAGCTCTGCATGGGGCTCTCTATCCTGGGCTGCACCCAGCCCTGTGGTCCCAGTCTTGTCCCAAGTCACCCCAGGAGAGATTTGCAGCTGACTGAAGCTAGTGACCAGACTCCTTGGGTTCCCAGAGGCCTGTCAGGCAGTTTATGTCTTTGCCAGGGCTAGATTGACAGGTGGTGTGGCAATGTGCACAGTGACTGACTGAGTTCATCAATTGTCCAGGATTGGCAGTGGCAGCAGATGTGCTGGTCACTGGGGCACAGTCTGGTCACAAAAGCAAATGAACACTTCAGAGCAACTGCACTGGGACTATCTTCCTGTGGCCACAGTGAGACAGAGCCTACTGATGCCCGTGGAAGCAACTCTGTGGCTACCCGCAGCTCTCATTCTGTTTTAATGGTGTTTGTTTCTGGTTGGAACCTCCTTCCAAACTCTAGGGCCTATGCTGCCAATATATGCGTTCTCCAGCCATGCCTTCAATATCTAGCATGTCTTGTGCTACTCTAGGTTCTAAATTGCTGGGAACTGGAGGGAAGAATGGATGGAAGGATGGATGGATGGATGGATGGATGGATGGATGGATGGATGAATGGGTGTCTGGAAGGAAAGTAGGAAAGAAGGAGTGAAGGAAGGAAGGAAAGAAGGAGAGATGGTATGAATTGATTATTAAATTATCTGCAATTCTTCCCACCTCCTTATATCCATACCTTTTATTATGTGACTTTGCATCTTCTAGTATCAAGAGATGGAGGGATCCCCCCATCCCTTAAATCTGGACTGGTCCTATGACTTGCTTAGTATTAAAATGTCCCCAATTCTTCTCACTTCCCTATATCTTTTGCAATGTGACTTTGCATCTTCTTGTATCAAGAGATGGAGGGATTCCCCTATTCCTTACATCTGGACTGGCCCCATGATTTACTTGGGGCTAATGGAAGGCTGTGGAAGTGGCAGTGTGTAATATACAAGCCAAGGCTTCAAGACATCTTGCTTACTTTCACTTTTTATCTTGGAACTCTTTTGAGCTGCCAACTGAGTAAGTGTGAGCTGGCTTGCTGAATGATGGGCTACACCTGGCCCAGGCACCCCAGCACCCCAGCCTATAGCCAGTCACCCACCAGACATGTGCATGAGGCTGACCGCCAACTCATCACAGACACGAGAGCTAGCCCAGCGGAGGTCAGCCAAGTCTGGCTTAGATCTGCCCAACTGACCCATGGTCTCATGAGTGAAAATAAATGTTGCTGTTAAGCCACTGAATTATGGGTGGTTTGTTACGTAGCTATAACTGATAAAATGTAGACACATTGGGAAATTATGCATTCCAGGTTCAGTTTAGTCCCAACTTCCCATTTTTCAAGGTCTCTTGGCTTTCCTCATTTTATTCTATGCCCTCATCTCCTGGCCACAACTGAGCCAGAGCCTTCCACCCCATGTTTGAACTTTCTTCTTCTAAGTCTATGTCTGAAATGTTGTGCAAGCACCTTCAGTTCAATCTAGCCAGCAACACTGGGGGGTGACTGGCTACAGGCTGGGGTGCTGGGGTGTGGAGAGCCGCCTCCCGGGTTGGGCCTAGTGGACACGCTGCAGCCTGCCCTAGAGTTCCCCCCGCCCATCGAGTGAGCCAAGATGGCGCCCGCATCCTGCCTCCGCGTATGACGTACGCGCCCGCCAACCCTGTCTACCAATCACCCTTGTATACGTGGCGTTAGCCCATTGGGTTTGGACCCTGACTATGTATATAAGCTTTACCCGGACGGGGAAAGGGAGACGACCCGCAGGGAGCCGTACCTGACGGCCGCATAGAGGTTGCTCCCCCGTGGGGTATTTTAGCCCGCGCGGAACCTGTTACAAAGAATGCAAGCTTAGCTCCAGTAAAAGTCTGTGCTCACAACCGCCGCGTGTTACGGATTCGTGTCTGCCATTCAAGTCGGTTTGTCTGTGTCTGTCTCTCTCTCCTCTGTCCCCTTCGCCGGCCGGGGGCTTGACGCTGAGCGAGAAGTCCCGGACAAGTGGTGGCCCGTACGGGGAATCTCTTCGCTCGACCTGCTGGTGAGGACGCGCTTCTGGAGTTCACGGTAGTCTTTTCGCGCCTGATCACCGCGGAAAGGTGAGTGCCGCTTGTTACGCGAGAGCTAAGGGCCGCGGGTTTTCAGGTAGCCCCGGTGACTCGGGAGAGCTCCCCGAGTGGTTAGAAGACAGCGCCGACTGCAATCATGGGGCAGTCAGAAAGTTCGCCTCTGTTAGCTCCGCTAAGAACCCTCTTGAAACAGCGGGGTATCTCAGTTAAGAAACGTTCCCTCCTACAAAAATCTTTCTAACCTGTCTTTGCCTTTTCAGTACAATTGCAGTGACCCAGGGAGAAAACCATGACACGTTCCTCTGGGGCCTGTGGCATCATCCTCCGACGCTGGCCCCATTCTCTGCTGGGTCTCCCGCCTCTCCTGTGCTCTTCACTCGTACTCAGTCTTTAAGTCTCTATCATTTGCCGTTGACTTCAAATATTTCATCTATGACCTTTAATGAATCCTTCCCCCTTACTGACGATACGCTGATCCTTTCCTTTGCTAATCTCTCTGTGAGTAATTGTTCCTGCCAAGACAACACAAGCAATGTCTGTGCAACCGGTTGCGATCAGGTGACTTATGGAGTCTTGCTGGAATTCCTTAACACCTCAGACAGTTTGCAACAGTCCTGTGAGGGATTGCTTAGTAAGAATCAAACAAAAAGATGCCTCAAGTTTTCTGGTTTTAGACCAACAGTCTGCAACTGTTCTCGAGATCCAGATGCCCCGCAGCCTCCTCTCCCCTCCTGCGGGCATGATCTGCCCAAGGTAATTACTATGCAGGAGTTCTTCTGGCACCGCGGTATGTCCGTGATACGGCCGTTTCTATTGAGTGAGGATTGGTGGCTCTGGTCGGTGCGCCCTCACTTGCGTAATTTTACTGCAATAAACAAAGCACCTAACGGAAGTGAGTGGAGCACCTTAAACCAATGTCGAGAACCACTGGTCAACCCTTTAACCTCTCGTGTCCAAACCTTTGCTCAGCACATGACCTGTAACCCCTTAGGGGCATGCTTAGATTTGCGCTATTTTATGCTCCTAAACAGCACCCTGTCCAACACCTCATCAGAGGCCGGACATAACAGTACCAACTGCTCCCTCTCGGCAGTTGAGGGAACACACGATAATACTAATTGTTCTTTTCAGCTGCACCGGGAGGTTTGTGCGCTCCCCCCTTTTGCCTTCCTAGCCTCTTCGAAAGCAGATTTCAACTGTTCCGCTGATCCCTGCGTCCTGTCCGAGTGTTAGAACGGGTTCCCTCCCTATGCCATTCTAGTGTACCGCCCCAGCTATGTGTGGATTCCCATCAATACGACTGACTGGGTAGGCCCTGTCAGTCAAGTTGTGTCGATAAATGCATTTCCATTCTCTAGTCACAGGTCACCAAGAAGCATAAAAAGTTGGCTGAGGAACACCATCGGGATGACAGCCTTCTTGTTTGTCCCGGCGGTGGGACAAGCGGTGCTTCAGGCCTGGACAACAGATCAGCTCACCCTAACGATGGAGACAGTCAATACCTTGGCCAACATTACCCGAGACGCGCTACTACATCACAGTCGAATGCTGGACTTAAATTCCCAAGCTATTCTAAAGCTCCAGCAGGAGATAGAAGAACTTGGACAAGAAGTAGATGGACTCTGGAGAGTACTTCAACAAACATGTGACACCCGATGGCTCTTCATGAAACTCTGCGTTACCCCAGTCAGAGCGAACGTGACTCGTGACAATGTCTCTTATTGGCTCAAAAACACCTACCTCCCAAACTTTACCAATCTTTCCCGACAGGTGGAATCAGGACTTCAGGAACTAGGGAATGTCAAATTAACCCCTGTTAGCTTTGATTTCTCCTCTATAGCTACGACTGTAAAAAGCTTATGGGACCAGGTCACCTCATGGTTCTCCTGGCCCAACTTGACCACTTGGATTCTTTTTGCTGTGGGGTTGTTAGTGGGATTGCTCATTGTTAAGTGCTTGTTAGAACGTCTATTCCGGACGCAGCAGCAATTGCGTGTCGCTCCGATGCTAGCTATGTCACTCGCCCCTGAAGAGACTGGCAACAACCGCAACGCTGCCCGGCCGCTCAGGGCGGGACACTCGAAAGCAAAAGCTGCAGCGAAGCCCATGGCTATGTCCCGGGTATAAAAGGCGGCACCAGTAGTCACAATTTTGGTCATAAGCGGATCTCTAGGCAGAGTCACGGTCCTGGCCAGGCTAGACTCAAGCCATTGCACAGAGATGCTTAATGACACCCTCGACTCTGGTTGCCGCTCTCCTAACCCCCTCTCAACCCAGTTGCGAGGCGAAGCACTGCAGGGAGAGTCACGTCGTTTCCAGTTCACGGGCTCTCCGGTCTCTATATGAGGAGGCATTCTGGTTGGTGCCTAGCAAGCCTAGTCCAGACTCCCCAAAGCACCAAAACAAGTAGTGGGCCGCTCAGGTCCACGGGAGCTCACTCATCAATGGAGACACTGGGTGAAAATAAATAAAAAAGGGGGAGATGTGGAGAGCCGCCTCCCGGGTTGGGCCTAGTGGACACGCTGCAGCCTGCCCTAGAGTTCCCCCCGCCCATCGAGTGAGCCAAGATGGCGCCCGCATCCTGCCTCCGCGTATGATGTACGCGCCCGCCAACCCTGTCTACCAATCACCCTTGTATACGTGGCGTTAGCCCATTGGGTTTGGATTTTGTATATAAAGGCGTTACCCGGACGGGGAAAGGGAGACGACCCGCAGGGAGCCGTACCTGACGGCCGCATAGAGGTTGCTCCCCCGTGGGGTATTTTAGCCCGCGCGGAACCTGTTACAAAGAATGCAAGCTTAGCTCCAGTAAAAGTCTGTGCTCACAACCGCCGCGTGTTACGGATTCGTGTCTGCCATTCAAGTCGGTTTGTCTGCGTCTGTCTCTCTCTCCTCTGTCCCCTTTGCCGGCCGGGGGCTTGACGCTGAGCGAGAAGTCCCGGACACTGGGGTGCCTGGACCAGATGCTCGCTGTCAAAAGCATCCATTACTTTGGGGGTGGTGAAAAGTAGCATGTGACTCTTGCCTTCCATTAGCTTTTAGTAGTGGTAATCATAGCACCCCCAACACAACTGACATCTACTCAGTTCTTGACAATACTCAATGAGCTTTCTCTTACATCACACATTCGAGCTTATCATTTAGGGGGTGGCACATCAGGTTGGAGACAGATTCATCTATTACTGAGCGCCTCCTGTGTATACAGCACCACAGTAGATGCTGGCAAAGCAGAAGTAACTGACATGGGGTAACTGTGGAGTGGAGTGGATGAGTACACCCTCTTTTAGCACGTAGAGGAAATGGAGATGCTCAGCTAAAACCCTCGTGTAGCAAATGTAAAGTTCTACTCTTAGGTCCAAATCATCAAGTTTGCAGGTGGGGTTTAGGGGAGTCGTGGCTTAGTATCAATTTCTGTGAAATAGATCCAAGAGCGGCTTTAGCTGTCAAAGCTTTTGAAAGGCCAATTCAGTTTTAGATGACAGAATTAGCACTATTGTGTCATGACACAGGATGTTAGAGCCACGAGGGCTGGGCTGGTCAGATGGCATCTGGGAAAAAGCCTTCTATTCCTGGCTCTGCATTTTACTGAGCATATTAACAGGCCAGGGGCGGCCAGAAGGACGTAACCGGGACAGAGAAGAGGCAGGAAGCTGAGGGGATTAGGGATGCTGAGCCTAGAGAAGAGAGATGGGTGGTTGGCTTCAAGCACAAGAGGCTTAAGTGCTGGCCAAGAGGGAGGAATGAACAGGGTAGGTGAAGAATGAGGAGTTGTAAAAAGACAAGTTTCAGTTCAACTTGAGGATTCACTTTCTAACATCGTGAGCCACGATGGAGCACGATGGACGGAGCAGGCTCTTCCTGAGCGGGGAACGTCGGGGTCCATTGATCGATGGAGCCTGAAAAAGGGACTCCTGGGCTTGGTAGAAATTTGGGCTCTTTGACTTCTAAGATCCCTCCCACCTTGGCAAATGTGGCTTATAAGCCCCTGGGTTTTGTCATATTTTCTGAAAGGCAGCTAAAAGGAAAGTTAACACGGAATGATGCTTTCTTCAGCACAGTGGACTCTGGTGGTTGCTGAGAACATTTGAGAAATGAGCTATGGCAGGAGAATGTACATTTGCCTTTCTATGGGGACATGTACACAGATTTTATCTATATAAAGGCTTTTATATATATATATGCATATGTCATAAAACACGACCTATAATTTATTTAACGACACGGCATTTGTTGAAATGGGATGTATAATTTACAATTCTGCTCGGAACAGGTGGGAGCGAAAGCCTGGCTGGGTCCCTCTTGTCATTATGACAGGTGGCCCAGCCCTCCCAATTAAAGGGCTCAAGAGAATATGAAGCCACTGTGTTAATCAGAGGGAGCTGGAGAGGAAGGCAGACAAGGGAGGGAACAAACAAAAAACTCCCAGTCAAAGGGGAGTAACAGTGCTGTGTCACGGAGGCAAACCACCTCAGCCACGGGAAGGGAAGAGGGCAGCTCACTGGCTTTCGGCATGCTGGCTGGAGACCGTGCTGTAGCTGAAGGTAACAATAACAGTATTTATTTATTGAACACATATTATATCTGGGGATTCTGCTTTGCATATATCATCTCATTTAAACCTCCCCATGATCCAATGAGGTAGGTGCTCATATCATCTCTGTTTTATATAAGAGCAACTAAAACAGAGAACTGAAGCAACATATCCAAAGGCACACAGCCAGGAAGCAGCAGATTTGCATCTGAACCTAGATTGTCTGACAAGAGCCTGCACTTTTAACCTGTTTCCAGTCATATCTTGTCTCTCTCTATAAGTGCTGGTGGAGGGCTGTCTGTCTGTCTGTCTTTCAGTCATCTGCCTTCCCTAGGGCATGATGGGATATCATCAAGAAACATTTCAAGCGCCCTGAGCAATCCTACTACCCCAACGTATCGATTCCTTCTCTAGAATGTGACAGAGAGAAAGATGAGTTGTGCCTGGTGGCATAAATTAACTCTGTGCCCTTGGGGTTTTGTCTCACCATCCTGCTGCCTCCTTGCCATGCAGGTGGCGAGTCCACCTGCCGCAGAGGTGTTGCTTTAGTGCAGCTCACAGCGGCACATGACAGAGGCTGGGACAACAGCTTCCGCATCAAGCCTGGACGAACAGCAGAGCAGAGCCAAGCAGAGGGCAACGCAATTTACAAGGAATCTTAGCAACCAGGCAACGGGCAATAAACCAGAAAATCGCTGAGGAAACGCAGCCGAGCATGAGCTAAACGAATTGTGGGATTTGTGAAGCAATTTACACCCATCTGAGGAAGGGTGAGGGAGGCACTGGGGGTGGCTCAGAAAGCAACGGCCAGAGAATCACAGGGCTGTCACCTCCAGAGAACATGTCGAAGGGCAGCGAGGACACAGTCTCTCCCGAGGGACAGCTGAGCTGGGGTCTCTGGGGACATTGCTGAGTGGCCAGGGAGGGATCTCAGGCAGGTAAAAGCCCTCTGTGGGAGCTGGGCGCCAGGTGTGGAGGGAAGACCCTCTTCCCTGCCCCAAGAAATTGGTAAAAAAAAAAAATAGATGAAGTGTCCTTGACCAGAAATGGTCTCCATGCCAAGGAGGACATCTCTTAGGGAGTGGCCACTTCTCGTATGAGACATCACGCTGGGAGGTGTGAAGCAGTTTCGTGAGAGTGGGGAAAATAAGCAAAGGTGAGCAGCCCCGGCTCTTCAAAATGGCACGTCTGATCAGAAACACATCCTCACCCTGAGAGACAGGGAGAGGAAACAAATCCAGCTGTCCCCGGGACCTAACGAGTGGGGTGGGGGACCGGCTTTCCTGATACAAATATACCCACCTTTTAAACAAAAACTCTGCAAGAGCATAGAAAGGAAAATGTGTTACCTACCCCGAGTCCCGGGCTCAACCTGCTGCCCCAGCAGCGTAACTCTCGCCTTACAGCTGAGAACTAAGGAGTGAGACCCTGACTTGTAGAGAAATGGGCCTCACTTTCCCCATCTGTTAAGTTCTCTAGGGCCATAGCCAGCTACACCCTGCTGTGCTTCTGGGGTTCACACCTGGAATGAAGGGCTTCTGCTTGCCCTGGCGGCATGATCTGAGTGTCCCCCAGGCCACTCCAAGCCCCTCCCTGAAGTCTCTGGAAAGTTCCCTGACTCTACCTCCACTGGCCACAGAATGGCTTCCCGGGGTGTGGTGGCCGCTCAGCAGCACACAGCACGGGCCCTGGCCTCCACAGCTTCCGGTCACCATCCCCAGCCGGGGGTCCACCCGCGATGGGGTGTGGGGAGAGTGGAGGAGGGAAGAGTGGCAAAGATGGCAGCTACCAGGACGTGGCTCCTCACCCGCCTTTCCAACCTGAGCGCGGAGATGGGGAGAGAGCTCAGCTGTGATTGGTTTGATTTTTCTGCCATCTGTTGTAGGTGAGGCCCTGAATGATTCAAACAATTCAGGTAAATAAAAGGGTGGCAGCGCAGTGCGGCCTCTGGCATTGGACCCAACTGGGTTCGAATTCTCCCTGCACCTGCTGTGCACTTAGGCAAGTTACTTTCCTGTCAGCGTCTCTGTCTCCTCACGTGTATATAAGCCTCGGGAGGATGTGAAATAACAAGTGCAGGCCCACGGCTAGCGCATGCTTAGTTGCATTGGCTACTTTTAGCATTAAGAACCCAAGAGTCAGAGGTTACCACACATATATTCTATACCTGCTAGTTATCAGGGCCCCCTAGAGAGTCTATTCCTGCGGGACAAGCTAGAGGCCCCAAGTGCTGCAGTCCTCAGTTCGGGCTGCGGCGGCACATAGAAGTGACGTCCAGCTTTCTCAGGAACCAGCTGAATGATCGAAAGCATCAAAGTCAAAGGAGAAAGATAAGAAAAAGAACCAGATCTTCTGGGAAGGATCTGTCAGGGAGCGTAGCAGTCAGTTTTTTGCTGTGCAACAAGCAGGCACACACCTTAGTGGCACACATTTATTTTGTGCAGGGATTTATGGGTTGCCTGGGGAAGCTCTGCTCCACGTGGCTTTGCTACCGATGGGAAGGTCTTCTCATGCCCGTGGCAGCAGCACGAGAGAGCAAGGAGCCGCTCACCAGGCATCTGAAGACCTATGTTTATAACCAATGCACGGTCACCTCTGCCCCATTCTGTTGACCAAAGCTAATCACAGAGCCAAGCCTGAAGCCAAGGAGTGGGGACGTATATTCTGCCATGGTGAAGCCACTGCAAGGGTGTAGTTGCAGGGGGGGGGGGGTGAAGAATTATGGCCTATAATTTAATCTCCCACTGAAAGAGTGGGCCCTGATGGGTGGGGGTGGATTTAAGAAGTAGGGAAATCACCAAGGCAACACACACCAAAAACAGGGAGACTTTACAGAAGGTCTGGGATAGGGCTTAAGGAGAGAAGGAAATGCTAAGGGGCATAACTGCTTCAGACAGGAACACCAGCATCACACAGCTGCCATGTGGCCCTGGGTGCAGCTGCGAAGCCCCACTGGGCAGGACCTCTGCATTTTACTTTCTCAGTCCCTAAGCTGTCGAGCCTGGGAGTGAAGCACTGTTACCCTTGGCATAATATAACCCACTCTTAGGTCTGAAAGGGAGTGTATTTGTGTAGAGAGACTTCCCCGGACTTCCTTTATGCAGGAGAATGACTGACACCAATATTTAACAACTCATCCCTAAAAATCCCATTCCTCTAGGTCAGGCCAAATACACTCATCTGCATCTTATAATGGCTCTGTGGGTGCAGTTGCCTGGAAATATGAGAAAGAAATCTGGAATTAATGTAGGGAATCATTAATTACCAAGGCAGGCATGATTTTATAGAAACGGCTTGGGGGTCAAGATTAGGGTAAGACTTGCTTAATTATTTATGCTCTGTATTCCCACCAACTTCCAAACAAATTTGAAATGACTGACAATTGAACACCCAGGCTGCAGGATGGCAGGATTAAAAATAAAATATCCAAAGGCACAAGGATGAAGGGAGGAAATGATTCAACCAGAAACGTAGCAGAAGATAGTTATTGCAATTGTGCATTAAATTGAGCTAAAGTGAAAGGGGAAATAGGATGAGTTATTGGATAAAAAGAAGTAGAACCATTTGTCAGGAGGGCCAAACTTTTCCCTGACACTTCACATGAGTCCAGATTTATCATGGGCATCATAGACGGGACAGTGAGGCACATAATAGACACTCTTTTCAAAGACTTTTGCAGAAGATGCAGAAACAGCCTTCAGCTGGTCATTTATTATATCGACCCTGGATAAGAGCTGAGGTCAGAGGGACGGACCCTTCTAGATTTAATATAGCCCCAGCTAATGGCTTATAGATTATTGTAACGCAGGCCCAGTGAGAAGGGTTCATAAGGCCAGGGCTGGAGGTCAGAGGACTGGGAGAGACGTGTGTCCTGATACCCCTGGGAGCAGGGCCCAGGAAGTGCTCCCCAAAGAGGCACCCCACCCTTGTGTCCTCATGAAGGTGAGACAAAGTGGGGGTAAATCCCGGGCACCTGAGGGTTGGGAAAGCTCTTAGTAGAGGACAAGCCGGGAAAAGTCTGACTACAAAATGGGCCATAGCCCGTGTTTCACGTTCACGAGCAAATCATGTCACTAAGGAAAAAAGACCAAAAGGATATTCGCCAACAGGTCAATAGTGGCAGCCTCTAGGACGTGGGACTTTGTAGGGTTCGTTTTCTTTATAAGTTTCTTTCCTTTTCAAATCTTCTAGACTGTGTCTGTGTAACTTTTATGAAGGGGGCGGAGGGCAATTTACCTTGTAAATTCTGACCTTTGTGGTCTTTGAATCGTAGAGAAGGAGCACCAGCTACAGCTGGTGTTTTCTGGAACCAAAGCAGGTAGGAAATAGACATACTTGTAGAGCTATGGCACATGCTTCTCTCACAAGCCTCTAAATCAAACCCCACATTTCCAATTTCTGTAAATAAACTACGTCATTAATTTCACATGGGCAAGAGAAGATAATGGAGGCACTTGGCAGCTGTGAACCCCTGAACCTAAAAATGTGTGACTTCACTAGTACAACTTCTCTGCAAGAAAATTGGCAGTGCACGGGAAAAGCCTTAAAGATGTGCACCCCCTTGGTACATTAATTTTATTTAGGGGAACTTACTTAAAGGAGATAATCATGGCTACATGTAAAGATTGATCTGTAAAAATATTCACCATAGTATTTTCTTTATAGTAAAATCTGGGGAACAACCTAAAAATTCACCATTAGAGATTTAGTTAAATTGTGGTTGTAAGGATCACAGGGCACCCATCACAAAGGACGGCTTGGGAGGGTTCTCAAAGGCAAAGGAAGATATTGGTTCTCTATTACATAAGTATAGTTCGCAAAAGCTCATGGAGAGGACCATTCTGTTTTTTGGGAAAAAGGAAAAATTCATAAGATTTATTCATAGGATTTAGATGGTTTTTCCTTTCTTCTTCCCACCTCTATTTTGGCTTTTCAGTATTTATTAAAGTTTCTATTATGACTATATATTTCTTTTGGTAATAAGGAAAAAGGAGAAAGATGCATTTTTTTCAAAGCAGTGCTATTTCATATTTCTGTTTTCTGATGGAAAACTGTTATCTGCTGCCCTCAATTTGAGATAATCTTCAAGGAGCGTATTTGAGCTGACTTATTCTGGTTTCAGGATAGTCCGTTGGAGCCTGAGTAGAATCAGAGCATCTCTAGGCCACTTGTCTGCTCTCTTCCTTCTGTTTTGTCCCTCCCTGAGTTTGGAACAATTTGTTTGAGAGCCTGAAACCCCAGCTGATCCATCCTTCTCTCTCCTGTCTCAATAGACATGATGGTAAAAGATGAGATCTGATAGGATTATGAGGCTTGGTCTGAAACAGTGGCTTAGGGACTATGTACCCTACTGGACATGAGAAACGATGGAATGGAAAGCAAGAACGATTGTCAGGCCAGCTTTTAGAAGACGACATGTTCTTCTCAGGATAAACCAGCTTCTTAAAGACAAGGACCCAGTGCAGTGCCCCCATGACTTGTGTATGTACTCCTCGAGATTTATTTGGCTTTTTTGCTATTAAGTTCAACCCTTCGAAAATTCATCTCCATCTAATCTCTTACCGTGGTGCTCGTCTTTGCAGACAGGCGAAGACAGATGAACATTTTTCTTCTCGGTTTCTCTAGCTTATAAGGCATTAGAAGTGAAGGGAAATGTCTTCAGAGATAAAGAATAAATTTGGAGATGTCAAAAATGTTGCCTGGACTTTGAGCCATGAGATTAAGGGTTGTCTGGTTGAAATAAAGACAGGCAGGGAAGCATGTCTTCAGGATGAAGGAAAGAAAGGTCTTCTGGAATCCTGGACCCAAAGGCACACAACTGAAGCTGCCAAGGTGTCTCGTTGTCTATTAAGGTGATTCTCAGAGGATGTTCCAGGGATACAGGTGGGCCCTCAAGCAAGGAAATAGGTAATATTGAGGGTCTCCTAAATGCAAAACATTTTTCATATGATATGCATCTAGCCTCACCTCAACTGTGGGAAATAGCTGTCACTATCCACACCTTGTAGATTAACAGACCAGGTTCCCAAGGGTTGAATAACTTGCCTGAAGCCACCTAGCTAGTAGGTGGTGGAGTCTGAAATTGATTCCAGGCCTTTCTGACTCCCAAGGATGAGCGTTTATGCTCTATCATGCTGACCTCCTTCAGCCGATATTCATAATATGACAAAAATATATGAAAATGCCTAGGACAGTGCTTTCTGCCTTGGAGCTACTCAGCTCCAACTGTTTGCCAGAGACACTTAATTTTAAAAATTTAAATGGCTTTCTGTTTCCAGCATGAAGCAGTTTGCTTTTGAGATTGTAAACAAAAGATAACTTCCAAGTCTTCCCACAGTAGTACCAGTGTCTCATCTAGTTTCATGAGATTTTTAAAAATTCATTTTATTTTGCTTTTTTTAAAAGTGGTCAATAGAAGAGGGGGAGGTATTTGGCTTACCAAAGTGAGTAATAGCTAGAACTTTTTGAAAAGCGCTGCTCACAGCAGTAAAGAAGAGCTCCTTCTCTGTTCCAAGAGTCTGGGGGCATGGATAGTAATTTCAGGACTTGATCTTTTAAAGACAATTTTTAGTAATTTATTTTGAAGTACTTTCAAACTTACAGGAATATTGTAAGAACTTTCCTGTATCTCTTTACCTAAATTCCCCAATTATTAACATTTTATCCCACTTGCTCCATTACCTTCTCTTTCTCTCTCTATATCTACACGTAATCCTTATTCTTTTCCCAAACTGTCTGAGAGCAGGTTACTCTGAACTTTTCAGTGTGTACATCAAGGATACCCTCCCATATAATGACCGCAAAACCCTGGGAATCAGGAATTGACACTGATGCAACATGATCATCCAATTTACAGACCTCTTTCAAAATGTGTCAACTACCCCAACAATGCTTCTTTTTCTTTTCTGTTCAAGATTCAGTCCAGGATTGCATGGCTGCACACGGTCCCTTCAATATGGACCAGTTCCTCAGTCTTTCCTTGGCTTTCTTGATCTTGATGGTTTACAAAAAGCACCAGTTTTTCATTGAGTTTGTCCAGCTTTTCCTCATGCCTGGACTCAGGCCAGACCTTTTCCACAGGAAACGCACAGGAACAAGGCTGGGTTCTTCTCAGCGCACCAACTCAGGGGCACACTATGCGGCCCTTTGCCCCAGCGGTGATGGGACCCTTGAGCGTCTGTCTGGTCAAGGTGGTGTCCGCCAGGTTTCTCTACCGTTGCCTCTCTGTGATTGAAAAGTGTTTTGTGGGGACATGTTCCAACGGTATGCCAATATCCTCTCTCTCATCAAACCACCACCCAGCCCTAGCCTTAGCATTTGTGGATGTCTTTATCAGTGATCAATTTCCATTATTTCTTCTACATTCAGCTGTTGACATTTTATGGTCAACCTATTATCTATCTATCATCACCATCTATCTATATGACCACGTGTTTAATCCATATTTCCAGTTACAATCCATCACCTCAGGATTCTGCTTTCCCCTTTCCATAGTTGTAAATCCCTTCTCCAGGGGTGAGAAATCTGGCTCCAATTAGTGTCAGTATATTTACTTCTTCGCTCAATTTCTCTTATGTAACCAATCACCTGATGATGCGGCTACCACCTCCATAGCCCACTGCACCTTCTGGGCTCTGGGCATGTACCACCTCCTTTGCCCTGCGGTGTCTCAGTCTCTGGCCATACTGACACCTCCAAGGGAAGGAAAGAGAAAGGAAGAGGAGGAGGAAGAATTTGAGGACTTGACCAGTGTCCTTGGGATCTTTCTGTCTTGCTTCCTGTGCAGTAAACACAACCTGGGGCCTCTTTCATTGGGAACCACCCTCACTTACAGGCTATCCTAAAGGGAGGAACATATTTTTATACCACAAGATTCCGATTCCTTCCACAGTTCCAGGTGATTGGATGGGGGACCATTAAGGCACTGGCTGGGCAACAACTGGTGTGATCCCTTCTTTCAAGAAATGGAGCTAAGGGTGACAGAAACTCTAGATGAAAGAAAAGGGGCTTGGACTGAGTGACATGTCAAGTCTGGCCCAGGAGGAGGCCAGTCTGCAGAGAGAAGCCGATGGATCTAGCTTTTGTTGGGCCTGATCTGGAGATCCTCTTTAAGAAAAAGAATATGGATAGGAGGAAATAAGCCTTTTGCCTGTAGATGTCCCTTGCTCTTTCCATCACCATTTTATTTAAATTATCCCAAATGGCTTTCTCCTTTTTGTAAAGAAGGAGGCAGAACTCTGAACATCAAGACACCTTAATGAACAAAGACTAGACATTTTTCCTTCTCTCATTTGAAGGCAAACTCAGCTCAACATCTTGCCCCTGAGAGAGGTTCCTCTTAGCTAGATACTAAATTCCCAGATAGGGCATGGGATTTTGCAGCAATCAATAAATGAGAATCGGAAGCTATTGTTTTGGCATTGCTACCCAAGGTTTTTAGTCTAGTTCTTAAAGATGCCTTCTAAATCAAGTGTCTGGGTGTCCTTCAGGATTGCTGTTGAGTCAAGATTACTAGTGATGCTTTCCATCCAGTTGCAAATAATTTCAGAGGTCCAGTCAGCAGATAATTTTGGAAGTAGGAATTAGCCCCTTTCGCAGGAGGCAGTAGACCCCGGTGAGCAGAGGTGAGCAGAGGCTAATAAGAGCAGCTTGTTAGGGTCAGCGATCACGAAGCAGGGGGCAGGGAACTGCCGGGGGGCCTTGCTCACCTTCACCCCCACACCTTATCATCAGTGGGCACCGGGGCCACCTGACCTCTTCCCACATCCACAGCCTTGACCAACAGCTGGGGTGAGTCTTCCTATAAGGAACTGAGCTAAGGGGACAGTGTGCCACAGGAAGCTTCCCTGCCCATCCCCACCTGCCCATCCGTGCCAGCTGGGCAGTGTGCCTCGGGGGGTCCCTCCTGCCGTTCACCTCCTCCTCCATACTCCCATAACAATCCAAGAGTGTCAGGTGGCTTCGAGGACCTTCTAGGAAGGAGATTGCAAAGTTACCAGTGCTGATGTCAAAACGAAGAATAACCAGAGTGCTAGAGCGGGAGGGACCTTTTCATCATCTGTCAATCCCTGGCTTTATTCTAGCCCTGCACTCACTCACTAAGCAAGTTACTCAACTTTTCTGAACACTGGATCCCTCTTCTATAAAATGGGAACAAAATCAAAACCTAAAGCCCTTTGTAAATGGCAAAGTATGATACTAACAGCAACCACAACTCGGCGACTGCTAACGGTTATATATCATGTGCTAGGCTCTGTTCTGACCACTTGACATCATTTCATTTAATCCTTACAACAACCGTATGAGTTAGATCCTATTGTTATCCTCATTTACAGATGAGAGGAGTGAGGTACAGAGACTTCACGGGACTTGCCCAGTGTCATTCAACTTGTTAACTTTTTTTGTTTAATTGCATACAAGAAAACTGATACAAGTAGGACTGAACTGAAGTGATGTGCTCCAGGTCATGACATTAGTTTAAGATCTGCATTAGTTTTAGAGGGAAAATTAAATGGGGAAAGGAGAGACTTGGAGAAGACTTGGAGACTTAGGAGGTCTGAGTAGAACGAGCCCCCTTCTAGGTGGGGTGAGAGCACGAGGGTACGGGTGAAGGGCTCTAGGATTCTAGTACTTTTTCTCTTTTGTCTGTGGGGTTCAGAGGTCAATATTCACACATGGGCCATGTGGGCAGCCTGTTACCTCTGCTGCCCCAGAGAGGTGACCATCAATGACGCTCACTGAGAGGGGCAGGCTTTGGGGGACAGGGCTGCCTAGCTACAAGTAACCCACACGTCCTTTACAACTATACAGCTGAGGCCAAATGCACGCTTACATTTCAGACATAGTTGTGACTCCTAAATTCAAATGACTGTATTAGAATTAAATGGCAACAGTCAGCGTTTTGTTTAAGACCTACAGGTTTGGGCTAATTTGGGGAGACAATCTGGTGACCAAAAAAAAGAAAAATTCTTATTTTAAAGAGGTATTTGCTTGTCCAGGCCCCCCAAAGGATGTTTGCCTGGACACCTTCCCAATTTAGTCACATGGTCACTTGATGGCAGCTCCAGGACGGAATTCATCTTGGGATGGAATTCCCAAGTACTAAGCACTTGGACCATGGACTGATTTTGACATGGGTCCCAACCTCAGCTCCACTACTTACTTGTTAAGGAAATTTGAGCAAACTACTCAATATTTTTGCACCCACCTTTTCTGTGAGGGTAGCTGTGGGCATTGAATGGGAAAACACATGAAAAGGGCTTAGCAAGGGCCCGGCGCAGTGCCAAAGAAGAACGGTTACTGAAGTTCAGTGCTCTTTCTATAGTTCAGGAATAGTATTGCCTGGCTAATTTGGGGAAGGTAGTCTTTCTTTTCTTTTCTTCCAGCATTGTTGAAGTATAACTGACATACAATAAACCACATATATTTAAAGTGTACAATTTGGGGGGTTTTGACCTATTTGTGTACCTATGAAACCATCACCACAATCAATGTAATGAACACATCCATCACCCCCAAAAAAGTTTCCTCGTGCAATCCCTCCCTCCCTCCTCCTCCTTGCTCCCCAGTAAGCTCTGACCTGCTTCCTGTCACTATGTATCAGCTTGCATCTTCTAGAATTTTATATAAATGGAATCATGCAGCATGTACACTCATCTTGGGTCTAGCTTCCTTCACTCAGCGTAATTATTTTGAGATTCATTCATCCTATTATTGGCGCATCTTCTTGGGTGTCCTTTTCTCCTGTCCATATGGATGAAAAATTTCCAAGTGACAGAGGCCAGGCCAATGGGGGTTTCTCGCAAAGCCTGCCTGGAGTCCTAATGCTTGCATTTCAAGTGCTCAGATGCTCCCCATATCCCAGCAGTGTGAGAGTGTAAATGACTCCAAAGCAGCAGAACATACCAGGATTTCATGGGCAGCTTTTTCGCATAATGTACTCCCAGATCCCTTCTCCAGAGCACCATAGTGCTAAGGTGTGGCCTGGGTGCAAACCATCGTTTTGAAGTTATGCTGCCAATTTCCGAAAGTCACCCAGGCAGTGAATGTGAAAGCAAAGTGAAGGGAATTCAGGTAGCATCTGGTGGTGAGGATCATGTTTCAGAGAAAAGATGGGACGCTCTGTGGTGCTTCCAAGACATTGTAAGACATCTGTGGGCCATCCAGAATGAGGCACCAAAGGGTTTCATGGCCGCACATGAAAATAAATCTGCTCCCTGGGTTTATTTCAGCATTCTAGGGATACGTGACCAGAGAGAGCCACCATGTGTTGCGTGGAGCAGGAAATAAATAAGGGCGGTGCCACCACCTGCCTGCACATGAAGTTCCAGAAAACCACACTCAAGAGGGCTTGAAAATCAATATCGAAAATGAGACATTCCAGTTACTGAGTTACCACAACAGCTATTTTTGCCTATTCCAAATTGCTCTGTTTCTCTAAGCAGCTATTTTCAGTCAGGGCAAATCTAACCTCTTCCCTGGCTATGTATAGGAACGGCTCAACAATTTAAAAACAAGTGGGAAGAGAAAAGAAATTTACAAACAAGCTCACACCCCAGGGATAAATTTGGGGCAATTGAAAAGGTGGCCAGAGTTGGTTATTTTCCTAAATATTTGGCCTCTTCAAATTCCACTCTTGCACTAGAAATGGGCAAGCAATAACTATATATGCATCTTAGAGGGTCACTTCCTAGTAAGCGCTCAGGGTTTTAAAAAAAGGGACTTAGAAGGAAAAGTCTCTTCCTCTAGCAGTTTCTGTCCCCTGTGCTGCGATTGGCTCTGCTAATCAGGAATGGCGTTTAGATGGCAGGTGAGGAGGAGCTCAGGTCTATTTTTAAAATTTTCTAGTTTTCTGACTGTTGCCAGGGAGAATGTGGACAAAAACAGAACACAGCAAAGGGAAGGTCGCCTCAAACATGGGTTCAGTGATCCATTCGGTGAGAACGGGCTGGTACCACCTCCCCGAACTGTACGGAACCTTCCCACGTGGCTCCGCCTCTGCAGCCACCTTTCTCTGGGCCACCATTATTTTTCACCTCGACTAAGCGGGCTTCCTGTTTTCATTTTTGGTTCCTTCAGTGCAGTCTCCACCTGGCAGCCAGAGAGAGCTTTCTGAAAGTGTAAACTTGACCCCGTCATACCCCGGATGAATATAAATGCATAATAAAAAAGCCTGGAAGCAGACTCGCCAGACTGCTAATAGTGTGTCTCTCTGGGGAGGGGGAGAAGGGAGACTAGAATTTTTTTATTATGCCTGCTTCTGTGTGGTTTAATTTTTTTTTTTACAGTGAGCTTGCATTTCTTTTGTTATTTTAAAAGTGTCTCAAATGTTTAATTTGGTCCCTAGGCTTCAGGAGCTCTTAATCTGGCATTGGCCACTCGACCAGTGGCGGGGGCCCTGGTTGGGGTGTTTGCTTGGGCTGAGGTTGGATGCCTTTAGCAGGATGGGGTGCCAGCGACTTGAGCACCCCATGCTTGCGGGGGCCTGCAGTTCTGTGACTCCATCTGCTGTCCCAGAAGACACATGTTTTAGCTTGACTGCTAAAAGGACATTCTCTAGGAGGCTTCGTTACTTACTCTATTCTTTCTTTTCTATCTCCAAGTTCTCTCATAGTTTTATGTGCCAAGAAGTTGTAGACAATTGTTCTTCTGCGACAAAAAAGGAACATATAAGATCCACATGTGGGCCAAACTGGGTACCATACTGTTTCCTAGGGCTGCAGTAACAAAGTACTACAAACTGTGTGTGTGTGTGTGTGTGTGTGTGTGTGTGTGTGTGTGTGTGTGCTTAAAACAGGAATTCATTCTCTTACCATTCTGGAGTCTAGAGGTTCAAAACTAAGGTGTTGGCAAGATCATGTCCCCTCCAAAGGTTCTAAAGGAGGGTGCTTCCAGCCTCTTCCAGGTTCTGGTGGCATTCCTTAGCAGCGTAACTCCAGTCTCTGCCTCTATTTTCACATGGCCACCTTCCCTCTTTGTCTCTGTTTGAATTTCTCTCATCTTATAAGGACATCAGTTATATTAGATTTAGGGCCACCTTATTCTCATATGGAAATCATCTTAACTAAGCGCATCTGAAAAGAACCTATTTCCAAATAAAGTCACAGTCTGAGTTTCCAGGTGGACACAGATTTGGGGGGCACGCTATTCAATCCATTATAGGTACTAAAAGTGGAAGGGAGACATTTGCTAAAGGTGGCCAAGGAAGACCAAACAATACAAACATTCCCAGGCAGGTAACCTTTCCCTTGTGTCTTCTGTCTGAAAAGCCACTCCAGGTGTAACTTAACTCCAGTGTGTGCCTCCCCCTGCCCGCTCCCAGGCTTGCTTTCCCTTCACCCAGGCTCAATCCCTCAGGCACAGCAACACTTCTTAAGTGTTTGGCTTCTGGAACTGAAGTCATGCTGCTGTCCAAAAGGATGACATATCCCTCAATATGACATTATTCTTATTCTGGAATAAATAGAGATATTAGTCTGATTGGACAAGTGCTTTATGGAGCCTACCTTGCTCTTTGCACAGCCTCAGACGTTTACAAATTAGTTGAACCATGTTTTTATGTTCTCTGCCACCTCAAGACCATACCATTTTTCTTTTTAATATACAGATTGTGCCTTGCATGGAGTAAATGCTCAATAAATATTTGTTGAATTGATTTTCCTGTTCAGAGACGTGGCAGAAAGACCCTCCTGCTTTATGTGCATAATTTTTTTTCTGCAGCTATCATTGAATTGTTTTCTCATGGATTCTGGATGCATCAGCCCATACTTCACTCAGGGTCTGAGCTGAGTATTGCCTGGGTCAACAGAAACGATGCAATCCAAAGGCTGAGGTAGGTAGCTGAGGAGGGGAGCTCAAAGTTGCTAAAAGGAAAATAATTCCAGGCTCACATGGATGGGGGTGAAAATGAGCCGTGCATGGGAATAGAGGCATTATGAGATGAGAAACAGATGAAGAAATGGAGGACAAATGGATGTGATGTATTCAGGACCAAGATGGCGCACTGTGAGGCTGGCTGAGTTAGGCATCATGGGTTTATGTCCTGGCTCTGTGGTGTGTGTTACTTTGGACAACTCACTTCACTCCTCAGAGCCACACTGTCATCCAAGAAACTAGGTGGCTCATAGCCACCCTGTGATTTAATTAGGGAGCTAAAATATATGAGAATGCTGCAAACCCTGGAATGTGGATGCAACAAGAAAGCAAATTAGCAAGATTTGAAAATGGTGTTCTTACAGAATGCATTAGAAGTCTTCGTCTGTCTTCTTGTACCTCCTGAAGTTTTATTCACAGAGACCCAATATCTCCAAGTTTTACAGAAACTCGGAATCCATTTAGTCCATCTCTGTCATGTCAAAGACCAGGAAACAGGCTCAGCAAGGCTCAGTCACACCTAGCTAACTAAAATATCAAATGCCATCAAACAAATCAAAGGTTATCTGAATTGGACTCCCCTCATTTAAATTTTTCATTTAACCCAAGCTTACATTTACTTTCCTCTTTTTAAATTTTATTTATTAACTTTTCTTATTAGAGAAGATGTAGGTTTACAGAAAAATCATGGCTACAAGGCAGTTTCGATATACCACTCTATTATTAGCACTTTGCATTAGTGTGGTACATTTGCTACAGCCCCCATGTCTTTTTAAAGGCAATGCCTGCTGCCTACCATAGAGAAATGTGGGCTAGCTATCAAGTCCCCGGCAGAGATGCTCCATGAGCCGCCCCAAAGCTGTTGTCTTCCTAATGATAAAAATAATAGCCACAGCTCAGGGTCCTTGAATCCCTGCTTCTGTGGCCAGGCTACTTTCGAAAGAATGACCTTTCTGAAGGGTCAGGACCTGGCTGGTAAAGGCAGGAGGCAAAAAAGATGAAAAGCCTCTGCCTCCTCGTTTCACAGTGGCATCTCACTCTCCCTGGCCCAAGCAGAAGTCTATCCTTCCATTTTATTTGGCTTCCTGTGTAGAGACGGCTTCCCTCCGCCCCTCCATTACATCTCGTCTCTTTTGCAGAACTCTGCACCATCTCAAATGGCAAATCCACTCGAGCACCCTTGTTTGAGCCCTGGTCTGGGTAACCCACCTGTACCTAAGTCGTTATGTCCTGTAGAGTTTATGTAGCAGAAACATTAAAGAACCCATTATAGAATGAATAAAACATGTCCTGTGTAGGTTTAAAAAAAAATTCATTCAACGAGAAACCTGAAGAAATATGTGCTTATTCTCTTTGGCTTGTGCCCTCTTGAACGAGGAAGGAAGGTTCGAGAATGTTAGCAAAGGCAGCCAGGAGAGGGTGCTCAGCCGTGGAGCCAGAAGCATTGTTTGCCACCTCATTTAGAACCAGACTTGCAAATGCTGCCTCGGCAGCTGTCGGGAGAAGCTTCCTTTCCACCCAGTCGCTCCCTCCCAGCTGGGTGCCGGCCCCCGTGTGCAAGGGCGCCTCACCTGTGCGCGTCTCCGGCCCCGCGTCGCGCCTGCCCAGCCAGCGCGGCTCGTCCTCCGCAGAGGTCTCGCCCTGCGCTTCCTGACGCGGAAACCAGCTCCCCCGGCGCGGCGGCCCAGCCTCCTGATCCTGGCCTCTTCCTGCCCCCGGGTCCTCCCTACAAACGCTATTATGACAGCCGAGACACAGATGCATTTCCCATATAACTAAAGGCATCGTATTAATGTATAAATGCATGCATTTGTCAAAAGCAGCTGGCGATCCTGCTGAGGACTAAACTAGAGCTGGCTTGGGAAACAAAGATAAGCTGTCAGCCAGCGCCTTCGCTTGTGCTGGTGGGGGCTAGACACACACTGGCTGTGAAGCTGCCAGGATAAGCCTCAGTTTCCCCATTTGCAAAATGAGCTTAATAATCAAAATAATGCCCATCCTAGCTACAAGGTTTTTGTGAGGCTCAAAGAACATAAAGTCTTTTGAAAGCTGTGAAGAAAACAATCCAGGGGAAAAGCCCTATATCTCTGTATAAAATTATTAGTTCCTTAGTTAGCAAAGTGCCTGGCTCAGAATAAGTGCCCACATGATGGTGAAAGATCTTGTTATTTCATGACATCTCCCGCCTGCCAAAGAAAAGTCCCCAACAGTAGTTCAAGTGGCAGGACAGACTCTGTCCAAATCGCCACAACAGGGAGAAGAGAAGCCAGCAGCAGCTGGTCTCATCTTAACTCAATTAGCACAGAGGTAGCTAGATTTTTTAAAAGGCACAAGAGGGAAGAGAAATAAGGAACTGAAACTTTACTGAGAGGGACCCAGGGAAGGTCAGATGGGGTCTGGAATGGGCTTACAGAAGTGGGTCAGGTAGCTGTGCAGCTCCCCTGAGAACAGTCCCATTCTGTGGGTTAGCAGCCTGCGTCAGCTTAAGTAACAGCTCAGGGTGGGGCCAGGCGGCCAGGGGCATGGCCTGGCATTAGGAAGGCCACACTAACATTTGAATGAGGACGTGGGACCATGCAGAGTCTCTTGCAAGGACTCACACCCTGACATTCTTATTTGCCTGCCTGTTTATGCCTCTCTCCCTCATAACCCACGTGCTTCATGAGAGCAGAAACTCCTTGCATCTTACTCAGAGCTGTATTCCTGTGCCCGGAGATAATGCTCATCAAATATTTTTGAGTAGTTGAATGACAACCTTATGGTTCAGAAGGAAGAACATAGGACACTGTTAAATGGGCTCAGTTCTGATGAACACATGTTTACTTGCTTAAAACTTGTTGCTGGTATAGAAGTAAAATGTATCTTAGAAAGTGACTGGGCCATCTTAGAGATCCAAATATAGAAGGAAACTGGGCATAAAGAGCAGATAAGGAAATTGTGAATTATGTGGGGGGAGAGAAGGTTTGTTCCAAATATCTTCTAATGGACTGATGTGATTGCTGTTGCCCCAGAATGTAGAACTAGGGAGATAGTTTCAATCAGAGATATTTGAAAATAGAATGGGCTGGCTCAAGAGGCAATGAGTTCCTGATCAGGGGAGGTATTCAAGAAAAGGCTGCATGAATTTGTGACACAGAACTGTGACGACTGACGAGATGGAAGATGGCTTCCATAGTCCCATTTCCTAGCCTAGAGGGCTCTGGAGGCAGATTCCAAAAAATAATAATAATAATAATAATGAAATAGTAGGGAAAAACAAAACAAAGTAAACAGAAATAATAGGGAAAAGGGGAAGAAAAAGAAAGGGGGAAGGAAAAGGAGGAAAAAATGAAGATCTCTGCCATTTTGCTTCCTTGAGAATCCTTGCCATTCCCAATTCAAGGTCCCCAGGTACCCCCCACCCCCACCCACCCATCTCAGAACAGCCGGGACCCACAGCACCTCCCTGAGCCAGACCTCGGCTGGGGCACCTGGCCTGGGTCCAGCCCTCAACTCCAGCCCCCTCCCCTAGGCCTCAGACCCAACCCCATCAGCCTTTCCTAGGTGCATTCCTCCTTTAGTCTAAGGAAGACAACTGTTTACTTCCTGCTGAGCAGGATTCCAGGGATTTTTCATGCCTCATCTCAACATACCCATGTCGAGTGGGAATTACCTCTTAAAGGTAAAGTAACTTCAAGGAGGAAGGGTGATTTGAATCTCTGCTCTGCCACTTACTAGTGGAAGGGTCCTGGGCACAATAATTTTCCTCTCTGAGCCTCAGTGAAATTGGTGAGCCGTGGATGGCAGGGATTAAGTGAGAAGTCGTATACAGTGTATCTGGCATGCAGTAAAAATACTTAGGAAATGTTAGCTGAAGGACACCCTCAACTAGAGACAAGAGCATCTGTCTTGTTCACTTGAAAAGAAGGTTACCCATGCCACTGGTCACCTGCCCCATCACGGTGGCCTCCTCTGGACACTGACCCTGAGGTTCCCACGTGCTCAATAACTTACCTTTTGGGTTGCTCTCCTAAGGATGTTTGTCTTCTGCCAACACCAGACTCTAGCTCAGGTCCAAGCCCTCCTTCATGAGCGCTTCTGGGTCCTATTTTGGAGCCACTGTTAAGTGACTTAACCAATCTGCTGGAACACTTAAGTTCCTCATTTAATTCTCCCATGAGCCCAGCCTTTGCATGCCCCCCACCTGAGGCCAGCAGACATAGGTAACAGTTCCATGTGCGAAGCTTCCAAGTAACTTGGGGTCCCCTGGGGCCATAACTCATGCCCCGAGACACCCCTGAAGGAGGGTGGGAGGGGCCCCACTGAGCGGCCAGCCCCACCGGCTAGCTCCATGCACACGGCCAGCTTGCTAGATCCAGTCAAGGCAGGGGGAGATTTATAGTTTATCTCCAAACACTGTGAACAGCAATGTCAATTCCAGGCGAACGGCAGGGGAGGGCATTTGGTGCCAAATTACAGGCCTCCCCTCTGAAGAGCAGCCGCCCGGTGGGCTGACCTGGAGCCCTGCGCAGCGTGCTGCCTCCTCAGAGTGTGCACATCTGGAACGCAGCTAGGAGCGAGCTCTGTGCATTTCTCTTGGTGTTGAAATAAGGCTCCCCAGGGACCCAGCAGGTCGGCTAGCGCAGACACTTCCCGCATCCTGACCTCAAACAAGCCCTCGTTCTCTAGGAGAGCAGAAGGGAAAGCATTCAAATCTGCAAACGGCCGCCAACCAAGAACTCAGGTGTCCTTGCCGCGTGCTGAGAGGAGGCTCTTAAATACCACTGCCTGGGCTGAGCTTAGGGGAGAAGGAAGTAGAAAATGTGATTAACATGTAACTGTAAAATGTTGCAGCCATAAAATAAGGTGGGAGAGAAGTTAGCATAAGTCTAAGCTGGGTGAATGGCCACACCGGGTCGCTTCCCAAAGCCCCATCTTCCTGAACAGCAGTCATCTTGCTGGCCTAGTGGAAATCGCCTGAAGATGCTTCAAAATTGGTGACACTTTGCCCGCAGCCACACTAACTCACTGGCCCAGAGACCCTGGCCGCAGTCAATGTGCTACAGTCTCAAATATCCTCACATTTGACTTTTAAAAAATAAGATGCCTCCTGCATGGAAAATGATGGGTTGGTAAACTCATCCGTGGGATCATGATTAGGTGTGAGGTGTTGCAATGATTCTGTTTCTAAGGTAAGTAAAGTAAAGAAATTCATGCTGTGAAGAAAACAAAGAAGGAAAGGAAGGAAGAGAGGAAGGGAGTGAGGGAGGAAGGGAAGGAGCATTTGAGATTATCCCTGTAATAAGGGCCTCATCTCCCTTACTTACAATCTAATAGGATTTCCTGAGGAGAGAAAGAAATTGTTAAAGGAAAGACAGGATCAGAACAGATGGTTTGCCTTGACAGGGAACCCACTGCATACGGGAGGAAAGTCACTAAGTGGTTCCCTGATGGCCAGTGATCTGGGGAGTATATGTTCTGGAAAGAGTTTTGTGCTAGTTAAGCTAGTTAAGGATAGACGCTTCCAGCCTGGATAGGGTGGAATGAGTCCCAAGTTCACATGTGATGACTCAAAACGGGTCCCATTTTCACTGGTCAGGAGAGTCTCCTTTAGGACCAGCAAGAGCCAGGCATGCTGGAATCACTCACAGTTCCTAGGCATTTGTCCATTTTGGCAGGTTCGAGCCAGTGGGGGTGAGACACAGCATCCCGTTTTCATGGCTCCTGGGCGAATGCTAGTGGTATGGAGTCACCACAGGAACCGAAGCAGGAATTCTGTGTTTGTTTCAAAATGGAGCTTTCAAAAGATTTTTTATTGTAAAATATTATGCACATACAAAAAACAATACATTTCAAGGTGCATTGTAACAAGTAGTTATAGAACGGATTTCAAAGTTTGGTAGAGGTTACTGTTCCACAATTTCTGGTTTTCCTTCTAGCTGTTCCAGTACACAAAGACTAAGAGAAATGTCAATAAACAGTCATACTCATTTGTTAAATCCTATCTTCTCTGTATATAAATCCTCCTTCTCTTTTGGTCCTTCTCCCAGTTAGGGGTATTTGGGCTATGCTCATTCTAACTTTTTCATGTTGAAAAGGGGTGTCAGCAATGTGGAATGGAGGATGGAACCAGTGATGTTCTTGGAAAAGCTGGTGACTCTGGGTTCCAGGACTTATCTGGCCTAGGAAACTTCTGGAGGTTGTAGATTGCTGGGAAGTAATCTTAGTTCATGAAACTTTTGTAGAATAACAGATAGAGCTCTAGGCATTCTTTAGGGTTACCAGGAATGGTGTTGTTTGGGCTTTGGCAAACCAGGGCGATCAGTACTATCTAGGTGAAGGCTGCAGAAGTATAGCCTCCAGACTATACTTGACTCTATTTGAATTGATCTTATTTGAACTCTCTTAGCCACTGATACTTATTTTGTTACATTTCTTTTCCCCCTTTTAGTCAGAAAAGTATTGTCCATCCCACGGTACCAGGGCCATCCCGGGTACCGGGCTTATCCCTGGGAGTCACGTCCCACGTTGCCAGGGAGACTTTCACCCCTGGATGTCATATCCCATGTAGGAGGGAGGGTAATGATCTTCCTTGCAGAGCTGGGCTTAGAGAGAGAGAGAGAGAAGCCACATCTGAGCAAAAAAAGAGGTTTTCTGGAAGTAACTCTTAGGCATAACTATAGGTAGGCTAAACTTTTCTGCTACAGAAATCAGACCATAAGGGCAAACCCATGGGCTTGGTCTATTGACTTGGGAATCCCTAATGTTTTAGAGCATATCAGGGGTTTTCCCGGTGGGAAAGTTTTATAGTTCCATATTTTTCTCCATTCCTTCAAGGGACTTTGCCTAATACTTTTTTTTTTTTTTTTTTTTTGGTGCATGGTCTGGGAATCGAACCCGGGTCTCCCACATGGAAGGCGGGCATTCTAACCACTAAACTACCTGTGCACCCGCCTATATTTTTAAATTAACTGCCCAACATACTCTGGGAAATGTCTGGGTATTACCTTAAGCTATTCAGAATTACATGCCCTCATTCCCATTCTGAGCTCCTTGCCTTTCGGTTTCCTGACCACACTCCAGATGAGTCAGCTCTCTCACCCCTCCCTGACAGTTTTTGGCAACGTGCTTTGACCCTGACGCTGCTTGCCTCTTAGTTTACCCTTTTCCTGCTTTCAGCCTCTGGCTCCCACCTCTTCCTAGGCCTGCCCTTCATTGCTATCCCGGAGAAAATGTTCTTCTTGCTCTATTTTGTTCTCTTATGAATTCGTTCTCTTGTTTAAGGTCAGTATCTTGTCCTTTTCTTAAATTTTATAGCTCCTCTATTACCTGCCATAAACATTTTTTGACACTGAAAGTTTGTTTACACGAACCAAGAGAGCTTCTAAGTTCTGGTGGTGAAATCAGACAAGGTTTTGCTCCATCCTGTGTTCAGAGCACCCAGCCCTGCCTGACACCTAGCAGACTTGGAACAAATGGAGCCCCCCGATCCCTGCCTGAGGGGGCGCCATATGGTGGCGTGTGTGACGGGGATGCCAAGACCCAGGCCTGAGTCCTCTCTCTGCTACTCACTACCGTGAACCCCTGCACTGAAACGTGTCCATTTTGAGCCACAGTCTTCTGATGTGTAAATTGCAAATAATAGACCCCGTCTTGTTGGGTTTACGGTAAATAACCAGGATAATGCTTAGCATAGTACCTGTAACATCTTTAGGACTCAAAAGCTGCACTCTTTGTGGTGATGAAACAGTTCTGTCTTGACTGCAGTGGTGGTTACATGAATCTACACACACATTGTCCCAGTGCCAATGTCCTGGTTTTGATATTGTACTCCATGGACACAACATTGGGGGAAACTGGGTGAAGGGTACATGGGACATCTTTGTGCTATCTTTGCAACATCCGTGATCCTATAATTATTTCAAGATAAAAAGTACCAGACCAGGAGGAGAAGAGGTAGTTATTAATAGAGTTCTTATTGTTTGGAGATTGAGCTTCTTTAATTGCCTGACGTTATGATTCCATAGTCTTGGTTGCTGGCCCTGCTGCCCTTTGTATTTTCCCCATCAGCGCCACAACCCTGGAGCAAAGGTGTGCTGGCTCTCATACTCACAGCTTCAGCCTTCATCCTGGCTCTGCTTGAGCCTCTGTTGGAGGGGCACTCCCCCAGGCAGCCTCCCCCCTCCCCTGTCCCACGTCCCATGAGGCGCAGACTTGGTCTCTTCTGCCCTCATGGACAAGGCCCGAGAGAAGTGGAAAGGACTGACTCGCCCCGTAAGTGGGGCTCTCCCCAGTTCCCACAGGCCTGGCGCTGGAGGCGCAAAAGGCACTCAGTTTTCTGTGGGTGGTGCTGAGCGGTGGCTGAAGGCTGTTGATTAGGTGGAGGGACCAAGCCCATTAGTACAAGCCCAGATGAAAGTCAGATCCCTGAGACATGTGGATTCTGTTTCAGCAAGGAGGTGAAAATGTCCTGAGTCTGTCCCAACCAAGAAGGACAGCCCCAATTACAAAGAATTTAAAAAGTTAACAGATCCCATAGGTTTAGGGATAAGAAGTAGGACTAGATCCCGGCAAGCATAAGCGATCAAGACAAATGGATGAGCTTAGGAAGGAGAAGGGAGATGGACAGGCAGGGGCAAGGTTATTTAAGATGTTATATGCCCAAATTAGGTCATAATAAACCTCCATGTGAAATTGATAGAAAGTGTTTAAAAGAGTTTGGAAGGGCAAGGTAGAAAGTGTCTGTGGCAGACAGTAAGATGCAGGGACTCACGCAGTCTGCAGAGAAGATATCTGGAGACTTTGACAAGGTGGGAAGGCTATAGGACACTCCAGGGGAAACTTTGGTGGCAGACAAGCCCATGGTGGGGCTGTGGCTTTCATTTGTTTTCTCTCATTTGTCTCCCACAAGGAAGAGAAAAGGAACCAAAGCCCAGGAACTTAGGACAAAGAAGGGCAGATACCACCCTGCCTTTGCAGGAGTGACAATCAGGTGCCTGAAAGGCTGCCCTTCCACAGTTTGCAAGTGTGGGGAAAAACAGACCCTCTCATGCATGGATGGTGGGAGTTTAAGCTGGAACAATTGTCTGGAAATTCCATTTGGCGAACCACACATGTCTACAACTAGATCCTCACGGCGGAAGAATGGGTCTTACGTACATCTGGGCTTTGGCTGGCAATGACTTATAAAGTGAGAGGGGCAACATTTCCATTTGCAGGCACCTGCTTTGTGCTGCATGCAAGGCCCTCACCAGCAGGGAAACCTTGGCTAGTCCCTGAGCCTCAGTTTCCCCTGCTGGGAAATCTGGATGCTAATAACAAAACCTCTTTCCTGGGGTTGCTGAGAGGATTAGCTGCATTTGAATATTGTAAGGCTGTTCTCAAACGTCTCAAATATGACATATGAAGAAGCAGAGGTTATGGAGTTGGGGGCCTTTTACTAGGAGAGGGAGGGGTACGGAGGCTAGGAAGGTGGGTTGTCAATAATCCCACCGTGCTCCAGAGACCTGGAATTGCTAAAAAGGAGTCAGGAATCACAACTCTATACAATACGATACACACAGGATGCGCTCTGGGCAGAACAGGTTCAGGAGACTCAGGAGGTGTCCATGGAAGTCTTAAAATAGCAAGCAGCAAAAAATGGAAAAGATGCAAAATGGAAACCTATGATTAAAGAAGAAAGGCAACTGAAGAGAGTGGAAGTTCTGCAAACAAGAAAGGGAGAAGGAGGAAACAGCTTTCGCTTTCCCTGAAAGCGCATCCTTCATCAAGCTGTAGGACGGAGGGGAGAGAATGACAAAGAGCTTTGGAGGACAAAGTGGGGCAAGTCGAAACCAAATTACTAATGAGATAATGAGAGGTTCCAAAGACCCATTTCCAGGTCTCTCAGAGAGCACAGGCATGACAGAGACTGGAACACGATTTGGGGACCTCTTTTAAGACACTACTGACAGAAGGGGAAATAGAAGATTTTAGAAGCAGAAACATTGCCTGTGAACACAGAGCCATGGAAGGAAAGCACCACCTCTGGGACAGATAAGTCTATTTAAGAATTTCCCCTTAGTGATTGCCTGTTGTCCAGAGTGACCCCATGCCCGCCTGCTGGCTCCTTTATAGCCCAGAAGTCCGGCTCTCCTGTCCATACCATGTTATAGTTGCAAGAATTTTTATTTAATACTAAGCTTGGTGGTGAGGCTGCATTACTATTTGTGTGACCTGATTGAGTCATTCAAGATGCAAAGCATGTCACCTCAAGAAGACTGGAGCCTAATTGCCTTCAAGGAAACAAGGATGTGTGAAAAATGACAGTGTTAACAGGCCCCTGGCTTCTAAGCAAGGCAGGCCTGGCTTCTGATCCCAGGGCCACCACCTGCTAACCACAGGTGGACAGGGTACTCAGCTACTCTGAGTTTACACACTGAGTCTCAATTTTCTCACCTATGAAATGGGAATGACATTACCTGCCCCAGAGGATAGTCATGGCAGTCGCCTAAGGTACCAGGTGATGTGTCCAGTGTTAACCCAGCAGTGCCCCCTCTGCAAAGCTTTCCCTTCCCGGGGCGTTCATGGAGACCAGGGTGCCTGGAGGGGCAAAGAGAAGCTGAGTTTGCAGCTGTCCACGCTGCATCCAACTGCCATTGAGACATCAAAGCAAACTCAGAAAAATCTTTGTGTTTGTCCTGTCTTGTTGCATCTCACCAAGCCCATGGTTAACTTTAAAAACCGGAAACCTGGACCCTTTAAAAGAAGTGCCAGGTCCCAGGCAAATGCCATGGGTTGGGGGATACTCAGCAGCCCCAGGGACCCACCTTTGGGCCTCCTCAAGGGCTCTGCCTGTTCCTGACCAGGCCCTGCATTTTCTTCTCCGGGTTCTAGCGGCTTCAGTCCTAGTTTCAGCCATTCTGTTCATTCTCGAGTGTCGTTTCTTTTGGCTGGAGCCTTCCCTTTCTGACCACCTGCCCTGCACCCTGCTTCTGCAGTTTCAGAAACCTGGGATCTCAAGGTATCTCTTGGAAGCCTGAGGATCTCACTTGGGCCTGGTGAGGATGCTGAACCCAGCAGTAGGTTTGCAGCCCAGGAGTACAGAAGATGGAGGGACAAAAGGGGTCACGTAGAGTGGGTGGTGGGATGTGCAGTCAGCAGGCTTACAGGCCCGCACAAATCCCCAGGAACAGAGGCAGGACCCCCCACCCAAAAGGCACCCCCACTTCCCATCCCAACCCCACACAGACTTAGGCACATTCTCCCCTGGCTGTCGGGGGAAAGAGTGAAGTACCAGCTGTGGGAGTCAGATGGGCCCTGGGGCTTTGACAAACCTTTCACCTTCTAGCTGAGATCAAGCTTGGACTCCCTGTGGGCTGACTTTGTGCTGGCCACTGCACTCGGACACCACCCCTACCCCGGGGCATAGAGTCCCCATTGACATATGTGACCAACGACCCAGCAGCAGCCAGCTCAGCATTTTGTCCCCCTTCTCTGACATATCACTATTTGAACTGGTTTTAAAACTTCCATCGAATTCCTTTTAACCGAGGCTTACTGGCTGTGCACAAGGTACAAAGCACTGGGCTCAGCCTAGAAAAGAAAAAGGTGAATTGGTCCCAGGGGAGCTCTTGGCCATAAGAGAAGCAAACCCGTAAGGCTAGGTTTTTAGTACAGCACGGGACCCGCTGCAGCCGCAACGAGCAGTGCGCTGGTCATTCTCCCGATTGGGCCGGAGCAGTGGGTGTGCTCCTGGTTAGGAGAACTGCAGACAAGAGGTGAGAGGTAATGTGGGCCCGAGGGGGAGGTTTTCACACAACGGAAACCTCCAGTTGAGACATGGAGGAGGCGGGCTGGGCAGAGAGAAGCTGGAGACTCCGTTAGGGCCAGGTCACACAGGGCATCTCTACAGAGTTAATACTTGACCTTCCAGGCCAGGATTCTAAGGCGCTTCAGGGTCTGTGGTCCCCCACACTGTATGCAAATATCTAGGGGCGTGTGCATTTTCCAAGGGAAGAATCTATAGCTTTCACCGGGGTCTCACTGAGGTACAGCTCAGTCACTGCTAATAGAGACCATGGGGACTCATTGGAACATTTATTTTTATTAAAAAGATTTATTCATTACAGAAATTTTCCAAACAGAAAGTGAAGGGAAAATATACATATATATCTCCACAATACTACCAAGTCATATAAAATGTTTTACAATATGTCATTAACATCATCAACCAGCCAGTTGGTTGTTGATCTTTCCTTCACTTTCTTCCGACTTTTTTTTGTTTGTAATAGTTTGCTTATTCCATTCAGGACCCAAATAAACTCTGTACATTGCTGTTTTAAGTCTCCTTGAATTCATAAACTCCCCTCCATCTCATTTTTTCCCTCACATTTTGTTATTGAGGAAACCTGGTCCATTGTCCTGCAGAGTCTTTCATAGTCTGGATTTTGCAGGCTGCATGCCCTTGGTGACGTGTAGCCTGATCTTCCATCCTCGTGTTTCCTGTGAGTTGGGAGTTAGAGCTAGAGATGTCATCATATTCAGGTTTGTTCTTATTTCAAGATCCTTCACAGAGGGATTGCGTCCTTCCTTCTGGAGGTTCACCATGCCTGGTTGTCTCCCTTCTTGGCATCAGAGCGATTTTAAGCTGGGAAGAGAAGTGCTGGACCGTTCAGAGAGGTCTCTCTGTGTTGTGGAGGCTGGGCAGAGGCAGAGTCTCCTGGAGGCAGAAAGGCAGGTTAGGAAGCCACTGCAGTGGCCTAAGCAAGCTGCCTCTCCCCAGCTTTGCAAATTATCATGTGCAAACAGCGGCTGCCTGCAACGTCTATCTTGGTGGAAGGACCACGGGAGCACAGGCATCCCCCTGACCTGGACGAACCTAACAGCAACCTGAGGGCCATGAGGTGACCAAACACAGCAAAGTAAATGAGCCACTTTTATGGATATATTTACTTTTACTGCATCTGTGAAGCTTTGCTAGGTGCATTAGTTTTCCAATGTGTTGCCCCTTCCTAGAAACACAATCCCTGGGGGTTGGAAGGTGGGATGGAAATGACTACAGCATAAGGAGAAACCCCTGATCTATGTACTTTCTCCTTTTAAAGAGAAAAAGCAGCAGCTGTTATTTAATGGCAAATGCTAAAACAGTGAAAAAGCCCCAGATTGCAAAGCCTTACTCTCCCCAAAAGGTGCAAGGAACTTAATGTTTAAAAATGGTTTTATATTTCTTTAGAGGCCAAAAATATTCCCCTTGTCTCTGTGCCTATCAGGTGGTCTCTGACTCTCCTTGAAATCCAAGGGGGTTGAGAGAGAGAGAAGAGAAGGGAAGCACATATCTCCTTTTGGAATGGATACACATAAAAGAAGACAGTAATGTAATTTTTGAACATGTAACTACGTTTCTTTGCCCATTGTCTTGAATCATAAAATTAGACATTAATTTTAGAAAACATTTTGACCCCAAGTTGTAATACAATCATATTTGATGCTATGAAACATTGTAAAAGTGTGCTTTTAAAGGAAAATGATACATTTCAGATAAATATTAAAGAGTTCAGCTATTTAAAATAAACCATAAACTGAAAATAAAAATGAACTTTGGATTATACTCTGAATTCTGGCATGACACCCTAGAGATCTGCTAAAGCACTGTGAATGGCAACTCAGCTGAGCAAATCCCACTGGACCCTTCAGGCTTCATGGCATCTGTTCATTAAACCCTGCAGCTCTCTCTAAAGCAAACTAAAGCTGCTGGTTCTTTAGTGACTGTTTCTGGGTTTAGAGGAAGCTGATTTTAGGACCTAAAAAGGAAAATGCGTACATGCATTGATAAATCAGTGCTTTTGGACTCAACACGTAGACATAATTTGTGATAAGAACTACATTGATGTAGGGGGTAGGTCATGGTTTGTCTGTGCTATTGATATTAAGTTGGTATCAAAGCGATCGAGGTGGATATAGATTTAGGTTGTTAAATTCAAGCCCCATCGTAACTGCAAAGATTATATCAAAGAATATGAAAACCCATATGGCTTGTTAGGGGCAGGGGGAAGAAGAAATGCGAAGTTAATTATAATGGGTTTATGGTTTCTGTTTGGGGAGATAGGAGAGTTTTAGTAATGGAGTTCCACAATATTATGAGTGTCATTAATCCAACTGAATGGCATGCTTGGGAGTGATGAGATGGGAGCGTTTATGTTGTATATATGTTCCCACAATTAAGAAAAACAGAAGGAAAGAGCAACTAAAGAGACAATGACAATTAAATGCAATTCCTGGTCCTGGACGGGATCTAGCAAAGGAGAAGAAAAGGCTCAAAAGGACAGTATTGGGACACGAAAAAATTGGGACATAGGCTGTAAGCTTTATACAACGACTAAATTTCTTAAACTTGATAACTGCACTTAAGGGGCTGCATAAGTGAACACTGTTGTTCTTAGAAAATATGCATGGCAACATTACATGTTCGAGGAGAATGATGCATACAATCTACACTCAACTGTTCAGAATGTGGATTAATAGATAACTTGATAGAGGACAGGTAGATAGAAAAATAGATAGAATGATAAAGGTAAATATGGCAAAATGAAAATAAATCGGTGAGTCTGGATATCTGGGGGGAGGGGAGGGTAGAGATATGTTAGAGTTCTCTGTATAGGGTTTGTATTATTTCTCTAACTATAGTGTAAGCTTTTAAGTATTTCAAAATAGAAAGTTAAAAAGAGAGGAAAAATCTACAATGAGATACTACCTCACACCCACTAAGAAGGATATAATAAAAAAGTCAGGGAGTGCAATGGTAGTTCGGTGATAGAATTCTCCCCTGCCCTGTGGGAGACCCAGGTTTGATTACAGGCCGTGCACTTCCAAAAAATAAAAAAATAAAATTTATTAAATGGCATTGCAATAATGGGATATTCACATGGGAAAAGAATAAAATGTGACCCCCACCATACAGCATACAAAGAAAAAATATATTAAAATAGAAGACAAATAATAACAAGTGTTGGTGAGGATGTGAGACAATGGAATCCACATACAGTGATTATGGAAGTGTAAATGGTACAGCTGTTTTGGGAAATACTGTAGCCGGTCCACAAAATGTTAAACTTGGAGTTACGATACGACGAGTCACTCCACTCCTGGATATATGCCCAAGAGGATTGAAAAAAATACGTCCACCCAAACACTTGTACATGAATGCTCATAGCAGCATTATTCATAATAGCCAAAATGTGGAAACAAACCAAATGCCCACAACTGATGAATGGATAAACAAAATGTGGCATATCTATCCAATGGAATATAATTTGACAATAAAAAAGGAATGAAGTACTGACCTGCTGTAACATGGGTGTCCCTTGAAAACATTATGCTAAGTGAAAGAAGCCAGTCACAAAAGACCATGTATTATATGATTCTATTTCTATGAAATGTCCAGAGCAGGCCACCCCATGTAGGCAGAAAGTAGATTAAATATCATCTAGGCCAGAGATGATAAATAGAGGGCGTTATGCTGCCCATGTTCATGTAGACATCATTAATGAATCAATGATCACTAATCAATCTTTCAGTACTGACCTACCTGAGCCAGGCAACCAAGTTTTTCCTCGTTAAATTCTAGCCATACCTCTTGGTTGAACCCAAATCTTTCTTCTCCAGAAATCTTTGCAGAATTATTCAACTCCCCATTTATTTCTCTACTCTTAACCTACTTTTCTGGATTTGGTTGGCTCCAGGAGGTAATTTGTAAACTGCTTGAGGGCAGCAGCCTTAGCCTGTTCTTATGTCCCTCGCAGTGCCTAGCCAACCTTGAATATATAGTTGGTGTTTAATCAGTACCCATTAATTGATCTTCTGGGATCATATTCAGCAAACCTTGAGGGAGTCTCTGATGATTTGAGAATAAAGATCAAATGCTCCAGGACCATTCAGTTAGTGCCACATAAAAAAAAAAGAAGCCTCCAAAGCACTCATAGTATCCATGGGTGTTGTCCTGAAACCATTTTCTTGGCTCTTTACTTCTTAAGAGTTCCTGATTTGCCCATGCTATGGCCTTATGGGCCATCTCCTTGTTCTGGCCTCCTCCTACCCCATCGGCCCTGGTACGGCTGCCTTTATTCACATTCACGCACCGAACCTCCCTCTGGCCGCTGCTCTATTCTGCCCCTAGAACTGCCCTGCCTGGCCCAGCCTAACTCCCCCCCGCTGAGTTTCCCACAGCACACTGGACATCAATGTCCTCTCCTCTCCATGGTCTATTTATTTGTTCCACAGAGTGGGTTTAGCCTAATTTCCAGAAAAGTTTCCTTCAAAACTTCGCCTTTTTTGCCATGATTTTTATGCATTTGAGAAGGAAAGCTACAGCATGCAAAATAACTGAATAAAAATCCAAATATTAAGCCAATCATCTTGCTGTTTCCTAGGTTTCTAACATGGGACAAAGCTGTGGCACCAGTAAGAGACTGACCCTGAAATACCAATCGTCTGAGGGTTCAATGGAAGCTTTCAGTAAAACGTTTAATATTTTTTTCTCTCATTTGGCAAGTACTCAAGTGTTTTAAATAATTTTGCCTAGTACACAAAATAAATGTATAGGGAAAAAGTGTATGACATACATTTGTATTTTTGGTTGGAAAGCATAATTGTTATAAAACATGAAAAAAAAGAATTACAAAGTTGGAAGAAATTGATGTGAAGTTGAATATAATCAAGTTGCAGAATAAGGTAAAGACAGTAGATGATACACATGATTAAGTATGGGAAAATCTGTTTAACTGGATATTTAACTAAAGAATTTTAAATGTGATTTAAAATTGTTTAGATGTGGTAGCGGTACTGTACAAATATTACCTGGATCATATAGATCTAGCTGAAATGATGATATCTGGGATTTATCTGAGTCCCAGATAAGACTGAGATGAGACCAGACTGGCCACAAGTTGATAACTGAAGCTGGGTGACAGATACATGGGGGTTGTTACACTATTATCTCTACTTTTCCACATGTTTAAAAGTTCCTATGATAAAAAGATTTAAAAATGCATGTCCAGTGTAATTATTTTGGAATGCTTCATGGAGAAGGAAAGCTTGAGCTATTCCTTGAAGACTGTTAAGGTTGTCCAGGCTGATTGTTAAGAATAGAGAAAGATATCCTGGACTGGTACTGGGAGTGGATGGTGTTGAAATGAGAACAGAAACTCCAGGTCTATGGTCAACTACTGGGTCCGCTGAGGCTGGCTGAGTGCTGGCTAAGCGTCCTCATTTCTCCAAGTCGTCTCATCTCTCACCAGGTGAGCCACCTGGTTCATGTGACAGAAAGGGCTCCAAGAGCAGAAAAAGGGCAAACTCTAATGGCCAAGCCCTTTTCAAGCCTCTGTGTCACATTGCTGGTGTCCCACAACCAAAGAAAAATATCCAGCCAGGGTCAGGATCGGTGTGGGAGGGTCCTACCAAAAAGAGTAGATATGGGGAGCAAATTCAGGCCACTCCTACCACTGACCAATCCTAGGAAGGGAGCTAATATTTATTAAACACCTACTGTGTACCAGGGACATGCGCTTTACCTTGTATCTTATTTAATCTTCACAACAATTCTCTGAAGCACTATTTACAGATGAAGAAGCGTCATTCAGAGGCCTTAAGTCATTTGCCAATGCAGTTAATAATTATTGGAGTTGAGAGTCAAACCTGTAGTGTCGGGGAGCTGGACAGAGTTTCCCCCCTGTGAATAATAGATGTGGATCACAGTGACTATTTGCCAGGAGATCAAACAAGAGTCCATCTAAACCAGGCACTTGAATGAAACTACCAAATGGACTCTGTTCCCCACTAGCCTCTCTCTGGGCAGACACTGGTCACTAGCAACGGTGTGCACCACTGCCCATGGTTCTTTACTCCTTCCCATGGGCGTGAGGAGAAAGAGGGAAGCCAAGTGTCCTATGGACCAGAGTACCAAATGCCAATGCCCTCATCAATGGAGGCATCTGAAGAAGACCTCTTCTTTCTTGGCCCTCTCCAATGGCAGACCTTGCTCTCTGATGGCTCATAGGCCATGACAGCTGTTGCCCATACCTTGAGATACAGCTTTTAATAATTTTTAAAAGTCACACTAAAGGCCAAATTTAGAAGGTTCTTATCTGGTATAAAATCCCCAAAGGCTCAAACTGTAGTGCTCACTTGGGTACGTGCATCTGAATATGAACACTAATCACCTGGTGGAATTACTGTCTGAATTGAATTCTGGCTCTGAAGTAGGAGGTTGGACCATTCCTATTAGAACTTCCACCATCCCAGCATAAAAGTCTCCTAACCCCAAGTCTCTTGGGAGTTGCGTCGAGCCAAGTTAGTGGGTCATTACCATCTGAGACAACAAATCAAAACAAAACACCATCAAAAATGCTGTTTTCAAGTTCGGTGGAAAGAGACTCAGATGAAAGGAGGTAGAAATGAGGAACTCGAAGTCACAAACTGCTTCCAGCAACCAAAACGGGCAGGGCCAAACCCAATGCAACCTTGAGCTTTGCTTGAGTCAGGCCTTGATCTCAGCTCCCTGTTGACTCCCTGAGGTCTAATTATAGCCTGGGGACCAAGACGTCCCTTTTGTAATCCACAGAAGGCTGCACACAATCCTGCTGCTCCCTCTTGCCACACACAGCCTGAAGCAGGAGATAAATGCCCCACAGGAAAGTGCTGTTCTTTCCAAACACACACCTGACTCAGACCTAGCCAGCCTGACATAGCTAGAACATGTTCACAATTCAGTGCCCACTTTATACCCAAACGAAAGGGGACAGTTTCTGACTGGGTGCCCAGGGCCAGTATGTTTACTCCTCTTTGTGGGGAGTACTTCGCTTTTGCCCCATCTTACTCACAAGTACACAGGACAACGCTTCCCTGCAGGACCAGGACAGATTTTAGAGTCTGCTGTATTTCAGTCTTCTTCCCCTGAGCTTCATGAACTTCCTTCCTATTCTTATGTATCTTAGAAGCTACTTTTAATTCACCTGATGTCTCATGATCTAGCCATTAAAATATCACTAAAAGTGTCCCGTGTGGAGCTATGCAACGGTGGCTCAGAGGCAAGAATTCTCGCCTGCTGAGCTAGAGACCTGGGTTCGATTCCCAGAGCCTGCCCATGCCAAAAACAAAAAGAAAGTGTCCCGTGTGCAGATTGCTCACTGATAACTTGCTGCTAAGTCGGGGCCTTGCCCCAAAAGCCACACCCAGTTTGCGGATGAGGCAGTGACAGCACGGAGGTGAAGACGGGAAGGGAGGAGTTAGAGGTGAGAGGGGAAGGGAGATGAAGGGTGTCAGCAATGAAAAAAGGAGGATGGGAAGCCAAAGGAGAGGAAAGAGAAGAGGATGCAAAGGGTGGAGGATGAGGAAGTGGGAAATGGAAGTAACCGGGAGAGAGATGTAGAAGAGAAAAGAAGAAGGAAAGTTGCTACTATGTGTTAGGTACTATGAGAGGTCTTTTAATGCATCTCATGTAATCCTTAAAACAAAGAGATGAAGCAATTATCATTATCCATTGTTTCTGGGGAGGGAACTGAGTTTTCAGAAAAACTATACAGCTTGCCCAAGATTACTCAACTATGAGGTAGCAGAGCCTCAATGTACACTCATACCTTTGACTTCAGTCCTGGGGCTCTTTCCTTTGTACTACTCTGACTCCCCAAGAGAAAGATAAAGGAGAAAGAGGACAAAGAAAAAAAAAGGGAGATAGAGCTGACTCAACTGTTCTCTGGTTGCAAGCAACAGAAACTCGCTTGCTTAGATGGAAAATGGTTTTATTGGGAGGGTGCCAGGTGGCTCTCGGTATCCAGTGGAATGCAGGAGAATGGGTTTTGAAAGGACAACAACTAGAGTGTTCTGGAGTCTGGACAGCAGGAACTAATCAACAGCTTCCTTGGGCTCTGTGCCTAGAATAAATATGCTCTGCCCATTTCCTCTCTTTCTGCCCAGGGTTCCAGGACAGAGTCTGACTGGTTGTGCCAGAGTCACGTGCCCACCCCGACACAGATGAAAGAAAAACAACAAGATGACACATGACAGGGGAGAGAGGTAGCCCACTCCTTCAGCACCATTGCCAAATGAAGGTGGCATGGATGCTGGGTGCCCACACAACAAATGACTACTTGCCAGGTGCTGCCTCCAGGTGTTGGAGGGTAGGGTTAGCCCCCTCAGATTGCACTCGTGCTGCGGCAGAGCCTGACAGCTGGAGCCTTGTGTATGCTGTTGGATTGGCCGCAGTCATCACGACCCGCTTCTCTTGCAGAGGTGGAAGGGGCCCCTATACCATCCAAACTTAACTATTAGGATGCAGAATTTCCCCTTTTTTCTCAGGAATTAGATCTCACCCAAAATGTCTGTAATAAAACTGAAGACTATGCAGCCTGCAGGCAGCTGTGTGGAGATACTGTCTTAGAAACCATCAGGATACAGAGGCCTTTAGAGTCAAATGACTTGAGTTGGGATCCTAGACCATTTAACAATGGTGACACTGGGAAGAAATACCAATCCTTTCTCTGATCTCCAGCTCCTTCTTCTGTAAAATGGGGACTAGTACCATGTATTCTGTTCTAGTTTGCTAGCTGCCGGAATGCAATAGACCAGAAACGGAATGGCTCTGAAAAAGGGGAGTTTAATAAGTTGCTGTTTTACAGTTCTAAGGCTGAGAAAATGTCCCAATTAAGTCTACAGAAATGTCCAATCTAGGGCATCCAGGGACATACACCTTGGTTCAAGAAGGCTAATGAAGTTCAGGGTCTCTCTCAAGTGAGAAGGCACATGGAAAGCACAGTCAGGGCTTCTCTCTCGTCTGGAAGGGCACATGGCAAACACGGCATCATCTGCTAGCTTTCTCTCCTGGCTTCTGGTTTCATGAAGCTCCCCAGGAGGTGTTTTCCTTTTATATCTCCAAAGGTCGCTGGCTGGTGGACTCTGTTTCTCGTGGCTATGTTGTTCTGCTCTGCTCTCTCTGAATCTCTTTCATTCTCCAAAATGCTTCCTTTTATAGGACTCCAGAAACTAATTAAGACCCACCCAAATGGGTGGAGACATGTCGTCACCTAATCCAGTTTAACAACCACTCTTGACTAAATCACATCTCCAGGGAGATGATCTAATTACAGTTTCAAACATACAACACTGAATAAGGATTAGAAGAAACAGCTGCCTTTACAAAATGGGATTAGGATTAAAACATGTCTTTTCTAGGGGACACACATCCTTTCAAAGCAGCACATACTCTGACTCCATCTCCATGTTGTTCTATCAAATGAAAGAAAAACTGTCATAAGTTTTTAAGTTATAAGTTATACACGGATACAAGGAGGCATTTTAATTATCTTCAATATCATTGAGTGAGGCCAGGCTTCTCAGGATGGAGGTAGAACAGCAGCTACGAAACACAGCCCGAGAGCTGAGGTTGGAGGAGGTCAGGGAGCAGGGCTGGGGAATGCAGTCGCCATTTGGGTTTGCAGATTGTTCTCATCTTCAAGTCTTGTGAACAGATGAAGCTTCTCTATATTCCTTTGCACACCCTAAGGCCAAACGGCCTGAGTTATAAATTCTACAAGTAATTTTTAAAGCTCTGATTTATTCACCTCTAAGCTCTGTCTTTTTAACTGAGAACCCAACTGCTAAGCCCTTCCTGGCAATTAAGCTTTTTGAGGCTGGCTATTAACAAAGCTGGGTTGTCTCCAAGCATCCCTTCTTTTCCTTTTCCAGGTTGGCATTGCACAAGAACGGAACTTGGTGAAGTGGCCCGCATCGATTGCCTGCCAGTATCTCATTGGCTCTTTGCTGCAGCTGCACTCCAAAAGGAACACTTAAATGTCGCTCCCTAATAGCCGCATCTCTTCCTAATCCAGAAGGAGTGAACTTCTCTTCTCGCTCACATATCCCACTTCCAGCCAGGTGCAGGCACTAAAGGGCACTGGCCACCTGCCATTCAGCATTGAAACCCACCCACCTCCTCCTTGATCTCACCATTTGCACTATTTTTGCTCTTGAAGCTGAAATAGAAAAATCAGTCCTCCCATCTCTTTATTCTAAACGTTTAACACAAATTCTATGGCCCTGGACTGCAACAACATAAGTTTGGTTTTATATCAGTTTTTTACTCATTTTCATAAAATCCTCGTACTTGGATTTTAGTGATTATTCCATATCCTTTCTTCTTCAAACCTTACTCCCGCTCGTACCTTTATTGCTTATTTACTTCCATTGAGGCCTTTCGAGGTTATGGATTTTGCTTTATTTTCTGCTGTATCCTTAGCACCTAGCAAGTGGCTGCCCCATGGCAAGCACTTAATAAACTTGCGAAATGAATGAACGCCTGCGTGTATAAGCACTGTGAAGCTATCGTAACACGTAGCACCCTCAGTCAAAATGAAGCATTATTAAAGCAATATTCTGGAAAGCCTTCTATTTACCTGGTCTCCTCACTTTGGGAATCAGATTCTTGATGACCACAGTCATTTGGGGGCCCTTCCAATAGAGATTTAAAATCATGATGATATCCAGTTAAGTTTTAATTGTAGGGTTTTTAAAGACAACAAAAGACTTGTTTGAGGCTGTCATAACCTATACCAGGGAATGAGAATTATATGGCTTACTGTAAAGTAAACTGAAGCATAATTATATATTGTGAACTACGGACACACAGTGTAATTCTGATATTAATTTCCAATCACTCCTTCCCAAGAATTGGTGAAAATCCTTAGCAAGTGTGGTTAAGGAAGTGCCTCCCTTTTCATCTGGTTTGGATTTGTAAGTGTTGTTGTTCCTTTTATTTCACTTTCCAGAATGTTCCTGCCCCACACTGGTCAGTAGTTGGACATTCAGTCAGGACTCCTCCTATCAGCATTTGTCTTAGTCATTGCAGAATTTCTTAGGTCCTGTTCGCAATCATACACAATTCAGACCTTAAATTAAAAAGACGAAAATGCAAATATCTGCATAAAGGATCACAAAATATCAGAGTCGGGAGAGTCATGAAACACTGTTGAGTCGAGGGACAGTGAGTGGTTCCCCATCTCAGATGCTAAGCCGGTCGGTGCTGGGTCCAGGCTTTGCTGGAAAGTGTGGTGGTCATTTGGCGACACCGGTCACAGCACATGCCACACACATCTGCCATCCTTGCAGAAAGGCCAGGACGTCTTACAGGTGAAGGGACGGTGGGACTCAAGTTGAAAACAGAATTGATCTTTTAGGAAAATGGAAGTCTGATGGCAAAAATACTCATGTTTCTTTTGCTCAATCTCAGTTGATATTCAAAATCACTTTCAAACCCACGAGGCTAATAGTAAATTGAAAAACAGGAGCAAGAATGCCTGGCTGTAGCATGACTGGCGTGGAACAAAATAGACTTAAATTCCAATGTTGGTGAGCAGCCAACTGCAATATGAGCTGAAATCCCCCCTGTGAGAACCAAGCCCCCTTTTCCCTTGGACCAGGGGCAGCGAACTGTATATGCCAGGCGCTTGTTATGAGAATCTTGGCTCTAAATAGATTTCTGAAAAACACCCTCTCATCTTCCAGGGGGACGTTGAGGGAAAATCATATCGGAGCCCGAGACTCAAAATGTTGGAGACGTTTAAAAAATAGTAATTTAAAGAGAAGGACCTCACAATGTGATAAGACATAAATGCATCGCGCACACTACAGAGACTTACCTAGTAAACTATTGCTCATTAATGAAAATAAAACCGTGTGATAAAAAAATATTAGATCACTTGTAAATTGCTTGGCCTTTCATATTTTGATGCGGAAAGTTAATACAAAATTCTAAATTAAAGTTAAAGCATCTAATTATAGGGGCTGTTTCAGTGACCAAAGGTTTATGTCCCCGATGGACTATGATACTGCTATTAAACATTACGATTATTATGAATGGAAGGGTTTGGAACAACTTAGGGAAATGCTTGTAATGACGTTAAGTGAAACTGCAGTATTGTTAACACAGGATGATTACTACTAGGGGAAAAAAGCATTTCATGGGAAAAAGTCATCTGAATTCCTTTCTGGATTAAGAAGAGTCAATGTTAATTATTGTATGTAGTCATGTCACATCACTTCCTTTCAGTTTTTTTTATCTTTTTATCAGACATCAAAATATTCACAATAATTGCGCTCAAGAGCTGTAACCATTGGTGATTTTTTTCTTTTGTTAGTTTTTATCACAGCATTCCTTCTTGCTTATTGCAGCAATATTAGAAAAGAGGTAAGCAAAAGTAAAGTCATCCATGATGCTTCACTCATAATGTTCTCCTGGATAGGAAACATTTCGGTGTTTTCCTTCCAGATGTTTTAACATGCAGCTAGACATATAAGAAGATTATTTTATAAAATTGGGCTTATCCTCTGTGTCAGTCAGTACTTATCAGCCCTGGACGCGGCACTGGCTCGTGGCATCCCGTCCTTGGGAAACCCATCCCCTCCTCTGGGAGGAAGCTCACAGGCATCAGGTCACAGTGTGGTCTGTGACTCGATTAAGTCTGTATGTTGCTTTTATAAGAACACTTTTTTTTTTTTTTTTTAATTTACATGGGCAGGCACCGGGAATCGAACCCGGGTCCTCTGGCATGGCAGGCAAGCATTCTTGCCTGCTGAGCCACCGTGGTCCACCCTATAAGAACACTTTTAAACTGAGAGCAAGATAAGGAATAATCGTCTCAGTTTTTGCAGTAGTAGGCCCCTTTCCCTGGTAATCTGCTGAGCTCATTGCTTTTGTCCTAGAAAAAAACAGCGAAGGGCACACTGGCTCATCGCGTCTCTTGCCCTCGCCAAATGGTGTGTGTCCAGGAAAATGTCAAGTGGTTCTGCTCGAAGCACTTGACCGGGCACAGACCCCCATCTTCCCAGCACCCTCCACGGGGAGGCAAGAGGGCTGTGAGCCGGGGCTGCTCTCACCCCAGGGTGCACAGGTAGAGGTGCCTATTTTAAAGCACTGCACCCACCCCCACTGCCCACACCCGGAGCTTGCTGATCACAAAGAAAAGACCTCTGGGGAAGAGAAACTCTCCACACCGGCTGAGGAGAGATGCCTTGGCCCAGGCCTCTTGTGTCTTGGAACAGCTGCAGGGAGAGGTGTGAAAGGGAATGCATACAGCCCCCTGCCTCTGTGAGCCCCTCGGGGCCGGAGAGGGGCCAAACGAATTAACCCTCGTTCATTATTTCAGATGTGTCTGGAAAGATTTTAGATGTGTCTGGAAAGAGCGACTGACTAGCGCAAACTAAATATTCAACGATCCTTCAGCTCTGCTCCCTTATCACATTTCTGTAATGCCCAGAAAATCCTTTTGGGCCCCCATGACAACTAAAGCTCTGGGAAGTCATTTACCTTCTGGAGGCCTCGGCTTTCTCATTTATTACATGAACTAAAGCATTGATTTGAAGGTGCTGACCTTGGCCCCCTGGGGGGAACTGAGGGCCCCTCAGATGGCGGTGAACAGACCCAAGAGGGCGAATCTCCCATGGGTCCTGCAGGTGAGGCACACGCGCTCTGTGGCTTCTTCTCCCTTTCACTCAAAGAAAGGCCACTTGCCAGTAATCCACAAACATCTGGTATTCATGGGCTAAAATTAGCGTTCCTGGGGTTTACGGAGGACTCGAATTTGTTATCCACACTTATACTTTGCATAGGCGGAATTTCTCCAGTTTCTGGAAGGCTGCCTTTTAATTAGTTCATCAGTAGTTGTTTTGAGCTGTTGTGGTACGTAATTGCTGTTATTCGGATTTTTTATTTATAAATTACTGTTGGCTTTGTGTCCTCATTATCCATTTTATCCAAACAGTCTGATGAAAGTTTTTTGGCTTGTCTTAGAATGGGTAGGGATGAGTGTTCGCTTCTAGAGAAATTTTGACCTATAAAGTTTTCCAGCATCTAGACTTTACACAGAAATGAATTGCAGCTCAGTAATGAATCACTCATACACCCCTAGTGCTTAAGGAGATAGATACATAATCTCCTTACAGTTTGCTTGCATGCTAGGGTGATCAACTATCTCACTTTTCCCTGGACTGAAAAGACTCCCAGGATGTGGAACTTTCAGTGCTAACGTCAGGAGAATCCTGGGCACACTGGCACAGCTCCCTGGTGGCTTGCTTACCTGGATTTGTGCTATTTTAATAACTTTCTTCTTCCAATCTAGGTTAGTATAATAAAATAAGCAGGGCTCTTTCTAAGACCATAGGGCATTGATTTGCACCCTCAAATCAAGTCTCTCATGTCAGGTTCTTCTCTTTTAACATTCACAGGACGCGAGGCACATATGTTACCAGCCACAAGTTCAGTGCGACATATTCATTTGGTTCCCCTACAGTTCTCAGCCCCTTCCCCAACCCTCTGCCCCTCTGTTGATCCCCAAACTCGGGAGACACGTGGAATAAGTTGGAGTTCTTGGGCTCCATCCAAGTGGGTACAGTAAAAAACGTTCAGGGACCCCTGGACTAAAAGACCGTCAGAGTGTTTCTCCCTGGCCACCATCCTTGACCTAGCTCAAGACTAACCAAATGCAGAGAGTGTTGATTGTGGCCTCATGAGGCTTCCCTCGAGGCCGTTATTGTCTCTCCTCTAGAAGATGCTGGGTATCGCCTCCTTTGGATGGCATCTACTATGGATGGTCTTAATTTGGCTCCACTGTTTTACGGGAAGGGACAGGAGAGGAAACAGAGCTGGTATTTAGTCAGATGCTTATCTTCAGATGTCAGACCTCAGATTAGGGGACATTTGCTTTTGACCCTCAGAAATTATGGTATTATGAACCCTGCTTTATAGAGCAGGAATCTGAGCTGAGTCAAGCCCGGCCTGCCTTGGTCTGACTCACCTCAAACCCTGGTGCCTCCACCGCGCTCTGCCACCTCTGAGAACCCAGTCACCTGAACAGAGGTCACTTTAAAACTGTGACGGAGGCAGAAGCCTCAAAAAGGCCACCCAAACCAGAAGGAGGTGACGATTTAAAATAAAACCAACACGTGCTTATTTAGCTTGGAATGGAAGCTCCCAATCGGTCTGTCTTTAGAATTCATTGCCCCCACTTCACCCAGGTCTTGGGTAGCGTCTCCCCAACTATTGCATTGGAGGGGTCCCCTAACTCACTGGGCATCAAGAGCTGAGCCCAGGAGCTGAATGGTCAATGGGAGGCAGCTGCCCCCCAACCCCCATCGCCTCTTCCCGACTTGGAATGGCTTTTCTAACTCAAACATTTTTCTGCCTTTTCTTTCCAGAACGTCATCCATAACAGTGTGTGAGTGACCATGTTGTGACCCGATCCCCACACAGCCCTAAGCTTTTTCCGTCCCCTGGCAGAAGACAGGCCCTCAGCGTTCCAGTAAGTGTTAGCAGTGGGACTGTGATTTATTTAACTGCTAATCCCACTTATGTGAAATTAATTTACTCTATTATAACTCACCCTGCTTCCTGCCCTGATGGACTCCTATAATTTACACCTGACTGCCTGCATTGTGCTTTTGCTTCCCAGGCTAAGGGGCAGTGGTTGGAAGCTAGTCTTGGGGTGACTCACATTTGAAGGGTACTCTATACGGAAGAGGTGTTCTCATTATAGACTGAGGAGGGTTATTCTAGAAGCAGCATGTATTTGTTTTTTGCTCCTAATGACTAGTTTTCCTCTAGGCTATCCCTTTCCAAGGAAGTTGGTTTGCTATTATTAAACTTCCTCCCAATTCCAAATATGGACTGCCCCAGTTTATACAGTATACAGATGAGTCTCTGGCTTCGTTGGTGGGAGCCCAGCCCCTGGATTCTTACCTGCATGTGGTCCTTGGTGACATGCAGACCTGCCACCCAGCCCCAAAGCATGTGCCAGGCTGCTCTCAGAGTAAAAGGCTCCAGGTGGCACTACTTACATGGTTTTACAAATGTCTAGCAACAAGTAGGGGCTGCCAACTAAAGATCCCAAATCCAGGTCCCATGGCCAGAGTCTCTCACTTTGCTATCGGCAGACGTGAACAAGGAACCATTTGCATGGAGGTTGCTGGGGACAAGGCTTTATCACAGATGAGAATCTCTGTTCACACCCCTTCACCAGACTCCTAGCCTGGGCAGACAACAGGGTATTGCAGTCCGAAGATCTGGTCCCAGATTTCCGGTGATGACCTCCCACTCCTAACTCACTTTCATCAAGAACACTTCATTTGGATACCTTGGAGCAGACTACAGGCAATATAAGGGGATACCTTGGATGGTCACTGCCAGTACTGTGAAGGTGGACACAAGTTGAAGGACTGACCATCCCCCAACCTATGCAAAATCCCCAATGTCTTCTCAAATGAGCTCCACATTGGCATAGAATGAAGCCCACCCTTGGGCAAGTATTAATGTTTTCAGTAACTTGACCCTTTTGTCCAGCCTTAATTCCTACCGTGGTTTTCCACAAATCTTCTTTCTGTCCAGTGGTGTGCTCCTGACCTCTCCGTCCGTGCCCAACTCTCTGCCTTTGTCACATAGTACCTTGGAATAACTAAAACACCCTTCTCTTCCTTTTTACCACCACGTTCAACCCGTCCTTGAGTTCATTATAGCTCAAATCCATTTGCTGTACGAAACACTTCTTGACCCTATCGGTTCAAAGGCAGCTTGTTTCTCCATCACAGTCCCCCAGTGTGCTCTCTACAGAGTCATACCACTGGTTAATAAATCCATATATGCATATTCTCTGCCTCCTTCCAACCCCCAACTAGACTGTAAGTGCTTTGAGACAAGGGATCACTATTTCACATTCATGTATAGCACTGCACATCGTAGGTTGACAATCAGTGGGACTTGGTGATGTTAAAACCAGTTGTCTACTAGCTGGGTTCACAGCACAACATCTCACATGACTGTGGCATCAGAAAGACCTCAGTTCAAATCTTGACTGATCAACTACTAGTTCTGTAAATCTTGGCAAGCTACTTAAGCTCATTGTGCTTATTTCTTCATTTGTAAAAACAGAGCTTTATCATAACTGGCTCATGGGTTTGTTGTAGATTTGAGTGAACTAAGGTATGTGAAATGCTTGGTTGGTGCAGTGCCTGGCAAGAATCAGAACTCAGGGTGGGCCATGGTGGCTCAGCAGGCAAGAATGCTTGCCTGCCATGCCAGAGGACCCGGGTTCGATTCCTGGTGCCTGCCCATATTAAAAAAAAAAAAGAATCAGAGCTCAGTAAACAGCAGTTTTACTATCATCTCATTCTCTTTGGGGCTGGTGCTACAGCAAGACTCAACAAATAGCAAATTAATAGGGACACTGACTTAGGGGTGGCCCGTTTAAATATTTAGGTTAGTTTTAGAAATCCAACAAGGATAGAAATCAGAGGTTAACCCAATCCCATTTCTTCCAACTTTCAATAGCTTGCAGATAGGCTAATTTTTAGCTGGTTCTCCAGATATTACAGAGCTTTTCCCAGTGGCAGGTGAAGAGTGAGTCTGAGCCTACCTGACCTTGAACGTAACAAACAGCCCCTGAGGAAGGTAGCTCCAATTACAGTCATGGAGTTGGAGGTGCATTTTCAAGGCGGATTGATTTATTGGACCAGAAATACAGCTCAACAACCCGCACATAGAACTCTGCCTTTGGCATACTGCCCTGCCTGCTTCCTTCTCTCTTGCCCTGGAATATCGATCTGTGTGTGTGTGTGTGTGTGTGTGTGTGTGTGTGTGAGTTGGTGCACAGTTTGTTGTAAGGGTGTGTATGCACTGTTGTCCCGGCCCGATGCTCCCAGCTTGTGGGCCCTCCCACTGAGGGGCATCCAATGCCTTACACAGAAGGGAATTGTATTCTCTTTCTTCTTGTGGTAAGTTTAATTTCATTCCCCTGTTTCAGGTGGACCCAGAATGTTCCAGAGTGCCTCTCATCCCATCTGATCCCTCATGCTTCTGAGAGTAGGAATATGAGTTTCTGGAAGGAAGAATATATCTTTGTAGTGTGCCTATGTGCTAATTTTATATTTAACTTTTTAGTGAATTATAGTACACACACAGAAAGCTGCAAATCTGAAGTGTAGAGTGTAGAGCTAGATTAATTTTTCAGAAACTGAACAGACCCATGTAACCGTCACACAGATCAAATGGCAAGATAGGGCCTGCTCATCTCTACTTCCTCCCTATGCCAAAGGGGAACTTCTGACATCGTGGGTTGCCTTTGCCTGTTTTTGTACTTTTATAAATGGAATCCAATAGCATGCATTATTTTGTCTGGTTTCTTTTACTCTACATAGTATTGTTGCATGGAGTTCATATCATTGCTGAATAGTATTCCACTGTGTGAATATACTACAATTTATCCTACTTTTTATGGGCATTTGGGTAGTTTCCAGTTGAAAATAGCATTGCTATATGCAGTCTAATATGTATCGTTTGGTGAATACACAGAAGTGTTTCTGTTGGATATGTACCTGGAATGGAATTGCCGGGGCATGAGGTAGGAATACGTTGGTGAGCTATACAATCCTCAGCACTCCTCTGTATAAGGAAGACACCAGCATCCTCTACCTCATAAGTCTCTTTACATGAGGCCTATACTTGCTCTCCTGTACCCTCCGGCCATCTGTTCTGTTTGATCTTTCAGGACCATGAAGGAATATCCAATAACCAAGTCACCCAGTTTTCCACTTGGACAGCTTGGAGTTATCTCCTCCAGAAAAACATGTTCTGAATCTTAACCCATTCCTGTGGGTGTGAACCCATTGCAAATAGGGCCTTTTGAGGAGGTTACCTCAGTTAAAGTATGGTCCAAGTGAATCAGGATGGGTCTTAATCCTATTCCTGGAGCCTTATAGAGAAGCCACAGAGACACTATGGGGAATAGCTAGAAGTTCAAGGTCAACAGAACCTGGAAGAGAAAGGAAAAGATACCATGTGCATTGCCACGTGACAGAAAAGCCATGGAACTTCAAATATTGCTGGCCAGCTAGAAGATAGCAACCCAGGGACGAAGCAAGTTTTCTAGTCTTTGAAACCATGAGCCAGTAACTTCCTCTTTTAAGCCAACCCATTGTATGATGTTTTAGTTTCCTACCCTGCTCAAAGCATATGCCCTGAAATGGGTCAACTTAAACAATGGGAATTTATTTACTCATGATTTTGAGCCCAGGAAAGTGCCCAGCTCCAGGCATCATCAAGGTGATACTTTCTTCCTGGGCCTGCTGCTGGTGACCCCTGGCTCCTCTGTCACATGGCAGGAATATGGTGGTGCTTTCTGGTCTCTCCCTTCTCTTTCAGGTTTTGTTGATTACAGCTTCTTGCTTCCATGGCTTTCTTTTTGTCTTGCTTCCACTTATAAAGGCCTCTAGTCACAGGATTAAGATCCATTCTGATTGAGGTGGGCCATGACTTCACTGAAGTAACCTCAACATAAGGTCCTCCTTACAATGGGTCAACATTCACAGGAATGGATTGATTTACAAACATGTTTTCCCGGGGTACATAACAGCTTCAACCCACTGCATACAGTGTTTGTTTTAGCAGTTAGGAACCTAAAACACCAACAAAAGTAGTGAAAAAGAAAGAAGGAGAAGGGGAGAGGGGTGGAGAGAGAGGGAGAGAGGAAGAGGGAGAGGGACTCATTGTTTTGGAAGATTTCTTCATGCAAAGCAAATGTCCTTTGCTTGGTATCATTTGATGCATCTCTTAAGTCTCTTATTAGTCAATGACACATCTAACCAGTGCCAAGTTGCTGATCAGTGCATGACAATCTGGATTACAGAGTTGACATAATTTCAGATAAAAACAGAGAAAGTCCAGGTTTGAGTTTGCCTCTGTAGCCTCCTTACAAGAACTCAGGGTTTCTCTCAGGCTGTTGAATCATTAAAACCTGCCCCCCTTCCCCTTTGTGATGTTGGATTGAGGAGCTGACTCCTCCAGCAAGGATATCTAAGGGCCAGACCATGTCTGAAATCCTCTGATTTATGATCAATAAATATACATTAATGCACAAGTAATTAAAAAATCATTTGGATCAGGCTTAGATCCTCATTTTAAACAAAGTTTCAAAGCTCTGTCCATTTACTTTGGGTTTGCCCTCAAGCTAAGATTAGTTACATGAAGGTAGAACATTTTTCAAATTGCTATCAAGTGGCCAGGAAGGCTTCCGGCTACTGCCAACATTTGGGTTTACTTTATCCTTTTCCATTCGCCTCTGTTTCTGTTCTTCTCCGTGTCAGTCTCTCCCTGTCTCTGTCTCCTCCTCATAGAGAGTCTCCACTCAGCTTGGGGAGGGAGAGAGGGAGAGAGAGACAGCAATCTCTCTATATTTATAGCTATATCAATCTACCTACCCATATATAAATGAAATTGAGATCACACTGTATCTTACTCTCTTATTAGTATTTTCATATGTGATTAAACAAAGCACTTTCAAAACATGACTTTTAAAAATTGCTACTTAATATTCCATCACATGCAGTTACCATAACTAATTTAATTATTTCTCTGTTTTAGACATTTTAGCTGTTTCCTATATTTTGCCATTGCAAATAACACTGCATGGATATTCTTGTATCTAAATCCTTGGAGACATCTCTGATATTTTCCTTCGGCTAAGGGACAAATGTTGAATAACTATACCAAAGCACATGAACGCTGGGTTTGAGTCTCATTATCAAACACAGATTTATCCCACTGCCAACAATCTATGAGAATGTCTTTTAAACCCACAGTGGGTATTTATTGCAAGTAATTTTTCCCCAATTTTATAGGTCAAACGTGATCGCTTGGTTTTCATGGTATTCAATTGATTCCTAGAGAGGTTAAATATTTGTTCACGTTTGTGTTTCATGTGCATTTCTCCTTACTTTGCATTTCGTTGTTCCTTATTTTTATGTCACATTTTCCCTCTTCCCCACAGAATGCAACCACACGCTGGGACGCTTTCTTCCCCTGCTTTACCATAGGAGTGATATCAATGTTCCGCAGAAGAGCTCAGCGGTTGTCAAATGCTTTGCAAACAGAACATGTGTGAGAAAAAATGCACAATCACAAAGGCCCACAGGTGGCTTGGCCAGCCGCATCTGTCACCCCTCTAACTACGAGGCCGGAATTCCTCCCGGAGCCATAAACCTCCCATCTCCCCGAGGCCCCAGGCCCTGGCGCCCAGGAGCAGGTGGGGCTGGCGTGCTCCGTAACGACCAGACCAGATTTTCCTGCGCTCAGATCTTTCCATGATTGCGCCTCAGAGGAAGTGTTCCCTGCTGCGTGGGGGAAACAGACAACTGGAAATCAGATAAGGATATGGTCTTATTTATCCTTGTAGGAGTCTTACATACTCGAGTCGCAAGGGACCCATTTGCCTCATCCACGGCTAATTTGCCGAGTCGTCACTTTGGGGATTTCGAGGCGCCGTCTCGTATCTTGGTCGGGACCAAACATTATCTTCCAGAGACGTCAGACATATGACAGGAAATCACCAAACAGTGGGAAACTCCTCGTCTCGATGTTAAAATGACTGTTTCTCCCTCCATCAGGCCTTGTCCGAATTCCTTCTTCTTTGAGGGAATGCTTGCCTGCCCAGCACCTGCACCCCTGTGACACCGGACATGACAGGAGGCATTAAAGTGGGCGTAAAGATGATAAAGGAGGCACTTTCAGGCCTCTGCCTGCCGCTAATTAGCAATCAAGGCCAAAGCAGAACACGATGTCCCATAATAAATTATGGTACATCCTTACAAGAGAGTATTATGCAGCTATAAAAAATAATGTTTTCAAAGAATTTTTATGACACTGGAAAATGCTTATGACATGATGTAAAAAGAAAGCTGTAAAACCCACACGTCGTATATAGAATGTGATCCAGATTATGTAAAAGCATAGGTGGAAACACTGGGGAATGCTAACAGCGGTGGTCTCTGCATGCAAGATTATGTTTGAGTTTTATTTTCTTTCTAATTATATTTTTAAAAGTTTTCCACACTAAGTATTTGTGACTTGTTTACCAAAAAAAAGACAAACAAAAAACAATCAGCATTTTTAAAAACCAAGTGTGACATGATCTGCTCCAGGCCTCTGAGGGTTCTGTAAGTTACTGCTGGTTATTCAGCGGGCCCAGGAATAGGTGTGCTGTCGAGACCGGGAGACCTAAGGTGACCTGGGAAAGGCAGTTGCCCTCCCAGAGGATCTAGCCACATCTTACTAACAAAATTAGCCAGTGCCCCACCCATGCTTTTTTTTTTTTTTTTTTAACAAAACAAAACAAAAGATTATTTTCCCTTGGGCCCTGGGAAGTCTTTTGAGAAAAGTAAATCCCAGAAAACCAGCAACCTGGACAAAATTCAAATTTTCAACAAGCTTAAACAGTCAGCTGCACCCATGCTGAACAGGGAGCCCTGGTTTGGCAGCCCTTTGTGTGAAAAAAGCTTTGTTGACCCAAAGATTGCTCTGCTTTATCCTACTTAAACTACTTCTAGCAAGCTGGTTTCAATTCTGGGTGCCATGTTGAAAAAATGAAAATGTATCAGCTGGTAGTGGGGACCCCAGTCAATGAAAGGGATGCTTGGGGGACTCTCTCATTGGCCAAATGGACTGTTGCAAGCTTGTGTTTTGCGAATACTGAGTATCCCCGACAAGTTTATCCAGCTAATAGAGTCCCATAGGTACAAAGAAAAGAAATACAAGTAACCATCTGTATAAAACACTGCTTTTAATAAAACAAAACTAATTCACTCACAGAGGCATGAGGTGCGTGGTTAATTTACATGAAATGTACTTGTACACTTTTTCTAAAATGGTGGCTTGAGCCCTGCCGACGTGCTGCCTCAGTAGCACCTGTTGCAGCACAGCTTCCCGGGAAGCTCACCCACTGGGGGACTTGAGAGCTCACTGGTGAATCCAAACAACTTCTTGGGTCAGAGTTGGCTCAGGGTCTCATGCTCTTGAGGTCCCTAAAGACCATGTGTGCTGCATTGCGTCCAGCGGCTCCCATGACACCACCTCCTGGAAGGGGATCTCCCGTGAGCCAAAGCTCTGCCTGCAAACCCACCAGGGAGGGGCCGGGGAGGGGCTGGGGAGGGCTTGCAAAGGGGCCATGGGCAACCCAGGACAGGGCTGTCCAACGAGGTGCTTGCACCTCGGTCATTGGAACCTCCAGGAATGACTGCGAAGACACAGATTTTGGGCTCCCTTCCAGGCTTCCTGCATCAACTCTCCGGGGAGGGGGCAAGGTACCCAGTCCAAACAAGGATTCCCCTCTCAGTCTGAGAACCAAAGTGCTAGACGGTGAGACTCTTAGCATGAAAAATTAAAATGTGAGAATAAAGTTTTGAGGGGGAAGGTGTGTACATACATACCCTTTCTGGGATGCTGGAGCCCCCATAGTTCAGAGAAAATGTCAAGATGAAATGCTTGCCTCGGTCAGGTCAGTTAGGATTGGAATAGGTGAAGGGAAGGACTTTTAAACTGAGAAACTCAACTTATTGGTCTATAATATGGATGGGGGGTTTAGGGACGTGGGTCTCTCACAACCCAAAATTGGAAGTTGGAGAGATGCCTCTATTGGGACACACACTCAAACCTCATGAGGAAGAAATGAGCTAAACTGAGGTCAGCCTGGCAGAGGCCACCCCTGTTTGGTTACCTGTGGATTGTAGAACTCTGAACGCACGGTGATGGCCGGTTCTGGTGGGAGTTCCATGCTCCCCTCCGTCCCAGCCTGTCTCCCTCCCTTTTTGCTCATTCTGTGCCCCTGTCTGCAGGGACCCCCCGCCATCCCTCAGAGCCCACACAGGACTACAGGTTACTCACCAGGATGGGCCCCACTGCCACAGAGATACAGGCCCTGGAGGGGGCAGCGGTAGCTGGAGTGCAGGGGCACGGGGCGGGCAAAGTAGAGCTGGTCCAGGGCCATGGAGCAGTGGAATATATTCTGGGGGAGATGGGGCCACAATCATTAATGTAGGAGTGCTATGGCCTTGACCTCCCTGTGCTTGCTAATGGGGCTCTGCCAGCTAAATTCATCCCCTCCCCTCTTCTCCCAGGAAGGGTCTTCCAGCATGTCTTCCCAGGTTCTCAAGATGCAGAAAGGGAGGGAAAAGAAAGAATAGGCTTGTATCCTAGGGCTAGGGATGGTTTTCCAGAGGCATATTTCAGAAGAAAGGGTGAGGGGGATGTTCAGAATGTAGGGAACTGAATGGGAAAGAAAAGGGGGATTTGCCAAGGTTTTGCTATGGATTATGGATCCCCCTCACCATTTTGATAAATAGAAGAATTTGACTTGTTTTGGTTGCTGGTCCCTGTTTTGGCTAAAACACGTTTCTTTGGCCAAGTCACCCATTTGAGACTAGACTTCAGGTGTCCAAGCCCCAGTGGGATCATAGTATATGGCAGACAAGGGGACATTGGGACCCTGAGGTCAGGTCTGCTTCGCCGGGCTGTGTCAGGCCAGCCCCAGACCACGTTGGGAGGTGGCAGGTGACACGGGAAGTTCAGCCCTGGGTGGGAGTTCTCCTTGTGGGTGCCCTCTCGGCGTGCCCCACACTGAGCTCGTCCCCTTCCCCAAGCTGCTCCTCTCCCCGCCTTCCCTGCCTCAGTGGGCAGTGCCACCTTCCTGTCCCAGGCACCTGGGCTGGAGCCCCCAGCACTGCCATCCCTCCACTTCAACCTGCCCCTGATTCCCAGGTCTTCTCATCCTCGCTGCTCTGTGCCTCTCACCTCCAGCCATTCTGGGCCCTTTCCACTGCCCTGACCGGCCTTTACACCATATCTGGACCACCAGTGTGGCCCAATAGAAACATAATGTGAGTCACGTGTGTAATTTTAGATTTTCTATTAACCTCATTGAAAAAGCAAAACAGAAATTGATGGAATTAATTTGGATGATACCTTATTTTAATTAACCCAATATATCTCAAATATTTTCATTTCAATATGTAACCACTATAAACGTTACTACTGAGACATTGCATCTTCCTTTTTTGGTACTAAGTCTTAAAATCCGGTGTGCACTTATCACTTGTGGCACCTCTCAATGGAAGGGACCCATTTTCCATGCTCAGTGGCCTCTGGTGGTGAATGGCTTCTGTACCTGACCCCCTAAACGCTCCCTCTGCCTCCAGTTTAGAAAAGTTTGAGGACGTGCTTCCCTGAGGAGGGGGGGCTCCCTGTAAAGAAAGTCATATGGATGTCCAGCAAACAGGCCATCATCCTGCTCTCTACCTTCCCAGGGCAGGCTGGACACGGGAGGGACAGAATACAGAGGGCCCATCCAGGATGCGGGCAGGCATGGAGAAGAGGGCAAAGAGGAACCCCCAGGCTTATATTTACCCCTCCAGGAAGCCCGAAGATTCTCTCCAAATCAGGTGGTGTGAGGATGTCTCTGGCCACCACAGAGCCCTTGAAGCCGGGGGCGTAGTCCTCGATGCAGTCAAACACTGTAGGAGACAACACCAGGGAAAGGGCAGGGGACTGGTGGAGGAGCAGAGGTGGACGAAACAGTCCACGGGGGCCATGGGGATGGCTGCACAACCATCGAACTGTGTGCTTAAAAGGAGCTCATTTTATCACACGTAAATCATACCTCAATGAACATTTAAAAAGATGGTCCATGGGAAAATGAGTGATTTGTTCCAAAGGTCTATGGGTCTTAAGTCAGCCCAGCCCCTGACCCCTCCACATTCCCTTCCCCCAACCTGAACACAAAGTTATTTGTCTCTTTTGAATAGAAAAAGCTCTTTTCACCTTATTGCATTGCTTGAGCTGTTTTCTCTACTTGGAATGTCCCTTCTTGGCAGGCCAGTTCCTATTTATTCTTTAAAACCCCGCTTAAATGTTCCTTTTTCTGGAAAGGCTTCCTTGTCTCTTTGGCTTACATCTTCCTCCTTTGGGTCATACAGTACGTTGTACTGAAATTATTGGTTTATTTATTAGTCTCACCTACTAGACCGCGAACAATGTGAGAGCAGGAACCAGGGCTCTCTAACTTTCTTAGCCTACTGCGGGGGCTCAGCAGATACTCTGCCAGCAGTGCTGACCTGAGGCTCCCTGAGGTGCCTCCCCCGTGGGAGAGGCTGCAGGCGGCAACCCTGAGCGAAGCAGCCAGGCAGAAGGGTCCTAGCCGCTGCATGGTTTCCTGCCGCTCTGGAGACCGAGACAAAACCCCTCTTTACCTTTGTCTGCGTAAGCGTTTCTCTCCTGCTCATCCCAGACCTTGCCTCCTGCCAGTGCGTAGGGAGTGTACTGAGTGAAGAGGGAGACAACGTGGCAGCCGGGGGGAGCCAGGGTGGGGTCCAGGGAGGAGGGGATGCACAGCTCAATCATAGGCCTGCGAGGGGGGAAAGAGGGGCCGGTTTACAGAGCAGCCGCTGCGAGGGGACGGGCTGGGGAGGGGCTCTCATGACTGGGGACATTCAGGAGAGATAATGTGTGATTTCACTTGCACGGAACAGCCAGGATGTGCCAAAGAAAGAAAGATTGAGTGCATTGGCAAATGTGGCAAAACGTTAAAATCTGTGGATTGGGTGTCTGGGAGGTGAGGGGTATGTGGGAGCTCCCTGTATGGGTTTTTGTATTATTTTTGCAACTCTCCTCTAAGTTTGCAATTATTTAAAAGTCAAAAGTTTAATTAAACAAAAAAAATGACGCCCCTCAGAGGATGCAGGGCGGGGCAGGGTCTCTCCGTCAGGCCACAGGGGCGTTGGCGGGCGGGACCAGCAGCCAGCAGCCCCTTCCCGGACGCATGGCTCCCCGTCCCGCCACCCGCGGGTCTCTAACTGCGGCTCCCAAACTCAAACGTCTCCAGGGTCCAAGCGGATGCGGAGGATGTGTGAGGGGTGCTCAGCAGGCCCGACTTCAGCCCTGCCTCTGCCTCTTCCTGAGCAGGCCACGCGACACCAGGCAGCCAGGGCCACATCGACCCGGACAGAACCACGGACTCTTCCCTGCCCCCACCCCTCTGCCCCACCCCCACTTCTTCTCCCATCTCCTTCAGGCCCACGGGAAAGCCCCTCCCCACTGCTTCCTTCACAACATTCCCTCTGAACCTGGAGGACCATGAGGCACCTTGACCCTAACCTGTCCAAACCTAAATACCTGATATGCCCTACCGCACACTCTCCCCAGATACGATCGTCTCTGTTTCGACCAATGGAAACCTCACCATCCAGTTGGTCCTCCTCTGTGCCCACACCGCACTTCCTGTCCAACCACAAATCTTGGTGGCTCTACCTTCAACATATACCCAGCTTCCCGCTACCTCCCGTCTCTTCTGCTGCTCCCACCATGATCCAAGCCTGGTCCTCTCCCTTGGATTCTGCAACATTAAACAAATGCAATTATCTCCACATGGTAGCTCTTTCTAAAATAGAAGTCAGGCAGTGTCACTGCACTGTGCAAACCCTCCTGGAGTAAAAACCAAGAACAGCTGACAAGGTCTGGCAAGATCTAACAGCTGCAGTTCTCAGACCTTCCCGCCCTACTACCAGCTCACTCCCAGGTTCTCTCTCTCCAGCCACTCTGGTCTCATCTCTATGCCTCCAACACAGCAAGCACTTCCTGCCCCAGGGCCTTTGCACCTAACCTTCCATCTGCCTGGATGCTCTTCCCCTGATATCCTGTACTCTCGCTTCCTTCTGGTCTTTGCTCAAGTGCTGCATTGCCAGGGGCCTTTCCTTCCCTCCTTCTATAGAATAGCATACCCTCCGCTCTCCTGAGTTATTTTTCTCCATTGTACTTATCACCACCTGGCATGCTTGCTGATTATCTTGTCTCCCAGCAGTAGAAGGTCAGCAAACCAAGGGCAGAGGCCTTGTTGACTTTGTTTTCTGCCCTACACCCAGGTCCTCAGACTGTGTCTGGGACAGAGAAGGGGCCGACAGACATTTATGAGTGAATAAATGAACTTTGTCCTCTGCGCTTCTCTCAGAGCACACATCTTCTCCACCTTAAGTTGCAAATATTTGTGTGCCTGTTTTATCAGAATCTTCATGTCTGTTTCATGTCCCTGCCCCCTGCCCCCCTGCCCCTGCCCCAAACCTAGCACAGAGTCTGGCATAAAGTGCATTTTCCACGAGTATTTGTTTAGGAATGAGCATTCTGGAAAGACGCATGATCCTGCAGCATCCCTGCCTGCTCCCAGGATGGAGGGACTGCAGTAGTGGGTGGGGGAAAAAGCTTTGAGAAGTTTTGCATAGAGTTGGCTTGTGGGAAAGAGAGAATGTGGAACAGGGGAACCAGGTGAGTGCTTGCCTCCAGTGGGCTGCTGAAGCAGAGAAGCTCCTTTTCTCCCCCAGAAATCATTTTCTCCCACAACCCCAAACGCTAGTGTTGTTCCCTACACAGCCTTGTGCCTCTTTCTGTAACCCGAAACATTTCCCCGAGCATGTCCCACTTTTTACCCCTTATTTTCTCTGGTCTGAAGATTTCTTTCCTAGGATGCATGTCATATCCTGAGAGCTTAAACATGGGTTTAGGCAGATCCTAAGGCATTGTGAGTGGTTAACGTCAGGCAGAAAAGGCCAGTGTCCACCGTGTCTGGACAATTCCCCCTCTCTCTGGGCCTGGGTGTAAGAACATCGCAGGGGGCCAGAGTAGGCGACGTGGGGCAAATCCCTGTCCACCCACCTGTGGGAAGGGAGGCCGTCCATGGCATCTTCATAGGCCCGATGCAGGCGGAGGGTGTCCTCACAGTTCAGGTGGATGGAGCACTGGTGGTGGGGGAGGGGCCGGCCGCCGGGAGCATTGGGGGCAGCCAGGAAGCTGGGCAGCCTGTCTACAGCCACTGAGGGGCCAAAGAGGAGGGTCAGGGCCCAAGGGCCTATGTCGCAGTCACTCACGGTCTTCCCTCTACACCCACCACCCCACTCACCTGAGTGGTGGCCTGGGAGGAAAAAGTGGGAAAACGCGTCTTACCTCCACAGTGGGGGTCAGGCCAGAGGCCAGGGAATGGAGACAATGGCTAGATCTTCCCTGACTCAGACATTTCTCTCTCACATAATGTCAAGAGAGGCCGCTCAGCACTCCAGGTGGTGCTGCTTACCATTGATCTTGGTAACAGGTGACTGGGTGTCCAGCTGAGAGATCTTTTTGATGAACTCCTCGGGAAGCCACTCCTGGAAGGGGAAGTCTCTGTGACAGGATGGGGATGGCTGAAGCACCAAGTGGTTTCCTTTGCTCCTGCCAGCCTTTCAATTTCTACCTGCATAAATCCTCTTCATTGTTCGCAGCTCACCCAAACCGCCTTCTCCGGGAAGCCTTCCTTGACCTCCCCCTTAGCACTAACCAACGTCTTCCTCTGGGCTTTGCTAGCAGATCTGACTGCAAACAGCCCGCAACGCCTACTGCTTTGGGTATGGCCAGCGGTTTGCAGGTCTCTTTTCCCCTTTGCGTCTGAAAGCTCTCGGAAGTCTTGATTATCTCAGAATTGCCTCAGCAAGATGGTTTGCACTGGGGCTTATCAGATTTCATTACTGGAATCTTTCAGAAATTTGGTACCTTGTCCCCAAGAATAGCCTTAAGAATGGCCATGCACTCCATGCACACATCCATGCTGTCATATCACTTAGGGACAAGGAAAGTATAATCACTTGCAAAAATTGCCTCAAATCCTCACCCCTCCTGCATCCAGGCCCCTCTGCTGTGTATCTTTGTCACGGCCTTCCACTCTGACTCGGGCCTGGTTGTCAGACTTACTCTGACGAATGTTAGTAAGTACGACTCAGGCAGAGGCCTGTAAAGCACTTGCATGATTGAATTTGCTCGCTTTTGTCCCCTGCCAGCTCCTAAGAACCTGCCGGGGCTGTCCTGCTGGGGGACAGAAGACACATGGGGCAGAGTTGTGTCACCCCACTCCTCCTAGCCGAAACCACCCTGGCTGAGCCACAGCCCACCCAGCCCCGGGCACAGCAGCCCCAGGGCCGAGACCAGCAGATTCGAAGAGTAGACCCGCAGCTGACCACAAGGGGCGCGGACAGCTCCACATCAGCTGAGCTCAGCCAAGATCAACTGAATTCTCCGTGTCTGTGTGCTAAATTGATATTGACTGTTACACGCCTGGACGTTTGGTGATTGTTTGTCAGGCAGCACACACATGGCAACAGATCATTGGGATGTGCGGCAGAATTGTTGGTGAGAGGGGAGAAATCAGGGTAGTAGGAAAGTTGCAGAAATAACACTGGCTAGGGCGGGCCACGGTGGCTCAGCAGGCAAGAATGCTCACCTGCCATGCCAGAGGACCCGGGTTCGATTCCCGGTGCCTGCCCATGTAAAAAAAAGAAATAACACTGGCTGGAAAGTGAGGCCTGGGTTCTGGCTCTGGCTCTGTGCATCGGCAGCTGTGTGGAGGGGACATCCTGCTTCTCTGGCCCTTCCCCCTCACCTGGGAAGCTCCTGCCCTGCGTGCCACCTGCCCAGGTAAGAGTGAGGACCAGCTACCCCAGATGAGGAGAGGCTTAGTTCTTGCTCACTGCCCAGAGGCTTCCCAGTCCATTCCTGCCCCGATGGGGTGCCGGCTGCACCCCTCTCCACCCCCTGCCTCAATGCATCCCACTGCCCCAGCCTCACCTGTGGCGTCAGCTTCAGGAAGGTGATCTGAGGCGACGCGTTGGACAGCACCGCTTTGCTCCTCACCTCTGTGCCGTCCTGCAGCACGACCCCCTGAACGCGGCCTCCACTGCCCACCTGCACCTTAGCCACGGTCTAGAACCCACCGGAAAGAGGCCCCAGAAACCCCCCCAGGAAAGGCAACCATTGTTAGGCCTTGGAGGATTTCCAAGGTCAGTGCTGCTGTCAGGTATTCACAGCTTCCTCATCCCCAGTACACCTCAGCTGAGCTCTGCAGTTCCTTGGGGAGGCCTTCACCCCCCACCCCCAAACACAAATTCTCAGCCTCAATGTGGACTGGCAACTGGAAGGGGGTGGTGGCAGAACTGGGACACTGAGGATGGCTGCACGGCCACCACCAGGCTGCCTCAGCTTAGGCAAGTCCCTTTACTCTGAGCTCCACCCTTTTCAGCAGTAAAACGAGGGGCTTCCAACACAGATTTTGTTCTACCCTGGGATCCTTGCCAATAATTGGGGCAGGGGGAAGAGGGGCTGTTCACCTTTTCAGTGAAGATATTTGCTCCGTGTGCTGTGGCTGAGCTTGCGATGGCATCAGAGAGGGCACCCATGCCACCTTGAACGTAGCCCCAGGCCCCCTGCATCCCCTCCAGGTCCCCCATCACGTGATGCAGCAGCACATACCTGAGGAGAGACCATCACCCCAGAGCTCAGAGACGTGCAGATTCTCCTCCTGCTCTTGGACCTTCAGCTTCTCCCAGCCCCACTCAGCCCCTTCCCGCTGGCCTTCAGATGAGCTCAAGCCTCTTGCATGAGCCTCTTGGCTTCTTACTCTACATCCCTTCCCCATGCAAACACGTCTATGTGCGCAGCTTTATTACCAACAATATGCTGTTGTCACCCAAACCTGCAACGCCAGTTCTCCTCTGAGCTCCAGCACGTATGCCCGGCTAACCACAGATACCTCTGTTTGGATGGTCATCATCTTTTCCCCATTCTTCAACCTGCTTTTCCTTCTATCCTTCTCATCTCAGCAAACGGCATCTTTGGTTTCCAATAGCAACTTGTCATCAATGGAGGCGCCTACTAATCCCTCACCACCTGCATCCAATTGAGTGCTGTCAACTCTGCTGCCTAAAGAGCTTTTGATACCTGCACTCCCTGTTGCCTCTCCCTGGGTCAGGCTCTCTCTCTTCTTCCTTAGCCTGCTGTAGTCATGGCCTCCTAACCAGACCCGCTTCTCCCACTCTTTCTCCTTAGCAGGCCTCTCATCACACCCAGCCTTAATCCTGTCACTTCTCTCCTTTTAAAGCTATCACTGCCCTTAGCGTCAGGCCAGTCTCTTAAACTGGCCTCCCAGCCTCTCCCCTGCTCGCTAGCCTCATCTGTCATCGTGTGCCCCCTTGCACTGCACACTCTTGCCAAACCCCATCTCTTTCAGTTCCTGCAATAGACCACACAAGTCTTTCACCTCTGAGCACGTGCACATGCTGTTCCATCTGCCTGGAATCCCTATTCGCCTCACCATTTGTTCAGCTAATTCCTCTGTGTCCTTTGGGTCTCGGACTGAACACCTCCTCGTGGCCCTGAGGCCAGTTCCCTGCCCTACCTCCTCGCTCCCCATCGTAACACGCACGGCTGTCACCACTCGCACCATGTCAGTCTCTCCCATTAACATCTCAGCTCTGGTCACCACGTGTCCCCAGCATCTAGCACAGGCTCCATCAATATTTGTTGAAAGAATTAATGAAGAAACAAATGACTTCAAGGTACATTTCACAAACTGGGCAGTCAGCAAGCCTCCCAGAGATCCAAAGAGAAAATGACAGGCGGCCTCAGTGCGAAGATCCAGATTGGCGGGTTGATCACAGAGCTGGGCCAAGGTGTGGCAACTGCTGCCAGTTCCCCTCCTCGAGGGCCCTTGGGAATTGGGGGCTGGCCTACTGTGTGTTGAAAAGACACTTCCAAGGGGTGCTCTCATTCCTTGAGCAAAAAGCCACATTGATAGCTTCTAGCTGCATTGTCTGGTTTACTGGAAATGGCCCAACACTTGGCAATGTCCTCCATCCCCATGTGTGCATGCACACACACACACACACTCACACACACACACACACACACATACTCACGCCTTTCTATTCCTGCTCCTACAAGAGCTCAATAAGTCAGACCACAACCACAGACTCCCTGTGTCTGACTGCCACCTCTCGGACGGGACGGTCAGCACACACCCCACCCAGAGAGGGAGAGGCAGCTGCCCGCCCACACAAGGGTGTCTGTGTGTGTGTGTCCTGGATCCCAGGGAAGGGAACTGTCAGAGACGGAGGGATGATGGCTTGCAGGAGGGGAAGAGACAGAAGGAGGAGAAAGAGAGAGAGAGAAAAGAGGAAGAGAAAGAGAGTGGGAAGAAGATAGGAATGTTGAGATTATATAGTGAGAGGAGGAGGAGAGGCTTTTCGCAGCGAAGCACCAGAAAGTCATGGCTAAGAAGAAAGATGCTGGGGAATCAGCCAACCTGGAAATCAGCTCTGCTATTTACTAGCTGTGTGACTTTGGGTAAGATGCTTCCCTCCTCTGAACTATAGTTCTTTGGATGTCGCTTTGAGGGCTAAGTTAGTGGCGGAGGAAGCGCTTGGCTCAGCGGCTGGCTGTGTGAGCTCTGTCAATGGCAGCTGTCCTTGTGGCTGTGCTCACTGTCAAACTCTGCCCCACACCCCTCCCCTCGTCCGCCTCGCTCACCCGCTCCCCGGAGTGCAGGGACTCGTCATGGCTCCGATCACAGCGTCTGTTGCAAGAGTGGCTTTCAGAGGCTCAGACTCAAACCACTGATCCAGCACCTGAGATGGCAAGACAGCAGGGCGGAGGGCTGAGGACCTCACGGGCAGGCAAGGGCCCCCCCTCTGCGAGGTCACACCTGAGGCCGGGCGCCGCTCACCTTGGTGATGGGGGCTGTGAGGACCTGGTAATACTGGGGAAGCTGGGCTCCCAGGACTTGGCCTAGAAGAGAAGATCCACAGAACATCCCCTGAGACAAGAAGGAACCATGCAAGTCTGGTCCCCTGGGCATAAGAGAGTGGGGGAAGGCTGGGAGAATTTCGGACGGGAGGCAGCGTGGCATGCGAAGGCAGGATTCTAGAGTCACACGGATGCAGTTTGAGTTCTGGCAGCATCTCTTACTACCTGCACAGCCTTGGCCACATTTTTAATATCTCAGAACCCGTTTCTTTACCTGCAAAATGGGAGTCATATTGCCTAACCTATAGGTCTCTTGTGAGGGTTGAATGAGGTACGCAAAGCATTTACACGTTAATAGGTACTTAAAATATTCTACCTCTTGATATTGTTTTTGGATAATTTTTAACTTACTTTGGACATTATTCCCTTACTTTGAACTTTGAGAGAGGCCATTCCCCTGGGAGGCAGTAGGTTGGCTTTTCTGTTCTCTGAGACTGACTGAGACCATTTCAGAGTGGGAGGGCGGTGAGCCCCGGAGGCGGGGAGCACGGCCTCGCACCACCGCAGCGCCGGCACCTGGCTCAGGGCTTGGCACATGGTAGTTGCTCAATAAAGCAGGCAGCGGCACCTCGCCACCCAGGTGGTGGCCAGTGGGGACACTCAGTGTCACCCCCTTGGATCACCCTTTTCCATAAACCACTTGCGCCTTTGTCTTGGTCTCTCACCCCAGGACACCCCAGGCTAGGACCTTCTCAAGAGAGCACCCGAGGCCGAGCTCTTGAGCGGGCCGCAGTGGGCAGGGGGTTGTGGAGGTCCGGCCTTGTGGACAGTCACTGAAGAAATGGGCTCCTGGACCTACCTGCCTGCAGCAGGGGCTTGAGGCTAGAGAGCGATCTGAGCCGCTGCAGCAGGGAGCCACGCCGGAAGGCTGCCAAGTCCACTGGGGCTGCGTCCAGCAGGGGCTCGATGGCTGCTGCCAAGCGATTCATGAATGCCTCGTATCTCGGGAAGGCCTGGAACAGAAGCCCCAGTCAAGGCCCCATCACCAAGGACACTGCCCCCAGGCTCTGTCCTCCATTTTTCCGCCCCCACGTGACCTGCCATCAATCCTACGGCTGAGACGTGGTAATTTCTCAGCCTTTAATCCCCAAGTACGACTCAGCTCGGGTTCGCCAAATAACTCATGATTCTAGGACTCTTGCCAGTGTCAGCACTAGGAAGGGGGAAATCACAGAGATCATGGGTGAATGAAAGAGACTCCGGGGTGGTAACAGGGACAGGGGTTAATGCTGCTGACACCAGGCCTCAGCCATAGAAAATTAGCAAATATCCCAGGGTGTGGTCTCTGTGTTAAATCTTAGTGCATTTAAAGCTTCTTCTCTATCCTTCTGTGTTTCGTTGTTACCGGCAAAATGAGGTCTCGTCCCGTGTGCTCCAGCATGCCGACAGCTCCTTTCATACCCGAATCTTCATGTCTGTGCATCTCACATGTCCTCTTGTCATTAGCAGTAACAGAAGCCTGCACCCCATCACCCCACAAGCTCCCACAAAAGAACACATTTTCAAGACCCATCTTTGCTGAGCAAAGATGCTTGGTGACTGAGGCCCCCTTCCTTCCCTGGGTGGGCTGCAGGAGCAGGGGTGGGCGCCCGTCACACGACAGTCCTGATTCCCAGCCCAGAGCTTTCGGTTTGGGATCACCTCTTGTCACACACCTATGGAGTGTTAGTAAGTGTCACCCGAAGACAAGTTCTACCTTGAAGCACATTTGAGGAGTTTTGGTTAAAATGAAATTAAACAGCGATTGTGAAAGCAGGCCTTCTCAGAGCCTTCATATGACAATATGCAAAGACAAAATCAGAAATCGGGTTCCTCACAATGGGGACGCAGCCTTTGCCTCCTTCTCGTGTGGTCACTAGTGTGCAAGGCCACAGCACGTGCACGCTCGGATCCATTTTAGAGCACCCGAGACAGGTTGCATTTGGAGGAGAGGGTTTGGTCCATGGTCTCCAAACCGCCGTACAGCAGAATCACAAGACAGGCATTTAAGAAATGCAGACTTCCCCAGGGGACGCTTATCCTCAACTGGGTTTGAGACTGCTGGCTGAAGAGGTAAGCTGTGTGTCTGTGGCCATCTGAGTTACGCACAACATCGAGTCAAAATGCCAAAAGCAACGTGTGTGTACTGTGTAACCCAGGTGCTTACAACAATGCACCCCACCCAGGCCATGATTGAATGCTTTGTATCCAGGTTTGGTACAAGAAATGGTCATTCAAAGACTCTTTCTATATCTGCAAAACCCATCACACAGTTTCAGTATGTTATTCAGTGACTCAGGTATATGAAGCCACCCAATATATTCCTTAGAATGCAATCCCAAGAAAATAATGTGCATTTCCCAGCAGATGCATGTGCTTCCCCTCAGTGGGTCCATACACCATCATGGCCCTGATGGAAAACTGAATATTTTCTGCAACTCTTTCATCCTAAGTTTCAGACCCAATTCATTCTATTCTCTTTGATTGACTCTGACCTCCCTCTCTTCCTCCTTTTTGGCTTACGTGTGCTTTGGCATTGGTAACCACTTGAAATTTTTTCTGAGAGCAAGGCGGTTCATATGAAGCAGACACAACATAAGCACGTATCCAAGGATTCCCTCCTGGAATTCAGCGTGCGGAGAGGCTGTCTAACAATGGCCTCATATTGAACACACACAGGTCTGATAGCCTGCAGTGTCTGCGGATCTTTATCACTCTCCACCAAGCCCTGTCTCTGCAGTGGCTGGGATGGAAGGTCAGCACAGATGGCAGCCCTCCAAGGGAGGATGGTGCTGCCTGTCCAGGGCCCCGTGGCCTCCAAAGTGTGCTAAGGCCACTCCAACCAGGACATTTCCATTCGAGAGCCACTTCCATGCTCAAGATGGGGAAGGAGAACAGTCACTGGTCACTTTCCCTACCTGGGCATCCTTCCGTGAGAACTGGGAGATCTGCTTCTGGTTTTCTGCCATGTCTGTGCCCAGCAGAAGGGACCTGGGCCCCTTGCCCCCTGTGCCCTCCTCCAGCATGGGGGTGAAGGAGTAGGGGTTTCGAAGATGCAGTCTCAGCCCATGTTTCTGTAGAACACAAAACAGTACAGGCAACATTGTAAGGGATCTGTGGTCTCTGCGTTGGACCCTTGTCTGACTCTGTGTGTGTGTGCAAGAAAACACAATGCAATACAATAGTTACCATGTGCCAGCATTGTACTGAGGGTTTACAGTTATTCCCTCACAACTCTATAAGTATCATTGTTCTTATTGTACAAATGCAAAACTGAGGCTGAGAGAAGTTAAATAACTTGTCCAAGGTCATGTGAGGAGGCAGACCTGGGTTTCAAAACCACATCCCCGTGACTCCAAAGCCCTGGCTCTTAAGCACGAGTATATAACTGCCCCTACTTCAGAAATAAATAACTAAAGTTTAGAAAGACACGCTACAGCAATGGTTATGTAAAAATCCATATTACAAGCTAGATAAATTATTCACATTGCAAAAAATAATTATTTACTTTGCAGACACATTTACTCCAGGGTCACTTTAAATGGAAGTTCCCTTGATGCATTTAAAATATGATTTGATTTGCAAATATTTTATTAACACACAGAACTTTCCAAGAGCACATCTACTTTTTCAAATGAGGCACAAATAAAACAGAAGGGGCCTGCTACCTCCACAGATAAGACTTCCTGCTCCCACCATCTAAAGCATTCTTTGCTCAGATACTCACTTCGTGACGTCTCTGCTCCAATGTCACCTCATCAGTGGGGCCTCTCCTGGTTACCCCAATACTCCCTGAACCCCTCAGCCTACTTTACTTTTCTCCAAAGCACTTGTCACAGCCTGGCTTGTTACATATTTACTTTTTAATTTTCTTTCTCCTCCAAGTAGAATGTAAGCTCTCTCAGGCCAGGGGCTTTGTCTATTTTGCTCACTGCTGTATCTCCAGCATTTCCTTACAGGGAAATCAGTAAGTATTTTTTTGATTGATTAAATAAGTTATGTGGCGGAGATGGTAAGGTCCCAGAGGGCAGAAATGAGACCTATGGGGAAAAGTTTTAGGAAAGTAACAGAAAACTAAAAAAGAGCTTCCCAACAATTACAGTGGTGGAGTTCCCCCAAATCTGAGCCATGCCAGATGGGCAGGACGGCCAAGCCCTGAGCATGCTATAGAGGTGATTCCCAACTCTGACAGGGACGTGGGCTGGGAGACCTCCAAGTTTCCTTCAAACCCTAAGACGGGAAATTCTTTGATTCTAAGTTGGAGGAACTTCCCAGCTTGGTTCTTGGCAATATAGTGAAACTTCTAACATCTAGGAGGCATCTTTGCTCCTCTTTCCCTTGCCACTGGCATCCATCCATTGCCAAGCCTTGCCAGCCCTGTCTTCGGAAGTTGTCCCCTTCTCTCCATCTCTGCTGCATCTCAAGACCCCATCATTTCTCCTGTGAACCACGGCAACTGCTGCCTCTCTGATCTCAGAGCGACCACTCCTGCTTCCATCACAATTCATCTGCCATCCAGCAGGTGGAATAGCTTTGTATAAAGCCATAAATCAGATCATACTACTTTCCGATTCAATGTCTCTATTGGCTTCCCATGAACTCAGGATAAAAGGCTGTTCCTTCCTCATGTCCTGAAAGGCCCTGTGTGAACTGGCCTCTGCCCATCTCTCCCACACTATTTGCCCATCCCTGGTCTGCACCAGCCACACTGACCTTCATTCTGCCTATGCTGCCTTGGGACCCTTGCACCCCCACTGCTTTCTGATGGTAACCTCTCCGCTCAGATCTTCACATGGCTGGTGATTTCTCTGCATTCAAATGTCACCCCCTTAAGGAGGTTTTCCTGGTCACCACTTTAGGCTGGAACATCCTACTGCCTCTATCATATTGCCTTATTTCATTTTCTTCTGAGCACTTATCTCTATTTGGAATTATCTTAGTAAGAGCAGAGGTCTGTGCCCCCGCTCTCCCCATTCATTGCTGGATCCCCAAGGGTCTCTCCTGGCACCGGTAGTTCTCAGAAACATTTAATGAATGAATGACTCAATAAACCCTCAAAATAAGAAACCCAAGGGTAGTTTCAAGTATAACTAATTGAACTTGAATACTCTTTTATTTGATTCCAGACTTCCTCTTATAAATTGGGCTTTTGTCGTACTTGACATTTTAATTATGTAGAATTAGAATAAGAAGGAGAATGTTAAATAACTACTGGACTAATAAGAAGGAGAATGTTAAATAACTATTGGACTATCTCCATTGGATTTGCTCAGATCATGCAGTTTTCCTCTTTAATTAAAAAAAGAGAAGAAAAAGTACTTCTAATCCTGCCATTGGTCTAACCATGCATAGCCATTCTGGGTTGGGAAGGGACAAATGTGTCTGAGGACCAGAGATGAGAGATTCAAAGGATGAGGTTCTCAATATTGTGCTCAGGGAACTGCTGGTTTCAGAATTGCCTGAGAATGCTGCAAAAAGTGATGGTTCCTGGGCCCCACTACAGTCCTGCAGAGGCAGAGCCTCTGACAAGAGCTCTTAGGAAATGCCCATTTTCCCACAAATTTCCCATGTCATTCTCACAGAAATCTTAGAGAGATTTCCAGGGGTCAAGCATCATCAAAATGAATATGACTGAGACCCAGAAGATTAGTGAGGGACGGGAGGCAGGACAAGGGTGGAACTGGGGATGAGGTCAGCCCAGCCCAGAGGGCAGGGAGGAAGGTGGCTGCTGACCAACAGGGGACAAGAGGCCCCACTCATGCGAGGTCTCCTCTCCCAGCCCGGATTCCACAGCCTAATGTGGGATTGCAAAAGCAAACTGATGATCTGGATGCCTAGAATGGAAGGTGACTTAATCCAGGGCTTCCCTTGACTGCAGTGGACAGAGAGAGCCAGAAGGGGTAGCAGACCCCCGTGAGGCCCTGTTGGGGGGTGGGGGGGGCAGGCAATGGGGAGCTAAGGGTTCAGGTGTCCTTTGGCTCGAGGATGGGAGAACAGGCACTGGAAGCAAAGTCAAGCCCCCACTTTCACGGAGGGCTCAGTCTAACTGGGCGCGGCCCTCTAAATCGTGGAGTCTGTGAGCTGTAGCCAGCCGCGAGTCCTGGGTAGGCTGCCTCACCTTTCTGGAGCCTCAGTTTTCTCAAGTGCAAATGGGAGTAACAGTAATAATTGTCAATTGCTGAGCACTAACTATGAGCCAGGAATTCTGCTCATGATCATCAACCTTCCTTAACCTTCACAAGGCCTTATGAGGTAGCTTCTATTACTATCCCCAATTTTCAGATAAGGAAGATGAGGCACCAAGAGGCTAAGACACTAGCTCAGAGTTACAGAACTGGTAACTAGTAGACTCTGAGTCCAGAGTCTATTATCTCAGGCATCAAGCTCTGCAGGGAGGAGATGGGGAGAAAGCTCACGACTGATCCTGTGTCCACTGCAGGCTGCAGTGAGCTGGAGAGGCTGCAGGGCTGAGTTGCATCGCTGTCCAGAAGCCTGAGCTCGAGAACATCATAGATCAAGAATGAGGGGTAGGGGTCAGTTAGCCTGAGTTTCCAATTCTCTGTCACTTTCTAGCCATGTGAATTAACCTCCCTGAGCCTTGGTGCCCTCATCGTGACATGGGGACATAAGCTGTTCTTGTCCCACAGGGATGGGTGACGGTCAAGTGGGATAGAGCATTGAGCTCTTAGCCCAAGACATGGCACTAGTGAAATAAACACCCCTTATTATTGCTTTGGAAACAGCATAATCCTGGAAAGAGCTTAGTTGCCCTCCTGTGGAAGCTCTCCAGGTTGTCAAAATAAGGGCCCTTTCTTCCCGATGGGGTTATTTCTGTGCATCATGCAGTGGGCTGTCTTTCCCTTGACTTAAGTGCCAAACTCCTATAAATGCAGTCAAAGGTCAGAGTTTAAATCATAATCTCAATTCACTTGGGAACTTCTAGTTAAAGCAACCCTATGACAAATGCCATATGTCATTTTTAAATTACCCTTTTTTACCAAATAAAGAGAACAATTATGTAATTCTGTGATTCTTACTTTCCACAAGTTGGGTTTGTTAAAAGGAAGGTGTACTCACACCCGACACGTGCCACTCTGCATAACTGGTATATTTGCAAACTGCCCCCACCGGTAGTCCAGCATGGACCAAGACAAGAGGCCACCCAGACCCTGGCTGGGTTTCACTCAGTCCTGGTGGCAGAGAACACATGTTCTCTCTCTCTCTCTCTCTCTGTATCTTTTTCTCTCTTAGTGGCTCAAAGTATAATCTCTTCAGTAGGGTTCTGCGGTTGCCTAGTTCAGAGCCCTCCTTTACATGAGCCAATCAGAGAACCAAAGAACTGTGCGCAGTAGCTGAATGTCTTATCAATTTTAACTTTGAATTTAGAGAAAACTGGTGCTAAAGTGCATAGCACCTGCTTGTACAGATGGCAAGAGGACCTTTTTCTCTGAGAGGTGGGTGACAGTGGCACCAAGCAGGTAGAAGTTAGATCAGCTTTAGGAACGTGGTGACAGTTAATGAAAGAGGCAGTGAGGGATGAAAGGAATCTGAACGGTGCGGGGCAGAGCTGGGCAGGGTCTGGACAAAGGTTAGGCTGCTTGGAGAGAAGTAAACAAAGGGCGGACTGAGAGTTCTCGGGTTCCTCTCCAAACAGCCCAGGAGCCAGAAGGGGCAGGCACAATCCTAGGGTCCAACTTCCTGCTCAAACTGCCAAGAATGGTAAAAGAATCTAAAGTTCAGCAGAGGCAGACATAAGGCTTAGGTCCAAGGCAGCTTTGCAAACTCAAATGCCCACGGGTTCAGGCAGGTATCCTACCAGGGCAAGATAAGACACCAGGGAGAGGGGAGACAGGACCGGCCTGGGGAGAGGCTTCTTAGCACCAGCTAGGTGCTGCCATGTAGGAACATGGGGCTGGTGCAAAACCCTAGTATTCAAAAGAGGTCAGCTTTTATGTGCACTTTCTCAGTTTTTAGAACAGTGAGTGCTTAAGTCAAAATTTGAGTTGTATGTCAAATTCCATTTGTGGCAACACATCAGGTGGAGCAGATAAACCTTCAGGATGGAAGAGAGAAAGACTTCAGGACAGGGACTCAATTTGGGCATACAATTGGGAGTTTGCTCCAAGTGGGAAAGTCGGAACTTCTCCCCATCCCCCAGGGCCCTACCTTCAGCTCCAGGTCTGTGTATATCTGCGGCCTCAGCAGGCTGAGGAGGTAGGATGCCCGGGAGAACTTAAACCCTGAAACCAAAGCGGATGAAATCCGTCACCAGGGGTCACCCGTGGTCCCACCCTCCACCCCAAAGCCCCTCGGGGCTCACCTGGGACGATCTCCTCGGTGACAGCTGCACCCCCAACCACGTGGCGCCTCTCAAAGACCACTGTGCTCACCCCGAGTCTCTGCAGGTACGCCGCCTGGAGGGGTGCACAGCCCTCGCTTCACCCCTCCGGGACACCCGGGATCCCGCGTGGCTGGCCCGAAGGCTCAGGGCTCTCACTACAGGGCCAGCAGGCTGCTCCTGCCTCCGGGAAGGCCATTTCCCTTGCTTCCACCCTACTCCCCTGGCATTCCCACCTTTCCCAGACTCTTCTAAGATCTGCCCCTCCACTCCCTGCTGAAGGTGACTTTCCCTCCCTAAGCAGCCTGGCGCCTCTGAACTCGTGTACATCGTGCAGGCCTGGCCTAGGAAGGCGTCTCCTCACGGGGAGCAAGCCCCACTCCTCACACCGCACCAGCAAGCGGCCACCACACCAGGTTGGACCTGCGAATGCTGAGCCAGGCCGCCGCAGTTAATTCCTCTCCATCCCTGCTGGCGCAGCCTCAATGCCTAGTCCCTTCAGCCTCGGTTTCCTCCTGTACAAAATGAGGCTAATGTACCCACTTCGTCTGCTCCCAGGGCTGCTGGGCGGGTTAACCAAGCTGGAATCCAAAAGGGCCTGCAAACGGCCCCGGGCACATGGGAAGTGCCCAAAGGCTACGATTTGGGGGGACAAATGCTGCAGGAGTTTTTATGAATTTTCTTAGCACTTAGTGGAAAATCAATAAATATTGAATTGAACTAGTTGTGACTCTCAGACCCGGAGTGCTGATCTTCCCATCACCATCACATCACCAGTGTGATAACAGGAACGCTGTGATCAGAGGCCAGGATATTTTAAAAGTCGGCTTGGCAGCTGCTGTGTGCCAGAGGCTGTGTGGGCATCACCTACCCACCCAGCCCAGAGGTAGGCACTGTCATTCTCCCCATTTCACAGATGAGGAGACCGAGGCTCAGCAAGGTTACCTGTTTGCTTTGGGCTCCCAGAGCTGCAGAGAAGAGGCGCTGCAGGCTGACCCCAGGCTCTATGCACCCAACTATAGCACAATGCAAAGGAGAAAAGGGCAGCCCTGACGCTGGGAGGCAGGCCTGGCACTCAGGGCTCTACACTGTTACCCTCCGACTAGACACACGGGCCTCACAGAGCACCCACCTCAGACAGGGGGCCTCTGAGGCTGTGAGAAAGCGAGACAGGAGCCCACGTCATAATTTCACTCAAGCACCAACAAAAGCAGAGTCAGCCTGAAGCTCACAAAGGGCCGGGCAACCCCGATTTCAGCTGAAAGGAGTGACTGCTGCCCCACCAATTGCAGGGATCCTCGCGCTAATGCTCCCCATGCCACAGATAAGATGTACTCACACGCCCAGCCGCAGCCTTGCCCTGCTTTCAGACGGCATCAGTCCACTTCCACAGAGCCTCCCCTCAACCCCCCGCCAAAGCCCCAATCCCCCAGCAGGCTCTTTCCAGCACCCTCTCACTGTGACAGTCCCCCACGCTCCAGGACGTGTTCTCCCTCAGCAAGGAGCAGGAGACCCAACTCGTTTAAGCACAGGTGTGTCCCTGCAGGTGTCTGGGTCAAGGGCACGGACACAGCCTTCCTGAGGCTGGAAACTTCCAATCATAAGAGCCACCATTAGCGCGAGGTTTTATGTGCCAAGTCCTTGAAGCCAATTATCTACAACCTTCAAAACAGCTCTGGGAGGGCGGGTGTGATAATTCTCATTTTACTGAGGCTCAGAGATACTAAGTGACTTGTTTTAACCTTTACAGATAGAAAGTGGCAGAGCTGGGAGATGAACCCGTGTTTACGTTAATATAAACCAAGGTTTTAAATTCCTGCTTGGTTGAGTCAAATAACTTTCCCTATAAAATCTTCAAGTAAAATTGATAGGTCAGGTAAAGCACTAAGTTTAATGTAAGTCCCTTGGCAAGCCCCTATTGCTTTCTCAGGCCCTCCTATATGGATATGCTCAAGCTGCCCCTGCATGGGGAAGATGCCCCGAATTTGTTCGTGGCACTGAATACCCTCTAGCACATGCGATGGCTTCCCAGGACTGCATGGACTCAGGTCTGTGAAGCACAGATGTGGGGTAGCTGTGGGCAGGCTCAGCTTGGGAACTCAAAGCCAGCCTTGTTTGGGGGGGTGGGGCAGGGCCCTTGCCTCCTCTGCTGGCCTGGGGCTCTTCATTGTCCCCAGGGGACACTCTAGTCCACGAGGCTGCCCTGTACTCCAGAGGTCTCTATACACCAGGACCACGAGCCTGTCACCTGGTCCCTAGACTCCACCATGTCTCCCAGGCTTGCAACTTCCACATTTTCCCACCTGTCATCATTTTACTTCTCAAAGCTCCCAGGAGCTCCCAGAGGCCAGGGTGGGTCATCATGCTCAAGAAGGAAGAAGGTGAGGATAGGCCCCGAAGCCAGAAATCCTCCTAATCTGGCTGCAGATGTGCATTTCCCTAGTCCCCTCTGCAGGGGGCAGCGTGCGGAATGCTGCCTTCTTCCCTGGAGTTGTGGTTCTCCCGCCTGCTTCCTCACACCCCTCCCTCAGGAAGCTGAGAGCCACTTGCCCAGGGGCAGGGAAGGAGTGCAGAGGTACTCACAGCTACCAGCCCGTTGTGTCCTGTGGGGAGACAGGAAAAGGGGAGAAAGGCAGCACTGGTCAGTGGGCAGCCACATCCCTTAAGGAGCACAGCTACCCATCCTGTCCCTAAGCCCTTGGGGACCCTGGAGAAGCAGGGGAGCCTTGGGTGACATCCCTTCCAGGCCCACACAAGCAGCATTAAGATGCTGGAACAGAAGGCAGCTCCACACCACCAAACACCTAGTTTGTGAGGAACCAGAAAACCCTGATTCTTGCCCTGGCTTGAAAAGTCCCCTCATCCTGGCCTGGTCAGTGGCTCCATGTGGGGCAAGGAGAAAGCCATGGTCACCAGGCAAAGCTGAGCCCACAATGCCCTGCACTGCCAGCTTCCACTGCTTGGGAATGAACAAGCGGGTGTCTGGGGGAAGGGGCATCACAGCTACTGGGCAGTGCAGGGAAGGTGGAGGGTGGCGGGTGTCCCTCTGTGTGGGCAGCCAGGGGTGCTTGACAATTAAGCATCCAGAGGACCACAGGGCATGCAGGCCTGCTCCAGACATGGTCTTGCCCAAGTGTGGTTCGCCCTGGCACAGCAGGGCACAAGGAAGCTTAATTCACAGGATTTTCCTTTGGCCAGTCCCCCACTTACAAAAATGAAGATGGACAGGTCAAGATGCAGTCATTAAACACACACAGCTTCAACGTGAGCTTGAGTTGCTAGGTGTGCTTCTGGGGTGCTCGCGGTTGGGTGAATTTCTCGCTCTTGCATCTCAGCGTTTTCTCTAAGAACCTTCCGAGGGCTACCCTGGGGCTGGAGGGTCCCAGGCTTGAGGCTGAGTTCACTGGTTGGTGAGTGGCTCTCCAGCCCGGATCTGCTTCCGAATCACCTGACAAAGAATTCCTGGAGCCCTGCCCTGGAGGTTCTGATGCAGGAGGCTGGAGGCCGGGACCTGAAATCTGATTTCACACAAGCCCCCAGGTCATTCTGATGCAGATGGGCTCCAAGGCACACGCTGAGGAGGCAGGCCCTGGGGTGGAGCCCACCTCCTTTTCTTACTCTTAGGAGAAAGTGCAGCTGCAGGGCAGAATTCCAGCTGGGCAGAAAACAGGCCCCTTTTCAGGGGGCAGGGGGCAGGTCATGCGTGACCCTTGGCACGTCACTCTGAGTCTTAAAGATGTCAGCTGATACCCATGTTCTCTGAGCATCAAGCTGAACCCAGTACTGACGCAGATAAAAAACTCAGCTGTTGACTTGACAAACATCCAGACAGAGGAGAGCAGCAGTGACCCACCTGATGGATAGCTTCATGGCTGAACTGATTTTGTCTTAAATTTTCTTTCTAGAGACTCCTAGAAGGCTAGAGATCATCTAGCCAACTTATCCATTAAAGGACTCTCTAAACCTGAGTTTTTGAAACCTCTTTAACCATGATTCACAGGAAGAAATGCATTTTATGTTGTGACTTGGCACATACCCCACCTATAAATGTATTTCACAGAAACAAATGTTTCATGGACCAACATTAACCCTTACCATGTGATAAGCACACTGATACTTTCTATTTGATTAGATCTCATTTTAAAAAGCTGTTGGTTGATATGCTATTTTTATGGTACTTTCGGAAATTTTTATGTGTTTTTTTTTTAAGGGGCAGTTGAGTGGATTGCAACCTGCAGTTTAAAGAGCACTGCTCTTAAAAGCACACAACAAATTTAAGACAGACAGTCGTGGGCTCAAAACTGATTTCTGTTATTTTCTCCAGTACGGTCCTTGGTGAGTCATCTTAACCCCCAGAAGCCTTAAACTTCCTCATATGTAAAAAGGAGAGGAAGCTGCGGACCTCATGGGGTGGCAAGGAGGAGAGCTAATAGCATATGTAAAGCTACTGACCCTTAGCAAGCCTGCAATAAATGGTAGCTATTTGTCTTTTAATTGGTGCTGATTATAAATCTTGGAAAACTAATTAAGTCTTCCAGGCAACTGGGTCCAGCTTAATCATCAAGCATAAATCCACAGATGTACAAACAGACCTCAAAGGACTGAGGTTGCGGACCCAACAGCCAAGGACCCTTCTCCCCAAATCATTCCTTCACCTCATCTCTGGCTGATCTCTCCCGAGCCTTCTCTCATCTCCCCTCTCCCCTTGAAGGGGTCTTAAGCTGCAGAATTGGCTAATCCCCGGGTCTGACTCCAGGGCCCATAGGCAGTTCTTCGAGGAGGCCCCTGGAGACGAGCTCTCCAAGGCGTGGGCAGCTGTCGCCTGCACCAGGGGCACCCACAGCCCTGGTCGGACCTGTTCGTTCTCGGCAGTGACCGCTGACGCACAGAACCTTAATTGCCAAGGACAGGGCTCAGGAATGGACATTTTAATAAGCTCCTCACCCCATTCTTAGGCACATTCAGTCAAATGGCTCTATCAGGGTCCTCTTCAAGCTGGGTCCCAGGTACAGGTGTGACTTCAGGAGCTAGACTAAGCCCCATCTCAGAAGATGCTGCTCTGTTCCTCACTCAGGTCCAAAGTGCCCTTAAAACAGGCTTTACATTATCTTCTATTTGCCAAGCTGCTCGAAGCGGGTAGCATGAAAAGCGTTAGCTTTTACAGTGGGAATCTACTAGCTTACAAGATCACAGTGCCGAGGCTGTGACTTGTTCAATTCAAGAGACCATCAAGATGATACGTTCTTCCTGAAGGCTGGCAGCTGGCAATTCTGGGCTCCTGTTATGTGGCAAAGTGGGACATGGTGGGACTCTCCCTTCTCTTCCAGGTTTCATCACTTCCAGCTCTGGCTTGCATGGCTTTCTCTTTCTGTCTGCATTCCATCCTCTTATAAAAGACTCCAGGCAGTGAGAGGATTAAGACTACTCTGAAGGAGGTGGGTCACATTTTAAGATCCTACTCACCACAAGATCCTCCTTTCAATGGGCCCACACCCACAAGAATAGATTAACTTTAAGAACATACTTTTCTGGGGTACACAGTTTCAAACCATTACCTGCTACGTACAGCAATTAAAGAAACGTCATGTCAAGGAAAAGCGCACAGGCTGAGACTCACTGACACTGGTGGGTGATTTGACAAAGTTGCTGATGCTGGTAGGTCAACCCTCTCCGGCTAGGAGATGGCAAGGCAATCTCCACCAGGGCCAGAGAAAGGCTCCCACTTTCTGAGGCTCCATTCAGTGGGGTGCTGAAGTTGGCTCCCAGTAGCTCATGAGCACCGATGGTTAAACTCCCAGGAATTTTGTGAGCTGGTTCTTCAACACAGCCATCATTAAAAACTGAGTTATATAAACTCACCATTAAATAGGTTATATGTAAAACAAAGGTAAGAAATACTAAAAATTCATTGCTTCATCATTGTTTTACTACAGTTATGCTCTTTAGGATATTTACATCTCTGTATCTATATATAATGATGTGCTAGTATCTTTCTCTCTCCCAACTCCACATTCAGTGACCTCGCTGGTAACTTGAAAAAATGCCATGGCGGGAGAGTTTATGAGCACTGAAATCAAACACTAGAAATCAGGGCTTGGTTTCTGTTCTGCTGACTGTTATATTTAAGAAAGTGAAGGAAAAATGTAAATAACACCGATTAGACTTAAGGGTGTGCTGTCTATAGTTATCATGTTGTTGAGAGTACACAAAAAAATGAGGAAATAATCTTCCAAATTAGAATATTGTTTGAAAAATATTACCCAATTAAACAATATGGTTCATGTCATTGAAGGAGTGAAGTTTAGACACAAAGCTTCATTGTTTCACTTTCTCCCAGCTCTTGAAGGTAAATAAAAGTATCAAACAACATTCCTTTTAGACTACCTTCCTTCCTCAACTGCAGCCACAGGTTGTCTACTCAAAATCAAAATCAAGAAAGCATTTGATGAGAATCAGTTGGCTATGGGAAATTTAAATAGAGTATTATATATTTCAGTTGTAAATTCTGTGCTACACATCTTTTCTTTTTGTTTTGCAATGTTTTTCCTTGCTATGCATCTTTTATGTCAGTATGTGCAATTCATGTATGTGTGTGTAAATACATGTACACATTTTTTCTCTAGAGAGATGACTGTTGAACATTTACTACTGATCTGAGTATATTACAAAAATGAAGAAATGTTAAAACAGAGATGCAACATTAAAGCTGTATGAGTGTCTTTTCTCAGGCCTGTCGTCCCTCTGTGTGGCCCCACAAGTTGAAGCATGGGCCCTTTGTGTGAATGGGCGCCCCGAATGAAGGCTGCCTGGTCCCCGCCCTGCAGGCTCACCTGACCAGCCAGAACGTGGCGCTTGGCAGTCGGGGGTCAGCAGCGTGCAGCACGGTCATGGTGGAACCCTCAATGCCCCCGTGGTGAAAGGAAAATGGGTGCCGCCCTCTGCAGACATGCAGTGGGGTCCCGGTACTCATTTTTATTTTCTCCTAATTCCTGTATGAATGGTAGGGGATGATTCCAGTTTCCTTTGAGGATGGGTGACTTCAGTGGTGAGGTGGTGGCAACCAGACCTCAGGGCACTTGGGGTGGCTGGATTTCTGCCTATCGTTCCAGGATGCTTTCTTTCCAACCCTTATGTACCACGTGCTTTTCATGAATGTGGTGGGAACTAGCTAACTTCATAAGAGTACATAGAAACCTCCGAGCTCGGCTAGTCCTCCCTTCCCATACTAGATGCAACGACCCAAGACCGGAGAGGGTAAGGGTTGTCCAAAATCACACAGCAAGACGATGGCAGAGGCAGCACAAAACGTTGGGTAACTGACTCCAAGAATGGGGCTTCCTACAACAGCACCTGTTTTCTCACCCAAACACACAGGCAGGTTTTGCCTGGAGGTAGAAGCGGTGGTGGAGCTTTGAGAAGGGGCCCTCCCAGGCCTTCCCCCACCCTCAGTCCTGGCTCAGCCCCTTTTACCTGCTCCTATCACCACTGCGTCATACTCAGGCTTCAGGCGTCCCTGAGCTTCAGAATGAACTCCTCTCCAAGCTAAGCAGGGAGAGGTAAGCAGGGCCCTGCTGACACCTCTGCCTCCAGCAGCCATTTCTGCCCCAGTCTGAGCAGCACACGGCCAGGAATGTGCAAGAGGAGGGGCAGGGAGAAGGCAGGAAGAGAGGAGGAGCCCAGCTGCCCCATTTGGCTGTGGGCCCTGCCTAGACAACCGGAAACCGTGAGGTCCCTGCTCCCCGTGGGCTCTGCACCCAGCCGAGGCACTCAGAGGCAGCTCTTCAACTGGCAGAGGTCAGTGCTGCCTCCAGGACTCAGGAAAACACTCACTGAGTTCAACAGATGAGGGCGCCTGAGGCCTGGAGAGGAGAGTGGAGCCAGAACAGGGTCCAGGAGGTTTCCCTCCCAAGACCTTCTGTCCCCTGTGTTTTCCTTCTCATTGAGAAACGGAAACATCTGGGCTATGTTGGGATGGGGGTTCTAAGAATTAGAAGGAATGGAACCTTGCCTAGGCTCACCTCCCGTCCTTCCAGCCCTGTAGGGTGGCGAGTCTGACCCGGGCCTAAGTGGACTGTCCTTGGCACGGGGAGCCCGCTGGCCCCAGGCCTTGGTTGCACTGGGGCTTCAGTGAAACCACAAGAGCCACGTGTGTCTTTGGGCCCACAGAGAAGCTGCCTGTTCTCTCCTAAATGCTTAAAACAGCATCCACTTAACTGGCTGCTGCAGAATCTTGCAAGGACTTGGGAGCAAGTTCACTAGCTGCAATTCTCCGGGCTCACCTTTTTCTTCTGAGGGCCTGGGCATTTCTGTCTTTTGGCCCCTTTCCCATTTTCCAAGAATTCTCGAGGATTAAAGACCACATCTGTAAATATCCTCAGCTAATACACTTTCTTACTTTTGGCCTGTCTTGAGTTAGGAGCCCCTTTGTTCTCTGCCCTAATGTTAGGAGACCATTCTCTTCATAGGAAAAGAAGCACCCTGGGAGTTAAGGATTTCTGTTTGCTCTGTCACCTCTGCCAGTGTTATGGAGTCCTGCTTCCAGAAACGAATCTCAAAATCAGAATATGTGGAAAAGATGGTATTAAGAGGGCTTCCCGCGGCTCTCTTTACCCTCAGCTCAGACACCCCTCTGTGACCTATGAATGAGGTTTACACTATGCGCGAATCTGCTAAAATTGGACTCAGGACATTTACCCTGTGTTACTAATGCTGACACATCAGTGGGGTGCCACATCCTGCAGCTGTTAAGAATGAAGGGAAAACATTAGGTGAGGAAAGTAGATGTTTAAAACAGAGGTGGGCTTACGATGATTACTTTTTTCCTTTGTGCCCTTCTGTAGTTTTTACAGTCAATATTGGTCTCTTGAAATACCATCCATAAAGTCATGTTACTAAGGAGAAGAATGGGCCCGGTCCTCCCTTAGCCTGCTCCTCGGTGCTACCCTCTAAGGGTTTTAACCAAGGGTGTGGTGCTACCTCCTTGGCAGTTCTGTGCCTCCCGAGGCTGTTCCCTTGAAGGACTAGTAAACAGTCTTTACACGAATTCCAGCTCAAGAGTTAAGACACAGGAAGGCCTGGCACCCCAAGAAAACACATGCTGGCTGTCATATATGCATCCATGTGCTCCTCTGCTGTGGCGGAGGTTATGTTCACCACACACTCTCCAGCTCAGCACTGACCAGCCTCTAGGCCTGAGAGGAGCAGCTGGCTCCCACGAAACCCTCCCGTTTCCCAGTGCTCCCTTCCTGATGGCCTCTTGTCCCTGTGTCCAGTTCTAGGGTAGGAACTTTGGGTTAGAAGAGAGCGGCAAGCCCCCTGGGCCAGTGGTTCGCAAGGTTGTGAAGTTTTAAAAACCCGAGAGCCTGGGCTCCAGGGCAGAGCTAGGGGAGCCGCATGTCTGGGGTGAGCCCAGGGCATCGAGCATGAGGCACAGCCCTAAGGCAGAACCAAGAGTTTAGCAAGGGCTTACCCACCAGCTAAGGGGTTCATAAGCGTGGGCTTGTGGGGACTGGAATGCCAAAAACCAACATTTACTAAGCACCAGACAGGCGCCCCATAACCCGCATAACCACTCTGTGAGGTCGGCGTTATCACTTTAAGTGTGGGAAACAGAAGAGCCATAGAGAGGAAGTGACAGAACTGGAATTCAAACCCAGTCAGCGAAACCCCTTTTAATTGAGAGGGAAATCACTTCCTGAGGGAGCTCTTTTTCTACTCAGCAGAAAGAAGGGAGAGTGTGTTCAGGCTGGGGATAATGAGAGAGTTTTTTTTTTTTTTGGTATGCTGTATGGTGGGAGCATATCTCATTATTTTTTCCATGCGAGTACTGGTAATTGCAGCACCATTTGTTGAATTTTTGTGTTTTTTGGGGGAGTGCATGGACTGGGAATTGAACCCGGGTCTCCTGCATGGCAGGCACGAATTCTACCACTGAACTACCCTTGTACCCCCAAACCGAGAGAGTTTTATGGAGATAAATAGGAACTTCTGGCCTCCCTCTTCCTCCAGAGGGAAGGACTTGGAGGTGTGCTCGTCACCCTCCATGAGGGTGGTCTAGGTCAGTTTCTTGTCCCTGCCTTAGGGTGGCAGCTGTAGGAAGCAGGAAGCTCCTGCCATGAGGAATGTTTGCAAGCATGGGGTTCTGGGGGACCCTGACTCCTGGGGACATGGGTGCACAATGCACCAGGCCAGCCCGCCCTGTCCTAGAGCAAGGGGACGTGGGAGGCCTCCCACAGGCGCTGGGCCAGCTCCCCCGCCTGCTGCACCACCAGGGCTGCGGGGATGACCGACAGGTGGAGGGTCAGCAGCTCGTAGCACTTGACGGCTTCGGCCGGGTGGCTCTTGCTGTAGTAGCGCAGGCGCTTCCTGGGAGAAGACAGGGAGGACAGAGTTCAGGAGCAAGGCCGCTGCGCCCTCCCCACGCTGGGGCCCTCACCCGACACCACGTGGCATTGCAATGCCTGTGCCCATGCTCATCTCCTTGGGCCCGACGAGCCGCCTCCCACCCCTGTGAGCCCTCTCAGCCCCAAGCCACTGTCTGTCCTCTGGGTTTTTATTCCTCAGGCTGGGTCTGCTGAAGGCAGCAGTGTCCTAGCTGGGGGAGGCCACTGAGCTGGTAGGGAAAATGCCGCCAAGACCGTGTGAACAGAGAGACTGGCAGAAGCTCAGAGTGTGCTTCCAACGTGCTTCCTCTCTCACAGGGGCGGCCAGGCTGCGAGGAGCTTCTCACGTGTGCTTCTAGCTTCCTGGGCTGGGGCGCTCCTGATGGGGGGAGCTGCTCTCTGAAAGGGGGAGCTGGCACTTGCCACCCAACCTTAGCCGTACCACCTCCCCCAGCTGCTTTGGGGACCAGCATCACCTGTAATAGTCTCCTCCCAGCATGCTGATGGGGGCTGAGTCATCGGAAAGGATGGGCACCTCGACTATCTGAAGTTTGTAGCCCTAAGGAAGGAGAAAAGGGGTTGGAGAGCGGGAGGGCAGTGGGGTTAGTAGGTGAAAACTGGGGTGGAGTGAGATGTACCAGCTCAACCCTGTTAGGTGTGCTTGGGAAAACGGGGGGACTTTGATTTCTCATCCGTAAAGTGGGGTAACAAGCATCTTGTGAATATAGGAGGTAAGTATGTAAAGTTTTGAGCACAGCGTCTGGCAAGTGTCCTGCGGGGCATCATCAGAGGCCCACGCCTCTGCTCTGAAAGAAGGAGGTGGGAACAGGCGCTGAGATCTGCTGAGCACCTCCTGTGGGTCCCACGCGGCCACCTAACCTTCACCTCGGCTCTCCCGTGCCCCACTGTGGCTGAGATGGGCTCGGCAGTATAAAGTGACCTGAGGCTGTGGGAGGTGTGAACAGCAGCAAACGTGGGCACCCCCCATGGCACCAGTTCATTCATTGCCTCATGGGGCCGACCAAGCACACACAGTCCTGCCTCTTCCTAGAAGTGAAGGAAAAGGACAAAGGAACTTGCCAGCATTTCGGTCATCAACACTGGGCACAGCGCCCGCCCCTGACTCCCAAAGACTGACGGGAAGGAAGAAAAGCTCATTTGGAGGCCTGGAGCCTCTGCTGCTCATCTGCTTCCTGGTGCCTGGGGCGCTGCCTAAACCTTAACTGGATGGACAGATGGATGGACGGGCCAGCAGACGGATTGCACTACCTCTCCACAGTATTGTGAGGATAAAAGATATGGAAAAATACTCTTGTATAACTTTAATGTACTACACACATGGGGCAGAGATGAGAAAACTGACGCGTCAAGCCAGAAAAGAGACAGGGACACTCACTAACATTACAGGAGCTGTTGTGAGGATCAAACGAGGGAACAGCAGAGACACGCCAACAACGGCACAGCAGCAGGGGAGGCTGGGCGGGTGCCCTTAGGGTACAGCGAAGGAGGGCAGGGGGCTTGCTGCCACAAGCAGAGGGCGAGGCATCAGCAGGGGAGAGGACAGGAGTAGGGGACTGGGGAGTGTGAGGGATAGAAGCAGTGAACGGTCCTTAGCAAGCTGGAATGACAACCAAGGTGAAAACAAGCGAAACAGAAAGGCAGGAGAGGGAGAGCGGCGAGAGGACACAGAAGGTTTCGAGGGACAAGGACAGGGCCAGGAGACCAGAGGCCTGGGCCATACTGCAGCTTCACCCTGGCAGGCCGGCTCGCTGCCCTGACACTCGGAATAGCCACCTACAGTGGGCTGAACCTCAGACATGGAGCCCGTGACAGTGAAGCTCAAATGGAGACACATGCGGCTTGAGCGGCTTCTCTCACGGGCCGGGGGTGGGGTGGGGCTGATCTGTCCCCGTTTACCCGACGTTGTCTTGAACAACGTTTGTTTTTCTCAGATAGTCAGGGGGAGGGAACCCCAGGAAAAGCTAAATGACCCAGGTAAGAATGGGTCCTGTGAGTTCTGGGTCCCACCCAGCAGTGCTTACCTGGCTGCCAGGGATAAGAACAGATGAAGAGATGGACAGACTGAGCACAATTCAGAAGAAAGGAATCCAAGAGTTACACGAAAGGAGAGCATCTCAGGACTGTCCCGGCCCAGGGACCTGGCCGCACCCACCATCTCGTTCTCGAACCACAGGAAGTAGGAGCAGTGGAAGTCCCCCTCCCGGAACAGCAGCGTGGTGTAGCCCTTCTGGAGGTATCTGCGTGCCAGCCGGATCAGAGACCAGACCTGGGGGAGGAGAGGCACTCACCGCCAGCCCCACGCCGGGGGCGCCTTGCCCCACTGCAGGGCCGCGCCCGCCCCTGACTCCCGAAGACTGACGGGAAGGAAGAAAAGCTCATTTGGAGGCCTGAAGCCTCTGCTGCTCATCTGTTTCCCGGTGCCTGGGGTGCTGCCTAAACCTTAACTGGATGGACAGACAGATGGACAGGCCAGCAGACGGATGGGACTACCTCTCCACAGTATTGTGAGGATAAAAGATATGGAAAAATACTTTTGTATAACTTTAATGTACTACACACATGAGCCAGAGATGAGAAAACTGATGCGTCAAGCCAGAAAAGAGACAGGGACACTCACTAACATTATAGGAGCTGCAGGTGTGACCACCTGGAAACCTCTCCTGCTGTCTAGGGCCATCTTTTCCCCTTCGGGGCTGGTCCCTTCCCAGGGAGGTGATGGTGACGTGACACACAGATCACGCTGATCCGGTGTGTCCTCCGCTTCAAGGGTGGTGCCAGGGCACACAGCGACCAGGGGAGGTGGCGCTTTGGATGGCCTCTGTGACCTCCTCCCACCTAACGCAGGGACCTCCTGACGCTGCCTGCCACTCTCCCCCATCTCCCAGGGTGGGGAGAGGCCTGCTGGGGCTCTCACTGAAAAGCTGAGTGGAAAGATAAATGATTCACTCTAAACCTGATCACAATGTAGCATTTAATTAAATCTGAACTCAAAGATATGTGGCTTTACTATCCTTTTCAAGAAAGTAATTTGACAACCTGCATCAATAACCTTAAAAATCTTCCCTGTCTGACTTAGGAATTCCATTTCTGGGACCCCACATTGAGGAAACGAGCAGAGATGAGGACAAAGCTGGACGCACAAAGACGTGTGCTGCAGAATTATTCCTCACGGTGAAAGCCTGGAACTATCTAAATGCCCAACATCGGGGAAACGGTTAAGTAAATTGTTACATTCACATGATGGACTATTATAAGCTGTTAAAAATTTATGTTTATATAGAATTAATGACCTGAGGAAATGCATCTGATATGATGTGAAATGAAAATGCGGTAAACACAAGTGCACAGAGAGAATGATCTCAGCACAGAGAACAGCGTGCAGGCAAACAGTGGAAAAGAGCTGTGCCAAGCTGATGGCACTGACGCCCACGGGCAGGGAGGCGGATGGAGACGACGATGGCATCAGTAACTGCTCGATGAAGCACGGCTATATCACAGGCGACATGCTCTGCTAAGCATCATCTCACGTAATCTTCACAGTAATTCTATGATGTAAATAGTGCCATTACTCCCTTTTAGAGATGAGGAAGCTGAAACTTAGAGCAAGTAATACTCAAGACTCCATGGCTAAAGAGGGCTGGCTTCAAACACAGGCCTGCCAACACATGTCTTATTTTAACCATTATGCCACATGGTACACTTTATTTGAAAAAAAATTACATATAGTTTTTTTAGAAAGTGGCAAAGGCAGCACCCCCCTCACCAATTCAAAATACTAAGTGACTATAAAAGAACCTCAAGAGAAGGCCTCCTTACCAAAAACCACTTAGTTTTAAACTCCGCTACCCAAATCAACATAACGTTATATTTCTTCTTTCTGTTTCAGTTAATTCAACAACTATTTATGGAGCATTCATTTCCGCCAGGTACTGTGTAAGGTGGGTGCTGGCCGTTTCCTCCCGGGTATCGCTGCTCAGACCACTCTGCTAGTCCCAGACGTGTTATCAAAACTACCCAGGAAGGTTTGCACCAACATCCATGGGGCCCGCTCGGCCTGTGCCACCTGAAAAGGTGCTGCTCCTAAGGACACGCGAGGCATGTGAAGACAGAAGAGTGCAGGACGCGGTAATGTGGGCACGCGACCTGAGCGGCAGGAGAGTCCAGAGGACAGCTGGCCCAGCTCTTCCTGGGCAGGATTTGGGCCTGAGCACGTCCTATCTGGCAGGTAGGGAAGAGTGCCCGGTGGGTAGAGTTTACCTTAGTTTTGATGAAGGCAGCCAGGGGCCCCTTGCCCAACTCTGATGAAGCCGTTTTACTGATGGTCAGGGAAGGAGCCACCATCTGTCCGGCTGTGCGGTCCACGTAGATGAAATGCACCAGGCCTGGGAAACTGTCTAGGTAGGTGAAGGTCTGAGTTAAGGAGTGTATAATGCCAGGAGGCAGGGCAGGCACTGTTGTCAGCTTGGGCTGTCAGCTCTGCTGAGCGGAGAAGTCTCGGGGGGGTCCGAGACTGCCCCCACCTCCTCCTCATGGGTTCCCATTTCACCCAGCCTCCCAGGATCCCCACGCCTCTCTCTGCCCCCCAGCTTCCCGGCCTTGAGCAATTCTCAGACTCAAGCACAATAGATCCTTGACATTTGCACATTTAACATGGGCAGTTCTCGACCATACAGGTATAGGCCATGTTCCTATTTTATCATTTTCATTAGGGATGAATTTAAACTGTTCACACGGTGAGGCTGGAGAGGACAGTGGCTGAGCTAAGGAGGGAGCGCAGCCGACCGCCCAGCCTCCACACCTCCCCACGACACAGTTCATCTCTCCCCCCAGCTAGAGGGGTGGAAGGGCTCCATGTGAGAGGGAACACACACGCATGGAAGGGCAGTGCTGATGGCTAAGAGGTCCTCTGACAACCCTTCACCTGTTCCCTGAAGGCCGGAATCTCAGCAGACTTGAGGGCTGACCCTTTAGCCACTTTTTTTTTGGGAGCATAGTCTGGGAATTGAACCTGGGTCTTCCGTAGAAAGGCGAGATTCTACCTCTGAACCACCCGTGAGCACCTTTAGTGATTTTAACAGAGTAAAAGCTGTTTTATTTAAAGGTCACTGGAAAATCAGTATTCAATAAAACTAGTGTTCCAGAACAGAAGGGTCACATAAGTCAGAAACGTCTTTTTTAAACAGGAAGTTCCCACAGGACTTCTCGGAGCCTTGTGGTTCTCCTGAGCACTGCGTGCTCTAAGGAGGGCACACGGCCCTTCAAACCACCCGCCCACCGCACGCCCACCCCTCAGCCGTGCCGAAGACCCGCTACTGCTCTGCCAGTTGGGGCGCACTGACAGGAAGGTCTCCAGGGCTTTTAGGAATTAGCTTTGGGACAGATAGCAGGAATTTCTCACATATCAGCCTTGGAGCGTCCCTAAACACAAGGCGTGTAGGACACCATCTCCTGCCACTTCTCCTCAGAGAAAAGACACTGGGGTGTGGGTTGCATGCTCCCCCAACCCAGTGCAAGGGGCTTTCCTGGGCTGGCCCGGGGGTCAGGATATGACACCAGGGTGAAGTTCCTCCTGCTCTTCACCAGCAGGAAATCCTTCCAGTCTCTCAGCTTTTCTCTGCAGGGGATGGGGGGCACAGGCTGCTGAGACACACACGGCCGGCCCCGCGCCCCCGCGCCCAGCTCTCCGGGTGGCCGCGTCAACTCACTGCAGGCGCTCCTGGGCCTGGGCCAGCAGGTGCTGCGGCAGGCAGGGGCCCCCCCTGCCCGGGGCCGTGGTCAGGAAGCTCCGACAGTAGATGGTGCAAAGCTGCCGCTTCACCTTCCCACACGCCTGGAGGAGCCTGGGCACCGAGGGGAGAGCGTCAGGCAGGGAGGGACCCAGGAGAGCCCCAAGGCCCCTAGGTGGGGGGGGTCCTCCCTGTGGCCACGCCCACTACTGACCCAGCTGGCCAAGTGCAGCACCCGCCCTCCCTGAGCCAGCATCCTGATTTTTTCCAATGCGGTGCCCCATGTATGCGGAATCCCGTCCAGCTGCCTCACTGTATGGAAAAGTGAGGGGAAGTGACCTGCTCAAGGTCACACCAAGTCCGTGCTGAAGCTGGGCTGGAACCCAGCTATTTCAACTGCACAGTGCTGGGTCCTTGCACCCCTGCTTTTCAAGTTCTAATCTCTCTGCTCCCCAATAGGCTGGACTCCACTTTCCCAGGGTCCCTCCTCACTGATGATCTCTTTCCAGAGCATTCTCTCCCTCTTGGTATGGGGGAAATGTGGCCTCTCTGGGAAACAGCCCCTCTGCCCAACCAACTCGCCCCTTTTCCCCAGAGCCCATCACTTACTCCCGGAACGATCCTGGCTCACTTTTGGAGAAGATCTTCGCCTTAAACTCCAGCCAGGTGCTCTGTGAGGAGGACAGGTGACAGGTCAGCTGTGCAGAGGCCCAGGGGAGACCCCTTCCTACATGGGGGTGCTGAGAGGGCCTTAGGCCTTTAGGGGTCTCCAGGTTTAGGCTCAGCACAATCTGCCTTCAAACAGCCTGGCTGGCTTCCCCGCGGCCCCAGCACTCCTCTAACTGCTGCCCACTGCATTCCACTCCCTCGGCAGGTGTTTACTTAAAGAGTCATTTGTGTGAGCCGAGCGCTGGGCTAGGCACTGGGGCTCACGCCTAGGGGCAGACGGCTATGGACAGTACCCTGGCAGAGTGACAGGTGAGGGCGTCAAGGGAGGGTGAGCCCAGGGCAGGGGTGCAGTTGGCCTCTGAGGCACCGCCCGCTACCGAGCTGCCTTCTGACTCCTCAAAGAAAGAGATGGGGTCTGAGGCCGTGTCGCTTGCTCTGCCTCCTCCAAGCATTCTGGGCGTTTCAGATCCAGCCACAATGAAGTCTTAGTTCCTTGAACAGACCCAAGTATGGCCAGATGCAGCCCCCACCCCCACAACCAGGCGACTGACCTCCTGTTTTCCAAATGTGGTTCTAGGGCCCCGTCTAGACAGTGAGCCAGCCCGCTGGGATGTGCCGTTGCCCGCAGCTCATGGCTGCTCCGAGGCTCGGGTCTCATCGCCCCACCTGGCCCCTGGCAACCAGGCCTGAGGGGTGGCCTAGCCTTGCAATTCCGTACATTCTCCACTGCATCCAGGGCTGCTGGCCGTGCTGTCAGGGGAGGGCTCCCAGGGAGGGTCCGTGGCCCAAGGCCCAAAGACTGGATTCAGATTCTGGCTCTAATTCTCACCAGCCCGGTCACTCGGCCAAGTCATGGTCTACCTAAGCCCCAGTTTCCTTGTCCACAAAATGGTATTAGAATCTGTGTTCTGTCAAAGACATGTAAAAATGTTCTGCCAACTTTAAATGCAGAACTAAGGGTTTACTATCATCATTTCTTAAAGGGGAAGACGAAGGCCAGGCATCCTCTCCTCCGCCTGCCTCCTCTCCTCCAAGGCTGGGCACATCTGGAGTCGGGGTCTCACCTGAATCTCCTCTCCCCGTCGATTCTTGACAAACTTGTCCATCCTCTGGCGCAGGTCTCCCACGAGGGGGTGCGACCGCAGGGCACTCCCGGCTTCTGGTCTTTCCTTCAGCTTCTTCTCCAATAGGGAGAACCCGTCCAGCAGCTGGTACAGGACCAGGGCCAGGGGGGCGCTGGGGCTCTAAGGAGGAAAGCACGGGGCGTGCAGTGGGGGACGGCCCAGGCGCTACAGGTGGGTGGGCAGGGGAAGGGGGAGGGATGGGGGTGGGGGTGCGGGGGAGGGGCTCTCCCACCTTGGTCAGGAGCACCATGTTGACGCCAGGCCACAGGGGCAGGCAGTACAGGGTGTGGGGCACCACGGGACAGTAGCTTTCCTTCACATGGGCCTCCAGGAAGATTCTTCTGGGGCTGGAGGCCGCCAGGGACGGAGGAAGCCGCGTTTGGAGGGTGTCTTCGGCTATCTGCAGGGGGAGGAGGAGCTGTCCAGCTGCCCAGAGACTCCACCCACGGCCGCCTACGCACCGGTCTCTTTGTGAACCCTGAAGTAATACTAATTTCCTAGTATTCTCTGTTCGTAAATCCCTGAGCTCAGTTGCCACAACCCTAGCAAGCTGCAGTTCTGCTGTCCGTCTGTTTGTCTGGGACTTGCCAGCCCAGAGTCAGGACCGGATGCCAAGCTGGGGCGGTGGGAAAGGGTGGGTGATAAAGAAGGCGCCAAAAAGGCAGGAAAACCCTGACAGCAGTGGAAAGGGAAAGAAGGTACTTTCTGGCCACACCTTCAACTAGGTGGAGGTATTTAAGGTTAAATAACAGCCTGCAAGTCTCCCCCTTAGAGAGGGCTCCGCGCAGGAAAGTCTTCACAGGAAAAATCAGAAAATTAAGGAAATCGTTAAAGTTGGCACAAAAAACTCCATAAAAGGATTTCACTTCAGTGTTATATACAACCGCAAAAACCAGGAAACAGTGCACCAGTCATCTCTGAGGATTTGCTCAATAAATAATAAATAAGCATTTGACAGACTCCTGTACAGTCAGTAAAAATCACTATTGAAGAATGCTTAATAAATGGGAAAAAAATGTTTAAAGAAGAAAAGTATGATGAGGTACATTATGATCAAAATTTGATGAAATATATATGAATATATTATATATATTTACATAGAGAGATACATATGTGTATAAGTCATAAGAAAAAAGACCAAAGAGAAATACTTGAAAATGTTCATCTGGGGATGGAGTTAAGAGAGATTTTATTCGTTTCCATACTTTTTGTATTTTTCCAATTTTTCTACAATGAGTATCTTTACATACTCACATAAAAAAACACTAAAAATTAAATTGGACTTTCACTGTCAAGAATAGTGAGGAGGGTGGGGACTGATCAGGAGTGGAGGCCAGTGCCTGGGGAGGAAAAGGGGTAAGGTTCCCCCCACCCCAGCTCTGACCCTGGGAGACATGGGTGGGGGTGGGTCACCCTGAAGGCGAAGCCCTTGGGGTCCCCGGTGCTCACAGCAGCATTTCGGATCAGCTAGTGCTCAGGCGGACCCCTCTTTCCCCAGAAGAAACTCACCTGTATCTGGGAAGCATCCGTGGGTGGGGTGCCCCTGTCCAGCCAGTAGGTGTTGCCTGCAGGCCACTGGAAACTGATAACTTAAATAATGTGACAATGTAAATAATGGCTTAAGTGGGCTGTCAGAGGGAGGAGAGTGGAGCACAGAAGGCTGGGCTAGGCCCACACCCTCAGCACCAGGCAGGGGCAAAGGAACAGCACTGCCCCTTCCCAGCCTAGCCCAAGCCGGCAGGTGCAGAGCTAACTGTGCAGTACCTGCCAGGACCAAAGCAGCCCGTGTCTGGGGAAGAGAGGCTTTCCCTAGAGCCAGCCGCTGGGAATCAAACTCCTGAGGCTATAACCTCCAAAAAGGAAGGGGTGGGGAGGGGCCGACATTTTTCTCAGCACTCCCCTCTTTTCTCATGGTCCTATTCCTTCAGGCTTCTCCCTCCCTTTCACAGTGCCTCCTCGGTAGGAGACAGCAGACAGTCTATATTTCCCCATTCATTTATTCATTCACTCATTCACTCAGCAGACTTTTACTGAGCACCTGCCCTGTGCGAGCCATCCAACTACATTTCCTTCCTAGTGAGCTCATAAAGCCTACTGGGCCCACTACATATTTGAAATACTATATATTTGTAATAACACTGCTCTCTCTCATATTTCTTTGCAATACCCATCATTTATAACCATGTTTCTCTGGGGAAATGTGTTCTTAAGAGTCAGACACCTGATTTACAAATGGACGAATGTAATTCAAGCCATTTGTAAGCTGTGAGTTTTGTGCACTGTGGAATGAATGGCATTATTTACAGCTCTGAGGGAGAAAACTAACCACTGAGAGGGGCCTGGAGGAAGATGTGACGATGAGGGAAGACAGCGGTCAGAAGAGGAGAAAGGAACTTTGGAGAGTACCCAAAAGCAGTGCTTCTCAGCATGTTTCTGGCTTATGGAGTACTTAGAGAGGCTGAGGAAAGCTAGGGACCGTGGCCCCAGAAAAATGTCCAAGCATATACGAGTTGGCACCCTCTCTTGGGGTCCCAGACACTGTCTGAAGCCCATCCGAGGACCTCATGTTAAGAACATCTAACCCAGTGGTTTTCACGTGGGCTGCACATGATCATCATCAGGGCACCTAAGAAAAATCCTGGTGCCCAGAACATACCCCAGACCAGGTAAGTGGTCTAGGGCACAGGCTTAGCTTCCAATTTTTAAAGGTCCCAGGTGATTCCAATCCCAGCTCTCCTGGTGACCCGAGTAGGGCAGTGTTCCTGCAGGCTGCCCAGCAGGCTCACAGGGGGACATTTTTAAAGCAATCATGTCCGGGCCTCAGATGCAATGACAGGGACTTAATTTTAATGTGCAATCAGGGCTGAGAACCACCGGCTTAAGGAAGCCATAGAGTAAATTAAAAACTTAGTTCCCAGGAAGCTTCTCCTCTTGAGCCCCTGGTCTTCATTCTTTTATCAGACCATGTGAACCACACCTGCCAGCCTTTCTCTCAAGACGCTAGAGCTGGAAGAAATGGCACTCACTCACTGGGATGACAGCCTGGGGTTTGCTCTGTCTACTTCTCTAAGCAAGGCTGTCTATTTTTTTTGTTGCTGTTAATAACATTATATATATTTTGAGTTTCTTTTCATTGTTTACCTACAGTGGAAAAATAGGTAAGAATCAACTATAGAGACTGGATATTGTATAAACAATGAACTTAAAATCAAATAATGATAACTTTACTTAAGTAATTATTGATTACTTATTACTTGATTAATTACCAAAAAAAAAAAAAAAAGAGTGATGAGGCAGAGAATATGATTGGACTGATGAATATTCAAATGAAATCAACTTGTCACAAAAGGCCTTAGGAACCCTCTGGATGGTCTTAGTCCTTGACCTCAATCTGGGGCTAGCAGGGAAGACGGAGGGGGCGGCACACAGCATCCTGTGCTCTGGGGAAAAAAACGTCCTAGAATCTAAGTGTCAATGGGACCTTCCACAGCTTGGGGGTCCATGGAACCCCAAGACAGCACTCGGGGCCACAGACTGGCATCCGCCCCCACACTGCCTCCTCACCTGAGCTCTGCTCACCAGGGGAAGGCGCTGGTGTGAAGTACTCTTCAGGGAAGGATAAGCTGTCAGTTTCCTGGGAGGGAAAGAGTGGCTCAGGCAGAGGGTTCCACCCTGGACCCAGACGTCCGGGGAAAGGTGGGTGAGGCCCGGGCACCCGAGTCGCGGGTAGACCCTCCCCTCTCCTCCCTCCTGGTGCCCGGCATGAACCGTCTCTGCAGAGCTGCCCCTGGGCTGGCCTGCCAAGGAAGGGCTCCAGGCCTGCTGCACAGGAATGTTCTGGCTGCTCCGGAGCCTCTGTGGGGCAGGCTGGGATGAGGCAACACAGAAGCTGGTCACAGCACATTGGATCTGGCTCCTCCCAGCCCGTGCTCCACCTCCCAGCCCTTCACAGAAAGCTGTCAGCAAGCAGAGGGCCAGGTGGGGTCCCTCACACCCACTACCTGCACCCCACTCTGCCCTGTGTGCATGGTCCTCAGCTTTCCAGAGATGTGTTGAATCCACATGGCTTATTCTTTTTCCAGAACCTTCAACACACCACAATCCAAGTTACCACCACTACTCTTATGATGACGACGACAATGGCTCAGCTGTGGCTAACACCTGCCGAGTGTTCATGGTGGCTCATGTACTGTTGGGTACCAGGGGATTAGTCTCCTCTTTCCCACACAACCCTGGAAGGGAACTGAGGCTTGGAGGGGAAAATCTCGTCCAGATCACACAGCTAACTAAGTGCTGAAGCTGAGTTTCAAACAAGGGCTGACTCCAAAAATCTGACTTTAACTCACTGCCATACAAAGTCCAGAATTCCCTTAATATCTAAAAGCAGCAGGAAAGAAGCTGTGGCCAACCACAGGCCTCCCCCAGCAGCCCAACCACAGGCCTCCCCAGGCAGTCTGCCCCACCCTCCAGGCTGGCTTTTGAGCCTCCCGGTCACGGCCCCCCTCTGCTCAGAGAGCCGGCTGAGACCTGAGCTTCATCATCCTCCACTGCACTCTGGCTGGGGTAGAGGTCCTGGACCAGGAGAACGAGGGCAAGGAGTTCTGCTGGGAGCAGGGAGCTCGCGCCGTGGCTGCAGGGACAGGACAGGCAGCATGTGAGCAAAGAACTGAGGCTCTCTGCTGTCCTGGGGGTGGCAGGGAACTACGGGGCAGGTGCTAAGGAAGTCTAAAGCATCCTCCCTGCAACCAAGGAGTTTACAAATATGCCAACTAACAATTCTTTATGGAAAAGGCAAATTAATTTTTAAAGTAAAATTAAATTGTATGTAAAAAAAGAGTTATCCGTGGGAAACAACCAGGGACTAGTAACAGCATAAACAGCATATAAATAAGTTTTCCTAAATTTAGATTCTCAGACAGTGAGTGTTCTGGGAAGAGATACTTCAGTGAAGGGAGTGAGCCAAGGGGAATTGAAGAACTGAGCAATCTAGGAAGGCTTTATAGAAGAGGCGAGTCTTGAAGGTTTTCTTGGCTGGGGAGGCAGAGGCTTCTAGGCACAGGGAAAGGGCGAGGGGGAGAGGCAACAGGCTCTCAGGCTCACCTGGGGAAGAAGGCCAGCAGCTCACCTGGAGTAGAAGGCCAGCAGCTTGGAGTGCACGAGCAGGAAGGTGTGCAGGGCCTCCTCGCCGCCTCGTCCGGGGCTGGAGTTGACAGCCTGGATGACCTGCCGCTCCAAGGCCTCTATGCACAGCTCACAGAGCTGGGGGTGAATCAGCCGCTCCACGGCCTGGCCACGGGCAGGCAAAGAGAAGAAGCCACATTAGCGACCACTCTCCCCGACTCTAGGCCCTGGGCCAGTGAGTGTGTTCACTCAATTCACACTGAGCTCACACCATGTGGAGACACAGGGGACCAGGGAGACTAAGTCTGGGAAGGTCCCCAGCTTCCTGGGGCTTAGCGTTTGTTTGCTAGACTCTGGTATATGAGACAGGCAACAAACAAGGAAATAGACAAAATAAGCCAATTGTAATAAGTTTGCACTTACATAGTACCGAACTAGAGAAAAATAGTAGAAACCTAATTTTGGTAGGGTGGTCAAAGGGGACATGATCTTTAAGCTGACATTTGAAGAATGAGAAAACCTGCCACAGAAAGAGGAAGGGGAGAGTGAGAGCTTGGGGCAACTCTGTCCAAATGAAATATAAGAAAAGCACTTGCATAATTTAAAATTTTCTAGCAACCACAGTGAAAAGGTAAAAAGCAAGAGGTAATGTTAATTTTGATAATATATTTTATTTTACCCCATATAGCCAATATTTTTGCTTTTCAACATATAATATAAAAACATTTTTGAGCTATTATAATGATATACCCTACATTCATTTTTTGGTAAAGTCATCAAAATCTGGTTGGTATTTTATATGTACAGAACTACGGTCTAGCTATATTTCAAGTGCTCATCTTTCAAGTACTACATGTAACACGTGACTATGATATCAGACAGAGCTAACTGGAGCATTACTGAAACTGAAAGAAATCCCATGTGGTGAAGTGCACAGTGACTGAGGATGAGAGAGGCATGAGATGAAGCTGGAGCAAGAGAAGCAGAAACAGATTATATAGGACTTGGGGGGCCTAGAAAGGAGCTTGGATTTTATCTTAACTGCATGAGGTCACTTCCTACAAGAACCCTTTCTTGATGCCGGAAAGAGCTGACCATTCCATCCTTTGTGCCACCATGGATTTTGAAGAGAAATCTAATGTGGCACTCAGGATACTTCATTGTAGTTTTCAGTACGTTTGTATGACTGATTTCCCCACTAGCTGATAAGCAACCCAAGGGCAGGGATTGGGTCTTTATTCATCTTTGTATTCCCAGGACCTGGCACATAGAAGGTACTATATGTTTACTGGAAGTGTGAATGAATTGGGGTGTGAGAATGAATTCCCACAATCTATTTTCTAGTTCACAAATTCTCTCTTTAGCTGTCTTATCTGCTATTTAACCTTTCCCTTGAATTTTTTATTTTAACAATTTTTTTTTCATTTCTAAAACTTTTATATGCATTCTTTTTCAAATTTGCCTGGTCATTTTTTGAGTCCCTTATTACTTGTTCATTTTTGTAATTCTACCTTTCATGTCTAAATATTTCATATAGCTATTTCATATTCTGTATTTAATAATTCCAATATATCAAGCTCCTTGGGATCTAAACCTATTGGTAATCCACTCTGCTGACTCTAATTCATGTTGGCTTGTTTACTTTTGCATATGGCCTTCTTTAATTGTGAGCTCATATTGTTTGTTCTTAATTTGCCTGCTAGAGCAATGGTTCTCAAAGCATAGCCCAGACCAGCATAATCAGCATCACCTAGGAATCTGTTAGAAACACACATTCTGGAGCCCCGATTCCAGACCTACTGAAGATAAACTCTGAGGGTGAGGCCCAGCAACCTGTATTTAACAAGCCCTCCAGATCATTCTGAAGCACACCAGAGTGTGAGAAGCACTGTTCTAGGGAGAATCTGTGTTTGCCAATACATGGAGTCAGAGAGAGCTAATGACAGCTTCTTTAACTCCTAGGGTCTGGGTTTAATGTGGAGGTCTCAGGTTCAGCTCCCCCTCTTTGCAGCTGGACTAAGGCTAGTTTTCTGATCATAGTGCTGGTTTCAGCATTTGTACTCAGGGCAAACTTTCATTTACTGCTGTTTATTCTTCACCTTTTCCACTCTGAGTTTCAGCTCAATATAATTTTTTCTTCGGGGGAGGGACAGGAGGCAGGGTTGAGGGAGTTATCGTTATAATTTATTGTGGGCCCAAAAAATGCATTAAAAATCCCATTTTATCCAGGATTTAGCTGTTTCATTGTACAAGGGCCCATCAGATTACCCAACCCATCATGTGGCCACAAAGAGCAACTCTATAAATGCATGAATTTCAGAATATGCCTGTGCTGTCACTCCACAGGGCCAAAATATGGTCTTGGAGCTGGATTCCCCTCTTAACTTGACTCTGCCATAGCCCAAGGGCTCCCACACCCACAGTCACCTCCACAGCGAAACACTGCTCCTGCTTCTGCAGGTGGGTGTAAGTCCTCAGCAGGCTCTGGAAGTGCTCCCACACTTGGCTGCGCTGCTCCAGATCTGGGGGCCGCAGCCTAGGGGGAGAACCGGAGACAGCAGGAGAGACCATGAGAGCTAGGAATCATCAACCCCAAGCAAAGTGACCGTAGTCCCTGACAACTGACAAGAGCTGAGACAGCACGTGTGAGATGACCAAACCACTGGGAGAGCCCACACACCAAAGAGGAGGCTGTGCCTCTGCCTGTGCCTGACCCTGGAGCAGGGTGGGATGAGTATAGAATTCAAAGTGAGGAGTCTGAGCTGAAAACCACCTCGTTTCTCAGCCTCTCTCACACACAGACACAGACTGCAAAGCCAACTAGAGAGATCCAGGGAAGTTCATGAGTTTTCTGTGCTTCTCATTCTCCTGCAGGCGACTGAAAACAGAACATCCTGGTTCATTTATCAGGGCTCTATACAGGGGTGCAGACATTCTGAATGCTGACAAGACCTGCACTGGCAAATGCTGTTTGTGTAATAGGTGCCCAAAACTTGCAGCATTTGCCACTGAAACTAGGATCTATCTGGGCTAAATGACTCATAAAATGGTGGTGGCTAATCTTATAAATGCCCTAAATATGGGGATTTGCTACATCTCTACAACCTCAAAGACTCAGACTTTCAAATTCTGCAACTTCCTAATCCATTTTTGAGACTCACGGGTGATCCTACCATGAATTGTTTACTTCTGGGTTGAGTTTCCAACCAAGTTCCTTTGTTGGGGGTCTTACCCATTTGAGTGTATGCTCTGAACCACCATTTCTGGCTGCATTCTTTACTGTGGGATCAGAGATCCATAGTTAGATCAGCTGGGTAGGTATCTAACCTCTCAGAAAATGTTCACAAGATTGTATGTGTGCGCAGGGCATGCATCTTCCAGTCTAATAAGCTTTGTGATGACAGAAAACCGACAATGGGTGAGATGAAAGAGCACTGGACTAGGAATCTTGATCTCTGATTTCTTGGCTGAGTGCTGCCACCAACCAGCAGGATGGCCCTGGGCAAGTTATTTAATTGCTCTGCCTTAAGCTGCCCCATCTCTTTAATGACAGGGTTGGATCAGATGAATTCTGCTTCTCTGACTCAGAGACCCAAGCAGGGACACAGTGTTGGAAAGACAGCTGCACAGAGGAGACTGGCTGCGAGGACTCACTCCTTTCGGATGAGCTGGCTGTCCACAGTGACCAGCCCAAAGTGTACCTCGAACAGGTACTTGAGTGCACACAGCTTCCGCCGCAGATCCCCCTCGTTCTCCGTGCGGTCTCCATTGATGGCAATGAACAGGCATTCTCCAAACTGCAGGCACAGCAGGAAAGGTCCGCCAATCCCCAGGGAAAGCCTTTCACCTGCCCCGCCCCCCGGGGACTAGTGAGGGGAGGCTGGGGTCGCAGGGGATGTTATAAGATGCACTTTCTGCTTTCCAGAGGAGTCTACAGTTGAAGATAAGGGAAAGGCATTTGGACTTCCTTCAGAGCAGAAAAAGAGGAATACAGAGCCCTGGGCTACCCACTCACCAGATGAAGGACATAGAGGCAGTTGCCATTTTCTGTTGAAAAGCAGGTGTACGTGTCTGAGAGCTTCTCCAGCATCGTCATGGAGGAGATGATGACTGGGGCGAGGAGGGTGCTGAGTCTGTCCTCCAGGGCAGGGGGCTGCGAGAGGGGCATTAGATGACCCCGCTTAGAGTGTGCAGACACTGAGGATGAAGGAATGGACAAGAGCCAGGCCTTGCCAGCAAGATCCATCGTCAAAGCAGCTGGGTAGGCACTGCTGTCCTGACAGGAGAGGGGAAAGAGCCTACTCCCAACACTCTGGAGTGCTAGCGAGGAAAGCTAGGAGGGGTCAGCCAGCCACGTGGGCTGCTGCAGGCTCGAACATTATAAGGGAACATTAAGAAACTGGGCCACATTTCCACAGTGGAATGTTTGGGACATGTAACTGATAACTGGCCAACTCTAAGGAAGTGTGTGGTATGTTCCACGTACCTAAAAATGCCCACGTCCTATGTGGCAATAAGTCTACTTTGGGGAATTTATTCTAAGGGGAATGATCACAAATGGGAACAAAGATTCACGCCTAAATGTGTTCACCACAGCATAAGTTATAATAGCAAACAACTGAAAAAAATGTAAATGTCCGATATCAGGGAAACAGTTAAATTAATAACAATACATCTAAATGATGGGAAATTATGTAGCCTCTTAGTCTGAATATGCAGATTTTTTTCCTTGATGCCTTAATTTAATTGGTTTATGAAACTTATTGCGCAAACACAGGCTTTACAATGATTATATGGATACTTTAGTTAAATATGCCTATGGTTAAGTTAACTAAGATATCTATTGTTGGTGGTTCTAAGTTTATTGTTTGTTTTCCTAAATAAAAAAATGTAAAAATTAAAAAAAACAAAGACCCAATACTTTATTACCAAATTTTATGCCTTTCCCAAATACAATAAAATGAAATGTTTAATGTTAAAAAAAAAGTGTATAGCCTCTTAAAATATTAGAGTGTTTTCAGTGACATGAAAACTTTCTGATACAACAGTATGTTAAAAAAATGGTTGTGAATGTTCTGTATTTAAAAATGCATTAAAAAAACAAAATACAGAAAATATTAAGAAGGTCAGCACTGTGAGTTATTGTTTTTGGATGGAGGAATTATGAGGGATGACCCCACGACTTTTAATACTTTTCCGTACTTTCCCTATTTTCCATAATGAGCATGAATTTCCTTTGGTAAGATCTTTCCCCATCCATTCTCTCTTTCCTCCCCCAAAAGGAGTAAAACAACAGAAAATAAACAAAAAAGAACCAGTCAGGTTTTGTTGAAAATCTGTGCATAAAAAATGAAATCGATCCAGTGGAACTGTTACAACTCAAATTCTCAGTGCTGGAATGGAAAGAAAAGAGAGAAATAGCTGACGTCCCCCATGCTGACTGTGCGAGCCATGAATGAACTATGGGGAAAGCTGAGTCCTAACTTGGGGCTAGCACAATCTAGAAGGAGCTGAGTAAGACTTTGCTTTGAAAAGAAAAATAGGCAGCTGGCCAGGGGTAATTTGTAGCATTTAAAATCTGAGTGGGACACAGCACTATGGAGCATATTTTCCTGCCAACATTCTTGACATTCAGGATCCAATCCGCCTGTGTCCAGCTGCTAAAGAATTTCCCAGTCGTGGCTCTAACAGCAACTCCTCATCATTTAGGCCCCCGCTCAGATGGTCTTCTTTCCTGACCATCCTCAGGTCACCATGCCCCAGGCACTCCCCATTCCATACCTGTTTAATTTGGGGGACCATTTACCTCCACCTGAACTCATGGTATGTATCTGCCATCTGGCTCACTGCAGGTCCTTCCTCTTTTGACTCTAAGTTTCATCATGTTGACTGCTTTACACCCAGAGGGTGGCACATACTAAGTTCTCAGTTAATATTTACTGAGTGACTATCCTTCAACTTAGACAAGAACAAATGTTTGCAGGATTATTTGTTGAATTATTCACATATCATAACTTTCTTGAAATATCATAAATTATATTTTAAAAAGTCACTTCTAAATCTAGATTGTGCCTATAGCAACTCATTTTAAAAGTTGTAGCTTTTCCCCCCCAGATGTAGCAAGAATTTTTTCAGGTGGGGGGGCAAAAATCTTTGGTGTAGGTCTAGTATAAAAGGGCTTTCTCATGTATTACTTTTAAAAAGTAATACAATGTTTCTGAAAGGCTTTTGACTTGATATTTTATTTTTAGGAACTTATTCTAAGGAAATTATCAGGTTTAGGGATAAAATCCAAGCACAAATGTTCCCTACAGCAATAATTATAGCAAACTGGAAGCAATACACATGTCCAGTATTAGGAAAATGGTTAAATAAATGATGGTGCATTCATTTGTAAACTAGAATATCATGCTTTCATTAATTAGGCTTTGAGAATATTTAACATTATGAAAAAATGCTTTTGATATAATGGTAAGTGAAAAAAACAGGAAATAAAACTGTAAAAGTCTTATGATCCCAATCATGTATAAAAGGGGAAGAAAGCATGGCTTGTGAAATTATGGGTCACTTAAAAACTACTTCTCCTTATAAGGGAAATGCAGGTCAAGATTACAATGAGATACCACCTATAAGAATGGCTGCTATTAAACAATCAGAAAACTATAAATGTTGGAGAGGATGTGGAGAAACTGGGACACTTATGCACTGCTGGTGGGAATGTACAATGGTGCAGCCAAACTAAATATCGAGCTGCCCTAGGACCCAGCAATAGCACTACTTGGTATATACCCAGAAGAGCTGAAAGCAACAACACAAACAGACATTTGCACACCGATGTATAGCAGCATTATCCACAATCGTCAAAAGATGGAAATAAACCAAATGCCCATCAACAGATGAGTGGATCAACAAATGTGGTATATACATACGATGGAATATTATGCAGCAGTAAGACAAAATGATGTCCTGAAGTACATGACAAGATGGATGAGCCTTGAGGACATAATGCTGAGTAAATTACCCAGACACAAAAGGACAGATACTGTATGATTCCACTTCTATGACCAGGACAAAGGTAAAATCAGAGGCTTATAATACAGAATATAGGGGACTTAGAGACACACAGAAGCTAGAGATGGGTGAACTGTTAGCTAATGAGGTTGAACTCCAATGTAAGGGAATAGATAGGAGTGAAGGTGATTCTCTAGTGGGTCTATAAGTAATATTATCATATTGAAGATGAACAAGATTGAAAGGGGTTTTATAAATCTACGTGTCCCACTGACTCACACTAGAAATATGAATAAGTTCTTTAAGAATTACTTCAAAGAACTGATTCTTGTATAAAGAGCGTTTAAGTCCAGGGTACAGGGGGAAAACTGCTATTGCATGCTATGAGCTATGTTCAAAAGGAAACCATCAGCACTACCACAGCAACAGCAGAGGTAAACAATGTGGTAAGGGACAAGAGTTAAGAGGAGGTTTAGATCTCCTATTTGGTGAGGGTGTATTCATTTATTTTCTGTCTCTTGGGAACAATGAAATTATCTAAAACTGAGAATGTTGACGGACTGTGGACTCTGGGCCCTCTACATGATGCCCGATGCATGCAGGTGGCTGAAGGATGCACTGACGAAGAAATAGACTGGCGAGTGATGGTGTATACTTATGAACTAAGGCCGTGCTGCTACAAAGAACAATGTTGTGAGGCATGCAACGATATGAATGAACATGTGGGACATTTGGTGAGACAAAATAAGCCAGAAACAAAAAAACAACAATGGCATGGTCACCTTTAGAAAATGCCTATAAGAAAACAGGGGCCTAGACTGTAAACTTTTAGAGCAGACACATTAAGTCTGGAGTGGTGATTATTATTTCTGGATTTTGAGAGGCTGTTTTATATATATAACCTGATATTTAGAGATAAGAACGGAGCCGAACAGGTTGGAGTTAAAGTAATTCAGAACATAGGGGTAAGGAAGACTGTCTATATTTTAGAACCACACACACTCTACGAGACCAATGGAAGAAGGTTCATTTCATATGGAACTGAAATTTTCTGTAGTGCATAACCTAATTCAACCTATCTGTATAGCTCATTTGAACAACTGAAACACAGGAAGTATAGAATAAGAAAGAGGTCCTTTAATCCATAGGTCGTTTAATCCTGTATAGATTATTGCAATGCCTAGAAACATCCTAGAGTATATTAATCAGATAATCAAAAAGTCCCCTGAGGGAGGGGAGAAAGACTATGGAACTATTAAACCTTACTATCAGGGAATCCCCTAATACAGTGTCAAACTTTAGGGACACCCAAATCAACAGGCGAAGCCCTTGATCATGAGGCTTACTCTTGTGAAGCTTATGTAGCTTGTGAATTCTTATGCCTAAGAGTTACTTCTGGAGGACCTCTGTTGTTGCTCAGATGTGGCCTCAGTCTCTCTAAGCCCAACTCTGCAAGTGAAATCATTGCCCTCCCCACTACGTGGGATATGACATCCAGGAGTGAAAGTCTCCCTGGTGACATGGGAGGGGACCCCCAGGGATGAAGCGAGACCTGGCACCATGGGATCAACAATTATATCCTGACAAAAGGGGGGAAAGAAGTGTAATAAAGTATCAATGGCAGAGAGAGTTCAAACAGAGTTGAGAGGCTACTCTGGAGGTTGCTCTTGTGCAAGCTTCAGGTAGACCTTGCTACCTATCATAACGTTCCAACCCCCAACCAGGATCATTCCAGCCAATCCTAAAGAACATCTAGGGCAATTTATAAGATTCCATAAGGGTTCCAGGCACTTGAGAAACTTGCCAGAAACCTACAACCTCCAGATAGGACCCTGGATAAGTCCTGAAACCTAGCCTAGCCTCTCCAGAACATCAGACAGCTTCATCTCCCTACCCCATATTAGTGACAGACCCTTCCAATATAAAAAAATTAGAATTGCCATAGCCCAAATACCCCTAAAGAGAGGGAGGGAAAGATCAAAGGTGATGGTGGAGTTATACAGGGAAGGTAGGAGTTAACAAATGAATATGAATGCTGAATCATTAAATTGATATCTCTTTTAGTCTCCAGTATTTTAGAGCAGCTGGAAGTAAAAACCTAAAATTGTGAAATTGCAACCCATGTCAAAGTCTGAAATATGTTCTACAACTAATTATGGTGCTGCGCTTGGAAATTTATAGATTTGTATGTATGCTATTGTTCACAAAAATAGAAGGAAAAAAAGTCAATTGCGATGATAAAAAATTATTTAAGCCCTCTAGCCTTCTATATTCTGGAGCAGCTAGAAGGAAAAATCTGAGAGGATCGTATGGTAGCTCATGACAAACTCTGTTTCATCTGTCCTGTAACCACTTTTTGAAGAGTGCTTTGAAAACTATTGCTTTTTTATTTCTTTGCTTTATATATATGTTATACTACGCAATAAAAAAAGTTAAAAAAAAACTGTTTCTCTTTTCTTCCAAATTTTGACTCATTTATGTGATCAGGTAAAAAAAACTTTGAAGACTTTTCTCCTCTTGACTAGCAATTTCAGAACTGAAAATTGGGAGTTGGTTCTTTTACAAGGTTTTCAGTAAAGAGGAAGAAAAAGACAGCCAAATAGTTTGCTTCTTAAATAGCAGTCTTAGAAGTAAAATACTTTCAAACTCTCAATTTTAAAATTGTATGTATTTATTGCTAAAAAATAAAAGAACCTAATAAATATACCTGTTTTCAACTTAAATGAAGCCAGTTGGATGTCAATGATTTCTGATACCTTGTTTTCCCCTAAGGACTGTGATAAAAATATCAGTGATGCTGACGATGAGTTAGTGTACTACGGCGGAGGTGGTTCAGCTGATGCTCAGGCCCAGTAGGGCAGGAAGGACACTCAGACACAGCCGGTCAATGCTGTTGAAGGAATGCATGCATTCTCTCTACTGTATCAGCAATACACTTTTTTAAAAATTCAAAAATTAATCCAGAAAAAAATTTCAAAATCATTCCTTTAATCTATGGAATGGGAATTATATAAATGAAAATGGCAACTATTTCTGAGTTATAAATATCTGGATGTTAAAAAAAAAGATTTGATCTATACCGTGCTCCAAACACAAAAAATTAATGACCAAAATGGATTGTTAACCTAATATAAAAACTGAAACTATAAAACTTTTAGAAGAGAACATGGGGAAAATACCGTGACAATGGGCTGGACACAGATTTCTCAGATACGACACTAAAAACATGATCCATAGAAGTATGAATGGACAAATTAGACTTCATAAAAATTTAAAACTTCTTCGCTTTGAAAGACACTGTTAAGAGGATTCAAAGACAAGGCGCAAACTAAAAGAAAACATCTGCAAAGGATTTATTTGACAAAGGACTTGTATCCAAAAGAATAAACTCTCATAAAAGCAGTAATGAGAATAATAGGAAGAGACAATCTACCCAATAAAGAATGGGCAAACGACTTGAACTGACAATTCAATGAAGTTAGATAGATGATGGCTAATAAGCACCTGAAAAGATGCTCAAAATCATTAGTCACTAAGAAAATGAAAATTAAAATGCAATGAGATTCTACTAGCCACCTATTGGCATAAATGGCAAAAATTAAAAAGACTGACCATTCCAAGCATTACCAAGGATGCAGAAGAAATGGAACGCTCATATGCTGCTGGTGGCAGTATGGCAGCTCTGAGAATGCCAAGCAAACATTTACATGACATAGTCATTCTACCCTTGGTATTTACCCAAGAATGCAAGCATATGCTCATACAGAGACCTGTACATGAACGCTCATAGTGGCTTTGCTTGTGATAGTCAAAAACTGGAAACAGAACAGATGTCCATCCACAGGTAAATAGATAGACTACCACTTAGCAATGAAAAGGAACAAACTAGTGACACATGCTACAATGTGGAGCAGTCTCAAGATGATTACGTTGTGTGAGAGAAGCCAGACATAAAATGAATATATACTGCATGATTTTATTTCAATAAAAGTAAAAAAATGCAAACTAACCCAGTGACAATAGGCAGATCAGCTGATGCCTAGGCTTGGGGTCATGTGGCCAGTCGTGAGGGGCCGTGGACCATGTTAAATGCCCAGGCCGGGCCAGAAGGACTTGAGGACAGGCCCCCCTGCCTCCTTGCCTTCTGGAAGTTTTGTGCTATTCCCTCCCGTCCATCCTTCCTGGTTCTGACTCTACAGCTGTACTCACCTCTTCCCCCTCATTTTCTGACTGCCCAAACTTCAGCTGGAGACTCTCCTTAAACTCCTCATCTGTCCAGTAGAAGAGGACCTCTGCACCTTCTGTGGCCACCAAGACACACTTCATCTGTCAGGAGAATTGAGACCAAGGTCACCTCCCAGCTCTCTACCCAAGCGCTCAGCCTGAGTAATGGAGAGGTTCATTATCCCAGAAAACATTCACTGAACCCTGACTGCACACCAAGCACTGGGCTTAGGCCCTCCCGATGCTATTTTGTTACCCCTGCACAACCTGATGAGGTAGGACCCTCCAGGCATCCTTGTTTTACCTGGGTACAGCCTCTCTGATGCCAACGGTCGGCTCTCTCCTCTGTATTATCCTGCCCCTCTTATTATAGCCTCAGACCCACCATGGGACCTACTCAAACCAAGCACAAGGAAAAGGACCCAGTTCTTGGTCTGGGCACCGAGGCAACTGCACAAGGGAGCCGTCCTTGTGTAGACTGTGCATGCCCTCCCACCTCTGGGAGAGTAGAGATGTGTTTTCCTCAAATAAACACATCCTTATAGGAGGAGCCTCATAGATCAGGAGGAGTAAATTTCAGCAATACAGAACATTTTTCAAAAGTTTCTCCTGCTCTTGGTAGAAACTGAAGCTGCCAAGGAAAGATCCCACCACGATTCTTTGCATACCTGTTTAGCTGCTGCTTCTTCAGCCACACCTACCTGTGTCTCTAGTCCTTCCAAATCCCCTTCCCCACCACCCCAGGACACATTCTCTGTGCCACACATTTTAATGCTTGATTATACAAAAGGTGATTCCTTATCATCCATCAATTTATATTTTCTTAATTCAGAGCTTCTCACACTGCACCTTTGGTCCCATGGGGTGCAGCTGGATATGAAACCTCTGGATGCTTGGGGAAGCCCAGAGAGGGCAGAGCTCCCAGGCCAGCTCCTTGCAGCTGAGAGCAGCCTTGGGCAGGGCTTCAAATCCTCTCGTGTGTCTCAGGATGCCACACAGACACAATGCTGTTGTGCGTGTGCTGAGATGTGACAGTGGTGGGAAGCTCTGCTCCAACTCTTCCATGGGTACATGTCCAGCGACCCCAACAGGATCAAGGGCATATCGAGGTCATGAACTGAGTCATACTCCTTAGGACCCCGACGTGTCTGGCCTGGGGTAGTTACTGAATTCCTCCCAAATCTCCAGCTGGTTGATCACATGAAACTCAAAGCACTTGACCTGTAGGTGTTTCCAAGTTAATATGAGGAGACTGAGCAGAGTGACATGAACAATAAAGGATGCTGCCAATTCTCAGTGATGTGCTAAACACTACAGCAGAACAGACTGTGAGAGCATCAGGCGTGTGAAGACGAGGTCGATGGAGGAGGGCAGGCGGACCTGGGAGAGGCAGCTCTGGCCCAAGGTGGCATGACACAGTTAGGGGTTGACTGGGCATCTTCACTGGAGAGGGGGTTATGGGTCAGAGAACTGTGGTTGTGGCTCACAGCCTATAGGATGGAGAGCAGAAACGTGGCAGGATGGGGGGAGATGGGCAAGGTTAGGGTTAAGGGAGGCCGGTCATCCTGGTGTGGGATGATGAGCGCCCACTCCTCAGTGGAGGCCAGGAAAGTAGAGAGGAAGGGGCTGATTGAAGAAGTATTGCTTAGCGGCTCAGCAAGCCTGATAACTGCCTGGATTCAGGGCATGAAAGAGATGAGGCAAAGGTGACATCAGGATATAGACCTGGGCAGGGGATTGGGGAAGAAAGGGCTCTCTGGAACCTGGGAATGCTCAGTCCATTGCCTGCTTCGTTCTGCCTGCTTCCCACAGCCCCAGAGTGGGTGCTGCCTACCTCCCACAGCCCCTGAGTGGGTGCTGCCTACCTCCCACAGCCCCTGAGTGGGTGCTGCCTACTTCCCACAGTCCCTGAGTGGGTGCTGCCTACCTCCCACAGCCCCTGAGTGGGTGCTGCCTACTTCCCACAGCCCCTGAGTGGGTGCTGTCTACCTCCCACAGCCCCTGAGTGGGTGCTGCCTACCTCCCACAGTCCCTGAGTGGGTGCTGCCTACGTCCCACAGCCCCTGAGTGGGTGCTGTCTACCTCCTACAGCCCCTGAGTGGGTGCTGCCTGCCTCCCTGTCTGCCCCAGGTTGAGCAGGATTATCTACCTTGTTTCTGGACAGTCAGTGTGTCAGTAAGGGCTGCTGTCAACAGACTCGGTGATCAGTTCAAAGAAAGCAGCATAGCATCCTCGATCCTGCAAAGATTTAAAAGGGAGAGGCCATGAGGACAAGCTGAGGGTCTCATTCTAGTTCATACACATTTCCGGTAGCAGACAAACTGGTGAAGGATTGAGTGATTGAAGGTCTCTCAGTCCCTTAGGCAGTCTACTCAGATCCTACTCCCCTGGGTCAGGGAGTGTCAGAGAGCACTATTCCCCTGACCCCAAGTAGATGGCTTTCCCTCTGGTTCTTACACAGAACATGAACATGGCCAGCCCAGCTCCTTGCACAGAGCAGGTATCCACAAACATTAATTTCCTACTTCCAAGCTGTGCACTCTCATTTCACCATGGGCCACTCAGAGCCAAGGTGTGATCTGGCTCGATGAACGTGCCCCAAGCAGCCCCAGGGAGCATGCTGTGACAAATGGAGACAGCACAGCACATCCTAAGTTGATGGGGAAGAAGCAGTCCCAATGAGAAGAGAAGATATCTTGAGATGATGCAAATTCTAATAGAAAGGCACTAGAGACCTGGTTCAAATTTCTGCTTTGTCAAGTCATTTAAACCTCTCTGAGCCTCAGACTCCTACTGTGAAATGAGGAAACAAAACCTGCTCAGCCTCCCTACAGGGTCTTAGTGAGAGCCAGACGAGTAACAGGGGAGTGCCACCCTTAGCCAACTTTGCTTTCTTAAAGAGATGTTAGGGTTCACTGGTTCCAGGATTGTTCATATTTTGAAGATAAAAGGCAGGAACAATAAAAAGCTTTAGCTCAATCAGAAAGTAAAAACAAAACAAAACTATAAGCAAATAAGAGGCAAGCGATCAAGAGCTGCTGTGTCTCTGAGGGCTGCACCATCTTTTGCAACAGGATTTTGAGACTAGCTACACCACCGGCATGACTGGCCATATTTCCAGAAAAATAGGGAGTAGACTGCTGTGAAGTTAAGGCTCTATTTCTCAAAAGGCTTTTGGAGAAGGAACCTCCTCTACGTCATTTTGCAATTTCCCTGGTCTCCCTTCTATCTTGCTCTAAAGACTGAAATCGGTCTCATGGGCACCGACAAAACTGGGGAAAATGTCCAGCGCTTATCGTCAGCGTCTGGAACTCTCTTTCCTCGTCCTGCAAACTGTCCCTCCAGGGCCACTGCTCCTGCTTCACTGAGGCTTCGTGTTGGGGCCCACTCCCTACCTGCCTCGTCTTGTTCCTACCGGGCTCAGAGTTCCTAACACAATGACAGCCTTCCCGTTTGCCCGCACCCTACAATCTATGCAGCAGTCTCACACCGACGACCCCCTAGAACCTCACGGCAACCTCCCCGCTTAGCAGATGGAGAAACTTTTGACGGCGAGGTGAAGCGATTGGCTTACTGCCCCACGGCCAGGAAGCAGCGGGCCAGCTTGAGCCCCCATCCGGATGGCAGGGTCTGTCGGCTGGGCTGGCCCCTGCTCCGGGGAATCCCCTACGGACCCTCCCCCTTCCTGGCGAGCCGCGCAGGGGATTCCCGAGGTGGTCCCACCGCTCAAGAGCCGCGCCCGGACGTTCCCGGGGGACCACGTACCGGACCGCCGCCCACACGCAGCCCAGCCTGCCGCGATCTCGCCGCCGCGCTTCCGCCAAGGACCACGTGACCGCGCCACGTGACCGGGTTGCTCCGGATGGGACCTGCAGCCGCCGTCGGGTCCCACAGGTTCGAGCCCCGCCCCTGCCTGGAATTGCCGTTTCCCCCCCCCCCCCCCGCCCCCCGTGGTTGGCTTCTTCTGCTGCTCCGCGCCCTGTCCACCTGGCCCAGCGACCTCTGACTCCAGCGCCTCTGGGGCCACATTCATCCAGTTATCTTGGAGGGCAACCGAGGTCCGAAGAATTGGGAGACTCACCCTCAGTCATCAGAGACACCTGCTTCGTGTCCAGCATTGTGCTCAGCTCTTTCACTCCCCTCACGGGATTCCCCACCAGGGCCCTGGGAATGTCGTTTTACATTTTTAGCCCCATTTTACGGAAGAGGAAACTGAGGGCCCAAGAAAAGACATAACTTGCTGAGGCGCTCAGATTAGAACCCAGGTCTCCTGGCTGCCAGGCCAAGCCCTTTCCAACCCACTGACCCTAGAATTACTTTCAGAACTGCTTATGGTTCTGGGGCGAGAACTGTCCTCCTGTGACTCTGGGTCTCTCTGGCCTCCTGGGGACGAGGCACAGCTTGAAGATGGAAGTCTTGGACCCAGATGTCCCCAGAGTGCCAACGCTGGCATTTCTTCATAGGGGACCCCAATCCATTTTTGGGGGTGGGAGTGGCACATTACGGGCTTCATCTCCTACCTGTGTTTGCAAGATTGACTTAAATTGTATGGGTATTTGAGGTGGCTGAAGGCGAAGGAAGATTGTAGAGGGAACTAAATCTCCACCCAAGCAACCCCTCAGTGTCTTGGTGCCACGTGGGATCCTTGAGCACAGCCCAGCAGGGAATGGGGTGCAGAGACTGGCTGGGGACACAGCAGATTGAGCACCCCCTGGGGAAAGGCAGGGGCCGGGAATCAATGCCTCCTCCACCTTCAGATTCCATCCTCTCAAAGCGAGCATCATGCCCCAGGTATTCCCTGTCTATTCGCCCCAGCCCACCTGATGGCTGAAACCTTTGGACTCCATACCTGCGGCACACAGACCACACAGCCCATCTCTCTTCCCAGCCCACAGTTGAGATCGTTCTGTCTGTGCACACTTTATCCTGCTATTTTCACTTACGATGTTTCTCTCTTGTGTAACTTCTTCATAAACATGAATTTAAGTGGTTGAATAAATTCCACCAAATGGATATACTCCTGTTTACATATTTATTCCCCTACTAGTATTTTCTGTTTTCCAACAAGAATGTATGAGGGCTCCAATTCCTTCACGTTTTCACTAACATTTGTTCTTATCTGTCTTTTTTCTTATTACCATCTTGATATATGTGAAGTGCTATCTTGTGGTTTTGATTTGCATTTCCCTAATGACTAATGATATTGAGCATTTTGTCATGTGTCTTTTGTTTATCTTTGGAGAAACGTCTATTCAAATCCTTTGCCAGTTTTTACTTAGGTTATTTGTCTTTATTATTGAGTTCTTTATGTTTTCCAGACGCAAGTCCCTTGTCAGATACATGATTTGCAAACATTTTCTTCCATTCTGTGGGTTCTCTTTTCACTTCTTGATGGTATCATTTGCAGCACAATTTTGGTGCAGTCAAATTTATCTATTTTTTGGTTGCATACAGGTTTTAATATGAATGCATGTTTGTATTTCAGTTGAGTAAATTCCTGGTAGTGTGATTTCTGGGTTGTATGATAATTGAAGGTTTAAATATATGTTAAACTGTTGAAGTGCTTTTCAAAGTGGCTGTTCCATTACACAATTCCCTGAGCAATACTGAGAGTTCTAGTTGCTCTATACGGTCATTAGTACTTGGCATTGTCTAATTTTTTTTTAACTGTAGCCATTCTAGTAGGTATGTAGTGGTATCTCATTGCGATTTTAATTTGCATCTTCCGAATGACATTTCCTAATGAATATTCTTTCGTGTGCATATATGCCTTTGATATATCCCCTTGGTAAAGTGTTCAGATCTTCAAAATTGTTTTGGCTATTTTCATTCCCTAGCTTTCCCCTTTAAATTTTAGAATCAGCTTGTTGATTTCTAAAAAATGCTTCTATTCTTCTGGGGCTTCAATTAGGATTGAACTGAATCTATAGATTACTTTAAGGAGAATTAATATCTTGACAACATAGAGTTTTCCAATCCATGAACAGGGTAAATGCCTTCATTTATTTAGGTGTTCTTTGATTTTTTTTTAAATCAGTATTTATCAGTTTTCAGCATACAGAAAATCTTCTGTTGGAGTTTTACCTGTATATTTCATGTTCTGAGGTATTGTTGTAAATGATGCTAATTTTAATTTCAATTTTCAGTTATTCATAGTTAAATATAGAAATAGAATTTATATTTAAATATTGATCTTATATCTCAATGCTTAAATTCACTTAATAGTTCTAGTAGCTTTTTTGTATATCATCAAAATTTTCTACATTGCCAATCTTGATATCTGTGAATGCTGAGAATTTTAATTTTGCCTTTATAGTCTGTATGCCTATCATTTCTTTTTCTTGCTTTATTGTACTGACTAGGATCTCCAAATATGTTTTTGTATCAGAGTGGTGAGGGCAGATAACTGCCTTCTTCCCAGTTTTCGGGGAAAAGCCTTCCATCTTGCACCATTAAATATCATATTAACTATAGGCTTTTTGTATTTGTCTTTTGCCAGTTAAGGAAGTTCCCTTCTGTTCTGAGTTTGCTGAGAGTTTGTATCTTTGAATGGATGTTGAATTTTGCCACATGTTTCTTGTGCATTCATTGAGATGATCATATGTTTGCTCTTTATCTGTTGATATGGTGAATTTCATTGAATGATTTTCTGTCACATTAGAAACATTTAATTTTTAACGTTATCTTGCATTCCTGGGATAAACTCCATTGGGCCTGATGTATTATTCTTTTTATGCAATGACTGGACTTAGATTTGCTAATATTTTGTTGAGGAATTTTGTGTCTATGTTCATGAGGGATAATTCATTTATAGTTTTCTTGTATCTGATTTTGGATCAAGGTAATAATGACCTCAAAGAATGGCTTCAGATATGTGGAGAAATGTTACCTCCTTTTCAGTTTTCTGGAAGAGCGTATGAAGAACTGGGAGTATTGCTTGGATCCAGTAGTGAAGACATCTTGTTTCCTGGAAGGCTTTTTAAACTAAAACTTTAATTTCTTTAGTAATACAGAACTATATAGATTATATATCTCTTCTGAGCCTCTTGGCATGGCTCTTAAGTGGGGGCATTCAGGCAGTTAACCACTGCCTTATGCAGCCAGTTACACAACTTGTACCTTTGCAAACCACCATGGGCCAAGCAGTGGAAGCATCACTGTTCACACACTTATTCTGGATGTCCTGTTGTGTAGGCATCAGATGTGTCGTCGTGTGTTGAGCAGATGTACTATGACCCAGGCACACCCAGTTTTTGTCTCTTTTAAATTTGCTTCTTCACACCCTTGCAACTTAGATAATTACAATTCCCAATGCTAGCCTGGACATATGGCACTTAAGTGAGCTATAGTTCCTTGGCTGTATCTATTTTCTCAAATTATATTCCTCTTAGGAAATAATAAAAATGTGATGTTTATTTCTGCCACAGGCCTTTGCACATGCCCTTCCCTCTGTCTGGAATGCTGTCTTCACCAGCTTCTGCCACTTTCGTCCAAATTAGTTGGTTCTCTTTTCTTGGTCTTAAGTTCAGTCAGTTTTCTCAGTGAAACTCTCTAATGTATTTGTCCCTGGCAGCACTCATCATGATCATCATTGTACTTTTTATAAACAGTTTTATTGATTATAATTGACATGCAGTAAACTGCATATATTTAAAGTATACAATTTGCTAAGTTTTGACATATGTATGCCCGAGTGAAACTATCGCCGCAATGAAGATAATGAACATATTCATCATTACCAAAAGTTTCCGTGTTCCCCTTTATTTTCCCCTTTCTCCTACCCTCCCTCTTACCCCATCCCCATCACCAGTAAAGCACAGGTATGCTTCCTGTCATTGTTGATTAGTCTGCATTTTCTATAATTTTATATAAATGAAATCATGCTGCATATGTTATTTTTATCTGGCTTCTTACTGTCAGTAAAATTATTTTGAGTACCATCCATGTTGCTGCACGTATCAGTGGTCAATTCAACTTTATTACTGATATACCTATTCCATTCACAATTTGTTTACCCATTCGCATGTTGATAGACATCTGGATTAGTTCTAATTTTGGCTATTGCAAATGAAGTTGATATGAACATGCATGTACAAGTCTTTGTACAGGCTGCTTAAGTATCTTTTGGGTAAATTACTGGATGTGGATTGCTTGATCATCTGGTAGATGTTCAACTTGTAAAGAAATTGCCAAACTGGTTGTTCGATTTTATATTCTCACTAGCAGAGTATGAAACTTCTAGTTCCTCCACATCCTTGCCAGCATTTGGTGTGGTTATGCTTTTTAGTTCTAACAATTTTAATGTGTGCAGTAATGTTTTAATTTTCATTTTCTTAATGACTAATGATATTGAGTGTCTTTTCATGTACTTCCTTTTTTTTTATTTTGCCTTCTCTATGTTTTCTTTGGTGAAGTGTCTGTTCAAATCTTTTGCACATTTTTAATTTGGGTTGTTTATTTTCTTATTTTTCACTTTTCAGAGCTCTTTATATATTCTGGATACAAGTCCTTTGTGAGAAATATGCTTTGCAAATATTTTCTCGAACTCTGTAGCTTATCTTTGCATTCTCTTAACAGTGTCTTTTGAAAACCAGAAGTTTTAAATTTTGATGAAGTCCAATTTAACCAATTTATTAATTTATTCCTTTTCGGATCATGCGTTTGCTCTCATATCTGAGAAATCTTTGCATAGCTCAAAATCACAAATATTTTTCTCCTATGATTTCCTCTAGAAATTTTATAGATCTTATAATTATTTATATGGTCAATTTTGAGTTAATTTATTTTATATATAGTATGAGGTATGGCTCAAAATTCATTTTTATGTATGTGGGTATTCCATTGTTCCTGTACCATTTGTTGAAAAGGCTATCCTTTCTTCACTGAATTGCCTTTATACTTTTATTGAAAATCTTTTCATGTGTGAGTGAGTCTATTTCAGACTGTCTGTTTTATTCCATCACTCTATTTGCCTGTCTTTGCACCAAAATCACCTTTTTTGATTCTTGTAGCCATATAAGTCTTAAAATCAGATGGTGTTAGCCTTCCAATGCTCTTCCTCACTTTCAAAGTTGTTTTGGCTGTTTTCAGTCCTTTGCATTTACATATGAATTTTAGAATCAGTTTTTGAATCAGTTTATCAATTTCTACCAAAAAGCTTTCTGGAATTTTGAATGCAGTTGCACAATTAATTAATTAATTTGGAGAGAATCAACATATTATTAATATTGAATCTTCTAGCCAATGAATAAAGTATATTTTCCATTCATTTAGGTCTTTAATATCTTTTTGCTGTGTTTTGCAGATTTCAGATTATAGGTATTGCACATATTTCATCAGATTTATCCCGAAGTGTTTGTGCTGGTTTGAAAGGATGTATGGACCCTAGAAAAGCCATGTTTTAATCAAAATCCCATTTTGTAATGGAAGAATAATCCCTATTCAATACTGTATGTTTGAATCTGTAATTAGATAATCTCCCTGGAGTTGTGATTTAATCAAGGGTGGTTGTTAAACTGGATTAGGTGACGACATGTCTCCACCCATTTGGGTGGGTCTTGATAAGTTTCTGGAGTCCTATAAAAGAGGAAACATTTTGGAGAATGAAGAACATTCAAAGAGAGCAGAGAATGCTGCAGCACCATGAAGCAGAGTCCATCAGCCAGCGCTTTGAAGATGAAGGAAAATGCCTCCCAGGGAGCTTCATGAAATAGGAAACCAGGAGAGAAAGCTAGCAGATGACACTGTGCTCGCCATGAGCCCTTCCAGATGAGAGAGAAACTGTGACTGTGTTCACCATATGCCTTCTCGGATGAGAGAAACCCTGAACTTCATCGGCCTTCTTGAACCAAGGTATCTTTCCCTGGATACCTTTGACTGGATATTTCTATAGACTTGTTTTAATTGGGACATTTTCTCGGCCTCAGAACTGTAAACTAGCAACTTATTAAATTCCCCTTTTTAAAAGCCATTCTGTTTCTGGTGTATTGCATTCCAGCAGCTAGCAAACTAGAACAGTGTTTCATATTTTTGGTGCTATTATGCATATTATTTTTAAATTTCAATTCCAATTATTTGTTGCTGATGTATAGAAAGATAATTTATTTTTGAATCCTATCTTGCTAAATTTATTCATCAGTTCTAATAGATGTTTTGGTAGGTTCCATGGGAATATTTGTACATAGGCTATCATATTGTCTGCAAGTAAAGACAGTTATACTTCTTCCTTTTGTTCTAGATGTCTTTTATTTCTATTTCTTGCCTTATTGTTCTGACTGTAGCCTTCAATACACTCTTGAAAGAAGTAGAGAGAGTAGACATCCTTGCCTTGTTCCTGATCTTAGAGGGAAAGCATTTAGTCTTTCGCCATCAAAGTATAATGTAGGTGATGGTTTATCATAGATGCAATTTATCTTTTGAGAAAGTTCCCTTCCAATCCTAGTTTGTTGAAAGTTTTTATCATGATTGGATGTTGGATTTTGTCCCAGGCTTTTTCTGCATCTATTGAAATGATAATATGGTTTTCTTTTTTAGTTTATTAGTATGGTGACTTTCTTGGGATAAACCCAACCTGGTCACTGTGTATTATCCTTTTTATAAATTGCTGAATTTGATTTACTAAGTTTTGTTTAGAATTTTCGTATCTATGTTCATGAGAAATACTGGTTTGTAGTTTTATTTTCTTATTAAGTATTTGGTTTTGGTACCAAGGTAATGCTAGCCTCACAGAATGAGGAGAGAAGTATTCCTTCCTTTTAAATTTTCTGGAAGAATTTCTTCCTGAAATATTTGGCAGAATTAACTAGTGAAGCCATGTAGTCCTGGAAGTTTCTTTGTGGAAAGGTTTTTAACTATAATTTCAATTTCTTTAATAGAGATATCTATCTAGTTATCTCTTTCTTCTTGAGGTAGTTTTTGTAGTTTGTGTCATTCAAGGAATTTGTCCATTTCATCTAAGTTGTAGAATTTATTGACATAAAATTGGCCATAATATTTCCTTATTATCTTTATTATCTCTAGAATCTGTAGTAATATAACTTCTCTCAATCTTCATATAGGTTATTGGTATCTTCTCTCTTTTTTCCTTGATCAGTTTGACTAGGGGGTTTTCAATTTTATTGCTTTTCTCAGAGAAACACTTTTGATTTCATTGAATTACTCTATGGTTTTTCTGACTTCAATTTCTGCTCTCTTATTTAATGTATTTCCTTTCTTCTGTTTACCTTGGGATTAATTTGCTCTTCTTTTTATAATTTCTTAAGGCAGCTGCTGAGGACATTGATTTGAGACCATTCTTCTTTACTAATTTAGGAGCTTAATGCTATAAATTTTCCTGCAGGAGAAAATATTGACACCCTAAAACTTTCAGAGCACTGTTTCTTTTTTTTTTCCTCCAGTTTTTGAAGCTTATTTTATCACCTACAGTATGGTTTGTCTTTGTGAATGTTCCATGTGCACTTGAGAAGAAAGAAAGCATATTCTGCTATTGTTGAATTGAATAGTCTATAAATGTAAATTAAATTTGATGATAGCACTATTTAAATCTTCTATATCTTTAATGATTTTCTTTCTATCTGTTCTATCTTGAAAGACTGGTATTGAAATCTCTGACTATAACTGTTAATTTGTCTATTTCTCCTTGCAGTTCTTTTAGCTGTTGCATCATATATTTTGAAACTCTGCAATGAGGTGCATAAATGTTTAGGATTATCATGGTCTCTTGAGGAATTAACCCCTCTATCACTATGAAATGGCCTTATATCCTTGATACAATTCTTTGCTCTGAAATCTACTTTGTCTGATACTAATATAGTCACTCCCGCTTTCCTTTGATTAATGTTAACGTGTTATTTAATTATCCATCCTTTTACTTTTAATCTGTTTATGAGATTATATTTAAAGTGCATTTCTTATGGGCAACAATAATTGGGTCTACTTTTTTATTCAGTCTGAAAATCTCTGCCTTTTAATTGAGTATTTAGGCAATTTGTATGTAATGCAGTATTAATATGAACAAGCTTAAATATTTCAGCTTGCTATTTGTTTTTATTATTTGTCATATCTTTTTCCTTTTTTCCCTGACTTTTCGGGGGAATTTTTGGATTTATTGGGTATTTTTTTATGATTCCACTTTATCTTTTTTATTGGCTTCAGAGCTGGGACTTGGTGCAGTGAGTGAGATACTAAACTTAGATTCAAAATTTACACACCTTTGTAAACAATATAAACAATATTTTAGTAAATAATTTTTAAAAACTCAAAATTAATGGAAAAATCTATGATGAGCAAAACACCAAATTTCTACAGAAAATTAAGATTTCAGATTTTTTCTTTTGTCTGAGGCTCTGATATAGCTCAACATAGGACTTTATCTGCTTTATGAGTCTAATTAATTTTATATTTTATACTGGACATTGAGGATGACACATGGAAAAGAGTGTGGGTTCTGTTATATTCTACTGAAGAATGTTGGCTTTTGTTCTAGAGGGCAGTTAAGTTACTGGCAGTTCACGTTGATCTTGTGGAGGTATGACTTTAGAATGGTTGTAATTTCAGTGTTTCCTTAGTCCTAAAAGAGTGTGGCCCTTTGTGCTGAGATGTGGTCCTTATTTATAAGGTATGGCCCTGCTGGGGTTTCAGTGGAAAGGTTGAGGTATTTACCAAACCCCTCTAACTTGTTAGGACTTGAATTAAAACTGTCTCTCATGACCCAACTGTATGCTCTTTACAAGAGAGTCACCTTAAATTCAAAGACACAAGTAGGGTGAAAGTGAAAGGCTGAGAAAAATATACCATGCAAAAATAACCAAAAGAGTGCTGAGATAGCTATATTATAGCAGGTAAAATAGATTTTAAGTCAAATACAGTTAAGAGGGACAACTGTTACTGATAAAGGGGTCAACTCAAGAAGACACAAAAATTATAAATATATATGCACCTAACAGCAGATCTACAAAATATCCAAAGCAAATATTGACAGTTTTGAAGGGAGAAATGGAAGGTTCTACATTAATAGTACGAGACTTTAATATACAGCTTTCAATAATGGATAGAACATTTAGACAGAAGATCAATAAGGAAATAGAAGACATGAATGATACTACAAACCAACAGACCTAACGGATATATATAGAACACTTCACCCAATAGAAGCAGAATGTACATTCTTCTCTAGTGTACATGGATCATTTTCGAGAATGGACCATATGTTAGTTCACAAAATGAGTCTCAATAACTTAAAAAGATTGAAATCATACAGTGTCTCTTCTCTGATCATAGTGGAATGAAGCTAGAAATCAATAACAGAGGGAAGAATGGAAAATACCCAATTATGTGAAAATTATACAACACACTCCTAAACAACCAATGGACCAAAGAAGAAATCACAAGGGAAATTAGGAAGTGTTTTGAGGCAAATGAAAATAAAAGCACAACGTACTAAAACTTATGAGATGCGGCAAAGGCATTGCTGAGAGGGAAACTTATACCTCTAAAATGCTTTCATTAAAAAAGAAGAAAGAGAGAAAAAGCAATGTCAAATCAAAGACCTAACTTTGGAATATCTAGAAAAATAAAAGCAAAATAAATCCAAAGCCAGCAGAAGGAAGGAAATGAGAACGATTTAAAGTGGAGATAAATGTAAAAGAAAATTAAAAAACAATAGAGAGAATCAACAAAGCAAAAAGTTTGTTTTTTGAAAAAATCAACAAAATTAAACCTTTATCTAGACTAATAAAGAAAAAAGAGAGAAGATACAAATAACTAAAATTAGAAATGAAAGGGGGTGTTTTACCACTGACCTCTAGAGATAAAAATGCTTATGATAGGATAATTATAAATAACAATACATCAACAGATTAGATAACCTTGATGAAATGGAAAAATTCCCAGAAACACACAAACTACCTGCTTTGTGATTTCTGGGTGTGGGGGTTCATTTGATCTATAGCTATGATCTCTATGATTCTCCAAGAACTTTAACCTTCCTAATCTGCTCTTTGAGATTTCACATTCTGTTCCTGAATGTGCCCATTAGAGGGCACCACATCCAGTACTACTAACTGGATAGCTGTAGAACAAGAGAGTCTTCTGATTAAAACCAGCCAATACTAGGAGAAGCAGGGCTTAAGGAATGGGGTACGTGGACAAGAACACTCCTTTAGGTCACTATGTAGTATGTTTAAAAAAAAAAGTCCTTTGAATATAGGTATCACCACACACTGGTCTTTGTATCACTCACTTGATAAAAATCAACCTGAAGGACGTAAAATCATCGAATCATTCTCTAGTCTCCTTGATGTCCACCAAAGTTGTTTACCTCTTTTCTATGAAATACAGTTGTTGTTGGGAGGAGGCTAGCCAGTTAGAGACTTCATTACCTAGACTCCAAGCAACTTGACTGGACCTTGTTTCTAACATCTGGCCAATGAAATTGGATGGAAAGGATTTATGCCAGTTCCAGGTTGGGCCCGTGAACTACTCCTGTGTGATCCAGCATGGTCTCTCTCCCTGTCTGTCAGCCGCAGGTTGATGTTCACAGCAACCTTGGAGAGCCAGTGCCAAAGATGTCAGAGAGCCTCCATCATCCTGGATCCCTAAATGACTACATGGAGCAATCACCCTCACCGCCAATGAACTTTACATGAGCTATGAGCAAGAAATACTTAGTGTTATGTCATGGAGATTCTGGGGTTTATCTGTTATGGTTATCTTAATTAGCACATCAGTGACATCTAACTAGAATTATTTATAATTTATTATAATTATATAAATTATAATTTAATTTCCAATTATAATAGTTAAAGCAGAGCTTATCGAGAGGGCAGCACATCATAAAATTCAAGATCCACAGATGCATTAGTTCATCAATCAATCGGTCTTAAGGTCCAAATGTAAGGCAGAGAGCAGTTGTCTCCATCTCCTGACAGAACACACTCAGAAGAAGAAAATCAGAGTATTCACATTTTATTACTTACAAAGCATTGCCTCAAAATTTAAACTATTTCATGGATCTAAATTCTCTGCAATCACCAGGCTCACATATACCTTAATATAAGCTGTTTTCCAGAAGAAAATATTAACATCTGTTAAAATCCCCTGCGCAGAGAAGACGCTTTTTCTGGGGGGTGTTAATGCACTCATTTTGTCAGCTTCCAGATGAATAAAACTAAGGTTTCTTTTTGTTTCTTCCAAAAATATAATTTATTACATAACATTTACAACATGGAAAATAATCCTAGAATATGTTCATTAATAATAATTAGGAGAGTAATGTTCGTGTGGTGGGCTGTAAAGAAGAGCCCCTTTTCTCTGCCGGCTGCATAGGACAACGGGACTTAACCATGAAACCGTCACAGGGAACTTGGTCAGCTCCTGTCACGTGCTCCCAGTGCTCACCGGGGCTGTTCTTATGTCTGGAGGAAGCAAGTGCCAAAACAGTTCATTTGCTGTATTTTGACTTTTTTTGTTTTAGAATGGTATTTTCACATACTTTCCCTAGGGCAATGGTTAATGGATTTATTATTTAGTCTGGGAAGGTGAAGAAAGACTTTCAGATCTCTGGGTGGTGGTGGCAGGATAGTGCTCTTGGAGGAAGTATGTGCTTGTGTGTACGCTGACTGGCTCTGGCACTGACGTCATAGGACGTAGAAATACCAAGAATTATGACCTATGGTGGGTGGTGGTGGTAGGTGTGGACTTTGAATTTCTCTACAGAAAAACAGAGAGATAGAAACAGATTGAGAGGGCCGCTGAAGGGCCAAGGTGAGCATAAACTCAGAGTTCTACCAAGTCTTGTCACAGCCTTACTTAATCCTCATCAAAGATGTTAGTTTGCTTCCTCAAATCAGAAAGGCTGCAGAGATCTACTGTCCTGGGAGAAGGCATTGATAGAGTTGTCTGTTGGACACACATAGGAAAGGTAGCTATGCACAGACCAGAGATGGGGAGAACTTGACTGTGGTCAGTCAGATGAGAGGCAGCAAGACATAATGAGAACAGGCCTTAGAATCCAACCACAGACCTGAGTCAAACCCTAGTTCTGCCACTACACTACATGTCCTTTTGATAGTTGATAAACCATGTTTATCAAGGTATGACATCTCTTTGATCCACCCTAATCAGACAGTTGGGGTTCAATACTCACCACACAGAACTCCTTCGATCATAAAATTGAATAAAGTATCTGGTATAGAAGAAAGCATTTAATAAAGGGCAGCCAAGGACGCTCTTGTGTCACTGTTAGAGGTACTTGGAAGCAGTGATTCTAAATGGTCCAGCTGTTTGGGCCCTAAAAGAACAACAACAAAAAATTCTTCATTTTAGCACTGTCGCTCTTTGGAGTATCCATTGCTATCTTATTTTCAACTCTGGTATATTCTAAGAAACGATTACAAACAATTCTAAAATAAAAGCTGAACTCCATCTTAGCACAGCAGATGTTCCTGGCTCTGGGTTGGGGAGAGAGTGGCTGGCAGAGGTAAGGCTGAGGAATTAGAGAGTAAGCTAGTTGGAAAGAGCAATGGGCAGTGTCCAGACTGGAGCAGTTGTGTCGAGGTTGAAGAGAAGAGGAAGTGGAGGAAGCCATATGGCATAAATGTTTATGCCCCACCAAGAGGGCAGAGTGAGATGTTCCAGGGCTCTGATCCCCCACAGAAGCTTTGAACAACCAGTAAGAACTGGCAGAAACATTTTCTCAAACTCTGGAAAACAGAGAGTTGCAGTAAGAGGGTAAGCACTGAATCAAGAAAAAGGTAACTTAAAGGCAGTAAGAAAACCTTGTGGCACACTTACGGCCCTTCCCTCACCCCCTCACTGGCTAGTGAGGAGCTGACCTGTGCTCTCAGTGTGGTTCCTGTTCCAGTGTGAGCAGAGCAATCTTGGCTGCTAGGGTGCACACATGTCTATGCCAGTCTGTCTGGGGGCAGTCTGAAGGACTGAAACAGGACACACATTGCAAGCTCACTGTTCCAGAGCTTGCAATATCCTCACAGAGGTCTCTTACAGAACACTGTAGGAGAACAGCCAAATCGCAGCTGCATGGGGCAAAGGGCTACCTGTTGTGGGACCATGAGGAAACACTGTTTTCCAGGGAAATGAGGACCTTCATATCTGTGTAAATGGAGAGAATTCCTAGGGTCATGCATGCACGCCGAGGACAAAAAGCATGCATAGAAAAGACAGGGGAGTCCCTGTACTTTTGCCTTTGACTATTCTCTAAACTCAGTATATGGCTAAGCTCTGAAGGATGCCACTCACATAGGCCAATCTACAAAGACTGGGAAAGTTGTTTTCTTTTTCTCTTTTCTTTTTTTTTTTTTTGTGTTAGCCGCTGGCATTCAAGGTAATCTCTTTCATGACATTAGCTAGATACAAGCTTAAGGAATGATATCTCAAAGTCAAAATTCCAGAGATAACACATTAAAATATGAAAATGTCCCAGTTGCAACAAAAGACTACAAAGCATACAAAGAAATAGGAAACTATGGACTGTGCAAAAGAGAAGATTAAAGTATTAGAGGCCCCAAACAAGGAGGACCAGATTTGGGACATACCAGACAAAGTCTTAAAAAGCTAAAATGTACTCAAAGAGCTAAAGAAAAACACAGACCAAAGAACGAAAGGACATCAGGAATAAAAAATAGATGAACACAAAGAGAATATCAATAATGAGAAATCATGAAGAGGAACCGAACAAAACTGAAGACTACAGTAACAGAAATTAAAAAACAATTCCCTGGAGAGATTGGAGCTTGCAGAAGAAAGAATCAGTGAACTTGAAGTTAATACAATTTAAATCATTCAATCTGAGGAGCAGAAAGAAGAAAAAATGAAGAAAAATCAATCAAGTCTGAAGAAACTGTGGGACACCATCAATATATACACATCTGGGAGTCCCAAAAGGAGAAGAAAGAGAGAAAGGGCCAGAAAGAATATTTGAAGACATAATGGCTGAAAACTTCCCCAATTTAACGAAAGACATGAATATACACATCCAAGAAACAATACAGGGAGTTCTGCTGGTTGAAAGGAAAGAACACTAGACAATTAATTGAAAATGTAAAGATCTCTAGTAAAGGTAATGATGTGGGTAAATATAAAAACCAAATATTGCACATTTGATTTCTAACTCTACTTTTTAATTCCTACAGGGTCTAAAATACAACTGCATAAGAGATAATAATGAATCAATGGTTTTAGATTCATAATATATAGATATGTAATTTGTGACAAAAATTACATTAATGGGGGGCAGGTAGAAGGATATAGGAACATAGTTTGTGTGTGCCGTCGAAGTTAAGTTGGTATCGAACTAAATGAGACTGTTATAGATTTAGGATGTTAAGCAAAATGGGTGTAGGGTTTCTATTTGGGGTGATAGGAGAGTTTTGGTAATGGGTGGTGGTGAGGATACCAGAATATAGTGAGTGTGATTAATCCCATTGAATTGTATGCTTGGGAGTGGTTGAGATGGGAAAGTTTAGGCCATATATATGTTTCCACAGTTTTAAAAAAGCAACCAAAGAGACACTGACCAAAAAAAAACACAACGACAATTAAATGCAACACCTGATCCTCCTGGATTGGATTTAAAAGTGGAGGAGAAAAGGCTCAGAAAGATATTATTGGGACATATGAAAAAATTGGATATAGACTGTAAACTTTGTATCAATGTTAATTTTTTTTGAATTTCATAACTGTACTTAAGGTGGTTACATAAATGAATTATACTTAAGGAAAAGTACAGGGAAGTATTATATGACCAAGGAGCATGATGTATATAAATTACTGTCAAATGTTTAGCAAATAGATGAACAGATAAATAGATACAGATGGGTTATATATAGGTAGATAGAATGATATAGCAAAAGTGGTAAAATGTTAAAATTGGTGAATCTGGGTGTCTGGCTGGGGATATGTTGGAGTTCTCTGTATGGGTTTTGTATTATTTTTTGCATCTGTTTGCAAAAAATAAAAAACTTTCTTTGCAAAAAATAAAAAACTTATTTTTGCATAAGTTTGAAATTATGTCAAAATAAAAAATTTGAGAAAAAAATGTGTATGTCCCTCCTTCCCTTGCCTTCTCAAAGTCATATCTCTACCAGTTTTGGTTTCTTTATTGATATTTTAAAGTTTTAATGTCTTTCCCAGTCCCAGTGTCATTACTGTCAGAGGGATCCACCTGGTTCATCTTTGATTCTGCAGATTAGACGTCCCTTTGTCTCAGAAATACAGCCATCCTGAATGGACTTTCAAGGTAATCCTGTAGCTGTGTCCATCCCAAACACAGGAGTGTCAAGGTCAAGCTGAGCACACCTGTAGATGCTGGGTTTGCCCCAGAGCATGCTGGGAGTGCAGCAGTTCACAGTCCTGCCTGAGTCCTCTTGCTGCCCCATCCCCGGGAGCCTGCAGCAACTCCCCAGTGTGGGGAGCCTCTCAGAACTGAAGCCAAGAATCAGAATTCCCCAACAACCTCCTTCTTACCAGTGGGCACATGGCTTTGGGCCCACCTGACTGGGGCTGCCCAGCTGTAGAGGGGGCTGGGGCTGCAGAGGCACACGGACTTGTGAAAATTGCGGAACTAGGAGTCATAAACCTTAGTCTTAATGTACCCAGTTCTGATGTTTTCAAGCTTTCATCTGTGGAGATAATGCTAATAGCCTATAGTTGCAGCTTTTTCAGGGCACTAGAAGAATTTGGACCATCTCTCCAAATAACAATGAGAATTTATTTTGAGCCTTCTTGATAAGAAAGGAGAAAGAAAATCATTTTTAGAGGCAAGAGGAGCAGGAAACAATTTCAACAAAAGGCCGCTTATCATTATACATTATCATTCTTTCAAATAAGCATTTCAGCTGCCCCTTCTTTGGTTTAAAATAATGTGGCTCTTAAGTCTTAGGTTATCTGGGTCATGTCTTGTTTTAGGAAGGAAAAATTTGGTCTGAGAAAGCTGGTGGATGAGATTTTCAGTCCCTCATCTCAGCCTGCAAGCTGCTCCTTTTATGTTGTTAACCATGATGTTGAGTTTTGCCGCAGGCTGTCTGTTGGGGTGAGTGATAGGGGACCCCCTTATAAAGAGTGGTCCCCATGGTTTAGTAAAATTACTCTCCCTCACGTAAAAAAGTCATGACGGATGCCCTGTTCTAAAATCTCCATGGAATGGAATGTGATCAAGTGAGTTTCCCAGTATCCTTTGAACAATGCAAATACTTCTACTATGAGACAGCTTCAAAGTTAGAATTCCAGAACTCCAAACATAAATTTCATGATTCCCTCCTCCTTTTATATTAACTGAAAAAGAAACAAAACTTGAACCTCTTGGGAGCAGCCTTTAATACATAGGGAAAGACAAAAGAAGCAGGACTTGCTTGTATTCTGCAAGTTTAGAGACAGTGAAAAAATCAACACTTATTTACAGAAATTGTGTTTGACTGGAGCTCAGCTGGAAGTCTGGGCTCTACTGGATTAGTGGGATCCACGAAGAGGCAAAGGGGGTGAGGCTCTGATGTGGGCAGCACTGAGTTTGGCAGTTAAGAGGGCAGGCTCTGGACTGTTCAGAGCTCAGCAGTATGTTCTCCTGAGGGATCCTGGGTGAAGTAGGGACCCTTTCCACAACTCACAGGGGAACTGGAGCTGATAATAAAAACTCCGCCATGGGGTTACTATGTACCTAAAGCAAACCATCCCAGAACGGGACCCTTGGGGAGATCTGGCTAGTCTTGTGATGATCAACAGCCCTGCAGCTGTACCAGTGGTATACAGAAGAGATTCGTGTAGCTGCACAAATTTTTAAAAGTTTGGGGAAACAATCTCTTTGTTCCTCGATTCTTTTCCTCTCTCTTCGCCATTTTGGTCTGTCCTTTTGCTGCTGCTTTTCCCTCCATTCTACCCCCTGCCTTGGCTCTTCTCTGCCCTCTCCCAGGGCAGAAGTTTCAGAGGAACGGGCTTGATTCCAGAGCAGGGGGCCTCTTTGCGTCAACTTGGCTCGTCGCCATCAGGGGCTGCTCTTCTCTCTCTCTCCAGCTGTCCCTACGTGGAGTGCACCCACTGATCATGTGTCTAGCCCCTCTCTAGTTCGCTCTGGTGTACCTCTTGTCTGCTGTTCTTCATGTACCCAATAGTAAGCATAGTAATAACCGGTCTACCATCTCCCTCACATACAAACTGGCCTGACAGTTCTCCAAGCTCAGAACATTCATCTCCTTCCATATCCTTTCTGGTCTAATCATCCTGTCTCTGACCTCACATTCACTTTGCAGACTTGGTCCTAACCCTCAATTCCTTGGGCATCTTAGTCTACCTGGCCTCAGCAAATTCCCCTCTCCCATTTCTTTCTTTTCCTAACAGCAGAAATTATATCACTGTGTTCACTGGAAACCTACAGCAGTGTCAATATCTCTCCCCTCTAAAAAAATGTCATTCGTGTCATTTATCCCGAGGAAAAGAAATCACATCCACAGAAAAGAAAGTCATTTCAATTGTACCTTGTTTGCAAAGACCCACATACCCCTTGAATCATGCAGAAGTTCCCCATCGTGAAATTGACATCACTCTAGTCCCATCTGTCTTACTGCTCCTCCTACCCCCCTTCCATCCCCCTCCACCCGCCACATTCCCAGGGCTCCAGGAAGATATATGGGCCTAAATCAGAGCAGGCTGGTTGCCCAACTCAGAAGCTTCGCCCTTTGGCTCCACAGTTTGCCATCAGACCTCAGACTCCAGATTCCCCTTTCCTTCCCCCAATAGCTAACTGAAATCTTTGTTCTTTGCTCACATTGGGCTGGTCTGACACAGATGGACCTGGTCATCTTTAATGGCCAGACTTGATTTCTGCCTAGAGAGGCACATGATGGCTTGGGAAGAGGCAGAAAAATTAGATTCTTGTATCTTATAGTGATGACCTTTGATTGAGTCACATCCCTACTTTTTAAAAATGGTTTTGGTCAAGCAAACCATAAAAGGTTTGCTCTAAAAAGCCCTTAATATTCTCTCAATTTGAAGGCGTTTCTAATTTGCTTTGTTCACTTGATGTGTGTGTGTATCTGTGTGTGCCTGTGTTTGGTGGTTCAGGGTTTTTTCTCTTTGTACTTACACCCTCCTCCTCATGGCAACATGAAGGATGGTGATTGCTTTTTGTGGTGCCTAATACATTGCTCTCCACTCAGTGAATATTGTTACCTGACTCCCATCCCAACCCTGGGGGAATCTGGATTCACAGAGGAATAGAGCCTTCTTACAATCTGGAGTATGCTTGTAATTTTACTTTTGAAGCACCTGCTTCCCAGAGGAATAGCCAATGATTGATGTCAGTGTCAGAAGCCCAGATGCACACACTCATACATCAGCTGTGCAAGTACATAAACAGCTCATCCAGCAGGCCAGAGCTGACTCACCCATTTGCTCCCCTATGAAAAGAGAGGGGTGATAGGAAACCTAGGGCAACAGCAGAAAACAGACAAAGGAGAAGGATTTAGAAGAGGATTGGGTTTCTGCAAGTGCACCCAGTTTTTTCCTCCCTCACCTTCTGCTGAGGGCAGCAATAACAGGCTAAGGTCTGAGGTCTGTAATTGTATTGCTGTGTGACCAGGATTATGGGGAGTCGTTTGGAAAGTTTGTCCTGGGAGTGTGCTGCCATCTTGTTCTCATGCTGCATGTACATGGGTATATATAGCTCTACACACATATCTTCATCCTTCTATGGTACAGACGATGGCTACATATCCTTTGAAGTGTATGTGACCTACATAGGCTAAGCTCACACTATGACATTTGGTCTCTTTGGAGAGCAAGTCCATGTTGATTCCAGCAGTATGGAGTGGCAGTGACTGGTTGTTGCTAAGAAAATGTCTGAAAAGTGAGGATACTATTAAGGCAGAAGGACGGAAAGCAGTCCAGCAGTTTGCGAGTCGAGCTTGCGAGTGTGAGGGTGGTTTATCGGTAGCGGCAGGCCAAAGCATTGACGTTCTTGACCACATAAAAGCCCATGGTGACTGGGGGGATGACCAATGTCCGGCCGGCCCGCAGGGGGCGGGGCTTCAATTCTGGAAGGGCCCCATCATCCACCATCACTAAGGGTTGGCCATTCAGCTGTACTGACCTGTAGTAAAAAAAACAGTTTGGGATTCATTATTGCGTTTTAACAGAGGCATCAACAAAACCTGGGTTATCCCAGATGTCTAGTACATGCACAACATTTATTGACATTTACTATGCCCAGGTTCTGATCTATGTGCTTTATATTTTTGCTTGTCTATTACCAAATCTTTTATCATTAGATATCATTAGCACATTACACTGTTTTCATTTATTTACAGAAATTATACAAGGCAATGGTTTATCAACTATCAAAATTTAGCAATGTTGTTGAGCTCAAATGTTATTTTGGCTGCAAAAAAATATCTTTGGTTATGAAAAATAGTCAGAAAACTTACTGGATTTAATGTGTTTTTACAAATCTCCTGAGAAGTGTTAAGCTAAATTACATTTTATTCCTAAGTAACATTTAAAGTAGAAAAAAACACTAATATCTAAATAGTTTGTAATACTTTTTCGGTGATTTGTGTGTGTTTATTAACTGATCTCTTTTATAGGAAAACTGACTGGATGTTTATCACTTGTATATTAAGCATTGCAAAATAAAGGCAAGAGCTAATCGCCTTTTAGCAAAAATACTCTGTATATAATAAATATAAAACATATTATTTAGTGGTTGATAATTATCTCTACAAAATATAAAACAAAACATGTTTACAGGATTGTTTTTCAGATTGCAGCTGCCTGCTGGCATCCAAACTAAGGATTTCCCATAAACAAAAGCTGCTGTGCGATTCACTTAGTGATTAGTTTAGGTCAATCCATTTTTTTCTTTTATTCTTTTACCCCTTCTCCCTCCCACACCCCACAGTGGCACCATGCTATTAAAATCATTAAGTACCTGGGATTTACGCTTCATATCAAGACATACATCATCTGAATACCTTCAAATGATGTACAGTTCTTCATGTAAAAAAAGATGCTTTGTGGTCACACTTACTTCCGGAAGTAATAATATTCAAATAACCTGACATATCATGCTTTAGTAATTACAGAACCATGATTTTGACACATGGCAATTTATAAGTTAGGCAAATGTGAAATGCTAAAAGATGCGAACAGCTATTATTTTGTTTAATTTGGAGTGCTGCAAAATATAGGTAATGACTTTATTTTTTCAGTTAATACAACCAGTCCATGCTATAGCATACTGAATCATAAAAGACTTTTCAAAGTATACATCCAAGGAAGGCATGAACTTTACTAAGTACAAAACTTTGGCAAATCAATACAGCACCCTTTCAATACAATAATTTCAGATTTTTATATATATACGTGTAACATATGGAGTCATATATTACTTCAGTGATAATTTTCACTCCAAATGGTACTATTTAAGTACTAAATCTAAACACTATGGTTTTCAATGGTAGTTTATAGCAAGAGCAAGTTATTTTATACAAACAAATTAATCTTCTTTTAAAAGTATACAATTTCTCCTTTTAAATTGAGTTCCTTCCTGTAAGCAGTGGAAGTTTAATGCAGTAGGGCAATCGTGTGTATATAAAAGGTAGTGCTGCTTTGTTCTGGGGTTGGTCTAAAGCCATGTAGGTCAATGTGTGAAAAGCTTTTAAGTTCTACCTAAAGAAGATTCAACATGGCAATACCAATTTCAAAGTACTTTTTAAAAAATTGTAAAATTTTATTAGAACCCTTAAAATTAGACAGTCCTTTCAAATAACCTTAATTTTGGATGGTCTCTTTTATTTATTTAGAAGCCCTGCATCTTTTTGTTTTGATCAAAAGACACATACCCTTTCTTCAGCCCATAAAAAATGTATTAGGTACATAAAAAAGGTACCTAAAAATAGTGATATATATATTTATTTTTTTTGCATAGGCAGGCACTGGAAATTATATATTTTTAAATGACAAATAAATAAATTCCTAGTTTGGAAAGACCTGAGGGATTTGATATTGTATAAAATTGTCATTATCATTTTTCTGTAAATGCTGCCAGCACCACTGATGTCCTTATGCTTCCTTTTGTCAAAGCTGTCAAGTCTTCAGTCTTGGCATTTGATTTATGTATTACCCATTCCATGGCTTCTCACCCTTTATTAGCATATGAAGAAACTTTACTTGTTATCAGTCCTTCCAGCTAACTGATAGAGGCTGATTCTTCCCACAGGATTTTGGATTTTTGAGTCAAAAAAGTTTTTTTTTCTGGGTTTTGAAGATGTGGTTTACAAACCACATAACCATGTAAGTCTTTCATCTACTGAAATCATATTTGTAAATGAAATATTAGTGGATATAAGTTCCACGGTTCTCTCTACAGGACCAACTTCCAAACGTTCCTGCACGTATCTTTTGGTTCGTGCTTTACCAAAATAAGAGATTTCACAATGGAACTCAGGCCCCACTCTGTGCTGAGTTTATGACTACAACTTTCCAGAGGGATTATATGTCTGCTCAATATTTCTCCCAGGGTTCCTAGGGTTTGATGTTTCTGCTTCACAGCTGTTGTAACAGATTCCCATGGGTGATCAAAGACATGCTCTGACGTCCATATCTTCATGGTGCAGTTGACAGGTGCAATGTCTGGGTAGTGCTAGGGGACAGTGAAGCAAGAGGCAACATTTGTCCTTGCCCCAACCCCGCAGCCACCGGTGCTTTACATTCATAATCATCCTAATGACCGTTTGAGGAAATTAACAATTATTGTCCCCATTTCACATAAAGTGACTGACTTGTCTGAGGTCATATAGCTCAGCGGTCTGGGAGCCAGGATTTGAACACATGTTCCAGAGACAAATCATTTAGATGAATGAAAAGTCTCTATGATGCAGAAGCTGTAAACAGTCTCATGCCTTTTCAATTTTTTTTTTTAAATCATACTAGCAGCCCAGCTTGACTTTTTTACCTAAAGAGTTTTTATCTGTGGGATGGTACATAGACTTAAGATGATGCTGGAAATCTTCTATTTAACTAGTATCTTTAATTTAATAATTTATTTGACAGATTGGGGAATTGATATTATTTTGCTTGTCTAGGGTTGTTCTGAAGGGGAATAGAGACATATCTAATGATTCTCTCTAATCTAAGAGTGAATCTTTACATTTAATACTTAATAGATGTTTCCATCTCAGCAATATACGAAGTAGGTGATAAAAGAAGGTATTTGTGATCACAGTTCACCTATTTTTATTGCTTTTATCCTTCCTGTGTAGCAGCCATTTTCTGCTCTAAGTAGGAAGAAACATAAACAGAGAAAGACAGAGAAAAAGGAAAGACAGAGAAAAAGGAAACTGTTTAACAAACTCATCTTAGGCCAGATTTGAGAGAAAACGCCACCAATACTTGGCCTGGGGTATAGATCCAGGCAACTTCCCCAATCTTCTTGACTTGGGGTGTGACAGTCAAGTACCCAGGTTGAAGCTCAGTTTTATGGGTCAGGAGAAAGTCCAGAACCAGGCCACCAGCTGGAAATATGGTTGTGTGTCACCCTCAGAAATTCAACATTGAAAAGTGATGGCTGTTTCTGGGATTTGCCCACCCTTCAATGTGATGACATTGCATGCCATCATCTGAGTTGTAAAGATAAAATGTACATTGATATGGAGAGGTCTTTTATTAGTGTTCCTTTTGTGCTATGAATCATAGGTTCAGAGTGAGATAATCAGACCCATGCCCAATAGAGCAGTGAATTCCCAGAGATAAGCATGTTATAAATCACTCCCAATGGAGAGGGAGGCAGTGAAGCAGCTCCAGGCCTGAACTGCCCTGGGTAGCTTTGGGCCCAGTTCAGACCACAAAGATCAAGAGGAAGGAGTCCCCTTCTCTTGTTGGCATTGCTGCTTTTACCAGAAACTGGTTTAGTCAGAAATGATGAGGGCATCCTATTCGAAGAGTCAGGCCTGCCTCTGGAAGTGTCCAGGTGGGAGAATGGAGATCGAAGATCATTGCTCACCTCAACAAATGTGCAGGGAGCTTTTCTTCTGTATGCGAGTGATTTTTCCTGGTGAAGACAGCCTATTCATTGGATGGCAGACCAGGTGAGAGGTAAGAGTTCAGTTGCAAAAGACACCCATACAGGTCTTCATAGTTGTATTTTTATTATTTCATCTTAGGTGAAGTGAATATCCAACAATCAGATATGGACAAATACAAGTTCAATAACACTGATTAATCCAAGGCACAATCAAATTTATATCAATACTTTGCTTTAAAACCTTCAATGATCCTTTTCATCTTTGGAATTAGGTACAAACCTACTCCCTGAGAAATTAGGGAATGTGATTTTAGATAGATGTTTCCAGAGTACTGACATCTTTGAGTCTTGGGAAGTGAGAAATAAAGGGTGTTAAACAAGCTTTTGGAATCAATACTGGTAACAAATAATCATTCTGGAACAGGCTCCACTCTGATTCTCATTGGATGATTAACAAGCTAACTCAGCTGTGGGTGGAATCCAGGGAGCATGGTCAAGAGTCTGGACTGAAATCTCTAATTTCAGGAGCTAGGTCACTAACTTGACAAGTCCTGTCACCTCACTGTCCTGCAGTCTTTGCATCTGTAAAAATGCCATATAAGCTGCAGAGAGAGAATGAAATGAAATAAAAATACAAGAGCTCTGAAAGCATAAAGAGCCATATGAGTTAGAGATGGTGCTTATGCTGTAATTCTTTTCATTGCTGTTATAGGTAAACTTTCTTTGGTCGTTAACATATTTGGCTGCTCTGTGGCATTGACATTACTCATGGTTCCCTTCTTAAAACTCTCTCTTTGCTTGGCATTCATAGGCTTTCCTTCTTTATTTCTAGATGCTGTTTCCTTTTTTTTTTTTTTTTAACTTTTTATTTATAATATAACATATATACAAAGCAAAGAAAGAAAAAAGCGATAGTTTTCAAAACACTCTTCAACAAGTAGTTACAGGACAGATCCCAGAGTTTCTCATGGGCTACCATGCCATCATCTAAGATTTTTCCTTGTTTCCTCCAGAACATTGGAGGCTAGAAGAAATAAATTTTTTTTTTATCATCACAATAGACTTTTTTCTTTTTTTTTTTTGTGAAAAATAGCAAGTATACAAAAAAGATGCTGCTTTCTATTTGAAGGGGTATTATTCCCCTCTACCTGCCTCTCAGATGCTTGGATTCCCCCTGCTTTATCCTCGGACCTCTCCTCTTCTCACACTATGTACACCCCCCTGGTTGCTATTACCCACACTCATGACTTTGACAATTCACATGCTGATGCTCCCAGACCTATATCTATGTCTGTGACAGTTTGAAACTGTTCTGTACCCCAGAAAAGCCAAGTTTTTAAATCCTCATTCAACATTACTAGGCGGGATCTTTTTAATTGTTTTCACGGAGATGTGACCCACACAATTGTTGGTGGTAACTTTTGATTAGATGGTTTCCTTGGAGATGTGACTCCACCCATTCAAAGTGGGCTTGCTTACTGGAGCCCTTTAAGAGGGAACCATTTCGGAAAAAGCTTTAGAGCCAACAGAGCCCACACAGTCAGAGACCTTTGGTGATGCAGAAGGAAAATGCTCCCGGGGAAGTCTTATAAAATGAAGAGAGAAAGCTAGCAGAAATTGCCATGTGCCTTCCCAGCTGAGAGAGAAACCCCGAATGTCATCAACCTTCTTGAGCCAAGGTATCATTTCCTGGAAGGCTTAGTTTGGACATTTTCACAACCTTATAACTGTAAACCTGCAACTTAATAAATTCCCCCTTTTAAAAGCCATTCCATTTCTGGTATATCGCATTCTGGCAGCTTAACAAACTAATACAATGGCCTAGATCCTTCTTCTGAACTTATGTATCTCTACTTGATGTCCCATCAGAACTTCCAAGTCACAATATTCAAATTCAAAATCTTCTTTTCAAATCCTGTCTTAGCTCTGCCTTTATTATCTTTATGATGGGACCACAATACTTCCAATTATCCAAGCCAGAAACTTGGGAGTCATCCAAGACTTCTCCCGAAATTCCCATATCTACTGTCACAAAGTCAAATAAGTTCTACCTTTCAATATATTTCATATCTGCTCCTTTCTCTCCATTCACTGCTACTCCTATAGCTCAGGGCTTTATCGTGTCTCATTAGGTCTACTGAAAAGCCTTCTAACCTGTTTTCTCGCATGTGGCCTTGCCTTCCGCTCCTTTGCTTTCCACACTGCTGGTAGAGCAATCCACTGATATCACTGCACTGCTTCAAACTCTCCAACTCCCCATCCTTTATACCTTCATGTGCAGGACGAAGCCTAGCTCCAGAAACCTCTCCAGACTCAGATTTTGCCAGTCCCCCTTACACCAACTCTACATGGAAAACAGACCTCTGGGTGTGCGTGTGGGGTCAGGATTTCATTAATATATGCATGAACAAAGATTGTTTTGGAATGAAAAAAACATAAATCTTGCCCAGAGATGAGGTAAATATGTCTCAAATGAAAATGTAAGCAGCTGCTATTGAGATTAAAATACACAAATTAATTTAAAGTGAACTAAATATTTTTTCAAATGTAAACACAAGGAGACATTGTTGGGATAAATAAGTCACAAGTTCACTTTAAACTGCTATAAAATTCCTAATAGCTTTTTTTGAGGGGGAGGGGACACCATGTTCTTTTTTCAACCAATTTTAAAAGAACAATTACTATAATGTGGGGGAACCATGACATTGTTGACATTAAAAGGAAGCCCTTGTACTTGAAGAATCCAGGCACCCTTCCCCCAGCATGACCAAATTAAATGGCACAATTCTGCTTCAGGGGTCTTTACATATGGTGCTTCCTCTACTTAAGACACAGCCAGGTCTCCTTTACTGCTTGACAAACTGCAGTGGCTCTTTCCTGAGTCAGCTCACATGTTGCCTCCTCTACGAAACCTTCTCGGACCCTGGGCTGGGTTAGGAGGCCCACCTCTGGGCTCCCTGAGCACCCAAAATTTACTTATACGATGGCCCTCATCACCCTGAATTGTAATGATTTACCTGCCTCTCTTCCTCATTGGGCTGTAAGCTTGGTGAGAAAAGGGGTATCTTTACCCCCTGAATCCTCAGTGCTTAACAAGGTGCTTTACACATAGTAGAGGCTAAAATAATATTTTCTGAATAAGTGAATGGGGTTTGGAATCTCTTTTGCATTATTTCTTGCCCTCCTGTGTTGAGTTTCTACAGCTCTAAAGAGGCTCCCTGGAGGCTCACCGAGTCATTACAGATTTCATTAATGTACCAATTTCTCTTGCTCTCAGTGGCTCATGGAGATGTTAGATAAGACCCAACCTATGGCTGATTCTCACAGGCTCTCACTAGATACCGGATCTCAACCTGACATGAGGCCATTGATCATTGCTAGTGTTTTTCATCCTTAAAGCTGTATGACCACCTCTTGGCTAAGTCAAGGTGGGTTAAATTTGTGAGTAAGATTTTTGGAAATCCTTGAGTCCTAATAGAACTTTTTTTTTTTTTTTTTGAGTCCTCATAGGTTCTTATCTGCAAAGTCCCTTTGTTAGTAAAGACAGACCATGTTCTTTACCACCTCTATCCTAATTTTTCTCCTTATATTTTTCCTTTAGTATTTATTTGATTACCCAGTGAAGTCATGTCATGCTAAATAGTACAATAATCTGTCATTTGTTTAGCATCAAACAGTTTGTAAGTTTGCAAACATAATCATATTAATGGTAGAAATCACCAATTACAGAGCACTTTCTAGGCCAAAGGCACTATGCTATGATTTACTTTTATGATGTCATTTAATCTTTACAAATTGAGGCAGGCACTAGCTTCCTTATATTACAGATGAGGAAACTGAAAGTTAGAGGGTCTAAAACTCACCTGCGTCACACTCCCAGTATGCTAGTTTGAAATTGTTAGATATCCCAGGAAAGCCATGTTTTCTTTCCTGGTCTGGTCTTGTGGGGGCAGACCTAATGCTTAAGGTTTAAATTTTGATTGGATTGTTTCCATGGAGATGTGATGCTCCCATTTGTGGGTGTGACCTTTTGATTAGATGGAGCTGTGACTACACGCATTCAGGGTGGGTCTTGATTAGTTTACTAGAGTCCTTTAAAAGAGGAAGTATTTTGGAGAACCCTCAGACCAGATGTTTGGAGAACAGTTGCTTCAGAACTGACAGAGACATGGATGTTTGGAGATGTTTGGAGTGCCGACAGAGAAAGCAGATGCCTAGACATGGGCAGAGCCCAGCAGATGTTGTCATGTGCCTTTCCATAAGCCAGAACCTGGAGAGATCCAAGAGAAGCCAAGAGAAAAACCCCAACCGCAGAGAAGCCATGTGAGGAACCCCCACAAGAAACAGACTGAAAGCAATGGAGCCCAGGAACAAGGGACCAGTAGATGTCAGCCACATGCCTTCTCAACTGACAGAGATTTTCTGGATGGCATCAGCCTTTCTTGGGTGAAGGTAACCTCTTTTTGGTGTCTTAATTTGGACATTTTTCTGGTCTTAGAACTATAAACTTGCAACATAATAAATTCCTTTTATAAAAGCCTTTCCATTTCTGGTATATTGCATTCTGGCAGCTTTAGCAAACTAAAACACTTGGTAGAGCTGAGATTTGCACTAATGCCCCCAATCATAGTCCTTTCTGCCTCTCTTGCCTCATGTGGTTGCCAAAGAGTCTTGTGAGATACACAGGGCAAATACTATTATTATTGTAACTTTACTATTGAGACAGGGTCAGAGAAGTCAACTGGCTTGGGCAATGTCACAGAGCTAATAAGTGGCTAAGCCTAGCCTCAAATTCAGACCTTCTGACACCTCTTTCTGCTAATTCCAGATGGTACTTACCAAGATTGTGTTTCTTTCTTTGAAAACGTTTCTTATCGTATTTCCATCACATCTGGGGCCTCCTTATTGGCCCAGTACTTTTCAAACCAAATGCAAAATGATCCAGCCTATGTTGAACTATTTTATCTTAATTCCCTAGCTTTCCTGCATTGCCGAGAGTATTTAAATTATCCAAATATTAGGACAACTGCATTTTATCACCATCTGTTTTTACAAAGACTGAGTTACTTACCAATTCCTAAACTAGTTTTCTTTATTTTGCATGTTATTTGAAAAGGGATTCAGTTTCTCAATTTCAAGTCAAGACCTCTGCTTCCCAGGTCTCTGTGGGAGCCCCTTGGCCTGGTCACTCTCTCTTCCCCCCACCCCCACCTGTCTATAATCTCTGGTCTTCATGTCTTATCATGATTCTTGATACTAAAGGATATTTAATCAAGATTTCAACTGTTCTGAGGTCCTGGGGAAGCAAGTCTAAGTAAGCATGCCCTTTCCCAATCTTGGAGCTAAGTTGTGGGGATGCTGGTTTGGTGCAGGGTGAACTTTTCTGGGTTACCCACTCACTACAGGGGAAGCCTGTACATTATTGGGAGCAGCCTTAGGAACTGGTGTGTGCTGCAGGTCACATATTTTGAGGCCTTGAGCAAAAGGTGAAGGGATTTAGAGATTAACTAGGTTAGTCTCAACCACTTTTAGAAGTTACTTGCCTTCTCTGAGCCTTGGTTTCCCTATCTGTAAGATGAGGGGTGACAGACCAGATGAACCTAAGATCTCTTCTGGCTTGACATTTTTTTCAGGTGGGTTACCCATAGCCTCACAGCTGGCTCAAGGCAGAGTGACATCAAATCCAGAACCTCCCTAGCAAATAGGAATCTGACCATGACGCTCATCTGTCTAAACGTTCAGTGGCTCCTGTTGATCTTAGTACATAGTTCTAAGTCCTTCAAAATCCCCTCAAGAAGCAGGCCCCTATAGCCTCACTCTAGCTCCCACCCATTCCAGTGTCCCCAGTGTGCACCCCCTCCTTTCAGTATATGTTGCAGTTCCTTCAACTCATCATGGTTTCTCCAATCTCAGGGCTTTTGTACAAGTTGTTCCCTCTGCCTGGACCCCTCTCTACACTCCTTCTCCCCTTCTAGCTTCCTTCTCCTGGCTAACACATACTTGTCCTTCAGGTCAGGAGTAGGTGCCTCTGCAGTGTGCTCCCACAGTACTCAGACTTCCTGGTTCACCCACTCACTACAAGGAATTGAGACCACTGCATGCAGGCCCCCGTCTTCCCTAGATAGGAAGGCCATGTCTCATCCCTCTCACGTTCTTCTGTCCACAACTCACATGGTAGACCCTCAACAAAAGAAGACTTGGATATAAATATGTGGGCAGATGAACCTTGACCTTGAAGGAAAAGACCCTGGCTTGTAAAGCCAGAGACTTGTGCTGTTGTCCCGGTCATTAAAACTGCAGATCTGGAAATGTTACCAGCCAGTTCTGATATCAGTTTCTGGACTGTTAAATGAGGCAGGGAAGAGAAAGAGGGAGAGGAGGAGAGGAAGGAGAGGGAGATACAGGGAGGAGGCGGGAAGCAGAGGGGCAGAAGGAATAGTAATATGGATGTGTGGCTCCTTTTGCTGCTCCATAACCTGCACAAGCCTCCTGCTTCCGACTCTACTTCTAGTGTGCTTTCCCATCTGCCACTAGAGGTCACTTTTGTTCCACAAAAAGGTGCCGGGAAAGGCCTACACCCCAATGGCTCCCAGGAAGCCGGAATGCTTCTGCTCCCACAGCCCGAATTCCCAGTCGGGAGAAGGCCAGGAGATGTGCCCTTCACTTGGCTTCCCAGAGAAACAAACCACAGTATCAATCAAATCCCAACAAAAACTTCGTTGCGGCCGACTTGGCAGGGGTCCAACCTGGAATGTAGCCTAATATTAAGAAAACGTGCGAAGCCGAGCTGCAATTCCTGCCGGGGGTGCGGGCTTCCCGGCCAGTATGCAGAGAGAGGAGGGGGCCAGGCGCAGGTGCGCAGTTGGCTGAGCCGGTGAGACGCGGCGCTGGTTTTCTCCCCGGTCGGGGGTCCCTGGCCGCCTCCGCCCCGGCCCACCCCGCTGGCTGCGCACCTGTTTGAGTTTTACGGGCCCCAGAGGCCAGAGCTGCCCCCTTGAGGCCCCCTCATTGAGTTAGGAAGCTGGTATGTGCAGCTGCCCAGCCTTTCTCCAGGTCAGGGGCAGGTTACAGCTGGGTGGGAGTGCAGAGGTTTTGAGTACAGGGGGTCTTTTCTCCCATCCCCAGTTCTAGGGTACGTGTGCATCTAGAGCAGCTTGGAGGGGAAGTTCAAACATTTGCATGTTCTTTGAGTAAGGGCCACAAAGCCAAGGGTGACTGGCCAGGAATGGCTGCTGCAGTCTAGTGTCTCTGGGTCCCATGTGCCTGGCTGGGACAAAGGCTCTAGGATGCTCAGGACCCTGTCTTGGGCCATCCAACTCCTCAGGAGTCATGGAAAAATCACTTCCTCTCACGTGTGTGCTGAGGCTTCTCCTATGTGCTTTTGCTCTCTCTGGAATCTGGGACAATCTATCCAACAGCCCATTCTTCCCTTAGGTCTCCTTAGATGTAGTCTCCTCCACTAGGCCTTATCTGAAAGCCCCGACTGGGTATCTGCACCTTCCTTTGGCCCTCTCTTCCTTCTTTATTTGTGTGGTTGAGTCATTTTGCTGCCAGATTGACTACAACTTGGCTCTAGGACTTTTTGCCTATGACAGTTGTCAATTAATGATTGTTGAGTTCCCCTCAATCAACCTCTCTAGGAATTCCCATGTGGCTCTCTGAATACTTGGATCCCCTCCTCTATTGTTGGTAAAGAGAAGAGACAAGAAGGGAAGAGAGAAAGTGTGGAAGGAATCTTCCCGTTCCCCTTATCCCTCTTCTTTGAAGGTCGTGGTAACTGAGGCACTTTGAGGCTGATAAGGTCATTTTCTCTTCACCCTACCCTCTACAGGGCTTGCTAAAACAATGAGGAATTTTGATCTGGCTTCTGCATCATTGACCAGGGAAAATGCAAGGATTTTTTTATGCACACAGAGCTGGGGGATTTTATAGGCAAGGTGTTAGGGATAAAGGCTTTTCCTGTAGTTAGGCTTGGGGGGCATGATTTTATCTGTATTCTATCCAAATCTTTGTAGCAATGGTCTGTACCATAATAAGATGCTACCAAAAGCATAATTGCTTAGAATAATTTAGCACACTTGGCAGAAAAGATGAGCGTTCAGCTAAGGAAATGGGATTTATACTGATATTATTCCTCTCAACAGGTGAGAGAATGATCTGGGGGCAGCTTGAGAAGAAAATATTACCCTGTGACCATCTCAAAGCAAAGCTCCATGTCATAGGCATACAACACTCAAACCACAGGACATGATAGGAACCAGTGATAAAAACCATGGAGACTTCAGTATGTGGTTAAATTTAACTATGTCCTATCCCATTGTAAAGCATTGGTGCTACGATCACCAACATTCACAAGTGGCATTTTATGAGGCATCACCTATAGCCCTATTGTTCTTTGTGTTGTATAAATTCAATTATACAGACTTAGTCCTTTCCCCCTAAGACACAGATCACTGAAACATGCAAATGTGTGGTCAGCCACATCATAATAAATACATTACAATAAGGAGAGGGGAAAGAAGAAAAATCAAATTCTTTCCCTGGATTTCAAGGTCTTTTGCATTCCTGACCTAATATATCTTTGTGGCCTCTCCCCTCACACCACAAAGCATCCTACACTCCAGTCCCATGAGATGATTTGCCACTTCAAACAAAATGTGCCTGGAACTTTCATACTTCCAAACCTTTTGTAAACTCATCTGGTTGTCTGGAATCGCCTTCTCTGCAGCATTCCCTAGAAGTATGGCTTCAAGCTCCTGCTCACTACAGCCCTTCAGCCCTGAGCCCTTCCCAGTTTCCTAGGTCAGAATTCACCTCTTCTTTCCTACTCCCTTCCCCTATGTTCAAGCCTCTTGTGGCCTGTCTTCTATTAGGGTTAATGTGTCCTCTGTGGGGAGGGAGCAATTTCCCCAGCCCTGGTTGTGTAGAGCTGGAAGAGGCAGGGTGAGGGTGAGGAGCCTCCGTTTGCAGCAGACTGCAGATGGGATGAAAAGAGGCAGGGAGGAAGAAAGGCAGATGCGTGTGCATGTGTGGGTGTGAATTTGTGTGCTCATGTGCGTGGACAGGTTTTCCATATATAAGAGTATAAGATAGAGTCCATAAGTCACACCCTACATTAGTTCCATTACTATATAGTCATGGTCCCTGTAAATTCATTCAAATGTATTAAGTCAAAGGAGTAAATATATCAGTTCTATTGGATTTTGACAAAGTATACCCTAGTCTAATATCAGGGTGGGTAGTTTACCCCAAAAGGAAAAAAAAACAAAAGGTATCTTCAGTGGCAAAGCCTCTGTTCTAGGACCCACAGATGTCAAAGTACAAAGGGTGTGTTGACCCTGAATCACTATTGCAGAGATAAACAGGGAAGAAGTAGTCTGCAAGGCATGTTGGTGTTGGGCAGTTGGTCCACAGTAAAGAGCTCCTGGCCCCTTTTCCAGAATAAGCTACATCCTGCTCCAGGCTTCCTAACATTTGCTTGACAAAGAAATACTTTTTCAGGGCCCAGACTCTGCTATAAGGATGAGCTGGGTTAGGACTTGTCAGTTCCCTGGGGCTTACATTTGTCAATTGCCCAAACCTCAGCCTCTGGAGAATGTGGAGAAAGGGGAGGACAAGAGCCATTTCTTCTCAGTCCCCCACAACTGCCTACATACTCTGCTTCCTTGCCTGTCAGTTTAGGATCAACTGTTCAGAAAAATGTTAGTTTTACCCTAAAGTGCTCATTTTACTAGTGTTTAGTCTGGGTCATTTGGGATAGCATGGAAATTTCTGCCGCAATGAGAGTCCCCAAGCAGGGTGGGGGGGGTGGGGGGGGTGGGAAGGGGAGACCACAGGCTTGATGGCCAGCCATGCAGAGAGAGTCCAGCTGCTCCAAATGAGCTGGCAGAAAATGTATTCTGGAGCTGAGACCAAATGAAAAACTCACGGAAAATAACAGCAAAGACCCTGGATTCCTGGATATCTTTGTTTAAGATGTCATGTCAGTGTAAAATATAAAAGCACTTTATAATCCTCTAATCGTCACAGAGATCTGCACAGTACTAATCTGGGAGTTAAAACAAAACAAACAATAAAACTTTGGGAGCCAGTACTCATCCTTCCATTCAGGCACTGAGAACTCCCAGGGGCTCATGGCATGGCATGTTCACACCTTTGGCAAAATGGCTTGGTGCCTGAATGAAGAAAATAATCTGGGAGAAATCAAAGATGCAAATCAGCTGGGATCTTGTTGCAGGGTTTTATAGAGGGACAGTGGTTCTCAACCTCAGTCACATATTTGAATCATCTGGGGAGCTTTAAAAAATATTGGTGCCTGGGTCCCAGCCCAGAGATTTTGATTTAATTGTTCTGAGGTGCAGCTTGGGCATTGGGATTTTTAAAGCTCCCCAGGTGATTCCAAAATGCAGCCAAAGTTGGGAACCATGGATAAAAAGAAGGGGTGGGAATATGTTTGCAGCTGGGGGCACACAGGAATCAAATAACTTTCTAACCATTATATTCTGAACTTAATTAGAATAAAAAAAGGTTTTCCTTCTCTTTCTGAGCACCCTGATAGGAAGCACATTTTTTAACCTAAAAGGAAGATGTGAACTTTTCAAGGCAAGTTTTAGTTGTTGTTGTTGAATAGACTGAAGCGAGCATTTTGCTCTTTCAGCAGAACTGCTTAATGTAATGTTTTTTTTCCCCTCTAGATTGTATATTGGCGAGATGTGTATGTGCCGCAGTGTGTACCAGGGAGGAATGTGTGTGGCACTTTATAGGGTGAATTGAAAACTGAGTCAGAGAAGGATTCGCAACAATAACAAACCCGCTGTGTTTAACTCTGAAAAGAAAACCTTTTTTCTTTTCTTGAAGGGTAAGTTCTATAAGGCACTTAGATTTCTTCCAGTTCCTGGGTTGTGTCACATATAGCTCTTCACAGACAAAAAGTGGTTCAAGTTTTCTCAAGGAAAACTAAGGGGATTTAGAATATATCATTCAGTACCCTACCCTCACCCTTTTTTCCAAATATGCATATAATTATTTACTTGGATAAAACCAAATACATTGGTTATAGCTGTAATCTCTTTATGAGCCACAGAACACCTCAAATTATCACAAGTGGAGTGCAAGGGTAGTTCAGTGGTAGAATTCTCGCCTGCCATGTGGGAGACCTGGATTCGATCCCTGGCCCATGCACTTCCCAAACTAACAAACAAGCAAAACAAACAAACAAATAAAGCAAAATAAAAATTCCAGAAATGGTGCTGCAGTAAGGGGATACTCACATGGAAAAAGAATGAAACGTGACCCCTGCCATACAGCATACAAAAAAAAATTATCACAAGGATTAACAGAATCTAAACTCCTCTAAGTTTTGAAGAGTAACCTTGCATTAACTGAAGATTTGTAAGGCTCGTTTTTCTATATATTTATTTCTCTTTCTACTTCCTATGTATTTATATTCTATTTTCACAGTGTCTATTTCATATCCTCCTAACTGGAACACTAGTGCAAACGTTGTCGTTTAAGGTCAGTACCACTTTCCTAATCCCTCTGAACCAGCTTGTAAATCTCTCTGGTCCCGGGCATTTTTCTTGCCACTTGGAGCTCCAAGCCTCTGCAGCTTGTGTTTCCTCTGCGGGGCTGGCTCTGAGTGGCCTTTCGAAGGGGGCTGAGCATGGTGTGACTGCATCTGCACCAGCAGGGCCTTTTCCTCCAGGTAAGATAAGTCTCCGTTCTAAGACTTGCTTTTTAAAAAAGAATCCTGTTTTTTTTTTTCCCCCTGATATTTTAAATCAATCCAGCACCTGAAGCCCTGAACAGGTTAAATAGGTGCCCTCATTCACTCTGGGCTTGAATATCACAACTGCTGACGCTCCTTCCATACATCAAAACAAATTCCACGTGGATTAAACAGATGAATATTAAAAATGAAGCAAAAAAAGAAGCTAGAAGAAAATAAAGATGCATATTTATCTGATTTGAGGAAGATAAATACATATGCATGTGTGAATGGAAGAAAAGACAAAGCAAAAGATAAATAGATTTAACTATATATTAAAAGGGGACATTTCTGTATGTCAGGATAATACCTGAAAAGTAAAATATTTGAAACATCGCAAATAAAATACTGGAGAAAATATTTTCAATTCATAAGATTGATAGCACTGGGGAAATCTCCTTATATTAGAAAAAACTTACAAATCATTAAGAAAACAGACTAAAACCTAATAGAGGACACAGGAAATTCATAAAAGCAGCCCAAATGGCTAACAGATATGGAAAATCTTTAACCTCACTAATACTAAAATAATATAAATTAAAATAAGGATAATATTTTTCATTATGAGATTATAATTCTAAAATGTTACTGTTGTGTTAGTGAGGTAAATTGTAATAACGAAAGGGGTTTGCGTTTTCTACTTTTTAGACCTCTTCAACTTAGCTTGTCTGAGGTAAGAAAATTGAACAGTCATAAGTGATAAAGTTCTCTAACTCAGTGGATTCCAAGGTAAACAGGATGGTGAGCAATCTGGAAACCAGGCCATTTGAAGAATGGGTGAAGGATCTGAGAGTGTTTAGCTTAGACACCAGAGCTCTAAGGGGAGATATACAGAAAAAATGTCATAAAGAAGAAGGTATAAATTCTGCTTAATTTTTCTAAGGTATGGGTGGAAACGGCAAACAAACAAGCAAAACAAAAAGAAACAGCCTTCGGCCTCATTTAAGGAGGATTTTTTCCTATAATCAGAGCTGTCCTGTCCTGGAGTAGGCCAATTCACAAAATAAGCTGTCTCAACAAATTGAAAGGCTTTTTGACTGGGATCTAATGGAGGAAACTTCTTAAACTGTAAGAACCATTGCAAATTTTTTCATCTACAAAGTCACCTTGTAGGTACTGCAGAACTTTGAAGGCATGGTTTAATTTCACAAGCACTAACTGAAATGACCCCAGAAAAATAGAGATATTGGAAACAGCAGAGATACATCTGGACAAACAGCTAAAAAAAAATCCAGGCACTAACTAGTACTAGCAGTATAGATCTTAAACAATAAGATATCTTGAGTCTGCTGGGATAAATGGAGGACTGGCCCTTTGGTCTCAGAAAAAAGGTCTTCAGATTTTGTTTTTGAGTGTATGAGTAAGAAATCTTGGCATAAAATTCCTGGGTTAAGATTTTCCCCAAAGCTCCTTTTACAATGTCTTTCCGTAACCGGAAACGAAATGTGGTAGTTCCAGTTATTATTAGTGAGGGGTTGTGGTGGGTCAGGTGGTAGCCCGTTCAGCCCTCAGGACTTTTCACATTAGCCAAGCTCTGAATCCAGAGATGAAGTATGATAACGCAGTCTGTTCCAATAAAGTCATGAAGATATTTTTAAAGTCTTAGCACCTGGAAGTTAACTTGAGTATTTTCAGAACCATTCTCTTTGGCTAATATCAAATAACACCTCTCCAAAGGCCTGCAGTTAGATGCCAGTGCTTTGTTTGATACAGGATTTAATGAGAGTGAAATCAAAGCAAAAGTGATATCCCATAGAGACAGAAAAAACGAACAGTATGTGGAAAAGAAAAAGATGTTCATTACTTCACAGATTAGGCAAAAAGATTCTTGGTTCATAGGAGCCTTGAGATTCTTGCAGCTAAAGTCATGGAGAGGCCCCTGCAGATATTGGATTTAAACATTTAATATGGAAACCATTAGCCCCAAAGCAGAAATACTCTGCATCCCTATTATGGCATTATCCACAGGCTGCTTCCTTTTGGTTGTTTGTTTCTAACAATAGACATGAGCTCTTGAGGGCAGACTTCTCAGAAACATCCTCCCACTCTCAAACACCCCACATCAAATAGCTCCTGAAGGCCAGATGATGGGACGGCCTGGCATGAGGAAGTAAAGATCATGGGACATTCTGATCTAAGCATTCACGATCAGACTTTCCTTCCTGATTTTCTACTATGGAATTCCTGCGTTCTTAAAAATTATAAGACCACAATTTACCTACAATTTACTCAGCTTAACTACTTCAGGAGAGAATTCTGAAGAGGAATAAGTTATGCCTGTTATAAAGTAGGAGTTCAGAAAAAGTTGATAAATGGTTGAATGAATAATTTGCCAGTTTCCTTGGGAAGTCTCCCCTGTCACCATCTTTCTCGGAGAAATGTCCTCCTGAGGGCAGGCTGCATCAGCTGAAGGGATGCTGGCAGTGCCTGTGGATATGGGTCCAGAATATAATCTATTGACATTGATTTTTATAGACCACAAATTAAACCAATGTACAGTCCTGGTATTTAGTAATCCCCATGTTAGAGAAGAGCATGGAAGAAGGAGAAGGGGATTCCCCAGTTTTGCTGAGAACAAAATTTACTTTTCATAAATTCTGTGACTGGGAGACAGAGAGTCTTAGAAGAGCTCAGAGAAGGACTTTTAATAAAGGTCTGAAATTAGGACTTGTGAAGAAAAGTTAATGAAATTGGGCTGAGTTAGCTTGATGGAGAGAATACTTCTGGGTAAACCGATATTCTTCAAATGTATTCTTTATATAAAGAGCATGAGATGAAATGAACACAGACAGCATCATGGCAGAGTTCTGTTATCCATACTGTATATCTGTCAATACCTATTTATAATTTTTTTGTAATACTGGGGTGTAGGGGTAGCACAGTGTTAAAGAAAATACGCTGGATTAGGAGGAAGGACAACTGGAGGCTAGGTACTTTCTAGCTTCTATTACTTTATCACTTACTAGTTATGTGACTCTTGAATAAATCATTAATGCCTTGAGACTCAGTTTTTTATACCCAAAAATGGTAGGGAGAGAAGAACTTATTCTATTTGATTCATAGTGTTGTTCAGAAGGTCAAATGAGATAATGGCTATTGAAGATCTTTGCTATCTATAATGTCCCACCCACAGGTGCAGTGGGCCCCAGTGTTCTTATAAAATTCAGTGTTCAGACAATATTGCAATTGTGGCCACTCTTTCCCCAGAGGTCCAATGTAGGGTCTCCCCTGAGCCGGATGTCATTTCTACTCCAGGATTCTTAGCATTTGTCGGTTCCCTCAGGTCAATGTGTCAGAACAGAACAGCCCATGTGTTGAAATGGTTTCCCGTTTTCTAATTTTTGGATTGTTTTCCCTCCAAATGGATTCAAATAAGACACATAGGGGAGAACACTGGGATTTGACCAAGCACCTATTCTGGTTTGATGTTTCTCTGAAAAAACAAAAGCTCTTGTGAAATGATATACGTTGACTTGTTTGGTCCAACTTCATGTTGCTGTCCGTTTTTTGGAAAGGCATTGTAGATATTTATGTCTCAGACAGAATTGATTATCTGAGGGGCCATGTTTATTGATTTGTGATCACATGAGACATTAGGGTAGATTCTTTTCTTTCATGGGAGAGCTGCCCCTTAGGTGCTCTTCTCCTTGATGTACCAGAATGGAAGTGTTGTGTTGGGAGTGATTGGGGTCATCTTCCTCCCAGAAAGAGGAAAAACCAGAGAACATAATAGGGGAGGGACTAACAGAATGAGGTTTTCTGAAAACAAAACAAACAAAAAACCTAGTCAGGTTACCACCTCTCCCTCTTCTGGCACAGTCTTTTACGTTCTTTTAGAGGCTTGAAGAAGCTTCTTTACTGGTGAACACAGAGACCACTGGCTCCAGGAGGGAAGTGGAGTCAGGGAAAAGGGGTTTAGAAGAGAATAATAGAGATGTAGAATTCGATGGGAAATGGTGGTGATCTTTTACCTTAACTTCCCCCTGGGGGTAAGGAATCCTAGAGCACTTCTGAAATGGCCATTCACACTCACAACTTTTTGAGAAAGCCTGACTTCAGTCAGACCAGACAAGCCTTTGGAAATGAGAACAAGTTGAGGTGAAATCTCTCTCTTTTAAATTCTGTTCTATTTTGGAGTATTCTAGGTCAGATCTCTTTTCTTTTGCTTAGCAGTCCTTTGAATATTTGAAGAAGGTCCTCATGACTGACCTTACTTTTTTTCCCTGGATGAAATCTCCTCATTTCCTTCAATCATTTCTTAATATATATTCCAGACCCAGAATGTTCTTCTCTTGGATATATTGCAGTTTTCTAAAAGTTTGCCTTTTCTTATCCTAACCACCTTTCATCTGCTTCCTAGAAGGAGAATAATCTCTTATATAAGGAGTTGAGACTTGACTAGTGGATCTTCTGGGTGGTTCATTCACTGTAATGGAAAACAGGAACCTTCTTTGTGAACTTGGATGCCTAGATCATGCCTGATTAGTGGCCTCCCAGTAGGTTTCTAGTGCGATACCTGACCTACCTTAGCCCTGAGTTCACATGGTGTCTGAGTATGGAGATACCCTTTCAGAGATTTCACATCTTCTGAGCCCTGATGGCAATTCTAAGAGCATGAGAATTACCACACTTCTAACCAATCAAAAGGTTTGCTGGGATCACCCTACTTTTGAGGCCACAGGTTAAAATACCTTACTTGCTCTATATCTTTTCATGGTTCCTGCAGATAGTAGCGATTACAGTTTCCCCTGCCCCCAGAGCTTCCTGTGCCTAATCTGAGCTTCAGGCTGAAGCAAAGAATTAGCAGACTGAGAATAGAGTCTGGCCCCAGAGGCTTATAAAAGAGAGAAAGAGACACCAAAGTCTGAAATCACTTCCTAACATTTCCTTTCATTCTTTTCTGTATAGTCTGCTGCACCCAAACAACACCCTTCCTGTGAGACCCCATCCAGAACCTCTTGCTTTTGTTTAGTAATTACTGAACAGAGCACTGGATGCTGCACCACACATGTACCTGACAGGGTCCCTCCCTGGAAGTTTATAGTCCAAGATGGCACAGCACAGGGCCAGAGTCATTGAAATACAGAAGAGGAGAGGTGTAAAGTTAGCAGTAGTTTACAGGAGAGGAACAGATTCAGAGAAGTGAGTGAAGAGACCAAAGATACATAGTGAATTAGTGGCAGGATTAGGGCTAAAATCAGTTCTCTTGACTTCTAGTACAAAACTCTCTGTAATAAAACATATGTAAAATCACATGTGTGTATCTGTATTTATAGTTATATATGTAGGTGTATGCCTGAGTATAAGGAATTTAAATTTATAGAAGGCTTTCTTTCACTTGATTCTTATAAAATCCCATTTGACAGATAAGGAAATCAAGGTTTATTATCTCACACAAATAAGTCAGGTCTTCTGACTCCAGCTCCACTGTGCTTCCAATTGCATGATATTATCCCTGACTTGATCTCAGTAGGTGTTACCAAATCCCTCTTTAGGCCCCCGGCAGAATGAAATTTTCTCTGTCCCTGTCCCTTTCCTACATTCTCAACAAAGCTTTAATACATCTCCTCACCAATATGGTGACAAGGTAAGGTATAAGACAGCATATGGAAACCTATAGCATATCAATAACTTGTGAGAGTGACTTCAGTCACTCATAAGGACATGGCCAAGTATGGCTGGGTTCAAATAATAGAGGAGCAATCCTGGAGGCAGGGACACAGAGATGAGATAAATAGGCTTGAAGGCCTTTGGTTGCTGGGTAAATGAGTTCATAAAAATGATGCACTCTTTAACTACCATCTCCTCATGTTTCAGGGTTTTGCTTTTATGTTGTTCTTATCATGTCTTTTAATCATAATTTTCACAAATGTCTTGTCAACATACTATCTCAAAAATCTGAGAAGACTCCACTTTTGAAGAGCATGCTTAGGAGAGCAGTTGTTTCCCTCCTCTTCCTTAATAGGGTTCTGAGTTGAGGAAAAGGAAGGCAATGAACAACTAGGAACATCTACTATGTGGCAGGAAATGTACATGGGTCAATTCCTTCCCTCTTCTCCAGAGGAGAGCTTTTACAGATGAGCAAACTGAGCCTCATAGAAATTATGTAACTTGCCCAAGGACACACAGCCAGGAAGTGGCAGAGCAGGGATTGACACCTAGGCCTGTTAGACCAAAGTATTCGGCCAGTTCCTTCCACAGGGGGACATCATCTTCTTGACACTGGGCAGGTCAAGTGATTCAGCCATAAGCTCTTCTGTTCCAGAGGACCCTAACCTGTCACAATACATTCTGAAGAGTTAGCCCCAATACCAGATATAGATTAGCAGATCATTTCTGAATGGTAGCAGGAGCAGGAAACTGAAACCCACTCATGATCATCAGAAAATAAATCTAGATCGAAAATTTTAGAGCTGGAAGGGACCTGATCAATCAGATAGCAACATTTGAATTCTGCAGATGAGGAAACTGAGGCCAAGGGAAGTTAAGCATGTGCCCAAGTCAAACAATCAGTAAGTGGTGAAGCTGGGACCAGAACCAGGTCTACTGCTTAGGAGCACACCAGGAATTCAGCACACCAGTCATGAACTACCGGGAAGTGGAGCAAGCCCTTATACAGGTAGGACTGGGAAGAAAGAAAAGCAGAAGCAATGCACATGTAGGCAGAAAAAAGAGCCAGTATTTAAACCAAGACTGAAAATACAGATCTAGGGTGGGCTAAAGAAACTCCACAAGTGACTTCCCAGATTGTATTTTATTTCAATTGCACATACAGTTGGAAGCCAAATGCAAGCCACCAAAGTTGCAGTGAAACAGCAAACAATTATAGCACAGATTTTTGTTGGCAGCTGTGAGAGTGCAAGCCACCTGCTCCAAGTTTACAGCTTTGTTAAATTTGGTAAACATGAAAAATGAAATGGGAACGCCCCAGTCTGTATGGCAACCCATACCCTTCCTGAGAGGCTTTGTTTGGGGAATGGGGCTGGCATTGCCCTTAACCAGAGCATTCTCCTTGTGGCCTAGAGCTGCTTTCTGTTGGTAGAAAGCATGTCAATAGTCTCCAGCAGAGACTGAGGGAGGTGGAAAGTATCACAGAATCATATATTTATGGAGTTTGAAGGGACCAAGAGTCCTCAGGATATACCTTCTGTTTTAATGTTCAGATGAGGAAACAGACCCAGAGAGGTAATGTGTTCAAAGTTACATAGTTAGGGGAAGAATTGACCTGATCTCTGAATTTTCGAGTCTTAGTCCAGTGCTCCTTCCTCTAAACCCCACTAGGATTGTAGATGAACACAAACAGAGAGTCATAGCATTACTGAGTGTCATTACTGGAGGGAACTTGGTTCTCAACTTGAGTGTTTTGGGTTGTCAAGTTGTTGAGGGGCTGCTATTGGCATTTAGTAGACAGGGGCCAAAGATGCTAAATAGCTTGAAATGTGCCAAATAATCCTACATAATAAAGAACTGTCTTGCCCAAATACCAAGTGTGTCTCTGTTAAGAAAAACATTTTGTCCACCATTTTACTTTACATTGAGGAATCATTTATATCTGAGGATTTGACAAAGGTCCCAAAGGGTGTCAGTCTTCTGACTGCAGACCATTGATTATTCTAATTCATCCCACTGAGCTCTTGAGTGAATTAGTATTGACTCCAGCTCCCTCTGTCTCAACTCTGGCTGCACTTACTCCTGCAGCTATTTACAGGTCAACACTTACTTGGACTTCAGACCCTCCTGTCCATAGGGCTGCAGCAGATACTGGTGCACCAGCTTGTCCCTGAGAGTTCCAGCCAGTTTGATTTTCTTTCTTGATCGGTGCAGGTTGATGATAAAAAGGGTAATGGATCCACGAACATAGTTGTGGCTGAAATCCAGAGAGAGCGAAATGGAAAAGATGGAAGCAAATTGGTCAGTTAGATGCTCCTTAATAATTTACAGACAGATTGCATGAAGCAGGACTATGCCAGAAAAGGGCACTTATTTTATGGTTCTTGGCCACCACAGACCTTCAAAGACAAGAAAGTCTTGCTATTGTGGTTCCCTGCAAAGAAGATACCCACTTCCTATAAAGTATCTTTTGTTTTTGTTTAAATTTATTGTAATGATTTTAGAAAACATAATGATATATTTTTCTGAATATGGAAGTAAATCATTCTGATCACAAAGAAAAGGAAAAATATGGAGAAAAACAAAGAAAAGGAAAATTCTCCGTAACTCTAGAAACCTGAGATAGACACTATTAACACTTTAGTTAACACCCTTCTTTTTCAGTAGTTTTTAGTTTATTAAGTTGGCAAATATTTATTAGGAACTTTGACATATACATATATATTACTTATCTTTACATAGTTGGGAACACCTTGTTGGCACAGCTTGTTTTTACTTAATGACAACTTAAACATGTTCTCATGTGACTAAGTATTCTTCTAACTACTTGTAGAAGAATGCTAAATTCTCCACTCAGAAATGTACCATAATTTATTTAACTAATCCCCTAATTTTGGAGACTTATGCTGTTTTCAGTTATATATTATGTGGTTGAGAACTTCAATGTACATAAACTTTTGGCACATCAGGATTAATTCTGCTGAATGAAGTCCTAGAAGTTGGAATCATTAGGTCAAAGAGAATGCATATTGTATTATTTCTAGCCAAATTTTGTGGTTTATTCCTAGCGGTGCCCCTACTTGTGGGAAGATTTTGTATCCCTGCTCTGTTGCACATGATTGTTTTGGCTAATGAAAGTGGGTGGACATGTTAACCCCCCTGGGCTGAAACTTTAAGAGTTAGCCCATGTTTTGCCCTCTCTTTTTCCCTCTGCCTGGAGACGGATAGAGGCTGCTCTGGATCCTGGAATGAAGACAGTGCAAACAGAGCTATAGTCAAGACATGATGCATAAGTAGTGTGAATGAGAAATAAATTTTCTTATTTGAAAGCCATGGAGACTTTGGGACCCTTCCTTGTCACCACCTCACCTATCCTGACTGATATTAAATAATTAATTTTATTTTAAAAATTGAGGTAGAATATACATAATATGAAAATTATTTTAACATGATATACACTTTTTGATGAATACTAATATTAACTCTCCCAAAAAACTTGTACAGTTTTCTCCCAGAAGCTATGTATATGCCCATTTCCTTATATCCTTAAGAACACTGGGTATTAAGCTTTCAATGTCGACTTGACAGATGGAAATGGGATTTCAATGTATTAATTTGTATTTTTAAAATTCGTATTGAGGTTCAGCATTTTTTCATTTGCCTGTTTGTCATTTTCATTTTCTCTTTTGTGAACTGCCTGTTCATGTCCTTTGCCCATTTTTCTTTTGATTTGTAAAACTATTGAAGGTAGCAATCCTTTGCAAATATATTGCAAATTTTTGGCCAGTTTTCTTTGACCATTTCAATTTGTTCACACTGTTCACTCATGTATAAAAGTTAAAAATTTTGATATCATGAAATTTATTGAGCTTTTTTATTTCTGCTTTTTATGTTTTACCTACTCATGATTATAAAATCATTCACTATTTTGGAATGTTTTTAAACTAGCACAAAATGTTCAGAACACTGGAAGAACTATATGCCTATATGTAAGAGCCTTTCAGCATGTATCAACAAAACTATAATGATTTCCTTCTCTCTCTAAGAAAAAATAAGACTTTGTTTCTAAGGGGTCCCTTAGGGCCCCATCTGGATGGGTTAATGAGAGGAAACAGACCCCGCCTTCAAAGGAGGAGTTCAGAGAAATTCTAAGTCAACTTTGCCGAGGGGGAAACATCATTTTTCAGCAGAAATAGCACCCTTTAGCTTCTGGGTCACTCATCTCTGCTTTCAAAGGTGCTAATTAACACCTGAGTGACCAAAGGCAAGTCAGTCTAATAACTTGGTGTTTTTTTTTTTGTTTTTTTTTTTAGTACAGTTTCCAGGGCTCATTCCTGGAGACACAATAGATTTAATAATTTTGAGATGGGGCCCTGGCAATATGTATTTAAAAAACACCTTTTCAGGATATTTGATAGATGTGTTTGGTTTTTGGGAACCACTTGCCTGGAGCAATCCATTATGGTTATGAGATGAACTCCCAAAATATATCCTGCTGGCTGTGCATCAAATGATTTTTCTTGCATTTGAAGGAGGGCACATTATTGAGTCTTTTTGGATGCCTGCATTTAGTGATTAAATGACTCTCGTATCTGGTTCTACTTCTTCCAGTCCCTATTCTTAACCCCCTACAGCATGTGAGCTAGCTTTTCCAGCCAAATGACTTAGGTCAGAAGAGAATACCAATTTATTTGAGCAGACTTATGTCATAAGAGCGCTGAAGAAATGCCTGTAGCCTGTCTCAACTATAGAACATGGACTATATTCCATTGGTGGGCTTTAAGCTCTGCTAACTATGTACAAACTTGAGGTAGACTCCATTAACAACAGGTATTTCAAGCTTCAGAATATGAATAAGAGTAGCTACGGATGGACAACCATTTTGCCAGACTGCAGTAAACCCTTTTGCTAACTACCATCAAAGAGTTGTCTTAAAGTTCAGCAGTGGAGGAGGAGAAAGCCATGTGCTTGCATTTATGAGTTTCTCCTCCGCAGAGCTGGGGCAGAATGAGCCCTCGGAGACTGAGGAGGAGAAGGGTGGGATGTGGGGAACTAGCGAGTGGGAGGGAGACCTGAAGTCACAGCATTGCTGCAGGGAAAGCTGTCTTTTCAAGCTGCTTGGCAATGGTCTGATTCTCCTTTACACAGGAGACAAATCAGTACCGAAAGCCAACCAGGGGTTCAACAGTCAGAAGCTCTCACAGAACTCAGGGAGCCTCTTCAGGTAGTAATTGACTTGAAGACTGCATCAGCCACCTTTCTCCTTGCCTTAACTTAGTGGCTAAGTCAAGCAGAGGCTCCTTGGCTGAGAAGACACGTTCCTGGCTGGGGAATGCCATAGTAACTTGAAAGTACTTTGTTGAGAATCCATATTCCTGAGGAATATATATGCTCTACCCACAGAAAAATAATCTTGGAGGAGTATCTGTTCTCTAAGAAGATGGGATCTGAAGACTTGACCTGCAAGCAATTGCTGACTTTCTGAAGTTGTCAAGTTCAGGTGGCCTTTGGTTATCTTGGTGATCGTACCTTATGGGGAGAAAATGTCTAGGTAGAACACCTGTCTGTTATCTCCTTCACTCATAGTGAGACTTTTTCACATGCAGAGAATACCTGTATCTGAAGTGCATCTTTTCTGGCTCTTCTTTTCATATGACAAATCTGTGTTGCCACGGGAGGAGAAGGAAGTGAGTCAGGGAAGGGAGGCTGGAATTGGAACTTCCTAGATGTAAGAGGTGGAGGATGTCATATGGGAGGGTACGGCTTGAATTCCAGATAGAAAATACTCCCGGTCTGGAAATGTCTCCAGTGAAGCTGGGAGACTGGGAAGGTAAGGGAGGGTGATTCTTTGGAATCTATGGATATTCCTAGTGAAAATCAATGTGCTTGAAAACTGGGTTGGTCCATTGTCTCCAAATCTAATTCAAAGATTTTGGGTTCGGTAAAAGTAGGACATGTTTTGCCAAACATTTTTTTCCCCTTAATTTCAAAGCCCCTGTGTATTTTAAGGGAAATTTAATCCACATGTTTGCGATTCATTTACACTTAACTCATCAAAATATTGTTTTGTAAGAGCCATGTGATGTCCAAGAAGCATCAGGAACCTTCTTTTTTTGTTTTTAATGAGTCCTTAAAAAAACTGTTTCTGAAAAACAGAAAGTCATATTTTGCCAATAGTAAATGAACTTGAACCCCAAAGGCTAAATTCTGCTTCAATATCCACCAGGTTCCAATTGGTTCCGAATTTAGCTAAGGAGTTCAGCTCCACAGCAGAAACATACATTGTCTCAGTAGTTTATAAAAGGAAGGTTTCCCAGTCAAAACTTGTTTGTTCTCTAAACAAGAAGCTCTAGGGTGAGAGCTGCTTTTCTGCCAGTCTCCTAATTTGTTAACTCTAAAACAGAAAGCAGAAAGGCACCTGTTGGCATTAGTGTGAGTATCTAGCTTTTTCTCCTAAATCAATTATGAGGCCGCTGTCTCCTAGATCACAGAGGACCCACAATGCAAAAAGGCTGCCATGAAACAGGGCAAGACTGTCAGGGAGATGTAGAAGGATTTCCCGTAGTGAACAAGAAATTGAGCTGAGTGACCTCTAAGGGCTCTTTCTAAAGGTAGAATTTTTTGCATCATTAATATTGCTATTTGCATATGTAGAACTTTCAATTCATCATAATAATATAAATACAAATATTTGTCACAGTGCTTGGCAAATAGCAAATGTTCAATAGACACTGGAGTGCAGTTGTTGTTTTAGTAGATATTTTCTTTGTTGTCCTACTAGCAAGTTCATACTTTCTCACCTAATCCTTATTTTAACCACAGACGTATATTTTCAGAGTATTGTTCAAGATTGAATAGTATGAAGTTAAAATATCTGTTATGGGTATTGGCCACAAATAAACTAAGTGCATGAGTAGTGCTTCTTTATGATGGTTGTAGAGTTTGTGGGGGCACACACAGGGCACGTGACTTCCTTGTGCCTACCTCTCTGGGGGCACCTAATACTTGCTGAACTGGAGAAGAACCAGTCAGTTCAGTGCATGTGCTATGGGCTTTCTTTTGGGATCTAATAAGAACAAAAAGACCCTCTTCCCTAATTATTGTCATTACCGTAGTGTGTGGAATAGGTTAATGAAGTCTTTTTTTCTTTTCTTTCTTCTTTCACTAGGAAGAGGGAGAAGCAGTACTGAGAAGAACAGCAGCACTATTTCCTCACAGAGGTTCTAGAGTGACTCCCCATAGAAAGTAGAGAAGAGCTGGTGATGTAGAGAAAGAAGTCGTACCCTGATGGCTTCAGTAACTTGTCTGAGGTCTCAAGCTAGTGAATGGAAGAACTCAACCACTTCATCATACCACTTCCTCCTGGCTGATGTGGTGATATCAAAAGGGAAGAGAGCTATCATTGTCAGTCAACAATAACATCTTGACGTCTTATTTCTACATTCATTCATTCACTAAATATTTATGGAGGCCTTCTTCATTCCAGGCACTATATCAGACACCGAGAATACAAAAATGAATGAGATACTGGCCCTAAGTTCATGGTAGACTCAGAATATTAGCGACAACTTCCCACAAGAACATCAAAGACGATTAGGGGGAAATTTGGAATGAGGCTTTGCGCCGAGCTGTCAGTGAAGGCACCAAAGTCCTGCTTAGCCCATGGCTACAGGCAATATTTTGCTGGGTCCTCATACCCGTAGTATATAGGCCACAGACTTATGTGCTTTCCAACAGGGACAGAAGGTGCCAAGAGTTGGTTTTTTCTCTGGAGGCTGGGGTCCACCTTTTGGGTGGTTACCTCAGGCCAGGGAAGAGACAAGGAGTACAATGTTTCCTTGTATGGTGATCAGATAACTCCAGGCTAAGGCCATAAAGCAGTCACTCTCTGTCAGGTATTCCAGTGAGCTTCCTGTTGAGCAAAAAGGATGTTGAAAGCCTCCTGGCCTTTGCCCAAACCAGCCTCCCTTCATCCACAATAGGCACTTGTGTCTGCAGACAAGACAACTGGGCCCCCGGTCCCCCTCTACTCAGAGTGTTTCTTTGAAAAATCTTATCATGATAAATTAATTGGCTTGGCTCCTCTCTCATCAAGGAAGGCAAAGGAGCGTCTGCTGTAACCTGACCACTCAGAGCTCTTTGTACTCCCCACTACCCTTGATCAGCCTCTGATGGGTCTTGAGCTGAATGAAGGCCTGGCTAGAGGCACTTACTTACCTCACCCCCCACCCCACCCCACCCTACCCCACCCCATGTTTTCTCTGCATTTAAGAGAAAGAGTTCTCTTTTCCAGGACTGCTTAGCTGCCCCTTAAACAGGAGAGGCATTGGTCCACGGTGAGGTTTGAAATGGTGTAGCTCTCCATCCGCAGCCTTAGAAATGTAGACTTATTTCCTCAAGTTCTGCTCGTGAATCATGTGAATAGGTTTTGTACCTCTCACTTTGTAAAGCCTCTCGTTTTATTGGTAGAGAGAAAATGCTAACTAAAAATTTGTTGGATGAATAAATAAATGAACAAAAAAGTCATGTATTTTAGAAACTGTTTATGAATACATCCTGTACATATGAGAAGGGGGTTTCACTCGGAGCAAAGGCTAATTTATCAGAGATCATCTGAAACCCTGCGGAGGGCAGGTACAGTGATCCTGGAAGCAGTTTTCAACTAAGGAAGATTAGTGACCAGAGCTAAGTCCTGAAGGGATTCCTGAAGGGATCCCTAAAGGGTTAGAAGCCTGAAGCCCCTCGACAGTGGTCTTTCTGTGACATCTGTCTGAAGACTTACTTGTGGTGGTTTGTGCAGTGAGCATAAATCCTTAGTTTGTCCCGGATCACTCGGCCTGGCCGCGGCTTCCGCTGGAGCCCAGCCACATGCACGGCCAAGACTTTGGGGCCGATGAGACGCTTGTAAAGGAGAGAGAGCCAGTAGTCCTGAGGAGAAGAGAGGGACGGTCAGAGAGAGCACATGGCCAGGTGCTCTGAGCAACACAGCCAGCCAGACAGACATAAGCCAGAGGACACTTCTCACTAGGAATGGTGGGCAGCCAGCCACGAGCCCATAACCCTTTAAGCAGCATCACCCCAATGAAGGGCTCACTCTGGTTTGACAATGAAGCCCGCACTGTCCGAAGTGGCCATTTCATTGACCAGATGGGGAGGGTAAGTGGAGGGGATCCTCAACTTTTCAATTTTATTTTCCTATAACTTGACTTTCACACTGGTTTATGACTTCTGTCTAATTATAGAATGGAAGATTTCAAACCCTTAGAATTGTCCTCAACATGAGAATCCAAAGTATTATCTTCCAAATATTATCACGAAAGACCACCAGCATGGTGGAAGGAGATGAAGCTTCTCTAGGCAGAATCCCAGAGTCCTCAATTTCAGAGCCAGAAACATAATAGAAAAATGTTTGCAAAGTATTGTGCTACTTCTTGACTAGCTGTAATAATTCTAAAATAAAAAGAAAAATTCTAAAATAAAAAAGGTGTTGTTTTTAATCATTCCAGGGTTCATTTGTAATTGATCAATAACTATGCCATCTGAAATCCACACATTTATCTAAGCTTACAAAAGCCCATCTACCACCTCTTGGATTTGTATTTGCTATTATCATGTTTTGCATTTGCATCTAATACAAATATAAACTTTGCATTTGTATTAATAAGCTCTTATAACCTATCATGAGGTAAAGACTTCGGTTTTTATAACTCATTGTGTGAAATGGGTCTTACTAATCTTAATATATCGAGGGGTTTCCCTTGCCCCTCCCCCTCCCCCAACCATCCATCCTGGAATTTAGTGAATATACTATTCAGTGCATATTGCACAAAGTCTTAAGGACATCAACTCTATTTTCTCAAGTTTCATCTTTTCAGTCTCAAAGATCTTTGTTTTTTTAAAATGCAGTCATTTATAACATTAACTGCTTAAACATGTCTAACTAACCCCCTACATCAGAAGAGTCTCAAAGATCCTTTGCCCCGATTTCTGGTTCCAAACTTTGCCCAACCATTTACCTTAACTGACTTTAAATATGGTCTTATAATATTTAAAAAGGTAAATGTTTAATCACGTTCAAACATTTAAATGAAAACTAACTTGCTGATTTAATTTGCTTTATTTTAATTACAATTTCTGTGTTTTTATTGATTATTATTTTGTGAAGTGACTATCACATCACATGTTTTTCCTTTGGAATGTAGATGGGACAAATATTCTGTCTATTTGTAGCTTGTCTTTTATCACTTTTTATGATTTCTTTGACATGGAGACTTTTAAAAATTTTTATAGGAAAATATAGCAATCTTTTCTTTTATCCTGAGAATGTCCTTCCTTACACAAGGTCAGATGAATTTTCACTTATATTTCTTCTAGCTGTTTTACATTATTTTAAAAGTTTTTAATTTAAAAATTTAATTCTTTGGAAAAGTTTTTGGTTTATGGTACTAACAATTAAAAATAATAATTTAGTAGTTGTTGTAGTATCACATAGTGAATAACCACTTACCACTAAGCCCATCTTTACCAGGTAGTACGTTATATAAAATTATATGTAATAAATTATATATATTTGCTATTTTATGTATGATGTATGTCATTGGTAAGAAATATATATAATTCTGTTCCTGGACTTTCTAATCTCTTCCACTGAGCTCTCCATTTTTGCAGCAATTCCACCTTGGTTTAATTATTACAATTTACATTTTAAACTCCAGAAGTTCAATTCCATTTTATTATATATTTTTTCTTTCTTTGTTCAAACTTTCCTTAATTAGTCATGTCCATTTATTTTTTCAAATAAAATTTGAAATAATTTTCTCATAGTGTTTATCGTTGTAGAGAAGTTTAAGCTAGTATGATTTGTATTGTATATGTAGTCCATTCGTTTATCTTTTAGTTTTTGTTTTCTTCCAGGATGCTTACAAGAATGATTCTTATCTTTGATATTTTAATTTTTACCAGGAGTATAAAATGTAGTTGTAATTTTGCTCCTAACCAATATAATATTTGTTAGCTTTATAAAAGTGGCATCATGCTGTATGCAATTTTCTGTGATATTACTTTTTCAACATTAAGTTTTATCTGCATTGTTATATATACATATAGTTCATTAATTTTCAATGTTGTATATTACTTCATTGTGTGAGTATACCACACAATGGTATTTATCCATTCTTCTGCTGAGGGAGATTTGGGTTGTACCCAGTTTTTCCTGGCTTTATCTATGTGGCGTTGACTAATTTTATTCCTGTTTTCTAACACACAGGTGAAAAACTCAGATGAGTGCAACTTCAACTATGACTGGGGACCAGTATCATGTGGGAGCGTCTAAGAACCATAAATTCATTGACTTTGCATCAGACCTACTGAATCAGAATGTCCAGGGCAGAGCTCAGAAATTGAGTGGCTCTCCAGGTGATCCTGATGCACACTAAATTTTGAGAAGCTCTGTTCTAGAATATTCCTAAAGTGGAATTGCTGTGTCATATGCAGGTATGCAGGTATTCAACTTTACAGGATGGTGCCAAACAGTTTCTCAAAGTGATTCCAATTATTCCAACTTATACTCCTTCCAGTGGTGTCTAAGTTCCCCTGATTTACATCCTTGCCAACACCTGTTATTTTTAGGCTTAATTTTTGCCAACCCAGTGGGCATAAAATGTCTAGGTCTTCTGTGTGTTAAGAAGCCCTTCTCTATGTCTAAGTCATAAGGATATTCTATACTTTCTTTTAAAACTTTTAAAGTTTTTTCTTCTGTAGTTAAGAGTTTAATCTCTCTAGAGTTGATTTAGGGGTACAGTGTGAAGTAGATATCTAATTTCATTTTTTCTTGTATGGATAGTAAGTTCTACCAGCATAACTGATTCAAGTATTTACTTTCTTCAGTGATTTGTGATGCCATCTGAATCATATATCAAACATCTATATACTCATGGGTCTGTTCCAGGCTCTCTCTATTCTGCCCCTTTGGTCAATTTTCCTGTCCCTGCACCAATGCCATTGTTTTAATATCATTGTTATATATGATACATTTTGAAATCTGGTACAGCAAGTCCCTTCTTATTCTTTTTCAAGAATGACTTTGCTATCCTTGTACTTTGCTATTCTTGGGTCTTTGCTCAATTCCAGACATTTCATAACCAGTATCGAAACAAAATCTATTGGGATTTTAGAATAACATTGAATTTATAACTCAAATGAAGAAAATTTACATCTTCCCATATTAGGTCTGATCCATAAATATGAAGGAGACTGAAAATATACCCTCTACGGGGAAGATATCATTCTCTCTCTCTCTCTCTGTCTCTCTCTCTGGCTTTGAAGGTGAAAGTTAAGTCATGTCATTTTTTTCTATTAAGAAATTATCAACAATGAAATCTTAAAAGAAGAAAACAGGAAGGTTTTCAGTTCAGAAACTGATATCAGAAAACATTTTATTCCTGGGATTTTTTTTTGTTATTAACCATTCAGTAGTAAGCATGGCAATAAGGAGAATCCAGTGTTAAATCCCAAACTTGCTCTGTTGGCGAATTAACTAATTTCCCATTCCTAGTGAAAAGCACTTTCACAGCACATCTACATTCCTCTTCTTCCTGCCTGCCCTTTTGATGTTCTATGAAAACCATTTTTTCATGGATTTCTTCACTTCCATTTCCAAAAACAAAAAAGCCTTCATTTCTCCCCCAATTCAAAGACAGTGTGCCCAAGTAAAGTGTGTAGTCTATGTAATAGCTGTGCTTCTCATAGACAATAAGCAAATGTTTGCTCTTCTTTAAAAAAAATCTGTTCACAACTAGCTCACATCTATTATTTAAGAACACTATACAGTAATAAAATTGTGTGTGTGTGTACATATGCAATAAGTTGGCAAACATAAAAATTTTTAGGATACTGGTTACCTTGAGTGGGGCAAGAGGAGTCAGGAGAATGGAATAGTAACTCAAAGGTTGATAAATGTTATTGATAATGTTTTAGTTTGGTGTTGCCTGGTGAATTTGTAAGTGCTGATTGTATTATTTTTCCTTAAGAGTAATGTGGATTTAGGTATTCTTTTGTATGTATCAAATGATATATTAAAAGAAAATTTAGAAAATCGTTGTATACAGTTGTTTATCACATCTTCCTTTATGAGGATGACATCCTTAATCTACCAGGCATTTTTTTAGATTGGCATCTTTTTAAATTGTTTTGCCCAAAGGGAAATGGTTTTATGCTGAGTTACTTTTATTTTTTATTTTTTTATTTTTTACATGGGCAGGCACTAGGAATTGAACCTGGGTCTCTGGCATGGCAGGCAAGAAATCTGCCACTGAGCCACAACCAGAGTTGCTTTCATTTTATCATCAGTTTTCTCAGGGGAATAGAGAATTTTGGCTGGTAAGTCAATTGACATATGAACTTATGGTAGGTCCAAATCCAAGGTGAATGTGACAATTTCACTTTAACTCTATGTACTGTTTTCAGATTCTATTTTCACTCTCATTCTTCTCTCACTTTTCTATCTATTCTCTTTTCTTTAAAACTCCATCCTCCCTTTCTCCCTGTCTTTGCTTGTCTCTCTCCCTCATGTAAACCAGTCTCTGAAGAATAAAACTATATTGTCTTTCTTTCTCTTTTTCTGCTTCTTTCCTCTTTCTATTACTTTACAATAAATATGTGCCCATTATATAATCATAAACAAAATTAAATGAAACAATTAGCAAATGAATATTTCTTAAGGAAATGATATGAAAAGGCAGAAAATATTGCCTTTACACATAGAACAGATAAGAAAAAAGAAAGAATACACATACATATTTAACAAAAAAAACTACATAAAAGATAGAATATAATAAGGAGTTTTCAGAAAATATGAGTCATCAAGAAGGAAGGAAAATATAATGGTTTTTTATGTCAATAATAAAAAAATCCAAAGCAAAGAATGCATTGTAATTTTCAAAGGACAAAGAGAGATACATTCTTTAAGTGTAACGGACATGAGAACAGGTTGAAGAAAAATAGTGTCCATTTATTAGTTTGAAAGGGAAAACTAATAACAGATGACACTAAAAAAGACAGAGGTTTTAAATCTTTCCTTTTTCTTTGCTATTTGTTAAAAAGTCAATTGCTCTCTGAAAGCTAGACAAAGCAGTATATGGAGTGAGTTGAATCAAAATAAATAGGAAAAGAGAAAGGAACTGCCAGAAGGTTGTAGAATTTACTGGATAAATTGCTGGACTGTGTGTTCCTCAAGGTCTAAGAAAGGCTTATCCATTCCTATAGTCCAGTGACCAGTAGAGAACCTGGTCTAAGAGGTGCCCGAGTTCAGTTTTATAAAGCCTACCAAGCTTAAAGGTCTGCACTAAGCATTGGGATATAGTGGTGAATAAGACAGATACAATTCTTGACAACATGAGACTTTTAATCTAGCAAGAAAGAGAAATCTTAAGCAAATGAGTTAGGCAATTACTTAATTTCAATGGTGTTCATTGTAATGGAGGAGTAGGTAGGAGTGTATCAGATGGTATAATAGGAGTCGCAGTCCATGCTAGGTTAGGGGTTGAGTGAAGCAGTCAGGGAAGAGGATTCTCAGGCAGTGACATTTAAGATTAAAGGAAAAGGAGAGGAGGGGACAGAAAGTGTACTGGGCAGGAGGAAGAGCATATTTAAAGGCTCTGAGATGGCAGAGGTTGGTATGTTTGAGAATTTGAAAGGAGAACAATACAGCCTGAGTTCAGAAAGTGAAGGCAACAATGGGACAAGAGGAAGACGGCAGGGCCAGTTCAGATAGACTATGATAAGGATTTTAGGATTTATCTTAAAAGAAATGGGAAGCCATTGCAGAGTTTAAGTGAGGAATTGACATTATCATTTTACATTTAATAGGCTGACTTTCAAGATTATACAGAAAATGGACTGGAACAAATCACTTAGAAGGCTAGTGTAGGAGAAAGATGATGATAGTTTCGTTAAGGTGGGGAAGTTAAAATAGAAGAGGAATTTGAGAGATATTTAGGAGATAAAATTGAGAAGATTTGTTCTCTTGTTATAGAGAACAAGCATGAAAAAGGATTCATAACTTTTCAAGCATTCAAATACTTAATTTTGGAGGATGGGATGGCTACTGGCAGCACAAGCAATAACAGAAATATTTTCCTTCTATCCCCAACTCCATGTCCTAACCCAAACCCAACCCACAAAAGCTTAGTGAAACTGAGTTCTGTCAGGGACAAACAAGTCAAGAACATATCTAACAACAACAACAGAAAAAAAACCCAGGATCAAACAGGGTAATATCAATAACTAACAAACTAGCATAGGTTTAATCTTTCCTGATGCATCCCTGAAATTTAGTTCTGACATTTCTTTTCTAATCATTTTCAGTGCATGTAAATCCAATGTGTGTTTTAGACCTGTCTTGTCTCCATTGGTTTACTTGACTTGTTACTTCTCATATCTACTATTTCCTTTAATCTAGAGCTGGACAAGGGGATCCTTGCTGTAGAGAGCCATCTTCCTCCGTGGGATCAGGAAGTCCACAGAGCCAAGGGCACATGTCCACCTTGCTTCCAGGACCTGCTCAACTTGGAGTCTGTCCTCTTGAGAATGGACCACACATAGCTCTGGAATGTGTATCACTAGGTGGGAAATATGGCAAGAGCCTGTTGTTTATGGAGGTGTGATGAGGGTTTGGGCTTGTGAACTGGGTTGTTTCTACTACGTGCCACAAGACCTTTCATGCTACACAACTGAGTAGGGGCAAGACGGGAGTGCTGGGCTATGACCATAAGACCTGCTTATATTAGGAACTCATCTGTTCTGACCAACCCAGTAAGAGCTATGAATACATTAGTTGAATCTTTTATTCTACAGGCATTTTCTAATTAGGTATTAGTGATATATGAGGTATTCTGTTAGGCCTGGGGGATTCAAAGATGAAAATGACATCTTTCTGTCCTCAAGGGACTTAAGGGGAAAGATGTATGTAAACAACTCTAAAACAAGGTGGCAGAAGTCAACAGCACATGAGCAGGAACCACTTGTAATGCTTTGAGAGTTCAGAAAAGGAAACAATCACTTTTGATCAGAGATTCTGGGGAGGATTCACAGGGAAACAAAAGTGGGCAATTAATTTATTGAGAGTATAAAGATATGTATACAGTCAAACCCTGAAAAGTTATTTATTGTCTTTGAATCTTAGTTTCCTGATAGGGGGTTAATGAGATAATACATCTAAAGGTCTATAATAATGTCTGTTACATGAATGTCCTTAATAAATGTTGCTTATTCTTCTCTTTTTCCCTTGAGATTTTTTTAACCTCATAAAAATAGTTATACTCCAGTATGTGTACAGTATGTTCTGAGTTGCCCCCCAAACATAACTGGTATGTGTGTCTGCGGTGTGTGTATATGCAGGGATGGGGTTTGGGGGAAGGGGAAGAGGTTAAGGATGGTTGGAAAGAAGCTCCTTGAAATCAGGGTTTATCTTTGCATCCCCAGTGCCTATGAACATTGATATTAGTACTCCATAAATGTTAGATTAGTGATCCTCTTGAAGCTGATAGGAGGGCTTCCAGGAATAAATGGGACTGAATGAATAACTTTGCAAGGTCTGAAGCTCATAAGCACTGATAGGCCTTGCTGCAGGTGCCTAAACTTGTTTAATTTCAATAGTTTCTGCTTCTGGGAAGCATGCATGTGCTGAAGTATAACAGCAGAATGAAGAATATTTTTTCCTTAATGGAGCCTCTTCTGTGACTTCCAAAGTCAGAAAAAAGTTGTTATATCTGTGGGCACAAATGCTCCATCAGTAGCTACTCTTCAACTAGAAATTTGACCTTGGAGAGCCAAGGGGAAATGAAATGGAATGTTGGGTTCTTGAACCAGATGTGGCAGTATGCCAGAGCTAACAGGTAAGGGAACAAACCCTGCTGCTCAGACTTCCTTCACAGAGAGGGAGCTTCAAGGCAGATTCAGAAAGTTTCCACGAGACTAAAGCAGCTCTGGGAAATTCGAAGAGCTACAGTTTTTGCTGCTGCCCTCTGAAAAGGGAATGAAATTCCTTCCAACTCATTTTATTTTACCACCCTGCTTAAAACTGTCAAGAGGTTTCCCATTGCTTGCAAGCTAGAGACGGCACACCAGTGTTTTTAATACAAATTGGCTCCTTACTCTCTCACCTTCCTCTACCTGGCCATAAAAATGTTCATGCACATTGATCTTCCCTCCTGCTATAGACAGAGCCTTTCTGTTTCTCCGATTACCCTCCACGCCCATGCTTCCTATCTCCAACCCATGCGCACACACACTCATACACACACATACACACAAACAGACACACATGCTTTGCTAACTCTTAACTTAGATGTAAACTCAAGAATCACTTTCCCAGGGAAGTCTTCCTTGACCATCCCCTACTCTCGGCCCTGGCTAAGTCACATTTCCGTGTTAATGTCCTCACAGAAGTTTCTTTCCCTTAGGATACTTGATTCAGTTTGTATTTACACATTTGTTGTAGGATTATCTGATTCATGTGTCCCTCCCCTTTTAGACTATGAATTTCATGATGATGTGACTATGTTTTTTCACAGCACCTAGACTAACATAGCACCTAGGATATAAAAGTACTCAATAAATGTAGAACCAGGAGGGCCTAGAGGCATCCATTTCCTCTTGGTCTGGCTCCCTGCCCCTTCCCTCTGTTACCCAGTCTTATCTACAACTGGACTTCAGGTAATGCATTTTGAAAACAAATTACAGAACTTTTATGTACTCAGTCTCACAAATCCCAGGCCTAAGTAAATGTGGGAGGCAGCATTGGCCCAGCTGGGGATTTCATGGCATAGCCAGTGGTCTCAGTGAGAAGCTTCTAACCCAGTACAATGGGAGTGATGCCCAAACTGGCAAATTGAGTGGAATGGAGACCTGTGCAGCTTCCAAAGTAGAATTACAGCTCAGAAGGTCATCATACAAAAGGGGTAGAAACTAGGGTATGAAGTCAGAATTCCAGGCACATTCCAAGTAAAAATAATCACAAACTTGCAAAGAGAGTTATAAAGACATGCTGTTATTTGCTCACTGGGACAAGACAGATGAGATCTTCTGGGTTCAAAAAGCCAGAGACAAAAATGATAGGCTTGTTGTAAAAAAAAATACTAAACTATACTCTTGCAATGAGAGTTATTTTTGGGAAAATGCATTTGAATTATTCCTGTTTCAACAACTTAAATGAAATCCTGACGCTCTAGGATGCCAATGAAACATCTTTTAGTATCAAGAGTGAATTGCCAGAAATAACCTTTCCTGAGAATAACTTGGCAGTATGTATCTAAAACCTTAAATTGCTGTATAGCCTTTGTCCCAACAATTCCACTTATCATTTATTCCAAAGAAATAATCATATATATGTGCAAAGATTTATCTTTAAGATGGATGCAGTAGCCAATATGGGTTTTGTGGCCCAATATCAATTCCTTCTCCTTATTATATTATTATAGCATCTAGATGTTCTTTGAGGAAATGATTTGGCCACGATTGTATGCTGTTTTACAAAGGATTTCTGACCTCCCTTGGGGTGAGCAAGTGATCATATTAGGTCAATTAGACTTTCTCTCCAGTGAATCTGAAAACTGAGTGGCATGGCCCAACAGACTAAGAATGGCTGGAGCAGATTTATTCTATGGACTGGCCCTTGAGGAGACTGACCATTTGAAAACTTACTACCATGTAGATTCCCTGTTTTGCCCTTGGATCTTATTCTTACCAAGCTGGGTGCCTTAGTTTTTCAACTACCTATTTATTCTGTCCTTAAGTTTGCTAGATTCTCTCTCTTTCTTTTTTTTTTCTTATGACCAAGAATTTTAATTGGTTCAATGGCCATCATAGCATCATTTCTTTACTTTCCAAAAATACTTTTATTGCGAAATCTTCATGGACATACATTTCATACATGGTGTACAATCAGTGGCTCACAATGTCATCACATAGTTGTGTATTCATCACAATGATCATTTTTTAGAATGCTTGCATCACTCCAGAAAAAGTAAAAAGAAAAAACTCATATATACCATATACCTTACCACTCCCTCTCATAGGCCACTAGTGTTTCCATCTACCCAATTAATTTTACTCTTTGTTCCCCCTATTTATTTATTTATTTATTTATCCATATTTTTTACTCATTTGTCCATACCCTGGATAAAAGGAGCATCAGTCACCAGGTTTTCACAATCACACAGACATATTGTAAACGCTATATCTTTATACAATCATCTTCAAGAATCAAGACTGCTAGAACATAGCTCAATAGTTTCAGATACTTCCCTCCAGCCACTCCAATACACCAAAAACTAAAAAGGGTTATCTATATAATGCATAAGAATAAACGCTAGGATAATCTCTTAACTCTGTTCGAAATCTGTCAGCCACCCAAACTTTATTTTGTCTCATTTCTCTCTTCCTCCTTTCAGTCAAGAGGGCTTTCTCAGTCCCTTGATCCTGGCTCCTGGCTCATTCTGGATTTCTGTCCCGCACTGCCAGGAAAATTTACACCCCTGGGAGTCATGTCCCATGTAGGAGGGAGGGCAGTGAGTTTACCTGCTGAGTTGGCTTAGAGAGAGAAGCCACATTGAGCAATAAAAGAGGTTCTCTGGATGACTTTTAGGTCTAATTTTAAGTAGGCTTAGCCTATCCTTTGCAGGAATAAGTTTCATAGGGGTTAACCCCAAGATCAAGGGCTTAGACTATTGAATTGGTTGTACCCACTGCTTGTGAGAATATTAGAAATTCTCCAAATGGGGAAGTTGAATATTTCCTCCTTTTTCCCCAGTCCCCTGACAGGGCTCTGCAATACTTCTTTATTCACTGCCCAAATTATTCTGGGCTATATCTGGGTATCACATTAACTTGAACAAACCAACAAAATCTCACATTCTATTCAAGATCCCACATTGCATTATTTTTAATGGGGTAAAAACCCTGAAAGCAATTAAATGTTCAATAAAAAAAGAAATTATTGGATAAACAAATCATGGTAGATCCAACAATGGCGACTTTGCAGTATTAAAAATTATTTAGAAGAATATTTAATGCTATCAAAAGATGTTCATTATTGTGTATAGAAAAAGAACAGGTTCAAAAATAAGATGATCCTATTTATGATGGGAAATAAAGTGTCTTTCTGTGGAATTAAAGTTGAAGGAAATACACCTAAATGAAAGCAGTAGTTATCTCTTAGTAGTATCATTATAGATGATTTTTCCTTATTTTCTTTCTGCTTAAGAAATATTTTTAAAACTTTCAAGAATAAATATTTAAAATAAAAAAGTTGCTTTTTTTAAACAAAGAATCATGTACTCATAATTTTGTTGCTAACTTCCTTAGATATAAACAGAAGGTCTATTTCTCTACTTCCGAAAGTATGTGTTTGTGTATGTGTATGATTTTAATCGATCTGTTTCTTATTGCCTTTTCTACATCTTTACTGGGATACACCACAGGTACTTCAAAATCATTTGTTTTGCCCACTGTCCCACCAGCTCCCACATTGTCTCTTCTCCTGTATTTGATATCTCAATAAATGGTATCTCTACTCACCCAATTGCTCAAGTCAAACAACCAGCATTATCCCTTGACTCACTCACTATTATCCTTCACTCTACATGAGCAATCAAAACTCATGTCCTATCCATTTTATCTAAGTATCTCTCCAGTCCTCCTACTTATTTCCATTTCCATTGCAAATACAGTGTCATTCAAACCACCATCTTTCTCCCAAGTGCTTTCCTTGCCCTCTCACAACTAGAGAGAACTTGCTAAAATGTGAATGTGATACTATTCCTTCCTGACTTAAAAATGCTTCAGTAGGTCCCATCTTTCTCAGGGCTGTGTCTTCTTGCATGACTGACAAGGCCCTTTACCATCTGACCAATGAAGACTTTTCCAGTCTCTGCCCTTCTCTTTGTGCACTCCAGCTAAACTGAATTACTTTTCTTCTTTGGGTTCCTTGAAAGCCCATTCTCCCACACCTCTGGACCTGTAGAAGTGCTGTTCCCTTTGTCTGATGTACTTTTACCCCCACCTCCACCTTGTCAACTATATTTCATTTTTTATCTAAGTCAAGCTTCCTCTAGGAAGTCTCCTGGAATGCTCAAGGCCAGGTTAGGGTTTCTCTCGTAAGTGAGCCAGAGGAAAAGCAGTTTTCATATTGTTATGTTAATTGACTATTTACATTATTTGTAGGTATTCCTGACCAGATTCCTCAGTGAGATCAGGGCCCATGTTTGCTAATAAGAATGTCAACTAAGATTTCTTGAGGGCTTAATATGTGCTCAGCACTATGCTAAGCCCTACACATGTATTATCTAATTTATTTTTTGAAATATTCCTATAAGGAAGCACTATAATTTTTCCTTTTTTACAGATGTGGTCACTGGGCTTAGCTATGTAAAGCAATTTACCCAACTGATAGTGTTGTAGCCCCAGAAACTAACACAGTGCCCCAATACATAATAAGTATTTAGCAAATATTTGCTGAGTGAAGTCATGTACTGAAATTATGTGGATAACTCTCACTATTTACATCTCTGAGTCTATAAATAAAAAGTGTTTGTAGGATGAAAAGTACCAGCCTGATCAAATGGGTAAGATGCAATATACAGCCAAAGGGTAAAAGCATCTTATCTCACTTTTGAATTAATTAAAAGAAGCTTCCTTAAAAATTCAGGACCACTGTTGTCTGAAGATAAATATCAGCCCTATCCTCTCTCCTCCTCTGAATGCTTGCTTGAGAATTTGTAAAATAGGAGGGCATACTTCACCAGCTGAACTAGATACAATGAACGCCAAGAGGTAAAAAACATCCTCCTCACCTGAGTTGCCCCCTGAGATGCCCCTTTGCCCTTCTTTGCTGCACTTTGAAGAGCTGAGAAGAGTCAAAACCAGATGTGCTCCCTGTACGTACCTACACGCTATGAGAACAGGCCAGAAGTTGAAAGCATAAACCTGGGCACCAATGTCATAATACACTGGGCACTGTAGTGAAGAGAAAAGAATGAAGCTGCCGAAATCACAAATATAAATTGGGATTTGGCAATACGAAAAGTAAGTGGTAAGGAATCTTCTGCCTCTCACCAGGATTGCCAAGATTTTAGATTTATGGGGTTTCCCTGATTCTCTGAGAGATTACTAGTCCCAGGCACAGTTAATTTTAGCCATAATGTATGGGAACATACTAAGAATAATCCCTTCTCCAGAATCCCAGGAACGTAGTAAAAAGTATACCATTTTTCTGATCTTAAAACCTAGAGCAGGGCTTCTCAATCTCAGCACTATTGATATTTTGGGCTGGATAATACACTATTATGAGGAGCTTTCCTGAATATTATAGGGTGTTTAGCAACATCCCTGATCTCTAACCACTCCATGCCAGTAGTATCTTCCTCCCCAAGTTGTGACAACCCAAAATGTTTCCAGACATCATCCCTGGGGCCCAAATCCTCTCTTTCCCCATTTGCACAACCACTGAGCTGGAGTGTGGCAAATGAAAACACTGGTATGACCCCCCCCCCCCCCCACATACACACATACAACATCACACAGAATCTCATTAACATACATGCAGGAACACACGTTTCTTGTTGAGTAGAGGAAGGGAAAAGAAACCTATTATACTAACATTTTATGTTTGATGGTGATATGTATATATAAAATCAATAATATAATATTTTGTTAATATTCACTTAAAAATTTTTCCTCCCATTGGCCCTAGTCAACTAAAGTTTCCAGGCATGAAATACTTGTATTACAATCTACTTAACCTCTTTGCCTTTTGCAATGGAGTTGGTTCCCTGGATCATTCTGGATTTTTGGATACTTGTGTGCTTCCAGCAGAAGCAGAAAAGCATAGGCTTTAGAGTCAGAAAGCTTGGATTGGAATCACAGTTAAAATTCTTATTTAGCTGTGCTCATTTTAAGTCTCTCAACTGGCAGTTCTTCAACCTATAAAAACTTGTAGATGGACAATGGACATCTGTAATTCTTGACTGCAGTGAACATTGAATGAGATAAAAACTGTTGTGCAGAACCAGTTCCTGCTATAAATATTTTCTTCCTTTGGTGCCTGAAGTAAGAGTGAGCGAATGTTTCTCTCACAGTGTCTAGCACCCCTGGAATATTTTTTCCAGCTCCTCTCAAAACACAGTGAGGGAAGGTGAGTAAGTAAAGCTGAGGTAAGCAGAAAAGACTCTAGATGGTGACTTACAGATTTCATCCGGGCTTGGTCAGAAGCAAAAACTTAGGTTATAGTAACCAAAGACTGGGCTTGCATGGATGGGGCTTGTTCGGAGAGAATGTCCTCACACAAGACACATTTGCTGTGTGATTCTGTAGGCTATGCTGTGGGTGGCAGTAATTGAAGCTGAGCTTGGAGTCTAGTTCAACTTCAGGACTTCATTGGTAAGACCGCCACCTTGACAAGGTAGTTTCTCTCTAAGCAGATTCTCATCTATAAAGATAGTACTTGTGTCTACTGCATGAGGTGGTTGAGAAGAGAACCGAGATACACATATAAAAGGGCCCACCCAAGGCCTGGTGAGTAGTAGACACAGAAATATTAGTTGATGCTACTACTAATAATTATATCCTATAAATGCATACCTGAGCGAATATGTATTACATCTGAGTATACTCACAAAAGAATCAATGATGGGGAAAACAAGGTCCAAGACAGATAAGACAGAATCAAAATAGCTAATCAATCAAAAGAGAAAAGGCAAAGATAAAGTATGGATGAGCAGAAAATGCAGAGAAAAGAGAAAGTAGGCAAAAAGACAAAGGTCACTCAATTATTGTTCCCTCCTTTCACTGCATAAGCTTTTCTGTACCAGAAATTCAGAAGTACAAGTCAGGGAGGTTAAAGTGAATGTAAGGAGCTTGGAGAAGAGGCTTTACAGTGATGCACTGCCTTCTAGGCAGATTACATAAGCTGGGCTGAGAAATTTCTACAAGACAGTTGGTAAGACCTTGGCTCACTCCTTTGTTCCAGCGTGGCATAAGGCTAGCTCGTTTCTGCCTGCAAAGAGGAGAAGCAAGTCTGCGAAGTCAGCAGCAGACTTAACCACAGCTTTAACAGGCCAACGGCAGAGTCAACCAAAAGGACCCCACCAGAGGAGACATTCATTCTCTTGACAGCCACTCTGATGAGCTCAGGGGATTCAGAACACAAAAGCGAAGGTGGTCTCCACCCACACAGCCCAGGAAAGCCTGCAAAACATCGCAATGTTCACAAGCTATTTTGCAGCCGCTTCAATTAAAGAATTAAACTGTATTTGAGTAGCAGTAATATCCGTGAGAGCCAAATTGGATTGCTCCTTGGAAAACAAGCTACCACATCTTTATTGTGCACACACTCATTAGCAAATACGTAAAAATAAAACAAAACAAAACAAAAAACAGTTGGAGAAAGATGTTTTCCTGTTTTGGAGACTTTTTAAAAACGGCATTTAATTCAATCTGGTATGCATGGCTGAACCTGAAATGACTACAATGTGTGACTGGTGGGAAAGCATGACCAAAGTAGTTTTGTCTATCAAGCCATCTCTACAAGAAAAAGGGCTATCTCCCTTTTCTTTCTCTGAACATTTAGAAGGGTCTTCTAGGTTTGGGGCACTTCTAAGTTCAGGATGCTTCCAGAGGAAAAAACTGCTGCTTCCAGACACTTAGGTCAGTCTTTCCATCTCTCCCCTCACTGCTGAACAGAACTTAAATTGATAGATAGTCTTATCGTCTGTAAGGTTATACAGACCCTAGGACCATCCACAGAGGGATTTAAAAACCTGGATTTCAAGTAATTGCCACAAAATAACCTTATATTTTACATTTTAAATGTAGAAATATGCCTGTTGTGTTTTCATGGAGTCTGGTAAGTTTCTCTTAATGGGGTCCATTAAGGTTCTCCAGACCCCTGCTTTATGAAGCACATACTTGTACAGATCCAGCCCTCACAGTAAAGTGGGCTTCAAAGTGTAAGGTCAGATCCATCCTTCAAGAAGAGACCATATATCATAAAGGTATAATGGTATCTTCATTGGTAACAGGTTTTACATAATTTTAAAAAGTAGCTAGCTTTTGCAATCTCCAAAGTATATTACTGCACCCAAAAGCTGGGGCATAGAGTGTAGAGATATGAATAAAGAAAATAAAGAATAAAGCTGGTGAGGGACAGAGAAACTTGGTTCCCTCCACACCCTGGAATGGTAGCTGAGATGTGCTTTGGTGTGTGTGAAGAGGAAGAAGTGTTTGAGATATCTGAGGCAGTTCCAGGGTGAGAAAAAATAGATTGTGTAGAATAAAACCCCCTGCTATCAGGGAATCTAAAGTAGGTGACACAGGCAGTGCAGAGAAAATGTTGAAGGCCCATATTTCATTCTGGGCCTTGTTGATAGTTAGCATTATGGTGGCTATTTTGTTGGCATGAAGTGAAGAAGTGAACTGGTGATTACGTGACAAACCCATATTGCAAAACTAGCTGATTCTCAACAGAAAATATACTAGAGCCAAAATTAACTACAGTGGTCTCCATACAGCAGGAATTTTCCTGGGTTGTGGCTCAATTTTTCCTACATGGATGCTGCCTTAAGAACAGGGATGCACCTCTCTTGGTTGGACACAGCACAGAGCCATTGAGCAAGGTTTTCATTTGTAGTCATCGCCATGTCCTTAATCTTCAGGTGTGATTGAGCATTTGTGACATGAACACTTTGGAGCAGGTACTCAGCCAATAAATATTCTTATTTTGAGAAGCCACAGTACCAACTCAGTAATCACCATTGATATTTTCATACACAACTCTTCAAATATTGGAAATTGATCATTACAAAATTAAAAAGTTTCATTTAAAGTGCATTATGGATTTTGTATAAAGCAATATTAGTTGATGGAGAGGTTGGAAAGAACGCAATCTTGGCACCACAACCCAGTATGAAATAGAATATGGACTCTCTGAAATGTGCAAAATTTTCAGAGTTCAAAGAAAAGTTCAATTTCAGAAAACTGCCAGCTGGAAAACAGCTTATTGAACCCTGAATGAAGACATTACTATAAATCTCATAATATAATTTGATGATTCTGACATTTGCAAAAGAGTAATGACATACGTCTTCAATTGTGCAAAGTCAAACTCTTCACACAAAAGAAGCTAGATGGAAAATTTTATTCTAATTTTCCTCTAATCACCATTCCACAGTTTTAAGTGCCAGTAATTGTTTCAAAGTATAAGTAGAAGATTAAAAATGTGCTTAAAAAATTTCCCCTTATGATTAGGAATTAAAGTCTGTGTAGTATAGGTTCATTACCTTCTTGCTTACATCCACATTAGAAATACGCTAGAAAGGAAAAATTGGAAGAGTCTTCTCTATCTCCTTGGACAAAGATAAAACAAAATTCTCAGATGTTTTTGGAAGAATAAGATCAGAAAGCTTAATAGGTTAGGGGCTTTTCATAATATGAAAAGTATTTCTTTTGGCAGAGTCAAGGGCTTCTGCTCTACTTGTGCTTTCTTCCACATATCCTTTCTCAAGTCCAGTGCTGGCTTCATAGGTACACAACTGGGCCCCGTTCTCAGAAGCGCCCTGTGCTCAAAGAGCCCTTCACTTGACTTAATCCTCTGCTATAGTCATCTGGAAATTCTTAGTAATATTATCTTCAAACTTGTGTTTTGTAAGTGAAGTCCAATGGGATAATGGAACATGCAGACGTGCGTAATATGCGTGTACAGTTTCTTGCTACCCAATTAACAAATAATGTTTGCAATGTCCAGGAGCACAGAATACTGGTAGACCCATGACACATGGGAGTTCAATGAAACTCAAAGTGAGTACAAATAAGTGTGTCACATTTATGACTAAGGGAAGGGATGACCGACAACCCAAAGAAGTCATACTTTCCATTCACACCAGAACTTGTTTCCAATACAGGAAGAAGTAAATGGAATTCTAAGAAACATGAATGTCAAAAGAACCTATTATACCCTGTCATACTCTTCCCTGTATTAACCAACCACTTTTGTTGAAAATGATAACATAAAAGGAAAGGACAACCTATAGGACCTTTTTTCTCTCAGTCCTTCCTTAGTTAGTAAGCCACAGTTAGTGAGTGTGGATAGAATGTGAGCATATCAAGAAACAAACAAAAGAAACAAAAACAAAAAGAAAACCTGAGTTCAATTCCTGATCCATGCACTGCCCAAAAAACAAAAAACTATATACTCACGTACAAGCTATGGAATATAGTGTAATTATAATAGTGTAATTCTGGAAATTCTGCATACAAGTTAAATGTTTGCATATTTGTATTGAAATCTTGCATTGTATAATATAAAGATGAATGGTAAAATTCATGTCAATTATTTAAAATTTTAATATTCTTAATTTAGAACCACATTAAACAGCAAATAAAAAACACCATAAGTCGAGAGAGAAACTGGAAGAAAGGAATAGCTTTATGTTTAAGTACATTTAATGGCACTTTTTCTACATTTTTGAAGAAGAAGTCCCATATTCCTATTTTACATTAGAACTTGCAAATTGTGTACCTGGCCCAATTCAGTCATCATTTTTCTTTCTTTTTTAACTTTCTTATTTTTTTATTGTGAAAAATAGTATATATAAAAAGCGATAAATCTCAAAGCACATCACTACAATTAGTTATAAACAGATTTCAGAGTTTGATGTGTAGCCTCACAATTTTTGATCATATGTATACACCACAGGTTGCCATTCTAATTCTCAGTCAGTGTATCCTTCTAGCTGCTCCAAGACCCTGGAGACTAATAGAAATATCAATATAATGATTCAGCAGTCATACTCATTTGTTAAATCTTATCTTCTTTTATTAACTCCACTTTCTTTTTTGATCTTTCTCCCAATCTTTAGGGGTATTTGGGCTATGCCCATTCTATTTTTTTTCATGTTGGAAAGGGCTGTTGATAGTACATGATGGGGGATGGAACTAGTTGATGTTCTGGAGAGGCTGGTCCCTCTGGGTTTCAGGACTTATCTGGCCTAAAAACCCATCTGGAGGTTGTAGGTTTCTGGAAAGTAATCATAGTGCATGGAACCTTTGTAGAATCTCAGATATTTCTCTGGGTGTTCTTTAAAGTTGGCATGAATGGTTTTGATTGGGGTTTGGCAAACCATGATAAATAGCAATCAATATCTAGCCGAAGCGTGCATAAGGTAGCCTCCAGAGTAGCCTCTTGATTTTATTTGAACTCTCTCAGCCATTAATTTGTTACAATTCTTTTTCCTTTTTTGATCAGGAAGGCATTGTCAATCCCGCAGCCCCACCCTTGGAAGTCATATCTCATGTTGCTAGAGAGACTTTTACCCCTGGATGTCATATCTCATGGAGTGGGGAGGGTAATGATTTTCTTTGCAGAGTTGTTCTTAGAGAGAGAGAGAGGCCACATCTGAGCAACAAAAGAGGTTTTCTGGAAGTAACTCTTAGGCATAACTGTAGGTAGGCTTAGCTTCTCTGCTACATAAATAAGCTTCACAAGATCAAGCCTCAAGATTAAGAGCTTGGCCTACTGACCTGGAGTCCCTAATATTTGAGAAAGTATCAGGGGGTTCCCCACTGGTAAAGTTTAATAGTTCTATATTTTTTCTACCATCCCTCAAGGGACTTTGCCCCATATTTTTAAATTATCTGCTCAACATAATCTGGGATGTTTCCAGGCCTTCTATTAAGCCATACAGAATTATAAACCCTCATTCCCATTGCTGGTTTGATATGTTTGGGTTGTTTAAATGATCTATTCAGACAGGTTGAGTTAGATTATGTGCTGCAGAACATTTAGGCATGGACAAAACAAACCTCTCATTCTTTGGTCTCATATAGTAGGTGAAGTTCTAAAATGCAGACAATGTCCTCCTTAACACCGTATTCTGATTTACTTTACTCCTGACTCCATCAGCTTCGTTCTTATCTCTAACTGAAGCCTGATCTCTTTTTCAATTTCTTTAACAGTTGTTGTATGTGGCAATGCTAACTTTCAGACCTGAATCTTAGGTGTCATACAGGTACCCCAAGTTTTAGAGAAACACCAGGTTATATATTGCAAAACCTCTCAAAATCTAGAAATAATAATTACTCCTCCAGACTAAATGTGACTGCTATAGGAGCTTGCAGTCTAGGCCCCAATTTTCTTACAAGTATTTCTAAATGAGACCATACAATATCTGTTCTTTTGTTTCTGGCTACTTTGCATTACATAATGTCCCACAGGTTCATTCACGACATTGCATGCCTCACATCTTCGTTCCTTTCTATAGCCACACAATATATGATCATATGTATGCACCACAGATCGCCATTCAACTTCCCAGTCAGTATTTCCTTCACCCACCTCCATCCATTGGGCAGCCTCGCTTTTCTTAGCAACTTTGTATCATCACAATATCCCCTTCTTATATATATTTCACAGGCATATACCTTAAAATGGAGTGGGGGTCAGAAAAACAGAAGAGAGACTTACGGACTACTTGGTAGAAAGAAAGTCCCAAAGGAGAACCAAGGCGGCTTTTTGACTATGAAAAGAAAAGCCACAGGAGGACAGAGGAAAAGATGGCCACAGCTAATTAATGGGAATGGGGGAATCTTTCTCTGATAAAAAAGGGGTCTGTTGCATGAGATCCACAAGTTTCAGAGAAAGCAAAGCAGGCTTGTGATTACCATAGTGACCAATATTTACCTCTATGACCTACCATTTCAGAAGGGCAGGAAGTGAAATGTAGGGGTGGGAGTGGGTTGGAGGAGATGTGAGCTCAGGATGGTAAGACTGGTAAAAAGACTTCAATAGTCTACCTCCGTAAAATAATTCAGGAATTTGACAGCATTACAGGAATGATGTTTAGCAGCTTTTGACAACAACTATGGAATGATGTTTCAAATTAAATGTTTTTGTGTAACTCTCTGGTAAGAGTAACAATTCTATATGATAGATGCTCCCCAGAGTGCAAGGCAAAATTACATGAATAGTTTCTAAAAGTGCACTGACTTAAATAAATTTTCCCAACATCAAACACTCCCTGGCAACCTCTCAGTGCAGGGATGATGATTGCCATCATTCCTGAGGCACAAAGTCCTCAGAAATTAGAGTTTCTCCTAATTTTACCCTCCTAGTATGGTTAAATGTGGAGAATAGTTATATGTGCTACTTAAGGACCTGAATGTGGGAGAGAGGTAGAGAAAACTGGGTGCAGCAAGGGAAGTCTCAGTTCTATGAGGGACAATAACGATAAGTAAGGTCTAGCTAGGATCTTTGTCTTTTACTGTGAGTTGGCATTTACATGGGTGATAAGGGAAAATCACTGACAATTTCTATAAGGAAAGCTGCAACTTTAGCGTGGCTACAAGACAGAAATGTGACTAGGCCACTTACACAAATGCCATTTCTTCTGCAGCATAACAATCACATCATTGGATGTATCAAATCAACTTTGACGTGAGTTTTAGTTTTGTTAATAACACCAACTCCTATATCAAATTAAACCCCTATAGTATGCAGTGTAACATTAATCTTGGGGAACCATTCTCATTTCAAAATCACATTTTTTGGGTTCAAATTCAGTGCCCATGCAGCACGCCCATCTGCTCATTACTTCAAAAATAAATCCAGAGAACACGGTTTCCTAAGGCAGGCTAAAATACAGATTATGGCATCATTAAGTTTATGGATGACGCTAGTGGGAAGAAGGGCAGGTTAAGAATTCCGCATAGGAATAATGCAGGGTAGAGGCCTGGACAGAAAATCTGAATCATAAAAGTAGATGATGGTGAATGACTGTCTTTGTGTGGGCATGACTAGATTAAGAACAGGGCTTATTGGGTCAAGGTGGATGAAGCTAATATACATTTTTGGGGCCTAGCACTTTAGAAAGGGGCTCAGGGTTCAACTGTCTTAATATCAATTTGAATCCCTTCTAAAGATTTTTAGCCAATCCTCTCTGGATTGGAGGGTCTGAAGCATTTTTTTCAGGGGATCTCAGACCTACTCTTGGGGCCTAAGGAATTCTTATGCAGTGCAGGGTTGATGTGATTAGGACAATACCATCCTAGGGTTTGCATAAAAGAGAATATAAAATTTGATCCCTTGGTTTCTTTCTTGCCCTTAGCCCTTCCCATGCAATTTCTCCACATATCCTTTCATTCCTACCTCCTACATATGTCTTTCATCTGTCTCCTTCCACTTTCTCCACTGCCTTGACCCTACTTGAAGCTATCAGTTTCTCACCTGGTCTAGCTCAGCCTCCTACCTAGGCTCTCTGCCTTCACTTTTGCTCCTTTAGAATCCATTCTCCATGGAGTAGCTAAAGTGAGTCTCCCTGAAACATAAAACAGTTTATTTTCCTTCTTTGTTAAGTGTTAGAGGGTTGCCCATTGTTCTTAGACTAAAATCATCTTCTTCCCATCATCTCCAGGCCCTGCATGATCTGGCTTCTTCTTTCTCCAATCCCATTTCATATCACTCTTCTACCTCACTACATCTAGCTTTCCTCTCTGGTCTGTGGATCCCCCAAACCCTCTCCTTTCTAAGGCCCCTTTACAGGAAATCTCTTGCCTTAGCTTTTCTCAAGGCTACCTCATTCCTATCCTTTGGGAATTCTTAAGTGCCCCATCTTAGAGACCTGCCTTTCCCAACTTATCTTTTTTTTTCATTGAGAAATCTTCACACACATGCATTTATACATGGTGTACAATCAATGGCACACAATATCATCACATAGTTGTGTATATATTACTACGATTATTTTTTAGAACATTTGTATCACTCCAGAAAAAGAAATAAAAAGAAAAAAGAAAAAACTCATACATACCAAACACTTTAACTCTCCCTTTCATTGACTACTAGTGTTTCCATCTACCCAATTTATTTTACCCTTTGTCCCCCATTATTTATTTGTTTATTTATATTCATATATTTTTTTTACTTATCTGTCCATATCCTGGATAGAAGGAACATCAGACACAAGCTCTTCACAATCACACAGTTACATAGTAAACATTATATCTTTATACAATCATCTTCAGGAATCTAGGCTACCGGAACATAGCTCAATAGTTTCAGGTACTTCCCTCTAACCACTCCAATACACCATAAACTGAAAAGGGATGTCTATATAATGGATAAAAATAACCTCTAGGATAACCTCTCGACTGTTTGAAATCTTTCAGCCACTGAAAACTTTATTTTGTCACATTTCTCTCCTCCCCTTTGGTTAAGAAGGCCTTTTCAATCTCTTGATGCTGGGTTTTGGCTTATCCCGGGCTTGTCCTGTCCCGCATTGCCAAGGAGATTTACATCCCTGGGAGTCATGTCCCATGTAGAAGGAAGGGCAGTGAGTTCAACTGCTGAGCTGGCTTAGAGAGAGAAGCCGTATCTGAGAAACAAAAGAGGTTCTCTGGGGGTGACTCTTAGGCCTAATTTTAAGTAGGCTTAGCCTATCCTTTGCAGAAATAAGTTTCTTAGGGACGAACCCCAAGAATGAGAGCTCAGCCTATTGATTTGATTGTCTCCACTGCTTGTGAGAATTTCAGAAATTCTCCAAATAGGGAAGTTGAATATTTCCTCCTTTCTCCTCATTCTCCCAAGGGAATTTTGCAAATACTTTTTTATTCACTGCTCAAATCACTCTGGGATAGGCTAACTAACCTGGACAAATCAACAAAATCTCATGTCCTAGTCAAGATTCCTTGTACTTATGGTGTTCAACTAATCTGACTATACAAGTTAAATTAGGAGATACACCACCCAAAATATAAATTTTGCACCAAATAAACATCTCTCCATTTAGACTCACACAGAAGTTGAAGTTTTAAAATATAGATGATATCATCCTTTACCCAGTCTTCTGATATACCTTAGTCCTATCCAGATCACCTTCTTTCATATCTCTACTTGATGTCTGATCACTTTTTCAACTTTTAAAACAGTTCCTGCATGGGGTATTTCTGGCTTTCATAGTTTCAGAGCTCTAATTCTGAGTCTCAGCTGTCACATAAATACCCAAAGTTTCTGGGAAAGACCATGTTATATACAAACAGTCCAGTATCTCAGAATTTAAACTTAGCAGTTACATCTCCTGAATATAAGTACCATCTTATCTTAAATAGCGCTTTTCCAGAGCTTCCTAAACATTTAGGATGTTTACCATAATCTGTAGTAACTATCCTATTCAGTTGTTTATTATTTATCTCTTCACCAAACAGACTGTGACTTCTGAAGGCAAGAGATCACATCTGTTTCCTTCATGGCTATATTTCCAGAGTCTAGCCCAGTGTTGGCACGTCTGGCACTTAATAAATATGTGTTGAATAACTGAACCAGTGTTCTGTCACAAAGGCACTGCAGTGCCCAGAATATTTTAAAAACCAGACCTCTAAATCTTATGGTTCTTCCTAGTCAAGATACCTGCATTCACAGAGATGACGAACATACCTGGACAGTAAAACTAACTATAATTTCAAGATTCCATATTACTTATCTGAGGCCATTTAGAAGTGGGGCAGGTAGATCATATGCAAGGTCAGGGGATATCAGAACCTCTGAACCTTCTATCACAGCAGTGGCAGCTTTGAAAAGAACTTTTTTTTTTTCTTTGTACTTTCTACCTACATCTTCTCTGCCTTGGAAAATGTTTCTAAATTTAGTATCAGCTAGCTTCTCATTAAGGTGGCTTTCACATATGTCTTTTAGATCATGAATGATGATGAGAGAAACTACAATTAAATGGTTCCTCATCCCTGACAGCCTCACAGCAGGCATCCCCCAATCCAGCCCAGAGTCACTCATCACTCTCCCATGCTTGCCTTCCTCCAGCCAGTTTTCACTTCATTTGACTGGCTTAGATTCAAGCACACTTCAGTTTCAAAAACCGGGCCTTATGAGATATAATTCTAGACACTTACATTCTCTGAGTCATGTCATTTTTCAAAAAAGCATCTGATGTAAGTTTTAGAGGGCATTTCCGGAGGCAGAGCTGGAATTTAAAAAAAGAGTAGGAGAGCCAGAGGATGGATGGTACTTTGATCAACTCTCATTCCCCAGGCCACATGGTGATTCCATCAGTGAGGCTAAATGTGTGCAGATCAAACCATGAAAGCCAGTGGAGAACAGACACCCAATTAGTTATAATAACCTTTGACTGGTAAGTGAAAGGAGAAAACTACAGAAACATGGACACCCAGAAAGAATTTCAGGACCAAATCACTCGGAGTTTCCTATCTGATGTGTCAACTGGGAAATGCAGACATGTGGTGGGCATTCATCAGAATATGGGGAGCTGAGGGATTGGGAAGCAACAGCCTGGAATGGGCTTTCAAGTTACTATGAAAGAAAAAAGCAGGCCATATATTTTTAAGAGAAAAAGCCTCATAAATCTGACAGTTCCACTCCACTTATTGCAAATCCCAGTCATCTCTAGCCAAACCACTCTGTTTTCCTGACACAGACTTGCACAGTGGGAAGACATTCTGAAAAATCAATGGTATTAACCGCAAACCACTTATGGTACACCCTGGGCTCAATCATAACGTCTTTAGATCCATTCAGAGCAAGGTGGGGCACCCTCCATTTACAAACACACATACACACACACACCAACCCTTTTACTCAACCAACACACATGCAGTACCAGCCTTACACAGGCATGAGAATTATGCAAGTACATTTTTTTGTTTCAATCCTTAAATCGTGTTAAACTTTCTGTCTGTTTTGAAACTTATGTTACTGGTCTCAATAATACTATTACCCAGTTATATTTTTATATTTGTTATGTTGAATAGACTAACTGAGATGAAAGCAATGGCTTTTTCCCAGTTCAATCTGCAAATATTGACCGATAACAATATCTATCACCACATTTAAAATACACATATACTTTGACTCAGTAATTTCATTTATAGCTATTTTTACTATAGACTTACAAAAACACACAAAGATATCCTTAGTAAACTATCTTCTTCACTCTTCTTGTACCCAAGCAGCTGAATATAGCTGGAGAAAATCACACAAACAGGTAGATAGGTTTCATTTGAAAACTATCTCAAATCTCACATGGGCTCCAGATACTACTGATAACCCTACATTGTTTCTTTAGTTTCTCCATCAAGCTTGCTTTTCTAAACTCTAAGATAACTATTTTATGCATTTCCTTTCTCAAATTTTCTTCTCCATTCATTTCCCTTCTTCTCAACTGATACCTTTACATTATGCTTCAAGTAGTACAAGAAACCATATTTTGGAAGCTTTTTTTTATCTTCCTACCACCCAATCTATGGATGATTGCCTCTGTATTCTTTGGTTCCTGTACACACAGGAAATGCTGTTCCCTCTAAGGAAGGCTGGTCTCTGTATCTCTCATCTCTCATCCTTGTTCTCTTTTGCATTGCCAATCCTTCTTGCTTTCCCCTGGCTTTATATATGCTGACAAATTTGTATCTTCTGCTTAAGTATCTCCTTTGAGCTCCAGACCTGCGCTTAAACTGCGAACTTATTATATACGTCACTTGGCTGTATCAAAAGGCTGTCAAACTTGACATGATCAAAGTAGACCCTTGATTTCTCCTTTCCCCACAAACTTACTCTTCTCCTACTCATTTCCGCATTAGTAAATGTCTCCTTTACTCATCAACTGTCCAGGAATCTCTTCTTTAATACTCACATTCACTCCTGTTATTCATGGGAGTTCGTCCTTCTAAATATATCCTGAATCTGTCCATCTCTAGCTACCAGCTTAGCTCAAACCATCATCATCTAGTGCCTGGACTACTGTTTCCTTACTAGTTTCCTATCCATTCTTGCCCCATTCCAATCTATTCTCAACATACTAGCTGAGTATTCTTTTAGTATGTATATATTAAAAGGTTGTATTATATATGTATAATATATAATTTGATCACACTACTACCCTGAATAAATTTATCCAGTGGTTTCCCATAGCACTTCAGAAAAAACCCAAACTCCTTATCATGGCTTACAAGAACTTGTATAATTGGTATCTGCTTATCTCTCCAATGTCCTTTCAAGCCTTCATCCATCACTTTTCAGCCATATTGGCCTCCTTTCAGTTCCTTGAAGATGCAAAGTTCCATCCCATCTTAGGGCTCTTCAAATGTTATTCCATATGTCTGGAACATTCTACCATCCTTTGGGTCTCGGTTTAAAAGCAACTTCTCAAAGAGTTCTTCCCTGGCTATGCTGACCAGGGAGTGCTCCCTGTTATTTTATCATGGCACATTTCACTTTCTTCATACCACGTTCACAATTTGTAATTATATATTTACTTCCTTGCTTATTTTTATATCTTTCTGCTATATTGTAAACTCCATAAGGCATGAATCATTATTCAGCTATGTATACTCAGCCCTTCACACAGTACATCACACATAGACAATTAATAAATATTGATGAACATTTGAAAGAATGAATACCAGAAAATTTGTTATAGTGTTGTTACAATAGCCAAAATGCAAGCAGCTTAAATGTTTATTAATAAGTTGAAAATTAAATAAATTACTGCATATTCTTTAATACTTAATCTATTTGCATAGACAAAGAAAGCTGAGATATATTAAGTGAAAAAGCAAACTTCAAAACATTGTATTTAAAAAGGTTTATGCCACACATAAATATATTCTTGCATATGCATAGAAAGTTTCTGATATGAACATGAGAAACTGTTCATAGCTGATACTTCTGTTTAGAGGGAATCTTTTATGCCCTCACGTACTGCTTGGCTTTCTTACCATAATTATGTATTGCTTTTACAATAAAAATCCTGTTAATTAAAATATTAATTAATAAACATTTATATATGCATTGCATTCCTTCTATCTTCAAGGCACTGTTCTGTTTGCTCCTACGGCTACTATGCCCACAAGCTATTGATTTCACTTCCTGATTGGCTCCCGGCCATCTCTACTTTATGTCCCTGCTCTGCCTCAACTAGCTCTTGGGTTCCAGCTCCCCACCTGCAGTGTATATGTAGCATACCATACATAACCTCTAGCAGGGGGTTGGGATGCATCTCTTCCTTCATTACCCTGCAATTACCTCCCTGGGTAGGTATGACCTCCTGGAGAGGGCTGGAAGAGTGAATGGTGGGAGCATTCAGCGAGGCAGGTGAGGGACAAAGGGCCTGAGCCCTGTGGAGAAGGGCTTTGATAAGTTAGCATTCATTTCTTCTTTACCTTGTTTCTCTCCTGCTTTCTTCCTCCCTCCTTTCTCTCAAAATTAACTGAATATATGCTTTTATTGCCAGGCAACGTGCCATGGGTCTTGAGGACAATAAATGTGGAAAACTTGGTCCCCAACCTCATACAGTGTAAACTGGAGGCGACAAATATATAAGTGGTTACCATAGAAGAGTAGAAGGAAAAGTGCTAAAATGAAAATACACAGAAGGACAAGGAGCACAGAGACAAGAACAACTAATTCAGACTATAGAAATTAGGGAAAATTTCGTCAAGAGGGTGCCATTTCAGAGGCCACAGGAGGAGAATGGGGTCGTTTGGGGAATAGGATCACTAGAGACTCCCCTCATCAAAGTACCCTGTTGTACTATGGAGCTGAGGAAAGAGTATATTTCCAAGTTTTTACTTAGTGCCATCAAGAGGCATCAAATCTTTCCTGTTGTAGCTCTTCCATCCAGGGGCATCTGCCAATTCTTAAGGTGGTAGCTGCTGCAGTGATATTTTACACTGTGCCTGGTGTCCAAACAACCTTAATGCACATGAGGGACTTGCTGATCGAAATTTGTAAGTTAAAACCCCAAAGAGTGTCATTCTATGGAAAGATGTCCGATTTCTCAAATATAGGACAAGTTCAGTCCTCCACATCTCATCTTTCCACAAGTATCCAGACTTCAGCCTTCTTAACCTATACCCTGTGACATGGGCAATGGAACAGTTATTTTTCTGGAAAACTAAGGTTAAAGTGCAACACACAAAGCCGTTTGGTAACTTGGAGTTTCTACTCTACCATCTGATCTTCAATTTACCAACTTACTTTATCTCTCTGTGCCTCAATTTTTCCCATCCATAATTGGGGATAGTAATAATAATAATATGTAGGCTTATAAGGTTGTGAGAATTAAAATAACTAATACACGTAAGCATTCAATAACTAATAGTTATTATTATTTATATTGACACTCAAGCCAAGAAAATGTATTTTTAGGGGAATTAGCCCAAGAAAGCCCTCATATTTCTATTTTCTTTTTAAGGTGTTTAACTGAGCAGTCTCTGAAATAGTTTAATGAAGACCTTTCCTAAGACCAGGGCAATGTTTGCCCTTTCAACATGTCTGACTCTCAATCTATTTCTATGGCTGAGCAGCTTTTCAGCTTTTTGAGAGCTTAGGGAAGAAAACTTTCCTTTTTCCTATATGTTGGGAATCTCCAGTACTCCTGAAGGTAAGATGATAAATATTCATATGGTTCAAACAATCTCCTGCCTAAAAAACTGCCCCCAAATATTTATGAGGTATCAAGCTTCAAAAATGGACAGAAGATATATCAGCTTCCTAAGAGTTAATTTACAACACAAATGGTGACCTCGGATATCTTGGACCCTCTCATCCATGGAAGGGAATGTGGACTGGTGGGCTGGGGCTAGGTCTGAATTTTGCCTCTGCTTTGTGATCCTGGGTATGAACCTTAATCACTCTTTGCTTCAGTTTACTTATCTGAAACATGGAGATGATGAAAAGTCCCTACCTCAACAGGTTTTTATTTTTTTTTTCCCCTCCTTCCTGCTAAAGGAAGAGATGTACTCTCAATCCAGGTTCTTCTTGAGACTTTGCACCTTCCTTTCGGTTAATTCCTTCCCTGTCTTTATCTTTTTTTAAAAATGCGATTTTATCAATATATATAGTATATATTCACATACCATATAATCATCCAAAATGTACAACAAATGGTTTACAGTATCATTAAATAACTATGAATTCATCATCACAATCAATTTTTTTTAACATTTTCATTACTTCAAAAAAAAAGTAAACAAGAACATGCAAAAATTCCCATATTCCTCCATCCCCCCTATTATTTATTTATTTTTGTCTTTATTTCCTTACTCATCTGTCCACACACTGGATAAAGGGGGTGTCAGTCACAAGGTTTTCACAATTATAGCTTAAAAGCTATATAGTTATACAATCATCTTCAAGAATTAAGCCTATCGGATTGCAATTCAACATTATCAGGTATTTCCTGCTGGATACTCCAAAACACCAAAACCTGAAAAGGGATATCTATATACTGCATAAGAATAACATCCACAATGACCTCTTAACTCTATTTGAAATCTCTCAGCCACTGAAACTTTACTTTGTTTCATTTCTCTTTCCCCTTTTGGTCAAGAAGGCTTTCTCAATCCCATGATGCCAGGCAAGGTTCATCCCCAGGAGTCATGTCCCCCATTGCCAGGGAGGCGGGGGAAGTGAGTTCACCTGTGGTGCAGGTTTAGAGAGAAAGGCCACATCAGAGCAACAAAAGAGGGTCTCTGGGAGTGGCTCTTAGGCAAAATCATAAGTAGGTTTAATTTCTCCTTTGCAGGAATAAGTTTCATGAGGGCAAGCCCCAAGATTGAGGCCCATCAACTTGGCAGTCATGACTGCTTGTGAGAATATCAAGTCTTCCCCAGGTGAGGAAGTTTAATATTTCTATCTTTCTCCCCTACCCTCAAGGGGGCTTTGTAAATACTTTTTAAAATTTTCTTCTCAGATTACTCTGGGATATATTGGGAGCATCACACTAACCTGTACAAACCAACATCTCCCTCCCTATTCAAGGTTCTGTGTAACTATGGTGCTTGAATAAACTGACCATACAAGAGTTATATTAGATATTGTGCTACCAAAAATTAAAAACTTTGCACCAAATAAGCAGCTCTTCTTTTGGTTTCACACAGAAGTTGAAGTTTTAAAATACAGTCAATATCATCCTTTAACCTTTAGTCTGTTTTATCTTAGTCTTAAACAGATCAGCTTCATTTCTATCTCTAATTCAGTTTTCTCATCACTTTTTCAGTGGTTTTAGCAGTTGCTATAGGGGTAATGTTGACTTCATAGCTATAGAACTCTAGCTCTGAGTCTGGGGTGTCATGCAAATCCCAAATTTCCAGGAAATGACCAGATTATACACAAATTGCTCAGCATCTCAGAATTTAGAAATAACAGTTAGTTTCTGCAATAGGTGTGACTGCTGTAAGAGATTACAATCTAGAAACCTTTACAATAGGCCTTCACCCGATAACCTATGCTCTTGAATTCAATTCTCAGAGTTTGCACATTATAGTCCATCCATATTTGTAAGGCATTATAATATTTGTCTTTTTGTTTCTGTCTTGTTTCACTTAACATACTGTCTTCCAAGATTCATTCACCTAGCTGCATGCCATAAAACTTTTCTTTCTTGCAGCCAGTCCATATTTCATTGTATTAATACACCACAGTTTTCCCTTCCATTCCTCAGTGGTTGTTCCGTTAGTTCACCTCCATCCATTGCAAATCATGAACACTGCCACCATAAACACAGTGTGCAAATGTCCATTCATGTCCTGTTCTCGGTTCCTCCAAGCATATACCTAACAAAGGGGTTGCAGGATCATATGGCAACATCACATGTGTGGAGCCACCACACTGCCCTCCAGAAGGGCTGCACCACTCTACATCCCTAACAACAGTGAATCAATACATCTCTCTCTCCACATTTTCTCCAGGACTCATATCTCTCTTAATTATAAAACAATTTTATTCACACACTGTGCAATCCAATCTAAGTAAAAATCAATGGTTCCCAGTATAATCACATGACCATGTCTTCCCCACCACAATCTATATGAGGACATTTCCATTTCTTCCACAAAGAACTCCACACCTGTTCCCCATATCCTCCACTTACTGGCATTTAGCTTTGGCATAATGCCTTTGTTACATTCAATAGAAGCATATTACAGTATTACTGTTAACTATAGACTCTGTTTGCATTGATTGTGTTTTTTTCCTTACATCATTCCATTTTCAACACCTTACAATGCTGACATTCATTTGTTCTCCCTCATGCAAAAACATTCTCATATTTGTACATTTTATTACCATGATTGTCCACTCTAAGTTATATGCTCCCAGTCTTTATCCTGTCTTTCCTTCTGGTGTCATACATGCCCGCAGCCCTCCTCTCTGAACCACACTGAGCTTCCTTCAGTGTACTTATAATACTGTGTTAACATCAGATAGTATTGTGTTATCCATTTCTGGATCTTTACAATCAATCTGGTTGAACATTCTGTGCTTCTTCAGCCTCAAATGCCCAATCTCTATCCTTTTGCTATCTCTTGATAACCTCTGTTTTCAAATTTAACTCTCAAAGTTCGCTCATTTATGTTAGCTCATATTAGTGAGACCATACAATATTTCTCCTTCTATTTCTAGCTAATTTCAATCAACATAATGTCCTGAAGGTTCATCCCTGTTGTTGCATGTGTCATGATTTTATTCTGTCTTACAGCTCTGTAATATTCTATCATATGTATTCAACAGGTTGTTATGAGGACTAAATGATATATTTTGGGTAGAGCATTTAGTATAGTGCCTGGAACATTTTAAGCACTCAATAACATTAGCTCTTGTAGAGTAATAGGAAGACCAGACTGTGAATTGAAGTGACACATTTTTGGTCCAAGTTTGCCACCATAATGTTTATGATAATAGACAACCTCTTGGGGTCTTAGTTTCTTTTCTTTAAAATCAAGGGGTAGGATATGATGATCTCAAAAGGTTCTAGACTATCATCTTATCTTCTAGAGGTGAAACAATAGCTTTCTCTCTCTGGAATTCAGAGAACAGACTGTATATTTCAGAAAAGCTTCCCTTTGCTTTGTCTCTTTTGACCTTTATTGCTTCTAGCCTTACTGCTTCTCAGGAATGAGGGCTGACCTGGAGATAGGTTCTTCCTGTTTCATAGTCTTAGTCCATTTCCATTTCAGCAGATGATTTGGACCTATTGTGCTTTCTTGATACCTTAATATCCACCAAGGACCTAGTACCAGGTATGCCCTTTTTTGGAGCCTCAATATCCTCATTTATAGTGACTGGATGACCTCCAAGTGTCTTCTAATTCTAATGTTCTATGAGTCTATAGAACTCAACTGGTACTCTTTTTTTCAGTGGATGTTTGGCTTTGACTGCTACAAAGCTGGATGCATTCAGGGGCAGTGTGGGCAACAGAGATTCCAGCCAGTGGGCTAGGGCTGCATATGAAGCAGCTGTGTTGTCAAAAAGCATCACCACAATTTGAAGTTCAAGTAGTGTAAAGTACAATTTTATAGAAGGTAAGCTTTTGGAGGCATTTATGGGATTCACAATGGGACACTCTGAAGATATAATAATGCCTTAATACAAAATTTCCTGGCTTTCTTTTGAGTCACTGGAACACAGTGTTTATGTTTCGTAATGTTAATCACATGCAAGTCTTCTAAATCTGGGATCTAATAGATGCAAAAGTTGGTCCAAATGTCAATTTTGAACATATGTTTTTTATATTGACTAGACCTGTAAAGTTCCAACCCCCAGTTAACTCTTTGAAGAAATTAGGATCTGAGTTTTCAGAGGTGTTTCTGATTGGTATTCGAGATGGGGAGAAACCCTTAGGTCACCCCAGTCACAGTGGCAACAGAAGAATTGGAAGACTGCTTCTTCCTTAAGCAAGGCATGAAGACCTGGGAGAGCTCAGTGATTATTGCTCACTCTGAGGAATGGAGGGAGTTAGGAAGCTGTCCGGCAGGCTTTGGTAGATATGGAAACTTCAAAATTGGACCAAACAATGAAAGCCAATGTGAGAGCTCTTTCTCAGGGACTTTAAGTGCATATGGAGAACACACTGATTTTGTTGGTCATTAATAACATTCTGAATTTCAAAATGACCATTTTCATTTTTTTCTAATGATGTGAAACAGTTTCACTTGGCCCTCAGAGAGCAATTAACCAGACTTTTTGTTGGTGTCCAACAACTATGTTTATTGTTTTGTCTGAAGAAAAGGAGGCTGGGAGATGACTTAGCTTTTGAGGACAAGAAGAAATGTATAGTTTGAAAAGTCAGAGAAATAAGGGTTAGACATAGAGTTTAAATTTAAATGCTAGGACATCACATTTAGAAGAACCAGTTTTAAAAAATACACTGAGGGATGGATGGCATTTGCTCTGAAGATCTGACAACTATAATCTGCTTTGGATGATTTATATGTAGTCCTACCTAGAGATTGAGGATAATTTGATCTCTTTAAGTTTTTTCCAGCTTGATATTTGAAGCATCAAATAACATTGTCATGATTCACAACAGTTTGGACATTTAAATTGGAATTATCTTTTGAGCCAGTAAAAGTCATGGAAGAAATCCATTCCCATCCACTTTGTAGTCAGAACTTGGGATTTTTTTCACCCCAAGTGAAATCTCCCAGTTTAATTTATCCAACTTGATTCATTCGTCTTGGCTCCAAGTAAGTTTTGGCCATTTCTAAAAATCCAATGTACCACCAAAATGATATATGTCATTGATAAGATACCAAAAAATTCATCATAAACTCAGGAAGCAATTCCTAAAGGGAAGTTTCACAGACACTTTGAGCAAAGGGAACATCACTAAAAGAATGGCAGTCTGACTTTCTGAGGTGACTCTTTTTTCAAGGGAATTTCCTTCACTTGGGTATATAGTTCTGGAATGCTTGATAAAAAGTCAGAATGTTACCTCTTAAACTTACTTCATATGTGAAGTTCTTCCTACTCTCCCCACCCCCAACAGTCTGGTCGTAGACGTTATGAGTACATGCGTTTTTCGAAAGGGTTCAATTTGGTGGAGCACACACAGAAAACAACTTTATCCTTATTTTAACCACTGCCTTTCAAACTTCCCTTCCTATCTTTGAATGCCGTCTCAAAGTACATTCTTAGCTTTGGATAGTAATGAGTAATTTCATTTTCAGATATTAAAAATCTAGTCCAATCTCATATCAAAACTTTAATCTTTATTTACTTCAATTCATATCAGAAACCCATAGTGAGGAAAAAGCGTACGTAATTTTGTTTGTTTGTGTTTCATCTTCTTCCTGCCAGCTGCTGTAGGGGCAGAGGGAAAGAAGAAAGATAAAATGGGGGCAAAAGTGTCTTATTGACTGGTAGTTATTGTAATATGGCTTTGGTGTCCCCTCTCAGGGAGCTGCCCAAATCATAGCTCCTTTTCTTGTGACATTTTTTTGTAGGTTCTTCCAATACTTTCTCCTGTTGGGAACCTACACATTATACTGCTTTCTATGCAATGTACTCTTTTTTTTTTTTTAATTTTTAATTTAATTTAATTTTTTTTTTTTTACTCTTTTTACTCTTTTGTTGACCGTTTCAAACTCCTTTAAGCTTTTATGCTGATGTTATATCTTTCATAGCCGCTTTCTGCTGGGGTGTGATCCTTTTAAGACACTTAAATCTTAGTTACCTTTTGTAGTATCCACTCTAGCCCAAGGCAAACAGGCACCCTTGCTCTGTCTTCAGTAAAGATATAACTTGTTAACATAGTAGCTCTTCCACCTCATTCATCGTTAGGGACAGCTCCAGCCAGGCACTGGAGTCTGTGCCTGCCAACTTCAAAGGAACACAAGTCAGGTTCATCCAACAACTCTCCTCATATTATTCTGCTGCACTTCTGGGACCAGCATGCCTCCTATCCCAATGCCAGGTTGATAAAACACTCTTTAGACGCAGTCTTATTTACCAATCTCCTTTCTCATTAACCTTCCAGCCCCTTCCTAATCGTAGGCAGGAGATATGCAATGGGGTCCCATCTGCTATGGGTCCTGAACTGGTTTGGGGATATTCCTTAGCAAATCCTGAACTGGTGATCTAGCTCTACTCACTCTTTAAGATGCAGGAGAACTGTGCTGGTTTGAAAGGATTATATGCCCTAGAAAAGCCATGTTTTAATCCTAATCCATCTCGTGGAGGCAGTTGTTTCTTTTAATCTCAATTCAGCACTATAGGTTGGAAACTTGATTAGATTATCTCCACAGAAATGTGACCCACAACCTTTGATTAAATGGAGATGTGACTCCACCCATTCCAGGTGGATCTTGATTACTTTACTGGAATCCCCTTTAAAAGAGGAAACATTTTGACAAGAGTCATGAGAACTGCAGAGCCCACACAATCAGAGATGAAGAAGGAATACACCCCCGGGGGAGTTTCATGAAACAAGAAGACTGGAGAGAAAGCTAGCAGATGTCACCAGGTCAACAGTGTGCCTTTCCAGTTGAGAGGGAAACCCTGAACTTCATTGGCCTGTCTTGAACAAAATGTATCTTAATTTGTACATTTTTATAGGCTTGCTTTAACTGGGACATTTTTCATGGCTTTAGAACTGCAAACTTGCAACTTATAAATTTCCCCTTTTAAAAGGCCATTCGATTTCTGGTGTATTGCATTCTGGCAGCTAGCAAACTAGAGCAAGAATTTTATACCTACTGACCTCAGGGTTGGGGGCCTCAGTTGAAACTGACAACAGAAAAGTTCCATTTGTTTACAAAAGCAAAGCCTCAATGAGAATAAGAGTCCAGGCAGAGCTAAAAGGAAGTTTTCAGTTTTTCACTTGAAAAATAATTATAGACATAACTATTTCTTTATATGCTTTATCAGTTTCCTTTGGGCTAGTGGAGAACCCAAACAGGATGGCTAAAGAAGCAGGTCAGGTGGAAACCACTGTACTGAAAAGAAAGAAAGCTTCTAATGTAAACAGAGAATATTGATGGTTCATCCTCCTAAACTATTAAAGCAGAGTTAAGTGGAGATGAATTAAGTTACCAGACAGAGGGGAGAAAGGAGAATTGTCACGTTTGGTGGTAACACATCAGGAAGTGAAGACAATAGCTTAAGAAACTAGAGTCAGGTTTGCTAAGCCAAGGTCAAGAAAACAGATATCTGAGTAAGGTAGAGTAAAAGAAGCATTATTACTTTGGATCAACAGTTTAGTGCTAGAGAATTAGCTCATTATCAGGGAGGAGAACATCTAAGGCTTTAAGTGCCAGAAAATATATTCACTGTCTCACATATGCACACACACATCTTACAAATACTTCTCGAATGCCTGCTCTGTACCAAGAACTGTGGTGAGTATTGGGATTGCAACAATGAACACAAAGATGAGCCAGGAAATAAACCACATTCAAGGAACTAAAAAAAAAAATCAGTTTGGAAGAGAACAGAGTGCAAGAAGAAGGGTAGTAAGAGATGGGGTTGGAGATGTGGGCTTAAATGTAGACCATTTAAGCAATTTGAATTTTATTCCAGAAGCAATGAATTAAATAGTTTTAAGCAGGAGATAACAAGTTTTATGTTTTAGAGAATCAGTTTGGATACAGTATAGAAAACAGATTGAAGAAAGGCACAGCTGAGGGTAGAGACAAGTTATGGAGACTTGGTGAGTGAGAATAAGGGTATATCAAGATTTTTAGCTCAGGCAATTGGGTGGATGGTAGTGCCATTCATTTTAATATGGACATAGGGTGGAATTCAAATGTATGGCAAGGGTGTGGAAGGCCAGGGAAATGGAGATGCTTAATTTACTTCTGGACATTCCTGAGAAACATCCATTCAGAGATGTCCAGTAGGAAGCTGAGGTCAAGAGAAAGAAAGGGCTAGATATGACCTACAAGTAGGTCATAATAGGAGGTATGCAAGTGGGTAAGCTTCTACAGGAATATATACAGAGTAAGAAAAGAAGTAGGCCTAAGGAAAAACCCTAAAGAATATTGGCATTTGTATGATGGGTAGAGGAAGACAAGCTGGCAAGGGAGAGTGAAGCATAGCCAGAGAGATAGGTGGAAAGCCAGGAAAGAATAGCATCTCAATAAAGCATCTATAAACTTCCTCCTCCAGTAGGCTTTATTCGCCTTCCTGTGGGTCCTGAAACTAGGTTTACTTACTATTACAGTAATTTGAGCATGGATATATTACTTTTTTATATTAGTTTTTTTGGTGCAGCTGGGAATGAACAAAGCATATTGTTTGTTTTCTAGCTCTATATAACATTCCCCACCATTGTATCATTAGGCAGGCCTAGACCTGTGGTTCTCCACCTTTTCTGTACACTGTACTCACCTGAGGAGCTTCAAAAGTACTGGTAAATATGTCTCAACACCCAAAATTATGATTTCATTGCTCTAGAGTGCTGCCTGGGAATTGGAATTTTTGTAAACTCTCCAGGCAATTCTAAATGTGTAGTCAAGATTGGAAATAATTTACTTAGATACTACTTAATTAAGGTAGCTTTTGATTTTGCTTCAGTGTTTCCTAACAAAGGACATACATTACTCTCTAGAGAACAGCTTTGTTTAGTTTAATGTAGGAAGTGAAAAGTTTGAATAGGCCTTTGAGGAATGGCAAGTAAATAGAGGTGTGAGCATGCCCACTTGTGAGGATAGTTCTTTGCTCTTTCCTACCACTTCCTTCTCTTTCTCCCACATATTTGCCTCTTTTACCTTCATCATATTTTGCCCTAAGTTCTTTGCCTCTTTTTTTCTCTCTTGCTGTCTGTGATGGTTAGACTCATGTGTCAACTTGTCCAGATGATGGTATCCAGTTGTGTGGTCAAGCAAGCACTGGCTTAACCATTCCTGTGAGGATATATCATGGATTGAATTCAGCAGTTAGTTGACTTTATCTATGGCTGATATGACCAACTAAGGGCAGTGTTTTAATCTAATCAGTTGAAGGCTTTTAAGGGAGAGGTGATGATTTTCACGTCAGAAGAGAGAACTTTTTGTCTCTACTTCAGCCAGTCAGCCTCTCCTGGGGAATTAAAGACTTTCATCAGCGTTGCCAGCTCGCGGCCTACCCTACAGAATTTGGACGTGTGCATTACCACAGTTGTTTGAGACATTTTTTATAAAATCTCATTATTACAGATATCTCCTGTTGGTTTTGTTTCTTTAGAGAACCCTGATTAATACTCTTTCAAAATCTTGCTTGTTTTTTCCCACCCTTAGGCACATCTTTCTTAGCTCTGTCTTCTGCCATTCTCCCTGCACCCTTGAGGAGTCTTCCTACCTCTTTAACAGAAGCCATTATGGGAGGAAAAAGTCCTGGAGTAGAGAGATGGGAAAGCCAGGTTTCAGACTTTCCCTGACAGTGTATGATCTGGAATAAGCTATTTGCATATTCTGAGTCTCTGTTTTCTCATTTGAAAACATGGTTGATGTGGATCAGTGGTTCTCAATCCTGACAGCACAGAACAGCATCACTTGGAAGGCTTTCTAAAAATGCCAGGGTCCCATTCCAGACCAGTTAAATTAGAATCTCTGGTGACCAGGCCATTACCAGGTCCTCTTTCTGTCACTAGGGAGGTATAAGGAGACTGTTCTCAGAACCTTCAAAATTCCATTCCATCTTTTTTTGTCTAAATGAAGTCTGGCTCTGCTTTGAGGTCCTTTACCATTTCATAGTTCCAAGATTCTGGGCATACAAGGCTGGGTAAAAACAAATGGGAATGAGCAAATAGCACTAGGGAGACACTTAAGAAAGAATCTAAAAGGATTAGCTGTAAATTACATTTAATTTAACCCTGTTAATAATGACTTGTATGTGACGAATACCATGCAGAAAAGTACACAGATGTGTAAAATGTTAATATGTGCAAAAAGAGAAAAATGCTGAATAAAAACCAAAAATTTCAGTTTTATAGAACTTTTGACACATAAGCCCTGAAGAATTGTTAGGGCTTGCCTAATTTAGCAGTTTTCAAAAGGCAGTCACCTCTGTGGGGTCCTCAAGACCCTTTTAGGGGATCTGTGAAGTTAAAGCTATTTTCACAATAATACTAAGATGTTATTTGCCTTTTTCACTGTATTAGCATTTGGATCAATGGTACCAAAGCAATGGAAGGTGTTCTAGTTTGCTAGCTGCCAGAATGCAACACACCAGAGACAGACTGGCTTTTAATAAAAGGGGATTTGTTTCATTAGTTCTTCAGAGGAAAGGCAACTAACTTTCAACTGAGGTTCTTTCTTATGTGGGAAGGCACAGGGTGATCTCTGCTGGCCTTCTTTCCAGGCCTCTGGGTTCCGACAACTTTCCCCAGGGTGATTTCTTTCTGCATCTCCAAAGGCCTGGGTTGAACTGCAAGTGCTGAGATGAGGTATGCTGAGCTGCTTGGGCTGTGTTACGTTGAGTCTCTCATTTAAGCATCAGCCAATTAAATCAAACATCATTCATTGCAGCAGGCACGCCTCCTAGCCGACTGTGGATATAATCAACAACAGATGAGGTTCACACACCATTGGCTCATATCCACAGCAATAGAACTAAATACCTTCACCTAGCCAAGTTGACACCTGAATCTAACTACCACAGAAGGTAAAACTGCTGGAACCTCAGTATGAATCAAAGCCAGGGCACCAAATTGCCCCAGTAGTACTTTCTTTTTTACCACCAAACATTTGCAGTAAAAAAACCAACAGGACCGGTTTCACTTAAGAATGTCCTCAATGAAGCAGTATTTTTTTCTTTTAGTTTGTTAAATCTTGACTCTTGAGACCACATCTTTTTAATATTCTGCATGATGAAATAGGAAGTACGCATAAAGCACTTCTATTGCATTCCAAGTACAATGATTCTCTCGAGAAAAAGTACTTCTGGGATTGTTTGTGATGTTAGCTAAACTAGCTGTTTTTTAAAAAGGAATATCATTGTTGCTTGACTGAGTGGTTAACAGGCAAACCATTCATACTTGGGTCTTTTGGCAGATATTTTTTTCAAAATGAACAAAGCGAGTCTGTCACTTCAAGGACAACAATTGACAATATTGCCAATAATAAAAAACTGAGCTTTAAGTGAGAATCAGAATTTTGGAAAACTTAGATCTATCCCTGTGAGCCTGATAGCTTCCCAATACTTAAAACACTTTTCAAATTATATTGGCAGTGTTATTAATGAAGTGATTTCTTGATATTATATAATGAAATGCGTCAGTATTTAGAAGACCTGTAGAGCTTGTAAACCACTATTTTTTCAAATGACCAATGAATGATTGTTACAAAATCTCTCATGGGTAAAAGATCCATTCAAATTACAAGATAGAATCAATGAATTTTAATGTAACAGAGTATGATGAATTCATTGATTGGGTTTTGGATTCTGCATTGCAATTAAACTTTGAAATATCACTCTAATTGAGTTTTGGTGTACTAGCAAACAAAAATATCAAATTATTTGAAAAGGCTACTAAGTACTTACCTCTTAACCAACACATGTCTGTGTGAGGGCAGCTTTACTTGACATGGTTTGACCCAAGTAACATATTGCAACAAATTGAATGCAGAAGGAGTTATGAGAATTCCGCTGTCTTCTAATAAGACAGATACTGAAAAGATCTGCAAAATGTAAACAAAGCTACTTTTCTTACTAATATATATTTTTAAAAATATAGCTATTATTCTATTATTCATAAGATGTGTTATTTATGTTAACATAATTTATTTTTGAATGAATTAATAAATATGTTTAAATTTTCTGTTTTAATTTTTATATGGTAAATATTGATAGATATCTTACATTAAAAAGTTCTTCAGTTTCCTGAATAATTTTTAAGAGTGTAATGGAGACCTGAGACCAAGAAGCTTATTTGATAAACTACTGGAGGACAGAGAATGTGTCTGTTTTACCTTATTTATCCCATCCTGCCCTATGGGCCTAGCTCAGTATTATTGTCTGAGTTTTATGATAGAGTGAAACAAAATATTGATGAGCCAGTCAGGTAATTCATTCATTCTCTGATTCAATAATGGTGAACAAAGCAGATAAAAACCTCTAACCTGTGGAGCTTTCATTTTAGTAGTTCTGTGTTCTAGTACTAATCCTATCCCTAACTTGGCATGCAATTTTGGTAAATCATTTAATCTTCCTAGGGCTTAGTTTTCTCATTTGTAAAATGGGGGATTTGAAAAGGATGATCTCTAAGGGCCTTCTGAATCCTATGATTCTATAACTTTTCCTGGATTCCTGGAGTGACCCTGATGATTGGCCTGAAATACACCCTCCATTAGGCCTCATTTCAAATGTTATTTCTCCAGGAAGGTTTTCCCTGACCCTCAAGCTAGCACTTCTTATTATCTTTTTTTTTTTTAAGATACTCAAACTGGTAATTGTTTGTTCATTATCTTTTTTCCTTACTGGACTGTAAGCTCTCCAAAGACTGGAACTATGTCTTCTGCATTTACTGTATTGTGGAACAGAGCAGGTGCCTGAGAGACATTCCCAGAGAGGTCTTCCCTGGCAACCTTATTTAAAAATTTGCTCTCCCTAATGGTTCCTAACTACCTCATTTCCTTTTTATTTTTTAAATTTCTATCCTTAGAAGTTACAGCTTCATAGCATATAATGTATTTTATCTGGTTATCACTTTTATTATCTATGGTAGGGTACCCTTAAATAGTGAAAAGTCCATGAAGGCAGGAATAATCCTTTGATCACTGTGCATCCCCATTGCCTGAAAGAATGCCTGGAACATAGGAGGAGCACCATAATCCTTTCGTTGAATCAATGAATAAAATTTCTGCTTGTGTTAGAGCACATTTATCGAGACATTTTTTAGCAGTGGAATTGGATTTGGATATAATTATATGTAAGTTTTGCTTAGTTTCTCTTGTGCCTAAAATATACATTTGTTTGAGTATTGAACAACCATGCCCATAGCAAGGTTTGTGATCTGTAAACACAGCAAATATAAACTGGCTCATGTGGTGAAAGGGCTCCTGATCCTGATCCTCATTGGATGTAGTAGGCCGAATGAATTATGGTGGACTTGACCATTTTCAAAAACCATATACAAGTCTGTCTTAAACACATTTTTTGGTAAACAAAGAGCATATGAACAAAGCAAAAGATCATTAAAAAAATAGACTACATGAATTAGAGAAGAGATCTTGGAGCAGTAAACCAAGGATATAAAACATAAACTCCTTCAAAAGCATATAAATAAGTTAAACAGATAATGGTTGCTCTCTGAAATACAATTTGCACGATGGAGGGAAAGTTAAACAGCAAGAAAATTAAGTAAACAAAAGCAACTAAACCATAGCATATTAAGACTTATAATCTAGTTAGGAAATAGCAAGTCTGAAATGCACAATCATTTCAAATGCAACCACCATGATATAATTGGATTCCAGATGTAAAAAGGAAGTATCAGGATAATTAAATTTAAGGTTGTGTAGACTTAAAGACTATAATATGAATTGTATTAAATTATAAAGGAGAGGAAAGAACAACGTGAAGGAAAAGAATAGCTGTTATTTTAGAAATAATCTTTATTTAGGACTCAGATGACTCATTGGGCAGAGAATTAATCATTGGTTCCCTTCATTTAATTAAAAAGTAGGGTTTTAATGTAATAATTTAATATGGGGTAAATGTTTAGAAACATTGTATTTAGAAAAATAGTTTTATACTTTTCAGTTATAATGAAAAAGGCTTTAACATTAGGTTATCCTTATTACTGCTACATCAGGATTTAATTATTAAAATTAAATTTTTCAAAGCTGAACTTTACTCTTTTGAAATGTGCTGCATAAGTCAAATTCTGAACCATTCAGAAGCATTATCTTTATTGAAACATTGCAATTGCCTCCACAAATTACTTAAATAAAAACTTAAGTGAAGACACTGAAACTGACCTATTCATGTCAAAGCATTGATTTAGATTCAGAATTATTTTAACTAGATATATTTCCAAGAAGTTGAGCAAAATTCTTTCTTCCTATAAGGATTCAATTTAAAGACAGGCATTTAGAGATTCTAGGCACTGTCCTGGGCATTGGAAATAAAAATATGTACAAAATATAATCCCTGTCTTCTGAAACTGATGGTCTCATAGGGGGACAAAGAATGCCACAGATAACTATAATGACAGCTATACATGCCACATGTGGACAAAGCATATAACTGCAAAGAAGGATATATAACTTATTTCTAATAGCTCTTATAAAGCTTTGGCCATAATCTTGATTCTCTAATGACTTAGTGAATGGGTTTAGACAGAAAAAACATACATTGCTGACAATGGGTTAGCAAATTCTCTCTCTCTTTTCACCTTCTATATAATTTCAGAATCCAGATATGGATACTATTTTCAAAGAGTATCTCATTTAAATTTCAAAGAGTATTTTCATTTAAAATGGATACTATTTTAAACACTTGCATTGGCATACCATGGTTGGAAATCTGAGTACACAGTGGAACTAAGACTCAGTTAAGGCACATTCTCCTTGCACTTGATTCTACAACTGAATAGTTCAACATCTAGATACATTATGAAAGATTCAAGAAAATAAGCACATCAATTTTAATGTGATACTTATATTTCTCTAACTGTGCAAGAAATAAGAAGAGGTGTCTTTTGAGTCATCTTTTGCTAGATCCTGATTGGATTTCTCATAGTAGATTTCCAAATTATCTCTGTTCTCATAAAGCCCCCAATCTCATCCTTTTATACCCACTCTCAGCAAATAACTTAAAATCCTATTTTACTACAAAGTTTTAAGCCACTGATAACATGTATCCTAACCTTCCATCTTAACAACCTCAAAATCTTTGTTATTGTGCTGTGCATTGGTTAAAAAGAGGAGATTCTGGAATCAGGTCACCCGGAATTAAATCTTGCTTAAACCATTTACTGACTTTGAGACCTTGGGCTAGTGGTTTAAAACTCTGTGCCACCATTTTCTTTTGCACCTGTAAAATGAGGAAAATAATAGTACATATCTCACAGCGTTGTTGGGAGGATTAAATTAAATGCATATGAAGTACTTAGACTATTCCTGATACTTAGCAAAAGTTCAAAATAATAATAACTATTGCTATTTTCCATTGCTGAGAATGAAGACATGTGCCCTATTTGTTAGGAGTGCCTTCCCTTTGGCCTTCTTCAGAAATTTACTCCTCTAATTATCTCCATCTTATATCTTGACTTATTTCTATTAAATCTATTCCCTTGTTACATCAAAACTACATTCTAAAAATGTGTTTCTTCATTCCTATTATGATACTGTGGCTCTCTCACCGGCACTGATAATCTTCTTTAAAAAATATCTGTAATTTTTGTGCCTCCTTTTTAAGATGATTTTTTTAAATTGTGAAATATAACATATATACAAAGAAAAGAAAGAAAAAAAAAACAATAATTTTTGAAGTACCCTTCAACAAGTAGTTTCAGAACAGATTTCAGAGTTTGTTATGGGTTATGATTCCACTATTTCAGATTTTTTCTTCTAACTGCTCCAAAACACTGGAGACTAGAAGGAATATCAATATAGCGATTCAGCAGTCACACTCATTTATTAAATCCTATTTTCTCTGTTATACTTCTTCCTTCTCCTTTTATTCTTCTCCCAACCTACAGCGATCTTTAGGCAATGCCTATTCTGACTTTTTTCTGCGGAGGAGGGGTGTCCACACTAAAGGATCTAGGGATGTAATTAATAGATAATTTTGGAGAGTTTGGTCCCTCCGAGTTTCAGTATTTATCTGATCTAGGAATCCTCTGGAAAATATAGGTTCCATGAAAGCAAACTTAGTGCATGGAACTTTTGTACAGTCTCAGTTTGAACTCTTGGTGTTCTTAAGAGTTAACAGGAATGCTGTTGGTTGGAGTTTAGCAAGCTGTGGCAATTAGCACCATCTAACTGAAGTTTGCATAAGAGTAGCCCCTGGAATAGCCTCTTGACTCTATGGGATCTCTCCTAGCGCTGATGCCTTATTTTATTTCACTTTTTCCCCTTTTTGGTCAGGAAGGTTTTGTGGATCCCATGGTTCCAGGGCCAGACTCATCCCTGGGAGTCATGCCCCACATTGTCAGAGAGATTTTCACCCTTGAAGGTCCTGTTTCACATAGTGGAGAAGGGAATGATTTTCCTCGCAGAGTTGGGCTTAGAGAGAGAGAGGTTACATCTGAGCAATGAAAGAGGTTTCCCGGAAGCAACTATTAGGACTTGTTATAGGTAGTCTTAGTTTCTCCACTACAGAAATAAGTTTCATAAGTTCAAGCCTCAAAATCAAGGGCTTGGCTTGTTTTCTTGGGAGTGCCTAATAGTTGAGAGAGTACCCAGGGTTTCCCAGATGGGAAAGTTTAATAGTTCCACTTTTTTTTCCTTCAGGCCTTCAAGGAACTCTACCAATATATACACTTTTTGTATGCTTTGTGGTGGGGGCCACATTTCATTCTTTTCCATGTGAATATCCCATTATCGCAGCACCATGTGTTGATTTTTTTTAGAGCGCATGGGTTGAGAATCGAACCTAGGCCTCCCACAGGGCAGGCAAGAATTCTACCACTACCCATGCACCCCTCTACCAATACTTTTAAATTTTCAGCCCACCATAGTCTGATGTATCCTGGTATTACATTAAGCTATACAGAATTATAAGGCCTTATTCCCGGTTTGGACTTCAGGAGTTTGGGTTGTGTAAATGAGCTATCCAGACAGGTTGATTTCGATTGTGTGTTACAGGAAATTTAGGTTCTAGACATAATAAACCTCTCAACTTTTGGTGTCATACAATAGGCGGAGGTCTAGAGTACATACACTATTATCTTTTGCCCTGTATTCTGGTTTACTTTAGCCCCAGCCAGATTGGCTTCATTTTCATCTCAATTGAGGCCTGACCTCTTTTTTGGTTACTTTAACTGTTATTGTATATAGCTATGCTAAGTTACGGGGCTACAACACTTCATTTCTGTCTTAGGTCTCATAGAATTACTCAAATACCGGCTGACACACACATAGTTCAGTGTCTCAGAATCTAGAAATACATTTACAACTTCAGACTAAATGTGGCTGCTATAGGGGCTTACAATCTAGGCTTCAATTTTCTTATAAATATTTTCTGAAAGAGACTTTAGCACACGTTCTTTTGTTTCTGGCTTATTTTGTATTCTTTTTTGTTGTTGTTGTTTGTATTTTATTTATTGTTTCTAGATTATTTTGCACAACACATTGTCCCCAAGGTTTATTCAGTTCATTGTGTGTCTCTCGACGTCCTTCCTTTTTGTAGTCTCACCATATTCCATCATGTAAATATATCACAGTTCACCATTCTGCTTCTCAGTCACCATACCCTTTGGCTCCCTCCATCTATTGGGTATCATGGATAATGTCCAAAATAAAGAAACCATGTCTTACAGTATCCTCACTTGGTTGTACAATCAGCAGCACTCTCAATTTTAGACAATTTTCATGTGACAAAGAACCTTCAAACCCAGTATCAGCAAATATGAAATCAAAACTATTCCTTATCACTTGACGCTTTGCCCCTTGTAGCAGCTGTGGTACTGTTGTGGTACTTCTGTTAAGTTTTGGCCATAGCATGCACTTTGTTTTTTTTTGTATGCTATATGATGGGAGTCACATTTCATCCTTTTTCCATGTGAGTATTCCATTATTGTAGCATTGAATTATTTTTGTTTAGTTTTTTGCTTTTGTTTGTTTGCTTGTTTGTTTGTTTGGGAAGTGCATGGGCCAGGAGTTGAACTCAGGTCTCCTGCATGGTAGGCGAGAATTCTACCACTGAAATTACCCTTGCATCCATCCCCACAGCATGGATTTTTTGGTTTTCCCCCTATGCCCCTCTACTTTTGGTTCTTTGTCTCAACAAACCCTTGAAATAGTTCATGCAAGAACTTATTTATAATTGTAAATTTAGTTAGTGGGATATATGGCACTATACATCTCCTTTCAACTACACACACCTTCAATATGGCAATGTTATTATAACTCCAATAATTAATTACCATCATTTCTATCCATTCACTTGCATTTAAGTTCAGCCTCATTGGGTAGCCTTTCCCCCGTCTCTAGTTTCTGTGTACCTCTAGATTAGCTATATTCTACAGTGTAATCTCTGAAATTACTCTGGTTTCTCTTCAAATAATATAAATCTTTCACATTTTCCTGCCTCCTTTTATAATCACCTACCCACTAGTTTCTATTGAATCCATCTGGTGCAAGTGTTCTTTCTCAACCCCAATGTCAAACATTTTCTTAGCCATTCCTCTTCTCCTCCTCTGCACATGATATCGGCAATTCAACATTTGACCTCCAAATCAATATCCCTGCCCTTATAACTCTTGAAATTTACACAGTAATGTTTTTTGACTGAGTAGAGGCCATTTGTACCTGCATTTCTTACAACACTTAAAAACTCAATTTGTCTAAGATTAAACATCTTTCTTCCAAAGAAAATTTTCTTATATGACTTCTTTATCCCTATTGATGATTTCTTCACTCTTCAAAAACTTCATTTCTCTTCCTCTCCCACTAGGTTGACAAGTACTATAGATTAAGGGACTGTAGATTTTTAAGGTCTCTCATGTCCATATTTTCTAGTTCCCATCTTTCTACTGGATGATTTTAGTTGTTTCACTTTGCTAATGCCACTGGAATGCAACATGCCAGAAATGTATTGGCTTTTATAAAGGCGATTTATTAAGTTACAAGTTACAATTCTAAGGCCATGAATATGTCCAAATTAAGGCACCAGCAAGAGGATACCATCACTCAAGAAAGGCCAATGGAGTTTGGGTTCTCTGTCACATGGGAAGGCACATGACAACATCTGCTGTCCTCTCCAGACTTCTGGTTTCAAATGGCTGTCTCAGTATTTCCAAGCATCTGCATCTCTTGGTTTCATCTTTCTGCTCCCTGTGTTGGCTCTCCAAATATCTGAACTCTCTCAGCTTTCTGTATCAGGTCTCTTAAAGGACTCCAATAAGCTGACTAAGTCCAACCTTGAATAGACAGGGTCACATTTCCATCAAATCAAAAGGTCCTACCCACAATTGGGTGGGTCACATTTCCATGGAAACAACCCAGTCCAAAGGTCCCACCCAACAATAGATCTGCTTCCACAAGATTGGAAGAACATGACTTTTCTGGGTTACAAAACAGTTTCAAATCAGCACACTAGTGTTTACCATCAAGCTCCTTTCACTCTAATTCATCCACAAACACATTGCTAGCTAAATTTACCAAGATCTAGTAACAATCATGTCTTTCCCCAATTAAAAAAGGAAACAGGTGGTGCAAAAGTAGTTCATTGTAGAATTCTTGCCTACTATGCAGGAGGCTCAGGTTTGATTCCCAGACTATGCACTTCTAAAAAAACAAACAAATAAGCAAAACAAAAAATCAAAAAACAAAAATTCAACAAATGGTGCTGCAATAACTGGATACTCACATGGAAAAATAATAAAGTAGTATTATTGACCCCACCATACAGCATACAAAAAAAAAAAAAAGGAAACAACAAGAAGTCCAATTGAAAAAGATAATATAAAGTGTTCCAGGTGCAGATCCCCAACAAATCTTTGAACAATGAGTAAAGCTTGGCAGAGCCATCTTCCTTAAACTGGAAAACATTTAAAGGGATGCAGCAACTGAGTGAGTGCAAAAATCACAAAATCACAGTGTGGCTTCCTCCATATTGAGAGTAAGTTACTACATGTAGCCACATACATGACTGGGAAAGAAGTTAAAGATCAACAGACCTCCTCAAGGAGTAAAGAAGTAAGGATGGTATCATAAAGCACTTGTCTTATAAAGCATTAAAACTCCTCTCCCCTGATCACTGTTGATAATAAATCTCCAAACCCTTGTGTCACAAGACCCTGCTGAAACTCTGTTCTCATACCCTATAGAATGTCTTGTCTTAAACTCTTATAAGCTGCCCTTTGTGGGGTGCTGACTTCCATTTCCCAAATGGCCACCATTGGGAAGAATCTTCTCCTGTTTGTAAGTCCTAATAAAAAATTCATGTCTAACTCTGTGCCTGATGTGTTCTTTGGTCTTGAGGCTGTGCCAACCCATGCTCTTCAATAGCTGGGTTGGAACAATTGGCGAGCCAGCCAGGAGACCAAAGAGTCGCTGGCTGTAGCAGGCATGGGTCTTGGGAAGGGAGAATCCGTGGGGGAAATCCCCAACTGGCCTATATTGTCCATGTGGGGAGGGGTGGGTGCTCTACTAGATGAAAGGGGACTGCAATGAGCGTATGGGGATGCCCAGAAAACTCTGGCAGGTTTTCTAAGTGTTTTGCAACAGATAGCAGGACAACTAAATTTTAGCAAAAAGAAAAAAGAACACCAAACAGCAGTGACTATAACCTGGCCCTTTTAGGAGCTTTATGTATTGCCACTGAAGCAGAACAAGTGATGAAAGCAACAGTTTGCCAATTAGAAAAGGAATATAAACTAGAGAGAGATATGCCTCTGGTTCAGGAAGAAATGAAGGACTCTCTGATTGCCTGCACCAAGTGGGTGATCAGTTAGAGAGTCTGGCATGCAGATGCCCTTGTCAGAGGACATAAGTTGCCTTGGGCTTGAGTCCATAGACTACTAACTAATTCAGGGTGGGACCTAAAAGCTTGGGATCACATAGATGCCTCAACTGATGTTGAAAAGGAGGAAAAAGAAAAGGTTTGGGAAGCAAAGGATAAAGTAATGTCACCTTTTATGTAGTGGTTTCAAAGGCTGCCTCATTACTACAAGGAATTAGCATTTAATTGTCATTATCATTCTGTTTTAAATGAGCTAACACTTTCTTTAGTATTCCCTTAAATAAGGCCAGTCAACCTGTTTTCACCTTCACCTGGGAAGGAGAACAGAGGACTTTCACTGTATTCCCACAAGGTTATTTACATAGCCATCTGCTACAGTCTTGTGGCAAAGGATTTGGTTAAGTGGAAAAGTCCCACAAGTGTAACTCTATTTCACTATATTGATGATGTCATGATAGCCAGTAATTCTCTTTCAGAATTAAAAGAGGTCTCAAGCTCATTGTTATCTCACCTTCAGAGTTCAGGATGGGCAGTCAATCACAACAAGCTGCAAGGCCCTGGCTGCATTGTTAAATTATTGGGTGTTGTATAGTTGGGTAAGACAAAAACTGTATGTTCTGCTGTAATTGATTAGGTGCAATATTTACCCATGCCACAAATGCCAAAACAACTAATGACTTCCTTGGGGTTGTTGGGGTACTGGAGACCTTTAATTCCTCACTAGCCCAGATGTTAAAACATTTGTATGTTTTGATTAGGAAAGGCCATCCCTAGGAATGGGATATCTCCCAACAGGCTGCGTTTGAAAAGGCAAAAGTCAATAACACAGGCACAAGCACTGGGGAGCACAGAACCAGAACTGCCCTGTGAATTAGATGTAACCAGCACTGATATGCACTGATATTGGCTTTGGGTGGGGCCTGTGGCAGAGGCAACATTTTAAATGAATATCTCTTGGCTTTGGTCACAATTACGGAAAGGGGCAGAACTAAGATAGAGCCCTCTGGAAAAGCAATTGTGTACTGCATATAATACCTTATTGCAAGTGAAGGGACTGAAAAGATGCAAAGATGCAAAGATGCCCCGTTGCCTTGAAAATGGCCATCCCTATTCAGGGGTGGATAACCAACATGGTTTCTAAGCCACACTCTGGCAGTGCCCAACTGAGCACTGACCAAATGGAAAGCCTACTTGCTACAGCATAGCATTTTCAATACTGTTTCTCGGAGTGCAAGAATGCATGAGATTATCACATCAGCATCCTATATAGAAGATTCAATAGCTAAAGTCACTGTACCTGAATAGCTGTTGAAATGCCCACTGTAGAAGAGTGGGGTACCATTCCTGAGTCTGCTTGGTACAAATGGATCCACTGATGAGCAGCCTCCCACATAGACAGCTGTGGCAGTACAACACTATATGGTGAGAGAATGAAACTATGCAGAACATTCAATGCGTTGAGTGAAAAGCAGTATGGATGGTAACAGTGCATGAGCTAGGAAACATACAAACTCTCTGTACTGACAGCTGGGCTGTTTACAAAGGTTTTATGACCTGGATGGCAATCTGGAAGCAGGAGCAATGGACAGTGATAGGTTGCCCCCTCTGGGGCAAGAATGGTGGAAAGATATTTGGGACTTCTGCCAATGATGAAAGGTAACTGTCTATTATGTCCCTGCCCACACTCCCAACATGTTATTTGGGTATGTAGAAGCAGCTGCACTCACATGGGTTTGTGCTGCTAACTGAAACCAGGGAAGCAGTGGAATGGTTTTATCAGAAAAGCAGACACCAAGGATATCAAACCCTGTGGCATCTGGCCCAGAAGTTCCAGCTGCTAAATCACATACCAGCAGCTAGTGGACATCACTAGAGAGTGTCCTTCATACTCCCTGTGTCAACTACGTAGACCACCACACCAGATGGTGCACTGACTGGTCACAAATCCCAGTGACCTGGTGGTAAGTGGGTTACATTGGTCCCCTTCCACTCTAGAGGGGCAAAGTATGCTTTTACTGCCATGGACACAGCCACAAGACTGTTGTTAGCTTTCCTGGTGGGGAAGGCCAACCAAAGGGCCACTGTCCAATGTTTGGAGAAAGTGAGTGCTCTGTATGGCGTGCCTACACAAATAGGGGAACTCTTTTCATTGGGCACATAGCCCAATCCTAGGCCATGGATCAGAAAATCATGTGGAAGTTCCATCTGCCCTATAATCCCACATGTACAGGCCTTATTGAAAGAATGAATGGTTTGTTAAAGGAACATCTAAGAGATGATAAGAGGACCTTGCAACAATGGACTAAGAGCCACTATAGGGCCTTAACTTGTTTGATGGGCTGCTGCACCTGCTCCTGTTGAAAGGCTAACAACAGGACCAGATGCTGAAGATACAAATTAAAAGCGCAGCCACCTTACAGCCTAAAAGAGGGAACAATAATAATTTGTTGTTGCCTGTTCCTCAGACCACTAAAAATGGGGAAAAGGATATCCTTGGTACTGGCCTATGCAGCCACACTGGTTGGGAATCTTAAGCCCAAGGGGAATAGAAGTCAACCAAACTATTGTAATTTGACCATAATTTATACAAATAATGCCTGTTAAAAATTTTTATCCTATTCCCACAGGAACCTTATGCATGACTATGTGGACCCTTCTTTTGCCCAAATTAACAATTGATGTTAAAATAGAGGACTCTCAAGATTTACAAGGGTAGAACATCTGGTATTTAAAACTTTCCCATAATGTTTCTCTGCCTGTTACCTTATTATCAACCAGTGGAACTCTAGTGTGTATATTATTAGATTAGCCCTGACCTGTGTTGAGGTATGTTGCATATGATAGCTTAGGGTGGGTAATGACAGAAACTGTAACATAGACCATGTTGCCCCAGTCTGTATGGAATGACTTCATGGGATGCATGATGTGGGGTAGCTAACACCCAAATTGTGTAATTTTACTGTTAAGCTACAAAATAATAGTCTGTCACTGGCAAAGTATCTCCAATCAACATAGGGCATATTCTTCCCCTAAGGGATGCCTATGGACTGTGGACAATATGGTTGGTCCTACATACCCTATAACTGGACAAGATGTATGTGAGGATAGCCTTACGTTTCTGTTACCTTATATGACTCTTTACTCCATATGCCTAGTAATTTGGAAAATTGTTAATACTAAATATAGAGTAAAATGCACTTTCTGGTGGTATTATCTTTTAGCCATTTTGCACCAAGTAGAGGCTGCAATAGTTACTGAAGAACATGTGAGAGCTTTAACCAAATACACTGCCCAAGCACTTAATACTTCCCAAATTAGCTAGATCCTTGCCATAAGAAACAACATAGCTTTAAAAAGTAGTTTAACAAAATAGTGGCCTTATATATTTTAACTTAACACAAGGCAGCACCTGTGCCTTAATAATGTGTAGTACCAAGTATATATTCCTGTTCATTCACACAATGTTTCACAAGTTTTCAATATAATGCAAGAGTACATACATTATATTAATCAATTGTCAGTAGACCCCTTGTCTAAATGGTTTCTTGCCCCTTTCTTGGCCATAGAAGTATCTCTTTGTAGGGTTGTTATCACTGTATGTGGGATCCCTAGTGTTCTGCTGTCTCTTATAATTTTGTTGTGGTATATGAATGCAATGTCTATCCTATGGTCAATGTAGTATGCTGTGTGGGGATGGATTGTGGAGATCCATGACCTGGACTCCCCCTCCATATTGAAAGTAAGTTATTGCACTTAGCTGCCTACATGACTGGGACAGAAGTTAAAGGTCAACAGACCTCCTAAAGGAGGAAAGAATGTACAGACGGCATCATAAATCACTTGTCTTGTAAAACATTAAAACTCCCCCCCGATCGCTGTTGATAATAAATCTCCAAACCCTTGTGTCACAAGATCCTTCTGAAATTATATTCTCATATCCTATGTGTGCTGGTTTGAAACTGTTGTGTACCCCAGAAAAGCCATGTTCCTTAACCCTAATTCAGTATTGCTGGGTGGGATCTTTGGTAAGTTGTTTCCATGGAGATGTGACCCACTCAGTTGTGCATGGGACCTTCTGATTAGGTGTTTTCCATGGAGAAGTGTCTCCATATTTTCAAGGTGGGATTGCTTACTGGAGTCCTTTAAGAGGGAACCATCTTGGGAAAAGCTTCAGAGCCAACAGGAGACCTAGCTGTTTGGAGATAAAGAAAGAAAATGCTCCTGGGGAAACTGTTTGAAATGAGAAGTCAAAGACCCAGGAAACTGTTTGAAATGAGAAGTCAAAGACCCCAGCAGATGCCAGTCACATGCTTTCCTGTTTGACAGAGGTATTTCAAACCCACTGACCTTTTGAGCCAAGGTATCTTTCCCTGGATGCCTTAGTTTGGGCATTTTTGTAGCCTTAGAACTGAGAACTTGCAACTTATAAAATTTCCTTTTTAAAAGCCTTTCCATTTCTGGTATATTGCATTCTGTAGCACTGATAACCTAAAACACTATGGAAACACCTTGTCCTAAACCCTTACAAGGTGCCGCTTGTGCCCATTCCCTCTTTTGCAGGGAGCTAACTTCCACTTCCCGTATAGCTGCCATTGAGAAGACTCTTCTCCTGTCCATAAGTCCTAATAAAAAATGCATGTCTAACTCCATGCCTGATTTGTTCTTTGGTCTTGTTCGTTTCAGAAGAACTGTGCCCTTCAGAAGCTGGGTTGGAACACACAACTTTAAGAACAATAGGAGGCTTAAAATGTACAGGCTTCCTGTTTGGAACAACAGAAATGTTTTGATAATGGATGGTGGTGATGATAGCACAACATTGTGAATATAATTAAGAACACTGAAATACAGATCTGGAAATGGATAAAAGGGTGACATTTTAGGATTTATTTATGATAATAGAATAAAAATCTAAAAAAAAAGAAATCCGTGGCACTGCACTACACAAACAGTAAAACCATGGACTATAGTTAAAAGTACAATTATAAAAATGTGCTTTCATCAATTGCAACAAATGTACCACACCAATGTAATGTGTGTTCCTTGATCTTCTTTCAGAAGAACTGTGCCCTTCAGAAGCTGGGTTGGAACACACAACTTTAAGAACAATAGGAGGCTTAAAATGTTAATAATAGGGTGGCATAGAGGAATCCGGTATTTTATGCATGATTGTTATGTAAACCCGCAACTTCTCTAATAAATTTTTTTTAATTAGGAGAAGCCCTTGAGGTCCTTGCTGTACCCTCTCCCCATTCCTGGAGCAGTGTAGAGCTAGCCTGTGCTCCCAGCCTGTGAACAAGTCACTGGCCCTGTTCTAGATATAGCAGAGTAACCCTATGTGCATACTGGGGTAGCTTATGTTGGGGTTAATCCATCAGGTGGCATCCTAAGAGACTTAAGCAGGAAACTTGTCTCTGGCTTGCTCTCCCAGAACTTGCAAGGCAGGCAGAAGGAGCTTATGGACAGATAAAGCATAGTAAGAAATAATTAAGTCAAAGTGGCCAGGGGCATTAGTTTTAAGATTTAAAATAGAGCTCCCAGGAAGGGGTGAAAATCTATTTCAAAGGGAGTAGAGAGGACATTCAAATTCCTGTAAATGGGGGCATTCTTAAGGTTAAGAATGAGCTTAAGCTCAAGACAAATCATAGACTCAGAAAAGAGAGGAACCTATACTTCATTTTTGCTTTGGGTTCATCTTTTTGATAGGAGGACTAAATCTGGAAGGAGTATACTAGCCAATACAGAGTAAACTTGCACAGACTGTGAAGGGTATCTTTTCTATTTGTTTGTTTGTGTTAGCCCATGGCACTCAAGGAACCCCCTGTCATATCACCATCTGGATATAGACGTAAAGAACAGATAGCAAACGACTAAATCCTAGATATAACACAGGGAACAACCAAAGGTTATAAGACAAACAAAGAAAGAGGAAATGATGATGTATCCAGGAAAAAGATGAAAATTAAGAAACATCAACAAAGATGACCAGACTTTGGATATACAAGAAAAGATTAAAAAAAAGATCTTCAATTTGCTCAAGGACATACTATGAAAATGATGGATGAACAATACGAGAATCTTGATACAGAGATATAAATTTTAAAAAGGAACCAAAAAGAAATCCTGGAGTTGAAGAACACAATAATTGAAATGAATAATGCCCTAAAGCCTAGAGGGTTTCAACAGTAGATTGGAATTGGCAGGAAAAAGAACCAATGAACTTGAAGATAAGACAACTGAAAAGATTCAGGCTTAGGAGCAGAAAAGAAAAATAATTACAAGTGTGAACACAGCCTAAGAGACCTGTAGACACTCTTAATCATACCAATATATGCCTTATTGGAGTCCCAGAAGGAGTATGAACAACAACAAAAAAACTGATAAATGGGACTTCATCAAAAATTTAAACTTTCTGGCATCAAATAGACATTTCTCCAAAGAAGATAAACAGAGGGCCAATAAGGACATGGAAAGATAGCTATCAAGGAAATGCAATTCGAACCCACAATAAGATACCATTTCATATGGTACAATGGCTATTATGTTAAAAATGGAAAATAACAAGTGTTGGAAAGGATGTGGAAAAAATAGGAATACATTCATTGTTGGTGGAAATGTAAAACGGTGAGGGTGCTATGAAAAACTGTTTGGCAGTTTCTCAGAAAGTTAAGTATAGAAATTAGCATATGACCTGACAATCTCACATCTAGGTACATATCCAAAAGTACTGAAAGCAGGGATTTGAACAGACATTTTCACTCTGTTGTTCAAAGCAGCATTATTCATAGTTACCAAAAGATGGAAGAAACTCAAGTGTCCATCAACAGGTAAATGGATAAACAAAATGTTGTTATATACATACAATGGAATATAATTAAAAAAAATAAATCCATCTTTATTGTATCAAGTAGGAAGAACCACTTTTAAAACATTTTATTTTAAAATAATTTTAGGCTTACAGAAAAGTTGTATAAATAGGACAGAGTCCACATATATACTTCAAACTGCTTCCTCTAATGTTGACAAATTATAAAACTATTGTATGATTATCAAAACTAGGAAATTAATAGTGGTAGACTACTACTAACTAAACTACAAACCTTATTTGAATTTCACCAAGTTTTCTCCTAGTGTCCTTTTTCCTGTTCCAGTATCCACTTCAGCATCTCACATTATATTGACTTGTTTAGATTCCTTAGTCTCTTCCAGTCTGTGACAGTTCCCCTTTCTTACCTTGCCTTTCAGGACTGTCACTTTCTTTTTTTTAAATCTTTATTTATTTATTTTAGTCCATATGTTTAACTCATCTGTCCATACCATAGATAAAAGGAGCATCAGACACAAGGTTTACACAATCACACAGTCACATTATGAAAGCTATATTATTATACAATCATCTTCAAGAAACATGGCTCCTGGAACACAGCTCTACAGTTTCAGGCACTTCCCTGCAGCCTAATACACCTTAAACTAAAAAGGTGATATCTAAATAATGTGTAAGAATAACCTCCAGGATAACCTCTCGACTCTGTTTGAAATCTCTCAGCCACTGACACTTTATTTTGTCTCATTTTTCTCTTCCCCAGTTCGGTTGAGAAGGTTTTCTCAATCCCTTGATGCTGAGTCCCAGCTCATCCTAGGATTTCTGTCTCGCATTGCCAGAGAGGTTTACACCCCTGGGAGTCATGTCTCACATAGTGAGGGGGAGGGGCAGTGAGTTTGCTTGCCGTGTTGGCTGAGAGAGAGATAGACCACATGTGAGCAACAAAAGAGGTTCTCTAGTGGTGACGCTATCCTTTGTGGGATAAGTTTAATATGAACAAAACCCAAGATTGAGGGCTCGGTCTATTGATTTGGTAGTCCCCACTACTTGCGAGAATATCAGGAATTTTCCAAATGGGGAAGTGAATTTTCCCCCTTTCTTGCGATTCCCCCAAGGGGAATTTGCAAATACTTTTTTATTCACTGTTCAAATCACTCTGGGATTTATTGGGGCATTAAACTGGGCAAACCTACAAAATCTTATGCCCCATTCAAGATTCCATGAATATTATTAATTCAGCCCTAAAAAGGAATGGAGTTTTGATACATGCAGCAACACGGATGAACCTTGAAGACATCATGTTGTGTGAAATAAGCCAAGTGCAAAGAGATAATTACTGAATGACCTCACTGATATGAAATAATCAGAAAAAGAAAATCCATACAGTCAGAAACTAGAATACAGGTTACCAAAAGCTGGGGCAACATATAGGGAATAGGGCGTTAATGTTTAATTGGTACAGAGTTTCTATTTGGGGTGATGATAAAGTCTTGGTAATAGATGATTGTAATGGTAGCACAACTTCATGAATGTAATTAACACCATTGAATTATATATTTGAAAGCAGTTAAAAGGGGAAATTTTAGGTTGTATATATATATATATTGCAAAGTTAAATTTTTTTAAAAAATTCATTGACTGTGCACAGCTAACAGTAAACCCCAATGTAAACTATGGACTATAGTTAATAATATAATTAAAATTGTATTATTTTGTCAATACAATTTTCATCAATAAAACTACCACACTAATGCAGATTGTTAATAAAACTGTATGTAGTGGCATATAGTAACTCTGTATTTTCTGCATGATTTTTCTATAAGCATATAGCTTCACTAGTAAAAAATAAATGAAAACAACAAGACTTCAATGATTCTCCATTGTCTGTTAGATTAAGAACAATTCTTTTAACTGGCAGTATAAGGACCTCCTAAACACAGATTCAAAATAATTTCCCAGGTCCCCCTACTTAAACTCTATATCTCGTCCTAGATTTCCCCACAATCAAGCTTTACTCTTGCTGTTCTCTCATTCGTTCAACAAGCATTTGTTCAGTACCTACTGTAATGTCAAGCTCAAACAATTATACCACACACTGAAGATTAAAAAACAATGGCTCTTGTGCCTAAAGAGCTCATTGTCTAAAGGTGGTGTCAAGTATATAAAGTGATACATAATTAAGTGTGAAAGAAGCACTATTACTGTAGGGAATAAGGAAGGGAGCAGTCAATTCTTCTGGTGGAGGGGGGCGGGGAAGTGGTAAGAAAGGCTTCATATCTGAGGTAACACAAGTTATATTTGATAGATGAGTGGTAGAAAACAAGAGAAAAGGCAGCACAAATAAAGGGATACATCTCTAATCCAATATATCTAAAATGAATCTCAAGATCTTCCATATCCACCCCACGCCAAGTCTTGTCATTTTCCAGGGTGTGCTCTAGCTCAATAAATATCATTGTCCAGCCAGTAGTAAAAGTCAGAAATCCAGAAGATATCCTTAACAGCTGCCTCTCTTTCACCTTCAATATATCACGAGTTTCATCAAATTACATCCCAAATATCTCTCTGATATATTCATTCCTCTCCATTTCCAACGGTTTCTCTAGTCTAAGCTGCCATATCCCTTGTGAAAGCTTCTCAGCTCATCTCCATAATATCATTGCCCCTTTCTATTCTTCTATGCTCATTTCAAAACCGAAACCTTCTCCACTTAAAACAGCTCAATGTCTTCCCATTATTCTTTGAGTTACAAACCGAAATCATTATTGTCTACAAAGTGTCATATGGTCTCCTCCCACCTTCTCTGTAACCTCTTACACCATTTCCTCTCTTCCTATGTTCTATTCATACTAGCCTTCTTTTGTTCCTTTAAAATGCTAGTAATCTTTAACATTAACAAATTCTCTCTGGTAAGTTTCTTTCTCTTTTTTGCATGGGCAGGTACCAGGGATCGAACCCGTCTGGTAAGTTTTAATAATCAGGTAAGTTTGTGAAACACCAAACTAGGGCAAAGAAGGTGGGGATAGAAAAGAGGGATAAACTGGAAGGATGTAGTGGTGAGTTGGGTGTGGTGAATGAAGGTGGAGGATCTGGCTCCAGTGACTACAAGGATGTGATGATATGTGCCAGAGAAAAGAAAAGGGAGGAGGAGGAACAGGTCTTTTGGGAACAATAATTTCAGTTTGGTGTATATTGATTTTAAGATGCTGTAGGACATTCAAGTAAAAATGTGTAGCTAGTAAGTGGTTGTGCCTTTGCTAGCTGTATGACCTTGGGCAAGTTACTTAATCTCTCTGTACAGGATTGACAATGTTGAGGATTGTATCATGATTCCACAAAAGACACATTCAAATCCTCCCTCTCAGTCCTGTGGGTGTGAATCCATTCGTAAATAGGATCTTTGAATATATTAAAGTATGGCCACACTGAATGAGGGTAGTCTTGAATCCATTACTATTGGAGTCCTTGCAAGGATATGACTGTATAGAAACCAGAGGAGGAGATAGAAAGAGTTTCACCATGTGAAGGAGGCAGAGATTGAGCCACTGCCAGAAGACTAAAGATTTTGGAGAAAACATGTCTTGCCAATAACTTGCAGTCTCCCAAACCGTGAGACAACAAATTCCTGTTGTTTAAGCCAACCACTTCTCTGGTATTTGCCACAGCAATCCCAGCAAACTAAGACTATGATACTACTACTACTACTAACAATACCTACCTCATAGTGTTTTTATGACAATTAATATAAAGTATTTAGGACTGTGTCTGGCACATGGTTCGTAAGTATTAAATCAATAAATGAATTTGGATATAAGGGTCTGCATATAAGGAGAGAAATTCTGACAGGAGATGAAGATTTGTGAGTCACGAACCTAGAGGGAGTGACTGGGGTCATGGAAGTGAATGACTCAATGAAAGTCACATAGTATATATAAAACTGAAGGACCCCTTGGTGTCAAAAAAAGCATGGAGGACTTTTTTTTCCTTATTTCAGTCTGTCAAAATTCTTCAATGAGCACATTTCATCAATTATAAGATGCCTCTACCCCCAAGTTTTAAAAATCTCTGGAAAAGGGATGCATCTTAAAATCAATGACATGCCATAGTTTAATAATTTCTTAAAGTGCATATAATGATGGTGTGTCTTTCAATTGATAGCATTTTAGATTTGATGAGGTATGTGAAGTGTGATCTCTCTTCTTTGAACCTTCAAGCCATCATATACGAAGCCTTCTCTATAACATTTACTTAGTCTGCCCTGCATTATTGATGTCTATCAACTACTAGATTACAAGGCCCCCAAAGGTCAAGAAAGCCTCTATTTTCCTTTTTATTTATCTGAGGACACACTAAACAGTTCTGCCTGCAGACAGATCTTGATAAAAAAGGCTTGAAATAAATTGAATTCTAAAGCATGCTATAAATATTTAGAATTTTCTGATATTTTGCAATTAGCTCTATTTCTATTCCTGTCCCTTAGGATATACAGGACGAGTTAATTTAAACATGCATAAATACATTTATTTCCAGATTACTAATATTCCACCTGATTAAAGCGTCTGCCACATGAATTACTTGGTTAGTTGATTATAATGAGTATTTCAATAAAACAAATTCCTGTCATTCCTGAAAATATTTAAAATATGGGACCACAAATCACTTCACAAAGTTATATTAATAATTTTATCAACAGAAAACAAGAGTAACAGACATATTAATCATTAACTATGCAATTGCATTAGATTTGATTCTTTCTGAATAATCTCAGTTTGCATCGTCTGTTCTCTCAAATGATTAATGGAGATTTATTCCTTTTCCTGGTCGATGTGTGGGACTTTGGGGGCCTATACCTCTCTGTGTTCAATCTCCTCAGGATCCCCGAGAGTCAACCTCATGTCCAGACATGCACTGCAGTTGAAGTGAGAGGCTTGCCTCTTCTCTGAGCATAGAAAACACTCCAATCTTAGCAATGGCCAGGCAAGCTCTCTTGGTTGCCCGGCTGAATTTTCTGCCACATTCTCTCTACCATCTGTCCCCTGGCCATTCCATTGCTCAAGACCTGATCTCACTTCCCATTTCCTGGATTTTTGGATCACATGAAGAGAGGCTCCCTTCTATTCCAAGGACACAGGTTGCTGAAGCCTCTCTAGTATCAAAATAAGAAAGCTTTTAGTGATGATTGTTATGCTTTTTCTCTCTTTTCTCTCTATGGCTTTTCCTGTGCTGGTTGGGTAGTTCATCAGGACTTCTTTTTTTCAAATGGTCAGCCAAGTATGTCTCTTTATATTGCTCCTCCAACCTTCTTTCTTTCTTTTCTTTTCTTTTGTTTGTTTCTTTCTTTTTCTTTCCTTCTCTCGCTGTCTCTTCTCTCTCTCTCTCTCATCATGTGAGTATCCTGCTATTGCAGCACCATTTGCTGAATTTTTTTGTTTATTTATTTGTTTGTTTTTCTTGTTTATTGGTTTTTTTGGGGAAGTATATGGGCCTGGAATCAAGCCTGGGTCTCCCTGTTTCTTTTTATAGTACAATCTGGCATCATGATCTTGTACATTAAGTACTCTGTGCTCCTCAAAATTCACCGAAGATGCAAGCATGCTTTGAGTACACTTAGTGTCAGATAAACGGGGATATAGGCATGTGATGATCTTTAAGGAAAACTATGACTCCACAGTTGTGGGACCCAGGGCCTGAGTCATTCGCTGAGTCTTTGTGCAACTCTAAAGTACGTGACCGCTTGCATGACCTGGCTCAGTTAGTGTTTAAGCTAACATCTTTACAAGGGAAGAATGCACAGATGATCAATGTACACAAGAAACCAGACCCTTCTCTGCATAAAGATGTTAATTCATATCCTACACCCCCTTCCTGGAATCATATTTACTGTTAACCTATAATCTGTCTTGTTTTGGGCCCTATAACTGGCCCTGTTGATTCCCACCTAGTTGCGGAACACTGTCACACTGAGCTCTGCATCAGCCACTATCAAAGCAGCTTGATTCCCTGACTCACTGCCTTCTTTCACTCCTATAAGTAAATTCTTATAATAAATAATCATGTCTCAGTTCATACCTAGTGCTTTCTTTGGTCTCTTAGTAGAAAGGCTGCTGTGGGCTGGGACAACAGTCCCATTTATTTTTTTTCCCATAATCAAGAGAATACTCACCCTTCTTTGCATTGCATCCAATAACCCTGAAGAGTCAGACTCATACTGTCCGGCAAGCCTTACCTCACTCAATGTCCTAAAGACTGCCTCCTCTCCCTAGGTTTCCAGCCAGATTAGACTATTCCGTCCGGCAAGCCTTACCTCACTCAATGTCCTAAAGACTGCCTCCTCTCCCTAGGTTTCCAGCCAGATTAGACTATTCATCATTATCCAAATGACCATATATATATATATACAGGCAACTCTCAATCTTTGTTCCTGCCATTTATCTGAGCTTACAATTGTTTCCTTTCCCTTTGCCTGTTGAAATCATATTCATCCATCCAAGCTGGCTCAAATCATGACTCCCTCATGAGCTCTTTTAATCTCTAACTGAACACAATTGTCCCCTCTTCTGCTCTTCTACAATATTATTTTTGTGTTGTTGTATTTGTGCTTACTTTATTGTGTCTTGAATAATTTGTATTTTTTTCTATATCGAAGTCCCTATGAAATTCTAAATTTTTTGTGGCCAAAGACTCCATCTTCCTATGTCAGTATTCTGTATGTCATTTCTTAGAATGCTTTGTATTATTTGTTAAATGAATGATTACATGAAGGTAGAGTCTCTTTAGAATGATCAAAATATCATACAGGTAAGTAGTAGCCCAGTAGGGTAATCTGAATATCTAGAAACCCTTTCAGTTTTGTGTTCTCTCAAAATAACGGGGGTGGGGGTGGGTGGGTGGGTGGTGGTGGTATCAATCTATTGCAGAAGAAAGCACACTGGTCTGGGAATAAAGAGACTTGGGTATTGGCCTTGGTTCTTCCTTGAGTGGGTCATGTCTCCTCTCAGGTTTAATTTCCTCATAACTGCAATTAGAGGGTTGCTCTAGATCATTATTTCCCAAATCATCTTAATTTTTTCGACATGTGCATAATACCTATACTTATTTCCTTAATAGTTTTCTATTTCCAAATATTACTATTAAGTTTAACCCCTTCTAAATAAGAATATTTGTGAAATTGTGGTTTTGTTTTGCTAGTTATAATTTTTTTTCTAATCCAAAGTAAAATAAATATAACTATTAAAATTTAAAAAAAAAATCTGTGCATCATTAAAATAACTTCCTATGCCACCCACCGGTAGCAGAGGGATCTGCTTTGGAAAGTACTGGCCTAAACTCTCCCTGAGGTCCCTTGCAGCTTTAACAGCTTTGTATCTAAAGCCTTCGCTAGGAAAGTCATGTTAGTAATGCCCCTGTTGAGCCATTTATCAAAAAGCATTAAATGACTCTTTAAGGTGGAATGATTCCACATTAGCCCCAGGGAATGGAATGCAACTTAATAAGCCTTCCTGCACCTCTAATGACTGGGATTCCACCCTCCTTATTCCTCCCGTCTGAGCATGATGCTGTTTGCACATTCTGCCTTTTCTGCAGCCTCTGTTTTCCTGCAGGGCTCTGTATGTATTTGCTTGCCCAGATCTCTCCTCTGAGGGCTTTTTATGTTTGCACACTTGGTTTGTCCTGTGGACTTGTCTAACTAAATTCCCTTTTGAGGGCTGTATATTTTGGCACAGTCTGGCTCTCTATGGAATTCTTTTGTCCATTAACACTTCTGGCTTACCTTGCCTTGCAGTTATACCAAAGTCTTTGCTGTCCTTGCTCAAGCAAATAAGTCCATGCTATTCTATTTGTAACTATTCTCCTGTGTATTTCCATTTATTTTTTATACTTTCTACAGTGAACATGTATTAAGTTTGTAATAAAAACAACCATAAATTTCAGTTTTAAATTGTGAAGAGGACATCTGGTTGCAGATGATGGAATAAAGTCATTTGTACTTCACTCCCTTCCCTCAAAACCTTTGATGACAGCAAAAAGAATGAAATGTAGCATTAAGAAAAAGTTCCATTATCAATGAAACAAGGAAACAGCCACGATATCAAGAGTACCACAATTATTAAGCATACCTAACAAGTGATAGCTTTGTTCGCTTGAGGTAGATTTCCCCAAAAGTGTCACAGCCTTAAAGGTACTCAATGATGTTTTTTTTTAGCACGAAGAAATCTAAGGGCATAGGTGGCCATTAGAAAAGTAGGGAATTTCCCTATAGAGATTTAGCTTCTCACCATAGAAGAGAAGGAGTTGAAGAAGAAACCATACTGACATACCACTCTGATGGTCACCACTCACACTTCTGGTCAAAAGAGACTAGTGGTGGCAAAGGGAGGGATGAGTTTACCAGATAGCAACACGAGGAATCTATACATAAGGGAATTTTCTGTGAACCACATTGACCTCTGGGATGCAGAGAACAGAGGAGGGAACATACTCCCAGGGCAAAGGAAATACAAGAAATCCTAACAGAAATAGTAGGCAGCCATAGATTACTCTATACACTATTTTTCTTAAATAGATGGACCCAGGCAGAGATGAGTAACAGTCAGAATAGAAGAAACAAAACTGTCATTAGTTTATAACAATATTATTATACATGAAGAAAATGCAAAAGTATCTACAAACTATTATAACTATTATAATTTTTTAAAGTGAATTTATCAAGGTCACAGGACTTAAGGTTAATGTATAAAAATCAATTTGATTACTATATATTGCCAACAACCACATAGACAATAAAAATGTTAAAAAGATACATTTGTAATAATTTTAACATATATCAAATATCTAGGAATATATCAAATGAAAAAGGTGGGTAAGACTTCTAACCTGAAAACTACAAAATATTATTGTGAGAAATCAAGAGATCTAAATAAAGGAAGGGATTCACCATATTTGTGAAATGGAAGACTCACTATTGTAAAGGTTTTAATTAATACTTCCCAAATTAAAGCAGATTCAATGCAACCTTTATCAAGGCTTTAGCAGGTATTTTTGTAGAAATTAACATGCTGATTCTAAACTACATATGGACATGCAAAGGGCCAAACACTGTCTAGATAATCTTGAAAAAGGAAGACAAAGCTGGAAGAGGCTTACACCTTATTTTAAAGCTATAATAATTAAGACACTGAAGTACTGATGCAAGAATAGATAAAATGACAAATGAAACATAATACAGAGTCCAAAAACAGACCCACACATATATGATAACCTGATTTATGAGAAAAGAAACATATTGCAATGGGGAAAAGATGATCTTTTTCAATAAATGGTGTTGAGTCAGTTGTATATCCATATGGAAAAAAATGTTTATTGACTTCTGCCTTATACCATACAATAAAACGATTCCAGATGGATATCAGAGCTAAATATGAAAGTTAAAACAATAAGGCGTCTAGAGGAAAGAGACAACATCTTAGCAACAATGGAGTATGTAAATGTTTCTAAAGCAAGACACAGAGTGCTAATTATAAAAGAGAAAATTTATAAATTGGACCATGTTAAAATTAAGAACTTCTGTTTATCAAAAGGCATCATTAAATGTTGTAATGAAAAGACAAGTGACTGTGTGGGAGAAGACATTCATAGTGCATGGATCTGTCAAAGGACTCATACCTAGAATATATAAAGAAGAAGACAATTCAATAGAAAAATGAGCAAAAAACCCCTCGATGGACACCTCATGTCCATTTATGTTTAATGGACACCAAATGGCCATTAAATGTAGGAAAAGGTGCTCAACTTTATTAATCGTCAGGGAAATATAAATCAAAACCAAAATGCAAAACCGCTATACATACATAGGAATGCCTAGAAGGAAAAGAAAATCAAGTGTTGACAAGATTATAGAGAAATCAGAATTTTCATATGCTGCTATTGAGCATGTAAATTTGAATAAACACCTTGGTATTATCTATTAAAGGTGAATATATGCATATTGTATGATCCTGTTACTTCACGCCTAATAAAAATGTGTACACATGTTAATCAAAAGACATATGCTAGGTATTCCTAACAGCACTGTATATAATAGTTAAAACAATAAAAATCTAAATGGCAGTGGTAGGACGGAAATACATTGTGGTATATTCACACGGTGGGATTCTATACCACAACGGGAGTGAGAGATCCACAATTACATTAACAATATAGATGATTTCCACAAACATAATGTCAAGTAAAAGAACCAGACACACAAAAACAAATATTATATGATTCCATTTATAGAGAGTATGGATTTGGAAAAATTATTCTAGAAGTTAGGATAGTGGTTGCTCTGAGGGAGAGAGTAATCCTGGGAGGGAGCACAGTGGGGGCTTCCGGGTTGCTAATAATATTCTGAAACTTAGAGTACTGGTCACAGGTATGTGTTCAGTTTGTGAAAATTCACTTAAGATATGTGTACATTTCTGCATGTGCGTTAAGTATCTATAAAAATTAACCCCTAATTAGTTTCTAGCATTTTAAAATTGGGAGATTTCACCTAAAAAATCCATATTTTCTGGTTTTTCTTGAAAAAAATGTGTAGACCTGTCCACTACAGCTGACCTCCAAGAATCCTTTGGAGCTGAGCAAGGGCTGAATGTAGCCTTCAGATAGGGAACACATTACACCCTGCCTACTTCACTCATTAATGCATCCTGTGTGGTCCCTTTAGGCCAGTTGTATCCCTGGGAATAAAGGTGGCTCTGTTTCTTTATTCCTTAGTTCAAGTCTGAGTCCCTAGAATAGAACTCATTCTTTGTCCTATATATTCTCTTTTTCTTTTTTCACATTTTTACATTCTTGCTCCCCGCCTCAATCTCCACTTCCATTTTGAGCCTCTAACACCCTCTCCATTCACCTCTCCCCAAAGCCTTCTCTCCCTGCCTGTCCTGGCACCCATCTGATCTTATCTGTCCTCACATCCCCTAAGCCCTCTCTTCCTCTCCTTGTCCACTGAAACTAGCATCCATCTATCATCCATCCATCCACTGAATCAAAAAACACTTCATATCTACTATGTGCCAGACTCTATATGAAGGGCAGGGGACACAAGGGAGTATTAATGTACAGCCTCTGCCTCTGAGAGGTTTGCCCTCCAATGGGAAGTGAAGATAATGTGTGAGTTACTATGTAGAGAAAGCATTATAAGAGTCCTGGCAAGGTTGAGATTAATTCTGTCTGGGGAGGAAGGTGTGGAGCACTCTGGAGAGTCCTTGTGGAAGAGATGGTTTGTGAACTGGGACTTGAAGAACTGGCAGTTTTTGGACATGCAGAGATTAAATGAAGTTATTCCAGATAAAGACCAAAAGGTAGAAAATTATGGCCTCATTTGGCTGAATGTACCAACAGGGAATAGTGGGAAGTAAAGTTGTAAAATGAAGCTGGGGCCATATCATATAGGGTCATGGATACCTCACCAAGGACTTCATTTTATAGATAGTACAGACTAATGAAAGGATTTTTTCAAAAGGAGAGCAGAGCTATGATTATAGAGTCCATATCATCCATGCACAACTTTCCAATTCACTTTGACTCCCCCGGCCTCTCCCTGAAACTCTACCTATTATTGTCCAAATCTTGAAAATATCTTCCCCCAATCACCCCAGTAGTTCCTAGGTACATGGAATGATGGTCACCATTTACTTCTCTTCCCTACCTCTTTGCTGGTGAGCCTCAGAGCTTCTTAAATTGTGCCTGGAGAAGCTGCTTTCTCCAAATCAGATTTCACTGGAATAAACAGGCAGTGGAAGAGGCAGAGTCACACCTGTCTCTGACCTGTCTCTGACCTGGGTGCCACCCCAGGGATGACCTAGGACCTTGTTCTTCCCTCAGGATTTTTTTGATGCACCTTGAGCAGCCTGGGTCCAAAGCTCAATGCTATTCCCTTATGGTCCCTCCTCCCCCTTTGCTTCTCAGGCTTTTATTCTCTACTTAGATACTTTACAGGTGTCGTGAGGCCCACCTCAGAAAGACTTTGCATCACTTGCATCACTCCTACTACAACCTCTTCACAGTGGAACGGCCATTTATAATGTACAAAGCACTTTTCATCATTTGATCTTCACAGATATCATTTAAGAATGTATGGAAATGCAATGCTTAGGTCTTGTGAATTGTCCTTTCTTTACACAAAAGATACTAAAAAGTATTTGTAGAATAACCAAATGAATGACTCAATGTCTCTTGAGGATTAGTTTCTTACCTTTCATTCTATTTTTCTATCTTTCTTATTTGATTTTACAAGAGGCTTGATAAGGAACTCCTAAATGCACAATTCTCTAACTATCATCCAAGTTCTTTCTGGGACCCTGGCTTAAAAAAAATAAGGATACATGTTCCTCAAAAGCTTACACATAGTTATCATTTGACCCAGCAATTCTACCCCTAGGCATATACCCAAGAGAACTGAAAACCTATATCCATATAAAAATTGCACCTGACTATTCATAGGAATATTATTCATAATAGCCAAAAAAAGTTGAAACAACTCAAATTCTCATCAATAGATGAACAGATAAATAAAACGTGGTATAACCATGCAATAGAATTATTCAGTAATAAAAAGGAATGAAGTACTGACATAGGCTACAACATGAATGAATGTTAAAAACAAAGTACTGGGACCTTCTGGGGAAGATGGTAGAGTAGGGAGTTGCAGGATATACTCCTCCAGAAGCAGCTAGTAGACAAGCAGAAACTGTCTGAAACAATGGTTCTGAGGCTCCATAGGCCAGACAAGCATTGTACAGAATCCAGGAGAGAGTGGGATGGGGAGATTGAGAAGCTATGGCAAAAAAACTGTGATTGAATCACACCAGGGCAGTAGCAGAGGCCCACTCTTAACCCTCGAGACAAGCAGCATTGGTATGGAATGTGGCTAGCTGTTGCGGATGAAGAGGGAAGTAGAGGCCTTCTTCCCTGGGGACAGGGTGGGGTGGGACATAGCTGAGTGCCAAGTATGGCTTCTGACTGGAATGTGAACACTGGGTCCCAGCTCTGAATCCTGGTTCTAGTCTTCCCCAGACAGGGTTCCTGCAAACATTGTTTCAGCACTACCCCTGCCAAAGGGGAGCCTGTGGAGATTGAAAAGCACATTCCCTTCCTTAGGGCTGCAGGGAATAGGTTACAAAGACTGCCATCTGCTGGGAAGGCCAGGAAAGTGAAGCTTTGGGGAGCCAATGAAAACCTTTTATTTATCTTTCCAGACCCTCTCCCCAGGGCCCTTTGGAATTTATCTACACCCCTTTCATGAGTCACTGGCTCTGTTTTGATCAAACACAAGCAATTCTAAAGAGCTAGAATAAGTTGAATCAAGTTTCAAAGAACAACCTTAACAAAAAACCAATCAACAATGAAACACTAGGCAGGAGAGTAACTGACCATCAAAATAAACTCATTAAGATAATCGGATGCCTAGATATCAGCTAAAAATTACAAACCAAACTGAGATACAGGGAGATATGGTCCAGTCAAAGGAACAAATTAAAAGGTTGGAGGAGACAAAGACTTGGAACAACTAATGAAAAATTTTAAACAAATCTTTAAAATCAATTCAAGGAGATGAAGGAAACTATAGGTATAGTGATAAAGGTTATTAAGGAGACATTGGGTAAGCATAAAGAATTTGAAATAATGCAAAGAAAAATAACAGAACTTATGGGAATGAAAGGAACAACAGAAAAAATAAAAAATCTACTAGGGGCATACAGCAGATTTGAACAAGCAGAAGAAAGCGTCAGTGGACTAAAAGACAAAGCATCCAAAATCATACAGACAGAAGAAAAGATAGAGAAAAGTATGGAAAATATTGAGCAGGGTTTCAGAGAATTGAAAGATGGCAGGAAGTGCACAAATATATATTTCCTGCATGTCCCAGAAGGAGTAGAAAAGGGAAAAGAGGCAAAAAAAAAATTTGAGGAAATAATGGCCAATAATTATCCAACTCTTATGAAAGACTTACATGTACATATCTAAGAAGTACAACATACTCCAAACAGAATGACTCCTAATAAATCTATTCCAAGACACACACTAATCAGAATATCACATGCCAAAGATAAAGAGAGAAAAAGCAGCAAGAGAAAAGCACTTCATTATACAAGGGATACTCAAAGATTAACTGCCAATTTCTCATCAGAAGCCATGGGAGCAAAAAGGCAGAGGCATGATACCTTTCAGATACTAAAAGAGAAAAACTAGAGCCAAAAAATATTTATCTGACAAAACTGTCCTTCAACAATGTGGGAGAATTTAAAATATTCACAGAGAAACAGAAACTGAGAGAGTCTGTCAACAAGAGACCAGCCACACAAGAAATACTAAAGGGAGTCCTGCAGGTTGAGGGAAAAAGACAGGAGAGGGAGGCTTGGAGGAGAGTGTAGAAATGAAGATCATCAGTATGGATAACTAAAAGGGTAAAAAGAGAGACAAAAATAAGATATGACATATAAAAGCCAAAGGATGAAAGGGTTTAAATAAGTACTGCCTTTACAGTATTAACATTGAATGTTAACACATTAAACTTCTCATCAAAACAGGGATTGGCAAACTGGATAAAAAATATGAGTCATCTTTATGTTTTCTATAAGAAACTTACTTTAGACCCAAATATACAAATAGGTTGAAAGTTAAATGTTGGAAAAAGATATCACACACAGACAGTAACTAAAAAAGAATTCGGTAGCAATACTAATAGTGGACAAAATAGACTTTGATGCAAAGGGGTTTTAATAGACAAATAAGGACACTATATTTATTAAAAAAAATAGGTAATCCACAAAGAAGAAATAACAGCCATACATATTTATGCACCTAACCAGGGTGCCCCAAAATACATGAGCAAACACTGGGGAAAAATATGAAGGGAGAAATAGATGTTTCTACAATAATAGTCGATTTCAATGCACCACTCTCATCAATAGATAGAACATTGAGACAGAGGATCAAAAAGGAAATAGAGAACTCGAATAGTATGATAAATGAACTAGACCTAAAAGACATATATAGAACATTGTACCCCAGCACTTCAGGATATACACTCTTCTCAAGTGCACATGGCTCACTCTCCAGGGCAGACCACAGATTGGGTCACAAGACAGATATCAATAAATCTTAAAAGATTGAAATTATATAAAGCATCTTCTCTGACCATAATGGAATGAAGCTGTAAGAGCACAACTGGTGGAGAGCTAGAAAATTCACAAATATATGGAGGTTAAATAACACACTCTTAAATAATCAGTAGGCCAAAGAAGAAATACAAGAGATATCAGTAAATATCTTGTGACAAGTGAAAACAAGAACATAACCTATCAGAAATTATGGGATGCAGCAAAGGCAGTGCTGAGATGGAAATATATAGTCCAAAGTGTGTACATTAAAAAATAAAAAATAGCTAAAACCTAAGACCTAACTGCACACCTGGAGGAACTAGAAAAAGAATAGAAAGCTAATCACAAAAGAAGCAGAAGGAAAGAAATAACAAAAATTAGCAAAGAAATAAATGAAATTGAGGAAAAACAACAGAGAATAAACAAAACCAAAAACTGGTTCTTTGAAAGATTGATAATATCAATAAACCTTCAGCTACACTGACAAAAAAAAAAAAAAAAGAAAGAAAGAAAAGGGAGAGAGAGAGAAGACCAGGTGCGAATAAAGAAAACCTGAAATGAGGAGAACCTCACTATTGATCACTCATAGATAAGAGGATACTAGGAGCAACTGTGTGCCAAGAGACCAGAGAACTTAGACGAAATGGACAAAGTCCTAGAAACACATGAATGATCTACACTGATTCCAGAAGTGATAGATGACCTCAACAGACAATTATAAGTAAAGAGATTGAATCAGTTATCAAAAAAGCCCCCAAAAAGAAAACCCAGAACCAGACGGCTTCACATCTAAAGTCTACTAATCATTCCAAGAAGAATTAATACAAATCAAGCTTGAACTTTTCCAGAAAATTGAAGAGGAAGGTACACTACTGTATTAGTCAGGGTTCTCTAGAGAAACAGAACCAACAGGACGTATCTGTAAATATGAGATTTATAAAGGTGTCATGCAAATTTGGGAATGGAAGACTCCAAAAGTGTAGGACAGGCTGTAAAGCTAACAGCTCCAATGAAGGGTCTGGACAAACTCCATAGGAGAGGCTTGCTGTCTTAAGAAGCAAAGTCCTCAACTGAATGGATTATAATAAGCTGAAGATGCAATCAACTGACTGATGTTTTAATGTACCAGCCTTCTGGCTTATCAACCAGCCATGAAATATCCTTGCAGTAATGGTCAGGCCAGTGCTTGCTGGACTAGACAACTGGGCATCATCACTTGGCCAAGGTGACACCAAAACCTAATCATCACAACACCAGAACCTAACTATCACAACTATCTAACTCATTGTATGAAGCCAACATTACCCTAATACCAAAGTCAGATAAAGATGTTACAAGAAAAGAAAATTACAGACCAATTTCTCTAACAAATATAGATGCAAAAATTGTCAACAAAATACTTGCAAATCCAGTCCAGCAACACATCAAAAGAACTATACTCCATGATCTAGTGGGTTTTACCCCAAGGTATGCAAGGGTGGTTCAAACAAGAAAAATCAATTAACGTAATACACCACCTTAACAAATCAAAGGTGATTTGTTATCATGATCATCATGATTGACACAGAAACGACATTTGACAAAATCCAGCATCTTCACTTTTTTTTTAACATATCTTATTATGAAATATGACATGTATACAAAAAAAAGCAATAAATTTCAAAGTACACTGCAACAAGCAGTTATAGAAGAGATTTCAGAATTTGGTATGGGTTACTGTTTCACACTTTTAGGTTTTACCTTCTAGCTGCTCTAAGACACTAGAGACTAAAAGAAATATCACTATAATGATTTAGCAGTCATACTTATTTGTTAAATCCCATCTTCTTCGTTATAGCTCGTCTTCTGCTTTGATCCTTCTACCAATCTTCAGGGGTATTTGAGAGATGCCCATTCTAACTTTTACATGTTGGAAAGGGCTGTCAATAATTTGGGATATGGGAATGGAACTAATTAATGTTCTGGAGAGGTTGAACCCTCTGGGTTTCAGGACTTATCTGGTATAGGGACCCATCTGGAGGTTGTAGGTATCTGGAAAGTAATCTGAGCATGTGAAACTTTTGTGGAATCTCAGATAGAGCTCTAGGTGTTCCTCGGGGTTGATAGGAATGGTTTTGGTTGGGGGTTGGCAAACCATGGTAATTAGCAATATCTAGCTAAAGTATGCATAAGAGCAGCCTCCAGAATAGACTTTTGACTCTATCTGAACTCTCTTAGCCACTGATGTTACATTTCTTTTCCTCCTTTTGGTCAGGAAGGTGTTGTCAGTCCTATGGGGCCACAGCCAGGCTCATCCCTGGGAGTCATATCCCAAGTTGCCAGGGAAACTTTCATCTCTGGATGTTATGTCCCATATAGTGGGGAGTATAATGATTTACTTGGAGAGTTGGGCTCAGAGAGAGGTCACATCCGAGCAACAAAAGAGGTTTTCTGGAAGTAGTTCTTAGGTATAACTATAGATATACTCAGGTTTCCAGCATCTTTTCTTGATAAAAACACTTCCAAAGATAGGAATAGAATGAAGCTTCCTCAACATGATTAAGGACATATATAAAAACCCCACAGTTAACATCATACTCAATGGTGAGATACATGAGTGCTTCCCTCTAAGATCGAGAACAAGACAAGGATGCCCACTGTCACCACTGGCATTCAACACTGTGGTAGAAGTTCTAGCAAGAGCAATTAGGCAAGAAAAAGAAATAAAAGGCATTCAAATTGAGAAAGAAGAAGTAAAACTTTCATTATTTGCAGATTATATGATCCTATATAGAATCCTGAAAAATCTACAACTAAGCTACTAGAGCTGATAAATTAGTTCAGAAAAGTGGCAGGATACAAGCTCAATATGCAAAAATCACTAGTGTTTTTATACATTAGTAATGAGCAATCTGAGGAGAAAATAAAAAAAGTCGATTTACAATAACAACTAAAAAAAATGGAATATCTAGGAATAAATTTATCCAAGGATGTAAGGGTGAGATAGAAAACTACATATATAGAAAACTACAAAACAGTGCAAAAAGAAATCAAAGAAGACCTAAATAAATGGAAGGTCATTCTGTGTTCATGTATTGGAAAACTAAATACTGTTAAGACGTCAGTTTTACCCAATTTACATACAGATTCAACTCAATTCCAATAAAAATTCCAACAGCCTACTTGAAGAAATGGAAAAGCCAATTATCAAATTTATTTGGAGGGGTAAGGGGTCCTGAGTAGCCAAAACATCTTGAAAAAGAATTATGAGGTTAGAGGACTCACATTTCCTCATGTGAAAAGAATATTACAAAGTTACAGGGGTCAAAAGAGCATGATACTGCCATACAGAGAGATATACTGTCCATGTTGGACGGTGGAATCAAATTGAGAGTTCACAAATAGATACTCACATCTATGGCCAATTAATATCTGGCAAAGCTGCCAAGTCCACTAACTTGGGACAGAACAGTCTCTTCTACAAATGGTGCTGGGAAAACTGGATATCCATATCCAAAAGAATGAAAGAGGAACCCTGCTTCATGCCGTATATAAAAATTCACTCAAAATGGATCAAAGACCTAAATATTAGAACCAGGATCATAAAATTCCTAGAAGAAAATGTAGGGAAACATCTCCAAGATCTTGTGGTAGGCAATGGTTTCTTAGACTTTACACTGAAAGCACAAGCAATGAAAGAAAAAGCAGATAAATGGAACGTCTCCAAAATTAAAGACTCCTGTGCTTCAAAGGATTTTGTCAAGAAGATAAAAAGGCAGCTTACACAATGGGGAAAAAATATTTTGAAGCCACATACCCCACAAGAGTTTAATATTCCAAATATATAAAGAAATCCTACAACTCAACAATAAAAAGACAAACAACCCAATTAAAATATGGGAAAAGACTTGGATAGATATTTTTCCAAAGAGGAAGTACAAATGGCCAAAAAGCACATGAAAAGATGCTTAGCTTCTCTTACCTATTAGGGAAATGCAAATCAAAACCACATTTAGATACTATTTCACACCTATTAGAATGGCCACTATTAATCAAACAGAAAGGTTCAAGTGTTGGAGAGGAGGTGGACAAAAAGGAACACTCATTCACTGCTGGTGGAAATGTAAAATGGTGCAGCCACTGTGGAAGATAGTTTAACAGCTCATTAGGACGTCAAGTATAGAATTGCTATATGATCTGGCAATCTATGACTAAATATATACCCAGAAGAATTTAAAGCAGGAATGTGAACAGACATTTGCATATCAGTATTCATAGTCACATTATTCACAATTGCCAAAAGATGGAAGCAACCCAAATGCCCATCAACCATGAATGTATAAGCAAAATATGATATATACATACAATGGAATATTATATAGCAGTAAGAAGGAATGAAGTCTTGATGCATGTGACAATATGAATGAACCTGGAGGATGTTATGTTGAGTGAAATAGGCCAGACCCAAAAAGACAAATATTGTATGATCTCACTAATATGAACTAAGTATAATAAGCAAACTCATAAAGTTAGAATCTAGAATATAGGTTACCAGGAGATAGAATGAGGGTAGAGAATGATGAGCTGAGGCTTAATTTGTGTAGAATTTCTATTTAAGTTGATAATAAATGTTTGGAAATGGATAGATGTGATAGTAGCATACTACTATAAGTATAATTAACAGTGCTGAATTGTATAGGGGAATGTGGATTAAAGTGGCAGTTTTAGGTTGTATATGTTACCGGAGGGAAAGTTAGAGGACAAAACATGGGCCTCTATAACACAGTGAACCCTTTGGTGGATGATATCTGTGGTGAATAGTACAAATATAAGAATGCTATTTCAAGAACTATGACAAGTGTATGTCACTAGTATAAGATGTTAATATTAGGGTGTTATATGGGAAAAATACACCTAAAGCAAACTATGGACTATAAATAATAGTAATTTTTAGTACTTTTTAAAATATAGATAAATCTGTAGAGTCAGAATTAGATTAGTGGTTATGTAGGGCTGGGGAAGGATAGAGGGATTGAGAAGTGACTGCTAAGGGGTATGGAGTTTCTCTTTTTTGGAGTGATGAAATTGTTTTAAAATTGAATGTGTTGATAAATGCACAGCTTTATAATTATACTAAAGCCATTGACTGTACACTTTGAGTGGACTGTATGGTATGTGAATATATCACAATATAACTGCTTTAAAAAACAAAAACAAAGACCACATTTTTTATGATTCCCTTTATTTGAAATGTGCAGAATAGGCAAAAACAAAAAGTAGATTAGTGGTTTCCTAGGGCTGGGAGATTTGGGAGGAAATGGGGAATGACTGCAATGATTAGGGGGTTCCTTTTTCAGGTGAAAACTTCTTGGAATTAGATTGCTGTAATGGTTGCATAACCTTTTAATATACTAAGAACCATTGACTCGTGGGTGAGTATACTAAGAACAATTGAATTGTGAAATGGGTGAATTGTATGGTTTGTAAATTATATCTCAATAAATCTGTTATAAAGTGTATGTGATCATTAAGCAAAACTTAGAAAAGAAATATAAAGAAATGAAACAAAATACCATTATTCTATTACTCAGAGATAACCACTGTTGCCATTTTTGCTAAACTTCCTTTTAATGCTTTTTCCACTCACAAACACACACGTACACACACATACATATGCACATATAACTGTGATTCTTTTCTATATTCAAGTCTGTAGCCTGTTTGCTTGGCTAAATATTACCTACTTCATAGGCACTTACTATGGACACTCAGAGGAGAGGCCCCTGATTCACTATGAGGCCTGGGAAAATGCCTTAACCTCTTTGAGTCAGGCTTTCCTTAACTTTAAAATAGAAATGATAATGCCTCCCTTCCATGGATGTCATTAGGATCAAATGAAAAGTTCAGTAAAATGTTAATTTTGTTCTTTCTTTCCTCAGTTAGGACCAGCTTGTTTTCTCCAGTTTCAAGGCAAATGGCTTTTGCTAGTAGCCAGCTAAGGACTAAACATCAGCTGACAGTGTTGTTCCCACTTCATTTAAAGTAAGGTGCTCTCTCTTTCCAGGGTGCAGCAGTGGGTGGTGTGCACACGTTCTGGAGCCAAACTCCTAGGAACAAACCTCAACTCTGTCATTAACTTGAGCAAGAGTTCCTTAAGCCCTCTGTGACTCAGTTTTCACATCTGTAAATTTGTGTAATAATGGCACTAAATTGATGGGTTTTGAAAGATATGTATTAATATATGCACCATACCTGGCACATTTTAAACTATTATCGCAGTTTCCTTACCCAAGTAGTATTCACTTTAAAATAAAATTCTACAGTTTTATTTTAAACTTTTAATTGTCCAAGAATTTGTTAGGATTCAAACCTATATTATCTTTTTCCTACAATTTCAGGAAGAAGTTTACTGGCTCCAAACTCATAATAGTTGCTCGCCCACATCCAGTAGTGCACAACACAAAGCAATTTTTGCTTGGCAAATGGAGCAGTAAAGAATGTAGTTTCCATTAAATTTGCTACCTATGTACCTCCTGGAGGCAGGGTAAGGAAGTTTAGTTAAACCAAATCAAACAAAGAATTGTAGCTTATAAATGAGGCTTATAAATGAGTGCTTATTTGTGTTGTTCTAAATCATCCCAGCAAGATGGGCATATTTTAAATATTTCCAAGGAGGAAGATTTCACCAGTTCCTTCAGTAACCTGTTTTAATGTTTCCAACCCTCATTGAAAGTTCTGAAAATCTAATGTCTGGGGTAACTGTACAATTTATCATCTAAACCTGAACATCTTCAAGTTGTAATAATTGCCACAGTAATAAACTAGGACAGTTCTGGACAAACTGGGACACACAGTCACCTTGCTAATGGCAATCTTTCCCATTTTAAATGTTGACTACATCATTTTACGAGGTACTCAGCAGACAAGAACAGCTGATCCCCACGGTCTGCACACAACCTTATAGTCTCAAACTTTTACTTTTTTTTTTTTTCATTTTGTGGAATGGAAGAAAGAGAAGCAGAAGTCTAAGTAGGTGAAATTTTAATTTTTTCCTTTCCTTCTTCCTACTTGATGATGGTGCTGGTGATGGTGATGCATAACACAATATATACTGGGCACTCTGGTAAATATTTTCCAGGTATTATTTTATTTTAATCTTCACAGCCAGATTTGTCCCTAAGCTGGAATCCAGAATCTGCCTGATTAACCACAGCACTGACTCCAGACCTCCTGCAAGACCCTGGCAGAAAAGTTCCTTTTGCTGTAGTGTCCTGTTCTGAATGGCTATACCCATAATAATGAATTTTAATAACATTTTAAAATTTATGAAATGTACATTATTTTCCTGAACTCACAGCCCTGTTAAGTGGCCAATGAAGGTTATCATTTTTCCTATTTAATTAATGAGAAAAAATTGAGATTCAGAAAGAAAAGGTAAGCTAAATAGAAAGAACGTGGTATAGTTGGGACTATGGCCCAGGATTCTGACTGCTAGTCCATTGCTCGTTAACAAATTGTTAATGATTTAACCTGTGATCATTTTCATTGGTATTTTCATTTTAATCTAGACCTCCTGGAAAAGCAAAGCCTAATACAAAGAGATGATCTTTGAATGGGGGTTGGGGAGAATAGATTTCAGCCACCGCGGCATGATCATGGGAGGCGTTTTGGAACACAGAGCCTCTCTACCTGCTATCAAACCCCACCTCTTGCGTAACAGCCTTGTCTGTTCTTTTTACAGCCATGCTAAAGACCTGATGCACATGAGCAATCACATTAAAAACGTCAGATTTATTTTTCACAATAGGTGGATTTTCAGCTAGTTTTCCCCAAGCTTTTGTGCAGAGGCAGCACAACATGAGGTGACCAATGATCTGTCCTCAAGACCAGGGATGCTGAGAAGGAGGTTACTAGAGCTAGGGAGTCATGGGAAAACTTGCCCTGGAGATAATGTTTGTTCTCTTGTCTACTAGCTGGTTCATCCTCTGCTTTCTGAAGTGAGTCACAGAAGGGTCTGAGCTAGAGGGTATCCCATCAAAGGGGACTTAGTTCCTGTGGCTCTAGAGGGAAGAAGACAAAAGGGAAGAAGAATGGATGAGAATTACAGAAGGTCAAATAAACTCAATAAAAAAGACATTTCCCCTCATTACAATCATTTTACACTGAACTTAGCTGCCCAAGGAAGTAGAGAGTTCTACACGACTAAATGTACTAAGACAAGGGTAGATGGCTTACTTCTCAGGGATTTCTAAGGCAGTGGTTCTGCAATGTATAAACACATCTTTTGGCGAGCTCGTGAAATGAAGATTCCTAGGTCATATCTTTAGAAATTGTGATTCCCAGAAATCTGCATTTTAACATGCTTCTCCACTGATTCTGATGCAAATAGCCCAAGCAACACTGCTGTAAAGGGCGTCTTGTTTGGAGTGTGAGACAGGATAAGGTGTAAGGCAGGGGTGAAGGGATGGAGAGAAGGGCTGACACGCATCCCTTCTGAGCTGAACCATATGGTTGGGTGAACTTTACTCTTTTGGTCTCTCTAATATTAATCTTCTTTTGGATGTTTATTCCTTGGTTTCCTGACAGAGAATGCTTGAGTGACATATGAGGTGAGAGATCTGGGGTGTAATAATACCATGTCATGGAAACACTCATAAAGCCATGACCCTATGGCATATGAATTCTATGTGGGGTTTGCACAGGTATTAAATGTTCTGTGGTTGGCTTTTGGAAGCCTGCTCTATCCTGACACCAGTATTTCTAAGCTAGCCTGGAGGGAAGCAGGCCTGCAGCTTCCTGGTGTTTGGAGCAGATGGGGAAAGAGTCTGAAATATTCCTTGTCATCACCTCCAGCTGACAGACCACAGGCAAAGGAGGCAGCAGGGGGAAGTCAGGCCAGTTGATCTGGGAGAAAAGAGAAATCAGTGGTGATGTCTTGTAAATGTTTCCTTCTTCGTGTTCCTCTCCAAATGGATGGTTTGTGTGTGTATATATGTGTGTGTGTATGTGTGTAGGTGTGTGTATGCCAAATTGTGTAGCACTTGTCTTGGGCTGAAGACAGCAATAAATCAGGGGCTACGAAACCACCACTAGCCACCTCCTGCAGGCCCTGTCAAAGAAACAGGCTTAAGCAAGCACAGCTGAACCGGCAGGAGCCCTAGTATTGCAGCCTCATCCCATGGGATGGAAATCATACATCTGGGATCAAGCATGCCAGATGTGCAAGGGGCTCAGAAAAGACATTACTGAGAAGATCACATCACTCTTCAATACATTAGTGAAGGGTTCAAAGGTTTTTATAACCTTAGTCACCACAGAGCTTTTATCAGATCTGGGTAACAGATTTTTCCTAAGTCCTGGTACTCTCCCCTGGCATGCCCAAAGGGATGCAGAAGGACCGAACTCTCCAGAGGAACTCATGTTGGCTCCACCAAGGCAGTGCAATAAAGATCCAGAAGCTAAATAAGTCCTAGTTGGAATCCTGGGTTTGAAATAAATTCTGGTGTTTATCAGATGTGTATCTTGAGCAAGGTACTTTAATGTCTACAAACTTCAGTTTGCTAATTTATGGAGAAAAAAAAGGATGTTAGCCAGCTCTACTTGTTAAGGTGTTATAGAGATTAAATGAAAAACAGAGAGAAAGCCCCCAGCTCAGGGCCTGAATGGCACACAGTGAGCAAAAAGGAGAAGACCAGTATTGCTCCAGGGAGAGGAGTAGAAAATCATAAACACCTTCTTTCTCTGCCAAGCCCCAGAAGGGCAGTGTGGATAGAACAGTTTTCTTTGAGGTTCAATGCCACGAAATTGTACTGTAAGATTCTGACGTTTCTAGGGCTGCTGGGGGAAGGGCTGCCATATTTTCTCCTCTACAGCCCTTGTTTGAACAGGTCTTGTCTACCTCTCTTCGCCTCTGGTCCTGATAATGCCCTTTCTCTGTTTGAGGTGTTCTTACATACCCTTTCTTTCTGGGCTCAGGACTGGTTCTCTTACTACACCACTACCCCAGCAGCTGAGCCACAGCAGGATGCTTTTCCTTAAAGCAGCAGTGATTGGGACTTGAAGATTAGTGAAATTCATCCAAGGTTTCTACCCAGCTAAGGAAGACAGATAATTACTAACAACCAGACCCCCAATACTCATTGTGTTTGTGAGTTTTAAATAAAAATAGGTCAGATTTTCCCCGTCCATGTGCCTCCCCCATCCCCTCCCCAAATAGGCTAATGGGTATGGAATATATTTTCTGGGGTGATGAGAAGGTCCTAAAATTAGATAGTGATGATGGTTGTAAAATTCTGTGAATGTACTAAAAACCAATGAATTGTATTTGTTAAAAGGATGAGTTTTATGTAATATGAATCTCGTAATAAAGCTGTTATTAAACAATTAGGTCAGATTATCTAGTTGGCTTTCTATTCTTCTGTCCTCCAGTTTTAATTAAAATATATATCATAATTTAATTATAAATTTAAATTTCTAATTCAAAATATAAATTTAATTAAAATATAAAGAGCCATAACACACCATATAACATTTTGAACCAAGATTAAATACCACCCTAATCCCTCCGAATCCATATTCATGCTTATTGTCCCTCTCTCTCTTGATCAGGTACTATTGTGCCTGTGAAAATTCAATTCAATTTTCTAGGCTTATCACATAAAGCCTTTTCTGCTCCCCACAAACAAGACTCTTCTCTCCAATCACTTATTATACCTGTACTAAATTATATCTCTCTGTCCTGAATGGGACTAGGCTCTAGGATGCAGAGATGAGGGGGTAAAGGAGGATATTAACAATGCCACTTTTAAGGAACTCTTCCATCCCAAAATCTCGTCTCACTCACTTCCTCCAAGATAGTTCTCCATTTTCCATCTCAGACCAAGGCAGATACCCTTCCTGCCTCTTGGATCCTCCTACTCCAGTGACTCTCAAATAGCTGCCACAGAAGAAATGTTCTCCTATACACCATTACGTTACTTTGCTCTCCAAGTTACGAACCCAACATGACTCCAATTGCTTATTGAGCCCAGTTAAAAGTGTTAAATGGACCAGCTGTTTCCCCCCATGCCCACTGTACATCAGCCACGAATTTGTTTATTGGTCTTTATATGGGTTGTTTCTGGCAGGTAGAATTCTCTCCTAAGGCTGTTCCTTCCTTGTCCCTCACCTCTTGCCAAAGCCAGATCTGAACACTCTTTCTCCTTAAAGGAAGTCTTCCCCTCAGGAGCCTTATTCCAAGCTTACCTGATTCTTTATTCAGCTTACAGTCTACTATTTGGCCTTTAATGGTAATATCTGTAGGGCATGGCTTCTATGGTGTTTTGCTCTTGTTGTACATTCTAATGCTCTGCACAAAGTGGATACCCAAAGGAGTGTTGGCTGACCTAACTTTTCTTCTTTAAGAACCTCCTGTCTGCTACAGAGCTCTCCCTCTAGATTAAGAGGGAATATTTTTTTCATATTTAATTGGCAATTAGTTAATCCTGAGTTGTTCATGTGCTCAGCATTTTGAGGAGTATTTCTCCACCCACCCCTTCTGCCGCCGCCCTCTTTTTTTCGCCTGGTCATTAGAATACAGAAACCATCCCTTAGTAGAGAACTGGCAGTTGAATATGTTGTTTTGTCTGATCAGCCTCCATTCACTTATCTTTTTTTTCACATTTGTGACTGGAGCTACCCATAGGGTTACCACAGAAGCAGCCATTTTGTACAGTGCGACCCTGGCCCTGACCACAAGTGAGGGGTCCAGATGTGGACAACTAACCAGGATAGGTCAACTGTCATCCCTCTGTAAAACTGTCCCTGTATCTTCTGACAAGTTTGAGGCTTGACGTATCTGTTCATTTTTTAAAATACTTTCTTCCCAGGTTCTGTTTTCAACCACAGAGTATTAAATATCGCATGTTTAAAGTTCTTAGTAATGTACAGTGTAATATCTCAAGTTTATAAATCTAATAAAATATGCTTGTGGCCTTACTAAAGGCAGTGGGGCTGTGTAACTTCTTTTTAAAATACAATTCAGGCAAATAAAGGCATTAAGTTATACTAATGCAATGGAAGATATATTATCTAAACTTCGGAAAGTCAGGAAATTCCACAGCTGAATTCCAGGGAGATGCTTCTAGAAAAGAGAGTAGATAAAGCCTAGTATGTGTCAATGCTTGGTTTATTTGCTGCCTGGTATAATAATCCTGGGATTACACATAGGGATCATGTTGCACAGAGTCCAGCCCTGTGCAATCTTTGTGTGACAAAGATTGGTACTTAGTGAATGGTTGTTGAATGGGTTTCAAAGGAATAAAACAGTTTTACATAATTAAAAAGTATTTATTCTAAGATCATGGCCAGTAAAACTATATCAGCTCTGTTACAAAAGAAGAAACTGAGTAATAGAAAAAGGAATAACTGACTTATGTCTCCCAACAAGTACATGGTAGAACTAGGGCTGAATTCAAGATTAATTTATTCCGAACATTGGACTTCAGTTTTGAAGTCATATGTTCATGTATAGACTTAATTTCATGTGATTAAGAAACTGTGAACAGAAGTGAGGGCATTTAAAAATGCCTTCAAAACAAAGTCCCATAAAAATCTCAAAATAATTGCAAGGCAAGGAAAGGTTTGTAGACCCACCTGACTCATTTCAGGCATTGGCAGTTCTCACTAGGTCTCTTCCCTACCTACTCTGGTGCACTGTCTCCTAATTCAGAGGAAGATGATCCATTTATCTCTTTTCCTTTCTTATCTGGCCTTACTTCTAATTTCAAAACAAAGCTGCTTTCCATATATAGCATCTCCCTTGCATTGAAGTAGATGCTATAATTGATGATTTATTTTTTCTCTGGATATAGCATCTGCATGTTTCAGAGGTTAATTTTTTTTTCTTCTATGAACATGTAACCATATTTCAATGTGCACTTTCTGTTTTGGCCACTTGTTCTAATTTTCTCTCTTCTGATCTGATCCACACATGCTCATGTGCATTAGGGAAGAATGGGGTTGGGTTTCTCCCTTCTGAAGGTACTCTGTGAACTCCGTACCGGTCATTTATATCCTGCCAACTGCACCCTCCCCATCTCTCCACTTTTCTGCTTTCTCGAGAATGAACTCACCTTCCATGACTAATGTGATCCTTAAGCAGCCTTCATGCTGATTCCACAGATTTTAATTTCCTAACATTTCCCTTTAGACTCTTTCTAACATCCTCTTTTTTAAAAGAAAATTCCCCTTCTTGGAGCTAGTCGGAGGCTCCACATGGCCTCCTATGTGAATGTCCCCCCACAGGAAGATTGGCAACCTCAGGTAGTATCTTGCCCTGCTCAGGCAAACCTGCACAGATGAAGCAAATGGAGGGCTGAAGAATCCACTTCTTCGGACAAGAGCCAGGGACCAGCTGTGTCTGGTGTACCATGCCATGAGTGGTGAGCCAGATAGGGAATACAGAGCATGACCCCTGACTTCAAAGAGCTCTGATATTCAAGGCACAGATACACAAAAGCCAGCCTGGGATAGCAGAAATGGCATTAGCTTTGGGGCAACAGATCTGCATGATCTTAGGCAAGTTACTTAACCTTATTTTTCCTCAACTTTAAAAGGAGATGATGTTAGGGAAATCAAGACACCTGTTAAGACCACACCTAGCCCCAACTCCTTCTCTGGGGAAGTCACTGTGGCCATTCTCTAGCCTTTCATTTACCTCCACCTACCCCACCTCCTTTTCTATTGTGTGCCATTCTACAACCTGGAAGGGATATTAAGTCTAATGAAAAGGACTGGCTGGACCCTAAACCCAGAAATGGGGAACAAGCTGTGGCAGATGCTAATCAGAACAGAACTTCTCGGTGGCAGGGCCACTCTGTGAGGTGGATAAAAAACACACTCAAATACTATAGATTGGTCCTTCTTCTCTGGGGTGAAATGGGGCATGTGGATCTGGTGACTCTGAACTGAAGCACTTTTCTGCCTCCCCAGGAGACCAGCTGTGATAAGATTTCTTTCCCTGATGTTTTGGACTTTTTTGTGCTATGTAAGTGACAAGGAGATTTGCCCTTTTTGGACCCTTCATTCTATGCAATAAAGGAATCATTTGCTGAAAGTTTCTATTGTACCCTGAAATCGTGATCCCACAATGCACTGTTGTAGTGACTTGCTACATAGATGATAACTATCTCATAGGGGTTCTTGTGAGGTTTTACTAATGGAAGTGGTATTCAATAAATGGCATTCAATAAAAGGCATTCAATAAATGGCAACCAATTATTTATTTTTTTAAATATAATAGCAACATTTATTATATAGGATATTTATTATTAGTCAGACATAAAGAATCTGAAACTTGTCTGCATTGTAGAAAAGCTTTGGAAATGCCTTGAGTATATATGAAGAAGAAATTGCTCCAGCCTTATTGGTGAGCCTGACTCTTGAGACTAGCATATAGAACATCTTTCTACTCCTCAGAAAAAAGCCCAGATTTTGCATACAGCAACTGACGAAGGACTCTTTGGAGAACACACTCTGGGAAGTGCTGCTTATTGCTTAGGCTCACAATGATGGAGAGAGGACATTGGGTGTGCTGCCCTCCATCCTAGAATCACTAAAGGACCAGAGTGAGAGCAAGTTTCTTGCTTGACTCCTGCTCTTAGGATGGATGAAAGAAATCAACAGAAACAGTACTGCTTAGCCCTTATCTACTTTTTTTTTTTTACAAAGGTCATGGGTAACATAAGTCATGACTCAAACCTAAAAGACTATCTTCTAAGGAGATGAGGCTTGTCAGAGAAGATGCTACCTGTACAGTTGAGGAGTTGAGGTTAAACACCACCAGCACTATGAGGCAGGCCCTGAAATGACCTCTAATTTCATTAGTCCTCACGAAGCATACCTAATGAGATTATTATATTTCTTTTTTTAAAAAACAGTTTCATTGAGATATAATGCACATACCATACAATTCATCCATTTAAGTGTACAATTCAATGGTTAAGAAGTATGCTCAGAGTTGTGCATCTGTTATTACAATAAATTTTAGAACATTTTTATTACTCCAAAAAGAGACCCTGTTCCCCCGAACTGTAGGTAACCACTAATCTATTTTCTGTCTCTATAGATCTGCATATTCTGGACATTTCATATCAATGTAATCATGCAATATGTGAGCCTTTGTGACTAGCTTCTTTCACTTTGCACTACTATATTTCTTAAAGACATGTTTCTTCAAAATCAAAAGAGAAATGGCTAAATAAAGGGGTGAAAGATGATAATGTTGTGATTTTGTGGTACTGAAAGTAAATTAGTACTTTACTTACTACTACATATATTAATAAAGCTCTCCAATATATGTACATATATATGAAATCTGGAAAAAAACATATAAAGCTGACAAAAATGAAGGAAGTGGGAGAGAAGAGGAGAGAGGCTTAATATAAGTAACAGAATACCAAAAAAATTTCCTTATGTGGAATATTAAATTTTTTTCAAGAATAATATATTCATGGATTAGCTTTATAAAATTAATTATAATAGTCTCTCATCAGTTATAACAAAGTTACCACCCTAATGCAAAATGTTAAAAATAGGAGCAGGCAGATAGGAACTCTGTATTTTCTGCATGAGCTTTCTTTATACTTACAGTTTCTCAATAATAATTTTAAAAAAACTCTAAAAATAGTGGAAAAAACATTTTAAAACAAAAAAATTTGTAGCCATGTTTGCTGTATACTCCTCCAAAAACGGTGTGCTAAATAATTAAAATGGAATCAAAGGTCAAAATGCATTAAAAGGAAAAAAATCTTTTCTCTAAGTGGTAGTAAACATTTGGTACTTATTAGAACGTTATAAATGTTTTTAAAAAAAATTAAAAAGAGAAGATTAGAAATCAGAGAGAGAAATAGGAGCCCCAGAAACTCCAGGAAGTCCCAGAAGAAAGATGGGCAGCAAGTCTTGGGTGCCCTGACACCTTCTGGTGAACTTGGAACCATTCTGATACTACAGACCCATCCAAGCATCCAATGTGCAATGTGCAGAAAAACTCTGATAATATTCAGGCCCTGAGCAAAGCAAAAGAAGGATGATTCCTTTTGTGCACTGGCGTCAGGAACACGGTCTGATTTCGACCACAGGAAACGTCCAAATTGTCCTTAGTTTCCTACTAATTTAAAGGGCAAGGTAGGGAGACTGGGGACTGTGCACATGAGAGACCAGCAAGGTCCAGGAAATGTAAGGAAGCATGAACTATATTACTCAGATGATTACACTGAGACTGGGATCCAATTTCTCAATTTCTAGAAACTTGGGAACTGAACTACCTTAACTTCGGTATCACCACGGAGATTAGTGGAATAGTCTTAAAGAGGGAAAAGGAGATGAGATCTTTATTGTTTTGTCTTTTACTGTTTGCTGGGAATGAAGGGAAGAGGGGAGCTGGGCAGGTAGATTCTGTAGCCAGTCTTTGTAGGTCTGCATCTCTAAAAATATACATACATTGAGCAGCTAAAACCTTGAAAAGAAAAAAAAAACATCAGGTAGGATCCTGGGTTTAAGCACCTAATTATGTATCATGAAGAGAATTTGTACATTTTCAATGTATTCTGATGTTGCTTAAGATCTATGTATAACTGAATTTGCTTATGTAACAAGAAAGAATGTCTATCTACTGCTGTGAACATGAGGACACTCAGTCTCCACAGGATACCACCTGGCTGTGGTGATAAATGGTAGACCTTAGGTGGAAGGACACTGAATTGGAATGTCACCAAAGCCAGGTAAGATAGAATTAATCTATTCTAATCAATGCCTAAAAAGGTAAACTCTCATCATTTCAATTAATCCTCTCAACAACAATGCTAATATTATCCCCATTTTGTGGATAAAGAAATGGAATCTCAGAGAGATTAACATTATTTGCCTAGGGTCACAAAACTAGTAAGAGGCTAGAACTAGATCCCAAGTCCCCTGATCTCATCTAATACTACTATCTTGTCATGATACCGATTCTCGACTTTTTCTTCCCTAGGACTACACAAATCTTTAATTTCCCAGAGCTTCCAATTTGAAGACAGACCACTTAATCTCCTCCTGTCATGTTTAATTGTACATTTGAGCTAAACTAGTGGAATGAAGCCCCTACTTTACTCTCTACTCGAAGAAAAATATGTAAAAGCAAAAAATGAGTTCAGAAATAGTTTGAATATTATATATTAAGCTACAAAGTGACTGACTTCTGATATTACAGGTAAAACCTAGAGTAGGTTAAAATAATCAAATGTGTCACAGAAAAGCACAAATCACCAGGGAAACAATAAAAAAGCTGGTGTGTAAGAAGGTAGATTAAATTTACCAAAGGGAATAGCGTAGGCAGCGGGGGGGAACGGGGGAAGCAGGATCCTTTCAAAGTCACTTACCCACGGAAAGAAGTCAACTGAGGACCACAGAGAAATAGAAAGCAATTCAATTTGGTTTAATATATATTTTTTCTTGAGAAACAGAAAATGCTTAACTCATCTGCTTTTTAAATTATGAACAGGAAACATAAAACTATAGTCAGTAAACACACTAAAAACTGTAATAAAAATCTACTTCAGGTCTATGTTACAGCCAGTGAAAGAAGAAAAGGAAAAGCACAGAGGGAGGGAGTGTAGGAGACAGGAAGGGCCTAGGAAGCTCAGCAGGGGCCCAGTCACCTCTCTGCATCTGTCACTGTCAAATCCCACTTCCCTGCCCTCCCCAGGACTATCCTATTTCTTTGCTTCCTTGTTGCCTAAACTTCTCAAGCACCCCCTTTGCTTCTACGTCCCCCCACCCCCATAATCTCCCTAACTCTCCCATTTATCACTCTTGGAGAGTGACCCCTTCTCTAATTGTGGTTCTTATTCTCCGTACCTCTCTGAATTTTCAACTGCTCATCAGCTTTTCCTTCTTTATTTTTTTTAAATAACAGAGTGATAAATTCATATGGTTAAAAACAAACAAAAAAATAGCACTGAAAGCCTTATAATGAGTGCTGCCTTTCCCATCCCCACCCTAACTTCCTCTATTCTCAAGAAGAGTAGTTTCTGTGTTTGGTTCTCCTGATGGTTTTCTCCATGTTTCTAGATAACATAAATATATTATTATTTTCTGATCATCACCTTTAGAAATTATCCCTGAATTTCTACTATGGAAGATGAGAACTGAGCTCTTTAAAAGCTCCACCCATTATATTCTCAATTCCTCTACCTTTTACCTCTGCATTTTCGAACAAGATATTTAAACCTAGAATTGTTTTGTTAGCAATCATAGGTAGTTATCTATTGACCCTCGCTGAGAGTGCTGAGAACAGAAAGCATCTACAGACATACACAGAGCTTACTGTCTACATGAACTCATCTTCATTATTTTACTGTCTTCTCAACATGACTTCATTATTCCAGAAAGTTCTTGCTCAGGAAGACACAACTTGTGAATAACTTCTTTGTTTCTAGAACTTCCTGAAAATCCACTTAAATGAACATCAGAATGCTCAAGTTTTCAATAGACAGCATCAGAAGACTGCTTATTCTCCTCAGCTCTTGAAACCCTAACCTCAAAACCCTTGCCTTGTATACACCAATCCTCATCTATCATTTTGTGGTACTTAGTCAATCCTAATTAAGCCTCCACATTAAAAGACCACAAACAAACCCATTCAATATCCCAACTTTCCCCTCACCCTTTGAGATGCTAAGACTTTATCTATTTCATAACTTTTCCCTCATATTTTATATATCTTAGTTTTTCTTTCTATTCTACATTTGAGAGTTTCTCTCTACTTTATTTTACAATCCTTTTATTATTACTTTTTGTTTGGAAATCATATTTTTAATTTCTAAGAGCTCCTTATCTTAAAATTTTCATTTTCTTTTTAATATATAATAAAGCCTGATGCTCTGGTTTTTTGATATAATATACTAGAAGCCTCTTAGCTGACTTCCATCAATCAATTTATTGGATTAACAGATACTTTCCTTTTCCCTCTGAGAAACACAATGACTAATGCTTAGGTTTTAATGAATGCTTATGGCTCTTAGGTAGCTCTCTGGTTTGCCTACCCTCCTACTCCCACAGTTGAGTACCTATCAAGAAGAGTTGTATTTTTTTCTCAAATTTGCTAATACCAGTGGTGCTTGATTTTTGTACATATAGAATTTATTATGAAAACTAATTAAATTTGAAGAGAATTGTTATTTCCATGGCAACCAAGTTGAATAGTTTGGAAAGATTTGATACAGGAGAGGTTCCGCCCCCCCAAAATTACTGTCAATTAAAATATGGGCAGGAATTGGGGGAAATATCATAACTGTACAAGGATTCTGGACTTAGGTTTTTCTCAAGTATCTTTGAGATCTGGCTTTATTTTAAGAAATGAAATTGGAAAATGTAAATGCAGTATTGGTATGGTTATGCAAGAAAAATATTACGGAACTCCCAAACAGCAGATCCATACCCTATACACACAAAATATTCTGGTTCAAATAAAAATTTTGAGGAATGTATGCTTCAAGTTTAATGATTATCTACCTTAAAAGACCTACTATTAACTGAGCAGTAGCTGTTCCTGTTTGAGACAGTTAAGAGGGATTCTATTTTCTCATTCTGAACTCTGAAGATATTAGCGATGTTTTAAAATAATTTGTTTCATCCAGACCAAGGTCATTTTGTTGTTGTTGTTGTTTTTTAAATTTTTTTATTAATTAAAAAAAATTAACAAACAAAACATTAAGATATCATTCCATTCTACATATACGATCAGTAATTCTTAATATCATCACATAGTTGCATATTCATCATTTCTAGAACATTTGCATCGATTTAGAAAAAAATAAAAAAGACAACAGAAAAAGAAATAAAACGATAACAGAAAAAAAAAGATTATACATGCCATACCCCTTACCCCTCGCTTTCATTTACCACTAGCACTTCAAACTAAATTTATTTTTAACATTTGTTCCCCCTATTATTTATTTATTTATTTATTTATTTTTATTAATTAAAAAAAATTAACACAACATTTAGAAATCATTCCATTCTACATATGCAATCAGTAATTCTTAATATCATCACATAGATGTATGATCATCATTTCTTAGTACATTTGCATCGATTTAGGGAAAGAACTAGCAAAACAACAGAAAAAGATATAGAATGATAATATAGAGAAAAAATAAAAATAATAATAAAAATATATATAAAAAAGGAAAAAAAAAACAAAAAACCCAAAAAACACAAACAAACAAACAAAGCTATAGCTCAGATGCAGCTTCATTCAGTGTTTTAACAAAATTACATTACAATTAGGTAGTATTGTGCTGTCCATTTTTGAGTTTTTGTATCTAGTCCTGTTGCACAGTCGGTATCCCTTCAGCTCCAATTACCCATTATCTTACCCTGTTTCTAACTCCTGCTGGTCTCTGTTACCAATGACATATTCCAGGTTTATTCTCGAATGTCGGTTCACATCAGTGGGACCATACAGTATTTGTCCTTTAGTTTTTGGCTAGACTCACTCAGCATAATGTTCTCTAGGTCCATCCATGTTATTACATGCTTCATAAGTTTATTCTGTCTTAAAGCTGCATAATATTCCATTGTATGTATATACCACAGTTTGTTTAGCCACTCGTCTGTTGATGGACATTTTGGCTGTTTCTATCTCTTTGCAATTGTAAATAATGCTGCTATAAACATTGGTGTGCAAATGTCCGTTTGTGTCTTTGCCCTTAAGTCCTTTGAGTAGATACCTAGCAATGATATTGCTGGGTCATGTGGCAATTCTATATTCAGTTTTTTGAGGAACCACCAAACTGCCTTCCACAGTGGTTGCACCATTTGACATTCCCACCAACAGTGGATAAGTGTGCCTCTTTCTCCGCATCCTCTCCAGCACTTGTCATTTTCTGTTTTGTTGATAATGGCCATTCTGGTGGGTGTGAGATGATATCTCATTGTGGTTTTGATTTGCATTTCTCTAATGGCCAGGGACATTGAGCATCTCTTCATGTGCCTTTTGGCCATTTGTATTTCCTCTTCTGAGAGGTGTCTGTTCAAGTCTTTTTCCCACTTTGTAATCGGGTTGGCTGTCTTTTTGTTGTTGTTGAGTTGAACAATCTCTTTATAAATTCTGAATACTAGACCTTTATCTGATATGTCATTTCCAAATATTGTCTCCCATTGTGTAGGCTGTCTTTCTACTTTCTTGATGAAGTTCTTTGATGCACAAAAGTGTTTAATTTTGAGGAGCTCCCATTTATTTATTTCCTTCTTCAGTGTTCTTGCTTTAGGTTTAAGGTCCATAAAACCGCCTCCAATTGTAAGTTTCATAAGATATCTCCCTACATTTTCCTCTAACTGTTTTATGGTCTTAGACCTAATGTTTAGATCTTTGATCCATTTTGAGTTAACTTTTGTATAGGGTGTGAGATACGGGTCCTCTTTCATTCTTTTGCATATGGATATCCAGTTCTCTAGGCACCATTTATTGAAGAGACTGTTCTGTCCCAGGTGAGTTGGCTTGACTGCCTTATCAAAGATCAAATGTCCATAGATGAGAGGGTCTATATCTGAGCACTCTATTCGATTCCATTGGTCGATATATCTATCTTTATGCCAATACCATGCTGTTTTGACCACTGTGCCTTCATAATATGCCTTAAAGTCCGGCAGCATGAGACCTCCAGCTTCGTTTTTTTTCCTCAGGATACTTTTAGCAATTCGGGGCACCCTGCCTTTCCAGATAAATTTGCTTATTGGTTTTTCTATTTCTGAAAAATAAGTTGTTGGGATTTTGATTGGTATTGCATTGAATCTGTAAATCAATTTAGGTAGGATTGACATCTTAACTATATTTAGTCTTCCAATCCATGAACACGGTATGCCCTTCCATCTATTTAGGTCTTCTGTGATTTCTTTTAACAGTTTTTTGTAGTTTTCTTTGTATAGGTTTTTTATCTCTTTAGTTAAATTTATTCTTAGGTATTTTATTCTTTTAGTTGCAATTGTAAATGGAATTCATTTCTTCATTTCCCCCTCAGCTTATTCATTGCTGGTGTATAGAAATGCTACAGATTTTTGAATGTTGATCTTGTAACCTGCTACTTTGCTGTACTCATTTATTAGCTCTAGTAGTTTTGTTGTGGATTTTTCTGGGTTTTCGACATATAGTATCATATCGTCTGCAAACAGTGATAGTTTTACTTCTTCCTTTCCAATTTTGATGCCTTGTATTTCTTTTTCTTGTCTAATTGCTCTGGCTAGAACTTCCAACACAATGTTGAATAATAGTGGTGATAGTGGACATCCTTGTCTTGTTCCTGATCTTAGGGGGAAAGTTTTCAATTTTTCCCCATTGAGGATGATATTAGCTGTGGGTTTTTCATATATTCCCTCTATCATTTTAAGGAAGTTCCCCTGTATTCCTATCTTTTGAAGTGTTTTCAACAGGAAAGGATGTTGAATCTTGTTGTTGTTGTTTTTTGTTTGTTTTGTTTTTCTCCCTCTTTGGCATTTCCCTTTTATATTGAGTCCTTCCTTAAATGTTTGGTGATGCCAAATCTCAGAATGGGGCAAAAATATAACTGGAAATTATTGCATGAAAGAGCAAGAAACAAAATAATACACAGAACACGATTCTCTTCATATAAAGTTCCAAACTGGGTAAAACTGAACTACACTGTTTATGAAAACATACATAGATGGCAAATGATTTTTAAAAATCTAGTAAATGATTATATAAAACCATGATTGTGGTTATTTCAAGATATGAGAGGGTGGAGCAGTGATTGGGCAGGGCAACATGGTGGGGAGTTTGGGGGGAGCTATCCATGTTCTATTCCTCAATGTGGGGAGTGCTGACATGTGAGATCACTTCATTCACTAAACTGTACGTGTATTTTATGCACTTTTTTGAATGTATGTCATCATTCACATCAGGAGTTGCAAAAAGGAATTATATACATTTTGGATTAGCAATTTTTGCATTCTTTTTTCCCAGCTATATAAATACAGCATAATGAGAGGCAAACATACTATGTATGACTTTCCATTTTGTGGAAGGAGATTCCCAGAGATTTTGAGACTTTTGATTTTTAAGTCTATAGCTCCAAATATATCTACTACATAGTTTTAAAAAATAATGCGATACTTTATATTATTTTGGTTCTGTAACATCTCTATTGATATAAATAAGGAACTTCCATCAACAGATGAATGGAAAAATAAAATATGGTATATACATACACCAGACTATTACTCAATTTTAAAAAGGAATTACACTCTGATATTTTCCATAACATGGATGAGCCTTGAAAGCATGCTGAGAGAAATAAGCCAGACACAAAAGGTCAAATATGATTCTACTCATATGACATATCCAGAATAAGCAAATTCACTGAGACAGATCGGAGGTTATTAGTGGCTGTGGCAGGGATGAATGGGGAAATTATTGCTTAATGAGCACAGTTCCTGTGGGTGTGATGAAAAAGTTTTGGTAATGGTTGGTGGTAATAGGAGCACAACGTTTTCAATGTAATTGATACCACTGAATTCCACACTTAAAAACAATTAACATTGAAAATTTTGTGTAATTTGTATGTTACCACAATAAAATTTTCAAAAAAGTCAATTGAATAAACCACATGAAACCAACATAATGTAAGTATTAGTGAAACTAGAACAGAACCCTTAAGATTCTTTTAGAGCTAAGAAGGTTTTATTAGAATTGGAATCAGAAAACTCAGTTTAGCTACCAGTTCCAGAGCTTTCTTTGCCATGTGGCTTTAGACAAGTCCAAACCTTTCTAAAACTCAGTTTCTTCATTTGTAAAATGAGGATAAATATAAAATGTTTATATATCTCAGACAGTTTTTAAGAGAGTGAGATAAAGAGTACAAAATATTTTTAAATTTTGAAATGATTAGAGATTCACAGGCAGTTACAAAGATAGTATAGAGAGGTCCTGAGTACCCTTAACTCAGTTTTCCCCCAGTGGTGACATTTAAGTTAGTATAATACAATATCAAAACCAGGAATTTGACACTGGCAGAATGTGTGTGGATAGCTCTATGTCATCTTATCAATATGTGTAGACTTATTTAATTACAGCCACAGTCAAGATACAGAACTATTCTACCATGAATATCTTCCTCATGCTATCCCTTTACAGTTATATCCATGCCCAACCCCACACTATCCCTTGTCCCTGGCAATTGCTAATTTATTTTCCATCTCTATAATTTTATCCTTTCAAGAATGTTATATAAATGGAATCTCATATTATTTGGCCTTTTGAATTTGGCTTTTTAATACTCAAGATTGGCTTTTTTTTTTTTCTTTTCACTCAGCATACTGCCCTTGAGAGCCATCCAAATTCCTGCAGGTGCCAACAGTTCATTCTTTTTTACTTCTGAGTATTAGTTCATGGTATTCATTACCACAGTTTGTTTAACCATTCACCTGTTGAGAGTGTTATGGATTATGTCTAATAAAATTGCTATGAACAATAGTGTACACGTTTTTATGTGAACCTAAGTTTTCTTTTACTGGGGATAAATGCCTTGGAGTATGATTGCTTGGCCATAAAGTAAAGGTGTGTTTAGTTTTTAAAGAAACTGCCAAACTATTTTCCATAGTGGCTGTACCATCTCACTTTCCCATCAGCAATATATGATAGATTAAGTTTCTTGGCATCCTCACAGCACTATAAAGCATTTGAACTGAAAAGGTTACACACGTCTGAGGTTGGTTGCTATCATTCCCTGAAACACAAAACTTCCAATTTTTCTCTCTTCTGAGTTCCTGAAACTTCTTTCCTTTGGGCCATTCTCTTAGGCTCATCAACAAGGAAAATAAAATGCAGGAGAATGTGTGATTATGTTGGAACCAGGTGAATAATGGGACCACACGTCCTGCTGAGTAGAGACAGGAAGTGGGAGGTGGGAGGAGCATGCAATTCATATCTGGGACTAATAGTCTGACAGATGGGTCACCTTAAATCATTCATATTGTATTCCATTTGCAGTCTTCAGATTCCCAGCCATGATGAAAGCATTATAAACTCAGTAGGGGGCAGAAAAACTAGACTAGATTTTCTTTCCCTTAGATGTGAACAAGGAAGGCATGAGGAAAAGATCATTAGGTGGCATTTCTCATTTTAGTATGTTCTTCTTGAATTCATCCAAAACAAACTTATAAGTATAATATTTGTTATGGTAGATGCATATTCTAGACTATTTTAGCATACAGGGCTTGTGGATTGTGGTGGTTTGGAGCTATGTGCTGCAGAAAAAGCACATTTTAAAACTTAATCTATTCCTGTGGGTGTGAACCCATCGTAAGTAGGACATTTTGAAGAGGCTACTTCAGTTAGGGTGCGGCCCAACTGACTCATGGTGAACCTTAATCCTATTACTGAAAGCCTTATAGGTTAGGGCACAGGGAAAGAGAAAGCCAAAGGAAACAGCCAGAAGCTGAAAGTTAACAGAACCTGGAAGAGAAAGGAGAAGTCAGGAGATTCCACCTTGTGCACTGTCATGAGACAGAAATAGAATGTCAAGGACCAAGGATCCCATGCAGTGAGTGTCAGGAAACTATAACCTTTGGGTAAAAGCATTGCCTTGATGATGCCTGGATTTGGATTTCAAGCCTCAAAATCATGAATCAATACATTCCCATTGTTAAGCTAACCCACTGCATGGTATTTGTTTTGGCAGCAAGGAAACAAAACCCAGTTTTTGGTACCAGGAATGAGAAACTGCTATTGCAAATACCAAAAATATGGAAATAGCTTTGTAATTGGTAATGGGTAGAGACTGGAAGAAATGTGAGGGGTCTGATAGAAAAAGCCTAGCTTGCTTTGAAGAGATGTTGGTAGATATACGGATACTAAAATTTCCAATGAGGCTTAGAAGGAAATGATGAATGTGTTATGGGAAACTGGAAGAAAAGCAATCTTGGTTTTAAAGTGACAGAAAACTTGGTGAAATTAAGTTCTGATATTGGATGGAAGGCAGAACTTGAAAGCGATGAACCTGGATATTTCACTGAGGAGATTTCTAAGCTAAGTGTGCAAGGTATAGCCTGATTTTTCCTTGCAGCTTATAGTCAAATGAGAGAGGGAAAAATAAACTGAAAATCAATTGAACTGTTAAATACAAGGAGACCAACCATTAATAATTTGGAAATGTCTAAGCTTATCCAGATAACATGCTCTAAGACTAGGACCAGAAGGCGCTTTATCAGGGACCTCCCTGAGCTTTTGGAAAGTGAGTCCCCAGAAGGCTCCAGCTCAGGCTGGAAGGTTCAGCCTGGTTTGTCCTTGCATTTTATAGAAACATGTGAGAAGAAAAGGAAAAGCTGAGAACTGAGTTTTTAAGCACAAAGAAACAATAAATTAATGGTTTGGAAAATTCTAAGCCAAACCAGATAGTGTACTCTGGGACTAGGGCCAGATGTGGCTCTATCAGGGATCTCTCTGAGTTTCTGGAAAGTGAATCCCTGGAGATCAGGAAAGGGTTTAACTGAAGATGGATCCAGTCAGCCATTTCAATGGAAGTCATGATTGGAAATGTAGTTTTGCAGGAAGTATCTGAGGAAAGTTCTATTTTCTGGTGGTTTGGAGCCCTATGAACTTGCACACAAAGCTAACAAGGGTTTTAGTGAAATGTGTGTGAGTCAAACCACTGCCAGCCAGGACTGAAAGGGACAGATCAGGTATGAATTGAAGGAAGAATGACATCAAGGGTAGAACCATGGAACCTGAAGTCTGAACTGAAGAGATGTCCTCAGGCCAAGAGAGTAGGCCAACCACTTTTGTAGGAAGGGTAGGTTCACCCTGCATTTGGATAGCACAGGCTTTGTGCCCTATTCTTCAGGGAGACTGTTGTCAGACACCCTAGGGCTCAGAGAGGGTAGGGCCTGTGTCCCAGCATTCACGGAGAGACTGGTTTCCAGTTGTATGCAGGACAGTTAAGTTATTTTAAGCACAAATATGACTGTTATTGTTTTTATTTAGAGATTAAGTATAAATTAAAGAGATATGGAGGTGCCAAGTTGACAAGGGATAGATTGTGATGGTTAAGTTCATATGTCAACTTGGCTAGGTTATTGTGTCCAGTTGTTTGGTCAAACAAGCTCTGGCCTGGTTGTTACTGTGAGGATATTTCATGAATTTAAATTATCAGTAAGTTGATGGAACCTATGGATGATTACATCTACAATCAACAAAGGAGATTGCCATCAACAATGGGAGAAGTCTCATGTAATCAGTGGAAGGCCTTAAAGGGAAAAATGATGATTTCAGCAGTTAGAAGGAAGATTTTTCCATATCTATTTTATCCAGCCAGCTTCTCCTGGGGAATTCATTGTAAATATTCATTGGAGTTCTCAGCTTGCAGTCTGCCATACAGAATTCAAATTGTATCCTCACAGCATGGAGGCTGGGATACAAGAGTAAGTGTTCCAAGAGAACAAGGTAGAAATGCTTAGCATCTTTATGATCTGGTCTTGGAAGTCACACAGTGTATCTTTCACTGTACTCTATTATTCCAGGCAGTCACAACGGTATGTATACCCAGATTCAAGGGGAAAGTAACACAGAACCCTCCACTCGATGGTGGGAGTGTCAAAGTCACACTGTAAGAACATGTGGGATGGAGGAGATTGTTGTGGCAAGCATACATCTGGATTTTGGGTTGAGTCAATTTTTATTGATCTAAGTCCATGTGAGAGCAGCTCTATTTCTTGGAAGGAGCAGGTCTCTTCCTCCACTGTCTGATTTAGTTGTAGCTGGGAATATCAGGCACTGGGGAAGGTAGCCCTTGGATGGATCTGATAGTGTCAATGAACCTACCAGAGCCTACTGGCTTCACTAACTCTACTCTCAAGAGAATCAGCCAGGATAAGCAGGTTTGCATACTAAATTGTAGACTATTAGAATTAATAAAACTCCTTGAACCTGCAAGGGAGGGGGTAGAATTAGAAAGTACTGCTTGCCCAAAACTCACTCTTGTATACAGAGCTGAATAGAAAGGAAAGGAGGTTTTAGGGTAAGAAATAAAATTTGTGAAGATCTTATTTTAGTGAACTTGACAATCTGTTCTACAAAATCAATTAATTTCTTTTAATCTGACAGCAATCTAGGAATTTCCCGTTAAGTGTTGCACATATAAGATGCTCAATTAAATATTGAGAATGATGACAATTTTTCAATTTTATCAATTTAAAATTGAGAAAGAGCAAAAGAAAAATGTAAGACAAATCTTGGAATCTGACTATAGAATGTCTTCCCTCTTGCACACATGTACATCATCACCTGTAAAACTCCTTTTCAGCCTTTAAAACTTAGTTTGGATGTCACCTCCTGTATAGAATTTCTCTCTGCCCATACAGGGACAGCTACTTCCCTCCTTGATACTCCCACAGCTCTCTGTACATTTCTACATTACAGTGCTAACCACAGTGAATTATTATGAGTTGTTCATGTGTTCTCATTTGCCACCAGACTGAGAGACTTTTTAAGGGCAGAAATGATAACTTATTTATTTTCATAATCCATTACTAATCACAATTCCTGGGATATGAGATGAACTGAATGAAGAGTGAAAAAATGAAAGGAAATGAGAAAGAAAGGAGGATGGACAGAATATTTTCATTCTCCAAATAAACTTCAGATCTCTAATTTATGAGTAAATTATATGAGAAGTCTTTTTTTTTTTTTTTTTTTCTTTTTCACATGGGCAGGCACTGAGAATTGAACCCGGGTCCTCTGGCATGGCAGGCAAGCGTTCTTGCCTGCTGAGCCACCATGGCCCAACCATGAGAGGTCTTTAGAATTCTTAAATGATTTTGGTTTCAGGGTCAATTGGTCTTATTTTCTTTATATACATTTCTCTTATATGTCATACCATCTTTTTGTTGAAAAAGAAGTAAATACAGACAATATGTCTCCATGAGTTTCAAGTTGCATTGTTATACTAGTTTTTTTTGCATTGTCAGGCACCAGAAGTCAAACTCGGGTCTCTGGCATGGCAGGCAAGAACTCTGCCTGCTAAGGCACCGTGGCACAACCTGATAAATCAATTTTAATGTATGACAACATAACATGAATTTTAGAGTTTCCATGAACTAGAAATTTGACAAAAATTAAAATTTTTAATTCTAGGGATAGAATCATATAATGAACTAATAACAAATTTAGATTTAAATGACATTCTTTACTGTTAGGTTAACATACTTTAATCATGATAATTATAGTTACTAAATATATAAGCAATCATTTACTATGAATACGGTCAAATAAAATCTATGTTGACATATACAACCTAATATCATTAGTGTCACAAGAGTAGAGTGATAGAAGCGGTTTGTCTGGGGTACAAGCATTGAGGGGGTGCACTGTCTGTAGAGACCTCAAAAACAACAATAAAACCTACTAAAAGCAGTCTGCTTTTTATTATTAACATGTGCCAAACAATCTAAACATTGTTAGTGATAAAATACTCCTTTCTGCAAAAGTCTTTTGCTCTAACAACTTCTAAACAGGTTACTGTTGAGTTTAAATAATATATGTAAGCTGCAAATGAGCATGTTCTAATAACCTATTCTTTAATAAGCAAGATATTCTACTTTACGGGGAAGTTGATTTCAAGAATTTACAGTTATTCAGGGGATGCCTTACACACATAGATTTGGCTGCACAGGTTTCTTTAGAGAGTAAGCTTATAACAGTTTGGAATTGTACGAGCTCTTTTCTAACCAGAACTTCATATCTTCATCCCCTGCAGTACTACCTATTCCTCCATTTAAACAGGATGTTAAAATAAACAGAGATTGCACTATGATCTTAAAGATGGAGAAACAAACTTGAGTTATTTCAATTTTGTCATTGTATGTGGCCATGTGGAGATTCTGCGTTTAAAATTTTAAATGGTGAAAAAGTAAAAGCTGTTGGGTATTCTATTTTTATTTGACAAATGCAAGTTTTAGTTCCTACTAAGATATTTTACTGAATTTAAACAATATCTTTAAATAGAAAGAATACTTTTAAAAATAGAAATGTATTCACTCTTTTAAACTATTAATTGTTTTAATACTACAAAAGGAATCAAGAAAGTAATATTATTACTATTGCTGCAAGTAAATTTGGCATACAAATAAAGGGGATGTTAAAAAACGATCCCTTTATGGATGCCAAATGCACGTATTACTTCACTAGGCTTACTACTGTGAACCAGGTGAGGTCTGTGCTGCCAGCCCGTCAGCTCCACCTGTGTTGCTTCTTTTAAGCCCTGCTCCCTCCCATTTCCTACTCTGGCCCTCACCAATTTCTGAAGTTTTGCTCTCAGTAGTCAGTTAATGTATTCTTTTATAGCACGACCCTCACTAAAGATTATTTACATTTTATAGGATACTTTTTAAAAAACAACTTTATTGAGATAAAATTCACCTGAAGTGTATGGGTTTTATTACATTCATGGAGTTGTGCAACTATTAACACAATCAATTTTTGAATATTTTCATTACCTTAGAAAGGTACTGCCCAACAATTAGCAGTTTATACCCTCACTTCCAGGTAACCACTAATCTGCATTCTGTCTCTGTTGATTTGCCTATTCTGACATCTCATATGAAGGGAATCAACAATATGTGATCTTTGTGGCTGTCTTCTTTCACTTAGCATGTTTTCAAGGGTCATCCATGTCACAGTTTGTATCAATGCTTCTTTTATTTTTATTGTTGAATAATATTCCATTGCATGGATATACCACATTTGATTTATCCATTCACCAGTTGATGGACAATTGGGTTATTTCTACTTTTTAGCTATAATGAATAATTCTGTTATGAACATTTGTGCATAAGTTTTTTGTGTGTACATATATTTTCAATTGTCTTAGGTATATACTTAGGAGTGGAAATGTTATGTCATATGGTAACTCTTTGGTTAACTTTTCAAGAAGCCACTAAACTGTCTTCTAAAGTGACTGTACCATTTTAAATTTAACCACCAATGTATGTGGGCCCTAATTTCTCCATATCTTAACAGAAGCCTAATAGAACAAGAAAGTGAAGGGGTGAAAAGAACAAACCTTTGCTGAGCACTCTAACTCAGGACCTTCTATACTTTTCATTGTCCTACTCTGAGAACCAAAAAGTCTGCACAGGAATGATTCTTCAGTGGTAGAAGAGCAGAAATAAGGCAGTAAGAACCAAAATTACCTTTCAGATTTCAAAAATCTCATAAATTACTTTGTCTTCCCCAGTCTGAGATGCCACTCAGACTCTGTTGAGGTAGTGTTTTCCTTACTAGTAGGAAAAAATTAAGCTTTGCCTTTTTACAGGCTGTTTTGGAGACATTCTGGGAAAGAAGCATTTAGCAGGGGATATTTGTGAATAAAAGGAAGCCCCAAGTACATAAAAAGACATTTTTCTGGCCTCCCTACCTGAAAGAAGAAAGAAGGCTTTTGTATTGCTAAGAGTATAAAAAAAGTCACAAAATATTGTGATAGTAAATGAGAAAATCAAACACAAGAAATATAATTTAAATTTTCTATAAGAACCCAAGTTCTTTCAGAGGTTTGAAACAATTTAAGTATTTGATCCCTAAAAAAATACTCTGCAGTTTGCTCTGTTGCTACCAGGTGGCGGTAGTGTGCCAAAGCCATGGCTTAAATCACATGATCTTGGCTTAGTTACTACATGAAAAGTTATCCTCATGTGAAAGGAATCAAACTATACCATAAGTACTTCTTTGTTTTAAAAACTGTTCCAAGTTGCATCTTTTAAATAGAGTGGTCACCTGATATTTATTTAATGCTGAATATTTTCTATTACAGAGATATATTTTTGGTAAATGAGAAACTATTAGTAATTAAATGAGGAGGGCAGAAGCTGCCATTACCTTGGGATAAAGACATGCCTCTGTCTTAAGCTTTATTTCTCCTTTTTCCATCCTTATCTTTAAGGCTGGTTCAGCAACAGAGCAGTTTAGGATATTGTTACTCATGTTTTTTGCTATACTTATCTAATCACCTAATTAAATCATAAGATAGTCTCAATTCCCTTTTCTACCTCTTTTCTCTCAAAGATCCTCGTTTTTCTCTTTACAAATTGCAGGTGAGAAACGGAAGCAAAGTGGCGGCAGAGGGCAGCTTGTTCCAGAGAGCAGAACCGTCTCAGTGTTTTCTTTCATCAGAAGGTTTAACTGCCACTGACTTCTTTTTTTTTGAAATTATGTAACTTATCTATTGGAAATGGGCGTAATGTAACGTGCTTAGCATATGCCTACTCACATATTTCTCTTACTATTTTACTTGAAATAACTGGAAATAGAGGTTAGACAGAACTAATTTCTTTAAGAAGATTGGGGGCACCTTACAATGGGGGTGTATTTTTCAAACTAAAGACAGCCTCATTCTTCTCTCACAATCCCCTCTGGGAAATCCTTGATAGGGGTTATTTGCTTAAAAGGCTTTTCTCTTTTCTGTTCTGACATAGAATGATGTTTTCCTAGTATTTAATGAAGGTTTATGGCACCCTCATACTATAAAGGGAAGGAGAGTTCATAGTGGACAATAAAAAAGGTCAGGATGCTATTTAATATTAGTCACATCTCTATTATGAAATTATAAGGCAAAGGATTCATGTGTAATAAATAATAACATTGCCAGTTTCATGCCCCGATATCCACCATGAATATCTTAGCTCCCCAAACTGCTCACTGTTTCCAAATATATCATATATATCAAATATATCATCTGCTTGTATGGGTCATTTCCTTTCACCACCAAAGTTATTCCCCGACATCATTGTTTATCTGGTGAAATCCTATTTAGGAGATATGGTGCTTTAGTGTCCCAAATGCCACTCATGTGGGTCATGTCTGTTCATCATCATCAGCTCCACTAGTATTTTCCTAATATTTATTTAAATATTTACTTTCTAACTTAACTTAGCATATAAATGGGAAACTTTATATCAAACAGTGTAAAATTTTAAAATATCATTTTGTGTTATTTTATAGTTACTTTCTAATTGAAAAGTAACCATAAAAGTAAAACTATGAAAAAATGCTTTATTAAATTTTAGTTAGATAGCCTTCAAATGCCCTGAGCCTGAGGTTCTTTGTAAAATAGGACATTCACAAGATAAAAGAAGTGTAAAACACACTTCATCAAACTAAAACTTCCCCTTAGGCTTTATCAGAATGATGAAATAGGAATAATTCTCTCACTGTGAGGTTCAATATTACGCAATTCTATGCTGTGTTTCTTCTAATCTCCTTCCCAACACACCTAGATTCCTTTTCTCTAGCATCAGTTGTGCATGTTCTACATGGAAAACTGTGGTGCAAGAAAATGAGGGTGTGTCTTAGAGCCAAATTGTTCTGGGCTCAAATATGAGCTCTACCATTTTTGAATTAGGCTTTGGACAGGTTGCTTAACCTCTGAGTTTCCCTAAGAAGTAAGCCCTATGTCAGTGGGATATTTTGAGGATTTGAAGTAATGTACATATAAAGTAGCAAGTACATATGGTTCTAAATGAATGGCGATTTATATTATTACTATTATTTTAACTTATCATCATCCTTCAAGGTGTAGATCGAATAACACCTCCTCTGCAAAAATGCCACTTTCTTTCCTGAAATTTCATAATGCTCTGAATATACTTTCATTTTCATAGAATAATTTGTTTATGATTGTCTAACCCTTTGGTTGTTGAGTCCTTCAAAGGCAGGGCATCTTCTCATTGACTGAAAGTCAACTGCATTTCAAGCTTTGGAGTTATATTATTTGAAAATTTTGTTTGCAAATTTAGTTATCAAGAGACTCAAGGAAGGGTATAACCACATGATCAGAACAGTTGCTTAGGTAACAGCATTGTACCTGCTGAACTGATAGCCAGTATATTTTTCACTTTGGAGACAAGTAAGGATTGAGAATTTTCCTGCTATGGCCCTCCTGTGGCTGTTCCTCTCTACCCCTCTTATTAAAATTCAAATTGCCCAAACAATAGCTACTAACTCACCAGTACGATTTCTTCCTCTTCTGAAAACTGTCTTAAACAAAGTATTCCAGAAACTAGCTGAACTTCAGATAATGTTTCCTGCTAAGACCCTATAAAAAATTCTGTCTTTCTTCACCAAGTTAGAACACTTCTTTGGAGCCTCCTCTTGCCTGGCATTTTTTATTAAAGGCTTATGCTAATGTGGTTTGGTAAATTTCCTTTACTAGAGAAGGTAGTAAAGCCTGAGATTGATACTTTGAGATCTTATTGTCGTTAAAATTTATTACAAAATATTTCACTAAAATAAAATAATACATAAAACCACCAACTTAGTTCTCATTCTCTGTAACCAATTTAGCTTTCATTCTCTGTAAACTTTTCAGTTCTGCATATGTTGAATCAAAGATATTCGAGCTTCTTGAGGAGGACAGATACCACTCAGGATAAATTAGCTGAAAAAAAAACTGATGAAGCAGTGTAGGAAAACAGATATTGTTGAGTATGTTTGTCCCTCTAAATTCGTAATGCTTTTTTTAAAACATATCAAAGCTTAAAGGTCTGAACATAAAATTTCCCTACAAGTCTTATTTATAAAAGGACTCGGCATGTGACAATTGGAGAGGTTTGGAGAAGATGAGACCAAGGGTTAAGAAGTTGCCTGGATCACAGAAAAGAGACCCAGTACTCATCTTAGTTTTCAGGCCTGGGAGAGAAAGAAAAGCATACTTCTAACTTCTCATATGGATCTCTAGGAGGAGATCAACTTGTGGCACTGAACGGTTGCTTGGTGTGATTGAGCAGAGATATGGCCCAGGTCAGTGTTTCCAGTCTATCATGGTTTTTGTCTGGAGAGCCACAAGTTCCTATGTGCTCCTATGAGGCCACAGAGAAGTGCTGAGAGATAGTGCTGCAGTTCTGGAAGAATTCGGGTGGCAGGATAAGCAAGTCCCAGAGTATGAGGAACTTAACCCAGAGCAATAGTAAGGGCAATGCTCCGAAGATGGTTGTCACCATGAAGTCATAAAGACCTAGTAGTATCCACTACACCTCAGTAAGTATCAGGGTTGTGTGCCAAGTAACGGGGAGGGGTTGATGAGAGAATGAAGGACCGTGAGTAAACAGGTGGCATCTAGGAGGAAGAAAAGAGGCAGAAGGATTGAAACTCTGAAAATCCGCAAAATAACCAGGAATGAAAGATTGAGTTCCCTTTACACTAGTGTATTGGTTAATTTAATGTGTCAACTTGGCTAGGTTATGGTGTCCAGTTATTTAATCAAGCAAACACTGGCCTGATTGTTACTTTGAGAGTATTCTGTAGGTTGATTTATATCACCTGTCAGTTGTTTGCATACACAGTCAACAAAGGAGATTACCCTCAGCAATGTGATTATCCTCTTCATCCAATCATTTGGAGAACTTAAAGCCAGAAATGTGAATTTCAGAAGTCAGAAATTAGAATTTCTATTTCTACTTCAACTAATCTACTTCTCCTGGGCATTCAATGTCACCTTCATAAGAGTTTCCAACTTGAGACCTGCCTTACACAACACAGATTTGCCAATCCCTATGGCTATGTGAGCCAAATCCTATAACACATCACTTAATATTTACATATTAAGATAATGCACATGCATTATCTATCTATCTATCATCATCTATCAAACTTGTTGGTTCTCTTCTCTGAAGAACGCCAGTACAACTGGAAAATTGATTTTTAATTTTGTTTTGTTTTGTTACTCCCAAGCAGGATTAGGGGTTCAAAGGGATTGGTTAGTTGCTAAGACCCTACTTTTATCCTTAGCCTTTATTGAAACGGTCCTTTTAATACCCCGTGTAACCTCATCTTTGGCAAATTCCTCTTGGAATTACTCCAGAATCTAGTCAGCCTGTCAGGAAAAGGCCTTCCAGCAGCCGTGACTCAACTGCCCAGATGTTCACAATTTTCCCTGACTTGGTTCCATTAAACTGGTAGACTTAAAGAGATGAAGTTAATTCAACTATTTTGGTCAGTTGTTGGGTCCAAGACCATGGGTACCCACTTGTCTACAAAGCAAGAGTATAAGTATATGACAATAAGAAAGAGACATCTGTATGTTCCAATACCAGCCTGAAAACCTATTCTCCTTTCTTCTAATACAAACAACTCTCTATTTGCTTCATTCCTATTAAGAAGAAAGAATCAACCATCCTGCCAATGGGAGTTGATAGTTATGCTACTGTGTCACATCATTTAAATACTGTAGAATTCAAACATCCTTATCCTTTTACTCTGGAATTTGCCTTTTCATCCAGGTTTCAGTTATCATAATGATGGCTGAGAATAGAGTTACATGTCTACATCAGAGTTACAATGTGCCTGCTGATAGGCATGTCAGATCAGCTTTTCTCTAAGACAGAAATTTGTATTCATTTTAATATAGCTTTTCTGAACCCAGGGTCAGATAGTCAAGCCCCTCCACTTACTAGCTCCTTGGGCAGCTCATTTGGGCAGTTTCCATATCTGTATAATGGGGGTTATGAGCATTAAATGAGTTAAAATATGTAATTCCTTAAACAGTACTTGGCATAACATAATCAACAACGGGGGATTTGAATTACGTAAGGAGACTTTTGAAGCATTATAGCAATCTACAGAGCTATGCCTGTAAGCTATAGGATTATTGAGATATAGGTGGAGTACTGAATTAGGAGACAGAAGAACCAGACTTGAGTCCCTGACTCTGCCACACTGGCTAGCAAATTATTTATCCTTATTATGCTTCAGTTTCTTCATCAGAAAAAAATGAGATAACTCTTCCTGGTAGTTATTGCTTTCTTTTTTTTTTTTTGCATGGGCAGGCACTGGGAATTGAACCTGGGTCTCCGGCATGGCAGGCGAGAACGCTGCCTGCTGAGCCACCTTGGCCCGCCCTCCTGGTAGTTATTGGGAAGATTATGGGACAATATACATGAAGCACCATGTAAATGGAAGAAAACTGTACAAAAGTAAAAGATTATCAATGATTATTATTATTTTTCTCACACTTCACCGGGCATTTTTATAAGATCAGTATTTTTATAAAATCAGTATTCCTGTCTTCTAGAAAGCAGTAGATTATTTATATTCTTTACTTCTGTTTTCTAGAGTCTAGGAAAACCTCTCTTCACTTTCTTGGCATTAGAGCCATTTGTCTTTGCTTCAATTCACTTGTATAACACTGCTTACAATGGCCCAATTTCCAAAGTCAGAGCATGCCTGTACTTTAGTTTGGCCTATTCAGATGAATACCAACTCTTCAGTAAGGTGTTTCTAAAAGATGATATGAAGGATAAAAACACTTGCACAAAGGTTTCCTGTGGATGACATTCTTGGTGGCTTCAAACAAAGATTGTATCTTTTCCTAGATAAAGTCTCCTGTTTGAACTTAAGTTTGAATATTCTCTTGCTTTTGTGCTCAGACTTCATTTTGCCTCTAAACTCCTTCCTTACAGATTACTGTCTTGATGTAGGTAGTTTATTTCCTTGAGTTATCTGGAAAAATTAATTCAGTTTTAACCATACCTTTTTACATCTTGATATAACCAAAAGCAAATACCTTGTTTACATTCTGTGGAAAAAGAGTACCATTTCATATACCATAGCCCAGAGCCTTTTCTCTTGCATCTGGGGAATAAGAATGACCAGCCTTCTCTCACATGGGCCATGCCAATTAGAAATAATCCTGTCTTATGTTCTTCATAACTTTATTGGGTTCTCCCTCAAACAAAAATATCTCTGTTTCTGATTATTTTGCCCCAGATGTACCTGGAACATATTTCCAAGCTGAATCTCATTTTCTTATTTCCTGTCCATATTTCCAACTTCCCCAGACCCCCTGGATAATTTATCTGTTGCACTAATATTTGCAGTTAAAGCAGCATAGACCTGCTCCTACTCAGTCTTAGGGCACAGGAAATATCTCTAATCAATTTTCAATCATTTGTGGCCCAGAGAGAGCCCAAACATGCCTTTTCTGGGGGAAATTTAATCCACATGTTTATGATTAATTTATATGTAAGTCATTAAAATGGTGTTTCTAAGACATTTCATTTGGCAAGCTACCTCTCTCTCACCCATCAAATCCCCTCTCAAGTCTTATTTGAATTGATATGGAATCACTACACTGAGTTGTTTTTCAGAGCTGGCAAAACACTTGTAGAAACAGCCCTGAATATCTGAGATGCCATTCAGCCTATATTGGAGTTTATATACAACTGGCTGAATGGTGGGTGTGATAAAGTATAGAACATATTACAGAATTTATGTTCAATGCCCCTTTAGGCAGCACTCTAGCCATTCTTTGGAATGGTGTATGATACCTAATGGCTTATTCACCCAAAATTTAAGTTTATTTCAATTTAATTTGTCAATTTGATAATCTTTCATTATGTACCTGTTACGTGCTAAGTATGATGAGTCATCATAGTCTGTCTCCTCAATCTGTTCTTCTAAGAGGAGAAACCGACATGTACACTTATAACTGACAGATAGCATTGTATAGTGAAAACCAAATGTGACATAAAGTGCTTTGAGAGAGCCAGAGCCAGGTGACACTGGGTTTTAAAGCAAATAATGAGTAGGTGGTGCTATTGATAGGCTAGCTGGAAATAGAACTAGAAAGGCAAGGCAAAGTCAGATTACAAAAAGTCTTAGTCTAGACTTGGGGGCATTGTGTAGGCAATGGGGATACAACTAAGGTTTTTTAAAGATAGTGACTGGCATGACCATGGACCTACCTCTGATACTGTGGGAGACAGATCAGAAGTGGGAGAAAGTAGAGGCAAGGGCACCATAAGGAGGCTACCATAGTAATCTAGACAATGCCTAAAGAGGCTCTGAATGATGACAGTGATGAGAGACATGATAGTGGATGGCTTGGTTTTGAGACACATTGCCGAAATGGACTCTACAGGGCTTGGAGATGAGCAACATATGAAGATTTAGTAAGCTGTGTAGTGATCTCTAAGTAAATTACTTAAGCTCTCTTGGTCTCTGTTGCCTTAAGAGTAGATTATACATAATATCTCCAGCTGGTATAAGGATTAAAAACATATAAAATCATGTAGCCCCTGACATATAATAGGCACTTAGAAAATGAAGATGATAATGAAGTGTAAGAACTAGGATTTTTAGTCCAACTCAGCACCCATGTTACTTGGTCTCTGAACCTCTGATGTATTCTGCTCACCAGTCTTGCACATATATACCCTCCATAAATATCTAGTTATGTTTCATTTTAAAGGCGGTGAGTCATTGTGTGGTGGTTAAAGTGATCATTAGCAAAAAGGCCATGTTTCCTAAAGGGAATCTGAACCATTAAATTTAATAATCAGAAACACTTTAGGACCAACTATGGGTATTTACTATGCTTGCATCCTGATTTGAGACAGTCCAATTCAGCTGACAATTTTTGAGCATTTATTAGGTATTGACTCTGTACTGATTGTTGGTGGAGATACAGGGATCAGTGTGCCAAGTCCCTACCCCTTAATAGTCTAGGAAAAAAATATGACAAATTTGTAAACAACTGTAAGTATTTACAAATAACACCATATATAGTAAATGCAAAAATAGATATATAAACTTTAAGGGGCAGGAGAGAAAACATTCACTTTAAGGGGAATTCAAGAAAAGCTCCAAGAAAGGATTGATATTTGATTTGGGCCTTGAAAGATGGCTAAGCTTTTGATAGATGGTGATTTGGGGAAGACAATTCTGGGTCATTGAAGAAACCCACTCATGCACTATTGCACTCAGTCTCTCCCTCATTTATTAAGCCTTTATTGAGTTCCTATTATGTTTGGGGAAGGTAGAGTTTATTAAAACAAAGTCTCTGCACCCAAGTTTTGGGACAGTCAATTTCAAGTCAAACATTTATTACCCTCATGGGGAGTGGGAGAAAGGATGCAGAGCACCTGGTGCCCCACAATGAGTGAGTTGGTGAGAGAACCTGGAATCAGATCCAGACCCCCTGGTCTTCTAGTCTCTGAGACTTCCATCTTAGGGCACTCCTTCCTTCCTTCTACTCAGACTAAAGTGCCCTGGGAGAATATATCTTTTTCAGGAACATGTATTCTTTGGGTAATATTACAAACATTCACAGCCTTTCCAAATTCTCTCTTCTAGCTCTTCCCCTCCAACCAGTAGTAATAACTCCTACCTCAGAAATCTGAAAAGCCTATCTTCTGCTATATATTTGAATTACTCTCTCCATCCCTTCCATTTTTTAACGCGAACAGACCTTAACATACATCACCTATTACCTGTCTTTCCAAGGCTTTACGTTTTGCCCCTCTAAGCAAATCGCAGACATAAAGAGAAGGAATACGGCTTTATTCTTTGCTTCAGTGTATGTCATACTCAAGCACGAGGACATTAAAAGAATTATCATGGAAGTTTTAAACATACACAAAAACAGAGAGAAGTATAATAAACTCGCAACCGCTCATCACGAGCTAGCGAGTGTCCTTATTTTGCCATTCCTGTTTCAAAGTATGACAGCATGTGACTGAGGCCACAAATGGACATGGTCAGATCAGTGGAAACACTGTAGGCATTAGGCTCAGTTGGAGATCCCAGATCAGGAGCAGGCAGCAGGACTAACCACCAAGATTTGCACAAAGGGCAACAGACAGGAAACAAAGGAGTTTGCTAAGTGTTGGTGGCAAGGTTAGGGTAGGTGAGCTGAAATAATTGTAGTGAGCAGTGTGCTGGCTGCCTCAGTTCCTGGCTATGTGGGTGGACTCTGCCTGGGTTAGTCTTATAGGCACTGCATGACCTCTGATGTGTAACCAAGCCTCCTCCCCACCCCACCCCACCCACACAGCCCTGCAGCCTTTGCACATGCTATGCCCTCTGAGAGAATGTGCTTCCACCAGTTACTCCAATGGCTGTCTCTTCAGAAAAGACTTCCTCGACCATACTTTTAAAAGAGGTCTCCCTTTCTCATTATTCTCTAATTCAGCAACCTGTTTGATTCCTACACAATACTCTGAATTTTGTAACTAATTAATTACTTCTCAGTTTACCTCTTTATTTTTAGTCTCCCTACTAGAATGTAACCTCCAGTTAGGTTAGGGATCATGTCTTTCTTCTTCACTTCTACTTCCTCAGAACTAGTACAGTGTGTGACATATAACAAATTCTCAATAAAATATTTTGTCAGATGAATGGATGATAGACAGTACTAAATATTTTGTTGATTAATTTCTTAATAGTTGAAGAAAGGGTTGAGTAGACAAGAGCAATGGAAAAGGAAAAGGTCATTTCCAATATACTTAAGGTAAAAGGAACCCTTAACCCAGTGGTTCTCTAGCCTGACTGCACATTAGAATCACTTGGGGAGCTTTAAAAACTACCAACACCTGGGCTCCTCTACAGACCAACTGAATCAGAATCTCTTGGGGGTGGTACTTGAGCACAGATGTTTTTTTAAAAGCTCCCTAGTTGACTGTAATGTGTAGCCAGGGTTGAAAGCCACTGCTCTAATGAAGACAAGCTATAATGATTTTGACACCAAGATAAGCACAATGAATCCTGGAGTAGAAGACAGGTCTGTGCAACTAAATTAAGAGTGAGTAAAAATGGTGTGTTTTATGCAATCTCTTCAATGCTTAAAAGCTATCAGAAATGAAATCAGCAGAGTTTGACAATAACTAAAAAAGTTAGTGAGTGCCTTGGTTGGCCAAGGCTCTTATGATAAGCACTGCACAATGGGTTGGCTTAAACAATAGGAATCTATTTCTCATTGTTTTGGAGGTCAATCCAAAATCAAGGTCTCAACAGGCCTTGCTTTCTCCAGAGTCTGTAGCATTCTGGCTGGCTCGCCTCAATACTTGCGATTCCTTGGCTGCAACTCTGCTTCAGTCACATGGTGATCTGTCTCATTCTCTGCCTTCTTCTCGCTTCTGGCTTCTACTGGTTGACTGCCCACATTTCTTTTGCTTATAAAGACTCCAGTCATGCGGACTAAGGCCCACCCTGAATCACCCTGAGTCTTCTAAGATCCTATTCACAAGTGAATCCACCCTTCACTAATAATACATCTTCAAAGGTCCTATTTCTAAATGAGTTCATATCCACAGACTGAAACATGTCTTTGTGGCAGACATGATCACTCTCCAACAGTGAGGTGCCTCATGTTTATAGATTGTAAAATTTATAAATAGAGTAGTGCATTTAAGCAAGAATTTATAAAAGATTTGTTTGTTCTATTTCTTTGAAAAAGATGTTTGCTTCTATTTTTTGTTTATTTATGTTTTGAATCTGCAGTTTTTGTTGTGATGTATTCACATACCATATGTTCTATCCAAAGTATACAATCAATGTTTCACAGTATCCTCACTTAGTTGTACAATGATCCTCACTCTCAATTTTAGACAATTTTCATTGTTTCAAGGAGGAAAATAATAGATATACACAGCCACACAAAAAGAAAACCCCAAACACCTCATAATCCCTTATCTGCACCCCTCCTCCCATTATTTACCCCTAGGTTGGTGTGGTACTAGTAAGGCATTTTTTGCTTCTATATAAGCAAATAACAAAACACAACTGAGTTAGAAATGACAGAGGCTTGTCTATTGGTTCTTAAAGCTTATAACCAGACATCACTGTGCCTGCAGTGTTTGCAAAAATAGTATCTAAGATAAAATGACTTTAAATTTGCCATATTGTGGCCTTCACAAGAGATCCTTCCAACACCATGAAGGGCTTTCCTTTTTATTCTCTCCTTCCTTCTTTCCTTTCTTTTCCCTTCCTCCCTCCTCTTCTCCTTCCCTCTTGTCAGATTAGTTTTAAATAACTTCTTAATGTTTTAGGAAATTGGTGAGGTCCTGTGTGGAGTTATTTTCATTTACAGAGCTAACCTTTCTCCTCCATCATCTGCAGATTGCTTCAAAGACTGTAAACTAAGCTCTTAGGCTCAAGTGCAGTGAGCTATAATTGCTTCTTCTCCCTAATTTATTTAGGTCACCACACAATTTACGGTAGCTGAAATCTCTCAGTATTGCAATTTGAGAACAATATAAATGGTTGATGGTAGAGTATGATTTTCAATTGTTGCTTCTCAGTAATTTGCATAATGTGCCATCATTAGCACTTTGATGTGACATATCATGGTTTCCAGGGTTTATTGGGCCATTTATAAACACCAAATGAAGGTGTTAGAGCTCCTATTGCAGTGTGGTTACTGTCTTAATTCCTTTCACTGGGAAAGGTTGGCAACATCCTCTCTGGAGGTGAATAAAATGTAATTTTCAGTCTGTCTTTAACCATTTGTAGTTAGTTCCTCTCAAGCGGAGGAATCACAACTTTCTTTTTTTCTTTCTTCCTTTTAGTAATTTAATTTTTACAAAGAATATACTTTTCATACTTTATCATTATTTGAATTGACTTCCAGTTATCTGTATCACTATTTCCCTGTATATTATCTCACTACAGTTATATTCAGGTTATTAATGATAATAATCACTAAGCCTTACAAAATTTTACATTTTACAAAATGACTATAAACGATGATAGCAGGTGCCATTTATTGAATACTATGTGATAAAAGATACAAATTAGAATCTCATTTAACCCTTTCCAACAACCCTCTGAGAAAGATATATTCCTGTTTCTATTTTATAAGAGAGGAAATTGGAAGTTAATAATCTACCCAAGGTCATACAGTTAGTAAATGGTGGAGCTAGGCTTGAAAGTCAGGTTAGTCTGATTCCAAGGCCACTACTTTTAAGTATTACATTAAAAAACGCCTTGCCTCCTCCTCACTGACTTCACCAGTTAGCCCCATTTTATAAAGGAGGAAATTAAGTCCATGTGACTAGAAAATCTGTGCTGCTGTATTCTGAGCCTATATTTTCTGATCCAGGTCCAGAGCTCTTTTTGCTTCCCAAGGTATCTTCCAATGGGTCGTGCTGTTACAACTGCTAGTTGTTTGTTGTCGTATACTGCTGGCATCCCAGGCACAACACTCAGGTTGAAAAATAAGTAAAGGATGAAGTTTGGTATTAATGGATCAGTGGGGCTTCCACGTAAGAGCAATAGGGGGCAAAAGAGCTGCCTGTCTGGTCAGGTGGTGCAGGAAAAGGCTCGGATCTGAAAAACTGAAGTCTGGAGGCACAGAGGAGGAAGGAACAAAGTCATGCCCACTGGGCAGGTAGCCCAGGCTCTTTGGCCACTGCCATGGAGCCAGTCTGGGTCCCAGTGATTGATCCTGCAGCTGAGGTTGCCCTTCTCTCAGCAGCCACAGGTTCCCACAAGGGGAGGTTGCACATGGAGAAGTCTTTGTCAGGGCCGCCAACGAGAGGATTGGGTTTCACATCACAGTTACCCCGAAACAGGTACACTGTGCTGCTTTCATCTTCCTGATGGCTCCCACGGGAAAGAAAAGAAAGAAACAAAGGAGGCTACACCAAGAAACAGGTCAAAGGCTGGTTTGGCTGGGGGTTGTGCTTCCCCCATCCCACTACCTCCAGGTCTGTAGCTTTGGAATTCTTTCATTTTCACACACCGTGTGTGGCCACTGGTCAGCAATGGGAATAGCTTTTCTAAGTAAGTTTTCATAACCCATCCACCAAGACTCACTGTAAAATTAAGGTCTCTTGTATCTTTGCAGATGCAATACTCCCTATTTGAAAGATCTTCCCCAGATCCCAAACTCTTCTTCCTGTGTCTAACTTGTTATGCCCCTTTACCAGCTCAGGCATCATCTCCTCTAGAAAACCTTCCTTGACACACCATTCCTACCCTTCACTCGATCTGGTTTCCATGTTCTTTGTCTATCCTGCTTCTTTGTCTATCTTGCCCTTACCTCTCCTGTCTCCTATATATTCTGTAGCTCTTTGAGGGCACAGCAGTGTCCCCAGCATCTAGCACATTATCTGGCACGTAGCATGAGTACAATAAAGGTTTATGAATTAAAAAATCATGAATGATAAATGAATAAGACTGAGACAATGTTTGCTTAACTATTTTATACATCAAATCCTTTCAAAACCCTCTTTATTTTTCTTTTTAAGATTATTCTTTTTTTTTTCAGGTTATAAAATAATGCTGATTGCAGTGACTTTAGCTTTCAAAAGAAAAACCCCACAATTAAGAAAATGAAAACCACCTGTAATCCTACCACCCAAAGAAACCCACAATTACGCTTCCAGAAATTTTCTATGTGTTTGTGTATATACGCATGAATTTTTTCCTCACAAAATCTGATTTCTATTGTCATACGTAATTTTCTCATGGATCATAACAATAACCTTTGGATGTAACTTTATTAATTTAAGTAATAGGGAAACTGGAACCCAAGGATGCACATCTAATGATGGCAGGGCTAGGACTAGACTGCAGGAATCTTGTTATAGTCTCAGTCTCCCGCTGCTCCCTGTACTGTCTCTAAATGAGGTGTTGTTCTCGAAAGAAGAAATTGTGCATCAATCCAGCATCAATGAAACATGGGCTTGTAATTTGGGTGCCCACCCAGCCCTGGAAAGGGACAGGTTTAAGCTTATCCTGTGTGTACACTGTGACTCTCTGGCCCATAAGCGCAGTCTCAAACATTTTCAACTGGAAAACCCCTAGGATCTTGTCTCTGTGATACTCCAATTAACTGAACTAAGGAAGTCATAAGATTCAGTTACTTTCCAATATTCAAATTACCTCTGAACACTGGTGGGTTGGCTCAGAGCACACTGACCTGGGAACCAAAGCCATAGGTTCAGTCCCACCATACACTAGTCAGTTGAACTCCCATCCATGACCACTGACTGCATTCCAGAACAATGTACATAGGTGGTGCTCAATAAGTATGCACTGGGATGAATTGAATGGTTATTTTTCAGTAGGCAAAAAAAAAAAAAAAAAAAAAGAATACTGAGAACAAAAATCCCCACCACTACCCCCAGTGAAGAAAGGGTGATCCTATGTGATATAGTTTTTTTAATCTTATTCTAAATAGAAGACTAAATTGGAAATCCACCCCCCCCAACACAATGCACATTATGCTGTCAGATCCTCAGATAAAGGGGCCATATCCTATTTATCTGCACATCCAAGGCTATCCAGCACTGAGCTAGGTCTGTTTGAGGTGTTGATGGTTTTTGAATTGAATTGTATTAGTGTGAAGACTGCTAGCCTGGTGTGGGAGTGAAGGTGTTGACTAGGAATTCATCATTCCTTTCCTTGAAAACTCTGTAAATCAAGTTCTTTAAAAAAAGCAGGAAGCTAAATTCCAACACCCTCTCTTAGGAGAAATGCCCATGGCTAGTGGGGTCTGGACTATGTCCACTGAATCTGCAGATCTCTTCACAAACATCATTTATTCCCAAGGGATTCCAAGTCTGACCGGCTGATCGTGGAGACTCACACATCTCCTCTTTCCCAATGGCAGTCAGGCAGAAGGGGTGGGGAGTTGAGTGATGAAGCATGGCTGAACTAAATGTTCTCCTCTTCCCAGGAGAAGGAAAATCTCATGGCAGGAGGAGGGTTTGGCCCTTCTCTAGAGGAACACCCATGAAGAACATGAACTGTAATTGAAAATGATCTTTTCTGAAGACAAGGCTCTCTTTTAAAGGGCCACCTTCATATTCTCCCTTACTTTAGCTTGGAATGACCCTGCCACAGCTGGGCTAGATTTCCACAGGCTGGGCTCAAGATGACTGAGGGTAATGCAAGGTGAGGAGCCATTAGGACTCACCTTTTCTGAATTTACCTAAAAGCTCTAAAAACAAAGCAAAACAAAACAGTATCCACTAATAAGATCTTTTTCCAAAACACACTGAACTAGGGAAGAAGGAACTGGGATAGAAAATACTGATTTTTCTGGGAGGTAACAAAAACGTAACTCACTAATCCTCTAAGCTCTCAACAAACTCTCTTGAAGATTTAATCACAGTATAAAATCCACAAGTTTTTATTGGCAGCATTAGCTTATCAAATGCACAACTCCCTGAAGTGGCAACTGATACGATTCCCAGGTCTGTCTCCATTACACATACCAGGGGCCTGCTGGCAATGTCTGTGATAGGTACCCTGGTCTAGCCTTGTAAATTTTTTCCAGGGGAGACTTAGGACACACCCAGCTGCCAAGTTCTCTACTTATAAGGTGCAGAATTTATTGGCGCAAAGAAATATAAAAAGAAAGCCTGCTACCTTTTAACGTGCTTTTACATACGGTTTCTTTATTAGAGCTTGGTGTTTCCAGAATACAGCTACCCAACTCATTTGAAACTTTGTGTTAAATTAATAGGACTCATTTCAGTTTCCTATGAACTTCTATGAGCCCTGCTGCCATCACATAACAACTGAGGTCTCTTGCACCGTTCTTTTAAAGAAAGTCATCAGCTTTGTATTGTATTAGTGTGATCAGCAGCAACTCTCATTGAGGAAGAACAAAGTCATGAGGGCTTGTTATCTTTAACCTAAACATGGCCATTCAAAGGTACAAGGAGAGTTGACATGAATCCAGGTTTGTCCAGCTCTGGAAACCAAGCCCATTTAGTCACTGAAAGACCATCTTTTTAAACCTACGTTTTCCTCACTCAGGCTCCCCACGATGCCTGTTACCGTCTCCAGACCCAATTCTGAGGCAAATGTTGGCCTCAGACTATAGCACAGAAATGAAAGAGGGTATCCCAAGAGATAGTATACCACAGTGGAAAGAAAATAGGAGTTAGGACTGGAAAACTCTGAGAATACCAGCTCTTAGTATTTGTCTAACCTTCTATAAGTTGCTTAAATTCATAGAATCTTAGTTTCTCTTCAACAAAAGGAGTATAAATAACTAAACTTCTCTTACTAGGTTTTCTTCAGAGTTATTATGACAATTGCAACTAGTCTTGTTTACAAATATATTTATTTTCTATTTCTTAGCATGCTTCACTAGATTATAAGCTCCAAGAGTTCAGGAACCTTGTCTTTTGGGTTCGCCACAGTTTCCCAAAGCCTGGAATACTGATCAGCACATAGTAAACAATCAAGAGATATTTCTGAATGAGTAAAGGAAGGAATAGAGGAAGGAAGGAAATAAAGGAAAAAAGAAGGAATGAGGAAAAGGACAGAGTATTTGGAGTATTATTGATGTAACCTGTGTGAACATGATCTGTAAATTAAGCTTTATATGCACTGTTAAAAATCATAACTCATATGGCTTAAAAATAAATAATAGGGGGAACAAATGTTAAAATAAATTTAGTTTGAAATGCTAGTGATCAGTGAAAGCGAGAGGTAAGGGGTATGGTAGGTATAATCTTTTTTTTTCTGTTTTCGTTTTATTTCTTTTTCTATTGTCTTTTTATTTCTTTTTCTGAATGGATGTAAATGTTCTAAGAAATGATGAATATGCAACTAAGTGATGATATTGTGAACTACTGATTATCTATGTTAATGTTGTATTTCATTCGTTAAGTTGTTTTAATTAATAAATTTAAAAAACAAAAAATCATAACTCATGTTAGTAAATTAAAATGTCATTATACACATTGTTTAAAAACTCATAACAAAGATTAATCATGCCAGAGTGATCTTTCAAAATTATAAATTAATCATGTTGCTTCTCTGCTTAAGATCCTCCAATGACTTTTCATACTACTTAGAATAAAAATCAAATTCCAGTGTGTTCACAAAGCCGTGAATGATCTGACCCCTCCCTCCTTTATTTCTAACTAGTCTTCCCCTTCCCTACCATGCTCCAGCCACTCTGCTGTTCTTATGTTTCCTCAGGCATGCCAGGTTTGTTCCTGTTTTGGAGCCTTTGTGCTAGTCCCTTGCCCTGCCTGGAAGCTCTTCTGTGAAATTTGTTTGACTGGCTCCTTATTGTCATTGGGCTCTTGGCTTAAACGTCACCTTTCAGTGAAGCCTTTCCTGCACACCCACTCTAAAGCAGTCCTCAGTGATTCCTGGTTACAGCATTCTACTATTACTCATCTGTCATCCATTACTAGCCACTTCTCCAGTGGCTGATGTTCAATAGATATTTTATGTGACATATTTGTTTAACGCTTACATTTCATAGATACTTTTCTAATTATTATTTTGCTTTTATCTCCATTAGTTTATGAGCTCCAAAAAAATCTCCTGTGGTTCCAAACTGACAATCCACCCTGCCACTGCAACCCATACATTAAGAAAGGTTTTCTTGCCCTGTGAATAAAAGCAATAGTACAGCCAGTGTTAATATTTGTGATTTAATTGAAGTCATTTACAACCAATGTCACAATAATTACTTAATGCTCTAATCTAGAGGGATCTTCTAAGGCATGGAAATGGAGCTGCCAAGGGTGCCAGCTCTCTGTCCTGGGCTTGGAGACCTCCTGGCTCTGGGAAGGGTGTGGGAAAGGGAGACAGAACAAATAGCAGGAATGCTAGTTCTAGGACAGGCGCTGGTTGCTTGTTTACAGTGATTCTATAGGAAGAGCACTGGAGAAGGGCACAGGACCAGGTTCTGGGGCTGGCTCTACATCCCTCCGCATTCCTCTGTTAAATGAAATGGACGAGGTCATCTTCAAAGGGAATCCCAGCTTTGCCATTCTAGGAGTTGATGAGAGGAGTCCTACCTTTCATTTCTTTAGCTATGCTTTTCCAGGCTAAGCAGGGGTTCTCTCATTGGCCAAAAAAGTCACTGGACAAATCCCAATCTCTGCTTTTGCCATTCTATTTTAGCCTTCCCTTTCCTTTCCTTTCCTAGGGAAGACAGTGCCAGGGGAAAATGCCCTCATTGTCAGATAGGGAACAACATCTAAATTGTTAGTGTTCTTCAGCTACCCCACAGAGATGGGCTCTTACACTATTTAAGCTAACACTTCCCCATCTGCTTTCAACATGTTGCATTTGACATTAACTAATGTTTCCTATTAGCATTAAAAGAAAACAATCTGGAAAATTCACTCTCAAGCAGATTTCAAACAGGCCACAAGTAGAAGTGGAATCTAAACTGCACAAGGTTTCTAAAATAAAAAAATAAAAAAATAAAAAAAAAATATATATCAATGTATATATATATATCAATGTATATATATGTGCATATGTGTATAGATAGAGGTATAATATAGGTGTATACAGGGGTGTGTGTGTGGTGAAGCAAAAGTCTGTGAAATGGGTAAGGGAATAGAGGACAAGAAGGTTTCTACGGATTGATGGGATTAACTGGTAACAAAAAGATGAGAAAATCCTCCCAGTGTGAAACAAAGCATAACCAAAAGAACTGAATGACATTGAAAAGGAGTTGGAAATCTTTATTCCACACTTACTGGTAATGGGTTAAAATTCTGGTCCACGAGGTGATTGTATCCATGATCAAAAAATGAGTGCCGTATCACAACATCAATGCCCTGATTGGCCAGCATTCCTAAAGTGTTCAACCATCTAAAAAGTAGAGAAAAAAGTTACATCAGTACAATTTTTTTTAGTGGCAGATAACAAGCTCCATAGAGATTGGCTAAGTCATACAGACACCATCTCACACCACCAAATTTATCTTGTACGTTAGACTAAAGGAGATTATTTTAAGCATTGAATAAACAGCTAAAAGAGATTTTGGAGATTATCAAATTCAACCTCTTCATTTTATTGAAAAAGAAATGGAGATCCAGGGGAGTAAAGTGTATTTGCCACAGTTACACACACTACTCAGTCCATCACTCAAGCTCCCCTGCTGGGACCCAACACTGTGCATGTACCTTTCATGTGACTCTAACCCACATATTCCTCGGACTCTCACAAGAGTGTTCCACTCATTTGCATCCCTCATATATCACTGTCCGCAGTTGACACAAATATTATTTTCCTTGATGCTATAATTAACTATACGGGGATTCAAGTACTCGACCATCTATACATATGTCTCAAAGGAGGACTTGCATTACCCACACACTTATATTCCATTATGCCAAAAACCTACTTCCCAGGGCATACTTCAAGGATACTCCTTTCTTGGTTCTTCCAAGACCTACTGTTCCATTATTTATACATTCAACCCATTCATTCATCCATCCATTCACTTGTGCACTTATTCACTTCTCTCTCTCTTTCTCTTTATATTCTTACTTCTGAAACTTAGGAAAACTTCCAATTGTAATAATATACGTATAAGAAATCTGAATTGGAGTTACAATCTTCTCAGGATGAAAGAAAAGGCATTTCACAATCTGTCTGGCACATACATGCCTGACTTTATGTGTCTTCTCCTCTTCTCTCTTTTCTACTGTAAAATCTGTTCCTCATGCTCTAAGCAACATGAAATTACTTGTGGCTACCTTAATACACCAAGCTTTCTCATACTTACCTGAGTCTTTGTATATGTTTTTCCTTCTACTTAGAATTCTCTTCTTCTCCTCTTCTAACCGAACTCTTTCCATCTCGCAAATTTTTTCTACTTTATTATAATCGCCAAATAAAGTGTCACCTCCTCTTAAACTGTGCTGTTCCATTCAACAGGTGTCTTCCTTCTCTGTACTTTCCTAGAACTTTCATTCATCCCTCTCTTAAGCCTGTTGAATGAAAATTACTAAGAATTCACTTAGTTCTCTGCCTCTCTCAGTTGGTTTGGAACTCATAAGCACAAACATGATGTCTTAGCTTTACAACCAAAACACCCATTACAGTTCCTGGCATACTGTAGATGCTCAATACTATTTGTTAAATTTAAATTGACGTGGATAAAATGAGATTCTAATAACTTTGAGAATCACCAAATATTCAGCACATTAGGAACATATTATGCATCGTTATGATTTCCCAACTCTGAAGCCATATGGAGCTCCAAAGCAGTGATGTGTAGATGAATTAAGGTTTTTTTCTTACTGGAATAAAGAAAAATACTAATTTTTGTCTTATGAATAAATTTATTTCTATTTCCAAATCTTTTTTTCACATTTTAGACTCATAAAAACTAAGCAACAAATATTTCCTGATACTTGACTTCCAAGAAAAAAAAAAGGCAAAATGCAAAAACAAGTTTCAAAGTAAAAGGAAAATCTGACAATCATACAATTCAACATTTTTATTTAGTTCAAATCAGGACATTGTGACCTAAGGAAGTGAAATTGCTTTTGGGGTATCCCATTGGCTAAACCACTCGTCTTTATTGTTTTTAATAATAGTATGATTATTATAATATAATATTAATAATTTATTAAATGTTTATTAATGTAATTTAGCAACTGCATGAAATCTGTATATCAGGATTAGCTTTTCCTTTAGCTACTGAGGCACAGTTTAAAATAACTAGTCAAAGGATGACCTGTACATGATTTCCGTACTTTTTCTATAATAAAACAGCACAAATACAATAGGATCTATATCTAACAAATATTTATTTATAAAAAGAAGCATGTATTATTCACCTTTCTATTCCTATGCTTATTTACTGAACAAAGAAATAAAATGATAAATAAATCTCATATACTGCCTCTTTGTTCCTTTGAGTCTCTATATCCAGCAGTGTTTGGATGTCAAAGCAGGACTGTATCTTGGTGTTTTCATATGGGAAATGATCCCATTTGTTCATCCATTCACTAATCAGTCAATGACACTTATTTATTTATTTAGTTTGTATGCTGTATGGTGGGGGTCACATTTCAATGACATTTATTAATCAACTGTCAAATGCCAGGCATTGTCCTTAGTATTGAGGATAGATAAAAAAAAAAGTTTGTGTCACCATGTAAGGCATTTTTAAAGCACTAGGCGTGCAATACCTGTATAACACATTTATTGTAACAACAAAAATCCCACTTGTGAACACTACAGAGCCTGTAAAGAATATATATTCAAGAAGTAAACGTTACTTAGTAAATCTGATTTTTACTAGTGTATGGAGGGTTTTTGAAGAAAACACTAAAGTGAGTGGAAAGAATATGTATTTTCTTCTCCAAACTCATCCTTGTCTGAATAGCCAGGATCTGCAGCATTCAAAAAATACCTAAGGCCAGAACATCTATTTCCCCATGGCTCTTCAGAATGGAATGGTTAGGACTGAAGTTATCTTCATCTCCCTCCTATAACAGCAAGCACCCTGGGAGGGGGAAGTAAATGATGCACAAGGCCATCTTCCATGCTCTGGTAGAGAAAGGCGATAAGATGATTGGTATATTGTACCAAGGATGCTACCTCAGTCATGATTTTTCATTCTACAAAAGTTTATTGAATATCTACAATGTGCCAGTTACTACTAGGTGCTGAAGACACAGAAGCATGCCAAGGATGTGTCTGTAATGCACCAAAGAATCTCAAAGCCCTGGTTGGGAAAAATTATCTTGGATAGTTGATAGCAGAGAACTCCAATTCATGCACAAATATGCATGGTTCCTAGAAAGCTCAATATTGATATAATCTATATTGTAAAAAGGCTAAAGAATTTCTTGCTAGCCTCCTGGAACTTAAAAGAACGTCTTACTTTTTTTTTTCCAGGAAGCACAATTTACACTTTTGGAGAACTGTACTTAAAGTGTGCATTGCTGGGTACTGCCAGTGGAGTTGCGAGCAAATGGGTGATGAAAAGGTGGGAGAGAAGATGGAAGCAGAGCAGGCTAGTTTTCACACGATATGTGTCAAACAAGTATATGGGTATCTGAGCTACAACCCAAATCTAAACAACTTTGTTTTTCTGTGTTCTAAAAAGTGACTTTAGAGATCTATGGATATTTGGCTGATGTTCACGAGAAAGCAGGTCTCTGCTCCAGAGATCATCCCTTCCATGATGTTCTGTGGTATTTCTTAATTCATATCATTCCCTAAAGAGAAGAATTCTCATGGAAAAATTCAGTACAACTGAGCTGCTTGCTAGGGCTTTCTTCAAAGCTTCTCTGTGGTAGGTGAGTAGAAGTTATTCTGCTGATTTCAATAGGGCCCCTGCAGTACTGACAGCCAACTTGGGCACTCACCCATGCAAAAGGGCTACATCTAAACCAGTGGGAAGTGAATTTTTCAAAGCAGATTCCCTATAACATTGTATCAAATGCTGATTCACCCTACTTCATTCATTTGAACTATGCTTGCTGAACTTCTACTCTGTGCCACACACAGTTTTAGGTGTGGAGGATACATAGATGGAAGACACAAGGTATCACCATGTATTACATTGACTCATTGTTTTCATCTGCATTTGCAAGGATTCCATCTGTAAAGGCAATCTACTTCACTGGACTGATTTGTCTTTCACACATGTATCAAACAACCTGCCTTAATGGAAGAAACCGCATCTGTATAATTAGGAACAGCTGTTAGTAGTGAAACACATAACTCAGGGCAAAGCTGCAGTTCTCAGGAAGTTCTCAGGAAGACCTTTTTCAGCCAAAAAACCCAATGGTACAGGGCTCTATGCATGAGGAACAAGTCATTTGGTTAATTCATGGTCCTGAGGAATTTGTGTCTGCCTTGTGACACTGCCAGGGATGGGCCAATCTAAGGCCCTCCTGCTTCTGACTTAAATCATTCTCCAGATGACTGCAGTAGCTTCCAAATTCATTTTCCCATATTTTGCATCTCCAAACTCGTGTGTACAATTGCCAGAACTAAAATTTTAAAAACAGATCAGATTGTATCACTGCCCTCCTCCAAAATCTTCAATGGTTTGTCACTGAGTATAAAACAAAACCTCTTTCTTGGTTTTCAAGAATATAGTGCATTGAATTGTGTCTCCTAAAAATTTGTACCTATCCAGAACCTTAGAATGTGACTTTATGTGGAAATGGCATCTTTGCAGATGTAACTAAGCTAATATGAGGTTATGCTCAATTAGGGTGAATCCTAAATTCAATGACTGGTGTCCTTATAAGAAGAGGGGAAGACACAGGGATGAAGACCATGAGTACATACAGGTGGAGATGGGAGTGATGTAGCAACAAGTCAAGGATGGCCAAGGATTGCAGGGACCCACCAGAAACTAGGCAAGGGAGGATTCTTCCCTAGAGTTTTCCGAGGGAGTGTGGCCCTGCCTGATACCTTGATTTCAGACTTCTGGCCTCCAGAACTCTGAGAGAATAAGTTTCTGTTTTAAGTCACCAATTTTTTTATAATTTATTATGGCAGCTTTAGGAAACTAATACAAAGACCTTCTTTGATTTGGTGGTAAACCACCAACCCAGTTCTAACCTGTACTATGTCCCTGCAGACATTGAGATTTTAGTCACATAAATCATTTCCTCTTCTCCTCTGTCCCTTTGAACCTAACATTCCTTCAGCCTAGAATACTCTCCTCTGCCATCATGATCATTCTCCACCTATAGAAATTACATAAAACTTCTATTTCCCACTCAAATGCCACTTCCTTCATGAAGCCCTTCCTGATCCTCTCAATCAGAGAAATTCCATACTCCTTTGCATATCTATCACCTTCCTTTTGTCAAAAACTGGTGTGAGGCAGAAAAAGACGGAATCTGAGGTAGTAATAAAGGGGCTGGACTCCTGAGCAGACTGCCTAGGTAAGAGTCCAAGCTCAGCCACTGACTAGATGAGTGACCTTGGGTAAGTTACTTCAACTCTGTACCTCAGATTCCTTACCTATAAAATGAGGATAATGATAACATCTACCTCATAAGATTGTTTAAAAGATAAAATTATTAAAAATTTACATAAGGGAAATATAATAAGGATATAAGGGTAATCTGGTGGTAAAATTCTCACCTGCTATGTGGGAGACCCGAGTTTGATTCCCAGTTGGTCCATGCACTTCCCAAAAACAAACAAATAAACAAAAACAAACAAACAAAATTCAACAAATGGTGCTGCAATAATGGGATTCGCACATGGAAAAATAATGAAATGTGACCCCACTATACAACATAAAAAAAAAAAAAAACAGACAAAGCCCACTCCCCTGTCCAAAATCTATACACACACACACACACACACACACACACATACACTTCACTTTGGCCAGTCCTTGGCACATGGTAAGCACGCTAGAGTTAAAATTATTATTATAGCCTGCACCTCCTACAGCTCTACCATGTAGTTGTCTCCTATCCCAATTTCTCCAATCACACATTTTTGGAGGGCAAAATCCATGTTTTGTTCTTCCCCATCTCCCAGGCCTATGGTGAGAATTAGATGAGAAAGTGTGTTACGTGCCCTGTGTTTGGCATTGTAGACATTACTGTTCTTGTCATTACTATGATGCTACTCTCTTTGCTCTGACGCCTGTGCTGACATTTCAGTGTGTAGAGAAGGCACTGCTTGTTGAATGGCTGAACACCTCCACAAACAAATGGATGAAGAACCTTCAAAGAGAAAGCACACCACATCCCCTAATGGGAGGAATAATGAGCAGTCAGGAGTATCCCCATCATTTCTTCCTCAAAGCCCCTTGCAGTGAAATTTCAGTGTTACTCACAAGAATCCGGCAGCATAGGAATCTGACAGGTTGTTGGTGCCTCCAGCTGAAGTGGTCACTACACCTTCAAGCCAAATCTTCTTTCCTGGGGTGTATGTATTAACCACCTGTTCACAAAACAAAAGCATACGGGGATAATAAGGTTTTTAAAAGAAGCTCTTCCTAAATGAGAAAGAACGCGTTTCCTTGAGGAAATGTCTTTGCTTCCCTGCTCCCAGGTGGTCATGATTTATGCTTTTTTTCATGGTGATGCACCTGGTAAAATGAACTGGCACACATACACAAAGAAACATTAATATTGACAGTGTCCATTCAAAGGAATGATCGTTTATTTTCATAAGTAAACCCATGTGACAAAGTGACAGGAACAACAATTGCTTATTCCAGGATATATGCTGACTGCAACACTGGAAAATATAAACTGTATCATGTTTCATACTAAGAAGTATTGAGAACATTTTTTTAATACTCTAATGGCACATCCATGGACTGTGCATTTCCTTGTTTCAGAGATCACAGAGCATGATAGAAGGTAGAGAACAATGTCTGGGAGAGGTATCTTATAAGGACCAGGGCATGGATATTGCAACCATTTTTTTGTTTTGTTTTGTTTTGTTTTTCCTTTTAGCTGCTCCAAGAAAGCACTGGAGACTAAAAGAAACATCAGTATAATGATTCAGGAATCATATACTTGTTAAATCCCATGTTCTCTCTTATAACTTTTCCTTTGATCTTTCTCCCCAGCCTTTAGGGGTATTCTAACTTTTTCATGTGGGAAAGGGCTGTCGATAATATGGGATGGGGGATGGAACTAGTTGATGTTCTGAGGAGGCTGGTCCCTCTGGGTTTCAGGACTTACCTGGCCTAGGAACTCATCTGGAGGTTTAAGGTCTCTGGATAATCACAGTGCATGGAACCTTTGTAGAATCTCAGATAAATCCCTAGGTGTTATTTAGTTGGCAAGAATGGTTTTGGTTGGAGGTTGTCAAACCCTGATAATTAGCAATATCTAGCTGAACGAGCTTAAGAGTAACCTCCAGAGTAGCCTCTTCAGTCTATTTGAATTCTCTCAGAACCTGATATCTTATTTGTTACAATTCTTTTTCCCTCTTTGGTCAGGAAGGCATTGTTGATCCCGCAGTGCAGATGCACCCAGTTAGTTTTTAAAATAACTAACTACTAAGTATAAAAGGAAACCATCAACACAAGTGTGAAAGATCCTACACAGAAAGCAACTATAGCTGCAGGCCTTCTAATAAGAGGCAAAGCTTCTCAACAAAAGATGGCCCTTTGAAGTTTTGAATCAGGTTCTGATTCACAAGTTGGAAAATTGTCCAAACTGTATAAACCAGAGTGCGGATATTCCAGAAAGCAATCTGACAGTACCGAAGGAAAATGTATGCTTGGTACCCCTCAAAAGCAGAATCTGAGACAAAGACTTGTTTACATTTAGGAAGTAATACCAAGGAGCAAGAACGAGTAACTGGGGGACTGAAATAGGGAAGAAGGTAAAATCAATACAGAGATGCTTTCAAGTTGGCAACTGGTATTCAATCCCAAAGGGATCTTAGTAAGAGCCATTTGAAGGGTCTCAGAATTGAACCCCCAACCCCCACCCAGGGAATAAAAGGGGAAGTATTATTCTTTGGCTCCTATCACTTAAAGGCCAAGTGTAGCCGGTCAGTGTTAATACCCCATACTTGATTGTGCAGGTGTGAGTGCCAGTGGGTTCCCTGAACGCTCTACACTTCTGCTTCAGAGAAGTCCCAGAGCAGGAAATGAGAGGTGGGGTACCAGCATATCATATCACATTGGTACCAAGGGGTTCATAGCCTGCATATGCGCATGGCCCTGGTCTCTCCAGTGATGACTAGAGTAGGGGATGAGACTGAGAGTGTGCCAGTGATGTACAAAAGAGGCTGCATCAAGACATACTGTATTTAGGTCCTATGACCCACCAATTCCTCTCCCAGATATTTATACCAAAGCAATTTTTCATCAGGTCTCTCAGAAGACAAATATGAGGATGTTCATTGTTACTGTTGTGGTGGTTCCTGTTGCTAGAGGAATGGAAAGGTAAAATGTGGTGGATACAAGCCATAAGATGTTCTGCATCATCTAGAACAATAAATTCAGTGTAAATACAGCAACATGGATAGGCTTTAAAGATTTAGTGGTGTGTTAAAAGACTTAGAATAAGACATATGGTACAACATTATTTATGTAATTATTCATTCTCACCCAACAACACGAGATTGTATATAAAGATACATGCTGTTAAGGATATGTATCAAACACACAGGGAGGCTTCTAGAGGAGGCAGGTGAATGGGAGTGGAAATGAGAGATGTAGGGCCTTGCATGAACTTATAATGGTGTGCCATGAACTGAGGAGTATGATTTTAATTCAATTTTGTGTACCTGAAATCCCCTCTTCCCAAAAAAGTGGGATGTAGCCTATATGCCAGAGCTTTCCTTTTCCAAGTCCATGGGCAGACATCAGCAAATGATCACATTCCTCTTTCCATCTGTACCTAGATACAGTGCCCTGCCTTTTCTCCTCCCATCTACTAGAAAATTTGATGTTAGTTGAAACCTATTTTAAAATCAAGGTTGACAAAGTGGTTGACCTCTTCAGAAAATAAAAAGACCTGTAAATAAATGGTACATATTTGGGATGGATTGTAGATGAGAATAGAAGAAAGATGCTGAGAATCAGTAATGAGGTCAAGCTGGATATAGTTAAGGATTAAAAAAGATTCACAGTTGGACTCAGAAAGACGAGAGTCCTTTGAGGACACCACAGCTTGATCTTTTCAACACTGCTCAGAGTGCCCAACACAAGGGAAGCTGGATATGATATAAATATGAAAGCAAGAAAAACATTTTAAATAATCAAAATCAAAGCATAAGGTAAAATTAAATGAATATAGGTATGATCCCCTTAAAATGCAGTGCTAGAAAAATGTGTGTACTCATGATAAACTTTGTGCTTCCTTCTATGACTAACTAGAACTAAGTATGGTATGTATTTCTGGTGGGGTTTTTTCCCTTTGGCTTCAAGGATACTGAGAATTTAATTTGTGCTCAAAGACAGATATAGAGTGAGGCAATTAGAAGAAGTGGTTTGTCTAAACAAAACAAAATAAAGCAAAAAGGTGAATACTACAACAAGGATGAGCCTTGAAAACATCATGCTAAGTGAAAGAAGCCAGTCACAAAGGACCATATAGTATATGATTCTATTGATATGAAATTTCCAGAATAGGTAAATCCATAGAAAGTAAATTAGTGGTTGTCTAGGGGTGGGGGATGACGATATTTGGGAGTGACTGCTTAATGGGTACAGGGTTTCCTGTTGGGATGATGAATACATTCATCATAAAGTGGAATAATACCTGAAAGGGTTGTAATAAGGGTACTGTCTGCTTCGTCTAAGGATAAGTAACATTAGGTCAATCACAGGAAGATCCTGAGAACTAGTGGGAAGTGCAGTGATTTAGCAGATGAACATTTATGTGGTCCCTCTAAACTGATGGATGACTTCAGAAGAAATAATGTACATAATATTCTAACGATTTGGTGGTAGGATTCTGACCTGTTGTTTATGACCCAAAAAAAGAAATCCAGGAGTCTCAATGAACAACTTCATAGAAACCATGAAAAATCATCTCTTTGCAGGAAAGGGAGACTGTCTTATTTTTGTATTTACTTCCTAGCAGAGTGTCTGGTACATAGGAAGGGCTTAACTGGAGATAGGTTTCTCTAGTCAGACAAAGAAATCAATGCAATTCCAAACCAGCCCTTGCACAAGTCCAGAGGTTAACTGCAACTCTTTAAGGGAGTTAGATAACCTAAGAAAGGGCAACTGAACTGATCAAAGAATTGGAAGCAATTCTCTATGATTGCGAAAGTAACCTCTGAGATCAAGAAAAATAAAGGCATACAATGAGAGACCATAACAATATGGACGATCCAGATAAAGCCTAGGGTCTGCCCTTGGCCTTATTTATTTATTTTATATTTTTTATTGTGAAATATAACATATATACCAAAAAAAACCCCACCAAATTTCAAAATACATTTTAACAAGAAATTATAGAACAAATTTCAGAGTTTGCTATGAGTTACAGTTCCACAATTTCAGAATCTTCCTTCTAGCTGATCCAAGACACTGGAGACTGAAAGAAATATCACTATAATCATTCAGCAGTCATATGCATTTGTTAAATCCTGTCTTCTCTGTTACAATTCCTCCTTCTCCCAATCTGTAGGGGTATTTGGGCTACGCCCATTCTAACTTTTTCATGTTGGAAAGGGGTATCAATAATACGGGATAAGGGGATGGAACTACTTGGTGTTCTTGGAGAGGCTGGTGCCTCTGGATTTCAGGTTTATCTGGTATAGGAACCCATCTGGAGGTTCTAGATTTCTGGAAAGTAATCTTAGTGTGTGAAACTTTTGTAGAGTCTCTGATAAAGCCCTAGGTGTTTTTTAGGGTTGACAGGAATGGTTTTGGCTGGGGTTTGGCAAGCCCTGCTAATTAGCAAAATCTAGCTGAACTAGCTTAAGAGTAGCCTCCAGAGTAGCCTCTCGACTCTATTTGAACTCTCTTAGCCACTAATACCTTATTTTGTTACATTTTTTCCCTGTTTTGGTCAGGAAGGCATTGTCGATCCCACTGTGTCAGGGACAGGCTCATGTCCCACGTTGCCAGGGAGGCTTTCGCTCCGGATGTCATGTCCCATGTAGGAGGGAGGGTAATGATTTTCCTTGCAGAACAGGACTTAGAGAGAGAGAGGCCATATCTGACCAACAAAAGAGGTTTTCTGGAAGTAACTCTTAGGCATAACTATAGGTAGACTTAACTTCTCAGCTACAGAAATAGGCTTCACAAGAACAAGCCTCAAGATCAAGAGCTTGGCCTATTGACTTGGGAGTCCCTAATACTTGAGACACTATCAGGATTTCCCCAGTGATAAAGCTATAGTTCCCTATTTTTTCTCTGGTCCCTCAAGGGACTTTGCCAATACTTTTTAATTATCTGCTCAACATACTCTGAGATGTTTCCACTTATTACATTAAGCTATAAAACAATACAAGTCCTCATTCTTATTCTGGGCCCTATGTGTTTGGATTGTTTAAATGATCTACCTAGACAGGTTGAGTTAGATTATGTGCTAAGAAAATTTAGGTTTTGGCCAACCTACACCTCTCTTCCTTAAATCTCATACAGTAGGTGAAGTTTTCCCTATGACTTTTGAAAGGTAGAAATTTCAGAAAAAGAAAGGGAAGTGTTGCTTTGCTTAGCAGGTAATTTATATGTGGGATTCAATAACCCCAGGAGAGGAAAAGACAAATCAGTATCTAATGTGATTTGGATACCAGAAAAATTTTATTAAGTATCAAGCTCATTATAATGTTTTGACACTGAAGATAAGGAAACATCATGTGTTTCCACATGTGTCCCTTAAGGACACTGTTATAAGTATTTAGTTGGATGGGTGGTATGCTTAACTTGGAACAGCAATTTGTATGTTCTTAGACACATAATGGGATGGCTATATGTCAAAGGAGGCTCAAAGTGTAGCTTCTTTAAATGAGGGCTTGATTCTAGAATGTGGTTGGATTTATAAAAGTGTATGTATGCCAAACTCTGCAAGGGCATAGACATTGTAAATAAAAGCACATCTGTATTCTTTTCTGACTTGCAGGGAGATTTGTAAAGCAATAATCAAAAGTGTTTTAATTGGTGAGGGAGTACTGAGTATTGATTAGAGGGTATGCACTCTGTGCCTGAATTCTAGTTCTATCATTTACTTACTGCATGACCTTGAGTATGCTATACTCTCTCTGTCTCACTTTCCTCAGGTGTAAAGTGAGTACAGTAACATCTACCTCAGAGAATTTTATGATATTTAAATGATTTAATATTTGTAAAGTACTCATAATAGTGCCTGGTTTATAGTAAGCACTTACAAGTGTAAATAAAATGCTCTCTTCTTGTCTTGCACATCAGATTGTGTTTGGATCAATTTAACATTAGAGTTTGCTTTTTCCTTGGACACTCTGCTTATAACCATAGGGAATATTCCAGGAGTGTGCTAAGTAGCCAGGAAAAGCCAGTTTAGAATCGGAAATGTACATGGATAATTCACACAAACACGACGAGCATTCAGAGTAGCTCATTTATCCACTCTCAGCACCTGGGAAATTCTTGTCCTTTTCTAGAGCAGCCACATGAACAAGAAGCACACAGTAAGGTAGAATTCTGACAGAAAACCTAAACCAGTTACATGAAATGTTTTGTAGGGGAGACATTCCTACAGGTATTTATGTGAACAGTTCTACCAGTAGTCCAGTACCAATCAGCAAATGTTTTCTTGGCATCTACTGTTTGGGATGTGGTGGAAGCCTGATGACTTGTGTCTACCATCAACAGAGAAGACCTCCATGGTGATGGATAGTGAGGATAGGTGCTGGTTGGGACTGGAAGAGGAAATCAGTATGGGCAGAAGAGAAGAAAAAAAATCAGGAAAAGCAGAGGGAACTAGCTGCAAAATTCCCTTAGAAAGTGAAACTCTAAGAAACTGAGGTTATAGTTCAAGACTGTGGTTTTCTGTGTAAATATGATTCTCCCTGTGCTGGAAGAGAGAAAATTGGAGGACTTTGGGAAGAAAAAGGGTACAGTTTTTGGAGAGAAATGATGTGCCAATGAAGGTTATTTCAAGGGATACATTGTCTGGAGAGGGGGAGGAAGTACAAATGCTGAAATTGCTTAAGCAAAGATAGAGGGAACCAAAGTGGTTGGCTGCCTTCCAATTCTTTTGTTTCCAAATAGACTTCAGTCCATAGCCCCGAGTGTACAAGGGAGCATTGAAGCACCCATAGAACAGTTCAGCAAGTGGCCAGTGGCTGCTGAGAATCCCTGGGGCTATAGTTGGCAGGGCTCATGAGAAAGAAAACCATTCTAGCTCCTTTTCTTCACATTTCAAGGGTTGATAGGACTGTCTCATGTTAGAGAAAAGAGAGAGAGGAGAGGTTAAGGAAAACAGTTGATTTGGGTTTTGTTTTTGCTTTTAAGTTTTATTCTCCCTACCACTTTGAATTTAAAAAAAAGTAAAAAAAATTAGGAAAATAACCATTAATGTGGCACATTTTCAAACTTGGGCTTCCTTTTCCTGTACTTACTTGATATCCTGCCTCCTAAACTGTGATCTAAGTCTTTTAAAAAGACTCCTGAGAGCTTGGCCTCAGTCACTGGCTTGTACAAGAGATGGTAGCCTTGTAGCAGCCGACATGTTGTTTATGGTTATCCAAACCCAACACCTCTCTTAATGAGAAAGGAAGCAATAAAACAGGAATAGTGGACAAGCCAGCTGGGCTAATCAGTCTGGGCAGGAGGCCCACCCTCCAAAAGAAGCTGGAGTCCATTAATTCTAACATCTCATCTACTTGGAAATCAACCTTTCTCAGGATTTCCGGGAGAGCAGTAGCTTTTTATGTAACCAGAACTGGTCCCCTACCTACACTGGTGAGAAAAAGTTGAACAGTTTCAGGAAGCATCTTCAACCTTACCTATGGCAGGAATTTCTTTTTTAGTTACTCTGCCTCTGGGCAGTTTTTGTTCATTATTATATTTATAAGAGATCAGGGTGAGAGCTCAATAATATTTTTATGTTCTTTCCATCTTTCTTGTGTGGTTTTTGACTCTAAGCTTAACTACTGTCTTAAAAGAGGAGGAGATCTCACTGATTCTGTCCTCTTCTTTCCTTCCTGCCCCTGCCTGAGATCTGGAGGTTCATTTCCCCCCTGGCCTTCTCACCCCGAATCTCTTCCTCTCACAGTCCTTCCTGCACACTGCTGCCATTCAGTAACTTGACAAATCCCTCCCTAGATTAAGAACCTGCAATGGTTCCCTACGGCCAGCAGCAGCACTCAGTGGAGCCTACTCACAGAGATATCAGTGTGGTCAATTGGAAGATGTACTAGAAGTAACTTGTCTCGGATAATTCCGAAAGCAGTGACTTGGTGAATGACTTCCTCAAAAATAAAAAAGGTGGATTAAAATTTGTCACAATATCATTTTTTTCATTCATCAGATTATGAAATGTCTCTGTGACTGGGCAAAACTAGCCAAGGAGAAAGTAAATGCACACAACCCAGGCTATTTTATCCATTGTTCATGGGAATGCTTTAGACATGGTGCATCCATAGGATAAGATGCCAGATGCTCTATTTAAGTTGGTATCTAAGATCCTTCATAACCATCCCTTTTAGCTACTTCTCCTCCCATTCTTTCCCATAAGACCTCTGGTTCACCACACAGAAAGGATTCATCATTTTCCAACTACATGATATTCTTTTGCTTTTTAACTCATCACCTTTTTCCCTTCTTACCCACACCTACATTTTCTGATACACTTTTTCCAGGCTTATTTCAAATGTCACCTTCTCTTTGAAACTTTCCTCAAACTTTTAGAAAGTTAATTTTTCTCTTTTCTGGGATCTGAAACTTTTTAACCTATCTTTGACTTTAACTTTATTATAGTGAGTCATAATTTTCTGTTTGTCTTTCTTCTATACTAGACTATAAGCATCTTGAGAAAGCCATATTTTGTCTCCCTTTTTGTATGCACTCTAGCACAGAACACAATGCTTGGCAGTTATTTTGCTTTTTAAATACTTGTTAAATAAATGAAAAAGAAATATTTTACCAATGAAAAGGCTGAATAAGAGAAGATAACTAATAACCTTGAGATCACAAGGGCAAACACCAAGTTCTCACAGTTGTGGTTCAGGACGCTATCTACTTTTTAAATGAATTTTCCTGTTTGAGGACAGCCAGAAGCTTCCGGATGACTAAATTGCCTCCATATTTAGCATGTCCTTCTTAGATTAGACAAGCTGGGCTATTCTGAGTTCAGCAATTCTATACCTCATCACATTCTTCTTCAATTTATTTCTTCTGTCTAATGCACTTCCTGTCAGTTTCATTAATTTTTTTAAATAATTTCTTTTTATCATCCTCCTCTCCCATTCTGGAATATCATATTTGCCCATTTTCTATTGGTATCAGATCAATTTTTAATTTGTGGCTTCTATTTCTATGACATTTTTAGGATTTAAAATTGCATTCTCTGCTCTTATTCTCTCAAGCCACAGAAAAGCAATTGAATGTAATTGCAACAAAACATGAAAATTAAAATAAGAACACATCCAGAAAAGATAAAGTCACTGGGGAGGTAAGGAGGTCATGAGTAAAGGCAAGAAAATAAGGAAGAAAGTTTTAGAGTCACAAAACACTGACTATGTTCAAGGATTCATACTAAAAGAAAGAGAGCGATTAGAAAGCAACTACTTGCACATAAACTATTCTTCTTCCCTTCCCCTGTTCTTTTTTGTGTAGCCAATCTCTCAGGTTTCCTGAACAGTTTACAAGCCATAGTTCCCAGCAGCTTCAGAGGTAATTTCTTCTTGCTCAGGACAAATACTATACTGCTCCTGCTTCCAAGTATAAACACTGGAAGGTCATATTAAGTTATCTTCTCCTCCTGAAAAAACTTTTGGTTCTGGACAACAATGTGCTTCCAAAACCATTCCTCTAAGTGGTCATCTCCATGGGTAGGCACATATCTTCACACTGTCATTGCCTTGCACATAACAGGACCTCAGTATACACTAACCAAAAGCCTGAAAACACGTGAATAGAGTCCAGTGAATGAAATACAAATCAGACCCTGGACTTGATCTCTCTCACTGCCACTTGCCTAATATAGTGGCACCCAACTTTCATTCAGCCCTCACTCTAGGGCACCTATTCTAGATTATATCAACTGATTATGGGGTCAAATTGATGTGCTTTCTCAAGGAACTCAGTATCCTTCTTTGAAAGCCTTCTTAATTCTGTATACTTAGGAATATAAATACATGGTTACAAAATAAATGGTTAATAAGTATGGGAGAGGCAGACAGTGTAGAGATAAGAGTATGGGCTACTACGGAGCTGAGTGGGTTTGAGTTTGAATTCTGATTTTATTATTTAGTCAATGTTTTGGCCTTGAATAAATTACCTGGTTTCTTCAATGGGTTAATAATATATGATGCACTCAATAAGTGGTATTTGTAACTCAAAAGGGATACAACTACTATATTTCTACAATAAAGATGCATTTTCACACTTAATGCTTTTTAAATAAGATTTTTTTCAAAATTGATATCAAAACAAATTTGCCAGGTGTTTAGCTTCCCTACTAGCTGCTGTTAAGTAGATGATCCATTTCAAAATTATTAGTGTTTAAGAAAATACGGTTTATAGAACATAAATGACTGCAACTTTGAAGCTCTTTTATGATAAACCTACTTTTTAAGCTAGAGTCCCCCTATAATATTAATAGTATCTTGTATATGAAGAAAAAAGCTAAAGTTTCCCTTTGTTGTATATTATCATTTGTAGATACACAGCCAAATGGGGTCACAAAGCTAATTTACTAGGAAGCTAAAGAAGCTTAAGCTTCCAGCTCCCCACTTAACAGGCCTCTACAAAAGTTGTGGGAAGGGCCCTAGTAATGTGTTCAAATGGCCATATATTTTTTCTAAAATTTGCAAATTTGTATTGTTTTCTTTTTCTGAAATAATTTGTTTTCTTTTGCTTAAAGGTGGCTTCAAATTGTGTAAACTTTAGATCCCATAAAGCTTAGACTCATCCACAGATGTCATCCTAGGTGTTAATGTGATGCAGTTTGTATTTAGGGTTGTCCCCCTCCCGTGAGTACTTCCTTGGCCTGTGTTTCTTTTCTTCCTCCATCTAAACTTGCTCCTGGGAAAGGCTCTTACATCTGACATAAACTCTATAGTGTGAATTTAAGTCAGTGTAGTTTCTATCTTCCCAGGTTGCTTACATTTTGTATCAGAATGAAATATTATGTTTGTCTCAAATGTATATTTGGTATTATCAAACTGAAATGTTATTTGGGGCCACAAAAAGATCTTTCCTTCACACCTACCAACACATTCAGAAGACATTCTCTTACTATGCCTACATGTAAACCTAACCCATTACACTGACTAAATGAATTTTTATTTATTCACCATTATGCTACAGAGTTTAGTAGCAGATACCATCTTCTACAATGTGAACAGCAGAGACAGCATGACCAAATGTGAATGAGACAACGACATTACTTCTTTTATGCTTTGTCTACTATTTTACCTTGCTCATTTACTTTCTCTCCCATCTTGCCTTCCTCTTTCTGACATTTAGTGAGCACCTGCCAAGTGATAGGTATTATGACAGGCACCAGTACATTGAAATAAATATTCAACATTGTTGAATAATATGTGAATGAATGAATCAGTCAAACTGATTTTTGTGGTGATCCTACTGTTCTCACCCTAGCAATGTGTTTTCAGTTTTCTTCACTAGAGAAATTAATATTTCATTGTGGTCCTCAAGACTCACTGTTATTTTTTTTTTTATACCACCCCTCTTTGATATATTAAGAGGCTCAAATAAGTGGGGAAACCAGAAAGTTGGTTGAAAACAAAAGCTTCTCTTTTAATCTATTAAGTACTTGAAAGAGATTATGTATCCCTCTGCCTTAACTGCTTCGATTGTCCTGTAAACTATGATATATTGGAAGAAATGGTATAATGTTACTGCATTTATCGAAACTTCAAAATAGTTGTCTTTATTAACTATCACAGGCAATCACAATATTAAAAACTTGATCATGGTCATATTATGAACCCTATTAACAATTCCCTTCAACCAGACACATCTACAGCCAATAGGCTCTGATCATACTCAGAGGAAAACTGTATTAAAGGTATTTATCCTTTAGGTCTCATCCTAAAGGTTACTTACTCTGGAAATAATTCTCTGATTTCCCTTCCATTATAAACTAAAGTAGATATGTCTCACCATAGACTCCCATAGCACCTTATATGTCTCCTATTTATAGGAGTCATTATACCTTATTATCATTGCTTGTTCCATTAACTATTTTTCCCAATAGACAATAAGTTTTTGAAACACCTACCACATCAGTCTTGCTTACCAACATTTTATTCTCAGGAACTTAGCAAATAGTGAAATGTTATAAACAATTGATAAAGGAAAGAAGAAGGAATGAAGCAAGGAAGAAGGAGGAAGAAAGAAAGGAAGGAAGGAATGTAGGATGGAAGGATGGAAGGAAGGAAAGAAGTTGTCAAATACAGGGAGGACAATTGTTCAGTTATTTCATATTCAAAATGCAATCATATGAATAGTACTTTTAGAAATATTTCCCTTATGACTGGGATTTCACCAACTCTTTCCTGTGCTTATTGAATTGCTGAAAATAATATCAAAATGTGTTATTTCCTCCTCTAATTCCTCTAGGAAATGAAGACACAAATCATAGAATTCAAGTGACTTCAGCCAAAATGGTTCTTCTTGGTTCTTATGTCACTGTTTTGGAATCAGCCCAGCTATCCACACTATACCATCTGCACTGTATCCTAAACATCTCTCACTTTCCCACCTGACTCTTCTCTGCCTGCTTTATTCTGAACACTTTCCTTTGACTCATTTCCCAATGTAGCCGATTATCCTCATTGTAATTGAAGAGAGAGAATGTGTGGATCATCCAAAGGCGTGGGCTGTCCAAACATTGCCTCTATTTAGCTTTCAAATGCATCATGTATATTTTCATATAACCAGATAATTCACCATTGTTCAGAAAATTGAGGATTCTTCTTTCACGTGGCAGTCCAAATTCGGAAACCACAGCTGTTTTTAGTGATTTAGTCATTGCCTTTCAGGTGCCAAAAATATCACCTATTGTGTTCCCCAGTGTTCAAAGACAGAAGAGAGAGTAAAAGCACAGAGAAAAAGTTGAGGATAAAGGTAGCAGGAAACTTTTCTGGACATATAAGTTACTTATTAAAAATAACTATAACAACAATAATATTAACAATAAGAGGTAACGTTCAATAGCACTGAATAAAACAGGACCTCCTGTGACCTTCTTAAAGTCCCTAAGGGTGAGAGGGGATAGTATTCTTGCAACTCCATTTTAAAGATGAATAAATAAAATCAAAGAAAGTAAGTTACTGGCCCAAGGTCACACAGCTAGGCCTGAGCTTCAACCCAGGCTATGAGACCTCAAAACCTATGTCCTGTCACCTGTGCCATAGCTTCACCACTGATACATTCAACTACTCCTATATGACACAATTTTGGTGGGAAATATGGACTTTTTCCATCACTGTGGGCCAAAAGGGGATCATTAGGGCTTCTTTAACTTCTCAGAACAGAGAAGACACATAGATTCAACTTTTAGCTTTTGGATGATGGCATATAGCAATTAAAATCTTACTTGGCCTATTCTCTGAATGAGTTTTGGAGGCTCAAAAGAAAGATAGTTGGCCAGTTTGTCATACTTTGCACCTAGGACTCTAATTCCCCAGACACCCCACTCCTTAACCACTCCCAATCTCCCAAGATTTCAGATAAGACAAAACAATTTTCCAACTGACAAAGCTTTGAGACCTAGCTTAGCACATCCTGGGCTGTGGTGAGGGACCTCATCCTAGTGATTCTGACAACTGGGTCCAGGCTGCTGGAGCCAATGGAAAGTCTATTGGTGTATCACATTTCAGGAGGTCAATGATCCAGCAATACCTCTGTCAGATACCCTTTTAAGGCAATATCTGGCAAAAGGTTTATAAAGGAGAGCTGGGAATAGAAAACTAGTCAGGGAAATGACTCAGGGCTATAAATGAAATAGATAGGATAGAAATGTGAGTGATAGTATTTTCCAAAAATGGTTGCAAAATTATTTTTAATCCTGTATGCATTTTCAGAATTTTGCCATTCCTTCATCAAGTGGAGGATTTTGTGTTTCCTTCCCTTGAATTCTGATTAGTCTTTGTGACTGTCTCGAATTTGCTCTGTAACTTCTGAGCAAGGTTAGAAAAAGTGATATAGCTCCCATCTGGCTCTTTCTCATAGACACCTACTTTTAGAATCCTAGGAAGAAGCCCAGGAACATGGAAAGTTCTATGTGAGCATTCTGGCAAGCAGCCCCAACTAAGGAACTAGCTGACAGCTGGCATCAACTGCCAGAGAAGGGCATGAACAGGCCGTCATATGATTCCAGCTGCCAGCCTTTGAGTTACCCTTAGCCTTTGAGTTTTCCAGCTGAGGCCTCAGACATTGTGGAGCAGAGATAAATCATCATTCTGGCTGTGCCCTCTGTGAATTCCTAACCCATAGACTCTGCAGGCATAATAAACGCTTATTAAATGACGGTACAGTTTAGGGTAATTTGTTATACAACAAGAGATGACCAAAGCAAGGCCCTAGGCCTGAGAGGGTCCTGGACATGTTCTACTTGCAATAGCTAAAGGTGACCCATGCCTGCTAGATCTAGCCCTCCTCTGCCAGGGGCCTTCAGCATATATGGCCATTTCTCTTAGTGTTTCACCATCCCTATGATGGTACTTGTTCCCCTACCCCTGCCCCACCCCACTGAGTCCATGAGACATGTTTTAAAGGTCTGAATCCCAATTGTGAACAGGGGTTGAATACTTTTTCTTAAGTGTCTTGGGCTCTGGTAAATCAGGAGGTAAGTTTAGCTATTCATTTCAGTCTTTTAACATTCTGTGATGGTCAACGATGATTTGTCTGCCTAGATATGCTGTGGTGGGGGTTGATGGGTGGTTGGGAGAAAGAGAAGAACCTAACTCCTTTGTCTTAGTTCTGACCTACAGTTACCTGTTACACCTAAATAATTACATGAGCACAGTTAGAAACTTTAATCTCAATGTTATGATACCCCTGAATCACTTTACCTTCAACAATAACCCTTTGCTCAGATCATTAGATTCAACACCAGAAAACCAAAATATATGGTAAAACTGGTCTACCTTGTACACTGATATAATACAGGCACTTAGAACAGTGCCTGGAATATAGTAAGCACTCAACAAATGTCTGTTAAGTGAAAGTGAATGAATGAAATCATATGCCTCCTTCTGGAGAGCAATTCCTAATGTCAGATTAGTGTGGTGTGCTTTAAAAACTATAGTGTTCAGGGGGTGCAAGGGTAGTTCAGTAGTAGAATTCTCGCCTGCCATGTGGGAAACCTGGGTTTGATTCCTGGTCCATGCATTTCCCCAAAAACAAACAAACAAACAGAAATTCCACAAATGGCACTGCAATGGCTGGATATTCACATGGAAAAGTAATGAAATGTGACCCTACCGTACAGCATACAACCCCCCCCCCCCAAAAAAAACTATAGTATTCAATAAGGTGCCATACTATTGTATTATGTAATATGTTTTTCAAACTACTCAATGTAAGTATTAAACCTTAAAACTGTTAGTTCTTTGTGTCCCTAATAGCTGGCACTTTACTTGAAATTTATTTACCAAGTGCTCTGTAAACATTTCTTACTAAATGAATATCAAATAGAAACTGGTCAAGATATTTTGAATAATGTAGTTCTCCTAGGCCTTGCCTAGTAAAACATAGTGACAGGGAAGGGTTCAGGCCAAACACTGGACAAGGTATCTGATCCCTGGAAAGATTAGACAGGGATGCAGGAATCCAGAAGTCCTGAGGCTTCGCAACCTCTAAAACTCCCTGAAAACAAGGACACTTAAGAGACTGTTTGTAATTTGAGTATCGTATTGGTATGAATTCTAAAAGGGGTACAAACTTCCACTTCAGCTCTCAAAGGTGCTTTTATATGATTGCTCCAAATAGGATTTTCATGGCTAATTTTATACATGAGCCATCCATTTGTCTATTTATTTAGCCAATTCATATTTATCGAGGGCCTCCCTTTTGCAATTTTTCTGCAAATATTTGTTTAATCTGCTCAAGAGATAGCTGAGTATTCAAAAGATCCCCATTCCCTTGAAAAGAATCTGGGCAACAAAGACGGGATATCACCATTGTGTAGCGGCTCACAGAAATTGCAGATACAAGATCCCCAAAACTCAGAATTCCCTAATCCACAGTATTTTGGAATGTGATTTTAGGACTGTCTGCATTAGGTAGAATCACCTGACAGATAATTATTCAAAATAGGAATTTCTGGGATCTATTCCACATATACAAATCAGAATATCAGAAGATTGGATATTTTTAACAAGTACAATGAATGATTTTGATCATATTTAAGTCTGAGAACCACTGAACAAGGGTTTCTTGCTGTTAGTAAGAATATGCAATTGCATAATATATGATAATCCCCCCCACATCTCTACAAATAGTAAGGTGTTAGTTGATTCTAGGATACCTCGGGATAATCTAAATATAGCTCAAATTTGCCAAAGCCCTAGAGTATAAGTTTATGGAATGAATGAATGATATTCTTTCAGGTAATCATTCATTCTCTCCTTAAACTAACCCAAAATAAGCCCCACAAAAAGGAAATAGCAAAGTAAATCTATCCATACCCAAAGAAACTCACAAGTTAGAAGCAAACTATTTTAAAAAATATTAAATAGAGAAGCTTTTAAACACTGATGTGATACACACAAAACCCTTCTCTATTTGAAAAACAATACATAATAATACATTAACAGGGCATAGTGTGATGAATCTCTCAATCTCTCAACCATGCCTTTTGGACTACACTATTTTTCTACCTTGGTTATCCCAGTGCTGAAGTCCAGTTAGGATCCTGGGATCTTTTCTTTGCGTTACCCCCCAAACTCACTCATCTTCCCAGGGTACTTTTACTCACTTTCTGAATTTTCCTAATCTGGTCAGAGAGTGTGTCTAACAGGCGAGTTTTCAGGAAGTCCATCACCTTGACCACCCGGCCATCAATGTAGCAACTGGAATAAAAATAAAATTAGAATCAGATAAAATCTGGAGTAAAGTACTGCAAATATACTTCTCTAGCCAGATGTCTGACAGTTCAGTCAACAGCCCATGGTTTTACTTGGGCTTTCAGAGTCTGAAAAGTTTTGACACTGGGTACTTTTCAAACAAATAAAATACTTTTTATCTTTCCCATATCCACCTCCATTTGTGGACTAATGCTCTGATTTTTTTTTTCAGCCTTTGTTCTGCGAAACCCTATTGCTTGCTCTATGGAAATTGACAGGAACTCCATAATAGAAATTAGGTAATGGGGAAAAGCTTCCTTTTTTTCTCTCTAGGGAAAGTAATTTAATACCCACCTCATGCCCATCCCTTAAGGTAATAAAGATATGTGAGACATTTGAAAGAAAACCATTGGTTTCCACAACTTTTGAATAAGAAAACAAACCACAATGCAAAATCTGATCTGGGGCAGTGAATGGGTCTCATATGTTTCCAGTTTCCAGCTCACTTCCCTGGGCAAAATACCCTATAGTCAAACTTCTCCCACCACCTCCATAAAGAAAAAAAGAAAATGAATAATGAATAATACACAAAACAAACAAATTTAAGTCTAAGAACCCTCTCCTAAGATAGCAGAAGTTTGACTCTCACAGTGTGATTATGTCTGGCTTTTGCTAGGTAATATAAATGAAACATCAAATTGTGCTGACCCATTGTTGTGAACATTTGACCAAAACAGGCCCCTCTAGCTTCATGGGGACCCCTTTTGTGCATCCTTATTCTGAATACTAAACTAGTACCAGCCTTGTGTTAGATGACTTTCCTCAAACTCCCCTACTCCCCATCTTTGCAAAGTTCCGAATGAAATAAAATTCTAAATGTTTATGATTTCTGGGTGCCTTTTCCAATCCACTTTGGTCTCCTTGGTTGATGGTGAACAATAGATTATTTCATTTTTAATAAGACACCAACCCATCAGTCCATAATATAGAACTACGTGAAAATTTTTTTTAATGTTAAATCCCCATGCCAATGTGTGAAGCACTGGAACAGTTAGTAATTTTGTTAATGTAAAGCAGGTGCTCTGGTTAAAGGGCGGATGGGAGATGAGTTCCACCCACTCAGTTTTCCTGTTGGCCTCCTTCACCACCTCAAGACATTTCCACAGAATCCAATTTTTAAATGTTGGAAATGTGTTGGAAAGAGCATGGGTTTTGAAGATAATGATATTTGAATTTAAATGTGAGATCTGGTATTTACCACCTTGAGCAAGTTGCTTGGCTCTATGAGCCTCAGATTTTCTTAGTCTTCAAAGACGGATAACATATCTACTTCTCAGGATTAATTGAGAATACAAACCTGAAGTTCCTGGCACACAGTAGGCACTCAACAACCTTTTCTTCTTTTCTAATTTCTCTAATTTTCAGTTCACAAAGATGGTGTTATAAACAATAAGGGGCTGATAAATTATCTGTGAGAATGAAATCTTAAAAGTTGAATTTCTGTGTCAAAGGATACGTGATTTTGGAAATTTTAATGTTTATATTAGGAAATAAAACAAAACAATTTCAACTAATCCTTAGCACAGATGCTGGACTCAGATCTGATAAACATTTATTATGTGTAACACAGTGTTGGTCATGTCCATATGCATGATCTTATAACCTCTTACTATTAGTACGTCACTATGAACACCTCTGATTTTTTTTTAAATTGTGGTTAGATGACATGTTACATGATAGCTGGGCATATTGGAATAGAGAAGTGTTAAAATTAAACATAATTTATACAACATTAATCTGATGTATATTTAAGGCCACGAATATTTGTTACTGTATTACATGATAACTAGGCATATGATAAGCAATGTGCTGTAATTAGTGTCCTTTTATGCTTTAATTAAATGTTATTCTTTCCTGTTTTCTTTTTGTTAGTTCCCCAGTTACTATATTAAACATTGGCATTTATAACTTTTGCTGGCAATGCATATAGCTTAATACTTATTTAGAATTGAGAATTTCCCAATATGCAGAATTTCCTGTGATATCCCTCCCTATCCTACCCAATCCATGGCCCAGGGCTTAGGCTCCCTTCACTGCTCTCCTTCACTTTGTCTCTTTTCTCACTTGGTTAAAAATCACACAAAATTTGGAGTTAGAAAATCTAGGTTCAATACCAATTTTGGCACTTACTTCCTATGTGATATTGGGCGTCCCCTTCTTTGAAATGGGTTAAAAAAATCAAACTCAAACTTATAGTATTTTCACAGGGTTTAGGTACTAATCAAATAAAGAAAAATATCTAGCATGGAACCTGGCACATGAAAGATATTCAATAACCAAACCTACTCTGTCCAGGTTACTTAAGTGCCTAAGGTAGCAGAAACATACTGAACAGCTATGGGATGGTGGTAGGCAGGGAAATCTCTGTCTGGAGGAGAACATAGTTATCCATCATAGTCTTTGTAGCATTGTAGTTTTCAGGGAACTATGGAACAAACTCGGGGTTCCCAGCAGGTGAGACGCAGAAGGAGGGATGGAGAGGACTGTGATTATATCACAAAAATTCAGAGCAAATATTGTTATCTGTTCTGAAACATGTAAGCTTGCTATGGTATCCCTGAGAAGTGATTTTATGACTTTGCTTGAATGTTTACAGGAACAGAGAACCCTCTATCACATGTTACTAGTACTGTTCCATTATACTATGGCTCTAACTGAGGCTAGGCTCTTCAGACATGGGTCTGAAATCTACTCGCCATTAATGTCCACTCAATGGCTATCATTCTGTCTTCCTGGACCCAGAAATAGTCCAATTCCTCCTTCATGCGATATGTGTGTGTGTGTGTGTGTGTGTGTGTGTGCGCGTGCGTGCATGTGTGTGTGGAGAGGGGGAGAACTCTAGTAAGGACTTTGACTCAAGCTTTTTAATAGACTATTCTTGCCCCACTTTTAATCTAACAAGCTGGATTCAATTGTCCTCAGTTGGTATTGGGTTCTGAATTGAATTGGAGTAGGGAGAGCTACAAGCAGGGAAACCAGTATGACAAGGTTATCTTATCTCAACAGTGCAGGCAAGAAGTGATAGAGGTTTCAGTAAGGGAGGTCACAAAAGAAGTGACAACGAGAGCCTGACAGGAAGAACTAGTGAAGTTTTGTACAGAGTAAGAGAGAGGAAGTGAATCAACTGTGAGCACAGCTTATGAGAGAATGTCTTGGAAAACACTGCCAATATATATTGGGCTAGTTAAATGGTTTAAACTGTTGAGTACCCAGAAAAGCCACAGTGTTTTAATCCAATCTTGTGGGTGCAGACTTATTACCCATGATATCTTTTGATTAGGTTGTTTCCATGGAGATGTGACCCACCAATTGTGGGTGGTACCTTTTGATTAGAGATGTGACCCCACCTATTCAAGGTGGTTCTTATTCCATTTACTGGAGTCCTTTAAGAGAGGGACATTTTTGGGGAGGACACAGACATTTGAAGATGTAGAAGGAGAGTGCCCTGGGAGATGGCAGAAGCTGAGAGAGCTGTTTGAAACCAGAAGCTGGGAGAGAAAGACAGTAAACATTGTCAGGTAACTTTCCATGTAACAGAGAAATCCTGGACATGATCGGCCTTTCTTGAGTAGAGGTATATTCTTGTTGATGCCTTAATCTGGATATTTTCATGGCCTGAGAACTGTAAATTTGTAACTTAATAAATCCTCTTTGTAAAAGTCGATCCATTTCTGGTATACTGTGTTATAACAGCTTTTGCAAATTGAAACACTGGGATACAAATTTGTCAAGGGAGATGAAGGATTCCATTTGAAATATCAAAGGTACAGGGATTATCAAGGAGGAAATACACACCAAGTAGTTGGAGATACAATAAGGAAGCACAGGAGAAAAATGAGACAGGAAATGTTGATCAGGGGGTTGTCTTTAGCTTTTAAGTAAGGAATGAAGACATGGCTGTAGATGAGTACTCGAAGAGATCTTTACAGAGATTTCACAGACCTCTAAAATTCTTTCCAAATATGGGATATATATACATATTTACACACACACAGAGTCTTTTTAGTACTCTCAGTCTAAGTCCAATTCACATTTTGTGTCAAAGGAATCCCCACATTGTACTGAGAAGTTTCAGTAATTTTCAACTGCAATCTTGAACCCACATTTATATTGTACTATGGAAATATGAACATTGGTTCCCCTAGAATAAAGTATTGCTTCAAAGACAGGAGATAATTTAACCATAGAGTATAATTCTAATAAATAAGCCTTTGTTCTTGGGTACTCTTGGACAAAACAGTAACTTGCTACATTTACCCTTTGTATACATAGTATTCAGCTTAGACAATCTGTGGTAATTTGAAAAATTGCTGCTTGTTACAGAGGTTCGGCCCTCTTATAATAGTTACCTGTGGTGAACAGCCTAGACTATTATTTAGATTTAAACATGAAGGAGGTGAGGTAGCCTGTGGTGACCATTTGGTAAGTATAAATTTCTAAAAATGATGATGATTTCTAACAAAAATTGATTAAAAGGAAGTAGGACTGGATTCCAACTGTCTAGTGACCTGGGGCCACTTTCTCAGCTTTTCTTTTTTTCTTTCTTATTAAGAAGATAAAGATGACTCTTAGATATCCACCAGTTTCCACAAAAGTAAGTTTATTTAGTAATAGTAACAAAGGAGTCAGAAGACCTATTAAATTAGACAGAAATAGAAGGATTGAGGAAAGGAAAGAAAGAAGAAAAGGAGAAAGGAAATTCATCAATCAATTGGAGGTCCTCTGGCATCTTCCACATAAATCCTGGCAGAATGGTTCTAGAATCACTTAGATGGAGATTTTTAGGTTAATCATAGTTCTCCTCCAAGCAATCTTGAAATTTCAGCATCTTTTAGGATTATACCAGAAGCAGGTGAATTGTTCAACTAGAAGCCGAGACCACGTCTATGCAGAAATAACCTTTCTGGGAACTATTACAAATGCAAGGGAGTTTACAGCTCTGTGCAGGGACAAATTGCATGTCTGGCTCAATATCAGTAACCATCATTCCCTCTGCTGCTGGCCTCTAGACTAGAAAAGACGGCAGAGTACACAAAGTAAATTGAACTACTTACCCATTCATTTAACAACTCTCTTGCCCTCCTTAGCTTTGAATTTTATTTTCAGTACAATACCCTTCATTTTATTTTATTTAAAATTCTGCCACTAATTTTTATTATTCAAGAAATAAATGTTCATTGTAGAGATATTAAAAATATATATAAACTAAGTTAAAATATGAAAATAAAAAGTCACGTATAAGCCCAATCCCTAGAAAGACCTACTGTTAACATTTTGCTGCACATCCTTTCCTCTACTATGTATTTTTTCACAGTAAACACACGTAAAAATTTCCTCAAATTATTTTAAAAACTTAATCCAGATCCTATACCACTAACAAAGAAATGTAATACTGACCCAACTAAGACTCCAAGCCAGGATACTGACAGAAACATCAGAGACTTCCTACCAAAGCATCTTCCTTTTATGTTAATTCTATTCTGGTCATTTAGGGCTTCTCTGTCAGGGGCAGATCTCACCTTCCTTCGGTCTCCACCAGCCAGGTTTTAATCCCTCTCTTCCCCTCTCCCCCCAGGCTCCTGGATCCAGTCCTCAGGATTGTACTACAATTAGCCACTTACACCCATTAGCCTCTTAAAACATTTAATGAGGAGAGTTTGTTGGCTCCAGGGGCAGCTGGTTTTGTTTACCTGGTCCTTTATTTTAAAAGGAAAAACCTTTGCCCCTTATTATCTGACCCCTTCTTTTATTTCAGGTAATTGCATTAGTGCTGGCTTCCCAAAGCTCAGGAATTTCCGGACCTATTATGCCGCCTGCTGCTTTCGTGGAGGAGAGGCAGTCTGCTCAGAATTCTAACACCCAGCCTGCTGACTAGGCAGGGAATTCCATAAAACTGTGGCCTTCCCCACTGAAGGGGGGAAAGCTTAGACAATCATTAGAAGAACAATGTTGACCTATAAAAACTATTCTGACTTCTAAGCCAAACACTGGAGAAGACTGATGAGTCCCTTAAAGATTTATAAATTGCATTTGCCCCTCCTCCAAAGGCCCTCACCCTGGACTCCTGTTGAAAACCATATTTCTTCACACTTGTCATCCAGTTCTCTTTCTGAATGTTAGATTATTCTTGATCTTCTTTGCAATGGGTCAGCCTTCTGAGCCTGGACAGGTAAAGCTTGGTTAAAATGGACACAACTAAAAGAAAGACTCTACAGAAAAGAAATGTTTCTTTGGCTTCCTTAAACCAGTTCCTATAAATCAATACAGGAACCACTCAGCTGATTAAGGGGTTGTGATCCAGGAATTTGAGAGTTTGTACCCTGGAAAAATGCTCTCATAGAAGGATGATATAAATAAGTTAGGATAGTGGGCAATCCCATAGGCATATAGTTGGTACTCAAAAAATATATTTAATGAAAAGATGAATATCTATATAATTTATCCTACACAAGCCAAAAGGGGGCCCTGAAGCTCAAGTGCTGCACTAAGGGCTTTCTTTTTTTTTAATCTTCTCTCTCTTCACTTCCTATATACACTAGATCCTAAGCTTCAAGCCCAGATCATTCTCCCCATGAATCCAGAGGAGTATGTGGAGAGAGCATGGTGCCGTGCCAGAGACTCAGATAGTTAGCTCTCTATCCCAGCAGTGCTGAGATCTCCCCTGGAAGGGGGGAAAAGGCAAGGGGTGGGAAAGCCACTGGAAGCTCCAACCATAGGAGTGGGCTCTGAGGAGTGAACCTCTGAGATTTTTAGAGTAGAAGCACGTGATAGCGCCAAAATTGTACAAAGGAGTGGCTCCATATGCTTTGTGTCTGAAATTGAAACAATTCGGGGGGCCTTCTTTAAGAAAAAGAAATAAAAATTGCAAGTAAAATTAGGTACAAAAGTAAATATCCATTTAAAATGAAAAAATAAATGACAAACTCTTAGAGGCTTAGAGAAACAAGTCCTTTCTTCAGAGATCTCCTTAGACAATTTCCCAGAAATGCTTTTTAGAAGCTTCCTGATAGCACTGTGGGGACCCAAGACCCAGGATTTCCCTCAATATTAAGAGCATTCCCTTCCATATGGAGAGCAGGACATTGCATATCTACATGATCAGGTATGTCCTGATCATACCTACATGATCAGGACATTAAAAGTCATCAGATCTCCTGGGGCGGTGGGGGTGGGGGTGGGGAAGAATGTGCAAATGGTATCATAAACAAGGCATTGAAACTCCTCTCCTTTGATCATTGTTGATAATAAGCCTCCAAACCCATGTCAGAAGACCCTGTTGAAACTCAGTTCTCATACCCTTATCCTAAACCCTTATAAGCCCTTACACTCCACCTCCCCGCCCCCCCCCCCCCCCCCCCCCCCCCCCCCCCGCTCCCTTTGCCGAGTACTAACCTTCATTTTCCATGGCTGGTCACCACCATGGAAGATCTTCTCCTGTCCATAAGTCCTAATAAACTCATGCCTAATTCCATGCCAGGCATTTCTTTGGTTTTAGGACTGAGCTAGGTTGTAACACAAACTGGTCCCCATTTCCACCTGGAATGAACTACAACTCAGCAACTCCTAGCACTTATAGGAGCCAATGCAAGTGAGGGTATTAAAGCTTAATTCATTAGCATCATTATAAATCTAATTGTGGAGTAACAGCAATAGAAATAGCAAGGTCTAAATTGTAGAAATCTAACCATCTATGAGCAGGTTTTTTCTTCTGTTGTTAATTCAGTGTTTGTGACTTGGGGGCTGCTTCCCTGGCCCCTTTTCATATTACTGACATTGTGGTAGAACAGCACAAATAACTATAATTAAGTTAGTGCATCTGTAACTAGGAAAACATGAAAAGGAGAAAGAAAAAAGGAGGGACCTTATACATATTAATATTCGCATGGTATTTTAATAAAGTATCTCATTTAATCCTCATGAATACTCCCTGCTTTGCAATCTAGAAACTATGGCTCACAGAGATTTAGTAATGAAGAAACCAGAGATCATGTAGGGACAAAGTGACGGACACCAAAAGCTCTTCAGTCTATCCTCTGCATGCTGACTACCTTAGATATGGGATACTATGCTCATTTCACCTGTCCTATAATCCAGTTCAGTTGCTTTTTAGCTGCCTTTAGTCTTGCTTACTTCAACCATTCTGACAACTTAAACAGTACTCCCAAATTTCTCCAGAAAAGAATACAATTTCCAAAATAACAACAAACCCAAAATTCTAATGGCAGCAAAAACTTAAGGAGATAGTTAAGTAAAGGCAGAGAGATCTTATTCTTTTTCTAGCAAAAGTGTTTTTCAAAGGATTTTAACATTATTATATGAACGAAAGGGTTCCATGGTCAAATATGTTGAAGAAATGCTGAGTTAAAACCAAATTAAGTAGTATTTCCTGTTCCAGACAGGATGGAATATAGCTGATACTAGAATTACCCTCATCATAGACAACTGTAAATGCTAGACAAAATAAATAAAACAACCATTTGCAGGAATTAGCACCTAACTAAGGCTGCGATCCTTGGGAAAGGGGAGGCACATGAGGGGAGCCTCACATTCATCTGGGCTTCACCCCCTTTATAATAAAGGGGAGAGACAGTTTACTAACCAAGAAAAATTTGTGCTTCCCTTCCATAGTGTAGAGCTTTTGCCAAGAAGTAGCTTTACAGCCAGAGTCTATATTTCTCTGTCCCATGCCCCACCTGAGGGGGCTAATAAGACTAGTTCAAGCCACAGTAATGAGAGCAGAAGTAACTTCAGGGGCAAAGTACATGGAGATGGGTAGCCCGTCTGAGCAGAAATTTTAAAAATATGTCTTCTGTAGTGTTTCTTCTCCATTGCTAAATGATTGTAAAGGACTCTGAGATGAAGCCACAAGAAGCCTTGGTCTTTGAAATGACTATGTATAAGGCCACCTACCAAAAAGATCAGCACTGGATTGTGAGATTGGTGAGAAATGAACTTCTGTTAGACCATAGAGACTTTGGTATTTATTTGTCAAAGCAAAGAGTATCACATTAATTAGTACACAGTATTCATTAAAACAAAACTCCATTGTACCAATCAATCTGTTTGATCAATAGTTTATAATAAACAGATTTTCCTTAGGTTAAGAGAAAATGGTTGCTGTTATGAAAATAAAAAAGATTAACCTGGAGAACTCACTGATACTCATTGACACAGTATTACAATTTTTGCTTCAACCATCAAACATAATTTAGAAAACTCAAGATGAGGAAGTCTATTATATTTATCCATCTTTAACCTTTCTCTTTTTTGTTTTCCTTACCTGATGTTTCAAGTTTCCTGTTTTAACATTTCCTTTCTTAGAAAACCTGCTTTACCTTAGTCATTCTTTAATGCTATGTCTTAGTTTTCCTTCAACTGAGAATGTCTTGATTTCTCCTTCATTCCTGAAGAATATTTTCACTGGATATAGGATTCTGGATAGACAGTTCTTTTCTTTCAGACTTGAAAAATTCTGTGTCACTTCCTTCTATTCGTCTTGATTTCTGATTAAAAAAATCCACTGTTATTCAAATTGTTTTCCCTCATAGGTAATTTCTTTCTTGCTGCTTTCAAGAATTGTCTTTGTTTTTAGTTTTCAGAAGTTTGACTATAATGTGTTTTGGTATGGATTTCTTTGCGTTTATTGTTTATCATTCATTCAGCTTCTTGAATTTGTTGGTTTATGTCTTTAGCCACATTTGGGAAGTTTTTAGCCAAAAAGTCTTTTCCTTTGGAGAATGCTCTGGTGATATTTCATAATTGATTACTCTTACCCTCTCCATGTCAGAGCCATTAAGGGATCTTCCTTGGATATTCCCTGTGAAATCCTGGTAGGATTACTGGAGGTAAAACTCACAAAAGTGTGGGGACCCCATGAACGTGGCTCCCAGGAGTTTCTTATTCTCAAGATGGTTCAGGATCAGACCTTAACAGTTAATCAATATTTTCATTTAAGTGTTCCTACCAGTTTATGGCTTCAGTGACTTCTGCTCCAGGCAAGCAGATTTTGGCTATAGCTCTCAAGATTTGTCTGTTTCTCCAGATTCAGGGTTTGGTTTGCCCTGAAACTTCAATGCTATGATAGAACCAAGATGAGTTGCTGATTTTCAGTTTGTTCAGTGGTTTCTTGTTGCATAGATAAAATGAAGACTTCCATGTTCTTTATAGCTCAGGGCTGAAATCAGAAGTCCACTAGTAGCATTCCTTTCATGCATGCCAACCTTGAACTCTTGGTAACACCTGCATTAAGTGTGATATGGAGAAATAGCTTGCATCATCCCTTTGTATTGGCAACTAGTGCATTAATATGATCAGTTAGGGATGTCTGCCATGGTAATAGAAATAAGGAATGAAGACACATGTACCATATGTTTTCATTTTTTACCAAGATGATTTCCCAGATCCAAGGCTTAAAGGTCTCCTCTTTCACACAGGATGGAATGATATCACTTGGTCTCCCCTTCACACGTAAAACTTTTAGGGTTCCAGATTTCAGTTGGTATTAGTGAAATCACATTCGCCTAGAATGTTGTCCAACAGACGCACACAGGATAATGTCCAACATGTGAAGAAAGCAAAGCAAAATGACTTGCCCAAAGGTCTCACATAAGTTTCCTATTTGAGTTTGATTTTCCACACCCTCATTTATAGATGAGATTGAGAAATTACTGCTGTTTTACATTTCCTCAGTCCATATGCCATGCCTCTGCCTTAATGTGGGTTTGGCTTCATGCCTTAGAAAGAATAGGATAGACAAAATATAGTGTCTAGATAGACACACACATACATACATATATACTTAAATATACATACACATGCATATATAATAAATGGTATCATGTCATCATATAATTGACTTTTAATTAAAAAAAATTTATTTTAAGCTTAGGAAATGATTCTTCTTCTGAAAAAGAAGTTTAGTTTTTGACTAACAGATAATAGATTTTGTTTTCCACTTGGTTTTGGCCTCTAGGCATGGAATCAAATCTGTCACCCATCTCTAATAAGAGAATAGAACCAGCTGATACACATTTAAGAATACCAATCTTTCCCATTGCTTCATTATTATTCTAACTCTATTTTCCATTTAGTCTTACTTCCAAAATTATTTATTTTTATGATTTGCTACTGCATAGTAAAGTGACCAGAAAGAAGGTTGAAAGAAGCTCTACAGAGGAAAAAAAGGCATTCAATTAATGAACTATATATTTAGCCCTCTATGTACACAAAGCAAAGCAAAGCAAAGCAAAACAAAGACCTGTTGTCTTGGTTCCTGTTCTTAATAGATAACTGGGAAAGCTTTATGAAGTCATATTCTCTTATCAAGTTTAAAAACACTCTGTTCTTTGTCAGATCAAATGTTATACTTGGTACAATATAGTTTGAGGGATCATGAAACCATTAGTCTTTATCTTATTGTAAATAGATTTCTCATTCTGAGAATTTTTAGCCATTTTTATGTTTTACTGGGGTTGGAATTGGCCCTCCAGTTCAGTGGCAGGCAAGAGTTGGAAAGGTTGAAAAATTAATACAATCAGAGCTTTTCAGAATGTATTTCCCTGAAGATTACAGAGTACTTCACAGATAAGAAGCCTAAAGTATTATTCTGAATGAGAACAGGACAGATTTGCTTTATCAGTTAAATGCACAATGAATAAGAAACTCTAAGTCTTTACTTCAGACCATTCAGTCAATGTGTGGAGGTAAGGGAAGGGAAGGGGATTGGAAACAGCGTTATGGCTAAAGGGAGAGTCATAGGCCTGCAGGGTATGATGAAGACCTATGTTAGTAAAGCTTTTCTATAAAGGGCCTAATAGTAAATATTTTAGGCCTTGTGGGCCATGTGGTCTCTGTTGCAACTATTAAACTCTACCATTGAAGTGCAAAGGCAACCATAGACAATTTGTAAATGAAGAATATGATTGTGTTCCAATATAACTTAATGGACACTGAAATTTGAATTTCATATACTTTTTACAGTTCACAAAGTATTATTCTTCTTTTGGTATTATTCCCCAAATATTTAAAAATGTAAAAAGCATATTGTAAGGCTGATGGGTTGTATAAAGAATCCATGATGTGTCTTGGAGCAGCTAGAAGGAAAACCCTGAAATTGTGGAACTGTAACCCACACCAAACTTTGAAATCTGTTCTATAACTACTTGTTAAAATGTACTCTGAAATCTATAGCTTTTTTGTATATGTGCTGTATTTCACAATTAAAAAAAAAACATTATGGGCTGGATTCGTTCTCCAGGCCATATGTCACTGATCCATGCCCTCAGCAATCAAAGTTATCATCAGTTAGATAAGCGTCATTTATCTTTTTGGATAGAGCATTATCTTCCATGCTGCCCATAGTTGATGTGCAACCACCACGGGAGTGTTAACACATGTATCTCTGATACCTATCTGCTGTAATTTTCAACACTTGAGTATGCATATGAATCACCATTATAGAAAGTATGTTAAGATGTAGATTCCTTATCTCCACACCCTGCATGGAGACTTTCAATCTGCATTTTTAAGCAGTATCCCAGGTGATGTGATTGATGGTAGGATCAAAACTTTGAGAATCACTGGATTACTGTAAATTGTCAGATCCTGTGCTTATATAAAAATATGGGTCCCTAGATACAAGGAGCAAATGTTTAAAATGAGTTATCTAGAAAGGAAGGTGCTAAAAGTACATTTGACCTTCCAACATTGGATTCTAAGAGTTGTGTAAGCCTCTAGTTCCCTCTATTTAACTCTTCTTACTTTAACTAGCTTCTTTTCCTATGAATTCTTCTAAGCTACTATTCCCCCAATGCTTTATATAATTTAAAGACATGAATCCAGAAACAACCCAGGGTCATATCACCCATTCTTATCTAAACCAATTTCATAAAAATGGAATTTGGACTTCTAAGTAAAAACAGATTAACTAGCTGATGCTAGGAATCCCCTTCTAATTTAAACATGCAGAAATGGTGGATAATACAATATGAATAAAAAAAATTAGTTAAACTTGAAATGAAGGTAAATGCAAAACAGAAGAAATAAATAGGGAATTCAAAATCAGAATAGTATGTGAGCAAAATAATGAGAAACTAGATAAAGTGTAGGCCTTGAGGAACTGGACAGGAACTTAGCAGTCTTAGTGGGCTTCTCTATACGTGAAACAGAACTTAGAAGACTGGACCCTGGAAGGTACCAAGAAAACCTATTGACAGCCCTGGGTTATTACTAGAGAGATACATGCAAGAAATCAGAAATCAAGGTCTATGGGATTGTAGTTTGAGTTCATGCTGCTCATATGGTACAGAGATATCAACTAAACAACATAAAACTCTACTTCAGCTGACAAAACCTGTAGTGTTCTTGGCAGAGATAAACTGGAAACCTATTGGAAGGGAAGAGTCAATAACCCAGGGCATATGGAACTTCACAGAAAAATACAGGATAAGTTTATGGTCAGAAAAACAAGCAAACAAAAAAATGGGGTATAACTAGATGTAACAAATGGGAGAATTGCATCTCAATAATTAAATATAAAATAACAATCTAAAAGAGAAGAATGTTTAAATAAATGTGTGTAAGCTATCCAATAAGATAAAGAAAAGAATAGAAAACATAAGATTAAAAACAGAATAGTGTGAGAATAAAAAGCATTTGGATTTTTAAAAGACCAAAACAGAAATTCTAAAATACAGCCTTGAAGAGGAAAGAAAAGGAGAGAAAATAAAACTCAATGGAGGGGCAGAACAATGATTAGACTATAATTGAAGAAAGTTAGTAACTTAGAAAATACATCTGAAGAAACCAGCCAGAATTTAAAAATATATATCTTGGTTTGCTTAGACAACCCTAGCTTTGTACCTGTTGTGTGTAACATTACTATTGACCTCTTCTGCCTTTCATTCTACTTAAAGTGTGTTGGTTGGATAAAAATGTCACCACACCCACAATGCACAGCAGTGAGATACAGCCATGAAAAATACAGACATTAAGAAACATGGAGGATAGAATGAAGTTATATTACAAATCAATGAAGATTCCAGAAGGGAAAAATGAAGAAAATGGGGGGAAAGGCAGTATTTAAAGTAATAATTGATAAGAATTTTCCAGAATTGAAGCAAGAGTAGGTCCTCAGGTTGAAGGAATACTCAAAATGGATGAGGAAAAGTAATGACAATCTCATACACAGAAATATAATAGTGAAACTATAAAATATCAAAACAAAGAGAAAAATCTTAAATGTTCTAGACCATATTCTATGCATTATACAGATGCCCTTTTAAAAGAATATAAATGGAGACTACCACTTCCAGGAAGATGGAGTGGATGCCCTTTTGCCTATAGCTTCTGCTAAGTACAACAAAAAATTCTAGACATCATATATAAAACAAATATAAGAAGACTCAAGCATAAGGCACAATAGTTAGCAACTTTGGGACTTGTGGAAAGACATGGTCATGAGTTCCTAGGATTGCTTTTTGTTTCATATGACTCAGGCAAAGTACTGGAGAGGTCAGCAATTTGGAAATGTCAATAGGAAAAACAAAAAAAGCCCCAAGAAAAAACTGCTTTCTCTAGCCAAAGGAGAAAGCAGAAGCCAGTAATACAGAAAACTTTTAGACAATAACTTCACTCTAGCCACATACCACAGAAAAAACTGCAGCCTCACCACTATTTTTGACAGCAAAGGCTGAATGAAGAGGTTAGATATCTACTCTTAACAGGTTTTAAAGAGGTGTCCCTCTCCTACTGCTGGGGTAGTATCAGAAAAGGCCAAGTAGGATATAGGAACTTCTAGCTATATCAGATGTTAGCAAGGACAACAACCCCATGGTATCAGAAAAGATCATGGGGGAATTTGGAGTTCTATCCCCATTGAAGCATAAAAAAGGCACCTCTTAACCTTCCCAGCTGGTGTTTTATCAGTAGAGATCCAGTAGGGAGCAGGAACTCCTAAAGCAAGGAGCTCAACTATTTCCTGGTTATCAGTGGAGACCAAGTGGAAAACCTGAACATCAAGGATGCATCCTCCATTCCCTACCAAAGCAGTGTCAGAGGAAGCCAGCTAAACCATAAGATTTAAATAAGATCTAAAGCCTTATAACATAATACCCCAGATGTCCAATTTTCATAAAAAATCAGCAGAAAATAAAATCAACAGATGCCACTGACATGACAGATGTTAGAATTATTTGACAATGAAGTTAAAGCAGTTATAAAAATGTTCTGATGAGCACTTATGAACAAATTTTTTAATGAAAAAAATAGAAAGTCAAAGAAATAATAAAGATACAAAGAACCACCCAGAATTTTAGAACTAAAATATACTATAATTGAAATTAAAAACTCACAAAAATGGGTGGCCCAACAGAAGGATGGAGAGGACAGAAGAAAGAATAGGTAAATACAGAGTAGAAGAATATAAATTAGTCTGAACAAGAACTAGAAAATTGACTGCAAAACAATGAGCAGAGTCTGAAGTCTATATGAGGCAATAACAAAAGATCTAACATTCATGTTCAGAATAGTTCTAGAAGGAGAGGAGAAAACATTTGAAGAAATAATGGCTGACAATTTTTCAAACTTTGCAAAAGACATAAACCTACAAATTCAAGAAGCTGAGTGAACCCCAAATAGAATAAAGCTGAACAAATGCATACCAACACATATCATAGTCAAACTTCTGAAAATTAAAGGCAAAGAAAAAATTATAAAAGTAGTCAGACAGAAAGAACACATTACTTTTAAAGGGGAAACAACTCAAATGGCAGATTTCTCATCAGAAACTATGGGGGACAGGAGAAAGTGGCACAACATTTTTCAGGTGCTCAAGGGAAATAACTATTAACCCAGAATTCTATATCTAGTAAAAATATCTTTCTGGAATGCAGAGGGAACCAAAGCATTCTCAGATGAATGAAAACTGAATTTGATGACAGTAGACATACCCTATAAGAATGGCTAAAAGAAGTACCCTAAAAAGAAAGTAAATGATAAAAGAAAGAATCTTGGAATGTCAAGAAGGAAGCACCAACATAGTAAGAAAATATATATATATGGGTAAATATAATAGACTTCCCTTTTCCTCTTGAGATATCTAAATAATGCCTGACAAAGCAAAAATAACACCAGCCAATATGATTCTTAATGTACATAGATGATATATTTAAGACAGTTATAATATAAATGGGAGATGGTAAAGGCAAATAAAGGAACTGAGGTTTCTTGGCTTCACTCAAACTGGTAAAATGTCAACATTAGTAGGCAGTAATAAGTCATGCATATATTATGTAATTTCTAGAGCAACCAATAAAAGAAACTATACAAAGAGACACACACTTAGAAACAACTATAGATAAATCAAAATGGAATTAAAAAATGTTCATGTGGTGACCGGAAGGCAGGAAAAAGAAAACAGAGAAATGGAAAACAAAGAACAGAAAAAACAAAATAAAATATACATGGCTTAAATAGAGTAATTAAAAGACAAAGATTGGAAGAGTGGATTAAAAAGTAGCCCAACAATAAGCTGTATATAAGAAATTCATTTCAAATATACAGATTTAGGTAAGCTGAAAGTAAAAGGATAGGAAAGGTATACTATGCAAATGTTAATAAAAAGAAAGCAGGAGTGGCTATATAATATCAGATAAACTAGACTTTGGAGCAAAGAAAATTGTCAGGGATAGAGAGGGACAAAAATTGTCAGTACACTGAGAATCTTTATTGTACAGGCACCAACAACAAAAAAAAAAGAACAAAAAACATAGATTCAAACTATATGAAGCCAAAACTGATAGAACTGAAAGAAGTTGACGAATCTGCAACTACAGTTAGAGCAATTCTCTCTCAGCAATTGATAGAACAACAAGATAGAAAATTAGCAAGGATGTAAAACAACTCATCACCACCAAAAACCAAATGGACTTAACTGACATTTGTAGAATATTCCACCTAATAAGAGCAGAAAAACATTACTTTTAAGTGTCCATGGAACATCTCTCAAGACAGACCATATTCTGGGACATAAAACCAACTTCAACAAACTTAAAAGAACTGAGTTCATACAGAATGTGCTCTCTGATACAATGGAATAAAACTAGAAATTGAAAACAGGAAATAATAGGAAAATCTCCAAACACTTGGAAAATAAGCATTCTGAATAATGCATGGGTCAAAGAGGAAGTCTCAAAGGAAATAAAAAAATACTTCAGCTGAATAAGAATGAAAGCATAACAAACTAAAATTTGTGGGGTGCAGCTAAGGCAGTACCGACTGGGAAATTTAATTAAAAAATGTAAAATTCTCAAATCAATCATCTAAGCTCTCAACTCAAGAAATTAAAAAAAGAAGCGCAAAGTAAACCCAAAGCAAATAGAAGGAAGGAAATAATAAAAAGAGCAACATAAAAAAATTGAAAAAAGAAAAACGAGAAAATAAATGAAACAAAAAGCTGGTTATTAGAAAAGATTGATAATACTAATCACTACTAACAGAAATGAAACAGGGGGTGTCAACTACAAATCCTGTAGGTATCAGAAGGACAACTTTATTACATAAATTTGATGTAGATGTAATGGGCCAATTCCTTGAAAAGCATATATTACCACAAATAATTCATCCAATATTAAGCAGATAAGTTGAACAGCCCTACAACAATGAAGGAAATTTGATTTGTAATTTTAAAACTCCCTCAAAAGAAATCTCCAGGCCCAGATGGTTTTCCCCAGAGAATTCTACCAAACCTTTTTAAAAAAATTAACGCCATTCTACACAATCTCTTCCAGAAAATAAAAGACAAAGGAACACTTTCCAACTCATTCTATGGAGTCGTAATATCTCAAAACCTAACTAGACAAAGATAGTACAAAGATGAATGAGAAGATGGAGGGGGAGGGGATAGAGGGAGGGAATGAGGAGGAGGAAGTGGAGGAGGAGGAGGAGGAAAAAAGACGATTATAGACAATATGACATAAGTATAGGTGCAAAAATTCTTAACAACATATTAGCAAATAGAATTCAGCAATATATAAGAATTACACATCATGACCAAATAGAATCTATCCAAGAATGCAAGGCTGGTTCAATATTTGAGAAATCAATTAAGGTATCCTACTATTAACAGGCTAAAGAAGAAAAGATTCCATGATCTTATCAATAGATAACAGAAAAGCATTTGGCAAAAACTAGCACCCATTTCTGGTGAAAATATTCAGAGAAATAGGAAAAGAGGGGACTTCCTCAACTTGATAATGAACATCAATGAAAAAGTCTATAGCTAACATCATACTAAATGTTACAGACTGAATGCTTTCCTCCCAGGATTAGGAAAAAGACATGGATGTCTGCTTTCAAAACTGAGCTAACTGTACTAGAAATTCTAGCCAGAACATTAAGGCAAGAAAAGGAAAAAAAAAGATATACCAATCAGAAAGGAAGAAATAAAACTGTCCTTATTTGCAGATGACATAATTGTCTCAGTAGAAAATCCTATGGAATTTACAAATAATCTATCAGACCTAATGAATTCTGCAATGTCACCAAATACAAGAACATATGAAAGCCAACTGCATTTTATGTACTAGCAATGAATCCATGTAAACCAAAATTAAAATTATAATACCTTTTACAATTGTTGGAGCAAAATGAAATACTTAGATGTAAATCTAACACAACATGTACAGGACTTGTATGCTGAGAACTACAAATAAATGGTGAAACAGGAAATTCAAGGAATAGAAAATTCAATATAGTAAAGATGCCAATTTTCACCAAATTGATATACAGATAGTTATGGATTGAATTGTGCCCTCCAAAAGGATACATTCAACTTCTAACCCCTGGCCCTATGACTGTGACCCTATTTGGAAATAGGATCTTTGAAGATGTCATTAGTCAAGAACAGGCCAAACTGGATTAGGGTGGGCCCTAATCCAATAAGAGTGGTATCCTTATAAGAAGAGAAAATTTGATACAGAGAAACAGAGACAGACAAGAGGAGGCTATGGATTGCCAGCAAACCACCTGAAGCTAGATTCTTCCCTACAAATGTAAGAGGAAGCACAGTTCCATTAACACCTTGATTTCAGATTTCTAGCCTCCAGAACCATGAGGTAATACATTTCTGACCTTTTAAGACATCTAGTTTGTGGAATTTTGTTATGGAAGCACTGGGAAACTAAATGTCAGATATAATATTATCCCTGTCAAAATACCAGCAAGATTTTCTGAAGATAGAGACAAGATTATTCTAAAAGTAATATGGAAAAGAAAAGGAACTAGTATAGTTAAATCAATTTTGAAGAAGAATAAAGTAGGAGAAATCATTCTACTAGATTTCAAGACTTATTATATAGCTGAAGTAATCAAAACTGCATGGTATTGGTGGAAGGATAGGTTCACAGATCAAGGGAACAGTGTAGAAAACTCAGCCTCACACAAGTATTTTTTGACAGATGTGCAAAAGCAATTTAATGGAGGCAGAACAGTCCTTTCAACAAATGGTGCTGATACAATTGGATATCCATATGCCCCTCCCCCCCAAAATGAACCGTAGCCTAATCTCACACCTTATTCAAAACTGATTTGCTCAAATGGATTATATATTTAAATGTAAAACATCAAACTCTAAAACTTTTAGAAGATAACACAGGAGAAAAGAATAGACAAGGAAAATCACCCCTCTAATTTAAAATGGTGGTAGAACTCTGATTCTAAAAGCAGTAAAGAATAGTACAAGAAAACAAAATTATAGAATCATATCTCACTTATGAATATGGAAACAAACATCCAAAAATAAAATATCATCAAATAGAATCCAGTAATGTACTAAAAAATACTATGGATCTATCTCATACATACAAAGATAGTTCAATATCAGAAACTATTTCCATGTAAAATGCTACCTTAACAAATTAAAGAAGAAAAACCACATGATCATCTCAATAGACACAAAAAAGAGGTTGGATAAAATTTGACAATTTCATTATTAAAAAAATAAAAATAAATAAAGCAACTCTTTAACAATTTAGGAACACAAGAAGAACTTCTTAATTTCTTAAAGGCTATCTATCATAGATACAGAGCACTAAATGGTGAAAATTAAGTCATTGCCATTAAAACCAGAAACAGACTAGGATGCCCTCCATCATCCTTACCACTCAAGATTGTACCGAAGGTCCTAGATAGTTAAAAATAATAATAATAATAATAATAATAATAATAGAATAGAAGAGACCTAACTATTGGAAAGAAACAAATTCACCATTATTTGCAAACAAAATGATTATCTATGGAAAAGTTGAAAGAAGCTACACACAAAAGTTGAGAACTAGTGGGACAACTAATCACGGTGGTTGCATAAAAGATGAACATATGACATCTATAGTATTCCAAAATAACTAAAAATAACTAATTAGAAAATGTATAAAAACAATGACATTCACAATAGTGCCAAACTTATAACATCTTTGGGAATGAATCAAATATATGCATGAATTACATGAAGAAAATTACTAAATCATATTCCTAATTTGTATCCATAAATAAATATATATTCCAGATGGAAAAAACCTAAATGTAAAAAAAAAACAACTTTAAAATTCTAAAGAAAAAAGCACAGGAGAATATTTTTATGATCTTATAACAGGAAATTATTTTTAACTGTACTATACAGTGGAGAAAAAAATGAAAGAAACATATAACCACATGAATAGATCTTAAAAACAAAGAAAGCAATTTATAAAATATGTAGTGCATCACTCTATATTTATGTAGTTTTATAATTTACACTTATGTGATTTTTTAAAAGTCTACAATAGGTAGTTTATGGATTCTCATGAATGAAGTAAAAATATAAAAATGTGGACTGGAAAGATAGAATATGAAGTCATGTAAATGATTAGCTCTGGGAAAGTCATAGGACTAGGTAGGAGACAGGTGCACTTCAATTTTATATTTATAATTTCTTGTTTTGTATAAAAAATAAGCACAACTGAAAAACATATTAATATTTGTTCATTACAAGTGGCAGATATATGGGTGTTAATATGAATCTTCCCTCTGCCATTCCTGACTTCTTATAAGACAAAACAGTAGGAGGGTCCTATGGATGGTTCGCCAGAAATTATCCACTCAGCTAGGAAGAATCAATAGTCTCCTTTGAACAAACTTCCACAAACAAAATTTAAAAGATAAAGAAAATAAACTAAACCCAGGCCAATATGAAATTGAAATTATACACAGCAAATGGTGCATTTCCAGAGTGGGAAGGAGACTGACAATAGAATCCAAGAGTGTTAGTATTTTCCTACCTAGGAGACAAGGTGCTGCCAACTTCACTGAGTATTTGTGAGACATCACAGGGCTAAGAATGAAGGTCAAAGTCTTTATTCAATTAAAATTTGGTTGCAGCATCATTAAAGCTAAACTGTTTCATCTGCTACCAATTTTATTCTTGGCTACTAAGCTGGGTGTCGTTTGTCTGAAGGAAGAGAGCAAGTGCTGCTGGCAGAGTAGATCAAACTGGAGTACACATGAGGGGAAAGGAACAGCCATGTGTTAATGAGCAAGAAGGAGCTGTTCCTGGAGTGGTTCTCAGCATGATCGTCTCACTGCAAATTTCTTTTCAAAATTTGATGACAGTTTGAGTGCAGAGTTACACAAAAGGCTAAAACTTTTTTTTTCTCTTTTTCCAGTTTTTCTGAGTAGTTTTCTTACTTTAGATCTGGAAGGGTCTATAAGGCCTTAAGGGTCTTCTCTTTTTCAAACATGGAAACTGAGACCCAGAGAGGTACAATCATTGGTCCAAGGTCATACAAACTCTACCAGAACTCCTTCCAATGACTCAAAATAATTCCAAGTTCTACTTCTAAAATTAGCCCACTTCTATTAAAACAGCAGATTTTAAAAGGCATCATTGCCACATCACAACCTCTCTTGGAAGCACGAAGACATTGGCAAAGTGTTGGCAAGTGGGCCCATTTGGCCAGGGAAGCAACTCTTGGATCAGTTGAGTCTGCTTTTCAGCCGCATTTCATCTTCTCCATAAGGAATTCTAGAGTCCCTTAAACTCTCAGGATGAGGCTCAGGAACTTGAAAAAGATATGGGTCACCTTCTTCTTCTTTTATGAAGGATGGAGGCACAGCCAGAGACCCTACAACTATGAGAAAAGGGAATCTACTCCAACCTTCTCTTATTTTACAGAGAGGTTCAGATTTTGGATGTCTTGCACCTAACAGGTATTTGAACATTATAGCTCAAATAAATATTATTTGATTTGCTTTAAACTGCCAGAGATATGTCCAGGAAGATAACACAAATCTGTAAAATACATTTAAAAAATAGATTTAAAGAACATAAAGAAAACCCAGAAACTTTGAGTATTTATGTGACACCAGAGACTCAGAGTGAGAATTCTGAAGCTGTGAAAGTCAGCAGTACCCTACACAGGAACTGTTCAAGAAGTTGTAAAAGGGAACAGACTTTGACTAGAGATACGAAGGAAGCTGATTTGGATAGGACTAAGGGAAATCAGAATACAGGGTAAAGGATGATAATTGTCCATATTTTAAAACTTCAACTTCTGTGTGAGACCAAAGGGAAAGATGCTTATTTGGTGAAAAAATTCAAAGTTTGGGTAGCACATTACCTAATTTAACTTGTATTGTCAGTTTAGTTGAATAACATTAGTACATGGAATCTTGAATACAGCATGAGATTTTGTTGGTTTGTTCCGGTTAATATGATGCCCTGATATATACCAGAGTAATTTGGGCAGAGAATAAAGAAGTATTTGCAAAGTACCCCTGGGGGACTGGGGAGAAAGGAGGAAGTTCAACTTCTCAGTTTGGAGAATTTATTATACTTTTGCAAGCAGTGGGAAAACCAAATCAATAGGCTGAGCCCTCGATCTTGAGGTTCACCCCTATGAAACTTATTCCTGCAAAAGATAGGCTAAGCCTACTTGAAATTATGCCAAAGAGTCACCCCCAGAGAACCTCTTTTGTTGCTCAGATGTGACCTCTCTCTCTAAGCCAACTCGGAAAGTGAACTCACTGCCCTCCCTTCTACCTGGGACATGACTCCCAGGGGTGTAAATCTCTCTGATAACATGGGACAGAACTCCTGGGATAGGCCAGGACCCAGCATAATGGGATTGAAAAAGCCTTCGTGACCAAAAGGGGAAAGGGAGAAATGAGACAAAATAAGGTTTCAGTGGCTAAGAGATTTCAGACAGAGTGAAGAGGTTATCCTGGAGGTTATTCTTGTACATTATATAGGTATCCCTTTTTAGTTGGTAGAGTGGCTAGAGAGAAGTACTTGAAACTGTTGAGCTGTGTTCCAGTAAGGCGTGACTTCTTTTTTTTTTTTTTTTTTTTTTTTTTTACAATTCCACAATTTTAAGTCTTCATTTCTAGCTGCTCTGAGGTACTGGAGACTAAAAGAAATATCAGCGTAATGATTCAACACTCATACTCGTTTATTAAATCTGACCTCCTCTGTGTGACTCCATCAGCTTTGATCTTTCTCTAACTTTTTAGGGGTATTTGGGCTACACCCACTCTAACTTTTTCATGTTGGAATGAGCTGTCAATAATATGGGATAGGGGGATAGAACTAGTTGATGTTCTGGAAAGGCTGGCCCTTCTGCATATCAGGACTTATCTGGTCCAGGGACCCGTCTGGAGGTTGCAGGTTTTGGAATGTTACCTTAGTGCATGGAACCTTTGTAGAATTTTATATAATGTCCTAGGTATTCTTTAGGATTGGCAGGAATGGTTTTGATTGGGGCTTGGCAAGTTATGATAGGTAGCAGTGCCTAACTGAAGCATGCGTAAGAGTGACCTCCAGTGTAGCCTCTCTATTTGAATTCTCTCAGCCACTGATACTTTGTTACATTTTGTTGATCCCATGGTGCCAGGACCAGGCTCATGCCTGAGAATCGTTTCCCATGCCGCCAAGAGTAGCCTTGATTCTTAAACATGATTGTATACAGATAGAACTTTTACAATGTGACTGTGTGATTGTGAAAACCTTGTGTCTGATGCCCCTTTTATCCAGGGTATGGACAGATGAGTAAAAATTATGGATGATAAATAAATAAATAATAAAGGGGATAGGGAGTCAAATAAGTTGGGTGGATAGAAATACTAGTGGTCTGAGAGGGAGGGGTAAGGGGTAAGGGATGCATGAGTTTTTTTTTTTTTAATTTCTTTTCCTGGAGTGATGCACATGTTCTAATAAATGATAATGGTGATGAATACACAACTATGTGATGATATTGTAAGCCACTGATGGTATATCATGTATGGACTGTATGTGTGTGAAGATTGTTAATAAAGATATTTTAAAAATTAAAAAGACTAAGATAGGACATGACAAGTTGTCAAATTGTGCAAAGTTGACTACAGGTGTTCAGAGACAGATGAAAGTCATTTAACACTAATAGAGGAAGTGACACTTAATCTGGAACAGGAAGTTGATTAGACTCACTGGCAGAGATATGAGGGTTAAAACATTCTGGGAGTCAAGAACACACAGGCACATTCTGGGCCAAAAAAGGAAAATAGTTTGATTAGGCCTTCTGTCTTCACCAAAGCATCTTCCTTTAGATCCCTCATTCATTAACTCATTATCAAGCATCTATGATGTACCAGATACCATTCTAGGTTTCAGGGTTACAGCAGTAAATGTTACCAGAAAATGTGTCTCTTCTTATGGAACTTACATTCCAGAAGGGGAAGAAAAAAATAAAAATAAACTAATAAATGTATCAGATTGGGAGGAAAAGCTATGAAGAAAAGAACTAAGTAGGATAAAGCAGTTACAAAGAGGATTGGGCTTGGGGGAAGGGTTACTCTTTTATAAAAAATGGTCAGAGAATGACACTTTGATATGGTGACAATGGAGCAGATTACTGAAAGAAATGAGAGAGTCATGCAGATTTCTGGAAGAAGAGTATTCAAAGCAAAGGGAAAAATAAAGACAAAGATCTAAGATGAGAAGATGATAGTCATGTTCAAGGAAAAGCAAGTAGACCAGAGTCAGCCAAGGATGGAGTTGGGTAGGGTAGGAGGATGTCAGCAGGAGATGAGCTTAAGGAGTCAGTTAATACGGGATCTTATAGACCATCTTAAGAGCTCTGAGTTTTATTCTAAGTCAAATGAAGACACTGAAGGATTCTGAGAAGAGGAATGATAGGATCATTCTATTAGCCTGTTGAAAATAGGCTATGGGTGGAAACAAGGAGATCAGTTAGGAAGTATTGTAATAGTCTGGGAAAGACTGAATTTTGAATTTGGTGGCAGTAATGGAAAAGGGTAGAAGGGTTTGGAATCTAAATATATTTTGAAGGTAGAACAAATAGAATCTTCCAATGCCTTGCCTGTTGGTAGTATAGGAGAAAGACTTCTGGTCTCTCCTGCCACTACTTGGTCCTATGACTTTGAACAAGCCTCTTAACTTCTTTGGGACTTAGTTACCATTTAAGGGGTGTTATCTTCTTGCTTGAAGTTAGGGGGTCAAGTCAAATGGTCTCTTGGGATGTCTTCCAAATGTAAAATCTATAAATTTGATTTTGTCTGTCCTTCAAAGTTAGCACTTCATTACCTACTCTTTTGTATTGCTTACTATAGTTGCATGTTAAAAACATATTTTCCACTACCTTGTAAGCCCCTTGGAACCTAGGCTCTTATCTAATACTCTTGCACATCACCCAATGTTTATCAACTAATTGAGAATAAGCAATCTTCAAATAATAACCTACATTGAATTATAGTATTGCATTTAGCTTGTGAATGGACTTTGCAATTCTTTGTCCCCTACTACTTTGAATTTTATTGTGAATCTTTCAATTTACTGTTCAATAAAGCCCAAGCTTCAAAGAACAAGAAAGGGAAAGAAAAGGGGGAGGAAATTAAAATTCAAGAATTTCTTAGCTTAGGTAGGCAGGTTAGTTAGAAAAGACTTCGTAAAGAAGTTTTTGAAAGTTTAGCGTTAAGCTCAACTTTAAAGGAGGTATAAGATTTCGTAAAATGGGGAAGTGAGAGAAAGGAATTTCAGAGAGAAGAAGCAACATGCCTTTTCACGTTATGGAAAAGGAATCATTACCTCAGCTGGAGCACAGCATGCCCAAGGATGAGGGAGGAAAAGAATGATATGAGAAAAAGCTGAAAATAGAAGAAGCATCTAGACTTTGATGGGCCATATATGTTGTTCTAAAGAATTGGCCCTACCTAGGAGAAAATGGAAGGTACCTCTAGAATGTAATCACCAAAACACATGCCAGCATTTCTCTACTGTATTCCTAGTGCCTAATGCAGTCCTAGCACATAGTAGGTGTTTAATACATAAATACTGAATGAATCACTGTTTTTAAACAGGAGAATGGTATAATCAGATATGTGTTTTAGAAAAATAACTCAGACAATGGAAAAAGGACTGGGAAATGAGAGGCAGGAAGACCAGTTAGTTGATTATTGACAGTCTAGGTGAGACTAAACAGGCCAGGTATATGATGATCTTTTATTATAATCAACAGAAACTGTTGAACAGAATTTGAATAATTCAGTGCTAGTAAAAAATGTTTATTTTCCTTAAAATATTAGCATGCAGAGGTGTTCTATAAATATTTGTAAAATTAAAGTAGAAAGGGCATTAATTCTACATCATCTACTCTGCTTTGTTTGCTAAGAGACCAATTAATATGCAATAGTAATGATCCAAAATTGTTATAACTAATTAGCTTACTTTAAAGAATGATATTCTGCATGATGGATGCAAAAACAGTTATCATCTTCCTGCATTAGAGGCTGATTTATATAATTTTATTTGCTAGATGATATCAAGTTATAAAATTGCAGATAGGAAGAAGGTAGAGAGGGTATTTGTTGAAAAGGTGAAGGATGTGGAAGAAATTCTTCACAATAAAACAGTATTTTTAATAGGCCTAAAGAGCAAGTGAGAAAGGGGAGTTCATGTCTAGAAGGCATAAAATACAAGAAAAAAAGGAATGCGAATGTGGGTGAAGATAGGAGATAGGACAAAGAAAATACAGAGGTCAGGTTTGAGAGAGAGAAAGGACTTAAATGGAACTAAATATTGGTGCTGGCATTGTAAAAGGGTCTTTGTGTAGCTGGGTCACAGATGCCAGTGGTGCTGGGGAAAAATGAGACATATCTAGTTTTAAACACTGGACAAATTAGTGAACTCCTCTGAACCTTGTTTATCATGCCTGTAAAAAAGATTTAACAATTCCAACATTCAATGATTGTTGTCCAGATTAAATGAGTTGATGTATATAAAGTAAAAGGCACATAGTGAGTGTATGATACATGTAACTATTAATTTCATCAGAGAGAAGGCAAAGAATTAGTTCTATAGGAAAAAGGAATTGGGAAAGATTAACCTGAGGTAATAGGAGGGAGAATTTTAGCATTCCACATTTTGGAAGCAGGAGCAAAATCACACTTCTTATTCCTTGGTGCCCTTTACAGCAGTGGGTCAGATAGATATTTTATGATTTTCCCAACAAAGTCAAGCATTTTCATGAAAATTTGAAAATAGATTTTAAAAAGCTAAAAACGATTATAAAGAATCTGGACTAGCTACATAATTTGTGGGGCCCAGTGCCAAATGAAAATACTGGGCCCCTTGTTAAAAATTTATTAAGAATTCCAAAGACAGTGACAACAGAACGTTAAACCAATCTCTGAACCCTTTTGCGAGCGGAGCTTTATATGACTGCACTAGTCTCATGCTGGGAAAGCTGACCTTGCAAGGAATAAACCACGTCAGCATTCAGGTGGTAAAGTTCAGGTTGTAGGCTCTAAAAGTGCAAGTTGGCAATGCCTGTTCTAGGAACATGCCAATTAACTGTGAAGGGTCTGAAGTTTTGAACTACTTGGCAAAAATGGGCTAGTTACAGTGCCAGGTGGTCTGAATGCTGGTTGATGGCCAATTGACAATAGCTAGAAATGGCACTAACTGCTTTTAAGGCCATTTTAAGGCCTACATGAAACATAATCTTTTTCTGCATCCTGATTTTTCACATTTAGTTAATGAAAACTTTTCTCCATTGATTAAAATTTTTTAAAGTAAATACTCCATTGATTTAACTTTTTAAGAACCCTTCTGTGGTATATAAAACTTTTAATCTGGACCAGTTGAGGGGAGTACATCTCCAATTGAAGAGTATGGTAATTTACCCCCAATCCAACTTCTCTTTATGTGTATAGTAAAGACAGGCTAAGCCTTGGGAAAAATGGTCACATTTGAGGGGCTAAGATGGTTTTTAACTTTTAGCAGTTTTCATTTCCTTTTACCTGTCCTTTTAGTGAAGGTTAAAAAAAAGAAAAGCCCACTTAGAAAAAACATCACGTATTTTTCAATTGTTTGCTAAACTATTTTTGTCTATCAGAGATTAAATAGATAGCAAGCAACCTTGGATGTTGTTCTTTTCCTCTTGTCCTCATTTTCCTATTATCTTTTTCTCTATTCCTCTGTTCCCTTCTCTTTTAGTTCCTCTCTTTAATTACTCATATCCACTGTAAATTTAATACCTGTTTATAAAGTATCTCTGCCACCACAAAACTGATTATATGTTGAACAAAATCTTGTTTTCCATCTACTTACAGATGCTTACTCAACCTCCTTGGAAAGGAAGAATGAAAACATAGCACCAAACATCATTATTACAGTGATATTTGAAGTTACTTTTTTTGGCCCTATTAGGAACAGAATTGTATCTACAACTAATAGGGACCCTAGAAATGACTCAGCATAAGCATCTACTTTGCAGATTAGAAACACCTTTAGAGAGATAGCCTTGCCTAAAGTAGCTTGGGGGCAGCCGGAGAGCAGGATTAGCAGGTCAAACCAGTAAAACAGAGCATGGGATAGAACAGAAAGAGCACAGAGCCTACCACATAGCAGGTACTCAATAAATATGTGTCTAATAGAGGAAAGAAATGGAGGAAAACATGAAATTCTAGAAGCTTAGGTTTTAGTAAAGGCTTTGCTACTAACTAAATATCTGAGTAATTAATGATTACAGTAAATACAACAAATTGATTAAATTACTTAACATTTATCAACTTCTATTTCATCACCTACTAACTAGGATGATAATATCTTTTTACCCAAAAGTATAGTTTCAGGAACAATACCTATGAATGTGCTTACTATATGTTATAACTCTCATTATTTACATAATTTTAATATAAACTTAGCAGTAGTGCTGTAAAGTTTAAAAGTATTGTATTTAAGTTAGTTTTTTCCACAAGTACCTCAAGCCTTCTTGTTATCTATTGGAGGGGGAGGGGCTTGTTGATACTTTTTGTATTTTATGCTCAGGGGCAAGTTATGATACAGAATAGGCCTGGAATTGTCTCCCTGCAGCACTGCAAAAAGGAATTTTTGAGAAATAAGGAATATATTTTATAGCATGATCAGGGAAGGTGTCTGACGAACTATCTTATAATTATCATTGTTCTACTTTTCTCCCAAATTGAAACAGTTCTACATTTAATGACTGCCTTCCATTTACAATGGTCTGTGTTAGCCTAGCTGAAACATATGAAATTGCCTTTTTTTATTGCTCAGAAGCAGTTGACTACGGTAACTTCATATGGTTCAACCTAATACATATGTTATCTGCTTTCTTTTACAATTATTCTAGGAGGTAGTTAATATTACCCATACTTTGCAGATGAAGAAATTGAGATTCAGAGAAATTAAACGGACTTGCCTAAAATTTCACAGATTATCAGTAGCGGATTATAGATTGAAATCTCAAATTTCAAGTAGTGGATTTCAAGTAGAATGGTATTTCTTGCATAACACAAAACAATTCATATAATTAAGAGACATTAATTCAGCAATTGAATGAAAGGTGGGCAGGAATTAGGAAGACAGTGGACTGAGTGGCCCCAAGAGGCTCCAAAGAAGTTGAGGAGGAAAGTGAAACAAAATGACAATTACCTACAAAAGTATATCAGTTCCCTTTTTCCTGGAGACACCAAAACCGTGGCTTCAGTAATGTGTGTGCATTGGGCAGAGGTAAGGGAGGCAAGCAACAATTACCATGTAATTTCCAGGTACCGAGAAGGCAGCAAGTTGCTTGCAGTCTGAGTAAATGGAAGTAGAGATTGCACCAAGTAGAAAGGAGAGATGGTGATGAGCCTGGGGTAGAGTCAAGGGGATTTTCCAGTCTACCAGCTAAACTCGCATGCAGTGCAGTTCTTGTAATGGTGACGTTGAACACAGCAAGTGAGCATACAGCGACTGTCAATTTTAGAAAAGACTCCACAAAATGAGGTTGTGCCAGACTATTCAGTGCTTTTTTTTTGCAATGTGTCCACTTAATGTCTAATATATTTGTTGTGCATTTATTTTCTGTTAATTAAAATTCTTCATATAATTGTAGTAAAAATGCTTGTACCCAGATGTTCCGTGAAGTACCAGGAAAGAATATAACATCCAGCAATAAATATTCCATGAATCCATGTAGGGAAATTCTTAAAAAAACATATGAATCATGGTATTATACTAACATTACATTGCCTTTTTTTCCTCTTGTATCCAAACTCTGGCAAATATCAGTCCCAGGCAAAATAATGATCTAAGAAAAATTGGTCTTCAGACAGCCACATTTGTCTTTTCTGTCTGTCATCTCCAATACTGTCTGCAGTGAATTTTTGAGCACTAATTATACATAAAACATCAGCAGAGGAACCAATGGAGGGGTTACTAAGAATTTAGACTCTTTATTCTGGACCCCACAACCAATTTTTGTCTTTCTTGTTATGTAAGAATAAATTCTTTTACATTAAGATTGTAGGGTCTTTATATATTCTCCTTCAAAAGCATTTAACAAGAGCACTTGGGGCCATGGAGGGTAGAAGTGTGACATAAGGACAGGAAAAAGTATGCTCAAACCTAGTTCTTAACCTAGGGTACTTGAATTCTTTATGAGGTCCATGGATGGGCCCTAGGGTATCAAACAAAACAAAACAAATAAAACAACAACACACTAGTATCTCATGTAAAATTGTTTGTGTGTACATGTATTTGTGCATGTAAATATATGCATTTTTTCTGAGACGATCAATAATTTTTATTAGAAATTTAAAAGGGTTGATTACCTGAAAAAAAAAAGTGTCTAAAACCCAAAGAAGTAACAGTGGAATTTTGGCTCCTTTTCTATGTGGGTTAAGGATCTGGGAAATCTCTCATCACCTGAAGGCCTTTCCTAGGAGTTTGAGTCTCACCAGCCCATGGTCTGCCTACTCATTAGGCTGGGCTACTTGGTTGTCTCAGGCATTGAAAGATTGCTGCTCCTTGTGATGCTACTGATGCTGTCCTGCCTGGAACACGGGTTTTATAATCTTTTTATGGCAATACTGGGCTCTTAATTAAATAAAAATGTCCCCCATGCAACAGAGAAATCACGATCCCTGCTATTATTCTGCAAAGATATAGAAAGGAAGGGCATTTTTCCAAATCCAACTGGCCAACTCCCTCCTTGCCCTCCCTAAACTGTTCTGCAGCATGTTAGTCTTACTCAAAATTTACAAAATTACCCACACAGAACAGGAAATGCAAATGTTAGAGTTCTCATATTCTGCAGCCACATTTTTCATGTGATTCACATTAAAGCATCTTATGTAAAAGTTGAACAAGCTTTGGAAAAACTATACTAATTGCACACAATATAAATGAATTTAAAAATTACAGAAAATTTGAATTCCTTGACTTCTATAGGCCAAGTTTAAAACTTTAACAGAAGTGTTTGTTGTTGGTTCTTTTAGGATACTCTTAACTTCGTTTCCTTTTATTTATATAAAATGAAGAGGGGAGGGAGATAAAAAGGGGAAAAATGACAGGAAACAGCTATCCACCTCCACACCAAAATACCAACAGAAAACCACAGTTATGCTACCATTTAACAACAATATATCTTGTTTAGGAAACTTCCTGATCCCAGAAACAGCCATGTAACTCTAGACAATAAAGAAATTACATCTTCCACATGCTCAAAAACTATCCTCCATAGTTCTAATATCATGGATTTTTCACTTTTTGCTTTCTCAGCTCTCTCAGATTTTGCCCTTTAAAAGTGATGAGTTTCAGGGAAACTAATGAAGGTAGTGCTGTGGGTACAGAATTAGAATTATGTACTTTTGAATAGATGTTTATCAGCATCTCCACTTTCAGTTGCCATAAATTTGGGAGATGGGAAAACAGTGTTGAAGAATCAAAGGTTTTGCTGACCATTTCTCGTCAAAGAGAAGAGGAAGAGACCATTTTTCCCAAGGAAAACAAATGTTAGGGTAAATGATTCACCCAGGGTGCCCAGACCTTTCTCTTATGACAGATGCTGGGCTCACTCTTAGTTGGTCATCAAAAGCTAGCCATTTCTAAGCTTCTTAAGAAGAAAAATCTAAGATGCTCTGGAAATCACACAAATGCATTCATTTTTATTTTGCAAATCTTCAAACAGTGAGTGCCCTCTTACTTGTTTTTTCCAAGAACAAAAGTAAATACTACTACTACCACTAACTTTTTTATACTGAGATCAAGTTTGAAAAATATTGCTTGGAAAGATTACCTGAAATGAAAAAGTGGAATATATTTCCAGAAACTGAAAATTGGAGATGATCTTGAACTTCTGGATGGTTTTCCCAGATACTGTCAGGTATGGTGTACCCCTGGAGATCAGGGTTCTGATGGTGGTAAAAATAATGATGGTTCCATGTGACCCTGGGATCCAGCCACCTGTAAGGTTGCCATGTTCTGTAATCCTAGAATCCAAACTCTCAAATGAATATAATCAACACTCCATGTAATCTGAGGAACACAATCAAATAGACATGCTCACTGCATAGAGTAAGCCTGAAAGTCAAACATCCACACTGAGGTAATACATCTCTCAAAGAGATCAAATGACACCTGAGACAAATGTATCAAGTTGCTGTGGCAACTGATCCAAAGTGTGGTCCAGCTGTTCCCAGTCTGTTTTCTCAACATCAGAGGCTATTTACTCAAGACAAACTATAAAAATACCTCCTTGCTCATAAAAAAAAGACATTCTCTGCCTCTTGTGCCAGATTGTTCATCTCCCAGGCCGTGGTCTGCCTTTCCCCATTAGGTCTTGTCTTCTGTTCATCAAAGTAAGATTTGGGGAGATTTCTGCTAATAATTACACTTGGATTCCCTATTTAAGCAGAAATTAAGGACACCTCCCAAGAGAAGAGTAGGGGAGCATGTGACTCATTGACATACAGCCAGACACAAATTCAGTTATCATTTTCCAGCCCCTCTTCTTTGGATCAGGTGTTTACCTTCAGTCTTTCTGTACAAATGCTTTCAAAGTGCATTCAAGTGAAAGCTGACCAATTTCTCCTTTTTTCCCTATAAAATAGTTTGAAATATACCCATTGAAAAGAATTAGTGAATGAAATAGTATAGTGGAAAGAACATGGACTCTGTACTTTGCATCTCAGTTCAAATCCGTGACTGCATTTATTAGCTGTGAGTACTTACACCAGTTATGTGAGCCTTACTTTTCTCATTCGAAGAAAATGGTGTTAATGATATTTGTGTTGTTAAAGAAACACTTCTTTAGACTTTTAATGTGAATATGAAACTGCTGGGGATTTTACAAAAATGCAGATTTCAATTCAGTATGTCTGGGATGGGGTTCAAGAGTCTGCATTTCTAACTATTCCCAGGTAATGTTGATGCTGCAGGTCCAGATCACATTTTGATTTGCAAGGTTGTAAGTCTTTGTAAGTATTTAAAGAGATAAATTTTATGTAAAGTGGCTAGGACAATATTTGGCTCATGGAAGGCTTTCAGTTAATGCTATCGTCTTTCCCTTTTATTTTCATCACCCCACCTCCATACAACATATTACATAACACTCTAACTGTACAGACAGAGCTTCTACTCCTCTGAGAATCTGAAGTTTGAGACAGCCAAAACAGAATTTTAATCATATAAAATCTCCCATTCTTCTCTTCTAAAATGAAAAGAGAAATGGAAAGAAAAGATGGGTAAATTGATTGAAAATATTGGAAAAGGCCTTAGAAGGTGGTTGGCTTTTGACAGTAACAACTTTTCAGATAATAACATTTTGAGAACTTGATAAAAGCTACTGAAGACATGAGAATAATGGTCACATCTTTCAATTGAAGACATGAGAATAGTGGTCACATCTTCCATTCAGCTTAAAAAATGTAATATAACAGGGTTCACACCTTTTTTTCATGACTCTTGCCAAAGAATGCAATTATTCAGAAATAAAAACAAGAATGTGTATGGAGATTCAAAAAGGCCCCATTCCATCAATATGCTATATAGGTCAAGTTTTAAGAGTCTGAACATAATGAACATTTAACAAAATTTGACTTCCACAATCATGATAATTATTAATCATAATCAAAACTTATTAAGCACTCACTATTCCAAGTACTGTGATAAATGCTTTATTTGCAACATCTCATTTAGTCTCATAACAATCCTAAGTGGTACAAACTATTCTGATGTTGCAGATCCATTCCTATGAACTTTGATCAGGTTGCTCACTGCCTGGAATACTCTTTCCCAGGGTGTCTACTTAAGTAACTCCCTCACCTCTTTTATTTCTGTGCTGGTTTGAAACTGTTGTGTAACCCAGAAAAGCCACGTTCTTTAATCTTCATTCAGTATTGTTGGGTGGGATCTTTTTGATTAAGTTGTTTCCATGGAGATGTGACCTGACCCAACCAATTGTGGGTGGGACCTTTAGATTAGGTGGTTTCCATGAAGATATGTTTCCACCCATTCAAGGTGGGTCACTTACTGGAGCCCTTTAATAGGGAACCATTCTGAAAAAAGCACAGGACTGCTCACATTGCTAGAGAACTTTGGAGATCCAAAAGGCAAATGTCCCCGGGGAAGTCCTTTGAAACAAGAAGCTGGGAGAGAAAGCTAGCAGACATTGCCATGTGCCTTCCCAGCTGAGAGAGAAACCCCAGACAGCATCAGCCCTTTCTTGAGTCAGGGTATCTTTCTCTGAATACCTTTAGTTTGAACACTGTTATGGCCTTAGTACTGTAAACTTGCAACTTAATAAATTCCCTTTTTAAAAGCCATTCCATGTCTGGTACATTGTATTCTCAAAGTTTTAGCAAACCAAAACAACATCTTTGCCTAAATTTTATCTTCTCAAAGATCACTCTACTTACTACTGTAGGCTGTCCCTCTCCTCCCAGCTTTTCCTTTATTCCAATTTTGGCCTTCTAACATAATTTATAATATTTATCATTTACTTATATTCATTGCTTAGTATCTTTTTTACCTCTCACTAGAATATAAGTTCCACAAGGGCAGAGATTTCTGTCTGTTTCATCCACCTGGAATGGAGTCTTACAGAGTGGGCAGTCAATAAATATTTGTTGAAAGAATGAATAATTACTTCACAGATGCAAAAACTGAGACTTGGTGTGGTGAAATGACTTGTCCAAGATAAATAATGGTTGGAGCTGGTATTCAAAACCAGACAGTCTGACTCCAGACTAGTGCAATATTTGTTTAGTAGAAGAATGATGAAAGTGAGGAATAAAGAGAATAGAGAAAGTGGTACCCTAAACTTTTAACTTCCCATGAAGTCTCAGGTTAGATAGATAAAACCAACTTGCACCTTTAATCTGGGCCGAAGGAAGTTAACACTGACAAAGGAATTTGTACCTGGCACAAATATAGAAAGGGTAACCTTGGGATTTAAAGGCCAATAAGTCTCTTAAAAGTAGCCCATTTAACATCCATATATGTAACAGATGCTCCTGATATAATGTATATAATGTTTTTGGGAAGCCTTGATAAATGGCAAGTGTTGTTAGCTATGTACTAGGTATTGGGCAAGTGTTTCTTAAATTTTCCTTTCCTAGGCAATGGAGTCACTTGTGGACAGAGCTGGAGGTAGCCTAAGCACAGGCTCTCCTTTCAGAGTTTTAAACATTTATGTTACAGTAACTCCAATCTTATTCCCCATCTTTAAGTAAAATTTAGGATGATACAACTTTGAACTCTTCCTTGCCCAATATGTAAGTCTCCTAAAATTCTGCCCTTGTTTTGGATAACAAAGACCTAGGCACTCCTGGAAAGGATCATTACAATTTCCCAAGGCCACTATGTTGCTCAATGAGATAGAAGAAATCAATTCCCTCATGAGGCAGGATCTTTTTCTTTTGTACACCTGAAGACCAGCAATGAACTAACAGGGTAAAAGTGTGGAGGAAGAAAAAGAGGTAAAAGGCCTGAGACATTTGGGGGAGAGTGTAGAGGAGGAAGAAGGGGGTTCACGTGGATTCTGTCTGCTGAGTAGGCACTATGAGGGGACAGCCTGAAAGTCTGTTCCATGAGGCTCCACACATATCTAGAGCTTAGGTACAAGGGAGTTAGATTGAAGGTGTAAAGCTTCTGACTGTGTGGGGTTTGGATTTTATTTCAGGCAATGTGGAGATAATTCTAGATTGAGCCTTCTTTGAGGTTTTGTGTAGGTGTGTACACTATGAAATGGAGGGGGGTTGTCCACCCTAACATACATATATCATAGCAGATACCTGAGGCAGTTTCCCTGTGGGTGACTGAGATAAAAGGAGGCACTAATGGAGGTTTTCTAGAGTTAGATTGAGAGAGTCACAAGCACTACTTGGGCCATTGATAAGGAGCCCTTTTCTTGGTTACAGGTATTATTCTGCAAAAGAAGGACCTGAGGTTCAAAGACGTACTGTGCAACTTGCCCAAAATCACACAGGTTGTAGGTGTCAAGGGCTTGAACTCAGGTCTGCTGGGCAGTGAAACCCATACTCTGGACCACTCCTATGAAGACCATAGCACAGAGTTTGACCCCAGAAAATACTCAATTAAAATAAAATATAAATTCATATTTACGTGTGTACTCTTCTCTTCCTTAAAACAAAGAATTTTTTGATTCTTTGACCCACTTCTAGAAAGTTTATCTTTCTGTCTTGTTTTTTATCTCAATTTTTATAGTCAGGCACCATGTGCCATGAATGGTTCCCCTCCCTCCCTATCCTTTCCTTTTTACATTCTTTTCAGCAGGCATTTGCTCAGCCATAGCTCTCTCTGGGGCCCACTGGAATTTTCTTCTTATTTTAGTCCTTACCTCTATGACCAGGAGCACCTCTCCCTTTCTACCTTTTCTTTTTGTAACACCCTTCCTCCAACATATCAGAAATGAAGCTACTGAAGAAAGTTTTATGCCAAAAAAAAACAGTGATGGATATATTCTTAGAAATGAGATCCAGGCAGTCATCTTGCTCGGCAGTGGTTCTCAGCTTTGGATCACCTGGAGGGCTCCGTAAACGCTTAGCGTTAGTAGTTCTCAATCTTCACTAAACATCAGAATTACATAATGAACTCCTTGAAAATACTGATATCTGGGCCACATAATAAGAGATTTTTTTACTCTATTGGTCTCTGGGGGGTGATGGTGGAGGTAGTCCTAGATACTAGGAATAATTACATTGTCTAGCTTGATAAATACTAAAAATGAATTTCATATTTTTTTCAGAACTTAAAATGTTCATTTAAATCAATTCTAGAGGGAAAAAAACACAGTGAGCAGGATTTTGGGTTAAATATGGTGGCTTAAATATAGGTATTTACTAAAGTTTCCTCCAAAAACCTCACTAAAATGGCAGTAAAGGGATAAAAAATAGCACTAATCCACAAGGTCTTAGAGAATAGGGCAAGAGAAAACAGTAAAAATAATCTTTGTTATTAGGAAGAGTGGTAACTGACTTGGTTGACCAGTGAACGCTGAGTTATATACCTGTGGTGAGGGAAGCCTAAAAAGCAGGCTAATTTTTGCAGCAGAAATCCAGAAAACCTCAGAAACTAGAAGCAGCAGGTGCTTTTGAGAATGAAGATGTAAGTAGACTGAAACTGGGGAACTAAGAAGCAATTAGACTCTCAGGTACCTACCATCCCTCTAAAGCAGCAGATTTCAGAATGTGGTTCGGAGACCCCTGGAGTCCCCAAGACACCTTCAGGGGTCTATTCAATCAAAAATATTTTTATAATAATGTTAAGACATCATTTTCCCTTTTTATACCTTTATCTCCAGATTCTGTATGACAGGTGATAATGTCATTGCTCTGACAAGTATTGGGATGTAAGTTCTTGTATTATTGTGTTTTCTAGGCTTTTCTAAGGTATAAGTGTGTATGCTTTCAAAAATTAATTCAGCTTGTTCTCAGTATGTCTACTGTATTCTTATGAACTATTCCTATTATACTTATATAAGAAAGGATGTGGTTATAGTTATTTGATGCCTATTTTTTTCCATCTGTGTTTTGTTCCTCTGTTCCTACTTTCCTGCTTATTTGAGGTTAATCCAATATTTCTTAGTATTCCATTTTACTTCCTCTGTAGCTATTTAGTTATACCTTTTCATATTATTTTTTAAATGATTGCTCTAAGATTACAATTTGCACCCCAACTTATCACAGTCTTCTTAGAGCTAATATTGCATTTGTATGTGCACACAAAATGCACATACCTTGCAACATCAGAATTCCATTTACTACTTTCTCCTTTCCTCATCCCTTGTGGTATTATTGTCAAATATTTTACATGTATACATGTTACATACCTCATAATGCAAAGTCACACTTTTTGCATTAGCGTCCATTTCTTAAAGAAATTAAGAGGATAAAAAGTCCTGTTTATTCGTTTACAAATGTACTGATGTTATTCATTCTGTTTTTGAGATCCAAGTTTCCTTCCAGTGTGACTTCATTTAGATATGAAGAACTTCAACTTCCTTTAGTATTTCTTATAACCTGTTCTAGTTTGCTAGCTGCCAGAATGCAACACACCAGAGACGGATTGGCTTTTAATAAGAGGGGATTTATTTTGTTGGTTCTTCAGAGGAAAGGCAGCTAACTTTCCACTGAGGTTCTTTCTTACATGGAAGGCACAGGGTGGTCTCTGTTGTTCTTCTCTCCAGGCCCCTGGGTTCCAACAACTTTCCCCGGGGTGATTTCTTTCTCCGTCTGCAAGGGCCTGGGCTGAGCTGCAAGTGCTGAGATGAGGAATGCCGAGCTGCTTAGGCTGTGCTACATTGCGTTCTCTCATTTAGGCACCAGGCAATTAAATCAAACATCACTCATTGCAGCAGACACGCCTCCTAGCTGACTGCAGATGTAATTGGCAACAGAGGAGGTTCACATACCGTTGGCTCATGTCCGCAGCAACAAGACTAGGTATGCTCACCTGGCCAAGTTGACAACTGAATCTAACTAACACATAACCCAAATCTACTGGTTTTAATTTATCAAAAACATCTTTATTTCACTTTAATTTTTTGAAGAATGTTTTTGCTGGATAGAGAATACTGGTTTGACTTTTTCTCTTTCAACATTTTCAGAGGTTGTTCTGTTTTTCTGTCCTTCATTGTTTCTGATGTCAGCTTAGCCATCATTTATGTCTTCATTCCCCTGTATATAAAGCGTCATTTTTTTCTGTGAATGTTTTGAAGATTTTCTCCTTATCTTTTTTATTAATTAAAAAAAATTAACTAACACAACATTTAGAAATCATTCCATTCTACATATGTAATCAATAATTCTTAATATCATCACATAGATGTATGATCATCATTTCCTAGTGCATTTGCATCGATTTAGAAAAAGAAATAGCAAGACAACAGAAAAAGAAATAAAATGATAATATAGAGAAAAAATAAAAATACAAAATACAAAAAATATATATTAAAAAACAAAAACAAAAACAAAACAAAACAAAAACTATAGCTCAGATGCAGCTTCATTCAGTGTTTTAACATAATTACATTACAATTAGGTAGTATTGTGCTGTCCATTTTTTAGTTTTTGTATGCAGTTCTGTTGCACAGTCTGTATCCCTTCAGCTCCAATTACCCATTATCTTACCCTATTTCTAACTCCTGATGGTCTCTGTTACCAATGACATATTCCAAGTTTATTCTCTAATGTCTCCTTATCTTTTGTTCTCAGCAGTTTAACTATGATGTGTCTGGGTGTGTTTTAATTTGCTAAAGTTGCCAAAATACAATATATCAGAAATGGGTTGGCTTTTACAATGAGGATTCATTAACTTACAAGTCTACAGTTGTAAGGCTTTGAAAATGTCCAAATAAAGGCATCATCAGGATGATGCTTTTTCCCTGAAGATCAGCTACGTGCAATCCTCAAGGCATATGGCAATGTCTGCTAGTCTCTCCCTTCTCTCTTGGATTTCATTGCTTCCAGGTTTTGGCTTCATTATCTTCCTCTCTGTTTCTATGGTTTCTCTCTGTTTCTGTGTGCTCTTCTCTCAGCTTCTCTGGCTTTTCTCTCTTAGCTTCTTGGAATTTCATCTCTTATAAAAGACACCAAGAATTATGACCCATCTGGGGCATGCCTCAACTGATATAACCTAGTAAAAGACCCTACTCACAATAGGTCTACACCACAGGAATGGATTAATTTTAAAAATAGGATCTTCTTGGGGTACACACAGCTTCAAACCATCACAAGGTATGATTTTTTCCTCTTATGTTCATTCTTCTTAGGGTTTGTCTAGCTCCTTGGAGCTATTTTTCACCAAATTTTTTAAAAGTTCAGCTTTGGTAAGTTCAAACAATGTTTCTGCCCCATTCCCTCTCTCCTTTTCTTCTGGACTGTGATTACATATAGACCATTTGATTTTGACCCAAGTTGCTAAAGCTTTGTTCATTTTCTTCCAATCTTTTTTCTCTCTGTTCTTTAAAATGTTTCATTTCTATTGATCTGCATGGAAATTCACTAGCCTAAAATTTCTTCTGTAACTTCCAGTTTCTTGATAAGACAAACTGGTGATCTTTTCATTTCAGATATTATTATTATTCCCAGTTCAATAATTGCAATGGTTCTTTTTTTTATAGTTTCCATTTTACTGCTATTTCCCCATCCATTTACTAACACTATCTTTCTGTTAACTATGTGAATATATTTAAAATCTTTAAAAATCTTTTCAACTAATTTTAATATCTGGATTATCTCAAGGTTGCTACTGATTGCTAATTTTCTTGGCTATGGTCACATTTTTCCATTTTTCCCCATATCTAGTAATATTTAAAATTATATACTGGAAATTGTGGTTGATAAACTGTAGAGACAAGGCGTTCTGTTATCTTCTGAAGAGTGGTGGTTTGAAGTCTAGCAGGAACTTGAGTGAATGACTGATTACCTTGCATTTGTGTAGGCTTTAATTTATACTTTGCTAGGGTTAGTCAGTTTTGCTTATGTGTTAATGTTTTGGTTTTCTAAAGCTACCAGAATGCAATATACCAGAAATGGATCAGTTTTTATAGAGGGGATTTATTATTAAGCTATGAGTTTACAGTTCTAAGGCCTTAAAAATGCTCAAACCAAGGAATCTAGAGAAAGATACCCCAACTCAAGAGAAAGGCTAATATCTGTCACATGGGAAGGCACATGGCATCTGCTGTTCCTTGTTCCTGGTTCTGTTGCTTGCAGCTTCTGATTCCAGTGGCTACCTCTCTAAGCGTCTGTAGGTCCTCACTTAGCTCCTCTGGGACAAAACTCTGGGTTTCATCTCTTAGCTTAGCATCTCTGGAGGCTGGAGATGTCTTCTCCCCCAGCTTCTGAGTTAAACAGCTCTCTCAGCTCCTTCTGGTTTTCCAGATATCTGGTCTTTGCTTTCTTTGTTGGCTCTTTTTAGGAATCCAGTTGTTCTAGTTTGCTAGCTGCTGGAATGCAACACACCAGAGACAGATTAGCTTTTAATAATGGGGATTTATCTTGTTAGATCTTCAGAGGAAAGGCAGCTAACTTTCAACTGAGGTTCTTGCTTATGTGGGAAGGCACAGGTGATCTCTGCTGGCCTTCTCTCCAGGCCTCTGGGTTCCAACAACCTTCCCCAGGGTGATTTCTTTCTGCATCTCCAAAGGCCTGGGCTGAGCTGCGAATGCTGAGATGAGCTGTTTGGACTGTGCACCAGCCAATTAAATCAAAAATTATTCATTATAGCAGGCACGCCTCTTAGCCGACTGCAGATGTAATGAGCAACAGGTGAGGTTCATGTACTATTGGCTCATGTCCACAGCAACAGAACTAGGCATGTTCACCTGGCCAAGTTGACACCTGAACCTAACTGCCACACCAGTAAACTAATTAAGACCCATCTTGAATGGGCGGGGTCACATCACCATGTAATCAAAAGGTCACACCCACAATTGGGTGTGTCACTTTCCAAGGAAACAATCTAATCAAGAGGTCCCACCCTATAATAGGCCTGCCCCCACAAGATTGGATTTAGGATTAAAAGAATATGGCTTTTCTGGGGTACATAACATTTTAAACCAGCACAATTAGTCCTGAAGAAAATCCTTAGGCCTGGTACACAGTCTTTACTCCTAAGGTATAACCTTTTTAGGTTACACTAGAAAGCACAAAGTGTGTATTAAGCCTCTCTAAATTTGTGAGATTCAAATTCCAATCTTTGTCACTTATGTGATGGTAAGCAGCTGAAATCTCCTCAACTTTTTCAGGCTTCCAGGTATTGGAAGTTCCTTGGAGTCTTCCTTGAATACACACATTTCAGGGCTCAGCTAAAGATTTGAAGAAAGTTTATATGCATATTGGCCACTTCCCCCTTGTAGCTCCTTCTGAGATTTCCAGCCTGAATTTTCAGCCTCTGACTCCTTTGATCCTTTGAGCCAATATGACTGTATTTTTGTTTGAGTTCTAGCAACATCATGTTGCAGGAGTTGCTAAGTAACCGCGAGTGGGAAAATCATATAAAGGTAGCTCTTACCCAGTACCATTTGTTTATTTCAAGGATTGAATACTTTCAGTTTCTGTCTCCTTTTGCTCACTCTCCAGAGATTTTACTCTTTTCTTTTTAATATTTTGTTCAGAGTTTATCATCTTTATTTATGGGAATACTAGTTAGATACAAGCTACTCCACCATTACTGTAATTGTAAATTCATCTTATCAATTCCTGCTGAGTTTTCCACATGGTTAGTTAGCAAGACCAGTCATTTTGTTATGTATTTTGGTTCTCCAAATATACCAAATCCAAAAGCATGAGCCTTCAAGTTAAATTAGTTTGACTATATAAAATGTTTTATTCATTATTTCAGACTCAGAGTTCATTGTGCAAGCTCCAAGTTCTACACCCAATATTGAATTGATTCTTTTGGCCATCTTATGTCTGTATATAGACAAGTTCTAAGTTATTTCTTTTTTTTTTTTTCCCTGACAGTGACTTTGGATTTCCTAAGAAACCTTCACCTTAGAATTTCTCAAGGTTGGAGAAACATGGCATTTGGCTTTAATTTTTACTGAGTCCTCCTGGCCAGGATTTCTTGGGATTGTTCCATGACTGTTTCATGTCTTAACTGAGAAATATAGCGGAAAGGGATAAATGGTAGATTCCAGGTGCTACTTGTTGTCCCCAAATGAATGTTGATCTTGGAGCCAAAAGAAATACATGGCCCTCCCTGTTCAGGGGGATATTTTTTGGAGTAGTTGCAAATATGTGACATTTATCTTGAGAGATGGCCAATATTTTTAAAGTAGCCAATAAACAAAATATATTTATTTAAAAAGTCTATTTACTCACTACAGAAAAATACTAGGATCACTTCATTCCATTTGTGCTAAGTCTTCACTAGAAGGGAAAACTTTCTCTGATTCCTCTGTCAGTCATCATTATTGAGCAAACCATACATTTTCACCTGATCATTTTCTTATCAGCCAATACTATTTTCTTACACCAATACTATTGTCCTTCCCTATAAATACTATAAATTCCCCAAGCTTCAGTTTTTATGCTACATTATCCAATAACTTTTTGTGAGAACACTGAGCTGTATTTGAGTTTCTCCACTAGAATGTAAGATTCTCAGTAAAGACACAGTGTCCCATTATCAATGCAGTAGTAGTTTAAAAAGAATACCTGAGGAGTGAGCTTCCAAACCAATATCTGTCACTTCTGTATAATTTTTGGATTCTCTACAGCTCCCTGTAAGCTTTAGAAAAATGGAGATAATAATAATCCTGCAGTGCCTTGAAGTTATGTACCCCAGAAAAACACACGTCTAAGTATTAATCCACTTCTATGGGTGCGAACCCATTGTAAATAGGACCTATCGATGAGGTTACTTCAGTTAAGGTTTGGTGCACCTCAATCAGAATAAGTCTTGATCCTATTACCAGAGGGCTTATAGAGAAAGCCATAGAGAGAGAAAACACAGGGAGCAGCCAGAAGCTGGAAGTCAACCGAAACTGGAAGAGAAAGAAGATGTATCACATGCATTACCATCTGACAGAAAAGCCAAGGACCAAGGATCACTGGCAGCCAGCCCCAGAATGCCACAGTTTTCTGGAAGAAAGTATCACTATGCTCACACCTCAATTTTGGACTTCTCCTTGCCTTAAAAATGTGAGCCATTAAATTCTTGTTGTTTAAATCAACCCATTGTATAGTATTTGTTATAGCAGCTGGGAAACTAAAAACAAGTCCTTTCCTCATTTGGTTGTGGTGAGGATCAGTTATGGTAAGGCATATAAAGTTTTAGAAGAGTTCCTGGCCACTGTCATTATTACTGTCACTATTGTTATGCTATTGTTATTATTTCCTCTGAGGTAAATGCCTGATAGGCAATGGTCTAAGTAGTTGTTGAATTGAGGAAGTGCAATTCTGATAGAAAAAAAAAAATGACAAAAGCAAATCATGGGAAAAATAATAATTGCAAATTACAATAAGTGTCATGAACAAAACAAAGAGCTAAGAAGAAAAAATGAAATGGGGAACTACTTTATAGAAGATGGACAGGGAAGACCTCTCTGAGGAGATTATCTTTAAGCTGTGATTTAAAAGATGAGGAGTAGCCATACAAGAGTGGAGAGAATAACATTCCAGGCAGAAGGAACAGTATGTACAAAGATCTTGAGGCAGACAGGTACTTGAACTTTCAAAGAAGTGAACAACACTGGTGTAGTGGGATAGAATTTTTAAGGGCCAAGTGATACCAGGTGAGATCAGAAGATAGCAGAGGCCAAACACAAAGAGTCTTATAGTCCAGATTGGAGAGTTTGGCTTTTAGTCTAAATGCACAGGGAAGAGACTGGGGTTTGAAGCAAGAGAATGACATGATTTTCAGATCTTTTCAATCCATGACTCACCAAAAAAAAAGAAAAACAAACAAAAGAAAAACTGAAAGAAACAATTCCTGAAAACATTTGGAACTTCTTGTTTAGAGAAACCAAGAGTAAAAATGTGGAATAAAACACATTCCATTATGATTCAAGTTATTGATTGCCAACAACAAAAAAATTCCTTTGGGGATACCTAATAAAGATTTCATGTACTTTTCTTTCTTTCACATCTGTCATGAATCCCCAAGGAATACTAAGACCCACTTAAAAAAGGGATAGACAAGAGGAACGGTTAGAGTAAATGGGAAAGGTGGCTAGGGTGTAAGGGCTGAGGAACACATGCCTGAACAGTGAGGACCACATTAGATGAGAGATGATTTGGAAGATGTTGTGGGATAAGTTTCTGACAGAACAGAATGGCAGGATCTAGTATAAAATTGGTGATACCTGGTGCTGTTCAGTTTTGCACACAACAAAGCTTTGTTAGTCCCACCCTCCTGGGTGCCTGGAACAAATGCCATAAGGAGACTTTAAGAAAATTGTAATTTATATATCAGATAATTATCTTTACAAATCAAACTACCCTTGGGGTAATAGGTCTTTGCTATCATGAACTTATTCTGGGATGCCAGGTTTGTCCACTTTCTTCAAGCTGCTTTATTCCCTTGATACTCTATTTTTTTTTTAACCTATTTCATATTAACACTCACTTGGCACTAATTAAGACCACTGCCATTAATATAATGAAGAGTTTCTATTTTCACATGATATATTGAGTAATTAAAATTGTTTCCTTTCTAAAACAGGGAAAATATTCTCAAAGGAAAAGTTTATGGGGAAATGGTATCATCCTCAGAACCACAGTGCCTGTTCATTGATGACACACTGATTTAGAAATATACATAACAGCTGAGTTCTCAAAAATGTGTCAGTGTTATGTGGTATAATGAATCTACTATACTGTGAGGCATAATGTGTCATAATAACAACTTTGGAATTAGTTTTAATTTTTTTCTTGGAGAATGAAAGAAAACATTAAATGTCAGTGATGTACATGGTGACTACTAATTACCTTTCACATCATAGCAACTTTTATAAGTAAGACAAAAAATGTTGAATACCTACTGTTGCCAGGTAACTGCATCCACTGTGCTTCCTGCCACCTTCATGAAACTGTAAGGAACAGAAAGAAAATAAGATATTGCAGCGTAACATAAACCATATCCTGAAGGTTGAAATAAGATAAACAGAGATATAGATTGAACCAATACCTGAACAGCAATGCTTTTTGCCAGGGTCCACAACCACAATCATGGCCTGCCCATAGCTACTGGAGGTCAAACTGTAAAGACGGCGAAGGCAATCATACTTTTAGCTCCCCATACTTCCTTACCACCAGGACATCAATACCCCAATGTGGCATTCTACCTATGTCTGTCTTCCCAAGCTCATGTCTGATGATCCCCCAACATCACTTTCCTATAATCAAAACTTATCTGTTTCATTCCTATATCTCTAAGGACTCTGTTCTCTGCTAAGAAACAAACTATAATATCTCCCAAGGATGTGAGCACAACAGATGCCTTTGAAAAACCCGAGGCCTTCGAGAGAGCATGGGAAAATCCAGTTTATTTATACAAGTATAAAGCACTATCAGACTTCCCTAATGATGGCCTGCCACATCCATCTGAGTGCCACAAAAAAAAATACAACCATTTTTGAAGGTGCTAAATGGAGAACTGTCATCTGTAAAGCATGTTCAGTTCAAAAAGGAGACATGATCTGGATTTGTGCAGTTATATACACAGCAAAGCTTTGTTAGTCCCACCTTCCTAGGTACCTGGAGGTTCCAGGAGAACCAAAGGGCCAGGAAAAAGCATCCGTGATCTCATAAATGCCACAGGGTATTATAAATTGTATGCCTATGAGAAACTCAGATTTCCATGTACCTCTTCCTCCCCATTCCACATGTTCTGCGGCCCTGTGCTGTCCTGGCTATTATTACTATTTGAAAGCATTAAATTACCATCAGACACAGGAAATAAAAGGGAACATTACAGTTTTTCAAGATATTCCTTTCAGCCTGAGGCCCTGAATGGGAACTTTTCTTCAGATGGAAACAATCTTCAATTAGTACTTCATAACCCAAGGAGCTGCTACCAGGGGGGAAGACGGTGCTTTGTCTGGAAGGCCTTAACCCTTCCCTTTCCCTGCGTAATGTTGCCAGTCAGGCACATGAGCAAAGGAGCTGCTATGCATTGCCCAAAGAAAGTCTCTTCTTTGCCATGATGGTAGAAAAGGACTCAGTTGCTTTGCAGGAGCCAGCAAGAGAAAGCGTAAGGACTAGGTACCAGGACTGATAATTGGTATCAAAGTGGAGTTTATAAAAAGTTAAAAAAAAAAACCACCTTTTTAAAAAAATCCTGACTTGGCTTTGTTTGCTTATTTTTTTATTTTAATTTTTTCAAACCAACTCTTCCACTTAACCAGCACATGTCCTTGGATATATTACCTCACTTCACCTCCCTGAACCTTTTTTCTCATCTGTAAAATGGGATGACAAAGCTTGTGAGTCTATAGTGCCCTGAAGTTAATCACTGGGCGGCCAGCGGTTTGGGCCACTAGAACACCCAATGCCAAGAGACAGTGGATTAGTAGATAGGCTAGAAAAGGCTCAGGTGAGATTATCTCCAAGCCATACGCATCAGCTGAGCTTACATTTTTATTCTTACTGTCTAATTATGCTTATTTTTCCTTTGAGGTATAATTTACATAAAGTGGCACATTTTAGTGTACAGCTCGGTAGATTTTTATATTATGTATACTTCCATGTACCCAAACAAGTAAAAATTGAGAACATTTCCAGTGCTCCAGCAAGTTCCCTCTATGCCCTTTCCCAGCCACTTTCTCCCTCCCTACTCTATGATCACCATCCCGATTTCTTTCACATGGATTAGTTTTGCTTATTCTTGAAGGTCCTGTAAATGGAAGCCCATTGTATAAACTGTTTTGTGCCTGACTTCTTGCATTCAACATCCTTTTATTAGGTTAATCCACGTTGGTGTTTTTTGTTGGTGTGTATGTAGCATTCCACAGTACGACTACATCATTTTCTGTTTATTTATTTGACAGATGTTAGGTGCTCGGTTATTTCCAGTTTGTGGTTATATTAAGACTAAAGCTGGTAAGCTTTCTTATATCTGTCTTTTGGTGACTAGGTGCTCATTTCTCTTGGATATATACCTAGGAGTGGAATTGCTGGCTCATTGGATAGACTTTCTTTTTAACTTTTAAAATTGTATAATATAACATATATACATATAAGGCAAAGAAAGGAAACAGCAATAGTTTTCAAAGCACTCTTTAATAAGTAGTTACAGGACAGATCCCAGAGCTTGTCATGGGCTACCATACCATCATCTCAGATTTTTCCTTCTAGCTGCTTCAGAACATTGGAGGCTAGAAGGAATAAATATTTTTTTAATCATCACAATAGACTTTTTTTCTTTTTTGTGAAAAATAACATATATACAAAAAAGCAGTAGTTTTCAAAGCACAGTGCAACAACTAGTTGAAGAACAGATTTCAGAGTTTGATATGGGTTGCAATTCCACAATTTTAGGTTTTTACCTCTAGCTGCTGTAAGGTAATGGAGACTAAAGAAATATCAATATAATGATTCAGCAATCATACTCGTTTGTTAAACCCTACCTTCTCTTCTAACTCCACCATCAACTTTAATCTTTCTCCCACTATTTAGGGGTATTTGGGGTATGGGTAAATGTATTTTTTAAAAATATTTTTATTGTAAAAACTTAACACACAAGCATATATTCATGACATAAAAACATTGCATACATGGTGTACAATCAATGGCTCACAATATCATCACATAGTTGTATATTCATTGCCATGATCACTTTTTGAATATTTGCAACACTCCAGCAAAAGAAATAAAAAGAAAAAACTCATACCCCTCACCCCTTCCTCTCATTGACCACTATTTACCCAATTTTTTTACTCTCTGTCCCCATGTCTGCTTATTTTAATGATTTCATATCACTGAGGTCATACAATATTTGTATCTGGCTTATTTTACTCAATGTGATGTCTTTAAATTTCATCCATGTTGTAGCATGTATCAACATTTCATTCCTTTTCTACAATTGAGTAATATTCAATGATAGTTATATATCACATCTTGTTTATACATTCATCTGTTGATGGACACTTGGGTTGCTTCCATCTTTTGACGATTGTCAATAATGCCACTGTGCACATTGATGTGAAAATATCTCTTTGAGTCCCTGCTTTCGATTCTTTTGGCAATATACCAAGCAGAGAGATTGCTGGGTCATATGCTAATTCTATATTTAACTGTCTGAAGAACCACCAAACTGTCTTCCATAAAAGCTGAAATGAACTAGTGTTCCTATTTCTTCACATCCTCTCCAACAATCATTAGTTTCCATATTTTCAATAGCAGCCATTATAGTGGATATGAAATGGTCTCTCATTGTGGTTTTCATCTGAAATTCCATAATGGCTTATGATGTCATGCATTTTTTCATGTGCTTATGGGCCATTTGTATATCTTCTTTAGCGAGATGTTTATTCATCTTTTGCCCATTTTTAAATTGGATTATTTATCTTTTTGTTATTGAGTTATAGGATTTCTTTATATATTCTGTATATAAAACCCTTATTGATATATAGTTTCTGAATATATTCTCCCATTCTGAAGGTAGCCTTTTACTTTCATGGATGCAGTCATTTTATGCACAAAAGTTTTTAATTTTGATAAAATTACATTTAGCTATTGTTTCTTTTGTTGCTCCTGTTTTATTGCAAAATCCAAGAAACCATCGCCTAACACAAAGTTCAGAAGATACTTCCCTATGTTTTCCTCTAGGAATTTTATAGTTTGGGGGTTCTCATATTTAGGTCTTTGATCCATTTTGAGTTATGATTGTATATGGTGTGAGGTAGGGGCCCAGATTCATTCTTTTGCACATGGATATCTGGTTTTCCCAGCACCATTTCTTTAAGTGACTGTACTTGCTCCCATTGAGTGGACTTGTCAAAAGTCATTTGGGGGCGGTGCAAGAGTGGCTCAGTGGCAGAATTCTCACCTGCCATGCTGGAGACCCAGGTTCAATTTCCCGTGCCTGCCCATGCAAAATAAATAAATAAATAAATCATTTGGACACAGATGTGAGGGATTATTTCTGAACTTTTAATTTGATTCCATAGGTCCATTCTTGCAGTAGGACCATATTGTTTTGATCACTTGTAGCATTGTAATAAGTTTAAACTTGGGAAGTATGACTCCTTCAACTTCACTTGCTTTTCAAGATGGTTTCGGCTATTCAGGGCCCCAAACTCTTCCACATAAATTTCCATTTCTGCAAAGATGGCTGTTGAAATTTTGATTGGGATTGCTTTGAATCTGGATAGCATCAACAGCTTAACAATGTTCAGTCTTTTGATCCATGAACAAGGAATATCCTTCCATTTATTTAGGTCTTTTTAAAAAAAAATTATTTTAATATCTTGTAGCTTTCCATGCACAAGTCCTTTACATCCTTGGTTAGATTATTCCTAGATATTTGGTTCTTTTAGTTGCTATTGAAAATGGATTTTTTCCCTTGATTTCTTCTTCAGGTTTTTCATAATTACTGTACAGAAACACTTAGATATATTTTCTTAATATTCAAGAACTTGTGAGTTTACAGAAAACCATGTATAAAATACAAGGTTCCCATAGACCACCCTATTATTAACACCTTGCTTTGCTGTAATACATTTGTTACAACTGATGAAAGCATGCTATTAACTATAGTCCATGGTATTTGTTACAACTGATGAAAGCATACTATTAATTATAGTCCATGGTTTAACTTGAGGTTTACTGTTTGTGTTGTATGGTTTCTAGGAATTTGTCCATTTCATCTAGGTTATCTAATTTGTTGGTGTACTTGGTGTACTGTTGTTCATAGAATTCTCTTACAATCCCTTTTTTTCCCCTGAGGTCAGTAGTAATGTCCCCGCTTTCATTTTAGTTACTTTTGTTCTCTCTCTTTTGTACCTTGTCAGTTTAGCTAAAAGTTTGTTGATTTTATTGATCTCAAAGAAACAATCATTTTTGCAATTATTTTCTCTACTTTTTAACATTCTATTTCATTTATCTCTGCTCTAATCTTTATTTCCTTCTTTCTTCTTGCTTTGTGTTTTGTTTGTTCTTCTTTTCTAGATCCTCAGTTGTGAGCTTAGGTCTCTGAATTAAAATTTTTTTTCTTCTGAAATGTAAATATTTAGTTATATATTTCCTTTCAGTACTGTCTTTGTTGCATCCCATGAGTTTTGGTATGTTGCACTTTGATTTAATTCACTTTAAGATATTTCCCAATTCCCCTTGTGATTTCTTCTTTGACTCATTGGTTATGTAAGAGTGCGTTCTTCAATTTCCACATATTTGTGAATCTTCCAGTTACCCCTCTGTTAACGATTTTTAGCTTCATTCCATGTGGTCAGAGAGGATGCATTGTATGATTGCAAATTTATTGAGACTTGTTTTGGATGTAATACATGGTCTATACTGAAGAATGACCCATGAGCACTAGAGAAGAATGTATGTTCTGCCACTGTTGGGTGATGTGTTCAGTATATGGCTGTTAGGTCTGGTTGGCTTATATTATTGTTCAGGTCTTCCATTTCCTTATTGATCTTCTTTTTAGATATTCTATCTATCACTGAACGTGGTATACTTAAGTCTCCTATTATTAATGTAGAACTGTACAGTTTGTCCTTCAATCTGTCATTTTGTCTGATATAAGTATAGCTACTCCAGCTTTCTTTTGGTTACTATTTGGTGGAGTACTTTGTCAATCCTTTCATTTTCAACCTACTTGTGTCTTTGAGTTTAAGGTGAGTCTCTTGTAAAGAGCACATATATTTTGTCATGCTTTTTTATTCATTCTGCCAATTCTGTCTTTCAAATGGAGAGTTTAATCTATTTATATTTAAAGTAACTAGTGATAATGTAGGATTTTTCTTTTGTTGTTTTGCTATTTGGTGTTTGTGAGTCTTATGCCTTTATTGACCCTTAATTCTTACATTTATGCCTACCTTCATATTTATTTGTGTGTGTATGTGTGGTGTACCATTTTTTAGTCCCTTTCCATTTCCTTTTGTACATATTTTACATATATTTTCTTTGTGGTTACCTTGGAGCTTAAATTTAATGTCCAACATTTATAACAATCATGTTTGATTTGATATCAACTTAATTTTAATAGCACACACATACAGTGTTCCTATACCCATCCATTTCTCCCACATTTTTGTTATACTTGCTATAAATTATATCTTTATACATTGTATGTACAGTACCACAGATTTCATCATTACTTTTTATACATTTGCATTTTTGAACCCATAAATAGTAAAAAGTGCATTCATATACTGAAAAATACAATACCACAGTGCAGGCATTTATAATTACTCATATAGTTACCTTTACCAGAGGTCTTTATTTCTTTATGTTGCTTCAATCCAGTCTAATGTCCTTTCCTTTCAGTCTGAAGAATTCCCTTTAGCATTGTTGGTAGTGCAGATCTAATGGTGATGAACTTCCTCTACTTTTGTTTATCAGGAAATGTCTTCATCTTTCCCTCATTTCTGAAAGATAGTCTCAATGGATAAAAAATTATTGATTGGCCATTATTATCTTTCAGCAATTTAAATATTCATCCTACTGCTCTTGTCTTGGTTTTTGATGAGAAATTGACACAATCTTATTGGGAATCCCTTGTACATAACATGGTGCTTTTCTCTTGCAGCTTTCAGAACTCTCTCCATGTCATTGGCATTTGACAGTTTGACTACTGTGTGTCTGGCCATGGTTCTCTTCTAGTTTATCCTGTTTGGGCTGCATTGGGCTGCTTGAATATGTATATTCATATGTATCTTTAAATATGGCACATTTCTGCCATTATTATTTATTTGAATAGTCCTTCTGCCCCTTTCTCTCTTCTCCTTCTGGGACTCCTATAGTGTATATACTGGTACTCTTGATGGTGTTCCACAAGTCTCTTAGACTCTTCACTTTTTTCGTTCATTTTTCCTTTTTGCTCCTCTACCTGAATTATTCCATCACCTTTTGAGTTTATTTATTCTTTTTTTTATGCCAGGTCTAATGCACTGTTAAAATCGTTTAAGGAATTTTTCACTTCAGTTCTCATAGTCTTCTAGTTCAATATTTTGGTTCCTTTTTAAAATGTCTATCACTTTATTGAGATTTTTATATTGTTTATGTATCATTTTCCTGATATCTTTTAGTCCTTTCTCTGTTTTACTTTGCCTCCTTGAGCGTACTGAAGATCTTTTTTTTTTCTTTTTCCAGTGTCTTTGTCTGGTATGTCCAAGGTCTGTTTTTTTTTTTGCTCATGGTTTCTGTATTTTTATTTCCTTTGGATGGGTCATCATTTCCTGTTTCTCTATTTGTCTTGTAGTCTTTCCTTGCATACTGTACCTTTCAATATTTTAATATAACTATTGGATTTAGTCCCTGAGCTGTCTGTTACTTAAATTTGTATTTCAACTAGTGATATGACAGAGATCTCCTTGAGTGCCAGTAGCTAACAAAAACATATAAAAAAAATGCAAAAAACCCCCCAAAAAACCCAAACCCACCTTTCACTATCTTTGCAAATTGGCTCTGCATTTGGTGGTGTTTTTCAGATTTAACTATCGAGAAGATCAACCCAAGGCAAAAGTTAAGTGCAGGGTTCTCCATCTTTTCTGAACCTGCCTCTTGTCCTGGGCTTGTACTGGTTTGTGCCCTTAGGAGTTCCCTCAGTTATAGGAATTCAAATGCCAACTCTGTTACCTATGAAATAGACTCCCTTTATTCTTCCTGATACCATAACTTGAAGATCCTCATATACATAGGTTAGTTTGTTCTACTACAGGTTGATACTTAAGACCTTAAAAAGCCTTCCATTGTCAAAAGAGACATCATAAAAAAACTGGGGAAAAAATCAGCTTAGGAACATGTAAAGTATTATTTCAATGTTTTTTCTTCACACTCTCTCCCCAAAGTCCCTTCAAAGAAAATTTGTAATTAAGTGTGAAATATACTGGAACCATATATAGAATATTATATAATTTACAAAAAAATATTCCTGCATGATCCTGGGTAGCAAAACCAATTATTCATCCTAAACTAAATTATGAGTTTAATGAAATTCTAATAAAAAGTCCCAGCAGATAGTTTTGAACCTTTACAAAATCATTCTAACATTCATCTTGAAGAAGGCATGACAATTCCAAAAAATTGGAATAATGAAAGGCATTAGATCTACTATATTTTAAGGTACATCATGAAAGTTATAATGATTAAAGCATTCCTAGTTCAGGCATTAGTAATGGACTCTATGGAGTCAAATGGATTTTTAAAATTTCCTGAATAAGAATTTATTAGATGAAAATGAATTTAATATATGAGAAACTGAACCATTTTTTAATGGTGTTATGTGATTTGTTGAAAAAACAAAAAAGAAAAGTCAAATCCTCTTCTAATTCCTTATGTTCACAAGATATAAAAAGTAAAATATATTTTACTCTCATTATATTAAAAACATTTCAATCAAATTTAATATATTTTAACAAATGACATTATTATCTTCTTTATGTGAGATAGTATGGTGATGCAGTAGAAAAGTTTTAGTTAACTCTGATGAAACACCACTACCAGATTTATATTCATGTGAAAATTGCTGTGAACTACATTCTTCCTTTCTCACTCTCAGCTAAATGAAGAGACCAACTTGAGGCATATGGAAGCATTTCTACACTTATTCTTTGGAGGAAAAATCTAATTTGCAAATAATGTCAAACAAATATTCATTTTCAAATACCATTAGGATGACTAAATACAATCTTGCTTTTTGAGAAGTATTAAAATCTCATCGAAAATGGGGCAGACATTCTATTTTCATAAGTCTTTGAAACATATATATATATATATATATATATATATATATATATATTTTAGAGAAGAAGAACCACAAAATTAACACATAAAGGAAACTGATTAGACAAAATTCCAGGGAATAGAGATTATAGTTGATGAGTTTAGGGTATATTCCCCAACCCCTAGCTCCTTCCCTGAAAATTAGGGATTTCTGTATCTGTATCATTTCTACATACTGGTTTTTATATCTATACTGACACTATGGAAGACAAGTCCAAGAAATATCATAATTTTCTTTGTTCAAGTCTAACAGTGATGGATTCTTCTGCTCTAAAGTTCTGCCTATTTCTCACAAACTGACCCAAACCACATAAATGAGTAACTTCAACACAGCTGCAAAATGCTCAGCAACAGTAATATTAGAGGTGGAATAACATGCACACAGAATAGTGCTGTCATGAATGAAATACCACAGGGAAACTGAAATTCCATTTAGGGTCTGGTTTTCCAAGGATTTTCAACCCTCCACTTCCATTCTAATTCCTAGACTTAGGTTTATGAATATGCAAGTTAAAGAGGACACAGAATATGAATAATGACAAAAGGAGGAGATCTTGGTTTTCCAAGGTTGGATTTCTCCATACCTGAATTATGATGACAGAAATCTTGGATTATGATCTCAGGAAGAGGATGTGTTTACTCTCAGGCTGACACTCTGTCAGGCAAAATAGAGTAAGAGAGGGAAGGGGACAGGGACTTGGATCAAAGGAAATTGGCCAGTGCCAGATGGACATTTCAGTATTTGTGGGTCTTTCCCATTGGAGTCAATCTGTTGCTATAGAAAAGAACAAAATATTCCCTTTCACTGTGAGAGTTCCTTTCTTTCCCCAAGGGACTCCAGATCTGGGAGAATTTCTCTCCTTTGTTATCCACCTGCATATATGACGTATCTGAAATATGGTTGAGCCTTTTCTCCTAGGGCATATCACAGCTCTCTTTTATAATAAGGCACATCTTTATTCATGGTCTTTGGGGTTTGATTTCTACTTCTGGACCATAGAGTGTAACACTGAAAACTGGATTCTGAATGTTGCTCCCAGGAAAAAGGATAAATCCTTCACAGGGAGCCGGATGTCTAATAAATACATTACTCAATAAGAGTACGGCATCCTGCTCTTTCTTCCCTTGTCCACAAAGAGAATCTTTGGTTATGTAACTAAGATGAATAGGATGTGACAGTCATTCTACACAAAAGCCTATGGAAAAAATGTGGGAAAATTCTTCATTTTGAATTATGGCAAACTAGGCTGAACTCTAAATAAACAGCAAATGCAGGGGCATCTTTCATTTGGTCCAAAGCACTTGTTTTTCCATGATGTGCTGGTTTGAATTTGTTATGTACCCAGGAAAAGCCATGTTCTTTTAATCCTAAATCCAGTCTTGTGGGGGAAGCCATGTTCTTTTCATCTTGAGCAAATATTGTAGGGTGGGACCTCTTGGCTACATTGTTTCCATGGAGATATGACACACCCAATTTGTGGATGTGACCTTTTGATTAGATGGAGATTTAGATTCTGCCCATTCAAGATGGGTCTTAATTAGTTTTCTGGAGAGGGAAAGAGTTAAGAACTGGCATAGATGCAGCCATTTAGAGATACCTGGAGACAGACAGAAGCTCAGAGAGGAGGCCACTGGAACCATGAGCTGAAAGCAACAAAACCTGGGAGCAAAGGACCAGCAGATGTCACCATGTGCCTTCCAATGAGATGTTAAGCAAGTCACAATCCAGAGTTTTGCCCCAGAGAAACTAAGTACCTCAGACATCAGCCACATGTTTCCCTGGCCAATAAAGAAATCCCAGATGCCATTCAGCCTTTCTTCAGGAACGGGGTATCTTTCTCTGGATGCCTTAGTTTGGATATTTTTAAGACCTTAGAACTGTAAACTTGTAACTTAATAAATCCCCCTTATAAAAGCCACTCTATTTCTGGTATATTGCATTCTGCAGTTTTTAGCAAAAGACTGACACATCTTTTCTCTCTCTATCTCACTTTCTCTCTCTTTCCCTTCCTTCCTTCCTTTCTTCTTCCCTCACTCTTCTCCTTTCTTCTTCCCCATCCTGTCCCCACCCTATCACATCAACAGTAGAGTAATAAATAGCATGGCTATACTTGTTAACTTTAATGGCCTGTACAGCTCTCTATTTAGGCTTCTCTTTTAGATTACATTTCCCTTAGCTTTATAGATTTATACAGCCTTTAATATACAGGGTCTTGAGATGGGTGAGATTCTTCAACCAATTTTTTCTTATCAATAAACATTACATCTAGGAGATTTAATTTAAGGAGAATTTTGAAAGAAGGAAAAATATAAGTCAACTATGATTTACTGAATGATAGGCACTTGGTAAACAGGTTACATATTTGACAATTTTCTAAGGCTGGTATTATCATTTTCATTTTATAGATAAAGAAACTGTGCTCGTGATCACATAGGAAATAAACTGCAGAAATGGGATTCAAATCTAGCTCTTATCTAAAGCCCTTGCTTTTTTTTTTTTCTTGCATGGGCAGGCTCGAGGAATCAAACCCAGGTCCCGGCTCAGCAGGCGAGAATTCTTGCCACTGAGCCACTGTCACACCGCCTTAAAGCCCTTGCTTTTAACCATTCAGAAATGCCAAACTTATGATAGCCGTGGTACTTCTCTCTTTACCTAAGCTATGACAGACAGTAACAATAGATCTCACTACTCTCTCATTAAGTTCAGAATCAGACCAGGAATCTTTCTCAACATAGGGTGCCCAGCACTATTACCTGGAATGATCCCCATGATGAAGCCTATTTACTGTTCAATGAGTGATTAGGAAGAGGAAAGCTATAGGACAATGCCTAGAACAAAACAGAGGCAGACATGAGAGAATAATGCAAAGGAGCAAATAGGCTTGCTTAATTAGAATGGAGGAAAATGGCAGAGGAATGGGGGATGATGGTTAAGTACATTTATGATATATGTACATATATCATAAATCCCGTGGTTGGTTGTGATGGCAAAGACTTTCATTTGCTTCCTCAGGCCATTCTGTTTTTATCCCCCTTGCCCAAATTAGAATGCTCTCCATAGCTCTTTGGGCCATTAAGGAGCAGAAGGCTCTGGGTAGATTTCTATTCTAAGCAAGGTTGAGATCAGAATACTCTGTAAAATGTTGAACTAACTTCCATACTTCATTCATTCAACAAATTTGAGCACCAACTATGTCCTAAGCCTTTTGCCAGCACTGCATTGGTAAATACAACAGACGTACTTCCTGCCCTCAGAGTGTTTATAATCTATAACCAATAAGTAAACAAACAATAAACATATAATTATAAACATGATGAATGCCATAAAGAAAAATAACAGGGTGCACTGATAGAGAATTACTTAGCTAGGTTACTCAAAGTATGGCTCTGATGGATGAGAAGAACCAGCTGTGTGGCATGTAAAGGAAAGAACACTCTAGGCAGAGAAATGAGCATACGTGAAGCACTTCACATAAAGAGGAGCTTTACACATACCGAGCCAGTGAGACTAGAGTGCAATAAGAAAAAAGGAGAGAAGTATAAGATAAGAATGAAGAGGTGGGTAGTGGCCAGATTGTTCACTGTGGAGCCTTTTGGCACCTGGTAAGAGTTTAAACTTTATTGGCAGAGCAATGAAAAGTTATTGAAGCATCTCTAGCAGGTGACTGAAATGATGTGAATTATGTTTGTAAAAATTTTTTTTCTGGCAACTGAGTGGTGAATAAATTGGAGGTGGACAAAAGTGGAAGCAAGTAGACCAGTAATGGGGTATTTGAAGTGGTCCAGATTCTGAGTCTCCAAATCTTTCTTTTGTTAGTTTCTGCTTCATTGTCATCTCACACCTAAACCAGAGTTCATGTTTCAAGTCAATGTGCTCCAAACATGTCAGTGGAACAGCAGCCCCTCAAGGTGGTTTCTAAAAATAAGTCGCTGTGGTCAGGGAAATTCAAGAAATTCTATATACTAAGTCCTCTTCTTGTAGATTCGAAATGTAAACTAATAAAGTTCTGGAAAGTGTTTCAGTGAATTTGTGCATCCCACTATTTCCCAAACTTACTTGACCATGGAACCTTTCATATTTTTTCCCCACAAAATTAATATCCTGCATAACTGATATTCTCGAGAGCAAATTAAAGTAAAACACTGCCATAAGTCATTCTAACAAAGAGATATGCAACCTTTATATGCTTAGTTTACTGAGCAACAGCTACTAATCCTTATCTCTACCTCTCCATATATTATTCCACAGGCTTAGACAATATTTTCTGACTCCTCATATATTATATGAGGAGATCAACCTTTGTGTGTTTTATTTCTGCCTCCTGTTTTCTGTCAGCTGTCCCTTTATTTTTTGCCTTTGCTTGTTCTGTAGATTTTATTGAGATATCTTCACATACCATATATTCCAGCCAAAGTATACAATGTCTCAGTTTCATCACTTAGTTGCCCAATCATTATCACACTCAGTTTTATATACTTTTTATTGCTGTAAAGAGATAGGTAACAGATAAACACACCAAAAGAAAACCCAAAACAGCCTTTTATGCTGTTATCTTTTATGCTTCCATATTATTGAGCCTAGTATTGGTAATGGTACACCTGTTACTGTTGCCGAAACAATCTTAAGAAATTACTGGTAACTATAGCCTGCAGCATGCAATAGGTGATTTTCCCCCATATATTACTCTGCTATTAACTCTTTTTATAAGTATTATACCTTTCAGTAGTTCATGCAAGAATTTATATATACTTGCAGTGTTAATTGGTGACATATATAACTTTAAAAAAACCCTTTCAACCAAATTCAAATATAATACAGCAACAGTACTTATAATCCCAGTAATGAGCTACCATACCCCTATCCATCACCAAACATTTAAGTTCAACCTTGTTAACTCTGTTAACAACCTTGTTAAGTCTGTACATGTTAGGTAATGGTTCCTCCTTCTCTAGCTTCTGTCTATCTTTAGGTACCCTATATTCCATGTTTTAAGACTCTGAGTTTACATATTCTCGTTAGCTCATATTAGTGAAATCAAACAATACCTGTCTTTTCGTGTCTGACTTATTACACTCAGCATTATGTCCTAAAGGTTAATTCATGTTGTTGCATGCTCCAGGACCTCCTTCCTTCTTGCTGCTGCATAATAATCCATCATATGTATGTACCACATTTTGTTTATCCACTTACCTGTTGATGGACACTTGGATTGTTGCCATCTTTTGGCAGCTGTGAATAATGCCACTATAAACATTGGTGTGAAAATGTCTGTTCAGGTCACTACTTTTGGATCTCCTCAATATATACCAGTAGCAGAATTGCCAGGTTGTAGGGCAACTCCATATTTAGTTTTTGGAGGAACCGCCAAACTGTCTTCCACAGTGGCTATACCATTTTACAATGACAACAGCAGTAAGTGTTCCTATTTCACCACACCCTCTTCAATATTTGTAGCTACCTGTTTGTTTAATGGCAGCCATTCTCATAGGTGAGAGATATCTCATTGTAGTTTTGATTTGCATTTCCCTAATAGCTAATGAATATGAACATCATTTCATGCGCTTTTTTTTGCCATTTGTATTTCCTCTTCAGAAAATAATCTGTACATATCTTTGCCCATTTCATAATTGGGTTGTTTGTCCTTTTATTATTGAGTTGTAGAATTTCTTTATGTATACTGTATATCAAACCCTTATCAGTTACATCATTTCCAAATATTTTCTCCCACTGAGTTGGCTGCCTCTTCATCTTTTTGGCAAAGTCCTTTGAGGCACAGAAGCACTTGATATTGTGGAGTTTCTACTTACATTTTTTCTTTCATTGCTTGTGCTTTGGATGTAAGTTCTAAGAAGTTACTTTCTATTACTAGGTCTGAAAGATGTTTTCCTATATTTTCTTATGGTACTGGCTCCTATTTTTAGGTCTTTGATCCACTTTGAGTTAATTTTTGTATAGGACATGAGATAAGAGTCTTCTTTCATCCTTTGAATATGGATAACCAGTTCTCCTAGCTCCATTTATAAAGAGACCATTCTGTACCAGTTCAGTGGATTTGGGGCTTGTCAAAATCAATTTATCATAGATCTGGGGGTCTATTTTCAAACTCTCAATTCTAATCCATTGATTAATGTATCTCTTTGTGCCAATACCATGCTGTTTTGACCACTGTGGCTTTATAATAAGCTTTAAAGTCAGGAAGTGTAAGTCTTCTCACTTCAGTCTTCTTTTTGGGATGTTTTTGGCAATTTGAAGCCTCTTTTCCTTCCAAATAAATTTGGTAACTAGCTTTTCCAAGTCTACAAAGTAAGTTGTTGGAATTTTGATTGGTATTGCATTGAATCTGTGGATCAGTATGGGAAGAATTGATATCTTAACAGCATTTAGCATTCCTAACCATGAACAAGGAATATTTTTCCATCTATTTAGGTCCTCTTTTATTTCTTCTAGCAAAATTTTGCAGTTTTCTGTGTAGAGGTCCTTTACATTCTTCGTTAAGTTTATTCCTAGATACTTGATTATTTTAGCTACTACTGGCAGTGGAATTTTTTTCTTAATTGCCTCCTCAATTAGGTCATTACTAGCGTATAGAAACATTACTGCTTTTAGTTCATTAATCTTATATCCCACCACTTGCTGAATTTATTTATTAGCTCAAGTAGCTTTGTCATAGATTTCTCAGGATTTTCCAACTATAGGATCATGTTATCTGCAAATAACAAGATTTCCTATTCCCTTCTGATTTGGATGCCTTTCATTTATTTTTCTTGCCTAATTGCTCAAGCTAGAACTTCTGGCACAATGTTGAATAACAGTGGTGTCAGTGGGCATCATTGTCTCATTTCAGATCTTAGGAGGAAGGCTTTCAGTCTCTCACCATTTGGTATGATGCTGGCTGTGCATTTTTCATGTATGCCCTTTATCATATTGAGAAAGTTTCCTTTGATTCCTTGATTTTGAAGTGTTTCTGATCAGAAAAGGATGCTGAATTTTATCAAATGCTTTTTCAGCATCAATTGAGGTGATCTGTGATTTTTCCTTTTTGATTTGTTAATGTGCTATATTATATTGATTGATTTTCTTATGTTGAACCACCTTTGCATGTCTGGAATGAACCCCATTTGGTCACAGTGTATAATTATTTTAATGTGCCTTTGGATTTGATTTACAAGTTTTTTGTTGAGAATTTTTGCATCTATATTCACTAGAGAAATAGGTCTATAGTTTCCTTTTTTGTAGTATCTTTATCAGGTTTGGTATTAGAGTGATAGCTTCATAAAATGAGTTTGGTAGTGTTCCCTTTTCATCATTTTTTGGGAAAAGTTTGAGCAGGATGGGTGTTAGTTCCTTTTTGGAATGTTTGATTAAATTCCACTGTGACAGTATCTGGGCTTTTCTTTGTAGGGAGGTTTTTGATGACTGATTGAATCTCTTTCTTTGGAATTGGTTTGTTGAGGTCTTCTATTCCTTTTCAAGTCAGTATTGGTTGTGCATTTTTAGGAAACTATCCATTTCCTCTAAATTGTCTAGTTTCCGGGAGTACAATTGTTCACAGTATCCTCTTTTGATTTTTAAAATTTCTTTGCGGTCCCTGGTAATGACCCCCCTCTCATTGTCACTTTACTTTTACATTGTTAAGATTGGTAAAATTTTCATTCTTTTCTGTAACCATATTTTTCTCCCTTTGTTCTGTATATAAATTGATTTTATCACCTGAAAATTAATTTTTAAATGTACATTATTTTGACCATAATGGACATTTTACCAATTTGGGCCAAGCAATTAACCAAACTGCATTTCCTTCTTTAAAAGTACAATGCCATAAATGCTATACTATGCAGTGGAGGATCTAGCATCTAACTTAAATGACTTTTCTTTACTAACACATTATCAATTGATTAAGATCATACCACCGATTTCCTTCTGGAGATCTTGCATTCTTTACCATGTCATGAATAGTATCCTTTCCTTATAAATTCTCTCTAATTTTTAGAAACCAATTCATTTTTCTGGAAGTCTAATGACTCATTACTTCAAATTCAACCAACTGATTTTTAGTTCTGTTATTCAGAAGTTATCTGAGATTTCTTTTCCTTTCACTCCAGGGTTAATGTCACCTTTTTTGTGCCCCATGTCTTCTTCCTTTTCATTTTTTTGCCCTCATTTTCCTGGAGTACATCCAAAAATAACTTCCTGAGAAATTGTGGTGGTAAGTGAAAACTGAGATGTAGAACACCTGAAAAGGTCTGTGTATTAGTTATCTATTGCTGTATAAGAAATCACCACAAGCTTTTTAGCTTAAAACAACACACATTTAAAATCTCACAGTTTCTTTATGTTATATATTTTGGTACCACTTGACTGATTTCTCTACTTCAGGTGATAATTCTGATGTTGGGTAGGGTTGTAATCCCAGTAGAGGATAACTAGGGATAGATCTGCTTCCTATCTCCCTCAGACTGTTGGAAGAATTCATTTCCTTGCAACTATAGGATTGAGGGTTTCATATCCTATCATCAGAGGCCAACAGCTCCTTACCGCAGTGGCCTTCTCCAACATGGTCACTTACTTCATGGTAGCTAAGTTCTTCAAAAACAGCAGTGGAGAGTCAGAAAGTTGGTCTGTTAGCAAGACAGATGGAGTCCACTAGTATAATCATGGGAGTGACATCCCATTACTTTTTCCACATTTTATGGAATATGGCAAGTCACAAGTCCTGCCCATACTCAAAGGGAGAGGAGCATACACAGTGTGACCATGAAAAGGTGGGAATAATTGGAGGTTACTTTAGGCTCTACCACAGTCTGTGTTTCATCCTCATACTTAATCAATAGCTTGACTTTGCTTGAAAGCCCAGGATGAAAAATCAGTTTCTTCAGAATTTTGAAGAAATCGAACCATTTTCTCAAACACTAATATTTCTGATTATGTGATTTTTTTGGTGTTCTGATACTTCATGTTTCTATGCCTATGTATTAGTCTCTTTAAACACATTTGCTCAGCACACAGTGAGCAGTTTATTTTAGAGATTTGTCTCCTTCTATAGCTCCCTATAGAAAATATGGAAAATATCTTCCTGTTAATTTGATAAAATCCTTTTTCTCCATTTCCTTTATTCTTTATCTCCGTATTTATATGGATTCCCAAAATCACTAATACTCTGTCTTGAATTTTCTGTGTCTGTCTAAAACTCTATGTAAGGGAAATTTTACTGGCTTTTATCTTCCAATTCTTTTATTGGACTCTTTTCTTTTAAGAGCTTTTATGAGATATAACTTACATGCCAAAAAAGTCACCCATTTAAGTGTATGATGCAAAAGTTTTTATTATATTTATGGAGTTGTGTAAATACCAACATGATCTAATTCAAAAACATTTCCTCACCTTAGAAAAGAAACCCCATACTTACTAGCGAGCAATCCCCTCTCCCCACCCCCACCCCCTTTTAGCACTAGGCTACCACTAACTTTCTGTCTCTATTGATTGGATTATTCTGGACATTTGAAATAAATTACATCTTTCAATAAGTGATCATTAGTGACTGGCTTCTTTCACTCAGCAAATAATTTCAAGGTTCATCCACACTGTAATTTGTATCGGTACTTCATGTATTCTTATTGCTGACTAATATTCCATTGTATGGATCTATCACATTTTATTTATTAGTTGATGGAAGTTTGGGTCGCATTCACTTTTGGGGTATTACAAATCATGGGGCTATGAACATTCATGTATGAGTTTTTGCATGGATGGATATTCATTTCTCTTGGATATATACATAGGAGTATAATTGCTGAGTCATGTGGTAACTCTATGTTTAGAGGAGCTCCAACACTGTTTTCCCAAGTGCTTGTACCATTTTGAATTATCAGCAGTGGTGAGGGTTTCAGTTTCCCCACAGCCTCACAACACTTGTTGTTGTCCATCGTTTTTTATTATTGCTAGTCTAGTGGGTATGAAGTGGTATCTAACTGTGGTTTTGATTTGCATTTCCCTAATGACTAATGATGTTGAGCATCTTATGTGCTATTGATCATCTGTATTTATTAATTGGAGAAATGTCTATTAAAATCCTTTGTCCCTTTTTAAATCTAGTTACTGGTCATTTATTGTTGTGTTGTAAGAGTTCTTTATACATAACATGAATCCAAGGCCCTCACCAGATGCATGATTTACAAATATTTCTTCCATTTTGTGGGTTGTCCTTTCACTTTTTTGATAGCCACATTTGATGCACAAAAGTTTGTAATTTTGATGAAGTCCAATATATCAATTTTTTTTTATCATTTATGCTTTTAGGATCATGTGTAATAAAAAAAAATTGTCTAACCTAAATTTTAATTTCAGCAGCTACATGTTTAGTTTCCAAAAATATCTTTTTGCTCTGAGAGTACCCTTTTCCATAGCAACCTATTCTTACTTTATAAGTACAATATCTTAATACAGCTTTAGAAGAATTCTAATTATAGGTTTTTAGCTATAATGTCTTGATACTGAATTGCATTTTTTCTTGGGTCAGTTGTTTAATTTATTAATCTTGGCTTTTCTCTTTCATGATACTAGTTTCCTTCTTTTGTCTTTGGCTTATCCATTTTTAAAAACAGATTTTTCTAGGTAGCAGGTACATATTTTTCTCTGCTGTTATTCAGGTTTTTCCTTCGACTAGGATCTCTACTTTATGGGCATGGCTTGTCGACTAAGAGACTTCTCTTTGAGACTTCTCTGGCTTGGACACAGACAAACTTTAGGCTAGGGGATACCACAGTATTTTACTCAGTGCTATATCTGCAGGAGCAATACCACCCAAGTAATACTAGCTCATTCCCACGCTGGTTCTTCAGTTTCTTTGGTGAAAGATCCTGTATATGTTTGGTTTTGCTTATGGATAATAGACTGAGTGTCTGTGCTCTGTTTGGGCAGAGTAGAGGACTTGAAATGATGGAGATTAGAGTTGACCTGTGGGTGCAGACTCTCCACTAACAGACTTTTATTTAAACCCCTTAGCTAGATCCCCTCTTTCATCCCACTCCCTCCCGATTCTGAGCTGATCTGCTTGGCAGACTGGCTATCTCTTCGTTAGAGCCTGAGTTTTCTGGGCCTACCATTTCTTCACTCTGCTTAATCTGTCAAGAGGCTTCTATCAATTTACTATCTTGTAGAAATATATAAAAATCTCTCATGTTAAATCTTTCATTTAAACCCTCCACTTCGGTGTTTGCTGTCACAGATTTTTTCTTTACTATTTTTTTTGTACAGAAGAACAATATTATTTTAATTATTTAACACCTGTGTGGTATTCAATCTTTGAAATGCTCTACATTAAAAACTGTTTTCCTTTCAATGGATTAGGACTTGAATCTGAGCTGGCAGAATTCTCAAATTACACAGCTAATGAGAAGTGGAATCCTAAAACCTGTTTCCAAATTCCCCCTTGTACCTGACAATGCAAGGGAAAGTGCTTATTCATTTTAATGTTGTCCAAGTGTGAGGGCCATGTTCTCGATTTATTGACTTTAGTAGCAATACAATAGATAGAAAAGTCCCATATTACAAGAATAAAAAGATTGACTGGACAATTTATACAATAAGTGTTGAAGAAAACTAGACCAGGACAGAGGTCAAACAGTCGATGCCATCAGTTGACAAATGCTGCCAAAGGGTCAAGATATATCAAGCATCATTTATCATGTAATGTCTTGACATTTTTCTTTGGAACATAAAAGCAGATTGACAATGTAAGCCCTATTAAGTATATCTATTGGTTTATACTTTCTTCTGAAATTAAAAATTTGAATGGAACATTTAAATATTAATAGATCATGCAACACTAGTTTTCTGTTAAAGTTTAGGTAATCAGGTTGGCACCAGATTTAGGGAAATGTTAGAAGTTATTGCATTGGGCAATGTCTAATCAATCAATCATGACTGTAAGAAAATAGTGGGTGGTTATTTCCAAGTATGAACTATTGATATAATCCACAGGCCACTTGTAGAAAGTTTCTAATTTTAAAAAACACACCTGAATTTTAGGAGACCCAACTTCAGTCCTGGTTTTACCACTGAAGAACAAGATCTTGCATAGGTCATTTTGTATGAAGATGATTAGAAAAATTTACAACATTGTCTTAGATCCCATCTAACACTCTTTAAGGATCATTTCCTACCAACTAGAAGGTGGGGAAACACAATTTGAGAGATCAAATGTTATGGCCCCTCGTAGGTATTAAGACTGACCTCACCAGTAGTCAGTCAAGGCAATGCCTCCATTCCTAAGGACTTAGGTTTGAAGTTTTCACCTTAAAGATTACACCTTAAAAAACTAAAACTTTCTTTTCTCTTATCCCAGGACACTCTACAGCAACATGAACAGCTGTACTACAGGATAAAACACACAACTTGTCTTCTATGTGGTACTGACTGGTTAATATCAAGTTATGTACAGAGTTGACTTTAAAATTGAAATAAAAGTACTTCAATTCATGAAAGAAAAAATAAAGCTTAGAAATAACATACTTAGTCTACACAGGTTTAAACCATAATCATCTAATAAATTCTGATTGGCTCCCATTAAGTAGTAGATTGAATACTTCGCATTGCATTTTGGTGTAGAAACTAACCAAGTTAAGCTATATTAGGCTTGTAGTGTGACGGTACAATGTTTATTGCATGTAAAGTGCCAGTTTTATATGCAAACTAATAAGTAAACTTTAAAATCTTCTTTGAAGCAGTGAGGATGAATCTTCCAACTGCCTTGTGGGAGCAAGTGAATGTTCAATCCTGCTGGATCCAGCTAGTTTGAGGGTCTCCCCTCTCAAAAGTCAAGATTTCTGTGGGTACAGTTATATATAGCAGTCACCTACCACCAACCTGTTTGCAAAAATAAAACACCGAACAGATCACTCATAAAAATCCCACTAGCTTTCTGTCTTAAGATATCCTCTTTCTAGACAACTCCACCAGTATTATTAACAGGACTAATTTTCAGGTAGCTACACACTTCAAAGATGCCATCAATTATTCCTATTGGGGTATTCTCTGGTGTAACTGGTTGATACGTTTCAAGTAGCTTACTTTTCTCTGGCTCGGTGGGCTCCTGGAAGATCTTCCGGGAAGTTTACTGGCCAGGATGCAGGTGCTGCTGAGAGTCAAGGACCTTTTCTCCTTGTCAGCTAGGCTGAGCCTCTTCAGGAGCTAGAGTTGGAGCTGCTGCTGGTCCCCCAGGATGGCAAGTGGGTCCTGCACAGAGCATGACAGTGATGGCAACAGCAGTGGAGAGCGGATGGCACTGGCCTCTCAACTGCTTTTTGATTGCAGTTAGGATGGGAATTCCAGAAGGAAATGGAGGTTGTGCTCAGACCACTATAATGAACTTGAAGCATGTCCAATATATTTTACACCATCTTATGTTGTTCCAGAGATATTTCATGAGTACAGATCTGTGTTCATTTTAGTGTAGCTTCCTTTGGAAAAAGGTTTTTTTCTGTAGGTAATGGCATTTGAAAGATATATGCTAACTATCCCAAAGATGGAAGCCATCCCTAATTAATTCCTCCATACTCTCACACATCCCTTGAGATTCCATCAACATATCATATTTCTACTTCAGAATCTCTCCATTTCCTCTGCCATTACCATAGCCCAATCTGCTATCATCCCTCACAGACAGTGAAATAGCCTTCCTGTTGAACTTTTTTATCTCATATTTCTGCACCTTGACATCTATTCCACACAAAGTGCCTAGGGCACATGCAACTCCTGATTAAAAATTATTTAATGACTTTCTGTGGCTCATAGAATAAAATAAATAACTTCTTTACCATGATATATGTGATACAGTAATGATCTGGTCCTTGCCTGACTATGCATTGTCATCTCTTAGTATTCTTCTTTTGCTCACAATACTGCCCATCTTTCTATTCCATTAATGCCTCATCATGTCATGGCTCAGGGCATTGACAATCGCTGTTCCCTCTACCTTGAACTCTCTTTGCTCCATTCTGAATGATTGGCTTCTTCATTCTGCTGGTCTTGGCTTAAATAAATTGTACCTTAGCTAGGTCTTCTTCGATTACTCTGCCTAAATAGATCCCCTAACCACGGACACCCTGATTATTTCCTTCATGAAATTATGTACAATTTGTAATATTTTATTTATTTTCTTATATATCATGACTTCTCTTGCTTAGTTCCATGAGGGTATGAATTATTTTGGCTTTATTTCACCAATGTACACTTCGCGCATAAGCAAAAGATCAGATGCAAAAAAAAGTGTTCAAAAAATAATTACTGAGAGGGAATTTAGCACTCATATGACTTAAAGGCCTTAAAACAGAGCCTTCGTAAACATTCTTTCAATGAATATTTGTTTTTCCTGAAGCTATGCTTCAGCTCTGCTTTTACCATGGTAAGATAAGCCTTCATCAAAAGATAGATTGGTTCTTACTCTATAGCATATGGAACAATAAATTCCAAATAAATTAAAAGAGTCAAACATAGAAAATTAAAACAATAAAAAATGCTAGCTGAAATGAAATAGTAACTGTATCCCAACTGTGTAAGGGAAGAAACAGAAAAGAGTATCAATTTGAAAGTAGGCAAGAATGGTTATAAGAAAAAGCAAACTTTCGACAATAACGTCATTTTTTCAAGGTAAAAAGAAAAGCAATGTATTGGAATAAAATCATCATTATATAGATGATGCATAAAAGTTTTCAGAAGAAAAACATAGAGAATGGATATAACTCAAAAAAAAAGCAATTCTTCATGCCTTTGGATAAAAATTATGGATAGGGGAGACCCGAATTCGATTCCTGGACCATGCACTGAAATAAAAAATTAATGGATAGGAATGGCAGGTTCCCAAATGAGGAGATGAAAATATAAAACAAGCATTTTATTAAGTACTTCACATTTTTCAGGCCATACAGTTATCCATGAAGATAAAAACATTATGAAGAATCTATCTTTATCCTAGTAGAGTTCATATTCTAGCTGAGAAAGTCTTGTAACTACCTAAGAAAAAAGAAAAAAAAATCTTAAAAATTGGTTTTGCTGTATACAAATAAAACTAATCATTATAATTTATATAAATCACTATTTATATAATGATTTACAATGCGTCTCAATCACAAGTATGCATACTGTTTTCATGTCGGATGAGTGCATTGCCAGCTGTTGAATAAGTCTGACACTATTCATTCAAGAGACCTACAACATTACAGGTCTCAGAAGACTTATAGTAGCTTTTGAGGGTGCAGAATGAATAAAGCTTATATTTTAGTTCACAGTCTATCAGAAGAGGCATATATATACACAAAGACATTATTGTCACTTTGTTAAGTGCTATAGCAGAAAAAAAATGTGCCATATGAGATAGAGAAGGCCAGAAGAAATCCTGCCTGAAAATGTCAGTGAAGATATAGTAAAGGAGGGAAAGCAAGAGGAGGGAGTGATATTCCAAACAAAATGGCAGAAAATAAAGTTTTAAATAAAAATAGCATAGCACCTTCTGAAATTTACAAGGGCATTGATATAGCTGGAGGGAAGGTGAATAAGGGGCTACTAATAAACTGTAAAGTTAGGCAAGCACTAGACTCTAAAGGCCATACCCTAAAGGTATGTGAAAGGGTTTGAATTTCAAGTTAGAGTGACTTCACAAGATGTTGCATTAAAAAAACACACACAACTACTCAGAAATCTACATGAAGAAACTACTATTAGAGTCTGATATTAGATGTATAGAATTATTCTAGAAGGAAAACTGATAAGGCTTAAAATAAATATGAAAGGAAGTTAGGATATGAGTGATACTAAGAAGTCAGCAACAACAGTACTGAGCTAATTGAGTTATGTGAACAAAGGAGAGCTAAAATGGCCTCCTGGTCTGGGCCTCAGGTAAAATGGTTATTGTGCCCTTAGTTAAGCCTGGGACAACAAGGAAACAGATAACATAAGGATTTGGAAAATGTTCAGCTCTTCTCATAATTAGCAGAATTCAAATTTAAACAACTATGAGGTATAATCTTTCATTAATCAAAACAGTAAATTAATAAAATTGGCAATATTCATTGCTATAAGGTATTGAAGAAAAAAGATACAGCAATACATTGTTGTCCTACAACCTGGTAAAATCTTTCTGAAAATACATTTGGCATCAAATAAACAAGCCATAAAAACTATCATATTCTTTGACCCAGCAGCCCCACATTTTGGAATATAGCCCAAGGTTGTAATTCAAAAGAAATCTAAAAAATCTGTTTGTCTAACAATGTATATAGCTGCACAATATATTACAGGCCAAAACTGTCAACATTCCAAATGCCCAACAGTGAGGGAATGCTTAGGCAAACTTTGGTTAATGCAATGGAATATTTTATTGCTATTAAGAATGACAAATATGAGAACTATGTAGAATAAGGAAAGAGCTGTATGAAGCAATGAGTAAAGAATATATAGAATTCAAAATGATGCATTTACAATGATTACAACTATGTAAAATTATATCTGCATATAACCAGGAGGATCGGAAATTTAGAGGTGGTGATTTAGAGTGCTGACATTTTTGTTATTGTTAGTTCACTTCACTGGGGGATGTTTATGTGTTTCTAGTTATATTTCATTGTGTATTTGGTACATATATATTAAGAAAGAGACATCTTTTTTTTTTTTCTGGCATGTTAAAGAAAAATTGCTAATCAGTATTTTTCCTTCCCCTAAATGATTCTCTAGAATCTTGTTTTAAGCGTTTGAATACATGAGGGAGTAACCCACAACCTGTCACCACAACATCCCAGTCACACGCTCATTTCTTTTGTGTGTTACTTACTATTGTGTCAAAGTTACTTGAATTATTCTTGGCAAACCAGTATCTATGTCCACATATTTACACCATGTACAACAAACTTGGATGTCACTGTTACACTTTATACACTGGCTAGGGGCTTCTACATGTGGCTTTTAAAATTTCTTATATTTGGTATGTTTGGTTCTTACCTTCTATTACTCTGGAGGAATTGCCCCTCCTTGCGATGAAGGCCAACTCCTTTGGATTCTATCATGTCTAACGTCAAAGGATTTGTCTCTCTCATTCTGTACCCCTTCTCTTGTGATCATTTATTCTCTCCTAAATAAGTCTCATCAACATACAAACATGTTCTGTCACCCACATTAAGGGAGAGAAATACTATCATCTTCCTTGAGTCCACATTTCCCTTCATTTTTCTGTTCTCCTTCACAGTAAAAATTATCTTAGAGTTGTTGTTCATATTATTGTTTTCTATTTCTCTCCCCCTCTTCACTCTTCAAATTGTTCCTGCCACTCCAATGAACGGTTTTTCTCCAGGTCACCAACAACCTCTGTATTGCCAAATCCAATGGCACTTTTCTGTCCTCTTGTTATTTGACTTCCTGACCTTCCAGAACCTCTCTCTCATTATTTAAAACTCTCTTTTTTTCTTGATTCATGTGACAACTTTCCTCCTACCTCTGAGTCCACTCCTTTCTCACAGCTCTAAATGTGGGCATTCCTCACAACTCTCTCTTAGGCCTCTGTTTCTTCTCTTTCTAAATTCTCTTTAACTGATCTTTCCATTCCCCACGCCCTTAAATCACATTTACATGATAATGATTCCCAAAATTAATATATTTAGCACAGACTTTTATCCCTTAACTTATATGCAATGGTGTATATGACATTTCCATTAGATTCAAGTCTAGTAAACACGGTATGACAACCAAAGCCATGATTTTCTTTTCAGAGCCAGGTAGTTATTCTCCCACCTTTCTATATCAGTAAATCAAAACACCATCTACCCAGTTACTTACACTTCCCTGTGTCACATCACCATACCCTCATCTGATATATCCTCAAGTCCTATAGGTTCTACCTCCAATAGTACATTTCACTGCCTTCACTGTAGTCAGGCCACCAGCATTTTTTCTTTTTTTAAAAAAAATATTTTGAGATATCTTAATGCACATATAGTCCATCCAAAGTATAAAATCAGTGGTTCACTATATAATCACATAGTTGTGTATTTATCACTATGATCATTTTTGGAACATTTGCATCACTCCAGAAAATAGAAATAAATAGAAAAAAAGGAAAAACTCATACATCTCCTACCCTTTACCCCTCCCACTCATTGACCACTAGTATTTTAATCTATCCAATTAATTTTACCCCCTATCTCTCCCCATTATTTATTTATTTTTGTCCTTATATTTTTACTCATCTATCCATATCCCAGATAAAGGGTGCATCAGCAACAAGTTTTACAATCACATGGTCTCATTGTAAAATCTATATAGTTATACAATTGTCTTCAAGAACCAAGGTACTGGAATACAGTTCAACAACTTCCCTCTAGCCACTGTAATATACCATAAACTAAAAAGGGATTATCAACTCTGAAATCTCTCAGCCACTGAAATCTGTCTCATTTCTGTCTTCCCCCTTTTGGTCAAGAAGTCTATCTCAATCCCATGATGCTGGACCCTGACTTATCCCAGGAGTCCTGTTCCACATTGCCAGAGAGATTTACACCCCTGGGAGTCAGGTCCCATGTGAATTCACCTGCCGAGTTGGCTTAGGGAGAGAGGCCACATCTGAGCAACAAAAGAGGTTCTCTGGGGATGACTCTTAGGCATAATTATAAGTAGGCTTAGCTTACTTATTTTTCAGGAATAAATTTTCTAGGGGTGAGCCTCAAGAGCAAGGGCTCAGCCTATTGATTTGGTTATCCTCACTGCTTGTAAGAATATTAGGAATTCCCAGATGGAGAAGTTTAATATTTCCTCCTTTCTCCCCAGTCCCCCATGGGAACTTTACAAATACTCCATCATTCTTTCTTTACACTACTACAGCAGTCTTCTCACTGATTTCTCTCCTTCCTCACCAATACATTTTCTAAACAGAACATACTTTATATATGGTATATCAAATTATTTATCTCCCAATCTTAAAACCATTCAATATCTTACCCTTCTTCACTTAGAGGAAATTCTAATCCCATCAGCAGGCTTATAAATCCTCATATAATGAGATTCTTACTTAACCTCTCTGACTAAATCTTTCTCTAGCCAATCTAGTCCTTGTATTCAGCTCAGGGTCTTGCTTCTCTTTCTGCCAACCATACAATATTGTTCACTTCTCTCTTTGCCTAGTGCTTTAGATTATATTTTAAATATCTCTTCCTTTTGAGTGTAACAGCAGAGGGAACCCTTCCCTGACCTCCCTAGTGCAGTCAACCCCCTCCATCAGCCCTTACAATAGTTCATAACACCATATACCTCTCTTTGGTATTATCTTAGTTTTAAGAATAGTTGGAAAAGCCAAGAATGACTATGTAGACTTAAATGATAGTTATTATCTTTGCTTGATTATGTTTCTATAAACTGTGTGTAATTTCTGCACATATGATCCCTACTGCCTAATTATAACAGGTAAAATGACAACAACCTGTCTATAATCATCCCTACCCCCCCAACACACACATACAGACTATAGTAATATCTAAGTTTCAGTAAGTCTGAATAAACAAATGGAAGCCCAGAGCTATATTTGTGGGTAGGAGCCAAGATAGTGGAATTATTCTGCAAGAAAAAATGGAAGAATTCCATTTTTGTTCCTGAGAGAAAGGAGAGAAAAGAGAATAGAGGAGTAAAGGATAGGAATTGAAGTAAGGGTTCAGGGATTTTCTTTTTGTAAAAAAGCAAAGAATCTCTAAAATTAGATTTCAGGTTAATATTTTTTTAGAGTGAAAATCCTTCCACCTTACCAAACCTTTGGTAATGTCTGCTACATTTATTAGCTTATGTCTGGCTAAGCCACCAGAAAATGGAGGAGAGAAAACACTACAAGAGTCATTAAAACACAAGGGCCATCTAGGAAACTAAGGTTTCTCTCTTCCCATGTATCAGTTTATATTTGTATGGCATTTATCTAATCTCACTTGGTCTGTTAATTTCACTAGAAAATGTCTTACTCATCTTTGGATGCGTAGGGATAACTTGCACCCATCCCAGAGTATGACAAGATATCACATAAAATGTGTACTTTGTGGCAAAACTTGCATTCCAGATGAACTTCTAAATCTCTCAGCCTCATTGTTCTCATCCTTCGTGCTGTAGTTATATCTCCACTTTGGCCCTTTAAAACACATTTTCATCCTCCCTCATGCCACCTTGAGATCCTCTGGCCTCAATGCATTTTTGGCAATGCATTCATGGTCAGACATTTCCTCTAACTCTGCTTAACAGGACTCTACCTGCATGGATGTCTTACCTATCCAATTTGAGCCTGGCACACTAGCAGGACTGAGGCAGGTAACATTTAATTAGTGCCAGATCCATAACTAAAGGCTGAAAATGTTTTTGTCAGAGTCAGTCAAAATTAAGTAAATCAAATTGTAGCAATTCTCTAAAATACCTACAGTTAAATCTATTGGTTAAGTTGTGCTTCAATCTAAAATTATTTATGGTGTTCCCCAAGTTGGTTTCTTTTCTTTTCTTTTTTTTTTTTTACATGAGCAGGCACCAGGAATCAAACCCGGGTCCTCTGGCATCGCAGGCAAGCATTCCTGCCTGCTGAGCCACCATGGCCCACCAAGTTCCCCAACTTTTTAATCAGGTCTCACTGGCTAAGATTCTGTCTAGCTTTATTTTCTATAAAAGGTCATAGTAATAGTATGGGTAATTATTTGCTTTTTAAAATATAAAATTATGCTATGAAATGCTATAACATTAAATGTGGTTTTCCAAAACAAAACAGCTCTTTCACAGCATCTTGAAGAATGTAATATTCCTTCCTCTACCCTATCATCCTCTGCTGACTGTGGAAGACTGGAGAAATAAGAAGTTCACTGTTTGACGGAAAAATCCCTTATTTAAGGTGGGGGAACTATTATAGAAAAAATCCCTCCTTTCTTCTTAAGACCAAGAAAATAGCCCAGAGAAATACAAATGCATTAATCCATTACATGTAATAAGCAGTATCATGAGAACAACTAAATAATCTGACCTACCCATCTAGGAGGGTGATGACGTTCTTCCTGGGCCGCCCAATATTAGGGCCATACAAGCTGGCTCTGGAGTAAATCCGGATGGGCTGCAACAGACTCTTCAGCTGGATGTAATCTTTTCCCAACTGGCTGCCATTTACTGCCCGGCCATGCATAGTCCGATAGTTATTTGGTTCTAGATTAAAAGCAGAAATGGAAGTCAGAGTTGAGAAGGGTGAGGCTCTGCCAACCCTCTCCTATTCACAGATCATTCTGCCTTTCTTTTTTTTTTTTTTTTTTTTTTATTAACGGAAAGAAAAAAAAGAAATTAACACAACATTTAGAAATCATACCATTCTACATATGCACTCAGTAATTCTTAACATCATCACATAGATGCATGATCATTGTTTCTTAGTACATTTGCATCAGTTTAGAGGAACTAGCAACACAACAGAAAAAGATATAAAATGTTAATATAAAGAAAAGAAATAAAAGTAGTAGTAATAGTAAAAAACAACAACAACAAACAAACCAACAAGCAAACAAAAACAAAAAAAACCCCTATAGCTCAGATGCAGCTTCATTCAGTATTTTAACATGATTACTTTACAATTAGGTATTATTGTGCTGTCCATTTTTGAGTTTTTGTATCTAGTCCTGTTGCACAATCTGTATCCCTTCAGCTTCAATTACCCATTGTCTTACCCTGTTTCTAACTCCTGCTGAACTCTGTTACCAATGACATATTTCAAGTTTATTCTCGAATGTCCGTTCACAACAGTGGGACCATACAGTATTTGTCCTTTAGTTTTTGGCTGGATTCACTCAGCATAATATTCTCTAGGTCCATCCATGTTATTACATGGTTCACAAGTTTATCTTGTCTTAAAGCTGCATAATATTCCATCGTATGTATATACCACAGTTTGTTTAGCCACTCTTCTGTTGATGGAGATTTTGGCTGTTTCCATCTCTTTGCAATTGTAAATAACGCTGCTATAAACATTGGTGTGCAAATGTCCGTTTGTGTCTTTGCCCTTAAGTCCTTTGAGTAGATACCTAGCAATGGTATTGCTGGGTCGTATGGCAATTCTATATTCAGCTTTTTGAGGAACCGCCAAACTGCCTTCCACAGTGGTTGCACCCTTTGACATTCCCACCAACAGTGAATAAGTGTGCCTCTTTCTCCGCATCCTCTCCAGCACTTGTCATTTTCTGTTTTGTTGATAATGGCCATTCTGGTGGGTGTGAGATGATATCTCATTGTGGTTTTGATTTGCATTTCTCTAATGGCCAGGGACATTGAGCATCTCTTCATGTGCCTCTTGGCCATCCGTATTTCTTCTTCTGGTAGGTGTCTGTTTAAGTCTTTTTCCCATTTTGTAATTGGGTTGGCTGTCTTTTTGTTGTTGAGTTGAATAATCTCTTTATAAATTCTGGATACTAGACCCTTATCTGATATGTCATTTCCAAATATTGTCTCCCATTGTGTAGGCTGTCTTTCTACTTTCTTGATGAAGTTCTCTGATGCACAAAAGTGTTTAATTTTGAGGAGCTCCCATTTATTTATTTCCTTCTTCAGTGTTCTTGCTTTAGGTTTAAGGTCCATAAAACCACCTCCAGTTGTAAGATCCATAAGATATCTCCCAACATTTTCCTCTAACTGTTTTATGGTCTTAGACCTAATGTTTAGATCTTTGATCCATTTTGAGTTAACTTTTGTATAGGGTGTGAGAGATGGGTCTTCTTTCATTCTTTTGCATATGGATATCCAGTTCTCTAGGCACCATTTATTGAAGAGACTGTTCTGTCCCAGGTGAGTTGGCTTGACTGCCTTATCAAAGATCAAATGTCCATAGATGAGAGGGTCTATATCTGAGCACTCTATTCGATTCCATTGGTCGATATATCTATCTTTATGCCAATACCATGCTGTTTTGACCACTGTGGCTTCATAATATGCCTTAAAGTCAGGCAGCGCGAGACCTCCAGCTTCGTTTTTTTTCCTCAAGATGTTTTTAGCAATTCGGGGTACCCTGCCCTTCCAGATAAATTTGCTTATTGGTTTTTCTATTTCTGAAAAATATGTTGTTGGGATTTTGATTGGTATTGCATTGAATCTGTAAATCAATTTAGGTAGGATTGACATCTTAACTATATTTAGTCTTCCAATCCATGAACACGGTACGCCCTTCCATCTATTTAGGTCTTCTGTGATTTCTTTTAACAGCTTTTTGTAGTTTTCTTTATATAGGTTTTTTGTCTCTTTGGTTAAATTTATTCCTAGGTATTTTATTCTTTTAGTTGCGATTGTAAATGGGATTCGTTTCTTGATTTCTACCTCAGCTTGTTCATTACTAGTGTATAGAAAAGCTACAGATTTTTGAATGTTGATCTTGTAACCTGCTACTTTGCTGTACTCATTTATTAGCTCTAGTAATTTTGTTGTGGATTTTTCTGGGTTTTCTACATATAGTATCATATCGTCTGCAAACAGTGATAGTTTTACTTCTTCCTTTCCAATTTTGATGCCTTGTATTTCTTTTTCTTGCCTAATTGCTCTGGCTAGAACTTCCAACACAATGTTGAATAATAGTGGTGATAGTGGACATCCTTGTCTTGTTCCTGATCTTAGGGGGAAAGTTTTCAATTTTTCCCCATTGAGGATGATATTAGCTGTGGGTTTTTCATATATTCCCTCTATCATTTTAAGGAAGTTCCCTTGTATTCCTATCTTTTGAAGTGTTTTCAGCAGGAAAGGATGTTGAATCTTGTCAAATGCCTTCTCTGCATCAATTGAGATGATCATGTGATTTTTCTGCTTTGATTTGTTGATATGGTGTATTACATTAATTGATTTTCTTATGTTGAACCATCCTTGCATACCTGGGATGAATCCTACTTGGTCATGATGTATAATTCTTTTAATGTGTTGTTGGATACGATTTGCTAGAATTTTATTGAGGATTTTTGCATCTGTATTCATTAGAGAGATTGGTCTGTAGTTTTCTTTTTTTGTAATATCTTTGCCTGGTTTTGGTATGAGGGTGATGTTGGCTTCATAGAATGAATTAGGTAGTTTTCCCTCCACTTCGATTATGTTGAAGAGTTTGAGGAGAGTAGGTACTAATTCTTTCTGGAATGTTTGATAGAATTCACATGTGAAGCCGTCTGGTCCTGGACTTTTCTTTTTAGGGAGGTTTTGAATAACTAATTCAATCTCTTTACTTGTGATTGGTTTGTTGAGGTCGTCTATTTCTTCTTGAGTCAAAGTTGGTTGTTCCTGTCTTTCCAGGAACCTGTCCATTTCTTCTAAATTGTTGTATTTATTAGCGTAAAGTTGTTCATAGTATCCTGTTATTACCTCCTTTATTTCTGTGAGGTCAGTAGTTATGTCTCCTCTTTCATTTCTAATCTTATTTATTTGCATCCTCTCTCTTCTTCTTTTTGTCAATCTTGCTAAGGGCCCATCAATCTTGTTGATTTTCTCATAGAACCAACTTCTGGTCTTATTGATTTTCTCTATTGTTTTCATGTTTTCAATTTCATTTATTTCTGCTCTAATCTTTGTTATTTCTTTCCTTTTGCTTGCTTTGGGATTAGTTTGCTGTTCTTTCTCCAGTTCTTCCAAGTGGACAGTTAATTCCTGCATTTTTGCCTTTTCTTCTTTTCTGATAAAGGCATTTAGGGCAATAAATTTCCCTCTTAGCACTGCCTTTGCTGCGTCCCATAAGTTCTGCCTTTCTTTTAACAATGTGAATAAAATAACTGAAAAAGGGGAAAGCTACCTTCATTTGAGAAACCACCCCAGCAAAAATATGAAGTTAGCAGGGCAATCTTGTCATTCCATTCATTTTCAAATTAATCTTCACAGAATATCACCTAATCAAGAACAGAGATTATACTGATTTGGAGTGACACTTCACAGTGAATGGTAAGAAGGGAAAGCTTTATAAAGATGGCCATAGTACCAAAAAAAGTTAAAAGGCAACCAAACAAAAAAATCCTTAATGTCTAATAATAGCAAAATAGCTGAAGGAAATAATTTTAAGCAAAAACAGGAGATGCTTCCATCCCTCATCCTTAGCTTTCACTATTTTGGTAGTTCTAAAAAAGCAGGGATAGTCCTCAAAACCATCAGCTCCACTGCTGGAGTGGGGTTTCATGATTTGGAATGAAGTACATGCCCCAGGGAAGGACACTATCTCAGTTTGTGTGAAGTTGTAAAACTGGCAGAGACAAGTAATAAATCAGCAGACTATTAAAAATTTAACAGGGAGACTGAAACAATCAGACAGTCACAGTAGATACTGATAAGCCCCTACATATTCCTGGTAGTCTGAAAAACTGCGCATATTCCAAAGAGCCTAGAGAGGACCCTAGCTATCCATGCACTTCTGGCTCATTGTGGAACCTAGGGCACTCATAGAGGGTACGTGAGAAGGCAAGTCAGAAAGTAAAACCCAGTCAGATTTGTAAAGTGCCTAAATTTTGAATGTGTTTTCCAACCCATACACAGACCCACTGGGTCAAAGTATTTAAGCACAATTTCTGACCCACTAATTGTGGTAGAAAGTGTTGTGCTGACTTAGGGGCGACCCCTAGGAAGCTGATCTTGCAAAAATAAATGAATAAACATAAGAGATATCACCAGCTACACAATATGGAGGCTGGGGTGAGGGGAGACTCTACAGAATTAGTCCAGCCAAGTAACTAAACAAATAAAAAAGAAGCAACAAAAACATCTTCTGGCATAAGAAAATCAGAACACAGAGTTCTCCAAGATATTATCTAAAATGTACAATTTTTAATGAAAAATTGTGAAACATGCAAAGAAACAGGAAAATGTGATCCACATACAGGGAGAAAACCAGTCAACAGAAATTGTCTCTTAGAGGACCTAGATTTTTGACTTATCAGAGAAGGCCTTCAAAACAGCTACTGTAAACATGCTCAAAGAACTAAAAGGAAAAATAAGGAACTAAGGTAAAGTATGTTGCTATTGACTCATCAAATAAAAATATCAATAAAGAGAAATTATAAAAAAGAATCAAATGGAAATTCTGGAATTGAAATGACACATCACATACAGATGATCCACAATAAGATGACAGCTGATTATCATCAGAAACAATGGAAGCAAGAAGCCAGTGAGATGACAGTGATATTAAAAGTACTGAAAGAAAAAAGAACATGTCAACTAAGAATTCTATATGCAGTTACTAAAGTTCAAAATTGAATGAAAAAACACATACTCTGAGAAAAATAAAGAGGAAACAATTCATTGTGAGTAAAATTGTCTTATAGGAAATACTAAAAAAAGTCCTTCAGATGTTAATTCAAAACCAAAAATGAAATAACACCAATAAAGGTAGCTAACAGACAAATATAAGAGTCATTATAAATGTATTCGTTAATCTTTCCTCTCTTAACTAGTTTAAAAGTCAGTTGCATAAAACAAGAATCATAAAACAATGTTAAAACAATACAGAATCAATAAAACCCAAAAGTTGCTCCTTTGAGAAGATCAACAAAATTGACAAACCCTTAGCTAGTCTGACAAAGTCAAAATGAGACATGCAAATAAAAAAACAGAAATGAGAGGGGGATCAATACTTAGGATCCCAATGAAATAAAAAAAAAACATAGGCAGATATTATAAACAATGGTATTCCAATAAACTAGACAACTTAGAGGAAATGGACAGTTTCCTAGAAAAACATTAACATTCTACACTGACTACAGAAGAAACAGAAGACCTCAAAAAACCAATACCAAAGAAAAAGATTCAATCAATCCCCAAAAACCGCTTTACAAAGAAAGGCCAGATGGCTTCATATGGGAATTTAACCAAACATTCCAAAAAGAGCTAACACCCATCCTTCTCAAACTCTTCCAAAAAACTGAAGAAAGGGGAACAATATCAAACTAATTTTATGAAGCTATTACTCTAATACCAAACCTGATAAAGATACTACAAAGAAGGAAAACTGCAGGCCTATCTCTCTAATAGAATATAGATGCAAAAATTCTCAACAAAAACCTTGCAAATCAAATTCAAAGGTACATTAAAAGAATTATACACCATGATCTGGTTTGTTCCAAGAATGCAAAGGTGGTTCAACATAAGAAAATCAATCAATGTAATACAACATATTAACAAATTGAAAGGGAAAAATCATAGATCATCTCAATTATTGCTGAAAAAGCATTTGACAAAATTCAGCATCCTTTTCTGAGTAAAAACACTGCAAAAGGTAGGAATCAAAGGAAATATCTTCAATATAATAAAGGGCATATATGAAAAATCCACAGCCAGCATCATACCCAATGGCGAGAGACTGAAAGTCTTCCTCCTAAGATCTGAAATGAGACAACGATGCTCACTGACACCACTGCTATTCAACATTGTGCTAGAAGTTCTAGCTCGAGCAATTAGGCAAGAAAAATAAATGAAAGGCATCCAAATCAGAAGGGAATAGGAAATCTTGTTATTTGCAGACAACATGATCCTATAGTTGGAAAATCCTGAGAAATCTATGACAAAGCTACTTGAGCTAATAAATAAATTCAGCAAGTGGTGGGATATAAGATTAATGCACTAAAAGCAGTAATGTTTCTATACGCTAGTAATGACTCAATTGAGGAGGCAATTAAGAAAAAAGATCCACTCACAATAGTAGCTAAAATAATCAAGTATCTAGGAATAAACTTAACGAAGAATGTAAAGGACCTCTACACAGAAAACAAAAAAAATTTGCTAGAAGAAATAAGAGGACCTAAATAGGTGGAAAAATATTCCTTGTTCATGGTTAGGAATGCTAAATGCTGTTAAGATATCAATTCTTCCCATATTGATCCACAGATTCAATGCAATACCAATCAAAATTCCAACAACTTACTTTGTAGACTTGGAAAAGCTAGTTACCAAATTTATCTGGAAGGGAAAGAGGCTTCAAATTGCCAAAAACATCCCAAAAAGAAGATTGAAGTGAGAAGACTTACACTTCCTGACTTTAATGCTTATTATAAAGCCACAGTGGTCAAAACAGCATGGTATTGGCACAAAGAGATACATTGATCAATGGATTAGAATTGAGAGTTTGGAAATAGACCCCCAGATCTATGATAAATTGATTTTGACAAGCCCCACATCCACTGAACTGGGACAGAACGGTCTCTTCAATAAATGGATCTGGGAGAATTGGATATCCATATTTAAAGGAATGAAAAAGGACCCATACATCACTCCCTATACAAAAATTAACTCAAAGTAGATCAAAGACCTAAAAATAAGAGCCACTACCACTAAACTCCTAGAAGAAAATACAGGAAAACATCTTTCAGACCTAGTAATAGGAGGTAGTTTCTTAGATCTTACACCCAAACCACAAGCAATGAAAGAAAAATAGGTTAAGTGTAAACTCCACAAAATCAAGTGCTGCTGTGCCTCAAAGGACTTTGTCAAAAAGATGAAGAGGTAGTCAACTCAATGGGAGAAAATATTTGGAAACAATGTTAACTAATAAGGGTTTGATATGCAGTATATATATAAAGAAATCTTATAACTGAACAATAAAAGGACAAACCATCCAATTATAAAATATGCAAAAGGTACAAATAGACTATTTTCTGAAGAGGAAATGCAAACAGAAAAAAACACATGAAAAGTTTTTATTATTCATTAGCTATTATGGAAATTCAAATAAATACCATAGTGAGATATCATCTCAAACTTATGAGAATGGCTGTCATTAAACAAACAGGAAACTAAAAACGTGGAGAGGATGTGGAGAAATTAGAACACTTATCCACTGCTGGTGGGGATGTACAATTGTACAGCCACTATGGAAGACAGTTTGGTAGTTCCTGAGAAAACTAAATATCGGGTTACTCTATGACCTGGCAATTTCACTACTCCATATGTACCCAGAAAATCTGAAAGTAGTGACATTAGCAAACCTTGCACACTGATGTTCATAGAGGCATTATTCAAATTGCCAAAAGAGAGAAACAATGCAAGTGTTTATCAACACAAAAGTGGATAAACAAAATGTGGCATATAATACAATGGTATATCATGCAGCAGTAAGAAGGAATGAGGTCTTTTAGCATATGTCAACATGGGTGAAACTTGAGGACATAATGCTGAGTGAAATAAGCTGGACTCAAAAGAACAGATACAGTATGAGTTCACTAATGTCAACTCCCTAGAAAATATAAAATAAAAATATAGAATATAGGGGACCTAGAGATAGATAAAACTAAAGAAGGAGCAGTTACCTAATATGTACATACTTATTAACGAGGTTGAGCTTAAACGTATGCGAATGGATTGAGGTATTGTAGCTCATTAGTGGGATTACAAGTAATAGTGCCATATGAAAGATGAATATGATTGAAAGAAGGTTGTTTAAAGTCATGAATCTCACCAGTTAGTACTACAAACATAAAACATCTCTTGCATGAACTACTTCAAAGATGTAACACTTGCACAAAAAGTTAATAATAGAGTGGTACATGGAAAAAACTACCTATTATATGCTATGGACTATATTTAACAGGAATCCCAAATACTCGGGGTAGATCACTGGGAGAGTGGGGTTATAAGAATTATGTGTTGTTTTGCGTTTTCTCTTTGAAATGGGTTTGTCCATCTGTTACCTTTCTCTTTGGAGCAATGAAAATTGTCTAAAATTGAGTGTGATGATGATTGTACAATTAAGTGAGGATACCATGAGTTACTGATTGTTTATTTTGGATAGAATATATGTTATATGAATATATCTTAACAAAATCTACAGATTCAAAACAAATAAATAAATAAATAAACATGAAAATTTAAGTCCTAGAGAAAATGTGGGGAGAGAGATATACCTATTCAATGTTGGTACAGTAGCAGAATGGTGCAGTCTCTCTAAAGCGTAATGTAGCAGATGCACAGGAGGCTAAATGTAGGATGACCATATGAATATGCCATCCCATTACTAGGAAGAACTGACAGCAGGGACTCAAATAAACATTTGTCCACTGATGTTTATGGAAACATTATTCATGATACCCAATGGATGGAGCTAATCGAAGGGTACACTGACTGAGAAGCAGAAGGCTGAATTGTATATATACATACAATGGAATATTGTGTGACTACAGAAAGGAATAAAGACATGAGGCATTCAGCGTGGTGAATGAACCTTGAGGACATTATATTGAGTAAAATAAGGCAAAAAAAAAAAAAAGAAAGGACAAATATTGTATGGTTTCTTTTACAAAATATTTATAAGAAAAGTAGGGCCTAGATTGTAAGCTCTTACAGTAGTCACATTTAGTCCTGAACTTGAAGTGTTATTTTTAAATTCGGAGATGCTGTGGTCTATGTGTACAACCTGGTATTTCCCTGGAACTTTGGGTACATGTATGACACCTAAGACTCAGGGTTAGAGTTTTGCAGATCTGAAAGTCCGCATTACTCCATACACATAAGACAAAAATGAAATCAGACTTCAATTACAGATAAGAACAAAGTTGATCTGGTTGGGACTAAGATAAACTAGAATACAGGGTAAAGGATGATATTGCCTGTATTTTACAATTTCACCATCCTGTGAGATGAAAGGAAGAGATGTTTATTATGTCCAAAACTCAAATTTTCTGTAGCACACAATCTAGTGTAACTTGTCTGGCTAGTACATTTAAACAACCTAAACACATGGAGCCTAGAATATGGAATGAGATCTTGTAATTCTGTATGGCTTAATATAATAACCTGAAATATCCCAGAGTATGTTGGGCAGATAATTAAAACATACTGTATTGGCAAAGTCCCTTGAGGAATTGCAGAAACAAATATGGAACTATTAAACTTCCCAACCTGGGAAATTCCTGATACTCTTTCAGGTTTTAGTGACTCCCGAGTTACAAGGCCAAACCCTTGATCTTGAGGCTTGTTCTTATGATACTTAATTCTGCAATGGCAAAGTTAAGCCTACCTATAATTATGCTTAGTAGTCACTTCCAGAGAACCTCTTTTGTTGCTCAGATGTGGCCTCTCTCTCTCTCTCTCTAAACCCAACTCTGCAAGTAAACTCATTACCCTCCCTCCATGTGGAATTTTACATCCTGGGGTGTAGGTCTCTCTGATAATATGGGACATGACTCTCAGGGATGAGCCTGGCCCTGGCATCATGAAATTGACATTACCTTCCTGACCAAAAGGGGGAAAAATGTAACAAAATAAGGTATCAGTGACTGAGAGATTTCAAATAGAGTCAAGAGGATTTTCTGGAGGTTAATTTTAAGCAAGCTTCAGCTAGATATGACAAATTGCCATGGTAGGCCAAGCCCCAACCAAAAATATTCCTGAAAACCCTAAAGAATACCCAGGGTTCTTTCTGAGAATCTATAAAAGTTTCACTCACTAAGTTTATTTTTCAGAAATGTAAAGCCTCCAAATTGTACTTACGTCAGATGGGTCCTGAGGCCCAGAGGTATCGATCTCTCCAAGAACATCAACTAGTTGCACCCCACCACCCCATATTGTTGACACCCCTTTACAACATGAAGAAAGTAGAATAGTCATTGCCCAAACCCTGAAGATTAGAAGGATCAAATGAGAGGGTGGAGTTGTAACAAAGATAGGATTTAATAAATAATTATTAAATTTGACTACTGAAACATTATATTAGTCTCTAGTGTATTAGAATAGTGAAAGGAAAATATCTGAAACTGTAGAACTGTAAACCATACCTTACTTTGAAATTTGCTCGTTAAACTGTACTTTGAAATTTATCACTTTTCTGCACATATATTATGTTTCACAATAAAAATGTCAAAAACTATGTTGCTGAACTTATAATATAGAAAAATGTAACATTTGTGGTAATAGTAGTACCACAAAGGAGGGTAAATTGAGCTATACTGGAGTAAAATGTCTATACTTAACTGAATTAAGTTACTTCACTCTGAAGTATAGTATGAGTTAAAATGCATATTGTAATCCCTAAGGAAACCACTAAAAATAACTAAAACAAGACAACACAAATGAACAAACAGCAAAGGAATTAAAATGATATATTAGAAAATATCTTTTTCATAATAAAAAGGCAGTAAAGAAACTAAGGAACTAAAGACGCATGAATAAAATAGAAAGCACATAGCAAAGTGGCAGATGTAAATTCAAGCATAGCAAAAATTACATTATATGTAAAGGGATTATATACTCCAAAGAGACAAATTTTAGATTGAAAGATGCAAATATGTTGAAAGTAAAAGAAAGAAAACAATATACCATGCAAACAGTAGCCATAAGACCTTGAGGACATTATGCTGAGTGAGATTAGCCAGAAACAAAAGGACAAATATTGTATGGTCTCACTGATATGAACTAACATTAATGAATGAACTTGGAGAATTCTAGTTAAGAATAGAGGTCATCAGGAGATAGAAATAGGGTTGACATTGGGTATTGGGAGCTGAAGGGATACAGATTGTGCAACAGGACTGATTGTAAAAATTCAGAAATGGATAGCACAATACTACCTGACTGTAGCACAATAATGTAAGTATACTGAATGAAGCTGAATGTGAGAAGGATATAGGGATGAGGCTGGGGGCATATATGCAACCAGAAGGAAAGATAGACGATAAAGACTGAGATGGTATAATCCAGGAGTGCATTATACACTACAGTGTACAATGATAGAGACTAAATGTACAAATTAAAAAATGTTTTTGCATGAGGAAAAACAAAGGAATGTCAGTATTGCAGGGTGTTGAAAATAGATGGTCATTTATATTTTAAAACTTCAATATCTGTGTGAGACTAAAGCAAAAAATGTTTATTTGGTACAAAATTTATATTTTGACTAGTGCATTTCCTAATATAACTTATACAGAATCTTGAATAGGGCATGAGATTTTGTAGGTTTGTCCAGTATGATGCCCCAGTAAATCACAGAGCGATTTGAACAGTGAATAAAGAAGCATTTGCAAGCTCCCCTTGGGGAAACGGCAAGAACATTCCTCAACTCAATAGACTGAGCCTTCAATCTTGGGGCTTATTCATATGAAACTTATCCCCGCAAAGGATAGGCTAAGTCTCCTTAAAATTAGGCCTTAAGAGTCATTCTCAGAGAACCTCTTTTGTTGCTCAGATGTGGCCTATCTCTCTCTAAGCCAACACAGCAAGCAAACTCACTGCCCTCCCCCTCTCTAGGTGGTATATGACTCCCAGAGGTGTAAACCTCCCTGGCAAGGTGGGACAGAAATCCTAGGATGAGCTGGGACTCAGCATCAAGGGATTGAGAAAATCTTCTCAATCGAAAGGGGGAAGAGAAAAATGAGACAAAATAAAGTGTCAGTGGCTGAGAAATTTCAAACAGAGTTGAGAGGTTATCCTGGAGGTTATTCTCACACCTTATATAGAGATCCCCTTTTTAGTTTAAGGTGTATTAGAGAGGCTAGAGGTAAGTGCCTGAAATGATAGAGCTGTGTCCCAGTAGCCATGTTTCTTGAGGATGATTGCGTAATGATATAGCTTTTGCGATGTGACCGTGTGATTGTGAAAACCCTGTGTCTGATGCTCCTTTTATCTATGGTATGGACAGAGAAGTAAATCATATGGATTAAAAATAAATAATTAATAGGGGGAACAAATGTTAAAATATATTGAGAAAATTGAAATACTAGTAATCAATGAAAGGGAGTGGTAAGGGGTATAGAAAAAAAGTGGGAACTAAGGTTAAAATATCTTGGGTGGATGGAAATACTAGCGGTCAATGAGAGGGAAGGGTAAGGGGTATGGTATGTATGAGCTTTTTCTTTTTTCTTTTTATTTCTTTTTCTGGAGTGGTGCAAATGTTCTAAGAAATGGCCAAGGTGATGAATATACAACTATGTGGTGATATTGTGAGTCATTGATTATATACCCAGAATAGAATGTTCATATGTTAAGAATGTTCATGTTTGTATGTTATGTTTCATCAATAAAAATTTAAAAAAAATAAAAAAAACAGTAGCCATAAGAGTGTTGAGTAGCTCTTCTAATATCATACAAAAATAAAATTTAAAACGAAACGAAATTGTTACTGGAGATGAAGTGTAGCATTTTATAATGATATATGGGTCAATTAAGGAAAATACAATAAAAAGGATCAAAAAAGGAAGATATAACAATTATAAATACATAGGTACGTACCAGCAGAACACCAAAATACACGAAACAAAACTGACAAAATTGAAACAGGAAATGAAACATTCAACAATGGAAAGAAACTTCAAAACCAACATTCACAATGGAAAGAAGAACTGGACAGAAAATCAGCCAGGAGAATAGAAATTTTGATCAACCTACTTGACCTATTTGACATCTAAAGAAAACTCCACTGAACAAGAATATACTTTCTTTCCTAGGGCACAGGGTGCATCCTTGAGAACAGATCATACTCTAGGCATAAAAAAGCTCTCATAAATTTTTAAAAATTGTAATCAAACAACATATGTGTCTTGACTGCAAAAGAATTAAATGACAATTCGGAAATTTGGGAAATTGACAAATACTTAGAAATTAAACAAATACCCATGGGCCAAAAAAGAAGGTACAGGAAATGACAAAATATTTTAAATTGAATGAAAACAAAAAATATAAAAATGTATGGGATGCAGCCTAAAGCAATGGTTAGGGGGAAATGTACAGCTTTAAACTAACAATATTAGAAAACCAGAAAGATGTCAAATTAACCACCTAAGTGCCCACCTTATGAAAAGAGAAATAAAAAAGAAAATTAAACATAAAGCAAGCAGAAAGAAGGAAATAATAAAGATTAGAGTGGAAATCAATTAAATGAATAAAAAAAACAAGAGAAAATCAATACAAACAAAAATTGATACACCTTTACCTAGACTGATGAAGAAGAAAGGGTGAAATCACAGATTATCAAAATCAGGAATGAAAGAGGGAATACCACTATTGACCTCACAGTAAGTCGAATGAAAATTTTATACCAATAACATGGACAACTTAGATGATATGGACAATTTCCTAGAAAGATATAAATTACCAAAGCTATATCCAAAAGAAATAGAAAATCTGAATAGGTGTATAGCAAGAAAATATATTGAATTAGTAATTAAAATCTGCCCATGCAGAAAGATCAGACACAGATCAATTCATTGGTGAATTCTACTAATTATCTAAAGAAGAAATAATTCCAATCCTTCACAAACTTTTCCAGAAAATGGAGGAAGAAGTAATACCTTCCAACTCATTCTATGAGACCAACATTCCCCTTAAACCAAAGCTAGACAAAGACATCACAAGAAAAGAAAACTACAGACTAATATCCTTCATAAATAAAGATGCAAAAGTGTCTAACAAAATATTTACAAACCAAATTCAGCAACATATTAGAAGGATTACATATCATGACCAAGTGGGATTTATGCCAATAATACAAGGTAGATTTAACACTGAAAATCAACTAATAAGCTCTTCCAGGGAAGAAGGCACAGTAGGAGGCTCCAGGACCCAGTCCTTCCTTGAAAACAGTGGTTAAACAGGCAGGAATTGTCTGAAACAATCCCCAGAGGCCTGAAGGACACTGTATACAGCATTCAAGGAAGAGCAAGAGGAAGAGACTGATAAATTATGGTGGCAAACCATAAAATTGTTCATTCTGCATGGTGCTTACTGGAGCCCATCCTTCACCTTCACTGCAGGTCACGGCAAGGTCCAGCCCCTGGCTGGCCTGCTGGTGACAAAAAGGGACATAAAAATCTTATTCCCCAAGAATGGGTGTGGGCACAGCCGATCACAGATCATGGTTTCTGATTAGTGAATTTCAATCACTGGATGCTGGTTTTGATAGCAGTTATTGTTTCAACCCACACTGGGCAAAGGTGGTGGCAGCCACTGTTTCAACCCCATCCTAGTAAAAGCGGCAGAAGTCATTGTTTACCGCCCCCCCCCCCACCCCCGTATGTGGACAATGTAGATTTAAGGATACAGCACTTCTTCAGAGCTGCAGGAGACAGTTAGGTGAAAGACTGCATTTGATGGGCAGGCCAAGAAAGCTCAGCTTTGGGAAGCTATTGGGAAAGATGTTGGTGCCTTTCTTGATTCCCTCCTCAGGGCACTTTGGAGCCAGTCTGGGCACTTTGGAGCCTCCTTTATGGATCTCTGACCCTGCCTTCTCTGGGAAAGACTGACTTGGGAAATTTCTCCCTGGGGTGAACTCCCAGGCAAAAGTGGTGTGAAATAACAAAAGGAAAATAAGAAACTATACTATAAAGGCAGACAGTCTGGGACAAAGGCATGTCAGCTTCAAATACCTGTCAGCAGAGGGAGGTCTGTCTCCTGGGAAGCAGAGGGGACAGCCACATTCTTATAAACAGGGTAGCTTCAAAAAACAAATACAAGTGTATGCCCAGAACAAGACAGAGGCCCAGAAAGACACTGTCTCCATTTGCCTTGGGCAGACCTCCCTGAAGCTCAAAAAAATATCTGCCTTATCACCAGGTAGTTAAAAAACCAAGAAACAAGACATCTCAGGTAGTAAATCCCAGAGTTAACATTTAAAACATTAAAATGCACAGTGTGCAAGAAAAGAATACAAGAGAAGCAAACAAGCAGGATATGATGGCAATGATGGCTCATCCAAAGATAGAGGACAAACAGAAAACACCAATGAGGAAGACAAGAATACAGACATAACTTTAAAAAAGCGATCCTAAAAATGCTCAAGGAGATGAAGGAAAGTACAGAGAAAGAATTAAAGGACATTTGGAAAACAATGAAATGAATGAACAATATGAGAAACTTAGTAAAGAGATGTAAGTTTTAAAAATGAACAAAATAACCAACTTCTGTGTGAGACCAAAGGGGGAAATGTTTATTTGGTGCAAAATTTATATTTTGGGTGGCATATTACCTAATTTAACTTGTATGGTCAACTTACTTGAACACCGTAAATACATGAAATGTTGAACACGGCATGAGATCCTGTTGGTTTGTACAGGTTAATGTGATGCCCAATATATCCCAGAGTAATTTGGGCAGAGAATAAAAAAAAGTATTTGCAAAGTCCCCCTGGGGGACTGGGGAGAAGGGAGGAAATATTAAACTTCCTCATCTGGGAATTCCTGATATTCTCACAAGCAATGGGGACAACTAAATCAACAGGCTGAGCCCTCGATCTTGGGGCTTACCCCTATGAAATTTATTTCTGCAAAGGAGAAGCTAGGCCTATTTATAATAATGCCTAAGAGTCACCCTCACCGAACCTCTTTTGTAGCTCAGATGTGACTGCTCTCTCTAAACCAACTTGGGCAGGTAAACTCACTCCCCACTATATGGAACATGACTCCCAGGGGTGTAAATCTCCCCAAAATGTGGAAAAGGACTCCTGGGACGAGCCAAGACCTGGCATCATGGAATTGAGAAAGCCTTCTTGATTAAAAAGGGGAAGAGAGAAATGAGACAAAATACAGTTTCAGTGGCTGAGAGATTTCAAACATAGTTGAGAGTTTATCCTGGAGGTTATTCTTATGCATTACATAGATATTCCTTTTTAGTTTATGGAATATTGGAGTGGCTAGAGGGAAATACCTAAAACTGTTGAGCTGTGTTCCAGTAGCCTTGATTCTTGAAGACAATTGTGTAGCAATATACCTTTTACAACGTGACCATGAGATTGTGAAAACCTTGCATGTGGCTGACATACCCTTTATCCAGGGTATGGGCAGATAAGTAAAAAGTAAGGATAATAAATAAATAATAGGGGCGATAAATGGTAAAAAAAAATTGGGTAGATTGAAATACTGTTGGTCTAAGAGAGGGAGGAGTAAGGGGTATGGGATGTGTGAGTTTTCTCTTTTTATTTCTTTTTCTGGGGAGATACAAATGTTCTAAAAGTGATCATAGTGATGAATACACAACTATGTGATGACATTGTGAGTCATTAATTGTGTATCATGTGTAGATTGTATATGTATAAAGATTTCTCAATAAAAACATTAAAACAAACAAACAAACAAACAAATATGAACCAAAGAGAACTTCTGGAGTTGAAGATCATAATAACTGAAATGAAAAATGCCCAGGAGGGTTTCAGGAACAGATTGGAACTGGTAGAAGAAAGAATCAGTGAACTTAAAGACAAGATGCATGAAACGAGTCAGGCTGTGGAGCAGAAAGGAAAAAAATATATTAAAAGCAAAACTAGACCAAGACAGCTATAAGACACAATCAAGGGCATGAATACTTTATGGGAGTCCCAGAAGCAGGAAAAAGAGAGAAAGGACAGTAGAAATAGTTAAATAAATAATGACATAAAAATTCCCAAACTTAGCAAAAGATCTGAATATGCATATCCAAGGAGGTGAGAGAACAAGTAAACAAGATAAGCATGAAGAAAAATACATTGTGCCATATATTGATTGCACCATCAAATGCAAAAGACAAGGAGAGAATACTGAAAGCTGCAAGGGAAAAGTAACATGTTATTTACAAGGGAATCCCAATTAGATCGAGTGTTAATTTTTCATCAGAAACCATGTAGGCAAGAAGGCAGTGGGTTGAAATACTTTAAATGCTGAAGGAAAATAATTGCCAGCCAAGAATTTTATATCTGGTGAAACTTTCTTTCAAAAATAAGGGAGAGATTAAGACTTCTCAGATAAACAAAAGCTGAGGAAGTTCAACACCACTAGACTTGCCCTACAAGCAGTACTAAGGAATGTCTTTAAGTGTGAAAGGAAAGGACACTAGACAGTGGTTCAAAGTAGCATAAAGAAATAGAAACCCGAGATAAAGGTAACTTTGTGTAATAGTTCTTATTTCCTACGTGTGCTAAAATGCAAATGCACAATAAGTAATAAAGAATCTAGGTATATGGTATATTCATACAATAGAATATTATTCAGTCATAAAAAGGAATGAAGTCCTGATACATGTGACAGTGTGGGTGAACCTTGGAGACATCACGTTTATTGAAATAAGCTGGACACAAAAGGGCAATTATTGTATGATATCATTGATATGAAACAATTAGAATAAGCAAACCCACAGAATCAGAATCTAGAATATAGGTTACCAAGGCAGGGGGGGAGTAGGAAATGGGAAGTTAGGGTTTAAAATGTATAGAGTTCCTGTTTGGAATGATGGAAATGTTTTGGTACTAGATGGTGGTGATGTAGCACAACATTGTGAATGTGATTAACAGCACTAAAATATACATCTGAATATAACTAAAAGGGGAAGTGTTAGGTTGTAATATGGCAATAGAATAAAATTTTTCAAAATATCCATGTAACTATGTACACAAACAGTGAGTCCTAAGTTTAACTATGGACTTTGATTAGTAGTGCAGTTGTCAAAATGTGCTATCATCAATCGTAACAAATGATCTACACCAGTGCAGGGTTTTGGTGGTGGTGTGGTATGTGGGAATCCTGTATTTTATGCATGATTATTCTATAAACCCACAACTTCTCTAATAAAAAATCAACTCATGTATAACATCAAATTAATAGAATAAAAGACCAAATCCACATCACCATCTCAGTAGATGTAGTAAAAGCATTTGGCAAAATCCAATACCAATTCCTGATAAATACTCTGAACAAATTATGAATAGAAGGGAACATCCTCAATCTGATCAAAGGCATTTAAGAAGAATCTACAGCTCAAGTCATACTTACTCATGAAAGACTGAATATTTTTCCCCTAAGAATGGGAACATGACAAAGATGTCTACTCTCATCACTTATATTCACAATTGTACTGGATGTTTAAACCAATGTGGTCAGACAGGGGAAAGAAATAAAAGGCAGCAAAATGGGAAAGGGAGATGTAAAACTGTCTTTATATCAGATAACATGAGCTATACATAGGAAATTCTAAAAAATGCACATACATACAATCACAAACCTAGAAGATCTAAAAAACAAGTTCAGCAAGATTAGAGGGCACAAGAACAATACACAAAATCAACTGTATTTCTAAATAGTAGCAATACACAGTCCAAAAGTGAAATTAGGAAAATAATTCCATTCAAAAGTACATAAAACTAGTTAAAAATAAATTTAACAAGAGATGTGTAAGACTTACATACCGAAAACTACAAAACATTGCTGAGAAAAATTAAACATCTAAATAAATAGGGGGATAATCTGTACTTGCAGATGGAAAGACTTGATATCATTAAGATGTAAATTCTCCCCAAACTGACTCACAGATTCAATGCTAAATTTATTAAAATCCTAGCAGGATTTATTGCAGAAATTAACTAGATGGTCCCAAAATTTATATCAAAATGCAAAGCACTCAGGATAGCCAAAACAATTTCAGCAAACAAGATCAAAGATGGAGGGCTTAAACTGCCCGACTATAAAGTTACTGTAATCAAGACAGTGTAGTACTAGCATAAGGATAGACATATAGATAAATGGACAGAATTGAAAGTCCACAAATAAACTCATTTATGGCAACTGATTCTCAACCAAGATGCAAAGACAATTCTATAGTGACAGAAAGCAGATTACTGTTTCCTGGGACTGAGAATGGGAACAGGCATTAACAAGAATGTGGGGATGGTTCTACAAGGCTACACATTTACTAAAAATCATTGAATTATAATATGAAAAAATTATAGGAAGACAGAGAGAGAAATAAAAAGGAGGGGGAGAAAAGAAAAAAGGAAGGGAGAACAGAAAAGAAAGAAACAAATAGTAGCTCATAGCAGCATTATTTACAATTGCCAAAAGATGGAAGAAGACTGGATAAACAAATATGATATATACATACAATAGAATATTTTTTAATCATAAAAAGGAATGAAGTGCTGATATATACAACAATATGGATGAACCTTTAAGACATCATGTTGTATGAAATAAGCCAGACACAAAAGGACAAATACTATATGACCTCGCTGGTATGAAATAATCAGAAAAAGCAAATTCACGTTCAGAAACTAGAATACAGATTACCAGGGGCCAGGGTTGGGTATTGGGAATGGGGAGTTAATGTTTAACTGTTACAGAGTTTCTGTTTGGGGTGATGGTAAAGTCTTGTTAATGGAGGATGGAGATGGTAGCACAGTTTGTGAATGTAATTATACCACTGAATGATATATTTGAATACAGTTAAAAGGGGAAATTTTAGCTTGTATATATATATATATATATATATATATATATATATATATATAGTAATATATATATATTATATTACTAGGTCAATTTTTTTTTTAATCCATACACTACACAACAGTGAATACTATCATAAACTATGGACTACAGTTAATAGTCTACTTACAATCATATTGTTTCATCAGTTGCAACATGTGAATCACGCTAATACAAGGTATTAATAATAGGGAGGCATATGGGAACTCTGTATTTTATGCATGATTTTACAACTTCTCTAATACAAAAAAAATGAATTGGTAGACAAATTTATGCTTATGTAGACATAAATAGTACAAAAGAACAGTACGCTCTTATAACTATCCTGCTTTGTACATTAATTTATCATCAGAAAAGCAAAAGTCAAGTTAAACATTTCAATTTGAAAGGTTAAAGGGCAAAAATGGCATGACAACAGATAGTATAAATTGTTTTCAGGTCCTTTTCTTTTTAATCTCTCTCTCCTACTACTATGTATGCAGAGAGATTTGTTATTTATTGTTATATATCTCAAATTTAGTATAGTATCTCTGCATATACTAGACAGTCAATAAATACTTGTTTAATGAAATATAAATGAAGAGAAGAAGGCCAAGAGGACTTAATACCATAAAAAAACATAAGATAGTAGAAAAAGCACCTTGGTTTTTGTTATAAAACCCTAGTTTCTGTCACAGAATCAGCTCTTAATACTGCCTTTACAAATGACTTATACCTCTCTGAATATGTTTTCTCATGGGTATAATAAGGATTCATAATATTTACTTTATTAAGCACTTTACATAGCATTTTTGGGGACCAAAAAAGATAGTGTCTTAACAAATGCTCTATGTAAGTAAAATATTTTGCAAATATAGGGCAACATATTGTTGATAATTACAAATATACACCTCCTGAGGAAGGAACTCTGCCATTTGCCACCAATCAGTAGGCAGGGTATATGTATTGCTATGGTCTTTAAAACAAAAAAAGATAAACCCAATATCCTTCTATACTGGTAATAGTTTTATGAAGATGTAATTCATATACTGTACAATTCACCATTTAAAGTGGACAGTTCAATGGTCTTTAGTATATCCACAGTCGAGCAACTATCACCAAAATCAATTTTAAAGCATTTTCATCACCCCAAAAAGAAACTCTATTTTCTTTAGAAGTCACCCCTCATTCTTCCCAGGCCCCCAGTCCTAGGAACCACTAATCTAATTTCTGTCTTTAAAAATTTCCCTATTCTGGATATTTCACATATATGGAATAATACAATGAAGTCTTTTGTGACTGGCTTCTTTCATTTAGCATAATGTTTTCAAGATTCATCAACATTGTAGCATGTTTCAGTACTTTATTCCTTTATATTGACAAATTATATGCCATTTTATGCATTTATCACATTTTATTTTTCCAGTCATCATTTGATGGCCATTTATACTGTTTCCACTTTTTGGCTATTACAAATAATGTTGCTATAGACATTTGTGTACCAGTTTTTAGATGGACATATGTTTTCATTTCTCTTGGGAATATACTTAGAAGTGGAATTGCTGGCACAAATAATAAAATAATAAGTCTATGTTTAACTCTTTCAGGAAATGCCAAACTGTTTTCCAAAGTGTCTGTACCATTTTATATTTCCACTAGTAGTTTGTAACGGTTCCCATTTCTTCACATCCCTGCCAATACTTGTCATAGCCTGTATCTTTTATTATAGCTATCCCAGTGAGTATGATATGATTTTCATCTGCATTTCTCTCATGGTTAATGATGCTAAGCATCTCTTCATGTGCTGATGGATCATTCATATATCTTCTCTGGAGAAATGTCTATTTAGATCCTTTGTCCAAACATATTATTTTCATTGCTTCCTGGCTTGTCCTTACTAGGGAGTGAAACAACACAGAAATGATATTCATAGTTCTAAGAAGTAGGTTTCCACTGTGGCTCCCATTCTTTTAAAAGAGAAATGGAATCAGCCTCACATCCCGTGAACAGTTACTACTGGGGTATGTCCACAACCCTAAACCAAAAATGTCCAAATCAGGTTTTCTGATTTTTCTGTCCTTTGTCAATCTCACGTCAGTTGAGCTGCAATGGTAGCTCAAATCAGGAAGAACACCAAAACAAATGATAATTTTGGTCATACCAATGATTCATCCAGCATCTACACAAACAGCTGCTATCTTCAGCTATCTAACAACTGTGGCACAATGTGGCATTTTAGTGAGAGAATTTGGTTTTCCACCATGATAATGGATTCAAAGAATTGCTGTAACTCAAACACTGCCAACCTCCCTTAGTAACCAAAGAATAATTAATTTAAGTGCTTATAAATGTAAGCTATGAATACACCAACGACTTTCTTGCATTGATTTACATTTTTACTCTCCATTATTTGTGGTTTAACAGCTTCCCTTATTCATTCTTTCCTTTCAAACTATAAGGGCTCCCTCTAGTTCTAGATAGGAACATTTAGTTCAATAATTTTGACTAAACACTTATTTTACCTTTCAATAATATGCTCCTAGAGACTAGGAATTCTTTTTTTCTGTATATTCACTCTCACACTATGCACTAGCAAGTCACGCAGTCTGTGCAGAGAAGGATTTTAAGGGCATCATCCTCCAACTCCCTTCCCAGAGCTGTGCACAGTATTTTGCATAGCAAATTCTCAGTGCATACAAATTGCAAAAATGACAAAAGAGCATGAGAGAATGTATATGAATAGGAGTGTGTGGACAAAGGACTGAGAGAATGAAAGCAAAGAAGGTGAGGAGACTGGAAAAGGGAAAGGAAAAAAGTAAGCAGGTAAAGAAACTATATAGATTTTGCATTTTCCCTTCTCCTGCTTTCTTCCCTTCCTCTTCTATGTATCTAAACACTGTCATCTGAAAATGCAGTTCTCTTAATATTTTGGGCTATGACCTAGCCTCATAAACAGTTGGCAGTGTGTTTGAAGAAGGTAATTCAACACTATGTTTGCTTTTTTCACAAGGCTATGACTATTATATATACACACGTACAAATGACTATACATAAATAAGTTTATGCACATTTATGCACACAAACTCAGAATAAGAGCTTAATAAATATTGTGTGAATGAATGAATGAATGAATGAATAAAGTCAGGCTACATCTTACCAAAATCATTATCTCTAAAGGACTAAAATTTCTAAGGTCTGAAATTTGATTTTATCAACTCACTCAGTATACATAAGGCTGAACCATATAGTTAAAACATAAGAGAATAATGGATACGCATATAAGTGAGGTGTAGGTCTGAACATATGACACCCATCTAGTAATTAATGATAGTAGCTTTTAACTGATCACAGAAGTGGGAAGATACTGCATTATCTTTGGAAAATTTTTGTTAGGTATAAGTTCTTAAAAAAAAAAAAACACCATTTCCTGGAGCACAGCTGGACTAAAAATCTCATTCAACACTTTCAGGATTTCATTTTCAGCTTTATAAATTTCCCCAGTTCTTCCTTACTTTAGATTCATCAGTTAATAGAAATGCAAATAATTACAGTTATCACCTGACATTTATCAGAAACAAAGTTTATATTTTATGGACATTTAAGGAGACATTTTATATACACAGAATATAATTTTTAAAAACATTATTAAGAAAGCAGTTCTTTCATAGGATTTGTCATCCTGAACTTTCGTAACTTTCACCTCTTGATACTGGGTATATCTTTTGCTTTTGTGACTTGTTACAGTATTCACTGATTTCAAAGGTAGAAAAAAAGTAGTTGAGTTACTCAGAGTTTAGCTTCTCTTGAAGAAACAACCAAATAAATGTCTGCTTTGGTCTTCCAACCCAGATTTGCTCTAGAGCTAATTTTGTTAACAAGATGTAGGTATGCAGAAAGATGAATGATATAAGAACTGATCAGCTCTATTATCCCTCTCTAAATCTGGATATAATGAATAAGCTAGTACCTCTGTCCAAAAGGATAAGGTTACAAAGAAAAAAATGAATAGAAGATTGGAACAAATCTAGGCAGGAGTATGACCATACCAAAACTTTTGCGGGGGAAGAGGCTGAATTTACAAAACAGAATTAGATGTGTGTAGAATACGTTGACTACCTTAAGAGATATGACTCAAGCACAAGAAAAATCTCCATAGTTATAAAATGAGTTAGAAGAAAGAGAACTATAAATCTCCTTCAACCCTAAATGGTAAGGATTATAAAACAAGCCCCAAAATATCTCTGAATTAGGCAGATAATCTACTAAAGCCATACCAAAAAATAGCATGTACTTTTTGTAAAGGAGAAAGGAGAAAAAAATCACTGGCCAATTCTAGTCTTCCTGACTAGAGACTTAAATTTTAAAGATGACTTACATCTGCCTTGATAGAAATTTCACCAAAACATTACCAGATATTATTTATTTTTCACTTTATTGAATTTTAAATTAATAAATTTGGCTATTTTTCTATCTGTGACAATATTTTTCCTCCTTTTTATAAAGGATTCTCTATGCTAAGCCCTGAAGAGGCATTGAAAAAGATGATGATGGGAATCAAGGGTTGTGTGACTAAGATAACTAAGTAACATTCCTTTAATGTAATTAACTCAATCTCCACACTAGTTACCATAACATGGGAAAAAGGGATGGATGGGAAATGGAAGGCTCCAGTTGTCTGAATAGATGAGTACATACAAAAAGATGTATATGCCCCCTCTCCACCCTCCACTCAACTCCATCACCAAATGGCTCTAATTATACCAACTGGAGATTTACTTAGTTTAACAAGCTTACCCACTCAGAGATTCCAAAACTCCTGGGGGAATTATTCTCATTAATCATTTGTGCCTAAGTTTTCATTGCTTTGGGCTAATCTATACCTACCTGAGATTTTTTATAAACCAATTTTATCTAGCCAACACAATATTTTAAAAAGTGAAAAACACACAAAAAACCACATACACAAAAACAAACAAAAGAAAAGCCACATCCAAAACCAAAGCCTATAGAGAGGGCATGTACTCTCCAGTTTCACCAGAGGCCCTACCACTCCTTAGTCTTTTACACTCACCCAATTTAAACATTATACCTAAAATTGGTCCCTCATCACATATACAAGGTCCTGTTAAGGAAATGGTTTGCTTTGTTTGGGGAATAGAGCTAAGTTGGTAGAGTCTGATGTTGGAGTAGGGAAAGGTTAGGTGGAGTAATCACAAGTAGACAACAGAGAGTGCCAAGAAATATCAAGAAACAGGAAATAGAAGATGGGAGGTGGAGGAACCAGTAAAGAACTTTGCATAATATGAATTTTGTCTAGTTCAAAGCTGATCACATCGCTCCAACTTTTGTTATGGGATGGATGATACTCTAACTGGTTTGGAAGATGAAAACTCCAGGCTATCCCAGTTCTGCCTCCTACAGTCAAAGCATGTTCAATTCAGTTCAGTGAGTCTCCATTTGGTTCCTAACTCTCCCCAGATTTTACCCACTTCAGGAGAGAAAGAGAAAAAGGAGGAGAAAGAAGAAAGAAATTGAGAGCTTCATTCCAGTTGTTGATGACTGATAGGAAAATAGGACCTTATTATTATAAGACCCTTATGACTTGTCATCTTACTATGAGGATGTCAAATTCCAGAATGCAATAAACACACACATACACACCTGCACACACACACACCCCTGTACACACACAGCATGCCAAACTAACATGGATTAGCCACTGACATATAAGGCCATGGACAAAAATGTTGGTACCAATTTATAACTATAATTTTAAGAGACGTCTGGGTTTTTAGACTCATTTGTTTTATTGTAAAGTTTACCAGAAAGTCTTTTAATGAGATAAACAGAATATTTTCAGACTTAGACTATATATATATAAATTCATTGGGGGAAAATAGCATGATTTAGATGGTATTTCTCCAAAGTCTGCTCCAGGGAATACAGTTCTATGGGATGATAACAGGAACTACTCACACATGCACACAAACACACAGTTCTATGATTAAATAGAATCAGCTACATAATTTGCAGGACCAAGTGAAAAATGAAATTGGTGGCATCCTTTGCTAAAAAATTAAGAATTTCAAGAAGGCAGCAGCAGAGCATTAAACCAAGCATGGGATTCTTCTAAGCCTGAGACTCCATGTGACCCCATAGGTTGTACACTCATTAGTCCATAAATGATTAAATGCTCTAGGAAATGTTGGGCTAAAAAAAAAATTAACAGATTTTTTTTGCCACAAGACTTCTTAGAGCCTTTTATATACTAATGTGCATTGTGAATATTTAAGAGGTATCATATACAAAGACATGTGAAAGCTCTTTTTAAATTATTATCATTATCTAAAAAAAAATTTTTTTTTGCATGGGCAGGCACCGGGAATTGAACCCAGGTCTCTGGCATGGCAAGCGAGAATTCTGCCTGCTGAGCCACTGTGGCCCACTCTAAATTATTATTTCATAAGGACTATTTTGTAGGACCAATGTTCTACAGAACACACATTGTAAAATGCAGATCTCGGTTGTGCAGACAGGCTATGCCTGGTTTATCAACTAAGGAGTCATAAATTACATGGCCATTTCCTCCATATTTGAACAAGACAACTAGAAATAATTATATAGATGCATATGGTATGAATTCACTGAATCTACCATCCTTCACTCTTAGGTCTGTTACTATTTGGAAAGTCAACTCAGTGGCCAAATATCCTACATGCTAGAGATAGTCTGACTGAGACTACATCCCAAACAAATGTATTTCTTCCTCTTTATCTTGTCCATTTAAGCAAAGAATATTCTTACTTACCATTACCCAGTTCCCAAGAAATGTTGTACTTTTTGCTGGCACTGTACTTCAACAGACTCAAGGCACTAGAACTGTTCCAGGAGTTATTGGGATTACGACGAAGTGCATTTAGAGCAAATATCAGGTGGAGTCCAGAGCAATCAGCAAAGTTATAAAGTTTGTCTAGAGACCTGGCTGGGAAGAAGCAGAGAAAGGCTTGTAACTCTCAGATTAAGAACCCAACAAAAGGAAAATACTAGCTACTATCAAAAGCCTTTCTATGAGCATCCCGCAAATAAGGAATTACACAGTCAGGCTGCTAAAAGGGACTATTACGTTTCAGTTCAGGGTACGTTTCAAAGTGATTTTAGGAAGCAGCACACATGTTTTCTAGCCAAGTCTAGTCTATAATATGATTTATTTGTTTTTAGAAATGGAATTGCTGACATTTAAAAATGGGAAGATATCACAAAGTAGCTGGATTTCTAGCTTTTCTAGAAAAATCAGATATGGTACTACTGTGTTTATATTCCTGAATGACAATATGATAAGAGTTGTGTCGGGGACAAGGCCAGGAAAGAAGGCTGGTTGGTGAGACTTGGAAAATAGCTCAGCCTAGCATAGCAGCCCATCCAAAAAAGTTCATTCAAGTCCCAATTTCTAATATTTCTGAATCTGAAAATATTACAGCCATTAGTAGAAATGTGTTTCAATGGCAGGTTGATCCCAGCAACATATGTCCCATACCAATCCCATTCCTTCGTTTCTACTGCCACCATTCTAGCTCTGGCGCTCACTTCCATTTGCATGAATTATTGTAACAATGTCTTCTAGTGCCTACTGCTAGATTACCCCCATTCTGTCAGATTCACGTTTCCCCAAACCACTATCATCCGTCTAATTTACCCTTCAAAACCTTGGTGGATTTTCATGACCTTTTTCTTCCTTAGCGCTGTGCTCAAGGCCCCTATAACTTAGACATAATTTTTCTCAACCTTAGACTTCTCTATTGCTCTCAATGAGTTATTTGTTGCTGCCAAGCTGTTCTAGTTCTTATAGATCCCCCATCCTATCTACCTTTGCTGTACTTATTCTCTTCACCTGGAATGATCTAGTTCTTCCTTTAAACAATCCATATTTTATTGGCCTTTTTTCTCCTTATCACAGTTGTATTTTGTGCTCCCCAGTTTATTTTGAAAACAACCTTTTCTGATATATATCCGAATGAACGTGAATTTACATTTTATCTCAAAGTACATAGAAATTAGCTATATTCTCTTATAAATGAAACACTGATAAAAGAACACTCAGCATATTATTTAAGGAAATCACCATAATAAAATTATCTTTTTCTAGCATTTAAACTATTTTTCCCATCTAAGCCAATACATACTTTTTGGCATTTGGTATATGTACATGTAAAAGAGACACATTTGTCATAGTGACCATAAGATGAAACAGCATATGGTGTCCTTTCTGAATATAATTAAATTTTCATAGGCAAAGTGGTCCAAATGGGAGCAAAAGCTGACTTCCTCATGAAATAAACTAGATAAACAAAAATTAAGAATAATGCTAAAGATTTATTCCAGATATCATTCTTTTTCTATCCTTTTAATGTACAAGTGTACACTCTGGGTGTATGTGAATCAAAATACTTCCCATCAAGATTGTGAACTCATATGACTAAGTGTATATACGTAATTCAATAAGAGGCCCTGGGGTAAAACAAAAAGTAGTATAGGTGAATAAAGAACACAACGCTTATACACAGTCTCAAAGTAGGAGTGATTTCCATAATAGGGATCTTCAAAATGTTATTTTTGTGGATCACAACTCCCAGGTAGTTCAATTTTTGCTTTGCAGTTCTCAACTTCACTACCTTTTTTATTCAAGTTATACATGTAATTTGATGGACAAATATACATACAACTTGATGGACATATATAGAACTCATGCAGTATCTACAAAGAAGTAGAGTATTTAGAAGTCTCAGTAGGCTCAGATATCAACTTGGGCCTGAAAGTGATTTTTTAATTATTTATTATGATCATAATTAAGCAGATCAGAATGCTAGCCATCACTAGGTTAGTATCTTAAGATTAGGCATTGGAAAGAAATGATTGTTACAAAACCTACACAAAACATTGTATTTCATAGTGCTATTTGTTTGTTTTACCATTTTTGTAATTTGGCCAAGAGGCCCAATTTGTTTAAGAACATTTAATGTAGACCATAGACTATCTAAATCAAAGATTTTTATTGATTATTCTGCCAAACACAACACTAATTTCCATCTACAATTATTTTTTAAGAAACAATAAGTCAATTGAAAAAAATTGTGGCCTTGAGCTATGAAACATTACACTTTCAACACACTGATTGATTGAAAAACATAGAACATCACTGTAAAGATGTTAATCATCGTGGGCCTTTAGCAATGAATGGATGCAGCTTTACTGTGACTTCTATAAAAACTCTTTGCAGCACCTAATGCAATGCGGAAACAGTCTCAAAGTTGGAGTGAGTCCCATAATAGGGATCTTCAAAAATAAGTTGTTTTTATGCATAATAGCTTCCAGGTAGTTCAATTTTCACTTTGCAGTTTTTAACTTCACTACCTTTTCTATTCAAATCTCTCCGATTGCTTTTATCCATACACAGTATATAATCAAATGTGGCAAAGGCTTCTTTGGTAACCTGCCAGGCAATGTGATTCTTAGGAATATCATACATCTTCATGCAATTTTGCCCTTGAAAATTAGGAGGGTTTCTTACATCATAAGCAGATGTTATGCACCATCTGTCCTCCAATTATCTGAAACATCTTGATCAATTACAAATTTTCTGAAAACTGCTTCTGGAATAGGTGGTCAACAAATGTTACCTAGACACACAAACAGGACCAATTTGGGTGGCTATGCTGCCATCTTCTCAGGTGCAAAGAGAGGCAGAGGTGAGCTACTTGTCCTTTTAGGCAATGTTTCCCAAGGTATAGATGACAAAATTTAGGTGGTATACAGATAAAAAGAATTTTTTATGTTAATAATTATGTACAGGAGTTCACATTATTCTAGTATTCATTGCCCAATTCCCTAGAAGAGGGTTTGTTAAATGGGGTTCTGCAGATTACCAGGGTTTCACAAGATGTCACTGGCATTTTTGCAAGAGATTGACATACTCTAATCAAGTAGCCCCATTAGCTATTTTGTAATAAGTCTTCTGGTCCTGAAAAGTAAGGGCCATGATCATTTGGCAAAGTCCACTATCAATATTTTTTTTTTAGGTCCCACATTTATTATATTTTTTAGACCTTTTTTATTGTGAAATATAACATATATACAAAAAAGCAATACATTTCAAAGTACATTTTAACAAGTAGTTACAGATCGGATTTCAAAGTTTGGTATGGATCACAGTTCCACAATTCAGGATTTTCCTTCTAGCTGATTCAAGACATTGGAAACTAAAAGAAATATCAATATAATGATTCAGCAGTCATAAATATTTGTTAAATCCGATCTTCTCCGTTATAACTTCTCTTTCTACTTTGGTTCTTCTCCCAATCTTTTGGGGTATCTGGGCTATGCTCATTCTAACTTTTTCATGTTGGAAAGGGGTGTCAACAATATCAGAAAGAGGGATGGAATTAATTAATGTTCTTGGACAGGTTGATCATTCTGGGTTTTAGGACTTATCAGGCCTAGGAACTGTCTGGAGTTATAGGATTCTGGAAAGTAAATTTAATGCCTGAAGCTTCTGTAGAATCTCAGATAGAGAGCTAGGTGTTCTTTAGGGTTAACAGGAATGATGTTGATTGGGGTTTGGTACACAATGGCAATTAGCAGTATCTAGCTGAAGCTTGCACAAGAGTAGCCTCCAGAATAGCCTCTCAACTCTATTTGAACTCTCTTAGCCATTAATACCTTATTTTGTTACATTTCTCTTCTCCCTTTTGGTTAGGAAAGCATTGTCAAACCCATTGCACCAGGGAGTCATGCCCCAAGTTGCCAGGAAGACTTTTGCTGCTGGATGTCAAGTCCCATGTAGGGGGGAAGATAATGATTTTCCTTGCAGAGTTGAGCTTAGAGGGAGAGAGAGAGAACGACCACATCTGAGCAACAAAAGAGATTTTCTGGAAGTAATTCTTTAGCATAATTATTAGGCTTACCTTCTCTGCTACAGAAATAAGTTTTGTAAGAGCAAGCCTCAAGATCAAGGGCTTGGCCTATTAACTAGACACACAAACAGCACCAATTTGGGTGGCTATGCTGCCATCTTCTCAGGTGCAAAGAGAGGCAGAGGTGAACTACTTGTCCTTTTAGACAATGTTTCCCAAGGTATAGATGGGAAAATTTAGGTGGTATACAGATAAAAAGAATTTTTTATGTTAATAATTATGTACAGAGGTTCACATTATTCTAGTATTCATTACCCAATTCCCTAGAAGAGAATTCTAACGTTTGAGAGAGTTTCAGGGGTTTCCGAGGTGGGAAAGTTTAATAGTTCCATATTTTTTTCTCCAGTCTCTCAAGGGACCTTGCCAATACGTTTAAATTATCTGCCCAAAATACCCTGGGATGTTTCCAGGTATTACATTAGGCTATATGGATTTACAAGCCCTTGTTACCATTCTGGGCTCCATGTATTTGGGTTGTTTAAATGTGCTATCCAGGCAGGTTGATTTATATTGTGGTTACAGAAAATTTAGGTTTTGGACAAAATAAACATCTCTGCCTTTGGTGTAAAACAGTAGGTGAAGCTCTATAATATAGACAACATCATTTATCCTTTGCCCTGTATTCTGATTTACCTCAGTCCCGACCAGATCAGCTTTGTTCTTATCTCTAATTGAAGCCTGATCTCTTTTTTTGGTTTCTCTAACAGTTGCTGTATGTAGGAACTCTAACTTTCAGAGCTGCAGAACTCCAACTCTAAGTCTAAGGCTCACACAGGCACCCAAAGTTACAGGAAAATACCAGATTATACACATTTAGCACAGCATCTCAGAATCTAGAGATACACTTACAATTCTGGACAAAATTTAATTGTTATAAGACACTACAATCTAGGCCCCAATTTTCCTATAAGTATTTTCTAAAAGAGACCATACAATATTTGGTCTTTTGTTTCTGGCTTATTTTGCACAAGATATCCGGCCCAAGTTTCATTCATCTCATTGCATGCCTCATGACGTTGTTTCTTTCTGTAGCTACACAATATTCCATCATATGTATACACCACAGTTCGCCTTTCTGCTTCTCAGTCAATGTACACTTTGACCACCTCCATCCATTGGGCGTCATGGATAATGTCCCCCCAAAAAACAATTTATGCTTACAGTATCCTCACTTAGTTGTATAGTCACAAATACTCTCACTTTTAGACAATTTTCATTAGTCCAAAGAGGTAAATAAGAGATGAGCACAGCCTCACCAAATAGCAAATCTAAACCTCCCTTTAACTCTTGTCCCTCCTCCCAAATTATTTACCACTGTGATAGCTGTGGTACTGTTGATGTCTTCCTGTTAACTAAATGCCATAGCATGCAATAGCAGATTTCCCCCTATGCCCTTCTATTATTTATACAAGATTCGTATCTTAGAAGTAGTTCATGCAAGAACTTATTTACTCTTGTCTACATGGCCCTAGACAATCTCTTTCAATTATGTTCACCTTCAATATGGCAATATTATTCATAAACCCACTAATGAACTATCATCATTTCTATCCATTCCCATACATTTAAGTTCAACCTTATTAGGTAATTGTTCACCCATCTCCAGCTTCTGTGTATCTCTAGTTTCCCTATATTCTACTTTATAAGCCTCTGAGTTTACCTTTACCAGGGTCTTACTACTGAACTCATATAGTATCTATCCTTTTGTGGCTGGCTTATTTCACTCAGCATTATGTCCTCAAGGTTCATACATGTTGTCATATGCTTCAGGACCTCATTTCATCTTACTGCTGCATAATATTTCATTTTATGTTTATACCCCATTTTGTCTATCCATTCATCTGTTGATGATCTCACTTGGGTTGTTTCCATCTTTTGGCAATTGTGAGTAATGCTGCTGTGAACATCAGTATGCAAGTATCTGCTTGTGTCACTGCTTTCAGCTCTTCTGGGTATATACCAAGTAGAGGTATTTCTGGGTCGTAGGGCAATTCGATATTTAGTTTTCTGATGAACCTCCAGTCTTCCATAGTGGCTGTACCATTAGACAGTTCCACCAGCAGTAAATAAGTGTTTCAATTTCTCCACATCCTCTCCAACATTTGTAGTTTCCTGTTTGTTTTACGGTGGCCATTTTTATGGGTGCAAGGTGATATCTCATTGTAATCTTGATTTGCATTTCCCTTATAGCTAATGAAAATGAGTATCTCTTCATGTGCTTTTTAGCTATTTGTGTTTATTCTTCAGAAAAATGTCTATTCATATCTTTTGCCTATTTTATAATTTTTTATTGCTGAGTCATATGATTTCTCTATGTATATAGGGGGCATTAGGGGGGTGGGCATGGGGGCATGGGGTACAGGACAGGATGGGACATTGGGGACATGAGGCTCAGGAGCATGGGGTATGGCATGGCTTGCTTCCTTTTTACCACTTCTCAGACCATGCACTCCTGAGGGTTCCTGGCCTCCGTATGGAAAGGGGAGCAGGAGGCTCTGTGAGCTAGCTGGATGGTCTCCTGTGCAGAGAAAGCAAATCTCCTGGCTTCCAGGTTTCATAAGGGAGCTCCCAGCCAGGGAACTGAGGGGGCTGATCTCTCAAGCTACTGAGCAGGCAGGCACTTTCCTGGGTGGGTGTTGCCTTTTGTCCCCTGTGGAGTCAGATTGAGCACTCTCACTCCATTCTCTCTGTCCCAATTCCTCCTCATTTTCATCCAGGACCTCCCTATATAGTGTAGAAGACCCTTTCTAGTCACTTGCACCCAGAAATTGTTGTCCTGGGTTTTTTTTATTACTTCTCTAAATGTTCTATGGAGTAGCAGTGAACTCAGCCTATCCTATTTCATCATCTTTCTGAAAGTCATGTTAAATGATTCTTACAACCTAAATTCTTTTGCTATGTAAAAGTGATCTAATAAATTGAAAAGGGCCAAACTAAAGAAAATTTGTCTAACATGATTATTACTGGTTCAAGATATATACTCTAGAGATTATTAGAAAAGTATATATATATGTGTGTACATATATATATATATGTATATAGGGCATTTAGTAGGTGCTCAACAAATGTAACCTTCCTTGGAACATCTGCTGTCAAGTTCCATCCAAGAACACAGATGCTTAATTAGATGAATTTCTATTCTCTCCACAAGAGGGTGCCAACGTCTCTATGTCCTCTAGTCAGATTGCATTGACATTTCACATTAATGTTTTCCTAAGGAGCATTATCTAGTAGACAGTTGAAGATGAGGAACTGGAGGTTGAGAGATGTAAGGACGTATAGGCTTGGGAGTCATCCATACAGTCCTGATACTTGGTTCTGTGAAAGTTCTTGAAACTTCTGAAGGACAAATTTAGAAAGATGGCCAAAAACAGAACCTTAAAAAATGTCCACACATAAGGGTCAAGAGGAAGGAGGGGGAGGAGGAGGAGGCAGAAGAGAAGAGAGAAGAAGGAAGAAACCCAGAAATATATTCTTAAGAAACCCAAAAGAAGGGAGTCTCGAGGAGGTGCTGTCAATGAGAATAAATGATGGTGAAAAATTGAGAAGAAAAAGGACTGAGAAAAAAGCCATTATGTTGATTAAATAGTGAAGTTAGAAACTAGATTTAGGGTGAAGGTAAGAAATTAAAGAATTAGTGAAAAGGAAAAAAGGAACAGACTCTTTTACATTTGATTTACTTGTTGAAGTCATATGGCAATAAAAGGAAGGAAAGAAACAAAAATAACAACTAGAAAAGCCCCAGAGACAGGTTTAAAAAAATTCAAGATCCAACATGCCATTTTATCAAAAAGCCCAGGTCTTCAATGAGGCTAATTTCAGCTTAATATGAGGAAGAAAGTACAAAGATCAATTAGTTTACACTAAGACATGAGTAGCTTATCATTTCCTTAGTCTTCTCAGGACTTGGCACCTTAAAAACAAAATAGATAACAGTTCAACAAACAGAAATAGGACCCTCAGTCTAAAAAATCGTGGTGGGGAGGCTGGATTTCTATTAGGATTCAGTCATTTATTCAACAAATATTTATTGAGTAACTAGTATGTGCCAGGCACTATTATACACTCTAGGTTTACAGTAATGAACAAAACAGAGAACAGTCCTGACTATTCTGACCTCATGGTGCCTACATTTAGTATGGTTGCAGTGTGGGGGAGGTAAAGCAGGGTAGGGGACAGGCAATAAGAAGTGATATGTTATTTCAACTAAGCTTCACTGATTAAGTAACATTTAAGAAGAACTGAAGGATGTGAGAGAGTAAGTCAAGTGAATGACTGTGGATAGAATATCAGGCAGAGGCAAAAAGGCAAAGGCCCAAGAAAGGAATGAACCTGTTTATTTTGAAGAACAGCAAAAAATGCTAATGTGCCCATGGCAGAATGAACAAGAAAGAGAGCAATAAGAAACAGGTCAGGACCAGATTGTGTAGGGCCTTATTGGCCATTGTAAGGACTTTGGCTTTTACCAGAATGACACAGGAAACCACTGGATGGTTTTGAACATGACCAGATTCATATTTTATAAGCATCACTATAGCTGTTGACCTGAAAAGTGACTAGGAAGGGTAGGTCAGGGAGGGCAAGGGTGAAAGCAAGAAAACCAGCTAGGAGTTAATAGCAATAATTCAGGCAAGTGACCATCATGGCTTGGAGCAGAGTGGTAGCAGGGGAGTGGTGGAAACGTCTGAGTTTGGGGATGTTATAAAGGTAGAGCTGATAAGATTTGCATAAGAATTGGATGTAGAATATGAGAAAAACAAAGGAATTTAGAAATACTCTAAAGTTTTTGTCTAAAGCAACAGAAGGATGAACTTTTAATACGTAAGAAGGAAGAGAGGAAGACTTCAGAAGAAAGGAGAAAGAGATGGTAAAGATTAGAATTTTGGTTTGGGATGCGAGTTTGAGATGTCTTTTGGATATACTTGTAGAGAATTTGAATGGACAGAATATATAAATCTGGAGTTAAGGGAAGACTTCAGTATTGACTGAAGATAAAAATCTGACTAAGCAAAACATTTTGAAAGGTGGGGTGAGGAGGAGAGCTTTTTGATTTAAAGAAGAGAGAGAAGATCTGTCACAGGGATCTTCTCATTTATAGACACCAATGTCCTAAAACAGCTCCTTATGCTATTTTCTGCTGAACATGGCAAGGTTACTTCTTTGATTCTCTCTCAAGGATCAGCTTCTAAGATTCTCATCCTCTCATCCTATTTTTGCTCATTTACTTTCTTCAGAGTAATGACCATTTCAATTTCCACCCCTCCCCCCACCTCCATTCTTTGGCAGGGACAATAGACATTTTCTTTAATCTCATGTAAAGTGCCATACAAATGGAGTTTCAAGGCATGTCCTCATTTCTCACTTTCCATTCTGATGGCCTTCCCTAAACTCCTCTACTATAGAAATTTTGGAGTCACAATGGCCTCTGGGAATTAAATTGTAACTTGCTGGGTGATTCCAGCAAGTTCTAATTTTGCTTCCCCAGATTTCCATCAAGATGAAGCATTAAAGCTTATTTGTAACTCAGTACCTAAGAAGACATCCCTAGTATTAACCCTATTCCAAATAGGCCACTTTCCATTTCATTCTTTTGTGTGTGGTGGGGGGAAGGGTGTTCAGCTGGTGTCAGATGACTGACAACATAGCATTAATTGAGTTCAGCTCAAGTATATCCAGTCTTACACCATGTGACTTGATAATCTGCTCATATTCTCATATGCTCAAAATTAGAATATTGTACTTAGAAGGGGTTTTCCCTTTTGTAGTCATCAGTACTGTCCTCCAAAAGCTAAGGGCACAAGCCATGCGTCCAAGCCCTTAGCCATACAGAAAAATCATTCTCCCTTCATGGAAGGGGCAAAAGCATGAAATAGTCACAAAGGCATATTAGAGTTCTTTTTGCCAGTGAAGAAAATAACAGGATTTAACTGAGTCCATGTCTTCTGTGATATTTGTATAAATCTAGCCAAATAATTACTCAAAACCTAGAAGGATGAAATTTGAACCACATTATAACTCTCCATCCTTTTCTCACAGGCCATATTATTCCATATGGCCTTTTTGTTGTTCTCAGCTTGTTAGATCTGCCTGGAACATCCTTCCTCCTCTTTACTTCCTTGTAAACTCATCCTTCATCACAGTGTAGGCCAATGGGCTCTCATGTGGGGTCTTCTCTGACTCTTAAAGGCAGAGACATTATGGACTCCCACTGCTAGTCTCTTCCACCTCCTTATCTGTTCCTGTTATGGCAATAGCTAAATCATGTTATCTTTGTTCAGTTCTAAAGGCAAACTGGACTATTTGCCAAAGATAAGACACCATGTCTGCCTTTTTAGCATCCAGTTCAGTGCCTGAAACACAATTACCCTTAGTAATTCTGACTCATACAGGTCAGTACATTTAGAATCTGTCTGCACTCTAAGTATACAACCACAATTCTCATTAGTCAGTAATAGCAAATCTCCTCTAAGTTATGCTGATTGCTTCATGCTCTTAAACGTGTTCACAAAATATGCTCATTGCTTTAAGTGTTCAGTTTGAAATAACAATGGTGAGAGAGGCTTACCAATGGACGTGTAAAAACAGAGGAATTTCTGGTAGAAGCCAGAACAAAAATGTGTCAGTGAAAGCAGTGTGATGTGAATTCTGAACCAACTCTTCCTCTTGTAATTCAGAGTGAGAAACCACCAGTTAATGGGAAACCATTAGATTAGTGAGCACCACCAATAAGAAGTGAGGCATTTTAATTGTAGCTATTAAGAGAGAACAGTTTGAAAATTGCCTAGGAGGAAAACATAGTCATTTCAGAAAGACTAAAGCTATCTCTAGGCTGAGAGCTAATTTTAATAGGAAAAGAAATACCTCCAGTTTAGTCAGGGCAATGAAACCTTAACTAAGTTATAAAGAAATCAGCATAAATGTCTATAATTTGACTGAAGCTATTGAAAGAGAATGAGATTTGGGGAATGTCTGTGAATAAAAATTACAACACAATCAGCATTAATCAACTTAACGAGGGTAAATGGAAATCTGAGTGTCAAAAAGTGTATTAGTCAGGGTTCTCTAGAGAAACAGAACCAACAGTACATATCTGTAAACATGAGATTTATAAAAGTGTCTCATGCAACCATGGGGACATAAGAGTCCAAAATCTGTAGGGCAGGCCACGAGCTGGCACTCCAGTGAAGGTCCTCAATTAACTCCCAGGAGAGGATGGCTGGCTGTAGCAGAAAGAGAGATTCTCTCTTCTGAGTTCTCCTTAGAAGCCTCCAGGTGATTAGATTAAGTATCACTCATTGCAGAAGACCCTCCCCTTAGCTGACTGCAGATGTAACCAGCCATGGATGCAACCATGTGCTCATGATTTAAGTCAATGAAATGTCCTCACAGCAACCAAGAGACCAGTGCTTGCTTGACCAGACAACTGCACCATCATCTGGCCAAGTTGACATATGAATCTGACCATCACAGTCCACCACTTGTCAACTTAGCAGCTATACACATCACCTTAAACTATACTTAATCTCTAAATAGAAAACAATAACTGACACTTTTTTTTTGCCTAACAATATTCAGCTGTCCTGTATATAACTGTAAACACACTAAATCTTTCCAGAAAAGGGTGCAAGTAATTGGGTAATATTCACTCAAACTTAATATCCTGCAACTTATATACTACACCATGAACAATACAACTTATGTCATATGGTAAAGGGGATAAAATAGAGAGGAAAACAAAGATATTTGCTTTATGTACAAATACATAGATACTCATTACAAAGCAAGGAAGAAATAGTCATACCACTACAGTCCTCATTTCTATCACTGGTCACATGGTTGTAGTTCATATTTATCACTACCTGTTTCCACTACCCATTCCATGTTCCCTTTACCCTCAGCAAGCACCTCAGAGGCCATTCTTTGCCTGGTGGGTGACTCAAACCTTCATTCCTAAAGTTTGAGTCATTGGTAGTCCAGCCTGGATTGGGATGGTGTAGTTTTACTTTAATCACAGGGCATGGTAGTAGTAAGAGATGCCCTAGGGCATCTTTACTTCTTTACTTCCATTGTGTAGTTGGAGTTCTACTTCCCCTTGATAGTCAGGGTCAATCACCCCAGCCAGCCCTTCTTTGCCTGTTGATCCAGGGGCATGAGTAACCCAAAATGACCAGATGGCAATCTTCGCTTCCATTCAATGGAATCATTGCTGTGTCTCCTGATGGAAGCACACCTCCTTTTGGAACTAAAACCTTTAGACCAGCAGAGCTCAAGATGGCAGGGACAGGAGGCAAAACTTTTCCTAGTGCATCACTAGGGGTACTAGTGAGAGATGCCACTCCCATTTCCATCCCTTGATTCCTGGACCCATGAGTACTGGCTATGGGAGAAACAGCAGCACTCCATCATCATAAAATGGAAATGGTACATATGAGATAGGGCCAGAGCAGGTCCTGAAGGCACAAATAAGTTACATGAGGAAGTGATCCAAATGTCCATGGCTCCCACTGCTACCATAGTACTTTCTCTTTCCCAGCCCATAACTATGGCCTCTTGGGGAGTTCTTTATAGTCAGTTGACTGAGGAAGAGAAAACTCAGGGCTGGTTTATGGATGGTTCTGCACAGTATGCAAGTACCAACGAAAAGTGGACAGCTACAGCACTACAGCCTCTTTCCAGGTATCTTTCCCTGGATGCCTTAGTTTGGACATTTTTTATAGGCTTAGAACTGTAAACTTGCAATTTATTAAATTTCCCTTTTTAAAAGCTGCTCCATTTCTGGTATACTGTATTTCAGCAGCTTAAACAACTAAAACAGTAAGTATAGCAGGACCTCTGGATCCCAGTAAAAGCCCAGAGAAATGGTGGCAGAAAAAAAGGAGAAGAGACATTGATAGTAGTCCAGAGGCTAGGATTGCAATAATGAAATGTACCCATAAAAATTGATTTTAAAAAATGAAAATAATATTTCTAAAGGATAATTTGGTAAATATATCAAAATTTTAAATGTACATTCCTCTAGAGCAAATGAAAATGTTGAATTTTACCTGAACCTGGGTCCTGGAAAATAGCATATGTTAAGAAATCCCCCACCCATTGTGTAATTGACCGAGAGGTCTTAGCTTCTTAGCTTGACTAAGACTTTGACAAGCTTCTCCTTGTGTCTAGGCTCCAGACCTCTCTCAGCTTGGCCCTTCCAGAATCCAGGTAGACCATATTCCACCTGGTCTTGACAGAAAACTCAGGAGATAATATCATGTAATGGACACAACCCATTGCTTGGCCTCTCTATGTGGAGGAAATAAGGGAAATAGAAAATTACCCCTAGGCAACACCTCAGTAGTAATTGTCACAGTCAAGAACCACTAATGGATGCTAAAAATTATGTGAGAATATGATAACAAACAAGATATTTTCATAGTCTCAAGGTTTCTTCCCACAAAATACTCATTAATTACAAAGGAAATAATTAGTAACTTTACAGAGGAGAAACCTGGCTCATGCCATATACCCCTTGTGAGAAAGTTAACCTTAGTAGTTATAAGACATATTGACACTGTGTGCCCATGATATGAAACCTTGAGAAGGGCACAGCATCACTTTTGTGGCATTCTTACCAAAAATGCAAAACCTAATTTACTCACAAGAAAATATCAGACAAACCCAGCTTAAGGGACATGTTACAAAATAACTGGCCTGGACCCTTTAAAAGTGTCAAGGTCATGAAAGAAAATGAAAGACTGAGGAACTGTTACGGATTGTTATAAGGAATCCTTGATTGGATCCTGGAGCAGAAAAAGACAATAATGAGAAAATTGGCCAAACATGAATAAGGTATATAGGTTAGTTAATAGTATTGTATCAATATTAGTTTCCTCTAAAACTTTTCTGTCAGCCTAAGATAATTCAGTATAAAATGTTAAAAATAGAACAAGGTAAATCTGTATACATTTATATGAAAAGAATGTCGAGATATATTAAATTTAACAGAATGATACAGCAAATGTGGTAAAATGTTAAAAATGATTGATCTGGGTATCTGGGAGGGGGTGTGGTGGCATGTTGGTGATCTCTGCATAGGGTTTGTATTATTTTTGTAACTGTCCTCTAAGTTTGAAAGTTAAAAATAAAAAAGTTAAAAAAGGAAAACAAGTTAAAGAGAATAAGAAAGAATATATTTTTTTGTTTGCTGTATGGCAGGGTCACATTTCATTAGTTTTCCATGTGAGTATTCCATTATTGCAGCACCATTTGTTGACTTTTTGTTGTTGTTGTTGTTGTAGTTTGCTTATTTTGCTTGTTTGTTTGTTTGGGAAGCACATGGACCGGTAATCAAACCTGGGACTCCCACATAGCAGGTGAGAATTCTACCACTGAACTACCCTTGTACCCCCAAGAAAAATATTTTTACAAAATATAGGGGCCCTGCTCCTCAAGAGCTTCTGGCCTAGCTTGGAAATCATGAAACAATACAAGGAAATAGATGTAACATAACTCTCAGTAAATTGTCTCTATTTCGCCCTTTTCATAAATCAGAAAAGATCTTAAAGATGAATAAGAATCCAATTAAAATAACTAAACATTTTAAAGAACAAGATATATCAAGATTAAAAGAATGAAAAAGAAAAAAAAAGCAATGACCAGAATGGAATGTATAATATGATCCCTTCTGAATATCTATTTTTATGCATATGTACACAAGTACATCTCTCTGTCTTTATATGTATATATTTTTATATACATACATACATTGGGTATATACACAATTTGTTTTGTTGTAAGGAAACACAAAACCATTAATACTGGTGGTTGGGAGAGAGGAATGGAAATGAGAGAGGGGAGTGAACAAAAACTTTAGTTTTCATTTTTCATTGAGTCTGAATTTCCACTCACACAGGATTATCTTGGCAGGAAATTGTGGCCCATTTTTTTTTTTAGCCTTTTTGTACCTCTCTATATTAAAATGAAGGAATAGAAAAAATTAAAAATGATTACTATATAATAATTACCATACAACTTAAGTGTTTGCTCTCATGATAAGAGTCATATCATTTGTAGAAACTTTAAGATACGGTCACTGTCTCAATCTCCAAGCGAATCCTTTTTTTTTTTTTTTTTTTTTTAACATGGGCAGGCACTGGGAATCGAACCCGGGTCCTCGGGCATGGCAGACAAGCATTCTTACCTGCTGAGCCACCGTGGCCCGCCCCCAAGTGAATCCTTTTTATGGTCATACGCAGTCCTCTGTGCTTTTATGCATCCTGCTTCATCAGCCTGAAATGTTTTTTCCCTTTGCTTTCCAGTAAGCTATAACCAACTTCTCTTCCATAAAGCCTTCCTCTAGTCTAGAACAGGGATTGGCAAACTTTTTTGTAAAGTACAAGATAGTAAATATTTTAGGTTTTGGGGGCCACCTATCATCTCTGTCACATACATAGTCTTCCCTTTTTTGTATCTTATTTTTAAAAAACCCTTCAAAATGTAAAAAACATTCTTAGCTCTCACTGGGTTACCAACCTCATTGCCATTGACAGATTATTGCAAAATTCCAGACATACTACATCTCTAGGCTGAATAAATAATGTGTCCCACACATTTACACTAATATTTTTTGAATAGCTATAGATGCTTCTGGGATTAACACAAAACAAATTATTTTTTAAAGTATTATTTAATTCATAATAGCATTCTGATTTTATTAATTTTCTCAATTAGCTAATACCAAAATTGTACTGGGATTATGTAAAGTGTTTGTTAAATGCTTTAATGTAAAAAAAGGAGTCCTCATACAAGGACTCAGAAATTCTGTAACGGAGAAGTTAGGCTAAGGGATGATTTTGATTCCTGAATCATTACACAAATCCTCCTTAATACTTTCTGGTATGCTAAAGTAGACAGAGGGAAATACCTGAAATCTCTGAACTGCAATCCAGCTGCCTTGATCTCTGATAATGATTGTATAACCTTTATATTATGTCCTTGTGATTGTAAAAGCTTGTGACTGACCCTCATTTGTACCCATTTATCCAGCTTTTCGACTTTAGATTTCTGTAATCACTAAAGACAGTCCCTAATGTTTATTAATGAAGGGTCTTTGGCCATCTCAGATCTAATCCACCCCATCTTAAAAGTTACCTTTCTTTTTTATGGATGCTATATGTGGGGTCACATTTCATTCTTTTTCCATGTGAGTAGCCTGTTATTACAGCATCATTTGTTGAATTTTGTTTGTTTGTTTTTTTTTGTGGGTTTCTTTGCTTTGTTTGCTTGGGAACTGCATGGGCTGGGAATCAAACCCAGGCCTCCCTCATGGCAGACACGAATTCTACCATCAAACTACCCTCACACCCTCGCCAACTTCAAAGTTATCTTGATAACCAAAACTGGATTTAACCAAAATGGACTCTCCTGACATGCATAATAGTTTAGACTTTAACCTATAAGTCACCTATATCTCATTATAATACTAAAATCATGCCCATCATCATATTAAGCCTCCATTTTCTTACATACATTCTGTGATTATGCATGTAATTAATCTGCGCATGTTCAGTAATTAGATTACCTCTAATTACACCATCTGGGGCCAAATGCACATTATCCTAAAACCTGCCCATCTTGCTATAAAACTATCAGAATTACTGCAGTTTGGGGAGACAGAATTTGGGGTCAGTAGGTCATCTGATCTTCTGTTTTGCGCCTAGCAAAAAAGTTTTTCTCTCTTTGAAACTCCAGTGTTTCAAAATTTAGTCACTTGAGCGCAATGGGCAAAATGTGTACCACCTTTGTCCAGTAACAAAATGCCTTTTTAAGGGTGCATTTCTGTCAAAACAGGAGAGAGAGCAGAACTGTGTGATCCAGAGGAAGTAGATCAAACCCAGAAGAGGAATAGTGGAAAGTTCTAGAATGAAAACTATGACCAGTGGGAAGCCAGTTTAGATGAGAGCAGAAGGGTTTATTTTCTAACCTCTGAAAAATACGCGCTATGACAAAAGGAATAGGAAATTCTGTGAATGCGATGAAGACACAAAAGTATCAATTTAAAACTTGGAAACAAAAATACTTAAAAAGAAAGTTAAGTCTAAATATGAAGTAAATCAACATGTGACATGGGCTAAATCAACTAAAGGAGTATTCAAGGAAAAAGAAACAGTTGACCTTGATGATAAGAAAATTCATCTTTCAGCAGACCAGGGGTTGTGACATTAGAATTATATAATTACATTATATGAAGTAGAAAACGTTGACCTAACATAGATTTTGCCCCAGCAGTAAACAGCATTTATATATAATTATGTCAATCCTATTTATTGCTTTTCAATATTTAGATAATTTCTGTAGCAAAATATAGAGGACTTGGTAGGGGTAGTAGAACAAAATGTAAATAACACTAATGATAAGGTAAAAATAAATGTGTAACTGAAAATGGCAGAATCTTGAAAGGGGAAAAAAGAAGTAAATAAAAGGATAGCAATATTAATATCATTTCAGGGACTAGAGCATAAAGAAATTCTGTCAAATTTAACAGAACAAGAAATGGAAGTTAAAATATTTTATTTAAAACTAAAATGACAATAAATGTTCTAAAATACTTATATATTTAATATGTTTATATAATTGATAAATATGAATATAATCGATACCCTTCATCAAATATATTTATATCATAAAGCTATCAAACACTGGGAAGCAAAGAGGAGAGGGGAGAGTAGTTAAATGAGGTAAATCCTCATCTTTCACAGCAAAGAGTCAATAGAGTAAAAGTTATTAAATCAATAAATGAAGATATGAACATATTATCTGGCCTAAAGGAGATAAATATAGAAAGATTAAAGAATGGTACAAAATAAAAACTAATAAAATAGTCAAATCTCTAACAAGACTTAGAGACAGACAGAAAGAAAGAAAAAAGAAAGGAAGAGAAAAAATGAAGAAAGTATAGAAAAAAATTTAGCAAAAAAAGGAGGTATAACTGCTTTTAAAGTAAGTATTTTTTTACAATATTAATACATGTAAACAGTATTATGGCACTGAAGTCGAAAACTTAGTTGAGATGAACAATTTTCTAGAAAAGTATACATAATTTTAACTGGCTCAGAAAGAAAGAGAAATTCTGAAAGAAGCTGTAACTGTTAAACAAATTAAACTGGTAGTTAAAAGTCTACCCCTTCCTCTCATACCTCTTCCTACATGAGAGTTCAGACCTACAGAGCTTTAATTGAAGGCATTTTTTTTTATCTTTCAAAGTACAGATATGCCTATCTTATATATATTTTTAAAAGGAGAAAAACCACCAACTTGTTTTATGAAGTTGTATAATCTTGATACAAAACTGAAGAAAGATAATAAAAAAATTAGAAGAAAATCACACTTGTTAATATAAAGTATGAATAAGCAAATGTACAGATAAATATATATATAAGTACTGTCTAACAGAAATATAATATGAGCCATATAGTAATCAAAACTCCTTTTCTAACCATATAAAAAAGAAAATAAGAAAAATTAATTTTAATAATTTGTATGCTATATATCCAAAATATTATTTCAACCTGTAATAAACATAAAAATGAATGAGATGTTTCACATTCTCTTTTTTATATTGCCTTAGAAATCTAGTGTGTATTTTATACATGTAACACAACTCAATTTATTTGACCCACATTTCAAGTGCTCATTAGCCACATGATGGCTAATGGTAACTGTAGTATACAGTATATATATGTCACACACACATAAACATATATATGGGCATATAAACAATTAAAATTCAGCTGTATATATGTAGATAAGTGCATGCACATTTATGAATAAGTCAAAATCTACTCTGTATATGCATAGATTCACATATATGATATACATAACTCTTTTTGGATATACACACACAAACATATGCATACATATATACATACATAAAATTAAAATTCACCCAGGAATCAAGAGTGATTCAAAATCAGAAGATCTATTAATCTAATCTACAATGTTAATGGATTAAAAGAGAAAACGATGTGTTCAATAAATATACATTTATGTTTTCTTCTAAGAATTATATGATTTTAACTCTTACATTTAGGTTGATGATCCATTTTGACTCAATTTTTGTATGCAATGTGAGGTAGGGATTCAACATCATTCTTTTATATGTATATATGCAGTTGCCCCAACACTGTTGAAAATTCTACTCATTCCCCATTGCCCTTGTTGAAAATCAATTGACCATAAATGTAAGGTTTATTTCTGGACTCTCAGTTCTATTTCATTTGTCTACATTTTTATCCTCACACCAATATCACATGGTCTGGTCTTGCTTGCTGTAGCTTTGTAGTAAATTTTGAAATAAGGAAGTGTGAGTCCTTGAACTTTGCTCTTCTTTTTCAAACTGTTTTCGCTACTCTGTGTCCTAGGCATTTTTATACGAACTTTAGGATAGTTTGTCCATTTCTGCATAAAAAACAGCTGGAATCTTGATAGGGATTTGGTTCAATTTGCATATCAATTTGGAGAATATTGCCATCTTAACACATTAAGCCTTGCAGCCAATGAACATGGGTTATCTTTTTATTTATTTAGATTTCTATAATTCCTTTCAATGACATTTTGCAGTTTTCAATGTACAAATCTTTTACTTCTTTTGTTAAATTAATTTGTACATTTCAATTTTTTGATGCTAATGTAAAAGGAATTGCATTCTTAATTTCATTTTTATGTTATTCATTTGTAATGATTAAGCAACTTTTGGCAAAGTTACAAAAAAATCGCTGGAGGGAGGATTGTCTTTTCTTCAAATGGCACTGTAATTCTTGAGCCTTCATATGTAAGAGACAGAAAGAGAGAGCTTTCACCTATATCTCAATACCTCATAATCTCAAAAATTCAACTCAAAATGTATCATAGTTCTAAATGTATAAGCTAAAACTATAAAACGTTTACAAAAATATATAGAAGAAAGTATTTTAAATTTGGGTTAGGCAAAGAGATATTAGATACAAAACTAAAAGCATGATCCATGAAAGAAAAAATTGGTAAACTAGATTTCATTAAAATGAAAATTTTTAGCTCAGTGAAAGATGCTGTTAAAATAATGAAAAGGTAAGACACAGATTGGAAAGTAATATATGTAAATTACATATCTGAGAAAGGACTGCTACCCAGATTATAATATAAAAAAATTTTCAAGACTCAATTTTAAGAAAACAATCCAGTAAAAAAATTCAACTGAATATCTGCTCAGACACCACATCAAAGAAGATACACAAATGGCAAATAAGCACATGAAAAGATGCTGAATACAATTTTCCAGTAAGGAAATGCAAACTGAAATCACTATGAAAAAAAAAATCACTATGAGATACCACCACATACCTACTGGAATGGTTAAACAAAACCTAAAAATACTAAGTGCTGACAAGAATGTTGGGCGGTTTCTTGTAAAGTTAAATATACTCTTATCATATGATCCAACAATCCCACTCTTCAGCATTTGCCCAAGAGAAATGAAAATTAATGCACACACAAGTATGGGTACATGAATGTTATTCATAATAGTCATAATTATTCACAATAGTTAAAAACAGGAAACAACTCAACATCCTTCAGCAGTTAAAAGATAACTAAACTGTATTAACATCCACACAATAGAATATTACTTGACAATAATAAAAGGATCAATGATTGAGACACACAATAGCATGGATGAATCTCAAATTTACTATACTAAGGGAATGAATCTAATTCAAAAGGCTGCATACTTTATGATTCTATTTATATGGCATTCTGGGAAAGCCAAAGCTATAGACACAGAGGCTAAAAATGTCAAGAGGGGGTGGGGCAATGGTAGCTCAGTGATAGAATTCTTGCCCACCATGTGGGAGACCTGGGTTCCACACAAAAAACTAAACAAACAAACAAACAAACAAAAACCCTCCTTTGGGAGGGTTCAAGGGTAGTTCAGTGGTAGAATTCTCACCTGCCATGTGAGTTTGATTCCTGGCCCATTCACTTCCCAAACAAACAAACAAACAAGCAAACAAATGAAAAAACAAACAAACAAACAAACAAATTCAACAAATGGTGCTGTAATAAGGGGATACTTGCGTGGAAAAAGAATGAAATGTGACCCATGCCATATGGTATACAAAATATAAATAATAAATAAAGAGTGGCCAGAGGGTGTAATGATAAAGTGACCAGAGGGTGTGATAACAAAATGTTAGCACAAAGGAAGTGTTCTGTATCTTGATTCTGGTTGCGCCAACAAACTCTATGCCTTTGTCAAAACCCACAAAAGTACACACCAAACAGAGTAACTTTTACTGTAAATTTTCAAAAAATAAATTTATAATAAATAATAAATATAATAATTTTTAAAAGTGAGGATAAAATAAAGAAAAACACTGAGAGAATTTGCCATTAGCAGACCTGCACTAATAGAAATTCTAAAGGGACTTCTTCAAGCTGAAAGAAAATGATCCCAGGTAGAAGCACAGATAGAGGAAGGAATGACCAGTAAATGAAAGGGATGAAAAGATACACATGTGGGTACATAAGAATATTGATCGCTTAAAATATTCATGATGATTGTGATGATTTCTTGTGGGGTTTATAACAGATGTACAAGTGCAATATATGACATCAATACCAACAAGGCTAAGTGGTTTAAATGGAGTTCAAATGTTTTGAAGTCTCCTGTATTGTTTGGGAAGTATTAGAAGTACTGATTTAACTGTAAAGTATTCTACAGTGACCACTAAATAATTTCAATAATGTCACTGAAATATTAATAGAGAAGTAAAAAGGTATAACAGAAAATACTTGATTAATCCAAAAGAAGAGAGGAATAAAGGAAAAAAAAGAACAGATAGAAAAAACAGAAAACAAGCAGTAAAATTATAATTTAATCCCCATCTATTTTCATAATTACACTAAATGTAAAAACAATGAACAGTCCAAAGAAAAACCCCTAATTGTTATACTGCATTAAAAAATCTATATGCTCTAAAAATACACCTTAAAGATAGGAAAAAGGCCTTGGGGAATAATTTGGAAAAATTTGAATATGGATTGGATATTATTTATTTTTAGTGATTCAGTATTGATTACTTTAGCAATTTAGGTTTAGCAATAATATTGAACTCATGTGGGAAAACGTCCTTTGTTTTTTGAGACGCATATTGAAAAACTTCCATGATGTCTATATTTTACTTTAAGTACTTCATCAAAAAATAGAGCAACAGGTTAATACTTATTAAATCTAGGAGATGGACATTTGGATATTCATTATATTATCCAATATATTTTTCTGAGCATTTGGAATTTTTTCACAATAAAAGTCAGTAAAAGGTGACATAGAAGAAAAAAATTATACATAAATAAAGACTGAAATACAAAAGGTACAAGTTTAAACTATTCAGAAGAAAATATAGTGGAATCCTTTTGAACTGTGAAGGAATCTTTAAGCAAGCAAACAACAAAGCTCAAACTATAAAGAAATAATTGCTAATCTGATTTATTTGAAGTTAAAATCCTTTGTACAACAAAAATACCATTATCGAAGAGAAACAAGAAAGCATAAAGTGACAGAAGGTATTAACAAAGATTAGTAACTAGAATATATGAATAACTAAAAATCATTTTTATTGCTTATTCACAGGGGTGAAACATATGACAGATTAGCTGTTGAAAGATTTCAACCTCACTAAAAAAAACCATAGAAATGTAAATTAAATGATTTACTATTTTACATTTGCCAGACTGGCAAAAATGAAAATGTATGACACAACCAATTGTTAACAAGGATGAGGAGCAAGAGGAACTCTGTAGTAGAAGTGTAAATTGGCACAACCACTTTGGAAAGCAATCTGGCAAACTATAGTAAAGTTACATATGGGAATTATAAGATAACTCAGAAATTCCACTTTGAGATTTAAACTCCAGAGAAGCTTTTTCACATGCATTCAAGGAGAAAGAACAAGAAGTTCGATTGCAATGTTGTTTGCAATAAAATAAACTACAAATGACCTATATGCTATTAAGGAGAATTGATAAGTAATTTTAAAAGAATGAATCCAAACTACATGTATCAGCAGAGATAAATCTCAAGAACTAACACAGAGTGGGGAAAAAAGTGAATTGTAGAATGATACATTCAGTATGATAATATTTATATCAAGTGTTAAAGCATACAAAATACTCCTACTCAATTATTATGGAAATATGTATTTATATTAATATACCATGTATAGTGTAATATATAATATGCCTATAAACTATACTATATATTATACTATTAGATATATGTATATGCAGATATATATATTTAGTAAAAGTAAAGAAAATGAAGGGAAATGGCAAACAAATAAATTCAGGATAATGGTTACCTCTGTGTTAAGGTGGAAGATAATAGCATTGGAAAGGAATACCTAGGTGGGCTTTAACTATATTTGCAAATATTGTTGTTTTTTAAAGATTTGAAGCAAATGCATCCATATGTAAAGATTTATCAATCTCAATAAAGTTAGTCATTGGTAGGGAGATGGGTATTTATTACATTATTTTCTATATTTTTTGTAGTTTTATTTGTTCCTAATAACAATTTAAAGAGATTCAACAGACTATATGAATTTAAAAGATTGCCTTTGGAAAAAAGGGCTTGGGGTAGGGGTGGGAGAATGGATTTTTCATCATAAGCTCCTTGGTACTATTTGATTTGTTAACTTATTTATTTATAATGATACTAAAATGTTATTTTTTTGTTTCTTTGCTTTAATGAAAGTCCTCTTATACTAAAAAAGATTGAGGACCACTTTATAGACTGTAAATTCTTTGATGCATAGTACCCAGCAAACACCACATGATAGCGGATGCTATTATATATGTAATGTTCTTCTTATTTTTTTTATTTCCTAAAAACTATCATCTACCCTGATCTCTCTGTTTCCTAATCCTTGGTCACAAATTTACTCTGGAATTTTGTACAAACCATTTAACTCTTATGGTAATTCAGTTTCCTACTTCCTACTTGAAACTTGTTTTAAGTTTCAAATGAGAAAATGGAGATCAATTTTCTTGAAAAGTATAAAGCATACACAAATTGAAGAAATACAGGAGGCCGATGGAAGATGGGCAAGAATTCTCAAGAGATCCTATCACCTAATCATCCACAATCCATCCTTTTCCAAAATGTGTCAATGACCATAAAAAATCTACTTCTGTGTATGTGACTTGAAGCCTCTGAATATGGTTTGTTGTTCTGGCAGGGTAGAAGTAGGGGTGATAGTGATATTCTGGTTAGGCATATTATGGAAAACTGGCTTCTTTATAGTAGTTTAAAGATATTTTCTGGGGAAGAAATTTCCTAAGATGCCACCTGACCAGTTTTTTGACAAAGGTCTCACTGAGCCAGTGATAAATCTAACTGTATGGCAGTAAGTATATGCATCTTACTTGACTTAAAACCATTTTGGCCCTAGGACAGACTAAGCTCTCCCATAAGTGAAGAGGGTAGGTGCTAAATAATCAAAGGAAGGAAATGATTATACAGCAATATGTATGGGGCATCTCTCCAAAGACTGTGATTCTGAAAGGGAGCTATAAAGAGATGGCCCAGGGAAGGAGGGAGAGGGTTAAGAAAAGGGATCACCAAATACTTGTTAGCACTGAATTAGTCACTTGTGTACTGAGTGTAATCAAGGATGAGACATGGTCCTTGGTTTCAAGGAATTTATAGGCTGAGACATAGTGACTTGGACACAATCAGCAGATTATCAACAAGGGATAGAATAATGAGCAGAAACATATGCACTAGGCATTTTGGTCACATACAAAAGCCACAATTTTTATTATATTCTTTTTCTTCTGGATATGAAGATAGAATGCTGTTGCTAATTTTGAAGAGTCTCTGTCCACAAAGGACATAAATAGAGAAGTCCCTTTGCTTGAAACCAATGGAATAGTGAGAGCACATACACTTATTCATTTATATCCCAATGTGCCCAGAAGTAGTCAAAATGGACTGTCAGAGTTCCAGAAACTCTCATATCTGTGGCCAATCGATTTTTGACAGGGTTGCCAATTTCACTCCATGGGGAAAGAATACTCTTCTCAACACATGATGCTGGGAAAACTGGATATCCATGTGGAAAAAAATGAAGGCAGACCCCTACCCCATGCCATCTACAAAAATTAATTCAAAGTGGATCAAAGCCTAAATATAAAACCCAACTCTAAAACTCCTAGAAGAAAATATCGAGAAGCATCTTCAGTGCCTTGTGTTAGGCAGTGGTTTCTTAGACTTTACACAAAAGTACGAGCAACAAAAGGAAAAATAGATGAATTTGACTTTATCAAAAGAAAAACTTTTGTGCATCAAAGGACTTCTTCATCATGAAAATAAGACAATACAGATTAGAAGGAAAGAGTCCCCAATTTATAGCTTTGCCATGTTTTAAAGACCCACTTGTCAATCAGCTTTTGGAAACTCAGTATATCTTTTCACATAGAAATAATAGCCACAAATGGGGGTCAATACTTCAGATCAGCCAAGAAAGATTGTACAAATTCATCCTGCTTTTAAAATTATAACAATATGGTAGATCCCCAGGTAACTGTTTGTGTGTGTATACATGTGTATGTGTGTGTATGTGTGTATTCTGAGTTTGAACTGTCCATTTTTGTTACCCTTTCTCTGGATACAAATCCCTCAAACACCTTTACACGTTTGTACTGAACATGGAGTTTTACCCATTCTAAGCAATGACTGTATGTGTGTGTGTGAAAGACAGAGCACCAAATGAACTGCTCAGATCTCCAACTACAGTGAGCATAACTGGCTAAGGACTCCAGCTGTTGCCTCTATGGATCTACCACTGTGTTTATATTGAGGCCACACTTCCCATCTACTGCTCCCTGTTAATGACTGAACTTGGTGGTCAAGAGTAACAAACAGGAATCGTTTAGCAAGTGGTTAGGACTCCTCCTACGCAACTTTAGTCTGAAAATTCCCCATCAGCTCTAACTAAACCCTTTTTGGAATTGTGCTGTGGTCTCAGACTCCTTCTGACCTATGCACCTTCCTTTCCTCTCTCCACAGATCTTATACTAGTCTGGAAGCTGCCCCACTACCACTTCCGTGGGTATGAAGTGGTATCTCACTGTGGTTTTTATTTGCATTTCCCTAATGGTTAATGATGTTGAGCATCTTTTCACAAGCTTTTTGCCTATTAGTATATTTTCTTTGCAGAAATGTCTATTCAAGTCTCTTGCCCACTTGTAAATTGGGTTTTTTTGTTGTTGTTGCTGAGTTGCAGGAGTTCTTTACATATTCTGGATAGTAAACCCTTATCAGACATGTGGACCCCAAATATTTCCTTCTAATCTGTATTGTCTTATTTTCATGATGAAGAAGTCCTTTGATGCACAAAAGTTTTTCTTTTGATAAAGTCAAATTCATCTATTTTTCCTTTTGTTGCTCGTACTTTTGTGTAAAGTCTAAGAAACCACTGCCTAACACAAGGCACTGAAGATGCTTCTCGATATTTTCTTCTAGGAGTTTTAGAGTTGGGTTTTATATTTAGGCTTTGATCCACTTTGAATTAATTTTTGTAGATGGCATGGGGTAGGGGTCTGCCTTCATTTTTTTCCACATGGATATCCAGTTTTCCCAGCATCATGTGTTGAGAAGAGTATTCTTTCCCCATGGAGTGAAATTGGCAACCCTGTCAAAAATCGATTGGCCACAGATATGAGAGTTTCTTCTAAACTCTCAGTATGATCTCACTGATCTATATGCCTAACCTTGTGCCACTACCATGTTGTTTTGATTACTGTAGCTTTGTATTAAGTTTCAAAATCAGGATGTGTGAGTTATCCAACTTCATTCTTCTCTTTCAAAATGGTTTTGGCTAATTGTGGCCCCTAATTCTTCCATATAAATTTTATGATAGGCTTTTCCATTTCTGCAAAGACGTCTACTGGAATTTTGATTGAGATTCCCTTGAATTTGTATTTGCTGTGGGTAGAACTGACATGTTAACAATATTTAGTCTTCCAATACATTAACATAGAATATCCTTCAATTTATTTAGGTCTTCTTTCATTTATATTAGCAACGTTTTGTAGTTTCGCATGTAGAAGATCTTTACATTCTTGGTTGAAATTATTCCTAGAAATTTGATTCTTTTAATTGGCATTTAAAATGGAATTTTTTTCTTTATTTCCTCTTAAGATAGGTCATTACTAGTGTATAGAAACACCACTGATTTTTTATGTGTTGAAAGTGTACCTTTCCACTTCGCTGAATTTATTAGCTCCAGTAGATTTATTGTTTATTTTTTTTGGATTTTCTATATATAGAATAATGCCATCTGCAAATAGAAATTTTTACTTTTTCTTTTCCAATTTAGATGTCTTTTATTTCTTTTTTCCTGCCTAATTCTTTGGCTTTATTTTGGATATCCAGAATAATATTGAATAACTGTGGTGACAAGGGGAATCCTTGTCTTCTTCCTGATCATAGAGAGGAAGATTTCAGTATTTCACTTTGAGTATGATGTCAGATGTGGGTTTTTCATATATATGTCCTTTATCATGCTGAAGATGTTACCTTCTATTACTAGTTATTTAAATATTTTTATTAAGAAGGGGTACTAGATTTTGTCAAATGTCTTTTCTATGTCAATTGAAATGATAATGTTTTTTTCCCTTTGTTATTAATGTGGTGTATGACATTAATTGATTTTCTTATGGTGAACCAAATTGCATACCTGAGATAAATCCCACTTGATCATGGTCTATAATTTTTTTTAATGTTCTTTTGGATACAGTGTGCTAGTATTTTATTGAAGCTTTTGCATCAGCATACATAAGAGATACTGGCCTGTAATTTTCTTTTTTTGTGATATTTTTATCTCTTTGGAATTAGGGTGATGTTGGCCTCATAGAATTAGTTAGGGTGTATTTCCTCTTCTTTAATGTTTTGGAAGACTTTAAGTAGATTTGTGTTAATTCTTCTTGAAAGGTTTAATAAAATTCACCAGTGAAGATATCATGTCCTGGAATTTTCTTTGTTAGCAAGTTTTTGATGATCAATTCAATCTTTACTTCCTACTGGTCAGTTGAGATCTTCTGTTTCTTTTTGTCAAAAAGTGAAGTTATTTTGTGTATTTCTACAAATTTGTCTATGTCCTCTAGGTTATCTAGTTTTTTGGCATACAGTTAGTTGTCCATAATATCCTCTTATAATCATTTTTTTTTTGTTGGCTCAGTAGCACCATCTCCCTTTCATTTTTGATTGTATTTATTTGCATCTCATCTGTTTTTGTCAGTCTAGTGAAAGGTTTGTTGATTTTACTGATATTTTTAAAGAAAATGTTAATTTTGTTGAATTTCTCTCTATTGTTTTTAATTTTCTATTTCATTTATCTCTGCTCTGATCTTTGTTATTTCCTTCCTTCCATTCACTTTGGGTTCAGTTTGCTCTTTTTTTTCTTGATCCTTCAGTTGTGAGATAGGTCTCTGATTTGCGATCTTTCTCTTTTTTTAGTGTAAATATTTGGAGCTGTAAGTTTCTCTCTTTGCATGCTTTGGCTTCCTTCCATAAGTTTTGGTATGTTGTGTTTTCATTTTCCTTTGCCTCAAGATATTTCCAAACTTTCCTTGTCATTTATTCTTTGACCCATTTGTTGTTTAAGAGTGTATTGTTTAATTTCTACATATTTGTGAATTTTCCAATTCTCCCTCTGTTATTGATTTCTAGCTTCATTCTATTGTGGTCATAGAAATTAAATCACATGATTTCAATATTTTTAATTTGTTGAAACTTGTTTTGTGACCTAACATATGCTCTATCCTGGAAAATGATCCATGTTCACTAATGAAAAAACTGCTGTTGGGTGAAGTGCTCTACTTAAGTCTGTCAGGCCTAGCTGCTTAATAGTATCATTTGAGTCTTCTATGTCCTTATCAATCTTCTGTTCAGATGTTCTATCCATTATTGAAAGTGGTATATTGAAGTTTCCTACTATTTATGTAGAATTATCTAGTTTTCCTTTCAAATCTGCCAATATTTGTTTCATATATTGTGGAGTTCTGCCATTAGGTGTATTATATATTTATAATATATGTCTTCAGGGACTGGCCCCTTTATTAATTTATAGTGATATTCTTTGTCCCTTGTAGTGGTTTTTTACTTAAAGTCTATTTTATTATAGCTACTCCAGCTTTCTTTTGGTTACTATTTGAATGGTGTACTTGTTTTACATCCTTTCACTTTCAACCTACTTGTATCTTTGAATTTTAGTAAGTCTCTCATAAAAAGCATACAGAATCTTTTTTTAACCATTCTGCCAACCTCTGCTTTTGACTGTAGAGTTTAACTATTTACATTTAAAGTAAGTACTGATAATGTAAGACTTTCTTTTGCCATTTAGTTACTAGTCTTTGTAGGTCTTATAATTTTATTGACTTGAATTCTTACATTAATGCCTACTTCCATCTTTACTTGATTTTTTTGTAGTGTGCCATTTTGGAGTCTCTTCTTATTTCCTTCTGTATACACCTATTTTCTTTGTGGTTACCATTGGGCTTAAATTTAACATCCTATATTTATAACAAGCATGTTTGATTTGATACCAACTTAACTTCAATAACATATATACACACTGTTCCTATACCCTTCCATTTCCTCCTTCTTTTTGTTTTACTTATTAGAAATTATATTCTTATACATTATATGTCCAACATCATAGATTTATCATTACTTTTTATACAATTGCATTTTTGAAACTACAAGTAGTAAAAAGAGGATTTATATACCAAAAATGCAATAGAGCAGTACAGATATTTATAATTACCCATATGGTTATTTTTAGTAGTGGTCTTTATTTATGCTACTTTGATATAGTCTAGTGTACTTTCTTTTCAGTCTGAAGGATTCCCTTACAATTCTTGTTAAGTAGGTCTAGTGGTGGCAAACTCTCTCAGCTTTTGTTTATCTGGAAATATCTCAATTTCACCCACAGTTTTGAAAGACTGTCTCACCCAATTTAAAATTCTTAGTTGGCAACTGTTTTCTTCCAGTCCTTTAAATATTTTGTCTTGCTACCTTCTTGCCTTCATGGTTTCTGATGAGCAATTGGCACTTAATCTTATTGGAGCTTGCTTGCAGGTAATACCTTGCTTTTCTGTTGCAGTTTCGGTATTCTCTCCTTGTCCTTGGCATTTCAGGGTTGGACTACTATATGTCCAGGTGAGTTGGGGGAGGGGCCAGCAAGGGCACCATGAGCGTCTACCATTTTTAAAGCTGTGTTTTCTTGATGTGACACTCACCCAGTTACTGCAACCCTCTAACTATTTTCTGGAGTTTTGAGGAAGATGGTTATTTTAGTTTTTGCTAGTTGTCCAAAGATTCTTTGGAGAATGGCACACTGTAACATCTTATGCCATCATCTTCTTCTACTGTAGAGGATATGTTTTAAAATAGGCATTCTAGGCTTTTAGTATTCTGCATCACAGAGACTATGGTTTCATTTATTTTTCAAGTAGTACAGCATCAATAGAGAATCAGAGGCTCAATTCTTCACATTAGCTCTTTCTTTGGGCCAGTTCAGAGGAGTGGTTAGGAGTCAATCTTGCATAGTATTCAAAGACAGCTACTCCAGTTATCCTGATCTAGATACTTTTAGGATATTTTATAAGAACCTCCCTTGTAGTTTTCAATCTCCTGCTCTAAACCCCAATCTACATACTGTAATTTAAAATCATATTTTCAATTATCCTCATGAGACTTTTTTTTTCTTTGTATGCTGTATTGTGGGGATCACATTTCATTCTTTCTCCATGTGAGTATCCCCTTATTGCAGCACCATTTGTTGAATTTTTGTTTTTGGTTTTTCGTTCATTTGCTTGTTTGTTTTGGGGGAAGTACATGGGCCAGAAATCGAACCAGGTCTCCGGCATGGCAGGCAGGAATTCTACCACTGAACTACCCTCACACTCCCCTCATCCTGATAGGAATTTAAAATGTCCTTTGAAAAGGGATATTTTGGCAATAATACCAAAAGTTTTTAAAAATGTATGTACCATTTGACTTAAAAACCGTGCTTTAAAATTTTTTTTCTGTGGGAATATACAGAACTGATGCAAGGTGTAGGCATAACAATGTTCATCACAGCTTTGTTTAATGAAGAGAAAGAATGAGAGAGAGGCACAGAGAGCCAGAGGACGGAGGAAGTGTGAAAGAGAGAGAAAGGGAGTAAATTGATGAATTCACAGGGTGGAGTTCAATAAATGCACCAAAGAAAAATATTTCTGACATGGAAAAAACATTTTGCTAGGTGAAAAATTGCAAGCTGCAATATAACACATACGACATTTCTGCTGTTAAAAAAAAATCACCAAACAAATATTTCTGTGCTTTCAAAGTTTTCTTTGGTGGCTGCAATTTTGGACTTTTTATCTTATTCTAGCCTTAATGGAAATGATTTAATTAAAACTAACATAAAGAAATTTGGCTCATCTTTTGGGTAAACACACACACACATATATATATATGAATATTTTATATCTCTAAGTATATACAGACATATATGTGTGTATGTACACACATACAGTGAAGGCAGAGAAAACCTAAGGATCAGAATAGAGAAATACAAAATACTTGAGCATTGCTGCCCTGATGAACTTTCCTCCTTGGAAGAGTTAATTTAATGCCTAAGAACAAAACTCTTACCTGTCCCACATATCAATAATGTTAGTGATTCAAGGAAGCAAAAGCTAGAGATCCACAGTTATTAAAAACAAAAAACAAAACAAGATAAATACAACAAAAACAGAAAACAAAAATAGCATTATACTTTAATGTTTGCACCAGCTCTCTCTCTCTTGCTTGTTGGCTCTTGACTATATTGTTAGTGCATTTTATGCTGTGGGAGGAATTTCCTAAGTGAGCTGCACAATCAAAGCAGAACTCTGGTGGAGGCTCTCAAGAGTTTCCCACTCATCTCAACCCCCATTCACCCACTAATTGCATCCTCCTTTTCTTTAGCCCTCATGGCTCAGATGGGTGAGTCTAGGGGCTGGACAAGGAAAAGCAGTGGGGCAGATGTTGCAGTTTTAAGTTAAATCAGGTGTTACCTTCCCTGAAGCGAGATCTGGAAAGTGTCAGTCCTTAAGTAAGAGGTATTTGCAGCTGAACAGTCAGCCTTCCCCACTTGGCTCAGCCTTCTATTTCCCTGAAAGAAGTATGTAGGCTTTCTCTTTTCTTCTTATATTGCCCCAGTCTCCTTCATGTCCTCTTTAGACGTCACTGAATAAGAATTTCCATTTTGTAGATCTTCATTTGACATAATTCTAAAAATGTTGGGAATGGGAAATTTTTTGGTAATTGAATCCACAAGTGTTACATACAACACTCTCTAGTGTTGTTGGTGACCTAGGTTTCCACCTGAGGAGGGAGTACAAAAGATTTCTTGGAGTGGAGAAGAATGACTGGGTGCTGACTCTTTTTTCCCCACATGTTGCAAGCTACAGGCAGAAAGGCAGCACACAAATTTGATAAAGGATACACTGAATGGAGCTGAGAGAAGATTCTTCAGGTTTCCTTTCTTTTTTCTTTTCCTGCTAGGTCAGTCTGGAACTATTCCATTGCCAAACTACAATCCAGATTGTAGAAACACACATGTGCACATGCACAGCTGATGTATGATCATCTTTATCATGTTTCATTGATTTGCATAATGTGCTTTAGCACATACTGGGATTGAAGAAAGGAACAATGGGGGGTGGGGCATCTGGCATCCCATTTTAACTAGGGTATGGCTTCTTTATGGGAAACTGTCTCACCCATCTAAGGATACTTGGATGAGACATGAATCATTATGAGTATGGTATCAGGGCCAGTAATTTTTTTTTTTTTTTGTCTATGAGAGGCAAATGCAATCTGTGATGAGGCTCACAACAATTCTGAGTTTAGTGGGGACTAAAGAGCAAATTAGGGGAACAATCTCAGAACTTAATATTCTGAAAAACTAAGCAACTATAAGGAAAGAACACTTGGATTAGGAGCACTGGTTAAATGTTAACTAAGAATGCTTTACCACCCTATCTTTCGTCATCTAATACTCTAAGCAATCTCATCCATCCCATGGCTTTACTTGGTAACTACATGCTGATATTTTTGTCCTGAATTTAAATCTCCAGCCCAGGGTTCTTCTCCTGAGCTCCAGACTAGTCACATTCATCGTCTCTGTCTGAATAGCCCACAGGCATTTCCACTGTATATGTGAAAAATTCACCAATAAGCCACCCCAAGAAATGTTTTTCTTTGCGTATATCCCCTGTATTGATAAATCTTTCTCAGATTTCCTCGCCTCAGTCCTCATCACTACAATACTAGTTCAGTGCAGTATCAAATTTATCTGAACAATAGCCATAGCCTCTCAGGTTAGCACCCTTCATTGTCTCCTCCATACTGTAGCCTGGGGAGCTTTCTAAAAAGCAAATCTACACATCACCTATGTAGTATCCTTGCCAAACATATTTAAATGGAATCTAACCAGAAGGAAACAATTAGGCAGATCCAGATTTAGGTATATTCTACAAGAAAACTGGCCTGGAATCTTAAAAAATGTCAATGTCACAAAAGACAAAATATAATTAGGGAAGTGCTCTAGATAAAATAAGTTTAAAGAGACAGGAAAACTAAATGTAAGCATGAACCTTGTTTGGATCCAGGATTGGGGAATATAGAGTAAGACCAAAATTAAGATACAATATTATGCGGTGCCTTGACATCTGGGGTAAACCAGGAAGGCCTTGAATTGGCTAACCACAAGTTTCTCTCCCCACTCTGCTCCCACAGATATGGTCCCCTAGCTACAAAATCTTCCTTATCATGGGGACCAGGCACAGTTCCTGCTTATCCTTGAGTAGTGAGCTTCAGTTCCCTGTCAACATGTAGAATTAAGCAAATAAGCTAATGACATCCTTCTGTGAGTACCAGGGTCACTCCATCCCCTTGATAATACAAAGCCTGCCTCCCACTGCCCCTGGTTTTCATTCTGTTTCTGTGTATAGCCCCACGTGACCCTGTATGCAGTGTCCTCCTTCTCTCAGTTGTGAGTATATGTAACTAACAAATTGCTGTCAATCTCATGCTTTGGGTATTGTATGTTTGACCATGCCCATGACCCTAGGTAGAGAATACCTTCCTCAATAGGCTGCAAAGGAGGTGATAAAAACGGGGAGTTGGGAATAAGTTACTTTGGATATTATCGGGACAATTGGGAAAACCAGGATACAAACTGTGTAATAGATAATTTTTAACTTGTGAATGTTAAATTTCTTAGTTGTGGAAATGGCATTGTGATTAAGCAAGAGAATGCCCTTGTTCCTAGGAGATCATGCTAAGGTGAAATTAGGGGTGAAATATCATGATATCTGCATTTACTCTCAAATGATTCAGCAAAAGAATTATGTAGATAGGAGAAAGAGGGGGGCAGGGAAACAGTTATGGCAAAATGTAAACAATTCATGAATCTAGATTTGCAATTTTCCTTTAGTTTTAAAATTTTCCAAATAAAAAATACTGGAGAAAAAAAGACGGAGAAAAATCAGTCACTAGTACTAAATTGTTCTTCCAGTATTTATTTCTATGATATAAAAATAACTTGAGCTTCTTGGAGATTAAAAAAAAAAAAGTAATCGTAGGGAGGTCATTAAATTGAATTACCAGAGCCATTTCCTTTCATCCCCAGACACTTTGTGCAGGCTTATTCCCAAGTGAGAACCAAATCACAAGTTAACACAGGACTTAAAAACTATATATGGAAGTGGTTAGATAGTTTAATAGACGAATTGAAGTCAACCTTTTTTTTTTTAACACACAAGACTATAAAAACAATAACAAACTCTCTTTGGATCTCATAATAATGGAATGAGATAGTTAGTTTTATGTTGAAGATGAGAAAAACCTAGCAAAAACCAAACTGAATTATGCTCTAGAGTTTTATGGCTGTCAAACCAATGACATGCATTATTATGTGATACCAGAGATTTTCAGAATAAATATGTGTACCTTTTAAAAACAGATGGCTTAATCTATTTTTTGTCTTTTTGTAGCATTATTACTTTGTTATTTGTCCTCTATATTATAATCTTCTTCGGCCTCACATAAGTAAAACAGCTAAAAGAAGAAAAGAAAACCTATGCCAAGTTTTAATAAAATCTTTGCTGCAATTACGATAGAAACCTGAATGTTCTTTATAAAGGAGTCCCTGTCTCCCTGTCCTTCCTCTTCTCTTGTACATTCCCTTTTACTCCCTATGCTATAATCCCATTCAACTACTTGCACTTCCTTGAATGCACATGTTCTCTTATGTCACTAGAATTTTTTTTGGGGGGGTGGTGGTTTAAATCAAGGGAAATATATGCAGCCCTTTATGCCACATGTATATCCAATGCAAGCATATTAGACCCAAGAACGCCCAACAATTAATTTACACCTAGAGGAAATCAGGAGACCAGAATTTTGTTTGCTTCCACGTTGGCTATGTGCATATGCCCCTTTTCCTCACTGAGCCCTAGTTTGCTTGTCAACAGAAGGAGTTGGTTAAATCAGATAGTTAAATCAGGACTCTCTCTGTTCTCAATGTCCATGAATTTATGAATTGTTCTAAAGAAATAACAAGGGAACTTAAACATAGATGAGGTTCCCCCCATCCTCCAAGAAAAATCACATCAAATAAATGTGAAAGTCAAATAAAAGATAAATTTTCAAATCACAGTCAAGTTTAATGGACTTCACTGATGATATAACAGAAATCCAAAACATGTCATCTTTGAGAGTTATAATCAAACTACAAATTAAAATCTAAATAACAGTGGTGGAACAAATGCTAAGTGAGAGATGAATTTTAAGCTGCAGTGTGAAACTCAGCTCCTATTTCAGTTACCAGGCAGAATGACCATGTGAGCCATATAAATTCACTGGTATGATTGTAGCCCATGAGAGGGAAAAAAAATGTTTCTTAGTGTTTCATTTTCCCTTATCTCTTAGACACAGAGATAAATAATTTAAGGCTCTGGAGAAGATTAATGTCTGGAATCACTAACACAGGAATATCTTAAAATCATTCAATCTCTCCTTCTCTCTTTTTTCCAAGACTCAGGGTTCTTTCTATGCATTGAAACAAGGGTGGAATCATTTGTCCTAAAGTTAGATAATGAAGCTCTCCAGTATTATTAAACTTATTCAGTACAGCTAGTGGAAGCACAAATGAGGAGGTACTACTTTTCACCATTCCACCCTTTTATTCAGGAGAATTCAGGAAAGTAGTGATACAGAGAAAGCCGATATGATTATACACACGATGGGCTTTGCTGTAGTTCTTGGGAACTAGAAAATCAATATGAATTATTGCTCAAAATATATTCAGAAGCAAATACTAGCAAGGATCTTTTGAAAGACTCTAGATCGGGTACAAGGATGGATAGTTCAGTGGTGGAACGCTCACTTACTATGTGGGTAGACCTGGGTTCCATTCCAGGCTCATGCACCCAAAAAGTAAAAAAAGAAAAAAAAAAAGACTCTAGCATTCATTAATTATATATTCAACATTAAACATTTCTTGAATAGCTATTCACAGGTGTGCACTGAGTGAGGTAAAGGGAATAAAAAATGAAGACAGTCCCTATTCTTGAAAAGTTCACAAACTAGAAACCAGCCTTAATACTGCCCAGTGTCTCTAAGGATATCTTCAAGTCCAAACCATCACCATTAACTTAGAAAGTTTTTACAAAGAAACTGTCTTCAAAGGGTCAAATTTGTTACCTAATTTGGAAGACTCACTAGAGAGCCCATATTAGTTGCATGTATGGGGATTTCTCATAATGTATATATTTTTCTTCTTTAAGTGGAAATTATTTGAGCAGATTTTCAAAAATTACATGGAATTAAAATAGTTTTATCTATAAGAACAAAAGTGGGGGAGGGAGAGAGAGAGAAGAGAGAAAGAGCATATGCAGAAAGGCAGATTAGAAAGAAGGTTTTGAGAGCTATTTGCAAAGTGCTCAGAAAGCAGGTGATGTCTTTCTGATAAATTATAAGCAGATAATTTAAAGATTGAGGAAAGCACGCAAAATGATGAGAAAAATGAGGCCATGTTCAAGTATAAATATAAAAACAGAAAATGTATAGTTCTTAGGGAAAATTTATCATTTAGTGCTGGCAATGATTAATAAATAGCTAATTTTTTAAGGAAGGTATTTCATTTGAATGTAAGTATTTATATATCTTTAAATTTTGCTACATATTATAACTTTTAATAACATGTAAATAATAGTAGTTAGTGGAAAAATCACAGAGGCATGGTTGCAGTGGGGTTTGTTAGATCAATAAAGAATGTTTTTAAGGAAAAGCATAAATCATAGAGGATGGATTAGGGCCTGGAAATTGGGGAAAGTCTAGAGATAGAAAGATAATATAGGAAATTATTACAACACTACATACAATAGATTTTTTATTGGTTAGAGAAGAAGAAAGAAAAACAAGATAACTGCAATTTTTCAAGAGGAAAGGGGACTATGAGTGACAATATAATTGAAACAAATAGATTTTAAAATAGAGCAAAATTTCTGAGAAAATTCCTTCAGGTCTTTACTCAAATGTTACTTTTCAATGAAGTTTTCTGTGGCAGAAAAAAAAAGCCACAATCAACCCACTATTCCTCTTCCTGGGCACACAGGCAGATATTTCCCAGCATCCTGTTGTTAGGGTGGGAGAATGTAACTCAGTTTTGGCAAACGGGAAAGTAAGCAGGAGTGATATGTCACTTCCAGGCTAAGGCACTTATTGGCTGCTGACCCTGATCCACTTCTCTCTGCCTCTAGAAACTATATGCTGATGTGGTAGCATCACAGTATGGAGAAGGCCTGGATCCTTGAATCACTTGATGGAACGATGAATCAGCGATATCAGACTTCTTATGAACAAAACCAAACTTTTGTTGGGCTAAACCACTTATATCTAAATTTGTTGCCATAGCATAGCATAGCCTATTTTGAGTAATACACATTCTCTGGCCACCATATCTAAAATTTCCAGAACCATCCCTTTCAAACACACATACATATCACACTTACACATATATACTATTTATCCTTCTTTAATTTTTTCTTTTTACTACTTGTCACTCTCTATAACTTGTAATGCATTTTGCTTAGTTATTATCTGTCTTCTCCAGTAGAATTAAGTTCCACAAGGGCAGGGATTTGTGTGTGTTTGGTCCATTGTTATAACCCCAGCAATACAGTGCTTGGACAATGGTAGGGACTCAACAGATATTTGTTGGATGAGTGAATTAAATGATAATGAGTTTGGTTCTGTCTGGGAAAAGCCAGCCCTTCAAGTGGACAAGTGCTATGGACAGTTATGGATGCAGGCATGAGAGATCTACAGAAACAGGTTTGGAAGGGGTCATAACTGAAGTCATGAGAATGAGTTCCTTGAAAGATAAGTGTTGCAGGCTGGGTTTTCTGAGAGGAGAGGCAGAGACAGAGTCTGGATGCTTATTAAGGATCAACATGTTTGAAAGGAAGAAAAGGATGCAGAATTGGGCAGATGAAGAAGTCAAACTGCATCACAGGCCAGAATTGCCTTGGCCAACCTGGTGGGGAGCTCTGAAGCAAATACTGCTTGTCAGAGTTGTCCTATGTCAAAACTGAAATGGTTGGGTCTTTATACTACTGCCTCTTTCAGTCACTGAATGTGGGCTGCCTTGAGAAGGGCTAACCCTGGGTAAGGTGGCTTTTTGCAATTGAGGCAAGCCCTGAAGAAGCTGAAAGCTGTAGGCTATCTGCCTACCTCATTTCCCACAGTTGGGTGGCAAGTACTTTTTGAAAGGAACTCTAGACAGTACATCTCCATATGCACCACAAATGGGAAAGAAGAGAAGGCTAAATGACTAAATTTGCCAAATTTAACAAGTACAAATACAGGACACTCATTTAAATCTGAATTTCAGATAAACAAAGAAAATTTTATAGGGATGGGTAATATTTGGGGCATACTTATGCTAAAAACTCATTTGTTCTTTATTTGATATTCAAATTTAACTGAGTGGTCTATATTTTATTTGGCAACTATACTAAGGGCTGACTCCTGGGGTAGAGTTATGGTTGTAAGGAGAGAAGTAAATGGGATTTTCAAGAAGAGATAAGAAGTTATAGCGATGTTCTAAGAATCAATATGAAGTAATAGCAATGAGATCCAAAGAAGGATGTAGCTTTCAAAATAATTAAGGTATACCTTGTAAAATGAAGAAGATAGATAAAGGAAGATAAAGACTAAGAATTATTGCAGTGACTTAGAGTTCAGAATAAAAAAAGCTTCAAAAAGGAGTAGCTTTCAGTGTCAAATGGCAAAGTCAGTCAGAACACAAGTATTTGTGGGTAGGGAGTGAGATGTGTGCATCTTGTGGTAGGGCATGCCTTGCCACAAGATGGCACTCATAGTTCCTCTTTTTCTGAGTTTCTATCAAACATTCTGCAAACTTTTTATTGTTATAGAACAAAGAGATATCTTATGTTTCACAACAAGTTACATATGGCATTGTGTTTCTATCAATTATCCATGATTTATTATTGTTTTTCCCTTTAGAAAATGAAGACATAATGAATGCTGGGTTTGATTGAAGGGAGCAAGGGTGGGTATTAGAATCTAGAAGAGGGAACATATACAGTGTTATTGCAGATACTCAATGTATAGCTTTGACAAAAGGCTGTTGGATTTGACCACCACCAATGGTGTTGCTGAGCTTTAAGATAACTAAGAATATTGTTAGAAATGGAAGCCAGATTGTCTGATGTTGAGGACTGGTAATGAGTTGAGATAGAAGCAGTAAGCTTAGACTGTGTTTAAAAACATCGGTTATGAAAGATAGACAGGAAGACAGGAATACAGGTGACTTTTTCTTACAGGAGATCCTTTCCCAAATAAGGGTTTGCTTTCTTTATTCCTAAGTTTCCAATATCTGACCAAAATACTTGTCTAAATGGGGTCTGCAATAAAACAGGTGCAACTGTATTGCAGAGATACTCCATATAATGAAATAACCTGTATAGCACCTCAATATTATAGCACTTACTTCCTTTCATACCCATTCTCTCATATTATGCTGCTCATTGAATAAATCTTCAATTCAAAGCCCAGAGAAATCACAAAATTTGCCTAACATTGCACAGTTTGAAACACTCATGAGCCAATGTTTCCTCCTGCTTAATTTCAAATTCCCACTGAATTAGTCTTCCTGTCACTTGATTTCTAATTCAAGGTTTCCACGTATTATCTATTTTCTCCTGGAATGCATAAAATGACAATAGTTCTTTGACATTACTCTGTTTTAAATATCGTCCTTGCTATTTTAGATTTGTAGCAAAGTTACCTGTTCCCAGAACAGGATGGAAAAACTTATGAACCTGGAAAGTAGCATGCACTTTATCATTTCTGCTTGTTGCAAACTTAGTATAATCTTGAGCTGGAATGAACTTATAAAATACTCTACCATTGCAGAGGTAAAATCCTATGTTTACTGTTATAAATGGATAGGTTTCCCTGTTAGACTACAATCCCACAGTACAATCTAAAACTGAGTTCTTTTCAGCCAATAACCCAATCTTTAACCATTCTATTTTCTCCTGTTTTAGTCACCAAGGTGAAAATAGTCTGTATTTATGTAAAATGAAGTTTAGTTCCTATAGATATAAAGAATGAAATGATGTTAACTTTGTTCCTTCTGTTCATCTCCCACACTCAAAACATAGGAAAAAGAATAGAATGGCTTCTATAGCTAGTTCACTAATAATTCCATACAAGTCAAAGAAAAGAAAACTTCAAACTTGCTTTGTGGCTAGGCCTCCATGGGGAACTGCCTTCTTACAGAGTTGGAAAGAATAAAGAATATTTTTGAACTTAGAAGTGCCTGAAAACATCATGTCTGTGAAGTGCGGTTGGCATTTTTATTCATTTAAAAGAGTCTAATGAAGCCCAGCTCCTTACAAATCCCTATGAAACATGAAGAATGGGAAAAGGTTCCTGCCACACAGGGGTCAGAGTAGTGGTTATTTCACCAACCGATTGTACAAAGGAGACCTGTCATATTTAGATGGCTCCAAAGTCTTGCACTGGCAAGAACATCATGAAGACTGGCCCTTACCCAAAGGATTTACTCAGAGAGACATTTAATATGGAGTAAATACAACCTCAAAGAGAACAGCTTTGAAGAAGGGCTTTGAAAATTTCGGAAGAAGATGAAATGAGGAATGTTGTTACTTAGTGCCTTTATTAAACAAATGCTTGCCTTAGCTCTTCTTCGGCACATCTCAAAATGTGGCAAAGTAATGACATGCCAACTTCACAGACAAAAAAAAAATTACTTGGAATGTGAAACTTTTCATTAGATTGGGCCCTCAGACCAATGCATTGTTCTCAAAGTTTGTGAATTTTCACCAGCCTGGAGATTCTTTCTTTCTCAGTGATCTATCTAATTCACCATTAACAGTCCAAAAGAGTTTAAATTTCAGATGTTCTCCCCTGTCACACCAGTAAAGTTTGGAAACTGTATTGTCCCTAATTCTTATACCATATTCCACTGGTTAGGGCCTTGATCTAGGTAGAAAGTAAAAAGACACTGCTAACATTACAGCAGTTAGCATTTAGGTATTAACTCTTCTGGAGTTATGGGTCCTTTTTATTATAAAATCAATTGCCTAATGAAGTTAAATAAATTTTCCAGATATCAAGGACATCATTCCCTTCAACTGATTTATTTTCAGCAGCTATTCAACTCTAGTCTGAAAATTCAAATAAATATATACTGAGCATTTTCTAGGCAATGGGTTTATAGCAGTCATCAAGAAAAACAAGGGCCCTCCCTGCTTTCATGGACTTATATGCTATATGGGTAGGAAAGGAAGAGTAGGGATAAGTGAGGTAAGAAGCAATAAATACACAACATAATTTCAGATGTGATTAGTACTCTGAAGACAAGAAAGTAAAGCAATGTAATTGAGACTGGGTGGAGGCCTACTTTAATTTGAGCTAGGACCCAATAATGAGAAGAAGCCAACTATGCACAGGTCTGTGAAAATAGCATTTTAGATGAAGAAAACAGCAAGTGCAAAGATTTTGAGGCAAAACAAGCTTGAAATGTTTGAGGAGCAGAAAGAGGGCCAAAGTTGTTGACTCCTAGTAAAAGAAAGTAGTAGCTCATAGAACATGAGTTGTGGGAAATCCAAGAGTAGGCTAGGGTAAATAGATCATGAAGAAATCCTACATGGGGAATCTTGAAAACTGTAAAGATGTTTTAATTCTTGAATATCTTAGTGTGCCTTTCCTAAAATGAAGACAAAGTAGAATTATCAAAATAAGGAAGTTTTTCCTAACAAATATAGTACAATAATTGAAATCTGAAAATATTAACACAATATTATTAAATAATTTACTGATCTTACTCAATTTGGGGTTGTCTGATGTTTCCTTGAGATTAGATTCAGGATATGCCGATTATGAAAAAAATAATCTTTTTAATGTAGCATATAAGAAGAACACAATGTCAGCTTGTAGAATTACTAATAGGCAACGGGAGGGATGGGATGAAAAAAATGTGTGTTTTGCTAGGGAAAAAATCAATGTACAATTATGCCTTAGAAGGCAGCAAAAATATAATATTAATTCTAAAAATATAATGTAGATAAATTCTAACAAATTAAATGCAAATATAAGATGTCTTTTCTTACTTGTTAAAAACCCTAAATAATAATGTAGGGGAAAATCTAACAAATGTTAAAATATTAAGGATGAATGAAATGGAAAACAGTATGTGAGTTATTAAAAACAAGGAAGAAGATATTTTACAAACTTCTAATAAATAAAAATAACTGTGATTTTGAATATAAATCTATAGTTTAATAAATAGATAGATAAATAAATGTTGCCTTTATATAGGCAATATGAAAAGGGATTGTTGAGCATTTATGAAATTGAAATTTGTTTAGACACCCAGTGACTATCATAAGGATCTCCAAAAAATTATTTTCCTTCAACTATAGTGTACCTTATTTTTCCAAGAATACTAGTCAAAAGCAAACAAACAAGAAAAGTGTGGTGGGAAATCTTGCCATGTGAAATAATGGAGAAGGAAAAGAAAATACAAAGTCTGTGGAGAACGTACAAGAAACGAGAGATGGCAGGGACAGAGCAAGATGTTCCATAAAATTAATTTTTCCACTGGATCATAAGGGCCATGAGGATATGGACTATGCTTGCTCTCTGGTTATAGTTTCCTTTGTCAATGTCTCTCTTAAAATATGGTGCCCAGAAATAAAATAAAAACTCACAACAGAAATACTGCTTCCTTTTTGGTTGCTGTAGACCTATTAGTGTCTAAATTATTATCAAGTCTAATGTGAAGATTTTTGAGATAAAGAACAAAACTCTCATCTGGTCCAGTTCCTTTAGTTTTCAAGTGAGAAAACTGAAGTGTGCAAAAGTTAACTGGCTTGCCTAAACTTACCAGACCAGTGACACTACTAGTTTATAAACATTAAGTTTTGGAGCTCCAGAATGCTGGTAGAGATGTAATAAAGACATCACTATCAAAAGAACATCACACAGATTGTGCAGGGGACAGAGCACTGGACTTGGAGTCAGAAAACTCATATTTGAATACCAGCTCAGCTTCTTTTTTCCATGAGACCATGGACAAGTCACTGCAGCTCTCTAAAAGGAGGATGATAAGACCTACGTTGCAAAATTGTTATACAGATTCAGTGTGAAAGTGCTTTAAAAAATTATTAAAATATTAAAACTATTAGAAAGTATGATGATGATGATGATTCCCTAGTCAAAACTGGTTAAATGGATGTAATATCTTTCATGTAACTAGAGTGTTAAGTGGATGCTGTATGACAGAAAATGTATTCTATATCCCTAATTCTCAGGCATCAGGAAAAATGTTGCACACTCTTAAATTTGCCTTTAAAGAATTTTAACATTTTTTAAAACTTTGATTATGGAAAATTTTCAAACACATAAAAAGTGAATAGAATATAATGAACCCTCATGTACCCATCCGCCAGCTTCAATATTTATCAAAATTCTGCCATTCTTATATCACCTAAACCTCCACCCATTCCCCATCTTTTCACGTGATGATTATGAGTATCTTAATTTTTAATCAGACAACTAGTACTTCAATCTTCATTCAAAACTTACTGTAGAAAATTATTTGGCACATGACTTCTTTGCTCTATGCCTCAGTTTCCACTTCAAAGTTGTTGTCAAGTTTAAAGGATGACTTTTTATACTGCATAGCAGTCCTCTGATAAATATTAGCTCACTTGTCCCCATCGTTCATATGGTAGACTGTTCCCAGAGAAGCTGTGTTAATAACACTAAAAATTCCATTTCAAAGATGTGATGATTCTCAGGTTTTACTTGGAGTTTCTTCCTCACATTTCATTATTTCCTTGTACCTTATCAAGGTGGGATATAAAAACTTAAGTTTCTAATACAAAAAATGGCTGTTGTAGAAAAGCAAAAGAGTTCTTTATATCTTGGTGACAGTATTTAATTATAAAAGTAATTAAATAATCTCTAGTGGCCTACATCAAGAACATCTTAATATCATTGAAGCCACTTACTGAAGTGTATTGGTGGGCACACTGAGAATGCATCTGACTCCCTTTTAATGACTGAGTCACTATGAAGGAGGCAGCACTGACTCCTATTCTCTGGGTCACTGCTCTGATTAGTCTCTCTTGTCTCTAACAGGTTCTTCCCAGCCTCACTTTATCTTTTGCACATTAAATGTGGAGGTATTCTAAGACTTATTGCTCAGGCTTGTGTTCTTTTATAGACTCCCATGAACAACTCATTCATATGGCTTCAGTCTACCTCTCTATGTGAGTTGCTCTAAAATCAATATCCCCAATAAACAACCCTCTAACTCCCAAAGTTTTCTGACCCTCAAAATGGGGCATTTTCATCATTTCTCAAAAAGCTCTTGTCCTCCCAGAAATTATCCATCTCTGTTCATGGCACCATCACCCTCTTGGTGATCCTGTCTTAAATCAGAGCATCCTCTTTCCATTTTCTCAAATCCTTAATCTCCTATACCCACTTCAGCAGGAGTGATTCTTTCTTAGAAATACTTTTTATTTGTTCCACTTTATTCCCAACTCTATTAGTTGGGAGTATTACAACCTCACAACCTAATTAATGTAATAACTCATGTGTCTATCAAATACACTTTCTAACATACAATGCTTAGTGAAGAAATCAGAACTCTGAACTCTTTTAGGAATTGAGATTCATGCTTCAGCAGGCCTTCAACCAATATTTAGCAATGTTTAAAAAGACAACTTCTGGGCGGGCAACAGTGATTCACTGGCAGAATTCTTGCCTGCCATGCCAGAGACCCAAGGTTTATTTCCCAGAGCCTGCCCATGCCAAAAAACAAAAAAACAAACAAAAAAAGTAACTCCTTTTTCAAAGTCAGAAAATCAAATTTCTCTTTACTTGCAAAGTGTGATATTTGTAAACTAGGTCTGAACAATTCAAACATCTGATCATCTTCAGAGAAATCATACCAACGAAATCTGAGTGCAATTTGGGCCCTCTCAAATATGGCTCACATTTCCCTAATTTTACAGTCTCCCTATAAAAACGTGTATTCCTATTATTACATTTGAGAGCCCTTCAAGGGTGCCATAAAGTTCCAGTCTTGATAGTCTCCAATTAGTGTTCTAACTACATAGCTCTGAAGTTCTAGTTTACTAGCTTAACATGCAAGTTAGAGTTTATCTTAACTGAGAACACTCATATCTAATGACTGATTTCCATGAAAAGCAATCCCCCAGCTACATGAAAGAGCTAACTTTCAGATTTTAGTTTTCTGCTAATTTTTCTTTTGCAATATACTATAGTCTGGATATTTATCTTCCCAGATGACCTTCTTCAGAGATTACCCCATTGACATTCAGTTTTTCCAGTGTTCTAGGGCTCAAAGTTCTTGTTTCTTTTTATTAACTTTTTTGTTTTTATTATTCTTTTTTTCATGGGCAGGCACTGGAAATCGAACCTGGGGCTCCGGCATGGCAGGTGAGAACTCTACCTGCTGAGTCACCGTGGCTATTAACGTTTTTTTTTCTATTAACTTTTTATTTTAAAATAATTTCAAATTTACAGGACAATGGCAAAATAATAAAAACTCCATACAGAGAACCTCAGCATACATTCACTCTCCTCTCCAGATAACCTGATCTACCAATTTTAACGCTTTGCAACCTTTGCCATATTTCTATCTATTCCTATCTGTCTATGGGTCTCTCTCTCTCTCTCTCTTTTTTGTATGCTGTATGGCAGGGTCACATTTCATTATTTTTCCATGTGAGTATCCTGTTTTGCAGCACCATTTGCTGACTTTTTGTTTGTTTTTTGTTTGTTTGTTTTTGCTTGTTTGTTGGAAAGTGCATGGACCAGGAATCGAACCTGGGTCTCCTGCATGCCAGTCTCTATTTTCTGAACATTTGAGAGCAGGCTGCATATATCATACTCCTGAACATGCAATACTTCCATGTACATGTCCTACGAAGAAAGATATTCACTTATGTGTCCTTAAGGGCAATTATTAAGGTCAAGATATTTAACATTGAAATAAAGTATACATTCTATAATCCAATTTTTACTTATGCAAAATTGACATCCTTTTTTCTTCTATTCTTAGATCCCATCCAGTATCATGTATTATAGTTGTCATTATATCATTAACTTAACTTTTCTAAATTGTGAAAACATGTATGCAACATATATCTTCCATCTCAGACTCCTCCCTAGCACACATTCAATGGGATTAATCAAAATGTTGCAGTACCCTCACCATCAATGATTACTAGAACTTATCCTTCACCTCAAACAGAAGTCTGCACTTATTTTGCATTAACCCCCACCCCTGGTAACCTGTACTCTACTTCCTATCTCTATGAATTTGCATGTTCTCAAATATTTTCCTTGTGGTTACCATGGTACTCAAATTTAACATCCTAAATTTATAACAATCTTTTTTTCCTTTGATACTAACTTAAATCCAATAGCATACATAAACTATATTCTTATAACCCTCTATCTCCCCACTTTTACATACTTCTTGTCACAAATTATGTATTTATACATTATAAGTCCCAAACCATTGATTTATCAATAGTCTATGCATTCGCATTTTAGATCCTGTAGGAGGTAAAACTTCCATGCTTTCCAATGAGAAACTGGCACTTAATCATACTGTAGTTCCCTTGTACATGACACACTGCTTCTCTCTTCTGGTTTTCAGAAATCTCTCTTTATCTATGACATTTGACAGCTTGATCATAATATGGTGTGGTGCGGGTCTATATTTGGGTTTAACCTATTTGGAATTCACTGAGCATCTGGGATGTGTATATTCAAGTCTTTTGTTAAATCTTTTGTTAAATTTGTAAAGCTTTCCTCATTATTTCTTTGAATATTCTCTCTGTTCCTTTGTCTTTTTCTTCTCCTTCTGGGATTCCCACAATAAGTATATTGCTGCATTTGATGGTATACTGTGGATTCTTCAGGCTCTGTTCATTCTTTCTTCTTTCTGCTTCTCAGATCAGATTATTTCAATTGTCTTATCTTCAAGTTCACTGATTCTTTCTTCTGCCAGCTCCAATCTTCTGTTGAAACCCTTTTCATCTATCATTTTTCTGTTTCTATTTGTTCTTTGTCCATGCTTTCCTTTAGCTCTTTAAGCATATTTTGGCACATTTAAAAAAAGTTTTTGTGGGAATGTCCCAGGTCTGATCCCTCTTTTTTTTTTTTTTGTTGATTCTTTTTTTTAATTTTTTTTTATTAATTAAAAAAAGAATTAACAAAACAATTAGAAATCGTTCCAATCTACATGTACAATCAGTAATTCTTAATAACATCACATAGTTGCATATTCATCATTTCTTAGTACATTTGCATCGATTTAGAAAAAGAAATAAAAAGACAACAGAATAAGAATTAAAACAATAATAGAAAGAAAAAAAAAAACAAAAAAACAAAAAAAACCTATACCTCACATGCAGCTTCATTCAGTGTTTTAACATAATTGCATTACAATTGGGTAGTATTGTGCTGTCCATTTCTGGGTTTTTATATCCAGTCCCGTTGTACAGTCTGTATCCCTTCAGCTCCAATTATCCCTTCTCTTTTTTTTTTTTTTTAAATTAACGGAAAAAAGAAATTAACCCAACATTTAGAGATCATACCATTCTACATATGCAATCATTAATTCTTAACATCATCACATAGATGCATGATCATCATTTCTTAGTACATTTGCATCGGTTTAGAAGAACTAGCAACATAACCGAAAAAGATATAGAATGTTAATATAGAGAAAAAAATAAAAGTAATAATAGTAAAATCAAAACAAAACAAAACAAAACAAAACAAAAACCTATAGCTCAGATGCAGCTTCATTCAGTGTTTTAACAAGATTACTTTACAATTAGGTATTATAGTGCTGTCCATTTTTGAGTTTTTGTATCTAGTCCTGTTACACCATCTGTATCCCTTCAACTCCAATTGGCCATTATCTTACCCTGTTTCTACCTCCTGCTGGACTCTATTATCAAGGACATATTCCAAATTTATTCTCGAATGTCTGTTCACATCAGTGGGACCATAAAGTATTTGTCCTTTAGTTTTTGGCTAGACTCACTCAGCATAATGTTCTCTAGGTCCATCCATGTTATTACATGCTTCATAAGTTTATCCTGTCTTAAAGCTGCATAGTATTCCATCGTATGTATATACCACAGTTTGTTTAGCCACTCTTCTGTTGATGGAGATTTTGGCTGTTTCCATCTCTTTGCAATTGTAAATAACGCTGCTATAAACATTGGTGTGCAAATGTCCGTTTGTGTCTTTGCCCTTAAGTCCTTTGTGTATATTCCCAGCAATGGTATTGCTGGGTCGTATGGCAATTCTATATTCAGCTTTTTGAGGAACCGCCAAACTGCCTTCCACTGTGGTTGCACCATTTGACATTCCCACGAACAGTGGATAAGTGTGCCTCTTTCTCCGCATCCTCTCCAGCACTTGTCATTTTCTGTTTTGTTGATAATGGCCATTCTGGTGGGTGTGAGATGATATCTCATTGTGGTTTTGATTTGCATTTCTCTAATGGCCAGGGACATTGAGCATCTCTTCATGTGCCTTTTGGCCATTTGTATTTCCTCCTCTGAGAGGTGCCTGTTCAAGTCTTTTTCCCATTTTGTAATTGGGTTGGCTGTCTTTTTGTTGTTGAGATGAACAATCTCTTTATAAATTCTGGATACTAGACCTTTATCTGATATATCATTTCCAAATATTGTCTCCCATTGTGTAGGCTGTCTTTCTACTTTCTTGATGAAGTTCTTTGATGCACAAAAGTGTTTAATTTTGAGGAGCTCCCATTTATTTATTTCCTTCTTCAGTGCTCTTGCTTTAGGTTTAAGGTCCATAAAACCGCCTCCAGTTGTAAGATCCATAAGATATCTCCCAACATTTTCCTCTAACTGTTTTATGGTCTTAGACCTAATGTTTAGATCTTTGATCCATTTTGAGTTAACTTTTGTATAGGGTGTGAGAGATGGGTCTTCTTTCAATCTTTTGCATATGGATATCCAGTTCTCTAGGCACCATTTATTGAAGAGACTGCTCTGTCCCAGGTGAGTTGGCTTGACTGCCTTATCAAAGATCAAATGTCCATAGATGAGAGGGTCTATATCTGAGCACTCTATTTGATTCCATTGGTCGATATATCTATCTTTATGCCAATACCATGCTGTTTTGACCACTGTGGCTTCATAATATGCCTTAAAGTCAGGCAGCGCGAGACCTCCAGCTTCGTTTTTTTTTCCTCAAGATGTTTTTAGCAATTTGGGGCACCCTGCCCTTCCAGATAAATTTGCTTATTGGTTTTTCTATTTCTGAAAAATAAGTTGTTGGGATTTTGATTGGTATTGCATTGAATCTGTAAATCAATTTAGGTAGGATTGACATCTTAACTATATTTAGTCTTCCAATCCATGAACACGGTATGCCCTTCCATCTATTTAGGTCTTCTGTGATTTCTTTTAGCAGTTTTTTGTAGTTTTCTTTATATAGGTTTTTTGTCTCTTTAGTTAAATTTATTCCTAGGTATTTTATTCTTTTAGTTGCAATTGTAAATGGGATTCGTTTCTTGATTTCCCCCTCAGCTTGTTCATTACTAGTGTATAGAAATGCTACAGATTTTTGAATGTTGATCTTGTAACCTGCTACTTTGCTGTACTCATTTATTAGCTCTAGTAGTTTTGTTGTGGATTTTTCTGGGTTTTCGACGTATAGTATCATATCGTCTGCAAACAGTGATAGTTTTACTTCTTCCTTTCCAATTTTGATGCCTTGTATTTCTTTTTCTTGTCTAATTGCTCTGGCTAGAACCTCCAACACAATGTTGAATAATAGTGGTGATAGTGGACATCCTTGTCTTGTTCCTGATCTTAGGGGGAAAGTTTTCAATTTTTCCCCATTGAGGATGATATTAGCTGTGGGTTTTTCATATATTCCCTCTATCATTTTAAGGAAGTTCCCTTGTATTCCTATCTTTTGAAGTGTTTTCAACAGGAAAGGATGTTGAATCTTGTCAAATGCCTTCTCTGCATCAATTGAGATGATCATGTGATTTTTCTGCTTTGATTTGTTGATATGGTGTATTACATTAATTGATTTTCTTGTGTTAAACCATCCTTGCATACCTGGGATGAATCCTACTTGGTCATGATGTATAATTCTTTTAATGTGTTGCTGGATTCGATTTGCTAGAATTTTATTGAGGATTTTTGCATCTATATTCATTAGCGAGATTGGTCTGTAGTTTTCTTTTTTGTAATATCTTTGCCTGGTTTTGGTATGAGGGTGATGTTGGCTTCATAGAATGATTAGGCAGTTTTCCCTCCACTTCGATTTTTTTGAAGAGTTTGAGGAGAATTTGTACTAATTCTTTCTGGAACGTTTGGTAGAATTCACATGTGAAGCCATCTGGTCCTGGACTTTTCTTTTTAGGAAGCTTTTGAATGACTAATTCAATTTCTTTACTTGTGATTGGTTTGTTGAGGTCATCTATGTCTTCTTGAGTCAAAGTTGGTTGTTCATGTCTTTCCAGGAACCCGTCCCTTTCATCTAAATTGTTGTATTTATTAGCGTAAAGTTGTTCATAGTATCCTGTTATTACCTCCTTTATTTCTGTGAGGTCAGTAGTTATGTCTCCTCTTCCATTTCTGATCTTATTTATTTGCATCCTCTCTCTTCTTCTTTTTGTCAATCTTGATAAGGGCCCATCAATCTTATTGATTTTCTCATAGAACCAACTTCTGGTCTTATTGATTTTCTCTACTGTTTTCATATTTTCAATTTCATTTATTTCTGCCCTGATCTTTGTTATTTCTTTCCTTTTGCTTGCTTTGGGATTAGTTTGCTGTTCTTTCTCCAGTTCTTCCAATTGAACAGTTAATTCCTGCATTTTTGCCTTTTCTTCTTTTCTGATATAGGCATTTAGGGCAATAAATTTCCCTCTTAGCACTGCCTTTGCTGCATCCCATAAGTTTTGATATATTGTGTTTTCGTTTTCATTTGCCTCGAGGTATTTACTAATTTCTCTTGCAATTTCTTCTTTGACCCACTCGTTGTTTAAAAGTGTGTTGTTGAGCCTCCAGGTATTTGTGAATTTTCTGGCATTCCACCTATTATTGATTTCCAACTTCATTCCTTTATGATCCGAGAAAGTGTTGTGTATGATTTCAATCCTTTTAAATTTGTTAAGACTTGCTTTGTGACCCAGCATATGGTCTATCTTTGAGAATGATCCATGAGCACTTGAGAAAAAGGTGTATCCTGCTGTTGTGGGATGTAATGTCCTATAAATGTCTGTTAAGTCTAGCTCCTTTATAGTAATATTCAGATTCTCTATTTCTTTTTTGATCCTCTGTCTAGATGTTCTGTCCATTGATGAGAGTGGGGAATTGAAGTCTCTAACTATTATGGTATTTGTGTCTATTTCCCTTTTCAGTGTTTGCAGTGTATTCCTCACGTATTTTGGGGCATTCTGGTTCAGTGCGTAAATATTTATGATTTTTATGTCTTCTTGTTTAATTGTTCCTTTTATTAGTATATAGTGTCCTTCTTTGTCTCTTTTAACTGTTTTACATTTGAAGTCTAACTTGTTGGATATTAGTGTAGCCACTCCTGCTCTTTTCTGGTTGTTATTTGCATGAAATATCTTTTCCCAACCTTTCACTTTCAACCTATGTTTATCTTTGGGTCTAAGATGTGTTTCCTGTAGACAGCATATAGAAGGATCCTGTTTTTTAATCCATTCTGCCAGTCTATGTCTTTTGATTGGGGAATTCAGTCCATTAACATTTAGTGTTATTACTGTTTGGATAATATTTTCCTCTGCCATTTTGCCTTTTGTATTATATATATCATATCTGACTTTCCTTCTTTCTACACTCTTCTCCATACCTCTCTCTTCTGTCTTTTCGGTTCTGACTCTAGTGCTCCCTTTAGTATTTCTTGCAGAGCTGGTCTCTTGGTCACAAATTCTCTCAGTGACTTTTTGTCTATAAATGTTTTAATTTCTCCCTCATTTTTGAAGGACAATTTTGCTGGATATAGGAGTCTTGGTTGGCAGTTTTTCTCTTTTAGTAATTTAAATATATCATCCCACTGTCTTCTAGCCTCCTAGGTTTCTGCTGAGAAATCTACACATAGTCTTATTGGGTTTCCCTTGTATGTGATGGATTGTTTTTCTCTTTCTGCTTTCAAGATCCTCTCTTTCTCTTTGACCTCTGACATTCTAACTAGTAAGTGTCTTGGAGAACGCCTATTTGGGTCTAATCTCTTTGGGGTGCGCTGCACTTCTTGGATCTGTAATTTTAGGTCTTTCATAAGAGTTGGGAAATTTTCAGTGAAAATTTCTTCCATTAGTTTTTCTCCTCCTTTTCCCTTCTCTTCTCCTTCTGGGACACCCGCAACACGTATATTTGTGCGCTTCATATTGTCCTTGAGTTCCCTGATACCCTGTTCAAATTTTTCCATTCTTTTCCCGATAGTTTCTGTTTGTTTTTGGAATTCAGATGTTCCATCCTCCAAATCACTAATTCTATCTTCTCTCTCTTTGAATCTATCATTGTAGGTATCCATTGTTTTTTCTATCTTTTCTACTTTGTCCTTCACTTCCATAAGTTCTGTGATTTGTTTTTTCAGTTTTTCTATTTCTTCTTTATGTTCAGCTCATGTCTTCTTCATATCCTCCCTCAATTTATCGATTTCGTTTTTGAAGAGGTTTTCCATTTCTGTTCGTATATTCAGCATTAGTTGTCTCAGTTCCTGTATCTCATTTGAACTATTGGTTTGTTCCTTTGACTGGGCCATATTTTCAATTATTTGAGCGTGATCCGTTATCTTCTGTTGGCGTCTGCGCATTTAGACAGATTTCCCTGGGTATTGGATCCAAAAGTTTGGAAGATTTTTCTGTGAAATCTCTGGGTTCTGTTTTTCTTATCCTGCCCAGTAGGTGGCGCTCGTGGCACACGTTTGTCTGCGGGTCCCACCAGTAAAAGGTGCTGTGGGACCTTAAACTTTGGAAAACTCTCGCCATCCGGGAGGTTCGCTAGCCGAAGCGGCTTGAGCCGACCCGGGGTCCGAACGCAGGGAGGGTTGCTGGCCGCCGCAGCCCGGGAAACAGCCCGTCCGAATTTCCTAGTCGGCCCGGGGCGACAAGCATGGCGGGAGGGCGCCAGCGGCAGCAGCCCGCCTGGGAGAGTGCCCGTTCCCAGGGAGTCACGGGTTTGGAAGAGGCCTCCCCCACCCATCACCGTTCTCCGCGGCCTGGGGATTTCCGATCCAATTCTCTCAGTTGGTCCGGGGGGCCGTGCGTGGTGTAGGCGCCAGCCGCCTTGGTTTCAGGGGACCGCCTCTCCAATTCTCCCAGCCGGCCCGGGAAGGGGGAAGGGAGTGACTCCGGCCGCTTGCCGCCCCGCCCGGTGAGGCCCGCGCGCCTCGGTGATCTCACCCGAGCTGCTTCTCTCAGCCAGCCAGCCGTTCCAGGATGGGATACACTGTCTTTTTTATCTCTGTTGTGGCTTTGGGCACTTTCTGTATCATTTCTACTCCCCTAGTAGCTGTCCTGGAGAAGAAACTAAGATCCGCGCGTCTTACTAAGCCGCCATCTTCCAGGAAGTCGGTCTGATCCCTCTTATTGAAAGTTTCTAATGTTTTAATCTTCTCCTTTGCCTGGGCCATCACTTCCTGTTTCTTTATATGTTTTGTAATCTTTTGTTGCAACCTGAACATTTTGATACTTTTATGGTTATCACTGGAATTTATGTTCAGAGGCACCTGTTCCTTTAGCTTGCATCAAGCTAGTGTTATCACATACTTTTCTTGAATACCAGGAGCTAGTAATAACAAAAAGAAAAGGGGGGAAAAAGAAGGAAAGAAAGAAACCACCTTTCGCAGATTTACCTATGCAAATCTCCTACAGAGTTTATCCATACAGAGTTTAGAAAACAGTTTCAGGATAAAGTGTAGGGGCCTCCTAGATTCTTTCTGAGCATGTGTCTTATCTTGGGTATGTGTGCTTGGCTTAGGAATTTCCCCACTTACACAGTTATGAATATTCCCTCTTCTCCTGGAAATAGTTTCCTCAAGGTCTCAAGCACTGCATTGTATATACTACAGTCAGCAATCCCCTGCCCCAGGCAGCCATTTGATTGCTCTCCCACAGCATTCTGTAGGAGAGTTCAGTGGGCTGCTTCCTACCCACAGGGGAAGTTCTGGTATGGCGAGTCCCTCAGGTTACTATCAGATAGATTGAACCAGATATGCTCCCAGTATGTGTATAAAGGTTATACTGCTCCCTCTGGAACCAGTACCAGGGAGCCACACTAGGAACATAACCAGCTCTATGACAAGCCAATGAAGGAATGAGGGAGGAACAAGTCAGGGCACCACAATATCCTATGGCTTAAGAGTTTTTTTCTTGATTTGGTGCTCACACTGTTACTGCATCTTTCTCACTCCGCCATCTTGATTGGGATGGGATCTCAAAGTTTTGATGAAAAGCATGCAAAGATATATACACAAAGATGTTGACTATAGTTTCACTCGTTTAGCAAAAAGTTAGATATAACTCTATTGCTTATTTATAAGTGGGTAGGAGCATGGTATGTATAGACATAAATAGGGCTATGATTTCCGTTTAATAAAAGAGTGCAAGTTGATAATTAAGTATAATATTGCTCCATTTTGGGATATTAAAACCTCTCTCTGTGTGCATATGTTTATGACTATATATATAAATTTATTTATCCACAGAAAAAAGTCTGGACAGAGACACACCAAACTAACAGCTAACCCTGAGAATCAGGTGGGGATAAGAGTAGATATTCACATCTTACTCTATAAACTTCAATAAGGTTCAAATTTTTACAAGTGTCTATAGTTTAAAAAATAAAGAAAACATTAAAAACTAACTTTTTAGTGTCATAGGGAACTAGAGACTTGCATTCTTGGGAACATTACATACTAAGGAATACTCAAGGTGTACATCTGTACTTAAAAGCAAGCTACCTAGAAAAGGTAAAATCCACTTATCTGACTTACTCTCAGAAGGCACAGACTTTAAGTAAATAATTTTCCTACCAACCTTCTCTGGGACTACCTTTAGTTACCTCCTGGCAAGGTTTTACTTACTTCTTTGATCTCTCCTTGTTATAGGGAGAACAGATGGAGGAAAACCGTAAAAATATTTCTTTGACATTTAATCTGGTTCAAATTCATAATTCTCCTCAAAATCATGATGAGTCAATCTGTGTTTCCATGGCAACTAATAGCTACTAACTTTCTGTTTGGCCCAAAGACATTCTTACTACACCCCTATTTCTACTAGAGGATCTGCAACTCCTCTTTCTTTTATACCTATTAATTCTTATTAACCTTCAGGTCCCAGTTTCCCTCTTTTCACTACCTTCCCACGCACATCTGGGTTAAGTGCCTTCCTCTATTGTAGCATTTGCCATACTCTACTGAAATTGGTTACTTATCTTCCTCCCATGCAAAATCATAAGAGGCTTATAACCAAGGCTGGATCTAGGTTTTGTGGAGCCTGAAACTTACACAATTTAGGGAACCTTCTTTAAGAAAAGAATATAAAATTACAAATACAAATCAGGTACAAATATGAATATTTCAAATGAGGAAAGAAATTACAACAGATTATTGCAGAATTAGAGATTAAGAACCCTCTCTTCTGATACTTCTTTAGGCAATTTCCCAGAAATGCTTATATTAAAAATGCATCCTGATTGCACACTGGCATTTCTTTCCTACTACTAGCACTTACAAGGGTCTGTGTAACTGATGGGTCCTAAAGTCTAAACTTCATTAGCTTCACTGTGAATCTATGTCTGTCTTCTTCCCTGCTGTATCCTAAGCACTTGGCATAAGGCCTTATAGCCATTAAAATATAATTCTGATGCACAAAAGCAGGGATGAATGTGTTAATCCTCCTTTAACAAATTACTGCTGCAAACCCTTCGATGGTTTCCCATTGCCCTTATAAATGATGACTACATAACCCAGCCTTGCCTACCTCTCCAACACATCTTGAAATCCTCTCTTCTTCACTTTTTATACTGCAGGTACACTGACCTTCCCCCACTGTCTCAGGACCTTTTTATAGAACATTCCCTCGACTTGGACCCCCTCCCCAATTCCCTACTCCATCCCTTAGAGCTCAGTTCAAATGCTATTTAAGGTAGACCTCTAGACTACAGCAAATCTCCTGTTACCTATGTTGATGGTATTCCTAGCTCCTTAGAAACACTTTCACAATTGTAATTACAGAGTTGTGTAAAAAGTAGTTTAATCTCTATTTTGCTATTGAATGAAAACTTCATAAAGGTAGATATTGTAGTGTATTTGTTTATTCATTCTCTCCCTAGTTTATCCCAAGGCTGTATATAGAGTAGGTGCTCAGTAAATATTTGTATAATATATGAAGAAATGAATGAACGAGGATTAATGGCCTCATATTCTCAATGTGTACTGAGAATATAACTCTCAGTATACATTGAAGTAAATATAGTGTCTAAGATCAAAGACATCCATTGATCAAAGAAAGCAATGAAAGATTTCATAATAATAGCCCATATTTATTGTTTGCTGTATGTCAAATTTTGTATTATACACATCATATGCAATATCTCATTTGCTTCTTAGGGCAATCCTATAAGCAAGTAGATGGTAGAAACAGCTTATTGATTTTTACCAGAAAACATCTGCTGAATTTTGATTGGGATTGCATTCAATCTATAGCTCAGATGGGGATATTGACATTTTAACAATTTTGAGTATTACAAATCATGAACACAGTAAATCTCTTCAATTATTCAGTTATTATTGGATTTATTTCATCATTGTTTTACAGTTTTCAGCAAAAAGATCTTCAACATATTTTGTTAGATTTATACCTAATGATTTCATGGTTTCAGATGCTATTGTAAATGAAAATGTTTTTTAATTTTATTTTCCAGGTGTTCATTATGAGAATATAGAAATATTTTTTAATTACTTTGACTTTGTATTCTGCAACCTTCCAAAACTCACTTATTTCTGGTAGTGTTTTTTGTAGATTCTATGGAATTTTCCACGTACACAAACATATTGTTTGTAAATAAAGTTTTACTTTTCGATTTCTAATCTCGATGCCTTTTGTTTCTTTTTCTTGCTGCATTGCCCTGCTGAATAGGCTTGGCAAAAGTGAAAATGCTTGCTTTGCTCTTTATTTCGGGGGAAAACATACAATTTTAGCAAGATGATGTTTTTTGTAGACAGCCTTTATCAAGTTGAGCAAATTTACTTATATTCCTAATTTGTGAGAATTTTCGCCATTAATGGATGTTGAACCTTGTCAAATGCTTGTTCTGCATCTATCGAGATGATTTGTGGTTTTTCTTCTTTAGTCTGTAGGACATAGGCTGAAGTTCAGATGTAGAAACAAACTTGCATTCCATGAGAAATGCCACCTGATCGTGATATATTATCCTTTTTACATATCATTGGATTCAATTTGCTAATATTTTGTTGAAGATTTCTAATTCTATGTTCATGAGGGATATTGGTCTGCAGTTTTCTTTTCTTGTAATTTTTGTGTTTAATTTTGGTATTAGAGTAACTAGCCTCATAAAATAAGTCAGGAAGAAGTTCCTCCTCCTTTATTTTCTAGAAAAGTTTGTGTAGAATTGGTATAATTTCTTCTTTACATGTTTGGTAGAATTTGCCAGTTAAGTAATAAAGGCTTGGCATTTTCTTTGTTGAAAACTTTTTAGCAATTAATCCAGATTCTTCCTTTAATAGATATAGGACTATTCAGGCTATCTGTTTTTTTTCTTGAGAGAGCTTTGAAAGTTTGTGTCTATCAAGAAATTTGTACCTTTCATCTAAATTTCAAATGCTGGGTCATAAATTATTTGTAATAGTCCCTTATTATCTTTTGGTGCCTGTAGATTCTGTACTGATGTACTGATGATATCCCCTCTTTCATTCCTGAGATATCTATCTATCCACCTATCACCTTACATTTATATATACATACATTTATGTATATACAAAAATGTAATACATATACATATATTTGATTTTCTCTTTTTTTTCCATCAGTCTGACTAGATGTTTGTTAGGTATACTGACCTTTACAAAGAACCTTGTTTCATTGATTTTCTCTATTGTTATTCTGCTTTCAATTTCACTGATATCTGTTATCTTTATTATTTCCTTCCTTCTACTTGCTTCAGATTTAATTTTTTCTTCTTTTTTTGAGTTTCTCAATGTTGAGGCTTATCATAGATGCTTATATATAAGCATTTAATACTATAAACCTCTTTCTAAGTGCTTTAGCTGTCCCCCAAATTTTAATATGCTGTGTTTTCATTTTAATATAAAATTATTGATAATCTCCTTCATGACTTCCTCTTTGACCTATCAATTATTTAGCTGTGTATGGTTTAATTTACAAATATTTGGGAAATTTTCCAGATGTCTTTTTATTATTGTTTCTAGCTTAATTCCATTTTACTCAGAAAACATATTTAGTTTGATCTCAAACCTTTCAAATTTAAGAGATTTTGATCAGGATTTATGGCACAAAATATGATCTATCTTGGTGAATGTTCTATGTGCACTTGAAAAAGAGTATGTATTTTTCTGTTGTTGGATGGGGTGTTCTATAAATGTTAATTAAGTAAAGTTGGATGATAGTTGTATTAGCTAGGGTCCTCTATAGAAACAGAATCAGCAGGAGATATCCACAGATATAAAATTTATAAAAGTGTCTCACATAACTGTGGGAATGTAGAGTCCAAGGTCTGTAGGGCAAGTCACAAGCTGGTAACTGATGAAGGCCCTCGACAAACTCTCAGGAGAGGCTGGCTAGGCAACTATGGGAATGGAAGGGTCCAAAGTCTGTAGGGCAGGCTGTGAAGCTGGCAACTCCAATGAAGGGTCTGGACAAATTCTATAGAAGAGGCTCACTGGCTGAAGCAGGAAGAGTGACTGTCTCTTCTGAATCCTCTTTAAAAGCTGTCTGGTGATTAGATTAAGCATCATTCATTGCAGAAGACACATTTCTCAGCTGATTACAAATGCAATCAGCTGTGGATACAGCCAACATAATCATGATTTAAGTCCAGGAAATAAAATGTCCTCATAGCAACAGACAGGTCCGCACTTACCCGACCAGACAACTGGGCACCACCACCTGGCCAAGCTGACATATGAACCTGACCATGATAATAGTATTGTCAGGTGTTCTATATCCTTACTGATTTTCTGTTTACTTATCCTGTCAATTACTGTGAAAGAAATATTAAGATCAGCAAGTATAAATGTAAATTTTTCTATTTTACCTTTCAGTTCAGTTCTATTGGTTTCATGTATTTTGAAATTCTATTATTATGTACAAATACCTTTATGATAGCTGACTTTCTGGTGAATCAACTCCTTTATCATTATGTAATGCTGCTCTTTATACCCAGAAATATTCCTTATTCTGAAGTTTACCTTGTTTGATATTAATAAAGCCATTCTGGCTTTCATTTGAATAGTGCGGTTCTTCATCATAAACCTATCCAGCACTAACTGGGGAAAATGCTACATTAATATCAGGCAGCTTTCTACTACAAAACAATCTTGTTAGTATAACTCTTGATCCCTCATCAGTTCACAAGGAATATTGTTCAGAGACGATTAGGAATGGATCAAGTTATCCCTACAGAGATTATCTGGTGGTGATTGTCCTGACTCTTGTGGTTTGGAAAAGGGAAAGACAGGAATAAATAGTTTCACTAAGAATTCTAAAACTTTACAGTTCACAGCAATCGCCTGTGGACACTTGTTTAAAATGCAGATTTCTGAGTTCTACCCTCAGAGATTCCTGGGCTAATACCCAGGAATCTGCCATTTTAACAAGCCACCTCAGATGATCTATTGCAGAGGGTCCATGAACTACACTTGAAACATGTTAGTCAATTCTGTATTCTCTATATCAGCACAGTCCAGAAAAACAAATGTCACATATCTAATTTAAAATTTTCTGGTAGCCCCATTATAAAAGATAAAAATTAATTTTAATAATACATTCAAAATATTATCATCTCAAGCATTCAGTGTCTACATGTTGCTAGTGGCTACTGTATCAAACAGCACAGTGTTTTGGTTTTTTTTTTTGAGGGGGAGGTACATGGTCCGGAATCAAATCTGGATCTCCTGCATGGCAGACAAGAATTCCACCACTGAACTACCCTTGCACTGCCCCAAACAGCACATTTTTAAAGCAATATTTCTCAATTTCTTTGATGATGACAATCACCTTGAATGTTCCATTTCACTCAATCTCTCTCTTTCTCTTCTAATATTATTAAATATACAGATTAAAAAGCTACTCCCCTGGAAATTCTCAATCATCAGGGTGCCCCCCAAGAATCTGTGTTACCCCAGGTGATTCTTATTTTTAGAGAAGTTTGGTAATCATATCAGCAGAGCACAGACCAGACTAAAAGTAATGGGAACTCTTGGGCAAATATTCTCTAGAGGCTGGATTGGACCAAACCCCTGATAAAAGAGATCCCAGAACATGAAAGAAGTGTTTAGTCTTGATTTTTCCAGTCTCCCAATTCTGTTTACTTCCTTTACCTCAAGGATATTTCTATTATCTCAATGACCTTGCTTTCTTTCTCTCAGGAAAATTGCTGTCAGATCTATCATTCCTACCAACAGGTAAACAACTACTAATAATAATAAACGTTACTCACCCCAAGCCTCGGGTCACCAAAACTGAAACCTGAATCAAAGGCTCATGACTAGAACTTCAAATAGTTTCCTCCTACAAATCATTGAAAAGGTCCAGAAATTCCAGATTTTTTGTGTCTACTTCAAATTCCCTAGGTATAAGCAGGATGTCTTTTTATAGACAGTGTCTAAGGCATTAAGTTGAACATAGTAATTTTAACAAGGAATTTCAATTCATAGATTAAAATATCATGAAGCTGAGGAATAGGAATTGTTGATCTTAGAATTCCTAAAATCACTGCCTTCTCTATCTAAGTATAAAAGAAAAGCGTCAAGGAAAAAAAGGCCAATTAAAGGAATACTATGCAAGAGTAGACTATGATGTTTAAGAACAAAGGTTGTGGAGTCAATCAGTCTGGGACTGAGTCCCAACTTCACTGTTGACCAGGTACAGCCTAAGCTAATTTACTAACTCAACCGGAAAATGTTTTACAGGATTATCGAGAAATAAATGTGTGTTACATTTACATATATATGCACACACATACACACACACACACACACACACACACGAAGATCTTAGCACAGTTTCTCCTAATAAGGGCTCAAAGCATGGTTTTATAGTTTTAACAATGGTTGTTTCTTCCTTACAGTCACAGACTCTCACACAATCACCAGTCTGGGAGAAGCCAGTTGATTTTTCAGTGTAATTAAGTGAGATGAGCCCTTTTAAATTGCCGTGTTCATGCTCAGTCAGTTTACTTGGTGTTTTAGTTTCCTGGCTGTTAAAGCAAATACCATGCAATGGGTTGGTGTAAACAACAGGAATTTACTGGCTCACAGTTTTGAGGCTAAGAGAAGTCCAGAAACAAAGCATCATTAAGGTGATGCTTTCTCCCGAAAGACTGTGGTGTTTCAGGGCTAGCTGCCACTGATCCTTCAGTCCTTGGCTTTTCTGTCACATGGCAATGCACATGGCAATGTCTTCTTTCTCTTTCAGGTTTCTTCTGGATTCTCACTGCCCCCTGTGACTTTCTCTTTCTCTCTCTCTGTGGCCTTCCCTCTAAGGCCTTCAGTAACAGCATGAAAACTATACTGATTTAGCTAGATTACACCTTAACTGAAATAACTTGATCAAAAGGCCCTATTAACATGAGTTTATATACTCACAGGAATGGAAAAGTTTAAGTACATGTTTTTCTGGGGAATATAGCTCCAAACCACCACGCTTGGAAGTCAACTACTAACCAAAAATAAATTAGGAACATCGGGACATAATACTACAATAATACATTTTGCATCGAGTTGATGGTCTATGGGTTGACAGAGTGAAGGATATAACCCTAAAATAACTAAATCAATTTTACTAGACATTCTTATCAAAATGGAAAATACTTTACTTTATCCTGTGGGTTCCAAGTTATTGTCTTACCATAAAACCTTATGTGTTGCTGCCAGCATTTATAAGGCAGTATGACAGACTATGGTCATTTGTTTTTTCAATTAATTAATTAAAAAAGGTGTGTTCAATATATTTTTAAATTACATTCATTCTTTTAATATGTTATGCTTTAATTGAACAGCCAGTATTCTGAAAAAGTTAAGATAGACAATTTGTCCATATTTGAAATAAAACATTTTAAACCCAGAGGCAGGGTATGGTCTTTACATTATTACATAGAGGAGAGAGAGACTAACATTTAAGAAGAATGTACCATATATGTTAACTCATTTCAACACTTTGAGGTAATTGCTACTATTCTCATTTCAAAAAAGAGGGAAAACTGGAGCTTCAGCAGGCTAAATAGGTTGCCTAGGTAACTCCACTAGTAAGAAGTAGAGTCACAGTTTGAATTTGTTTAACCCAAAAGGCCTTGCCCAGTTCACTTCCTTCTCACAGCTGTTAATGAAATAATTTTATATTAATTTTCAGATATCCATTCTATCAAATTTATTATGATTTTATATTTTGATACTGTTGAAAATTGTGTTTTTAAAAATGTTATTTTTTAGTTTCTGTAGCTAGAATGTAGACATACAATCAATTTTTGTTTATTGACCATATATCCTATGATCTTGCTAAATTCACTTATTAGTATGTTTGTAGATTATACAGATCCAATCTATATAAATATAATTGTTTATTTCTGTTACATGTCAAGTAAAAATGACTGCATGGATTTTCACCAGGTTTGGAGAATATGACTTGTGATTAGGCTAACAGTCTAGCCAAGAATCACTTTCAGGACACATGAAAGATACAGACAATCATCATCCTAAGGAGATGAAAGTAACGCACAATGATAAGGAAAGGCCATACTTACTGAAATACCAGAGAAAGTTAAAACACCCACTTGAGGAACACATTAAAGGTAGACATACCAATGTCTGCAACTTATGGCCCGCTTCTCATTTAGGCAACTCCATGTATTACTATGCTCTAGAGTGAGAATTGACAGAGATTTATTTATTTAACTATGGCAAAGAATTCTCCATAGCAATAGAGAATTCAGTCAGTAAAATAAGCATTATTCTATTGCTTCTTAATGTTATCTCTGCTCTTCCTCTTCATTTCCCAACATAATTTGCTATTATGGTATACATTTGTAGCTGATATATTAAAAAAATAACTTAGGCTTCCATTCTTGACTTTGAAGAGTCATATTCTATCAGACCAACCTTCCTACTGAGAATAACTATAAAAACTGGAATTAAAAAATCAGTTTGAAAGCATTAGAGAGGTAACCAAGATAGTAAGGACCTAAGAGTAAGATCTAAGAAAGAAGAGTACCTTATTGAGGCTAGCTGAATATTCATTCCTCTGAAAGCATTTGCTGATTTACATGCAGTACAGAGCAAAGATGAATGACCAAGTTCAGCAGAAAGCACTAGCTAAGAGGCTAGGAAAATGAGTGCAGAGTGCTGGGAGGAGGAAAGAGCCAGGTAAATTTCCTGTGCATTCTACTGGGACCGTGAATGGATATATGTGAGGAACAATAATGAACCAGAATGAATGACATTACTCTCTAAAGAATTGTTTCAAAGTCAAGCATGGTTTTCAATAGTTACAGAGGTGCTCAGTGGTTCCCTTTACTTTTTTCTAACTTTTGGCCCTACTTACCAATAGCAGCCCCAGGTCTACAACCAGACACTTGGCTGTGGAGCCACAGGAATAGAGATCTCTCCATAAATTTTCATTTGTGCTCCCATGTCAGTGGTTGGACCAGCTTAGCTTCTCAGTGGCTGATTAGTGACTCATTTTCTGTTTTTCCAACTCCCTCTTCCAGACCTTCATTTCACCAGTTTCTCCCACAATTGGGTGAGATTTAGATCCTATAATAAATCTCTATTCCATTACACTTATAGTGATTCTGTTCCTCTGACTCATATATGCAACTTCAAATTACCCCTAAACTTTAAAATATATATCTAGAATATAACAACAACAAAAAATTACTGGGTGCTCTAGTTTAGGTTCCTGACAAAAACTTAGCCAAGGGTTTATATAAAGGTGGATAAAATTTTCCTGCCTCTGAGCCTCCGGAGAAGAGTAAAATAGGGAAGAAAAGAAAGCCACTCCAAGGATACATAAGTTGTTTGCCACCATTGGCAACTAGAATTTAATGTCTCCTTTGAAGAACTGTATGGAATGTCCTTCAGATTATATCTAGAAAAGGGTAATATTTATATACTGGCTCCTTTCCCCCATTGGTCAAGTGTTTCTCCAGGAACTGTTAACTCCTTCACACTTCCAATTGTGGCACATGCAACTAAACGGCTGTATCAGCTCCCACAGGGATAGCAGTGACAGAGAAGTTTGAGGCAGAAAATAAGGGATAGTCAGTGCAGTGAGGCACAGAACACTTGGGCTATACCTATATGTTTTTATTTACTACAACAAAGGTCAGAGGAAAAAAGGTAAGCCATGAAGATGGAAAGATAGGGCAGAAAAGATGTGCAATATGATAAGCATAGCAGAACACAGGGGCAAATGACCAAAAACCAAGAGAACAAATAGACAGCAGATATCTCCAGATATTGGAAATATCACACATGGACTTAAACAGTAATTTTTATGTTCACAAAGAAACTCAGAAAATCCCAAGTAGAATAAGTTTTAAAAGATGCTAAAAATCAAAGATGATAAAAATTTCTTTAAAACAATCAAAGAAGGAGAGAAAGGAAAATAAGGCTGACAGTCTTATGGAAGCCAGAAGACATTTTAATATATTTAAATTGCTGAAAGAAAATAACTGTCAACCACCAAATTCTATATCTAGCAAAAATATCCTTCAACAGAAACGAGAAAATAGAGACATTTAAAGAAAACCAAAACCGGATCATTTGTACCTTCTTCATGTAGAAGGAAAATTATGCTAGTTTGAAGCACAAAAACGCAAGGAGGAATGAGATACTGAGGAAAAAGTTAACATGTGAGTAGATCTAGATGAATATCAACAGAAAATACTTAAAATAATTTGTTATGAGGTTTAAAATATGCAAGGAATTAAAATAAATGACAACAGCAGCACAAAAGATGGGAAGTAGATAAAACATTAAGCATCCATTTCAAGAAGTTAGAAAAAGAATAGCAAACAAGACCCATGGAAGTACAAGGAAGGAAATAATAAAAATAAAAGCTGAAATTAATGAATAAAAACCAGACATAAAATAGAAAAAATCAACAGGGCCAAAAGTTAGTTTTTTGAAAAGATTAATAGTATTGATGAACTCCTAACAAGTATGGACAATAACGAAAAAGAGAATGTGCACATAAGTATCAGGCATTAAAACTGGTTAATCAGGGCAGGCCATGGTGGCTCAGCAGATAAGAGTGCTTGCCTGCCATGCCCAAGGACCTGGGTTTGGTTCCCGGTGCCTGCCCATGTAAAAAAACTGTTTAATCAGTCTAGGTCAATAATATAATAAAAAGATAAAATAAATAATCAATTTTCACCAGTGGTATTTGATGGTACATGAACTGGACAAGTTCCTAGAAAATCAATTCACTGAAACGGACACAAAAAGAAACAGAAATATAAGTATTCTAATAACGATTTAAAATTTTGTACTACCGATCGTGAAAACCTCGTGTCTGATGTTCCTTTTATCCACGGATGAGTAAAAAAATATAAGCAAAAAATAGGAGGAATAAGAGGTAAAATAAATTGTGTAAACTGAAATACTAGTGGTCAATGAGAGGGAGGGGTTGGGGTATGGGATGTACAAGTTTCTTCTGGAGTGATGCAAATGTTCTAAAAATGATCATGGTGATAAATACACAACTATGTGATGATATTGCAAGCCATTGATTGTACACCATGTATGGACTGCATGTGTGTGAAGATTTGTCAATAAAAATATTTAAAAAAAATTTTTGACCTACCATTTAAACCATTTTCACAAAGAATCTCTGCACTTAGATGGCTTCATTGGTAAATTCTTCCATTAATTTAAGGAATTAACTCTCACACAAACTCTTTCAGAGAATAAAAAAGGGAGCATTTCCCAATCCATTTCCTTAGGTCAGCATAATCTTGACAGCAAAATGTGACAGACATTAGAAGAAGAAAGAAAAAATACCAGTCAGCATTCCCACAAACATAGAAGTAAACAAAATATTAGTAAACAAAATCTAGCACTCTATAACAACGAAAATATTTTAAAACCAAACTGAGTTTATTCTAGGTTTGCAGGGTTAGTTTAATATTGAGAAATCAACCAGTGTAATCCTGAACAAAAGGGGGAAAAGAATTGTAAAAAATAAGGTTTCAGTGGCTGAGAGAGTTCAAATAGAATCAAGAGGTTTCTCTGGAGGTTACTCTTATGCAAGCTTTAGTTAGATATTACTTCCTATCATAACTTGCCAAACCCCAACCAAAATCATTCCTGCCAGTCCTGAAGAACAACTAGGGCATTATATAAGATTCTACAAAGGTTCCATGCACTAGGGTAGCTTTCCCAAAAATCTTTAATCTCCAGATGGGTCCCTGGACCAGATAAGTCCTAAAATGTAGAGAGGCCAGCCTCTCCAAAACATCAACTAGTTCCATCCCCTATCCTGTATTATCAATAGTCCCTAACAACATGAAAAAGTTAGAATGGGCATAGCCCAAATACCCCTAAAGAATGGGAAAAAGATCAAAGGTGATGGTGAAATTATACAGAGAAGGTAGGGTTTAATGTATGAGTATGATTGCTGAATCATTATATTGGTATTTCTTTTCGTTTCCAGTATCTTAGAGCAGCTAGAAGTAAAATCCTAAAATTGTGGAATTGTACCCCATAGAAAAGTCTGAAATCTGCTCTACAATTAATTGTTGAGATGTGCTTTGAAATTTATTTTTTTTTGTATATGTTATTATTCACAAAAAAGAAAAAAAGTTGATTGTGATGAGAAACGAACAGTTATATGATGATATTGTGAACCACTGATTGTACACTTTGCATGATTACATAGTATGTGAATATATAAAATATATCAATAAAAAATTTAAAAATCAACCAGTGTAAGTCACCACATTAACAGAATGTAGGGTCTTTTGGACAGAACTGCCATCTTGTAATAATTCGCCAAAATGAGGAATACAAAGGGAAAGAGGAGAGGCACCCACTATGTGTATGTGTTTTCTAGGCCTTTCAGAAAACTTCGAGTTGTTCCTCTGGCCACATACATGTGAATCTACAAGAAAGGCGATATTGTAGTCATCAAGGGAATGGGTACTGTTCAAAAAGGAATGTCCCACAAATGCTACCATGGTAAAATTGTAAGGGTCTGTAATGTTACTCAGCATGCTGTTGGAATTGTTGTAAACAAACAAGTGAAGAACAAGATTCTTGCCAAGAGAACTGATGTGCGTACTGAGCATATTAAGCACTCTAAGAGCCAAGATAGCTTCCTAAAGCATGTAAAGGAAAATAGAAAAAAACAGGAAACCAAAGAGAAAGGTACCAGGGTTCAACTTAAGCGCTAGCCTGCTCCACCCAGAGAAGCACATTTTGTGAGAACCAACGGAAAGGAGCCTGAGCTTCTGGAGCCTATTGCCTATGAATTCATGGCATAAGAGGTGTAAAAAATAAAACACTTGTGGATTGTAAAAAAATATGTATATATAGAATATAGGAGAAAAATCACCTGATCATCCCAAAACTCAACACCCATTTACAACAAAAATTCCGATTAAACTTGGATTGAAGGAAGCATCTCTAATACAATAAAGGGTATATCAGAAATCTATAGAAAAATTATAATAATGATAGAAAACAGAAAGATTTCTTCCCAAGACTTGGTAATGAAATACTGATGGAGACTAGAACTACTTTTTTTCCGCACTGTACTAGAGGTCCTCATTATATAGTAAGCCAAGAATTAAAATTAAAAGTATACTAGGGTGGTGCAATGGTGGTTCAGTGGCAGAGTTCTCACCTGCCATACCAGAGATTCGGGTTTGATTCCCAGAGCATGCCCATGCCAAGAAAAATAAATAGATAAATAAATAAAAATATACTGATTGGAGAAATGCATGGTGACATTATTGTTGCATGGCAAATTTCATATGTATATAAACAGTTGTTAGAACTTAACATTTTTTAATGTTTGCTTTGTTTTATTGCAGTAAACTTATTTATGGAGTGCAAAAAAAGATGCTGATTGGAAAGGGATTAATAAAATTGTAATTATTTATAGGTGACATAACTGTGTATATAAAAAAGTCCAAAAGAATTTGCAGATAAATTTTTTAATGAATAATGAATTAAACAGGATCATTGATTATAAGTTTAATATAAAAAGCTACTGTATTACTATATTTTAATAGCCAGAAAATGAAATTATAAAAACATGACACTATTTCCAGTAACATAATGTACATAAAAACAAATAGCTATAAATAAATTTAAAGATATGTACACAGAAAACTACAAAATATTGCTGAAAAGAAAGAGCCAACTTCCAAAGGCCACTACATCCTTTATCATGTTCATGGACTGAAAACACTGATTTCCATTCTCCCCAAATTGATTTATAAATTGAATACATTCCCAAACAAATCAGGAGCAGGAGTTTCGTAGAAATTAATTATCTGATTCTAAAATTTAAATGGAATTGTAAAGGCATGAGTCACTAAGACAACCATAATGAAGAACAAATTTGGAGAATTTATTCTACCAAATATCAGGACTTAGAAACTACAAGTGAGAGAATTTATCCTACCAGTTATCAGGAACCATAACTAGGAGAGTATGCTATTGGCATAAGGATAAACAAAAAGGCCAGTGGAACATAACAGAGAGTCTAGAAGCATACCTACACATCTACTGGATACTTGCTTTATGATAAAGGTTACAGAAGAGTAGGGAAAGAATGCTTTTTCAATAAATGGTGCTTGGTCAACTGGATACGCATAAAAAAAATCTTGACACCCCATTTACACCCCATACATAAAATGTTAATTCCATGTGTATTGCAGGTCTAAGTGGAAAAGGTAAAACAGTAAAGCTTCTTGAAGATAACACAAGAAAATGTATTCATTACTTGGGGTAGGCAATAATTTCCCAACCAGGATACAAAAAAAAGTACTATCAGAAAGGAAAAAGAAATCCTTTTCATTAAAATACACCACTGAGCCAGTGAAAAAGAAATCCATAGAGTAAGTGAAGATATTTATAATATATGCAGCCAACAGAGGGTTTATACCCAGAATAGATAGACAGCACTCATATTCAATATGAAAAAGAAAGGCAATAGAAAATGAGCAGACTTGAATAGGCACTTCATCCAATGGCTAATACATATTAGAAAAAGTGCTCAATCTCATTAATCAATAGAGAAATGCATGAAATACCACTACACACCCATCAGAATGGAATATGAAAATGATTGTCAGTACCAAGTGTTGGTGAAGATGTAGAACTCCTGGAATTGCTGGTGAGAGTGTAAATTAGACAGCCACTCTGGAAGATGACTAAGTAATATCTAAAACCCAAATTCTATCTAAATACCTAGCAGTTTCATTCCTAGGCATTTACCCAAATGTGAACAGAAGCATTATTTTTAATAGTCAAAATCTGGAAATAATCCAAATGTTCTCCAATAATAGGAAGGATAAGTAAATTTGGTATGTTCACACATTAAAATGCTATATAGCAATCAGAATGAACAAACTATGGCTACGTGGAATGAAGTGCATGAATCTTAAAAAGATAATGTTGTGGGAAAGAGGACAAATACAAAAGAGTACATACTTTATGTTTCCATATATACAAAGCTCAAAAGTAGGCAAAATTAATTTAGGTTACTTAAAGTCAGAACAGTGGTTATCTTCAGAAAGGAGATTTAGAATAGTGAGTGAGAAGCATGCAGGGAACTTCTTAGTGCTGGTAATGATCTATTTCTTGATATAGGTGGTTATCACATAGATGTGTTCACTGTAAAATGTGTCTAGCTATTCACTAATGCTGTGTGAAGTTTTCTGTATGGATCTTTTCATTCATGAAAATTTTACTAAAAATAACTCAGAAATATTTTTCCTCATTTTTACTTCCTTCACCATTGTAGAAAGATAGTTCAGTCAAGAAAGTGCTGTTTCATTTTCCTTATCTATAAAAAGAAGGAGTCAATCTTTACATGATTTCAGAAGTCCATCTAATTTCTGATCTTTTCTTTTTTTTGGTGGGGAAATTTCTAATCTTTTATGATTCTATCAATGGGGAAAACTTTCAGTCATAGTCTTCTTCTCATACTAAAATTACTTGATTCCCTTAAATTGTCTAAATGGGTTATCTGAGGACAGAATTAAATATGGGAGTAGACTACAATATATATAAAAAAAAAACAGTTTATAAGTCTGCTTGGTTTAAAAAAAAACCCTCAGGCAGAGTTAGTTTTTGCTATTTCTGCTCTTTAAACCCTTCTAATATCTCCTTTTGTATATCATTTAGTAGTCCTCATTGAAATTATTTTCTTTTTTTTTTTTTTTTTTTTTTTTTTAAAGAGAGAGGGAGGAAGGGAAGGAAAGACAGAGAGAAGGAAGGAAGGATGGAAGGAAGGAAGAGAGACATCTTTAAACATTTTCTTGTTTTATTATATTTTGTTTGTTTGTTTGTTTTTTACATGGGCTGGGGCCGGGAATCGAACCGGGGTCCTCCGGCATGGCAGGCAAGCACTCTTGCCCGCTGAGCCACCGCGGCCCGCCCCTGAAATTATTTTCTTATTTCTCTGTTTTTCTCAGTAGTCTGTAAGTTTCTTAAGGGTAGGAACTCATTCTATCCCTCCCTCCCTTTCATTCACTCAACAAACATGTATCAAGTTCCTGAGATGTGGTAGGCAGTGTGCTAAGCTCTGGGGATATTATATTTAGAAAAATGGATACAAGCATTTGTGATCTTGCAGTCAGCAATATAAAAGGGATAGCACATACTATTCAAATAATCATACAAAAACAAAAAAAAAACACCTGCTGTGAGAATTACGACAAAGGAGAGATACATAGTTAATCACAGTTTATCAATCCAAACATGTTTGATCTGGTCTTTGGATGTGTGTGAGGTAGGGGGAGACAAAGAAGGCTTTCCTAACAAAATAATGCTTCAGCTGAGTGTTACTGAAAGAAAAATAGGCAATACTATGATAAAAGAAAGGAGAAAAGAGCATTCAACCAGAGAGAATATCATAAGCAAAGGGTAGAACGAAAACGTGAGTAATTATCTGGAAGAGCTGGAGAACTAAGTAAGATGCCAGTCATATAGGTACTTAAGTGTTATCTTTTCCTCAAGCAAAGCTGGCTTCTTCCTGTCGTTCAGATTTTCGCTAAATGTCACCTACTCAAGAGAGACCTTCCCTAACTTCCCAATGTAAAGTGTAGTCAATGAAGTTAAAGTCAGTTCCCTCCTCCTTCTTTGCCAACAAAACCCTGATTTCATTTACACTATTCTGAGCAGAATGGTGCTTTGGGAGAGACAGGTTCCCTCCCCAGGGAAAAAATCTTAATTGGTCTAAATCATTAAAGTAGTCCTATTGCCATTGCTAGAATGGCTTAAGCATGGGCATGTGAAAAATTCTCACCAATGATACATAAGGGAAAGGTTTCTGGGAGGATTCCCCAAATTATGCAAACGAAAAAGAAGATGTATAACACCTCCCCCCTCTTCTTTGTACCTTTTCATCATTGGACATAGTCATGAATGCATGCAGTACCAGAACAGCTGCAGCTGTTCTATGACTATAAGAGGGAAAAATGGAATGCATCTGGGTTCTTGATGATGTCTCTGAGACACTAAATTAACCAACAGAAACTTCCCTACTTCCAGATTCTTAGTTATTTAAATTACTTTTAATTTATTTCAGCTGTTATATGCTGCTGAAAGCATTCATTTTCATTTTATCATATCATCATATTTTAATTCTCTGCATAGCATCTATCATCATTTGCTTTTCCTGTATTTTTTCCCCCAACTAAAATGTATGCTCCAAAGAATGCAAAGACCTTGTCTATCTTGTTCACCAGTGTATTCCAAGTGTTAGAATAGTGCCAAACACAAAGTAGATACTAAATACTTGTTGAATATGAGAAAATTCTGAACATGTTAACTGTGTTTATTATGTAGAGGACAAGAGAAAAAATTCTGACTCTATGTTTTAATGTATTTCACATTCATTTTACTACACTGCAAAAAATTTTAATTTAAATACAAACACCGAAAAGAGAGTGGCAACAGGATTCAATATTGGGTCTGTGGAAGTACCTTTGTGGCAGATTTAAAATGTGGCCCCAAATTATTTGACATTCCTTCCTTAAGAGGTGGAGTCTTTGTCTCCTCTCCTTGAGTCTAGGCTCTGATTGCTTGACTAGTAGAATATTTCAGGAGTGATAATGTGCTGGAAGCTTCCACTTCCTATTTCTTGAGATGCTTACTCTTGGTACCCAGCCATAATGCCACAATGAAGACAAGCTCATGGAAGGACCCACATAGAAAGGAACTGCACCCCCATATCTCAGTTTCAGCAGGCACTGGGTTAGCACCTATTTATCATCTGCCTAAATTGCGCATCTGTGAGCTAAATAATTGTTTTAAACCACTAGATTTGGGAGTGGCTTATTATGCAACAACAGATAACTAACACCCTACAACAGAATAGGGCAGAAAGATACTTAAGAAGGACAGTTTAAATTTGGCTACAAAGAAGAAACAATAATGGTAGTTGTAAGTATGGTAGTTAAAGGACTGAGAAAATAAAAAGATGCATGAGTTACATATTTTGTCATGTGGTGAAAGTTAATAGTTAAAAGTTGTTTAAAGATTGTTGGGGCAGTGGTGCCACCAAGGACTCTATCTGCCCATGCATCACTGCTTCCTGTTTGCATAAGGCTTTGTAGTTTTCAAAATATGTTCATATATTTGTTTATCGGATGCCCACCATCATGAAAGATAAGCAGAGTGAAAATTTCAAGGAAATTGAAACTTGGAAAGAAGAAAGAATTTTTCCAAAGTTAGGACTGCTAAATGGTAAAGGTTGGGCTAGAACTCATAATTTTCTAATTCCTGGGAGAGATTATTTGCGTTATATTAACCTGTCTTCTGTATTAATTTTGATACATTCTCATAAATAAAACCTCACCCAGCTTTTACTATAGGGGACTGGCTTGCATTTTCAAGTGATTTTTAAATACCACTGTGACTTATGGAATTTTTGCCTCTCATTTTGCTCCAATATCATTTGGAATATTTAAAGTTACTTGTTTCTGGTTATACTCATTCATTCATTCATTCATCTATTCAGCCAGTCAGGCAGTTAGTCAATAAATATTATTGTCCACTATATGCTAAGCCCTGAGGAAACTATAGAGAATGAGACAGATGAATCTTTGCCTTAAAGGAGATTATATTCTAGTGGGGACATAGAAGAACAATAATGATAAGTATAATGGAGGGGGAGAAAGGGGAGGAAGACAAAAAGAAGAAAGTAGGATTGGAATAGGGCCTAATGGGAAGTTAGATTAGTATCATGCCTTCCTCAACCTAATGAGCATAGGATATCTAGGTTTCAAAAAAAGAAAAGCCTTCATTCTGAAAACTGTAGGTTCAATGACAGAATCTTGTGTCAGGGGTTACACTCTCCTGGGAAGGATAAGAATTTACAAAAACTACATTTGACACTTCCTGTATCTAATTTACAGGAAAAGCACTCTTGGAGACATAAGCAAGACTTCTTAATAGAACTTCTAACATTATGAGAATCTAAGCTTCACTTTAATGAAAAGGTTTAAAAAATAAACAGCCCTTCTGAATGTAGGAAAAGATTTTATGGTCGAAAATACTCTAACTTAACATCTCTTGGTCAAAAGCAAAAGGACACGTTCAAGCCCAGGAGAGTGTGATTGACCTTCAATATCAATGAGAAAGCAAGGCCATGCATTTTCAAAAGTAGACATGAAATTTAATTTGAATCACAATAACCCATGTCGATTTTTTCCCAAGTTATTTTTATATGAAAGCATGCCTGAAAAATTTCAACCCAGATTTAGGTTTAAGTTTCCCAGACTTAGTAATTGCTGCAGTAATGAGTTCTTATGTCTTAATTTGGTTGCTCCAGATGTTAACATCTAGATTGTTTGTTTTTCATTCTCCATCCCCCTCTGTATTTCCTTATAAAACAGTACATTTGTAAGTGTTCTAATTTTTTTATATTGGACAAGGGAAAGAGGGTAGGAGGAAGTAGAGTTGGCAAGAGGTTTCAGATCTCATCTACTATGCCATTCTGATCAGTTTATGTGCTAGAGAGAAGCTGGGGAAGGATCAGTTTTCACTTTCACAAAAGCCATACTGGCCTTTTTAAATTTGCAGGAGGGTATGGCCCTGAGGAGCAAGCATTCAGGGCTGTAAGATGTGCTTCCTCCAAGGCTATATACAGTATTGGTGGTCCTCGTAGTGGGGGTGGGATGGGGTAGGGGGATCTTGTGGTAGAGTTTGTTGTGCTGTACTTATCATTACATAATGGTATTCAACTTATTATTGAACCAGGGGATAAATCCCATTCTATAAACTAGCACAACTGAAAAACAGTTTGGAAAAACTTGGCTTATACAACCAAGCTAATAAAGTAATCCACTGTTAGAATATATTAATAAGAACCTGCATTTTAGACCCAGCTGGTGAGCAGCTGGATGGCAGCTGCAATATCTGGGATGGTTCCCCAACAGATAAGGGAGAACTTGTTCAAAGGCAGTGGTTCTCAAGTTTTAGTGTGCATGGGGATCAGCTAGAGTGCTTACTAAAAATGCAGATTCCATGGCCATTCTCCCTAAGAATTTTGAGCCAGAAGATCTGGGATATGGCCCAGAAATCTGCCTTTATAATGAGTAGCCTCAGGTGATTCTGATGCAGGTGGTGAGAAACCACATTTTAAGAAGTACGGCTCCTCAGAGCTACTAATATCATCATTCAAGAGCTTTAGCAGCTGAAAAAAGATAAATAGGTTTTCAACCAAACTTTACACTTGGTTTTTGACAGCCGAGTCCAATCCACAGCTGGTAAAGAGGTTGGATAATAACCATAGATAGTTTTGATCCCTTGAGATGTAATACTTAAAGTGCTTTGGGGACCCTGTTTCTCCCCCATCAATGAGGGTGTTGGAAGGCAGCCATTGACTGGGCTAGAAATCCAGCTGGCACAAAACTTGGAAGACAATCCTCAGTCAGATCTGGGTTCAATATCTAACTGCTAAAGAGCTTGGCTGTCTGCCTGGTGGTGTGTAGTCAATCTCCAACTGATATAATGCTTTGATAACATATGAGCAGCATGGGTTAAACCCAGAAACTGTAAAGAACTTAGATAAAAGTCCTATGACCTGAAGTTTGGTCCCCAAATGGCATGGAGCTTGGACGATATTTGGAAATGAGTTTAATCCTCAAATGGCAAGAGTTTTGGATGTCAGGAATGAGGTCTGGGTTCAATCTCTTGTCATTAAAAAGCTTGGAAGACCAGCTTAGGGTCTGGTTTCAATCGTCAGATGGTAAAGAGTTCAAATGACAACACTGGTTTCTAGGTTCAAGTGAAAGCTGACAAACAGCTTGAAATAAACTGCAAGATCTGGGTTCAATCTTGAAATGTTAAGGGTTTAGATAATTGTCATAAGGAATGAGTTCAGCTTGGAGGATTCTAAAAGTCTAGGTGAGGTAGCTAAGAATCTGCACCAGATGATTAGAGACAACTTGTGGTCATGATCCACGTGGGAAAGGATTTAGATAGTGGCTACTCTTTGCAGATTAGAAAACAGAGAGGGAGTCCAGGTACTGTTGATCTAGGGATACATATTTAGCTAATGTAGAAAGAGGCTTGAATTTTAGCCATGGGATAAATAAATGTGTATACAAGTACTAAGTCAGGGGCTAATTTTGCAAGAGAATATTTTGTGACTTCTCCATATCCATAACTGGAGAAGGATACAGGCACCAGGCCTGGGAATGTGATTCCTGAAATAATGGAGTTCTTTTGCCAGGACTTTTGCTGACAGAATAACTGTTTTATATGGCTATGAGAGCAGATGTCTGAAAAGCACTGAAATCTATGATGTGTGTTCTTAAGTGGAATGACAGCTGGCACAACTGCATAGTTTTGTTCCTACTTTTACAGTTTCACTAATGCTCTTCTTTCTGATTAGTCTGACTTATCGACAAACAATAGTTTCTGGAACCTTTTAAAAGCATTCTCAAATAGTCAAGAAGCAGACAGTTTTTCCCAACACCTAACAATCCATGAGCCTCTTAGAGAGACAAAAGTTGAACTGGATTCCTCAGGGAAAAAGCAGAAATCAAATCATGATTACCAACCAGCTTCCTTCCTGAAGATCTTCATTCTTGGACCTGACAATCCAAAATGAGTTTAAAAAAAAAAAAAGAGTGTCTCATTAGGACTGGTACAGCACACATATGCCAAAGGCTTCTGTTTCTTGAATCTGGTCAGGTTCTGAGGAATACCTATTAAAGGCATACGTCTTTCTAACTTAGCTAACTATGTATCCCTAGATCAATGATACCTAGGCACCATCTCTATTTCCTAATCTGCTTCAGGCTTCTGTGATGTATTAGGGAATTGTTTTAAGTCATTACTTTTGAAATGATACTATTATTTGTTAATAGATAACATTTATTGAGCACATTTATCACGAACTGTAGTAAACATTGTACATATACCATCTAATTTAATCATTAAAATAACTGTATAAGTCTTGTTTTTATCCTCATTTTATTGATGAGGAAACTAAGACACAGATGTAATACACAAACTGCCTAATGTTTCAGAGACATTGCTATGTTCAACACACCACCATTTCCCAGGCACAAAGGAAGACTACATTGCCCAGCATCCCTTGCACTTAAGTTGCAATCATGAGATTAAATTCAGCCAATGGGGAATGTGGGTAGAAGTAAAGCTTTAAAACATCTTTTAAGATCTTCAAGTTTTCCATTCCCTGCCACAGTGAGTTTAGAGGCAAGCATTTCAGATAATACAACAACGAGATGGAGGAGGGCTGTCTAACATGCCTCAGACTTCAAACAAAAAATAAATCTTAATTGTACTAAGGTATTTCATCAAATCTAAGATGCTATTGATTGTAATATACACTATTATTTTATATATCACTAGAAAATAAAATAATGTTGCTAAATAAACAACACCAACTAATTATAAGATACACCCTTATTACAAAGAGGTTGAACTGTAAAAAACTGACAGGGCCTTAGGTTCTCATTATCAGGACTCAGAAGACACTTTCAAGAGATATCAACTAATTAAAGATGGGGCAATTTGAGCTTGAAAATGCATAATAATTGAAACAAATTGGAAACATAAAATATATTTAAATCCATTAATTCATAATGATATTTTAAAATCTAAATTAGTTACCTTTGGAGGATGATAGGAAACTAATTCATTATCTTGAAAAAAAGGTAAATAAAAAGAATCAACCACTTATCCCACCTTTCCTAACCAGTAGATGAGATAAAGGACACCTTTATAAAAGTATTCCAACTAATAAATTAGAAAGAAATGATAAAACGTTATCATTTTGCAAACTCCATTGAATTGATACATCTTGGCTCTGATCATTGATAGCTGCTATCACCATAAAAAAAGAGGGATAACCAGACATCATGTCCTTCCTGATGAAAAAACTCAAAACCACCTATAGGTCTGCCCAGAGTTTCTCAAAGTATAGTCTAAGGTCCCCAAGACCCTTTCAGGGCATCTGTGAGGTCCTTACGTTTCAACGTACACATATCTGTATGAGGCCAGGTTTTCTACACATACTTCAAATAAAACAGTATATTCCAACAGATTGAATGCAAAAGCAGATATGATAATCCAGCTGCCTTTCATTAAAGCAGATACTAAAAGGATTTGCAAAAAATGTAAAGCAATGTCCTTCTCACTAAATATTTTTTGTTTTTTAAATATAGTTATTTATGATTTTAAAATGCTATTTATGTCAATATAATAGTTTTTTAAAATGAATTATTACATAAATAGTTTTAAAAATTTATGTCTTATTTCTAATACGGAAAATACTGACAAATATGATCCACATAAACAAAAGCTTTTTTAAAATCTTCAAAAATTAAGAATTATAAAGACATCCTGAAGCTAAAATGTTTGAGAACTGCTGGTCTGTTAAAGAGATCAGACCAGAGTTTGATCAAGTCTCTGAATCCAGCTGTCAATTTTCATGAAATATAAATGACAGAGGAGCATGTTGAACTGCAACATAAGTAAGTAATCAGCAATACTCAGACTGTGGGAAACTTGACAGGTCAAATGCCCTGGATTCTTCCACAGACAAACCATAAGAAACAGGAAGGATGAAGGGAGAACTTAAGTTTAGTGACTTTAGAAACATGAAATTTTAAATGAGATGGACAAGACCAAACTATAACATCTTGGAATGTATACCTGATAAAAATACAAAGGAATATAAGGAAGTGATGACTATAACCATTACTTTTGGAGGAAGAAAAGAGGTTAATTAGGGTATGACACACCTAAGGGATTCTCGGTGGCTAGAAAAGTTCTATTTCTTGACCTGAGTGTGGTAATAAAAGTGTTCACCTTTTAGTAACTCATCAAGCCATAAAACGTCAATAAATTATGGTAAGCTACTGTGCACTAGATCCTTTCCAAGTATAGGAATGATTCCAAGGCCTGCATGCTTAACCATTATGCTATATTGAGAGACATAACTTAATTTTGTAGAGACACCTTTTCAACCACATATTTTAAATGATGGGATACCAGTTATATGTCTCTCAAGTTTTTGTATCTGCAACTGTCTAATCATAGGTTCTCATGTCTTTTCTCTGGAATATAAAACCACTTTTGACAATGAAATAGTGTTTCATTTATTTAACCTATAATCTGAGGTATAAAGTGACCTCTTTCCTCCTTCAGACCCTTGAAGTGCTCTCCTGCAAAAAACTAGCCTAGAACCCATTATCTTTTGTTGTAATCCATTTATATATCTGCCTCCTTGTAGTATATTGACACAAAGCGGGTTCTCAAGAAATCAATTATAGAATGAATCTGACAAATTCTAAATAGCTTCTGATAAGAATTCACAGATTTCTGAGTCATATACACAGAAACCCCTGCCCTTCACTCTGTACTTCAAATCTTCACTTAGAGTCTATCTATTTGACTTCACACACTGTTTTTATAAACTTCCTTGTCTGGTTTATAACCTTATAGCATGCTAGAATTAACAAACTGGAAACAGGAGAATAATGGCTACAGGCCATTAAATCAGCAAATGTGTGTTATGTAACTATTAAGTGTAAAATACTAGAAATATGAGAAGATAAAAATAACTCCAGTAAGAGAATAAAAAGAGAAACAATGCAAAATAATAATTATAATAGCAATATACCTAAGATCAAGAGAGAGAGAGGGGTGTATTAGCTAGGGTTCTCTAGAGAAACAGAATCAGCAGGAGACATTCGTAGATAAAAAATTCATAAAAGTGTCTCACCTAACTGTGGGAATGTAGAGTCCAGGGTCTGTAGGGCAGGCTGCAAGCTGGCAACTTCAATGAGCTTCAACAAACTCTTAGGAGAGGATGACTGAGCAACTGTGGGAATGAAAGGGTCCAAGGTCTGAAGGGCAGGCTGTGAAGCTGGCAATTCTGACGAAAGTCCTCAACGAACTCTCAGGAAACGCTCACTGGCTGAAGTAGGAAGAGTAACTGTCTCTTCTGAATCCTCCTAAAAACCTTCCAGTGATTAGATTAAGCATCACTCATTGCAGAAGACACTCTGCTATAACTGACTACAAATGCAGTCAGTTGTGGATACAGTCAATATGATCATGATTTAAGTCCATGAAATGTCCTCATAGCAACAGATAGGCCAGCCCACCAGACAACTGGGCACCACCACCTGGCCAAATTGATACTTGAACCTGATCACGACAGGGGGTTAAGCGGGAGGGAGAGAGGAAGGGATGAAGGGAAAGGAAGGAAAGGAAGGGAGGTAGGTTTATGCTATTGTGGGGGCTCATAAGCAAGTCTGAAATCCACAGGGCAGGTGGTCAGTAAAGGTAGGTTGAACCTTCTCTGCTTTCCATAGGCCTTTCAACTGATTGATTCAGGTCCACCCAGGTTATCTATGCTAATCTCTCATTTTATTTTATTTTATTTTGCATGAGCAGGCACTGGGAATCGAACCTGGGTCTCTGGCATGGCAGGTGAGAATTCTGCCTGCTGAGCCACTGTGGCCCATCCTAATCTCTCTTATTTAAAGTCAACAAACTAGGGACGTTAATCATATTTACAAATACCTTCACAGCAATATCTAGTTTGGTGTTTGATTGAGTAATTGGGGGATTTTAACCTACCCAAATTGACACAGCAAAAATACTATCACAGTATAAAACAGTATTATAATTAATATTGTATAGAGATTGACCAGGCACTATCAAAAATATTTTCAGTCAGGTCAGTGGTCATTCATGAATTTTTGTGTTAGAGAGGTTTAGAAGAAGTAAGCTGGTTAGAATGGTGTGCATGTCTGTGTGGGGTAGGGGAAAGGCAGACTTAAACAGCATTTGCAGTGCACTTTATATAAGATAGAAATGACAATTGTGCTTTTCAAAGAATGGGCAAATGCCATAAATGATGAGGGGTGCTAATACTGTCATCCAATGCCACCTCTTGGTGTCACTACTGTTTTCTATGCATAGGAATAACAAAGATCAATTTCAGGACAAATACTAAAATCAGGACAGTTGTTACCTCAGCAGAGATAAAAAATTGGATCCAGGAAGGGTACAAAGAAAGTTTTAAGTCCATCGATGAGGTTTTGTTTTTTTAAAAAAAAGATTTGATGAAAATTAGGTAAAACATTAACTTATGATAAATCTGCATACTAAATGCATGGATATTCATTATATTATTCTGTATATACAGAATAATAGTATGGTTGGAATATTTCAAAATTTTTAAAAAGACATAAGGAAGCATATGAATATTTCAGACAAATTCCTATCAAAAGTTGAAATGTCCCTAAAATTGCATTTTGGAAATATTTTCCCTCTCTCTAGTCTCCCATAGTAGTTTGCACCTCTTAGCAGGGCTCGCATATTACTATAATTGACTCTGGAGTCAGACAGAATCATGTTTCAATCTCAGCTCCATCATTTACTAGTTGTGTGACCATAGACAAATTACCTCATCTCTTTGAATCTCAGTTTTATAACCTGTAAATGGAGATAATAGTGTATAACTAACCCTTTTGTTGTAAAGATTGATTACATTAAAATATTAAATACTGTATGTACACTAAAGAGTACAAGACCCGGCACATAAAAGCTGAATATATTGTATTATTTCTACCCAGTAATATGATCATCTTTTTGCATCCTCCCTTTTAAGAGAAGGGATCGGTATGATTCATTTTTATACCCCCCACAGCACCTAGCAGAAAGCTAGATGTTCAGATGAATATGAAGGAATATGAGAAGGTATATATCTCCCCTTCTTAACCATGCCACTGAGCTCCTATAAGACAGAGTTCTGAAAATGCACATATGGGTACATATGTGGATCTCACATAAAGTCTTCAGCCAGGAACAGCAGTATGGAAATTTATAATCTATACTGTATTTAAAATTCATAAACCACCTAGAAAAGTTAACAGAAAATTAGAATAGATCAGTTCTAGACATAGACCAGGGAAAGATATGTGATTCTTATTTTACTACAGTATGTCTTTACAAGGTAGGCAATGAATTACACAAGGAACATTCATTTCATTCATCTAGATATAATTAAGGAAACTTAATAAATTAAAGGCCAAAACCTACAGTCATGCAACATTAAGGCTGAAAACTTAAATGCAGAAGTTAGGAGAGATCATTTCCCTATATTAATGACATCTAGTGATCTGACTCACACAGGCAGTACTGCTGTTGCATTTGATATCAGAAACTCCTTTCAGATTCAAATTCTTCCCAAAACCCCACTAGTATTCTATTTTTGAAAGATAAGACAGAGATTAGACAAACAAAAGGATCAGAAAAAGGTGAATAGCAATTTTGTAATTATGGTTTTAAATTAATTTCCTTATTCAGTCATTAAAGATAACATAATACCCACAAAATTCAAAGTACCATGCTAAGTTCCAGGAGGGAGGTACAAAAATGAAATGATCAAGACTCATTCCTCCAGATTCTTACCATTCACTAAGAAAGGTAGGATCTACACATAAATAGTTATAATAAAAGATATACAGGTTAAGTAACCCAGGTAAAGTATAGAGAAAGTGCTACTGGATGTCAAAAGGAGGACTTAATTTCAGTTGGAGGAAGAGGTGATGGTAAATGGAAATTTAAGATAGTCTTTGAGAAGAAGAAACGGGAGGAACTAATTACATATAAAGATATTTTACAAAGCATCTTCCAAATGTTCAGCTTATTTAAACCTTGCCACACTCTTCCAGTTGTGTTATCTTTTTTGCAGATCAGGACACTGAAGCTCAGAGAGATTTTAATTACTGTTCCAAGATCTCACAGCTGGCGAACTTAAACTCAAATTGATTTTCCATCTTTTGTTCATTCCGGTAAATAAACTACTCTTCAGTAGTTTTTTACAATCTAGCTGGGCCAGCTTATAAGGTGAATGAAGGAAAAAGAGGAGAAAATATAATTGGAAATAGGCAGAAAGTCTAGATTTGAAAGCTATTAATTAAGTTTGGCCTTTATCAATAGAAATTAAAAAGTTTTGAGCTGAGGAGTTTCATGAAGTATGAAGTATGGAGGAAGAATAAATCTGACAGCACAGTGGAAAATGGATGGGAGAGGTGATAGGCTAGAAGCAGAGACAGCAGTTGGGAGCTACTTCAATATTCTAGAAGGGAGATAATAAGAATTCAGATTAGGGTAATTATAGACAGAATAAAGAAGAGGGAAACAGAGATAAACACTGTGCAGCCTGAATACAGACTGAGTTTGGGAGGAGACAAGAAGAGGATAATGCAGAGATGCTACCAAACGTCAAGCCCTAGTGGCTCAGAAGAAGTGCCTAGTGGCTCATCAACTGAAATATGAAATATGAAAGTTGGGGCGGACCACGGTGGCTCACTGGCAGAGTTCTCACCTGCCATGCTGGAGACCCGGGTTTGTTTTCCGGTGCCTGCCCATGTGAAAAAAAAGAAAAAGATGATAAGTCAAGTTTTTGTCATACTGAGCTATGTGAAAATGTTTAAAGGAATTGGCATGTTTAATGTGGAATTAAGAAGACTAAAAGAAGTCACAATTGCCGTGTTTATTTAAAGGACTATCACCTATAAGAGGGAATGTTTTTAAAATATGGTGTACATGGCACTAGATTAGACATATTTTTTGGTCCATGACACTCTGATTATTGGTTCATATATGACCATCTTATTTAAGATTTATGAATCCAACCACAAACCTAAGAACTGTAATGCTAACAATAACATACATTTACTTATGCTTCTTTCTTATCTTTTCCCTCTACCTCTTGATAGTAATTAGTCTGAGGTAACTACTATCTCAATCTTTTGTTTATGATTACCTTTTTTAAAAAATACAGGTTGATCATATATTCCTAAAATGTTTATGGCTCACTTTTAGTTGTTTTTAGCTTTATAAAAATATATCACACCTTTTTAATATTCATACTGTGAGTAATCTTCTGGAATTTTTTTCACTCAATGGTATTGCTAAGATTCACACTTACTTCTATGCAGCTATAGTGCATCTTCGGAATCCTATTCAGGCTTGTCTCCAGAATTACAGCCATGAGTGAAATAGGGGTAGTAGTCACTCCCCATGAGTATATTCTCCAGAAGGATGACTTCCTAATAATTTTAAGGTAACATGCTAACATAAGAGTTGTTAAGGATATTTCTTCCTGTACGGTAATATAAATTCCATGAAGACAGGGATTGGTCTTCATAGTCTGGCACATAATAGATTCTCAATTATTTGTAGGTGTTGAAACAGTCAAAACTAATATGGAGAAATCTTAGTGGTCTAAAGACAGAAAATAGTCAGAAGATACTGCCTTTTTATGTGGAAGCTTACCTAGGAGCAACAAGTGCAGTCTCCATGCTCCCTCATGCCTATGATCTCTGCCTCCCAGGTCTACTCTTAGAAGGGACAGTGCCAATTGGATGAACTGGTTCTGGTACAGTTTGCCAGACAATCTGCCTCATTATTTTGTAGTCATGTCAATCACGTGGAGTTGGATTCCTTTAACATCCCTTTGAACTTACAGTTCTATGTTGGGATACAAAGGAAATCCATTACATTCTCAATTACTAAAAAACTGGAGTGAAACAATACTACAGCTAATTCAAAAGTTTTCTGCATTTGGCATTTGGATTGGGGCACTTGTTTTTGAATAGAGAGATGTTTGGGAAGTATACAAATTTTCAATAATTAAATGAAACCATAACATAAAAGACTAATGGAAAAAAAAAAGGTTCTTCAAATTCCCTAAACTTCTCTGGCTAAAAGCTATTCTCATCCCCATATTCGCTGTTGAAAATAGCTATAAAATCACCTCTCATGTAGAACTAGCATCCTAATCTACACACAAACAAATCTATAAATAACAACTCCTTCTTTCCTCTAAATTTCTATATTTGTGCATTATTCTTTCCCCAGTTGGCAAAAAGGTATTTGTTCGAAAGCCTCCAAGTGAAAAGCTTGCTGGTTGATAAGCAAAGTCAAAATCCTGAGTTTTCTGACTTAAATTTAGATATATATGTTATTTCCAACTTTAGAAAATGTATTAACTCAATTCTGAGTTCTAGCTAAAGACAGATTCTCTTTTATTCCTTAAACAGTGGTCTCATTGGAAGACAGGAATTCCTTCATGCTTCTGAAGGGTTGTTAGCTGCAAGGGGCTCATTCAAATAAGGCGTTAATTGACCCGGTTTTACTTCTGAAGTATGTGTGCTTATGCAAGTTACTTACCCTCTCTGGGCCAAATTTTTTTTTGGCCCAGAGAGTAATGTTTCTTCCAGCTTGGTAGTCTCTGGGTTGATAAAGATGAGAGGATGAAAGAGGAGCATCTTCAGAAGACATATGCTCCCGTTGGGATTCAAGGAAGGAAAGTTAAAGCTCAAAGAAGAACCGCTGGATGTGTGTGGAGCAGTCAGTTTCTAGGCTGCAAGTACTTTCATTTAGTGCTACTTACATCTGGGGGTGATGGGCTGTGGGTAAGTTTAGGATATTAAAGTATTCATATTCTTGGGTGGTTTTGATAATTATTTAAATAATATTAGTGTGTCGAACAATATTTTTTTAGAACTAGACAGGTTAAAAATTCTTACCTTTGTCAATATTTGACCAGTATTCAGGAAAGTTTAAGAAACAAAGATGGAGAAATATTAATGAAATGAAAAAGACAGGCTTAGAGTTCTAAATTAGAGTTATGGATTAGCAGTAATCACAGACTCAATCCATTTGAATCTAAACCCATATTAGGATATCAATCATGTTATCTTGGGAAAGTTGCTTAGCATCTCTGTACTTTAGCATTTATTTTTAATGACGGCTTCTACATTTTAAAGATAACCTATGTACCAGGCACCATGTGGGGTATGCTACAAACATATTTTTAATATAATTTACTCTCTACAACAAATCCTGAGAAGTATGAATTAATGTTCCCATTTTACAAATGAGGGATCTGGAGCTCAGAGTGGTAATATTACTTGCCATATTAGCCACACACTCAATAAGTGAGAACATCAAGATTCTAACCCTAGTCTTCTGACTGAAAAGCCTAACTTATTCTACTGAACCCCTCCCATTAGCAAATTATATCAAATTGGGAATATTTCTATTTATGTGCAAGGTACCGTAGGTGTCAAATGCTATAAAAGATTTCAATTTCCCGGCTGAAGGCATGTCAAATGTGACATAAATGATGTGAAGGTAAGTTCTAAAGGGGAAGATGGTAAGGGATGGCTAGGATCAAGGGAAGATAGCTAGGATCTGGGCAATTAGCCTCTGATTCTGAATTAGCCACACATAAGGAAGATCTGGAGAAAAAGAAATAAAAAAGCAATTTTCCAAACTAAGGAGAATGGGGTCAGGACAGGAAAGCTCATTTCTTTACTCCTCTTTCTCCATTCAAATCAGTGCTGCAATGCTGAAGGAAAGGCGAGTAGCTAAAAGTGGTGCTCAACATCAGTTTTCTCAACTTTTACTGTTTGTAAGAGGTTATCGGTGGTGGTGGAAAAAAGAATTACTTTTTCTCTCTCTCCTGTATAAACCTCTCTTCTGAGCATCAGATCTATATAGCAGATCACAAAGTTTTTGTTAAAACTATGGCATGTGAGTATAAAGAAATAGGGCAAATTTTCATGAGAAGATCATAATCTCTAAAGGTCATTCTCAAGGAGACATTCTGAAAGTGTTACAAGCAATGGCAGGATTTTATATTTTCCATGGTAACTACTTTGAGGAACAATTCTCAACTGGATGCATAAATCTTGTTCTTGGGCAAGTTGTCTTGTTTTGTTTGTAAGTGAACCTCATTACTTTCCAGTCACACCTGGTGCGTGCCTCTGATGTGGCTGGGAGCAGGCTGGACAAGGGACTTCCTGTCTAGTCTCCAGTGTGTCTTGGCCAGTGCACAGGTGTGTCATGGACTAAAATAAGGTTGAGAACTGGGTCATTTGCAGGCTGCAGGCAGCTGGAGTTTTTAGAGCACAAGCTCCTACTCATTGTCTTGGGACAGCTCAGTAAAGGAATCAGAGCTTTTAATTACCAGTAGTTGTGCTTCCCAACCAACAGAAATTATTTTCCATTCTGAGCATTTCCCCCTTGAACAGATGCAGAATAAGGGGGCTTGAGCCTGGCATGTGGTGTGGGATTTCTGTTTCTTAACAAGTGAGAAAATATTACAGAATCTCCTTACAGCTAGAGTTTAATCACCATTAGAAGGATTTTTGTCAAGGATGATTCTACAATGGAATATGATATTATTATAAATTTATGATGAAAATTTTGGTTTTGTCTTTATACAGCTTATAAAGAAAATAAGCTTGGTAAAAAGCTTATACAGCTCTTGAGAATTTTAAACAGAAGCAAGTCAAAGTTCAAATTTTTGATAGCTATGCAGTGCCCTGTCTGCCTACCTACTAGTAGAGCTGTTTATCTGAAAGTACTTTGAAATGCACAATGTTCAGTTTAGATGCAATATATAATTATGTGATTATGAAGAAAATTAAACCTAATGACCTGTATTGATCATGACCATAGATGAATTATTTTAAGTTCTCTTTTAATAGTTATAGTTTGAGAAATATTGAATTAGGTCTTTTCACTTCTTTCAGTAGAACATTTCTCTAGCATTAACCAGAATTTAAAAGCAGAATGCTGTTTATTTTCAGATTTCATGTTTTTCATCTTTGAAACCAAAAACAATGCATTATTTTAAGGGCTATTCTTGGAAAAACTTTGAAATGGAGTTATATTGTCTAGAAGTAATGACTTAAAATTTACAAATCATTACAAGCAGTAATAATTTGTAAAAAAAAAATGTTTAAGGGTCAGAGACTGGAAATAAAGAATAGAAGAATATACTGTCCAATTAGCTTGCTCCTAAAGGCCAGAAACTATGTGATATCACCTTTAAACACTGATTCTAACAGATTCTGGCCTATCTTACATGCCAAATAAATGTAAAAGAAGTCTTAGATACCTGAAAAGTTTTGTTTCTTAATCTTATTCAACCCATGTCCCATCAAGGATTTGTTGAGTTTTAGCTTCTGTCATTTTATTTATGAGAACAATATATATATATTTTTTCAAATACAATATTATAATATTGAATATACTTTTCAGATTATTCACATGACACTCCAAAGCATTCTAAAATACCCCAGAAGCTCCCTAATGGCTCCCCATAATCATCAAGAATCATCCTTTTTCACAGAGTAGGCAAAGATATAGGGCCCAGGGAGGTTAAGTGATTTAATCAAGAAAAGTTAGAAGACTAGTTAGTGTCAAATCTTAGACTAGGATCCAAGGCTCCTGGGTTTGAAGCTCTTTTTGTTATGCTATGCTACTTCCTATTATTGGTTTTGCTTTTCTTTCTTAAGGAATTCATGATTAGATGAGAAGGTACCTCAAAATACAACACAAGGCTTTGTGTGAGTGTGCTGAGCATGGAGACATGCTTTGCTACATATCTCCAGTGCATGTTTTTCCTTGTTTTCTAGAAAACCCAGCTGGTGCTCTCTCTGAAATAACCAGTGCACAACCAATTCATACATTTCCGTCATTATTAAAATTTTCAAAAAAATCTGAAAACTAAAAAATTTACTGAAACTCATGCCAACAGGCAAGGAAATAGATTAAAACAATCAAATAAATGCTTCTTTTAAATGAACTTCACTAGGGCATTGCATAACTGCTGAAATGGCAAACATCTTTTTTTTACACTGAGGAGTTCAGGGGGTGAATTCCACAATATCATCCCGTGAAAGTGCATATCTGCAGATGCAAAATGACTTCAAAGAAGTTTCAAGCAAGTATAAAATTCAAATGAAAAGTACCATTGGATGACTAGATGAAATTAGCCCAAGCTTCTTGCACAGTCTTGCACAGTCATCTCTTCAGCTCACCATTTACCTTCAGATTCAATAACAACATTTGATGAGAATCAAAAATTCAGAATTACGAACACCCTTTCCCATTGGTATGGAATCTATATCCCTTTGCTCTTCAGTCAGAGATGGGTCACATCAATGCATTTGGTATTATTTTAATTTTAATCACGATAGCAGCTACCATTTGTTAAGCACTTTTTTATGTGTCAGACATTTGCTGAGTGCTTTCTATTTCCTTATTTTATAGATAGGGAAATTAAGACCAAGAGGTTACACAGCTAGTAAGTGATAGAGTTGAGACTGAACCCAGATTTGCATAAAAAAACTGATGCCTGTGGTTTTAACCACTACTCTAGGCATGGCTATTGAGTTTTACTTGATATGGAAATTTACCTGGATTTTCCTGGATTCTTAGGGAAAGCATGAGCTCAGTGATCACTTACTGATATCTACTCTGGGCAAAGGATGAAAAGTATAAATGGTGACCTACACACCAATTATTTTCCAAGTCTGCCCTAGGTAACGCTTGCTCTGTGAAGTATAATTTTCTATATGTGAGAGTAGGTTACCTATATGTGATCTACTTTATAGTCAAACTTAAGCTTTATCTATGTGATCATATTTTGGCCAATCTAATATTAGCAAATGTGATCTGTCAAAATAACAGAATTTCCTTAATTGGCACTTTATTTACCCAGGCTTTATGGTCACTGGACTATTTGCCCTGAGTTTTCTATAAGAAATTGATGGCTCAACTGGGTTAAGAGAAGGACAGGAAATAGCAGACGAATTAAAAAGTGTTAACATTTATGCACACTTAGCTAGTGCCTATCATTCATAAAATGATTCAGGTGAAAAAATAGTCATAAAAATATTCAGACTAAGATGAAACCAACTTGTCCACAGCCAAGGGAATTAACATAGGGTTTAAAACTAAAAACAACATAAATTCATCAGTAGCTGAGTAAAAAGATTAAAAACTAAGAAAGGCCAAAGATCAGCAAGAATAGAAAAAGTGGTACTCAGATCAAAGCAGGAAACTCATAAAATCCATTTTTTACTCTTAAAAAGAATTATTAACTTCTTGCTTATATTCTGGCTATTTTTATCATTGCACCAAAACAGATGGGTCAGGAATATAACATACATTTCAAAGACCATGGTAATAGGTGAGAACGTCTAGGTCCTGATACAATGGCTGGAAAGTCAGGCTGTTTGCACTGTTTCATCTATAACACAGTCCTCACCTGCTAAAATTCAACAGCAATTAGAAAATAAGAATTGCACTGAAGACGAACTTCCCCCTTTCACTTTCCTTTTAAATTCTTTGTTCCCTTCTGTCTTCCCCCTTGCTGTCTTTCTGTCCTTTCTTCACTTTCTCTTTACTTTCCTCTCATAAGACATTATTGCAGGCCTACTGCATTCCAAGTATGTCGGGTTTACACAAGTCAATCAGACTCATTCTCTGCCACACCAAGGCACATAACATAGTGAGGAAGATAGAGCAATCAACAAATAAGAAACTACCTCACAGCTTCATAGCACTTTACAAAGCACTTTCTCACACAGGGCAAGAAACTACTATCACACTTTAACAAATGAAGAAATTGAAACCCAAAGAAGTTCAGTGAATTTTCCAAGACCAACCATCTAGTAAAAGGATATGGACAATGGAGAAGTGACAGAGAAGGAAAGAATGAGTGAAAGTTAACCCCTTCTTTCCTTCCAGTTATTAAGCTTTAGCGTAAGCTGCATAATTAAAATGCATATACATATGCTTTCACATACACACACGTATGTAAAGGATAACACTAGGTATATATGAAAATGCTAAACACCTTGCAAAAGGCTAAGCAATTATAAACTGGCACCATTGTTATACAGAATTAGAGTAAATAAGTAAAAGAGGAGGCTAAAATTTGGAATATCTGGCAATATTCCTCTGCTTGCAAAATAAATACACTTCAAGGCTAAATAGGAGCCATTCGAGAAACAGAGCTGGGCCAAGGAGATTTTTTTTTAAGTCTATCAAGGCAAGGAAATAGTGAATTCATTACCAGAAATTAAAGAATAGATTCACCAAAGACTTTGAAAGTGAAATTTAAGATTTTACTATAGCCAGAGCATCTTCTAAACAGAGAAAAGATGAAAACTGGAGAAGTGGGAAGACTCATTCTTCTTTCTTAATATATAAGTAAATACAAATAAGTCATAACTAGCAATGAAACTACTTTAAGCTTTTAAGGCAGACCTACCTAAGCTCATCAATTTTTTTAAAAGAATAAAAATAGGAAAACTGAATTCAAAAGTATTTGTTACAAGTATTTGTTCTTGCTTTAAGAGAAAGCAAAATTCAGATATGGCATCCCTTTGTTAAGAAAGGATAGTTTCAAGTTTCAGGCAGTTTAATGATGGCTCAGTAGCAGAATTCTCACCTGCCATGCCGGAGACCCACGTTCGATTTCCGGTGTCTGTCTATGCGGGGGTGGGGTGGGGTGGCTGGACGGATAGGAAAAGCCTCTGTACACTATACAAATCATCTCATATGGAGTAGACCACACATTCCATTTGTCTATTTGACATTGTCTATATATGTCGCAGGCCCTTACATAAGTAAAAAGCAAGTGAGAAATATAGAATTAATAGGAATAGTTCTATTTTAGAAAAAGTAACTGTACTTGGAACCACTGATAGACACTGGTGCTTACTGGGATCAAGGTACTGTGCTCAATGTGTTAGATTGATTAGTTTTAATCCTCCCAATAGCTGGGTAAGGTGATCATTATTGTCATTTTATAGATGAGAGATCTCAGTGAGGTTGAGTAACTTGCCTAGAAGCACCCAGACAAAACATGTTTCTTCTCCCTTAACTGGTCTTCTAAGACAGCTGGGAGGGAAAAAATGGGGTACTTAGGAGGGAAAGCTAGAGGGAGACTAGAAATGACTAGAAAATTTTAAGTCTTATTGTGAATCCACATCAAACTGAGTTTGCAGACAGCAAGATTTGTGTCCAGCTATAGCAGCCCCCACCTTAATTTACATTCAAAGAACCAGTCTCTAGATAAAGGTTTTGCAAGCCTCATCACCCTGCTTTTTTATTTTCTGACAACCTACAAACTGAAAGAAGTGGGAAAATGAAGATGAGTTTTTCTACTCATCTGCCACTAGAGAGACCTACTAATCTCCTTAACAAGAGCTGAGAAACCTCTAATACATTTATAACATTCATAGGATCACTTATTTATTTGTTTACACAGTTTTAAGGCCCTCAGCTGGGCTATATGTTATCTGGCTGAGTTCCAAACCAAATAATTTTAAATGTAAATTAAATACAATGGCAAAAGCCACATATTTGAATAGTTAGAAATGTAAGTCACAGAGACATTTTCATAAATATCCTTGTCATTAATCTTTGAAAAATTCTTATGCAATAGGCATTTTATGCAAGGCTAGGCCATTTTATTCTCACAGCTAAATGAGGAGGAACAGCAAAACTTTGCCTACAAGTTCTGAGTGTTTGTGGAGGGCTTTTAAAGAAAACACAAAAGGGAGAAGTTTATCCTCTTATGTTTCTCATAAAGCAAAATAAGACATTGAAATAATTTCCTTAATTCCTCTCCAAAGACTCAAGGTGCTTCAGCAAACAAAGCTATCCAGGATTTGAGTTCTATTCCCAGTCAAGGTTACTGCGTTTAATTGACAGTGGACAAAAAGAAAAACAGAGCTTCCTTGCTTTATCTCTTTCTTAGTCTCTTTTTGCTCTCCTTTTTTCTCTCTCTCATCTCCTTATCATCTCTCCTTTCTTTTTATCTCTTCTCCTTTCCACATATATCATTAAGAAAAATGTTTGGTATAATGAGATAACTGGTTTAGAATAAAATGGCCAAGGAAAAGTAAAAATTCTATCTTCCCCATAAATCCCACATGTTCAAAGTAATTGCTCCCTGAGCCACCAACTATTCCATAAATTTGGAATATATATATATTCTACACATAGAATATATGCATGAATAAATATATATGTATACATATATATTTGAATAAAAGAATCCTATGAAAACTAGGGCAGTTAGGAAGAGGCAATTTATGACATAAAGCTAGAAGAAATGGTCTAACCATACGATAGTAACTGTATGACTCTGGGCAAGTCACGTATCTGCTCTGGACCCCAGTTACTTTTTTGTAAAATGGAAATAAACATCCTATCTCACACATGAGCATGCGTTACTGTTTTGTAAATTGTTAACTACTAGACAAAAAGGAATATTATTATCTTATTTACTTCCCTCTGATCTTTTCCCTAATTCTAAATAGGCTAATCAGAAATATAAAGACAATAAGCAAGACTTGTGTATCTCAACAATTAAAAGCACATATTAATAAAAGTGATCTGGAATAATATAACAAGAAAGAATTCACCCTTTTCCTTTGTTTTTGGAATTGGAGATCTTAAAAGCAAAAATAAGAATTTGAAAGTGAAGATTTCTTAGATGTCCTCAGTACTTTCTCTCAATTTCCTCTAGGCTGATTTCATTATCTTGCATGTTTCATGCACACTTTGCAATATAATGACTATTTTATGAGTTGATGGTTCTTTTATGAGAAATGGATTACTGTGTAATCAAGCAGAGAGAGAACTATCTCATGGTTCACTTACAAGAAATTTAATTATGAACTGCTAAATGTGCTGCTCACACAGAAAAGATTGATATCTATTTTTTTTTAACCATACTACCAGCCATGACATGTCAGCATTTCTTTGCTTGTCAAGGCCAACGCATGACTTTTCAACCTTCCAAAAGGAAATGAAATGATACTCTAATGAACCGATAATATAGTAATCCATAATTGAGGGTAAATTTCTCTAATTTCAATACAACAAACACGTATGAACCTACTGCTACATATAAGGCACTATGCTAGGCACTGGGGGAGGTAGGAGAGGGCAAATATGAAATAATGGAAATGACTTCCACCCTCAAGGAGCTATAAGTCCAGTAAGGACATATAACATGCAAGAAACCTGAAAATCAGGATTCCTGGATACTAAGAGGAAGAGACACTCACTCCCAGCCAAGTGACAAGAAAAATTGAGCTTTCTATATTTATAGATTTAGTTTTGTAGGAAGTAATTCTAAACCACTGAGCCTCCCTATACAACATATTAACATAATAATAAAGCTAACTATGGGAAGAAATGAATCTACTCAGCATCTTAAAATTTCAGGTGTCAACTTACTAGACTTTAGGTATGCCCTTACGATGTGGAAAGCTGGAAAGGGTGTCACTCCTACCCTAACAAAAAGAAAAATCCAGATAATCCACAAAATTATTTCTTGAACCCATCAAAGAGGATTCAAAGTTCTCAGGGAAACCAACTAGATGAATTCCTTAGAAAGATACGCACTTCCAAGGAGAGATGGGATGCTTGTGCTTGCTAACCAAGAGACAGAGCTTGAGAGTAGGATATGATAGGTACCATACAAACTGTTCTGAGTTCTAAGAAGAACTCAGCTAAAACTTTTAATGAATTGCTAAGTGGTGGGAGTGGGCTAGCATGAGAGTGTAGAAACCTTGGGAGTTTCAGACACAAAGGAGTTTGGTACTCAATTGCAGACTTTTCTTCTTGGACCTCACTGGGTATGCTGTTGAATGATATGTGCAAAAGGCGGGGGATGGGGGGTGGGTGGGGGTGGTAATAGCCTTTCTGGGAAAGGCTCAAAGCCCTGCCTAAATTCTCCCATTATCTTCTCTAAGGTAGAAAAGCTGTTAGCTGCTAGGGAACCAGGGACAAATCCTGCTACTCTCAGGGTATAATTGAAAACCTATTGCAACTGAAAGAAGGGGAACAAGCTAAAATAAACACTACCCCTATGAGTTGGGCAGGATATGACCTTATACTCAGACCATCAGAGATCTCTTGCCACCATGGATGAGGCTGGAACACTGATGAGTTAACTCCACCTCCAAGAATCAGAGACATAATACCGACCTCAGACTAAGCCTGAACCAGACAACAGAAAATGAACCCCCTGTGCCCTGCCTTCAACTAAGCTAGCAAGCAATGAGTAGCAAATTATAGCAATCTACCACTAAGGGGACTCAAAAACATGGAGAAATACCCTCTCTGAAGTACAGACACACAAGAAAGCCTTCAGTTGAAGATGGAATAAGAACATCAAGGAAAACTCTCTGGAAACCCAGCCCCACCTAAACACAAGGTAATCCTAGAGGAGTTTGAACCTGGGCACTAAAGGTAACCATAGCAACAACAAAATCCAAACCCAGCTCAACTCTGACTAGACTAATTCAAACACTCTCCACCTACACTGAAGGCCAAGCTGAAAAAGAGGCGCACCTATTTTCAGGCATAAATACTATTTCCTCAGCCTGTATTGTCCTACATTTAGCTTTCAACTAAAAACTATATGACAAAGAAGCAAGAAAATCAAACCAACGTTAAGAGACAAAGCAATCAACAAAATAGGTCTCAGAGATGATCTAGGTGTTGCAACCATAGACAGGGAATTTAATTTTAAACAATTACAGTCTACATGTTAAAAATTCTAGTGGAAAAGGAGACAATAATCATGAACAGATTGATAATTTCACCAGAAAGATGGCAGGTTCCCAGCACTGCTATAACAAAGTACCACAAACTGGGTGGCTTAAAATAACAGAAACTTACTGTCTTATAGTTCTGAAGACTAGAAGTCTAAAATAAAGGTGTTGACAATGTTTCCTCTTAAAGGGGAGAATCCATTCCATGCCTTTCTCCTGGCTTCTGGAAGGTGGCCAGCAAACCATGGTGTTTCTTGGCTTTTGGTAGCATAATTTGATTTCTGCCTCTGTCACCTGGGGCTTGCTTGCTCTGTGCAAATGTCCTTTCCTTATAAGGACAAAAGTCATAATGGATTAGGACCCATCATAATCCATATTGGCTTCATTTTAACTAATAACATCTTTGAAGATCCTGTTTCCAAATAGGACTTTCCTAACACAGGACTTGAGGTTAGGACTTGAACACTTCTTTTTGGGGGACACAATTCAATTCATAACAGATGAAAACTATAAGAAAAAATCCAAATGGAAATGTTAGAGTTGAGAAACAGGGTAACAGGGATGAAGAACAACTTTATTTGGGTTTATTAGTTTATCAACACAACAAAGGGAAGACTCAGTGAATTTGAAGTTATGTCAATAGATATTAACCAAACTAAAACACAAAGAGGAAAAGAGTGGCAAAAGCAAAACAAAACATAGCATCTAAGAGCTGTGCAACAGATATCAAATAGTTCAACATATGTATAGTTGGAGCCTTAGAGGGAAAAGAGAGAAAGTATAAAATAGAAGAAATTTTTGAAGAGATAGTGACTGAGAATTTTCCAAAAATTATGAAAGACATCAAATCACAGACCCAGATGGCGCAGAGAATATCAAGCAGGATTTAAAAAAAAATCTAGACGCATTACATTCAAACTCCCTTCATATTCAAATTTCTAAAAAACAAAGAAAAAAATCTTAAAAGCAGCTCTCCTTTCATTACCAAAAGGAAAAAAGATAAGAATGATAGTAATCCTCATAAACTATGCAAGCAGAGGACAAAGCACTAAAAGGAAAGAGTAACATATTAGCCCAGAATTTCATATGAAACAAAAATATCTTTCAAAATATGAAGAAATTAAGATTTTTTTCAGTTGTTTCTCAATAATCCCACATGTAGCTATCCATTTTGTTTTCCAGTAAAAATCAGAAACAATGAAATAGGAACTGCTTTAGCATTATTCCCGCAGGAGAATACTTGCTACTCAAGGAAGCTATAGATCAGCTAAAGTCTGGCCACAACTCAGTGACCAGTCCAGCTTTTCAATGATATAATGTCTCTTCTTCATCTGTCACTTCCTCACATTCAGCTCCTCCTCAGCCGACTCTTCTCTCCAAGCTCATGTTCATCAAGTCCTCATCACTGGCTATTATAATTAATAGAGTCACATAACAGTGTTATCTCTCCAAAAATAGCAGACCAACTCTGTGCAATCAGCTCCCTTTTTGGACTATAAGCTATACTCTTGGATCTTTTATCTATTTATTCAGGGATCATCTACTTTACTCACAGTCCCCTATATCTATGTTACTTGCACAGGTAGAGAGGACCTCATATCTATATTTCATAGCCTGAAATGCATGCAACAGAAGAAATAGAACACCTTTATATATCTGTATAAGCTAGCAAATAGCTCGCTACAATGTGAAAGCAATTCAATTCCTCCAATTGCTAGTTGGAGTAGGAACAATTTGATATTTTTCAAACAACAAATAAATCTATTAATTTGCTGAGAATATTAGACATGATTTAAATCATTCCCCAAAGTAGATTGATTAAAGTACAATATTTACAACATTAAAAAGAGGTTTTTAACTACAGAATTGTAAATAAACATATGCACGCAAACACAACAAATCAAGTATCAAAGACAAAAAAATCTGTGGCATGGATCTCAGTAGAGCTGTCTTATGATAAAAAGATAATTATATTAATGATCAGAAACAAACATGAGAAGTAAATGTATATGACTTTTAATAAAGAAGTATTAATAATGGAGTTACACAGGAATCTGATCTAAGACAGTCTAAGTTAGCATATTTATGCATTCTCTAAAAACAGGGAATGTGGAAAAGAAACTTCACATTTGCAGAGAATAGAACTTTTTCTAGATTATGAAATGCAAAACTGATGGGGATAAAACAAAAGTTTAAGAATAAGAAAAACAATTTAAGAATATGGGGACTGAACTTTTATTTAAACAAGAGGTTGCTTTAAAAAGGAAAACATTGGTTAGAAGCAAATAATAGTAGCTATCAAATAATAATAATAGTGTTAGCAATAACTATCAGATATTATACATCATCTCATTAAACTCTCAAGAATCCTTCAAAGTAGGCATTTTTCTTTCTATTTTATAGATGAGCTAATAGATGCTCAGAAAGTTTCCGTGGCTTGCCCAAAATGACAATGCATGTTAAATGCCTATCTGAATGGCTCTGCTTAATCACTAATTCACATCTCTATGTCTGAATGCTGAAATTTGGTTTTTCAGATATCAAGACAAGGATTGACCCAGAAACTGTAAATTCTGCCACTCTTGACCTTGATTGCCTGGAATAGCATGTGTGCTAGCAGTTGGCCTATTAAAGAAAAGCAAAAACTCTGAGATATGATTATTGAGCTTTGGTTCCCTGGCCTTAAAGATCTGTAATATGTTTAGGACAACTAATAGAAAATCAAATTTGACAATGGGAAATTCATTCCTGCACTTGGTAGACTGGCTTTCATGGTCTTAATGCCACAGCTTTCTTTAATAAATCAGCAGAAAGTTAAAGTGGGTTTGGAGAAGGAACAATACCAGAGACTGAAAGACAGTAATGGAAAGATGGTAATGGAAAAGCCTCTTTGGAATTGTATGGAAGGATCACAAACTCAACCTTACTAGTAAATTTGAGTTGGTATTACAAATTAATTTTAAAGGAATGAGTTCTAGAGAAATCTGCAGGGATTTTGAGCTCATGGTACTGGACTTGTGAATAAAATAGACCAGCAGAGGGGGCTGTTAGAAGACTATAAAGGCTATGTAGCCTCTTTCTTAACAGGTTGTATTTCAAAAGTTTGTTTCAAATGTTTCCAAGTTAGGTGCTTAGAATACAGAATTCTAATTTTCACCTGGGGAAAAATGTTAAAATCTGGGATAAGTATTTTGGCCCTATGGCCCACAGGCCAAGTTTTGTCCATTACCTCTTGGTTGAAAACAAAAAATCAAAAGAAGACCAATATTTCACATCTGTGACAATTATATGGAATTAAAATTTAATTGTCTGTAGATGAAGTATCAGAACAAACTTTCAAAGTCATACTTTCCTACAATTAATGTTGTTTAGTCAACTTGGCATACCCTTCCCCCCAATAAGAACAGAAATGACTAACACTTAATGAGTAATTTCTATATGTTTTAAGTATTTTAAGTACATTGCTTTAATTAATCTTCACAACTCAATAAAATTGTTACTATTAATTTAAATTTAACATGTAATAGTTTCCTCACTTGCAGATGGGGAAACTTAAACCCGAAAATGTTAACATGTTTCAAGTCACACTTCTCCTAAGTACTAGAGCCAGGATTTGAACCCGGGCAATCTAACACAATTTGGATTTTCTGCCATCATCTACTAACCATGAGGTTACACCTGCTTTTTCAACTTTTGAAAGCTCTTTCAACTTTGAAGACTTAATTCAAATGCCACCTTCTTCTTGAAGCCTTTCTCCCAGATTCTGTATATCCACAAATTCAAAATAATTGCATTAATTGCTATATCAGCTCTCTGTACATTGATAAAATCACTGAGCTCATTCTACTCTGTATTCTAATTTACATGCTTCAGTCCCCTTATCCCCTCTCCCCTGATGTGAATTTTAAGCTCACTGAGGTCAGGGAACATACCATTTACTACATCCCCCTATGAATGATACTCACTATCATACATAGTTGTTGCTTCATAAATATTTTCTGATTTAATGGATGAATGCAGAGACAGTCAGCTCATGGAATTAAACAAAATATACTAATGGAAAAAAATTCTCAGCAGGTAAAAGTATTAAAGCACTCTCATTATGAAAGTTAGGGAGCTTAGTTTCTTTTGCTGTTGAAAGTGACTCACACTGAAGACATTCTTCTTGGCCCACATTACCATCCCAAAGTGGGCCGTAAGTACAGCCAAATAGGGAGCTTGAAGAAGAGCTTTATTCATATAAAATCTAACCAGTGAAACACATATCCCCAAATTCCTCTTTCTCTTGGGTTAAAATAGTACTCTTCCAAACTTTTTTATCCACTGAATATTTTCTTTAATGAAATTCTACATAGAAGTCCAAAATATAAAATAAATTCAACTAAATCTACTGTGATTGTACAAGTGGAGAGTGGGGATGGTAATGGGAATCCAGAGTCTTTCCATCTCCAAGGGACCCCTGGGACGCACCATAGAAAACCTAGTTCTGCAGAGCACCAGTTGGTTTTTAAAACCATGTTGAAATGAATGTTAACACATTAGCACATTTTCATCTATTTTACTTTATTTAGTTACTAGATCATCAGTTATCCCCGGAGCAATATAGGACCTAGAAGCAATCAGCGTTCAAATCTGTCTGTTGATAAAATGTGAAGATTAATTTTCATAGATATGAGGTCAAGAAAGGATCTAGAGGGCCCCAGAAGAGGACAGCATGACAGAGCAGCCATATCTGAGGGTCAATGAACAATCAAAAGTTAAGGATGCTGGGTCTACAATTCAAGAGGAAATTGTAGAATAAAGGACTCAGAGCACCACATCTCAACACTGTGGCAGACTGACCCCGGTACTACCAATAGTTATGAGTTCCAAAATGTTTCATGATTTTAATATCTAAAGCAAAAATATTTAATATTTTTGAAATGTAAGTTTTATAGTGCCTGCAGAAAGAGTTGTCTGGAAAAAAAGTGTGTGCTCCTAACTAAATATTGGTTAATAGACATATCGAGAAATTATTTTATTTGGGCTTTGATCCAGATGGCAGAGTTAGAAGCTTTGATACTCTGACCTCCCACAAAAGCTTTGAACAACCAGCAAGAAATGGCAATAGCATCTTTCCCAAAGCTCCAGAAATTACTTAAAGGATTGCAATAATAGGGCAAGGGCTAAAAGAACAAATAGTCTACTTACAAGTGGTAGGACCTCAAGGACCCCTAGCTATCCTCTTCCCCAAACATCACTGACTCAGCTCAAAGTTGGGCTGTGTCCCTACTAGGAGCATATATATCTGTCCCATCTGTCTGGAAGTGGCCTGAGGGACAGAACAGGCCCTACATAAAGATGTAAGTTCATGGAACTCTCCTACAGAGGACTGTGGAAGAGCAGTCAAGCTGTGCTGCCTTGCGCAAGGGATGTAGGATATATAGTGCTGTACCCAGGATCACGAAGATACTCTTTTCTAACAAAGAGGGGATATTCATATCTGTGTAAATAGGGGAATACCTGGGGCCACATGTGTAAGACAAGAGGCATACACAGAAAGGATCAGGAGGTCCCTATACTTTGGCCTGGACTCATTCTCTAAACTGATTACATGGGTAAAATGAGAAGGAGAGCACTTGTACAAGTCAATCTGAAATGACGGAGAAAGGTATTTTCTTCTTCTCCTTCTCCTCCTATTTTTGTTAGCTTGGCAATCAAGGAAATTTCTGTCATAACACTTGCTGGATACAAATTTGAGGAACAAATTCTTCAGATTCAAAATGCCAATGATAACACCTTAAATTATCAAAACATCTAGGTTTCAACAAAAGGTTACAAAACATACATAGAAACAGGAAATGATGGCCAATCAGAGGAAAAAATTAAAGCATTAGAAACTATCAATATGGAGGACCAGAACTGGGATATACTAGAGAAATATATTTTTTAAATGGTCCTAAAAATGCTCAAAGAGCTAAAAGGAAAAAATGGACAAAAAAGCAAAGGAAATCAGGAAAACAATAGAAGAACAAACAGAGAATATCAATAGAGAGATGGAAATTATAAGAAGGGACCAAACAGCTGAAGATCTGTTTTTATTATCGGGTTTTTATTTAGATTGGGTTTTTATTATCCGCCAGATGGGAAAAGCAGGTTGTAGCTGACAGAAAGGAGAATCAGATAACTTGAAGATAAGATAATTAAAATCATTCAGTTTCAGGAGCAAAAGGAAGAAAGAATGAAGAAACACGAATAGTCTGAGGACCCTGAGGGACACCATCAAGCATACCAAGCATTGTGGGAGTCCTGGAAGAAGAAAGAAAGTGAAAGAGAGATATTCGAAGAAATAATGGCTGAAAACTTCCAAAATTTAATGAAAGACATTAAAAATACATCCAAGACACCCAACAAACTCCAAACAGGATAAACTTAAATAGACCAACACTGCAACATATTATAATCAAACTGTTGAATGACAAAGATAAAGAAAGAATTCTGAAAGTGTCGAGAGAGGCAATGTGTCACACACAAGAGAGTCTCAATAAGATTAAGTGCCAATCTCTTATTATTGGAAACCATAGAAGAAAGAAGACAGTGGGATGACATATTTAAAGTGCTGACAGCAAAGTATTATCAACCAAGAAATATATCTGGCAAAATGTCTTTTGAAAATGAGGGAGCGCTTAAGTCATTCCCAGATAAACAAAAGCTGAGGAAATTTGTCATCACTAGACCAAGCCCTATAGGAGATGCTAAAAAGAGTTCTGCAGATTGAAAGGGAAGGCTAATAGGTGATGCACGGAAGCCATATGAAAAAAATAAAGATTTCCAATGAGAGAAATGACATGGAAAAATATAAATGCCAGTACTATTGTAATTTCAATTTGTAACTTCGTTTTTTACTTCCTACAGGATCTAAAAGGCAAATGCACAAAATGCCATGATAAATCAATGGTTTTTTACTCATAATGTATAAATATGTAATTTGTGACAAGAGACACATAAATAGGAGCAAGGACAAAGATATATAGGAACACAGTTGTGTACACTAGTGATGTTAAGTTAATATCAAAGCAATAGACTGTTAATAGATTTGGAATGTTAGATTTAAGCCCTATGGTAACTAATAAGAAAATATCCAAGAATATAAAGGCTCATAGAGACAGAAATTAGAATATAGATGGCTGGGAGTGGGAGACAGGAGGAATGGGGATTAATGTGTTTCTTTTTGTGGAGATGGGAAAGTTTTAGTAATTCAAGTATTTAGGGTACTGCAATATTGTGAATGTGATTAATCCCATTGAATGGTATGGGCTTGGGAGTGGTTGAGATGGAAAGATCGTGCTGTATGTATGCTCCCACAATTTATTTTAAAAAGAAAGAAAGAGTAACTAAAGAAGTATTGACAATTAAATGCAATATGTGATCCTGGAGGAGACCTAGCAAGGGAGGAGAAATGGCTCAAAAGGTAATTATTGGGACATATGAAAAAATGGAATTTAGACTGTAAGCTTTATACCAATGTTAAATGTCTTGAACTTGATAACAGTACTTAAGATGGTTACATAAGTGAATATTCTTGTTCTTAGGAAATGTATATGGCAGCACTAAGTGTTCAAGGAGCATGACGAATATAGCCTATACTCAAGTGTTCAGAAAATGTATTGACAAATAGAATGATATGACAAATGTGGCAAAATGTTAAAATTGCTAGATCTGGATAGGATATAGGAGGGTGGAGTACGCAGGAATTCTTTGGGGGTTGTGTTCTTTTTGTAACCACCCTGTAAGTTGGAAAGTATTTTAAAATAAGAAGTTATATTTAAAAAGAGTATCATAATATATTCCCCAGCCCAAATAGCAAAAAGTGAGCCCATAATATTGGGTAAATCTGGTTATCTGGGTGGGGGATACTGTGTATTGTTTCTCTATTATTTTTGCAGCTTTATTATAAGTTTGAAATTATTTATAAATAAAGAGTTAAAAAATAAATGATTCCATTTAAATACATAACATGGATACTGACTGGTTTGGAGCCAAGACTTAGATATATCCATCATGTAGAGTTAGTTGTCCTCTGGATTGCACACAGCCCAGGATCCCCCAGACTACTAGAGATCAAGGCTACTAGCTGGCTTCCAGAAAGAGAAAATAGAGAGGGAGGGATTTATCTAGAATCTTCAAAGTGGTAAAACCTGAACATCTTATATATACTGTTCTAGTTTGCTAGCTGCCGTAATGTAACACGCCAGAGACAGATTGGCTTTTAATAAAAGGGGATTTATTTCATTAGTTCTTCAAAGGAAAGGCAGCTAATTTCATCTGAGGTTCTTTCTTACATGGGAAGGCACAGGGTGATCTCTGCTGGCCTTCTCTCCAGGCCTCTGGGTTCCAACAGCTTTCCCCAGGGTGATTCTTTTCTGCATCTCCAAAGTCTTGGGCTGAGCTGTGAGTGCTGAGAGGAGGTATGCTGAGCTCCTTGGGCTGTGCTACGTTGAGCTCTCTCATTTAAGCACCAGCCAATTAAGTCAAACATCATTCATTGCAGCAGGCACGCCTCCTAGCCAACTGCAGATGTAATCAGCAACAGATGAGGTTCACGTACCATTGGCTCATGGCCACAGCAGCAGAAGCAGGTGCCTTCACCTGGCCAAGCTGACAACTGAATCTAACTACCACATATACCATTGTCAATTCTTGTAAATTTAGAAAAATCTCTAGTTTTAGAACCAGTAAATCTGCCTTGAAGTTCTGACACTTCCTCATACTACATCCATGAGCTATTATTTAACCTCTCTTATTTGTACAGTGGAACTAATAATACTTGTAGTATCTCATGGTTTCTAATCTCAAATTAAAATATGGATGATAAATTGCAAAATATTCTATCCTTTAATGCTATTATCATATAATCAGTTTAGAATCCAGAGCTAATTTCTCCTCTGCCAATGGAAGAGTGATAATGGAAGGATATACTAGGGTTCACAAAATAGAGCAGAATCCCTAGAGAAATTTTTGAAATAAAACACTGAAATCATATATGATATCCCCCAAAGACAAGGGTAGGCAAAAGACAACTATCAAGGAGGACTGATCAGGATTCTTAGGACCAAAGGTGTAAACAATATCATTTTTAAGTGGAAAGGAAAATATTTGATTCCCCCAGGAATGAAACATGCATCAGCAATTGAAAAGAGAAGCAAAATAAAATCTTCGTTGACTACTGGTTCCCAGAAGAAGTTACAGGCAATGGGATCCAAGCCTTGAAAAAAATATGGGAAAGGAAATCACAAAATACTTAATAGGATCTAGGAAATTCTAATGCTCCAAATCATTGGCCTTACTTTTGGGAGATCTTGTCAGTAATTCTAAACAAGAGAACGAAGAACAACCCCAGCAAAAATTATAAAAATGGTTCCCAATTTAGGAACACTTGTCCTGTGAACTACTCATACAGACACACAGCCACTGCATTGTTGGCTCCTTCTACCCACTCCATCCAATGCTGCTGAAGGGTAGTCACAGGAAGAAACCTACAGGTAGCCTCCATTTCTTCCAACTCTCCTGCTTCGAGTTTAGAGGCGCTTATCTTGGAGGTGCTCAAGCCGACAACTGGTAAGACAGCTCAGCCACTCTATGGGTTAAATTGTCCTTCACTGGCTGGTCTAGAAACCCTAATTCTCATTCATAAACATAATTAGCACCTTTATACCAAGTATAAGGCGTCTCTTCTAGCAGAGAAACATCTTCTAACCTCTCAAATGATGATAGCTGGATTTAGTAGACTTTATTAATTCAGAAAATACAGAATGAAGAAAGCAACTATGAATTCAAAAACTTTTTAATAAATTGCATTTTTATTAATTATAATATATGTGTATGTTTATATATATATTTGAAAAGCTGTGCATATTATGCAAAATATAAAATTTATTCAGCCTGCAAGTAATGATTTGTGTATTAATGGATTCAAGGACTTCTAATCCTGAAGTTTCCAGCAATCCACATGCTGAGAACCATTGATTTACAACAGTAATCCTACACAGAAAATGTTTTTTGTGCTCCAATTCATCAACCAGACTAATAAACTAATGATGATAATGGTTAAGGCAGTGTTTCCCAATTTTTTTAAAAACCATCAGCACCCCACAAAATCGTTTTACTTTTCTTCCTCAATCATCATCTCTTCTGTATGAAATTGTAATACCACACATTTACTATATATCTGTGTTAATACTGTAGCCCCTTTGGAGGGGCATGCACCATTGTAATACCTAATTTTTTTTCCACCACCTAAGAACAAATTTTCACTCCCTAGGGGACATAATGCCCCCATTGAGGAATTTTTAATTCGTTACCTTATTTAACCTTTATACCAAGATAGGTTTTGATTGATATTCCCATTTTGTAGATGAGGAAATGGATACTGAGAGACGCTAAATAAACTTACCCAATTGGTCAGACTCACTAATCCCAAATGGGGAATGTATGGAAACAATACACATGCAAGTATCTCAGGCTAGCTAATAGAATACCCACAAACACAAGTCTTCCCTGAAGAATAACAATGTTAAATTCATGCATTTTTCATCAGGATAAGCCGCTATGTTTGTGGCCAGGTTTTTTTGTCTGACATGCCTTAACTGATTAGAAAGTCTTTGCTAGGTTGCCATAAGAATACTTTTGAGTACTAGTGATCAAATGTGCATAATTAACTTAATATTTTTAAATGTTTTGAAATGTTCGTTTCCTAATAGTTCAAGAAATTTAAAGAAACACAGTTCTCAGACCATTTCCTTTGTCGGTATGTTAGAGGTACTGAGAGCAGGTTTCACCCTTGGGTAATTGTACTAGATAACAATGATATCTAATTATGTCAAATTAATTATTTTAATTTTTTTATCTGAACAAACTATTGCCAAAACAGTATGTGATTGTTGTCACAGGAAACAGAATCACATAATGTTGACGTTAAAATGTTCATAGGAGATAATCCCTACTGAAGCCAATTAATCATAATTAATTAGGAGAAGTTATAAGATTTGAATTATGGGTGAGAATTTTTTATTCTCTATAAAAATAATTAATTTAGTCTAAATGGCCATAAAAGGAAAATAAAATTACAGATTTTAAAAATAAAGGCTTTGTTGACTGATTCCTAAGACATATCCAAACTGGTAAGTCATTAAATCTTGTTAAACAAAAATAAGGAGACTTCTGATTACAGCCAAGATGGAGTAACAAAGACCAAATTCAACATATGAAATAAGATATTTCAAGACACTGAACATAGGGCAATGAAGGACAGTAAAAGCAGAGATAGGAAACAAATGAGGAAAACACTACTAATTTCCCAGCTTCCTGCCCTAAGAGAGCTGGCACAGGGAGAGAGAACTGAGAAGTAGTCCAATAGACTCCTTGATTTAAGGAGATGGAGGTGAAAGTCTAGAGAACCTAGAGAGATCAAGACACTTAATTCAGAGTACCCTACAGGAGAAAGTTATGCAGAGACAGAGCCCTGAAGATCTTCAGAAGGTCTCCTTCAAGTTTCAGCAAAGTATAGATCAATGTGTGGGTTTGAGGAAACTATCTGAAGCCAAGGAGAAAAAATATCCAAAGGGTTATAGGGAACAGTACCTGGTGATCATACAAGACTGGGAATAGTGCTTATTCCCACCAGACAGTCAGAAAAAAATTAACAATTCACAGGAATGGGCAAATTATTTACTTCAGTAATGGATAATAATTAGCCCTAAACTGAACACTGCACCAAGAACAGTTTAACTTAATTATAAAAGCAACATGTGAAACCATCAAACTGCTTCCAAGTAACTTAACCTTATCCTTAAATAAAACTAAAAACGATATATTCGATTCCCTACAAGGTAAAATTCACAATATCTGGCATTCATTCAAAGATTACCAGATATGTAAATAGGCAGGAAGACATGACCCACAATAAGGAAAATAATCAATTGAAACCAACCCAAACAGAGATGTTAACATGAGCAAAGGACATTAAAAATCTATTATAATTGCATTTCATATGTTCAAAAAGTTCAGTAGAGAAACAGAAGATATTTTAAAAGACACCAATTTGAATTCCTAGAGATAAAACTACAGTTTGTAAAATGAAAAATATCGGGTGGGGTTAATAGTTGATTATACAATGCAGAGAAAATATTAGTGAGCTTGAAAGAGTAGTAATGTAAACTATGCAAAATGAAACACAAAGAGAAAGTGAAAAGAGCATTTGTGAGCTATGGGACAAGTTCAAGGGTCCTAATATATAGATAATTGGAGTCCCAGAAGGACTGAAAAGAAGGAGGAAATAGAAAAAATAGTTGAATAAATTATAGCTGAAAACTTTCAGAATTTAATGAAAACATAAAAACCATATATACAAGAAGTTCAAAGAATTCCAAGCATAAGAAATACAAATAAAACTGCAGTAAAGTACATCATAATCTAATTGCTCAAAACTAATGATTAAAAAAAAAAAGTCTTACAAGAAGCCAGAGGAAAAATTCATGTTACATACAAAGGAACAAAGATAAAGGCTTCATGTTCTCATTGGAAACAGTGAAAGTGAGAAGACAGTGGGGCAACATTTTTAAAGTACTTTAAAGGGGGTAAAAACCTGTCAACTTAAAATTCTATGTCCAGCAAAAATATATTTCAAAATTTTACAGTGGAAAAAAGACATTTTCAGATATATAAAAGCTGAAATAATTCATCACCACCAGACCTGCATTGTAAGCAATATTAAACCATGCTCTTAAAGAAGAAGGAAAATGAGAGCAGACAGACACCTGGATCTCCACAGAGGAATGAAGAACACTAGAAATGGTAACTACATGGGTAAACACGTAAAATGCTTTTCTAATGATTCAAATCTATTTAAAAGATAATTAACTGTTGAAACAAAAGTAATAACAATGTATTGTGAAGTTCATAACATATATAAATAAGAAGTATTTTTAAAACTAAAATCTAAGTTTCTTTACTAAATATAAAGCTATTTAGGTTATATCTAGGTTATCTATTTCTAGTATCTACAGAATCTGTAATGATGCCATCTCTGATTCCAATTGTTAGCAATTATTAGTACTTTGTATCTTCTCTATTTTTTCCTGATTAGTCACAAATGTGGTTTATCAATTTTATCTCCTCAATGAGACAATTTTTAGTTTCACTGATTTTCTCTATTATTTTTCTGTTTTTCTAGTTCATTGATTTCTGCTTTGATACTTATTATTTCCTTTCCTCTGCTTATTTTCTTTAATTTGCTCTTCTTTTTCTAGTTTCTTAAGGTGGAAGCGGAGGTCACTGATTTCAAATTTTTTCTCTTTTCTCAAAAGGTGGTTAGTGCTATAAATTTCCCACTAAGTACTGCGTTAGTGGCATCCCACAAAGTCTCATAGGCTGTGTTTTCATTTTCATTCAGTTTAAAATACTTTCTAATTTCTCTTTTGATTTCTTCTTTGATCCATATATTACTTAGAAATGTTTTATTTAGTTTCCTAGTGTTTAGGATTTTTCTAAGGGTCTTTCTGTTATTAACATCTAACTTAATTCCATTGTCATCAGAGAATCTACTTTGTATGACTTAAATTTTTTTTAATATATTGTAATTGTTTTATGTCCCAGAATGTAGTCTATCTTGATGAATGTTCTGTGTGCCCTTGAGAAGAATGAGTATTCTGCTTTTGTTGGGTATAGTGTTTTATAAATGTGAGTCGGGTCAAATTAGTTGATAGCGTTGTTCGAGTCTACTATATCGTTACCGATTTTCTGCCTACTTGTTCTGGAAATTATTGAGAGAGTGCTGTTGGAATCTCTAACTGTAATTGTGGATTTGTCTATATATCCTTGCTGTTCTATCAGTTTTTGCTCCATATATTTTGAAGCTCTGTTACTGGTGCATATTTGCTTAAGATCATGATTTCCTCTTGATTTATTGACCTTTATCATTTAAAATGACACTCTTTATACAGGTAACATTCTTTGCTTTTAAGTCTACCTTGGGTGATTATTAGTGTAGCTATTTTGAGTAGTGCGAGCATGGTGTACATTTTTTATCCTTTCATTTTTAGCCTATTTTGTTTCTTTATGTTTAAAGTACAGTTCTGAAGGGAGCAGATAAGTGGTCTTTTTTTTTTTTCATCCATTCTGATAATCTCTGCCTTTTAACTGGGGAGTGTGGTAGATCGAATTGTGTACCTTAATTTGGATATGCTCTTGTTCTTTCTCCACATTCTGGTACATTGGATCCATTGTAAATAGGATCTCTTGATGTTATTTCAGATAAGGTGTAGCTCAACTGAATCAGGTTGGGTTTTAATCCGTTGGGTTTTAATCCAGACTACTGGAGTCTTTTATGAGCAGAATAAAATTCAGACATATAGTAAGAAAACCACAGGAAGAAGTCACAAGTGAGAACCTGCAAGAGAAAGGAAGACATACCTATATGTCTTCCAATATAGCAGCCAATCCCAGAATGCCATAGTCTTCTGGGAGAAAGTATTGCCTTGCTGATGCCTCAGTTTTGGACTTCTCCTAGACTCAAAACCATGTGCCAATAAATTCTTGTTGGGCCCCCTGTGTTTCAGTGATTCAAATAAGCTATACAGATAGGCTGAGTTAGATTATGCAGTCCAGACCAAACAAACCTTTCTTCCTTTTTGGTCTCAAAGAGTATATGTGGTCCTGAAATATAGACACTGTCTTCCTTATCCCTATGTTCTGAATTACTTTAACCCCAACCTGATCAGCTTCATTCTAATCTCTAACTATCAGGATATATATATCAAACAACCTCTTGAAACTCAGAAATAATAACCACCACTCTGGACATAAAGTGTCTGCTCTAAAAGCTTACAATCTAGGCCCCTGTTTTCTTATAAGCATTTTCTAAAGGTGACCAGACCAATGTTGTTCTTTTGTTTCTGGCTTATTTTGGTTTACCAAATGTCCCACATGTTCATTCACAGCGCTGCATGCCTTACAACTTTGTTCCTTTTTGTAACAGCACAACCTTCATTCATAAGTATACACCATCGTTGGCCAATCTACTTCTCAGTCAGTGCATCTTTCATTCATCAGGCATCATGTATAGTGCCCAAAGTCCACAGTCCATTAACATTCTCAATTTTAGATAATTTCACTGTTCCCATGAGAAAGAAAACCAATAAACCCTTGCCAAATAGGAAATCTAAACTTCCTCCTAACTCTTGTCCCTCACCCATTCTGTTGCTGTGGTAGTGCTGATGTTTTCCTTTTGAACACAACACGTAGCACGCAGTAGCAGTTTTCCCCCTGTATCTTGGACTTAGACACACTTTGTACATGAATCATATCTTTGAAGTAATCCTTGCAAGAACTAATTCATATTTCTAGTGTTAATCAGTGGGACACATAGATCTATACAACCCCTTTCAGTATTGTTCATCTTTAATATGGTAATATTACTTATAGACCCACTAGAGAACCACCTTCACTCCTATCTATTCCCTTACATTGGAGTTCAATCTCATTAACTATCCAGGAGACATAGCTATGTGCCTTGCCATGTAACAGAGGAGCCAAGGATGCTTGGCAGCAGAATGCCAATCTCAGGAAGAAAGCTCATCTTGACTCATTTGGACTTTCTTTTAGCCTCAAAATTGTAAGCAAATAAATTCCCATTGTTTAATTTGAACCATTTCATGGTATTTTCTTGAGCAGCCCAGGAAACTAATACACCTAACTTTCATCCTATTTAATAGTGAAAGAATGAACATTTTCCCTTTAAGAACAGGAACAAGACTAGGATGTCTAGATTGGAAATCATTAAGTAAAACCGTCTTTATTTGCAGATGATATCATTACCTATGTAAAATATCTGCTGGAATCAACATTTAAAAAAAACAACTAAAACTAATAATTGAGTTTACCAGGTTTTCAGGATACAAAAAAAAAAAAAGCTCTTGTATTTCTATATAGCAGCAATGAACATCTGGGACTTAAAATTTTAGAAAACAACATTTACAATATCATATCCCAACAAGTTTTTTGTAGGAATAGACAAGCGTGTTTAAAAATTAGTAGGAAAATGCAAAGGATCTAAAATAGCCAAAAAAGAGCAAAGTTGGAGGGCTAATAATACCTGATTTCAAGAATTATTTTAAAGCTAAGTATTAAGACAATGTGACATTGGCATAAAGACAGGTAAACATATCAATGGAACAGAACAGAGTCCAGAAATAAACCCACACATATATGGACAACTGATTTTTGATGAAGGCACAGATGTCAGGAAATGGAGAAAGTATAGCCTTTTTAACAAATGGAGGAATTAGAAAGAGACATGAGGAAACTTTTTGGGGTAATGGGTGTATCACTATCTTAATTGTGGTTATGGCATTACCAGTACATGCATATGTAAAAGCTATCAAAGTAAATATTTTAAATATGTGCAGTTTATTGTATGCCAGTTATACCTCAATAAAGCTGTGCAGTTTATTGTATGTATGTGCAGTTTATTGTATGCCAATATATGTCAATAAAGCTGTTTTTTAAAAGAAAAATTGTTAATAAATAGAACTGTCTGAGTAAGAATCTAAAAACAATTTTAGAAGCAGATAAAGCATTTGATAATGGAGGAAAGTAAGGTAATTTAGTTCCTCTTCTCTCAGGAAGTTTTGCTCACTTTGAAAATATTAATAGATATTTATTAAGTAACAAAATTTTGTTTTGTATGTGTTTTTCTAGTGAAAACAATCAAAGGAAATTTGAAAAACAAAACAGAAAACAGTTTACTGATGTGTAAATGGGAAATTGTCTTAACTCTTTAGAACAAAAGGCCTGAAGTCCAATAAAGTCAGTAATATATAGAATAATTTCTCTTCTACAGCTTTATAGATATTTAAGGTCACTGATTCTTCAGGATGAGATTTGTTCATTCTCAAAAAATTAGATTTCATATAGCGAATTATCATTGACAGAAAAGTATATGTTTTTCTTATTCTAATTGGCTCCTATTTTTTTAAATGGACCCAAAAAGGATAGTTTCTAGGAGGCATTTCAGAAGGCTAAAGAATCTAGCAGACCTTTCCCTGTTTAAACTGGAATTCTATACAAATTAAGTTTTGTATATTAAAGTTTAACCAACTGGAATTTTAGCCTGAAAAGCACAAAAGGAATAAATGTGGAATACTTTATTCATTATATTTGTTATGTGTGCCACATTATAATATTTTGTTAAAAAGTGGAAGGTAAATTTTTATAAAAATAATTACATAAAGGAGTACATTCTTTCTAAGTGGCCAAAACAACACTGCCCACTTTCTTAGTAAACAGCCACAGGTCACTGCCAAAGACTCATGGTTTCCAACAGGAAACGAGTACTATAAGTTGAATGCCAACAAACAGAACTATGGGTATCAGTAGGTGTTTACTGGGAATAATTTATGCCATAATTAACCATAACAGCTTATATGTCTGAGGACTTACTATAGACTTGACTCCATGATCAACATTTTATCATTCAATGTATCATTTATATATTGGCATACATTATACCATTTTATCATTCGATCTCTTACTAAGACAATTGAATGAGCACTATTATTATCCCCCATTTTACAGATGAGCTATCTGAAGTTAAGAGAAGTTGAGGGATTTGGCTAAAGTCAAACTAGTAAGTGACAGAGCTATGATATAAACCCAGACAGCTATAGTTAATATTAAAAAAAAATAGTAATTATACTTTTAGTTCTGTTGATTTGAGAAAATGCATAATACTAAAAAGCCTCTCAGAATTCGGTATGCTCACTTGTATATATATTTTAAAAATCATTAGTACATCCATGTGAGAAGAATATTGCTAGCTAGTGCATAGACAATACTTAATGTTTATATGGATTTCAGGAGATCTTGCAATAGGAGACTGAAGTCTCAAATGAATCTATAAACATGCTTATAAAATCATTTATTTTCCTATGTTAATATTGATAAGTGAGCACAAATGTTTTCCACTGTACCATCCAAAAAATTACTAGTGTAAAAGTCAGGAATTTTTGTGAAGATTCTCTAAAGGAGTGTAACAAAATGGATTTGGGCTAAGTCTATCAGACACCCATCATAAAGTGTGGCATTCAGACTCAAACCTTCCTTCATCATTGTTTCCTTGCCCATCATTCTACAGATTAGGCCTAATTCCAGTTGTCTAATCTCCTACTTTTTCTTATTAGCTATATTAGTTTCTTAGTGTTGCTAGACTACAAAATACTCCAAATTTAGAGACTTAAAACAATATAAACTTATTCTCTTACAGTTCTGGAGGCCAGAAGTTAATAAGTTTCAGTGGACTAGACTCTAGGTATCAGTTGGGTTGCTGCCTTCTTGAGGCTCTAAGAAAAACCAGCCTCTTTGCCTTTTTTAAGCTTCTGGAGGCCACCTGCATTCTTTGGTTCAGGACCCTTTTTTTTGAATGACTCTGACCTCTTGCTTATGTCATCACATATCCTGCTACCTCTGTGCCAAATCTTCTTCTTCATTCTTACAAGAACACAATGTATTTAGGGTCGACTTGGATAATCAAGCATAGTCTCTCCATTTAAATATCCTTAATCGCATTTGCAAAGTCCCTTTTACCGTATAAAGTAACATTTACAGATTCTGGGGATTAGTATGTGGATCTCTTTGGGGGCCATTATTCAGTCTCCCACATCAGTGGATTAGTTCACATGGATATGACCTACATTACTTTCATCTCTTAGTTTCTCAAATTGTATTCCTTGGTATACTCATTTTTCGGGACATTAACGTATCACGTGAAAATAAAAAGTTCTGTGGTCAGAAAATGTTGAGAAAAATAAAGTTAAGAAAAAGTTAAAATTTCTCCAACCCTTTAACATGGGAAGAATAATTTGAGAATTTTCAAGAGAAAAATATAATTTGCAACATGTCTCAAATTTACTTGGCTATAAGACTGTGTAAAGTTTCACAAGGTTACTGTTTCACTGTGCACATTTTTGCAGACTCTGACTTAGTTCATATATAAGATATGTAATTTTGCCTTGTTTTTAATTTATAAATGTGGCATACTTGATGCCGACAGTATGCGAGTACCCAGATCCAATGAGATACTTTTGAATTTCCGTAAGTGGGTATTATATATCACAAGATCCCAACACCTTACAAGAAAATAGGATTACAAGGGAGACCCTACAAAGGCAAAGGTTTCCAAACTGTTAGGGTAGGTCTTTTAAGTGGGCTTGTTCCTCCCATTTTCCCTAATAGTGTTCTTACCACTTAGGGGACGTGTTTTGATACGATGGTGAAATGGTGCTGAACTTGCAGAAGATTATCAAATGTTGCAAAGGTATTTTTTTTACTTTATATATTTTTTAATTTTTATAAGCCTTTATCCAAACACCTCCTTCTACCACTAATCAGCACATAACTTTGGACAAGTAACCTCTCTAGTCCCAATTTTACAAGTAACCTCTCTGGTCCCAATTTTATGGATCTATAAAATAAAATGGTAAATTGGCAAGGTCACTTCCAGCTATAATTCTCTGTTTCTGCTATCCCAAACAAGGAACTTGCCATGATCAACATAATTGCCTGTGGTAAACCTAAAGCCACTGGATCACTAGAAGTTGTATCATTTCTCTGGAAAGCGGGAAAATCTCTGTGACATTTCTCTTAGAAAGTATAGTTTTGTGTATGTATTGTCTCCAAAATTTTCACTTCTGCAAAATAGGCTCAGTCCAAGGTGACGGCTTAAAACTCTCATAGATGAGAGAGATTACTGAGCACATTTCATCTTGAAAGTTGTCACTAAAGTATAAGCAACAGTGCTTTTGCTTCAGAAACAGGACATTATAATATCATATACAAATAAAGGAAGTACATTCCCTTCCATAGAACATAGCAGGAAAATGCACGTGAAGGAACATTAAAGTTAAAAAAAAAAAAAAAAAGATGAGTTTGTGACACCAGTCTAGTATTAACAAATAGTGTGTCCATTAAACCAGATAAACCTGTTTCCTCATCTGAAATTGGGATTAATAAAGCCTGAAATTTCCATTTCACAGGGTGTGGAGAAACTTAAAAGAGATAATGCATGAGCAGTGGACTTTGCAGTGAAAAACTCTATGCAAGCATATGGACTCATAACCAATTACACATGAATTTCTTCATTCCCTATGAATGTCTATTGTGCCCTAGAAAACAAAATTGAGAGGATAAGTGAATAAAATAAACAACTAGTAAGAGAAAACAGGCATTTAATGAATGCACTTGAAAGAGGAAATGATTAAAACTAGGAAGAGGTGTTGATGAGCACAGTTATAATATATTTGGACATAAAGTAGAGTCTGTGAGAAACACTGTCTATGGCAGGATTAATTTCTTATTGTTATAAAATTTAGTCCTGTAAACATATTCTGGAACAGAGAAATATGGAAGGATGGGAAAGAAAAATATGATTAAAAAAGGTGAAAGAGTTATCAATAGATTGTACATGTAAAAGAGTTATCAATAGATTGTAGATAAGATAAAATACACTTGGTAGATAAGCTCAAATACACTTATTTTAAGAAATTGTAGAGAACTCATAGAAGATCTTAGATGTTCCAGTGTTCTTAGTAGACAACATGAAAAATGAAAAGCTATAATAAGTGAATTAAATATGTATTAAGAGAAAGTAGGACCATGTCACTTCAATCTCCTACATTGTCCCCCAAGATCAACAAATAAATGGGATATGATTGACTTCCTAAGGTTAAAGAAGGGAGATGACAGAACAAAGTCACATATAAAAATATCAAAGAGCTACCAAAATAAGCTACTGTCTACTTAAAAATTTCTGTGTCCCAGGTACTATGTTAGGACTTTTAAAAATATTTACCTCGTATAAATTCTACTTCTGAGTTTAAGCTCCATGAGGGCAAGGATTTTATCTATTTTTTTCTTAAGAGGTGCTAAGAGCATCTTTTTTGAAAGAATGAGAGATAAGTGTGGAACATATCAAGTAATTTCCCCTCTTTGATCTCAGCCTCCTCATCTATAAAAAGACAAGCTGGATAAGCTGATCACTGAGATTTCTTTCAGCTCCCATATTCTATGATGAGCTCTACATACATTAGGGTCCACTATAACAAATTCCGTGAACTAATTAAAAGTCTTCTTTAGAATTTTCCCTCCCATCAAATCAAGAATAAATTTTTTAATGCGACATTCAACACCCTCTAAAAATAGGCTTCATTAACTATACAATGTTATAAACATCATGTTCTTTGGAAAGAGGTATCCCAAATTCTTGTCAAACATCTGGTCACTGAAGAACTGTACTTACCCTCTGCTATCTTTTTACTCATGGCATTACCTCCAACCCAATCACCCTATCCATCCAAATCTTATGCCTCATTTTTCAAAGCTCATCTCAAATATCACCTCCTTCAAATGTCACATTCCTTAGTGTTATCACCTCAAATATTATCTCATTTATGTAATCTTTTTTGTTGTGTTTGAAATTACATGGTATCTCTCTTTCAAATTTTGTATGGCACTTTGTACAAGATGGATAGTATGACATAACAAATAAGAGATGTGGCTCTGAAGTTGAACTGGCTGAACCCAAATTCTGGCCCTAACTAACTGTGTTACCCTGGAAAAATAAACCCCCATTCTCTCAGCAGTAGACTGCTGTTGTGTGTTACTCAGCATTTGCTGCCCAGGTGAGCGGGGGTTGGGAGTAGGTTTCTCCATTGTCCTGGTCCAACTTCAGTATTTGGCAGGTGTTAGGTCATGAAGACAGTGTTCTCTCAGCGATCCTGCCCTTCTCTGAGGGGTAGAAAACCTCTAATGGTCTGGATCCAACATAATTTATTTTCCTATCCCCAAGAGGCAGAAAACATTTTCCTTTTCTCTTTTCAGAGGCATTATGGGCTTGCTGTCCTTCTCCCAGTGACTTAAGAATTTTGTTTCTTAGGAATTAAGGGTCCTGCTGGGGATTTGTGCCTTTACTGAAGTTACAGTCACTCTCCTCATTTAGGGAGACTTGCTTTAATCTCCACTTCATCCCATTCCCAGTCTTTATTGTGAGCACCCTAGTAAAGGTCCATGGTTAAAAACCAGTAAGTGTGAACTTTCACTGTGTCTGAAGCTCCCAGAGTTTCTATACTATCATACTAGTCCACATTCAGCATTTAGCAGTTTGCTCAAAAAATTTATCTGGGTTGACTGGCAGGGCAAGGTGGGGGTGTAGGTAGGCATGGAATTTAACTAGTCCTCTAGAGTAGCTAGTGTACAGCCAAAAACTGTCTGGAACAACTGTTGTGGGGACATCCGTAACCAGACACACATCATACACCAGTCTGGGATGGGATCATAGCACAGAACTGTAAGTAAAGGCCCCAAAATATAAAGGCTGGAGCACCTCTCCCATTAGCATGGCAGGCTATGTTGGAGACAATTCTTATGGGAAAAAGAAGCACACTCTACTAGGAACAAGGGAAGGTACCTCAACCAAGCTCCAACTGCAGTTTTAATTAACAAATCTGGACTGCTGAATACAAGCTTTGAACACAGATAAACCCACAGCAAGCAGGACAGGAATCTTGAGGTTTCTTCCAGAAGAGAGGAGGCAGAGCTGATGAAAGGGGAAAAAACAAACAAACAAACAAAAAAACAGAGGCTTTTGGAGTTGGCCAAGCTTGGAAAAAGACTGTGCCCCAAGAAAATGGACACATGAAGCCAAACACCAACTCTGGCTCTTGACTGACAAACATGAGGGGCTGGGGACTGGCTCTGAAAAGAAATTTCTTATTTATTTATTTTTTTGGTTCATGGCCCAGGAATTGAACCTGGATCTCCAAAATGAAAGGTGGGTATTCTAACCACTAAACTACCCATGCATCCTATATATTTTTAAATTTTATTTTATGTTTTTATTTTTTTTTAACTATTCTAAGTGGCTCATTAGAAAAAGTCTCAGGCATTTTCAAATGCTAGCACTGACCCAGGAAAAGGCAGAGTTAAGATATGTCTTTGAGACAAAGTCACTAGTCAAGTGAAGGAGAGAACTCCCTAAGTCAGCATTACTCCATAAAGCAACTGTTAAAAAAAAAATGGAAAAAGATACCACAATTCAAGTAGAGATATAAATGAAGCTGATCCAGTTAGGATTATGGTAAATCAGACAAAAGGGTAAAGGATGATATTGACTGTGTTTTAAAACTTCAACTTCTGTTTGAGATCAAAGGAAGAGATGATTATTTGGTGCAAAATTTACATTTTCTGTAGCACAGTATCTAATTTAACCTGTATGGTCAGTTTATTTGAACATCATAATCACACGAAACCTTACATGAGACATGACTCCCAGGGACGAGCCTGGCCCTGGCATTGTGGAATTGAGAAAGCCTTCTTGACTTAAAGGGGGAAGAGAAATGAAACTAAATAAAATTTGAGTGGCTGAGAGATTTCAAATAGAGTTTAGAGGTCATTCTTGAGGTTAGCCATGCATTCTATAGATATCCCTTTTTAGTGTATTAGAATAGCTAGAAGGAAAAACATGAAACTGTTGAAATGTAATCCAGTAGCCTTGATGCTTTAAGATTACTATATAATTATATAGCTTTTACCAGGTGTCTGTATGTATTCTTCACAATGATCATTTTTAGAACATTTGCATCACTCCAGAAATGAAATACAAAAAAAAAGAGCTCATACATCCCATACCCATAACCTCTCCCTCTAACTGACCCATAGTATTTCAATCTACCCATGTTTTACCCTTTTATCTCTCCCTATTATCTATTTACTTTTTACCCTTATGTTTGTTTGTTTTTTACTCATCTGTCCATACCCTGGATAAAAGAAGCATCAGAAACAAGGTTTCCACAGTTACACAATCACATTATAAAATCCATATAGTTATACAGTCTTCTTCAAGAATCTAGGCTACTGGAACATAGTTAAACAGTTTCAGGTACTCCCACACACCATAAACTACAAAGAGATATTGAAATAATGCATAAGAATAACCTCCAGGATAACCTCTTGACTCTGTTTGAAATTTCTCTCAATTCCATGATGCCAGGTTCAGGCTCATCCCAGGGAGTCCTGGCCCATATTGCCAGGGAGATTTACACCCCTAGGAATCATGTCTCACATGGGGGGGGCGGGGGAGGGCAGTGAGTTCATCTGCCAAGTTGGCTTAGAGAGAGAGAGAGAGCACATTGGAGCTCTCTTTCACAGGAATAAGCTTTATAGGGGTGAGCCCCAAGATTGAGGCTCAGCCTATTGAATTGGTTGCTCCCACTGCTTGTGAGAATATCAAGAATTTTCCAGATAGGAAAGTTGAATATTTCCTCCCTTCTCCCCAGCTCCAAAGGGGACTTTGTAAATACTTTTATGTTCCTTCTCCAAATTACTCTGGGATATATCAGAGCATCACACTAACCTGTACAAACCAACAAGATCTCATGCCCTATTCAAGATTCCATGTAATCAAGGTCATCAAGTGAACTGACCATACAAATGTGGTACCCAAAATATAAATTTTGCACCAAATAAACATCTCTTCCTTTGAACTTGCACAGAGATTGAAGCTTGAAAATATGTGGCCCCATCTTCATGTGCTTTACCATAGATAAGCAAGTACTCCTCTTGGAGGCATGTACCTTTCCTTAGATTTCAAGCTAGATGATTTCCTTACAATTTCAGTTCACTGATGGGTCCAAGAAAAGTTATGATTCCTTAGATTATCTGTCTTTTCCTTAGTTTTAGATTGGGAATGACATTTTCTACACCATGGCAGAAGATGCCAACACCAAAGATAGGGTCCCTCACTATTTCTAAAGGAAGGAATCAATATGTGCATTTGTCACTTATACAGGAAAGATGATCAACTCTATTTGCTTGCCGGTTTTGAGAATGTGATTTTAGTCTATTCTATTAGCAGGTAAAAATGTGCTCCCTTCCATGAGACTAGAGTCCATGAGACTGAGCCCATTATGTGAACCAAAGGGTGGAAAAGTGAAGTTACTGCAGAAATCTCTCAGATCCCTTTCCTGTCTCATAAGATCTTTCAGCAAGGAATCCCAGCCTGACTACTGGACATTGATTAATTAGCAGTAAGCAGATTCAGTTTACCATTTTATTTTATGCTAATTTTGAGTACTGAAATCTGAAAAAGTTTGACATAAAAATAAAGTTTCACTTTGTTTGCAAAATTTGAAAAAATTTTCAGGAATTACACAATTTCAAAGCTAGCAGGCCAAGTGAATTGTAAACAATTTACAATTTGTCTCATACTGGTGCCATTTTATCTGCTAAACAGTGAGACTAGCTATTGATATTCATAAACAGTGAGTTCTCACTATACACTGTTCATGTGCATTAGAACTCAGGCAAGCTGTTTTGATCAGTATTGGGCAGTTAAGCTAGCCATCCTTACAAAAGTTTTAAATGTATAATAATGCTGTCACATCACTTATTCAGTGGTAGAACCCATGCTGAAAACTATACCCAGGAAAATTAAATCTGAATATATGCTGCAAAAAATGCCAGACAATTACCACAGTATGTCATACTGCTAATTTATGGAATGCACTCTCTCCTGAGCCACTTGAATTATGTTTAGAAAGTAGCATTAACCACCCACCACCCCCTACACACACACACACACACATACACACACACACACATATACACACACACACAAATATTCCACAATGGTTAAAATACTTTACACTTATTTCTAAGGGAAGTTTTATCATTAATTATATTTTTAAATACAGAAAAGCTTCAGAAAACTATCCCTCTTATAATTTGTTTTAACAAATACATTTTTTGTGTGTGATAAACCATGTCACATAAGTATTGCAACACATCTGCTCAAATAAATTGATATTTCTACTCCAACCAACACAATCGGCAGAAACACAAGTTCAAATGCCATTGCACACATCAGTTCCATGTCCTCTCTCCTGAAAATATAAAGTGTAGGGTAGTGCCTTTGTTGTCACCAAACATTTCTTTGTCTTGTGAAATCCTCTGACTTTCAACTGACAGCTTCTGTTGCATGCATATGTAAGTCACTGCTAAAGTGGAAAGGTCGTGTGGAATCAACCCAGGAGGGCATTAGCATGTGATCCTATCAGCAAATTAGCTTGTCATACTATAGATCACTCTGCTGGACAAGAAATCCATGAAAATTTGGAATTTTCTATCAAACACTTATTTTAGTATATTTTATAAAACTTGAAGCAGTTAATAGACTTTCTAAATGCTAGGTGCATTTATGTTCTTTAAATCATTGACTTTTGAAATTAGAGGTTTGTCACAAAATTCGATGAAAGAGGAAGAGAATAAGAGGAGGAAAGATGGATTCTTTTGTATTACCTAGAAAAACAAATGATTAGGCTTTGTTTTGTACACCTGATGTTCTTCTGGATGACTCAGTATAGGTAGGTTTTTTTCAGTATAGGTAGGTTTTTTTCCTTAAAGAATAGTGTAAATGTCAGAAGCATTAAGTTACTTTGATTTTAAAAAGAAACAAAAAATAAGTCCTTAACTCCTTTATATTTAATATGTAAAATCACAGACTGTCAGAGCCAATTTAAAAGTTCATGAATAGAGGATTAAAACTGACTATATAACCTAGCAAAACCTAAAGTGGACAATGAGGGTGGTTAAATGTACAAATACAAGCAAGTTTTTACACGAGAGAGAACGAATGGATATCCCCATTGCAAAGTGTTAAAAAATGGGATGGTATATGAAAAAAAATATGATTAATGCAAACAAAGATCTACAGTTAACAGTAACACAATATTCTTTTATTAATTGTAACAAAGGCACTCCACTAAAGCTAAAGGTCAATAAGTGGGGGATATAAGGGTGGAGTACGGGACTTTGTTGTTTTTGTTTCTCCTTTTCTTCCACCCCTCTTCTTTTTTCTTTGCAGAAGAAATGAAAATATATAGAATGTGGTGGTGAATGCATAACTATGTGATTATACCAGGAGCCATTGATTGTACCCTTAGGATGGATTGTACGGTGTATGAATAAAACTGTTTAAAAATAAACAGAAAGATGTAAGTGCTGGAGAAGATGTGGAGAAAGAGACATACCTTATTCACTGTTGGGAGGGACAGAACAGTGCATCTCCTCTAAAGGGCAGTGTGGTGGTTCCACAGGAAGTTAAGTATAGGGTTGCCATATGATTTTGCAATCCTGTTATTAGGTATATATTTGGAAGAACTGAAAGCTGGGACATAAATAGACATTTGAACACTGGTGTTTATGGTGGCATATTTACAATTTGCAATGGATAAGGTGGCCTAAGGGCATACCTGATGAACAGAAAAGCAAACTGTGGTGTATATATACAACGGAATATTGAGCAACTGCAGAAAGGAATGAAGTCATGAGGCATGCAACTAGGTGAGTGAACTTAGTTAATAATTAATCATTAATTATTGAGGTAAATAAATCAGAAATGAATTGACAAAATAGTATACCTCACTAATACAAACTACAATGAGTAAACTCTTGAGAATTGAATTTGAGAGCATAGGTTATCAGGGGATAGAAGGTGGGCAGAGGTTGAGCAATCAATGACTGAGGAATACAGAATGTTCAATAAGGCTCATTGTAAGGTTTCCTAGTTTGTAAGCTCTTATAGTCATCACATTTATTCCTGAGTTTTAACTGTCATTTCTGAATTCTGAGATGTTGTACTCTTTGTGTATAAAGTTCCCTGGAAATGCACCTGAGTCTCAGAGTTAGAGATCTACAGCTCTGAAAGTCAGCATCACTCCATACTGCAACAGTTAAAGAAGCTGAAAAAGAGATCAGACTTCAGTTAGAAAAATGAATGAAGCTGACCTGGTTATGACTAAGGTAAATCAGAATACAGGGTAAAGGATGATATTGTCTGTATTTTAAAACTTCAACTTCTGTGTGAGACCAAAGGAGGAGATGTTTATTTGATACAAGATTTATATTCCCTATAGCATACTATCTAATTTAGCCTGTATGGCTAAATTAGTTTATTTAAACAACCTAAATACATGGAATCTTGAATAGAGAAATGAGATCTCATTATTCTATATAGGTTAATGTAATACCCTGATACATTCCAGAATATTTTGGGCAGAAAATTAAAAAAAAATAGTTGCAAAGGCCCCTTGAGGGACTGGGGGAAAATGTGTAACTACTAAACTTCCCTTCCTGGGGAATTCCTGATATTCTTGCAAGCATTAGGGACTCCCAATTTAATAAGCCATGCCCTCATTCTTGGGGCTTGTCCTTATGAAACTTATTTTTGCAATAACAAAGTTAAGCCTACTTATAATTATGCCTAAGAGTCACCCACAGAGAACCTCTTTTTTTTCTCACATGTGACTTTTCACTCTAAGCTAACTCTGCAAATAAACTCACTAACCTACACCCTATGTGGGACATGAATCCCAGGTATGAGCCTGGCCCTAGCATTAGCATTGTGGGGTTGAGAAAGTGTTCTTGATGAAAAGGGGTAAAAGAAATGAAACAAAATAAAATTTCAGTGGCTAAGAGATAGCAAATAAAGTTTGGAGGTCATTCTGGAGGTTACTTTTATGCAAGCTCCAGCCAGAACTTGCAAATTGCCACAGTATGCCAAGCCCCAACCAATAGTATTTCTGAAAACCCTAAAGAATACCCTAGGCTCTACCTAAGACTTTATCAATGTTTTAGTTATTAAGTTTATTTTTTCAAGAATCTTAAGGCCTCTGGATTGTTCCTATGCCAGATAAGTCCTGAAGCCCCAAGATACCAGTTTCTCCAAGAGCATCAATCAGTTTCATTCCTCTATTCCATAAAGTCAATACCCCTTTCCAGCAAGAAGAAGTTAAAATGGTCATTGCCTAGATATTCCTGAAGATTGAGAGAATGAGCAAATGAGAGGATGGAGGTATAACTGAGAAATTAGGATTTAACAAATGATTATGACTACTGACTCATTATATAGATTTTTTTTAATTTCTAATTTATTAGAATAGCCAGAAAGGAAATACCTGAACTTGCTGAACTGTAATCCACTAGCCTTGATCTTTGATAATAATTGCATAATTATATAGCTTTTATCATGTGACCGGGTGATTATAAAAACCCTGTGACTGACACTCCTTTTATCCATGTATGGGTAGACATGCATGAAAAAATATAAAGACATGCATGAAAAAAATAGCCCATAGAGTGTATCTAGCCTAATGCTAACCCTTTTACATATGAGGAAACTGAGCTTCAGAATGGAACTAGGAGGTATGTTATTGATTTATAGTCCAGATAATTGTCCTAATTCCTCATTGCCATAAATAACCCATCTCTGAGTTAATTATTCTGTACATCCAGAATGGGACATAGCTGAAGCAAAGCACAACACAGGATTCTCACCTATTAGTTAGCTGTAAAACATTTCTAGCCATTTTGAACATTGAAGAAAGCTTTATTACTACTGATAAAAATTTTATTAACTAAGAATGATATCTACTTTTAGAATATCTTATATTTTCATAGAATCACATAATTTCTGACCTGAAAGGATCCTTGAAAAGTTTCAACTCCTTTCAAGCTAATACGATTGTCCATATGATAATGAAATCTCCTCTATAACATCCATGTCTAGAAGTCATCTAGTTATCTCCTTACATACATTTCATCTTTGAGAAGCTTTGACTATTAAGAGTTAAGAGGGCAAAACCAGTTGAACAAGCACCAAAAAGCCTGACTCTTGCCTGTCACATCTGCTAGCTTACCATTGGCCCAAGCAAGTTATGTGGCCAAGTCCAAAGCTAAGTGGAGGGGAAGTATACTCTGCCCACCAAGAGTTCAAAGAAAATCACACGCCAGGCTCAACATCGATGGGATGGGAAAATACACTCCTCCAGTGAAGACAGGGGGAGGGAGAAGTGAGTATTTGCTAAACAATAATCTAAACTACCACAGTTATGCAGAAAAAAAAATAGAAGCACTTAGAATACTTAGTACATAGAAAGTGGTAAGCAAATGCTAGCTGTTATTATTACGTATCATCACAATGACTCCTGTTCTTTCTTCATTTGGTTGCTCTCTTATAAATGATGTTCGTCACTATCCCTCTCAAAAAAATAAGACGTCTGATCAAAAGAGTAACACTTCACTGTACAGTCTGACTCGATGATATTATCATAGTCCTCATTGTATTTACTATGCTTGTTTTAAAACAGCCTAAGCAGTCATGTTTTTAGCAGTACCAACAGTGTCACTTAAAATTCTAATTCTCTTTCAAACAGACAGATGCTCAAACATCTCTTCCCATCCACTGATAGAACATCTATCTATATATGTATATTTAAATTTGTCTTGCTATATTTAATTTAGTTGCAGCCTATCAGGTATTCTGGGATTCTGATTTTATCACTTAGCATAGTCCTCTTACCTCCATGTCACACATGCACTCTCTATCTTCATCTAAGTCATTCACAGAACTATTATACTGCCAACATAGGGAAGAATGACTCGACTAGATGGTACCTATTTAGGGAAGCTGTGAAATCCCTACCCATAAAGCAGAGCTGTCAGCTTCTGGCAACAAGAGACCTCCTGAAAATACTGGCAATTCTATGACTTCATCATTCTTCCCGTGTTCTTCCTGAGCAGCTGCTTGCAGCCTGTGTGCTGAGGCCATGAGAGTGTGGGGAGGGGAATGTGGAAGCCCAAATCCACAAGCAAACATATCTATGCTTCTGGGCAGGAATTGGTAGGCCTTATAGCCTGTCCTCAAATAAGAGACAACTCTGTGGAATAGAGGCAGCAGCAACAGTGGCAGGGTACAAATCCTTTGCTGGCACAGAAAACTTTCCAGTGACAATAAAGATGATTGACCACTTAGGACTGGGAAAGCAATCTTGGGAATATTATACTCATCAAACTCCAAGAGGAGAGAATATTTCTCACAATTCACAACTTACGTGCTTGAATTCATATTGATTTTGCTTTGCTATTTTTTAAAAAGTAATTATTGAACAGGGAAAAAACCTCAATGGTACAAGTGGATATGAAGTGAAAAATAAGTGTTCCTCCTACCTCTCACCAACCACTAGAGGTAACGATTGTTACCAGGACTTAGCATAGCTCTGCAGGCTTATTTCTATGTAAATGCAAGCACATTCATTTACATATACATATTAATAATCAAAATGAAGCAGAGCATATGGAGTCATTTTAATTTGAATATTCATTTTATATTGGGTAAGAGGGGAACATCTGGCTTGCACAGATGAAGCTCCTGAGGTTCACAGACGCTAACTGACTTGTCGGGATCACACACCTGTAAGAGGCAAAGCCAGTATATGATCTGATATCTCTTCCTCCAAGGCCTGGAGTAACACCGATCCCTAGCAGTAATAAGTTTCCATGAAGGAAAAATACCCATCATATTATTTAAGAAAGGATTTCCAAATCTGAAAAAATGTAGCTAAATTATTTAAGGGAGCAAAAAAGAGTTGCAGAATACTTAGCAGTTGTGGCCGTGACCCAAATCCATGTACTACAACCTTAGCTGCACTATGGCAGCTTAAAGAAGGAATGACTGAAGATTTTTTTTTTTGCACTTTGTGAGTTGGGGATCTGGTATTTCTCAAAACCCTAAAAATATTCTAACTGAAAACTGTCCTAAGAAAAAGGAAATGTTTCAATTTGAAATCCTTAATTAAAACCACATTCATAATTCTAAGTATTTAAAGAGAAAGTTAAAGAAGAAATTTACTTTTGCACATCACAGAGATTATAATAAACACAGAACCTTGCCAAAAGACATGCCCCCAGCTGCACTGAGGAAACATCAGAGTAGACCAGCATTGCAGCTTCAACAAGAGAAAGACTGAAGGCAAAGTCTTGTACAGAAAGGCAAACAATCATAATATAAAACTCATGTTCCCCTTGGAGTAGAATTCTGCAGAAACACATCTTACACTTGCATGTGCATGTGTGTGCATACACAAACACACACATGCACACAAGGAACTTCAGTTTTTCCCCATTATTAACTCAAAAATTAGCTATAAGTCTATTTTCTTGAGATCCACCAAAGCCACAGATGTTTGTTCCATAAAATCACTGCCAATTTGGGGACAAGCTCAATCAACTTGTGCCTAAAATGATCCACATGAGTCTTTAACTGCAGCACTCATTACTTTAGGGATTTCCCAAGAGCTCTACATTCCTGGCTGCCTGTTCCATAAGGGAATGCATAATTTATTTTGCCAGGATACACACCATGGAAGAAAAAAATCCTTCAAAATTCCTCTAATTCCTAAGAAATCTTTTGCATCGAATGTGGAATGATATACCTGTTAGACAGAAAAGTGGTCTTCATAGTCACCAGGTGCAACAGGAATAATGTTTCCAGGTCTCTCTATCAAAAATGTTTATGGTGTGTACACTATGTATTGAGGTTTATACCATGAACTAAGGAAGAAGTATAAGTACTCTGAAGGAAATCAGAGTTTAAGACTATCTCTTGCAGAACACAGATATGTGCAGACCACTTTAAAACAACTACTGAGGTCTCACTAATATGAACTAACTACAATGAGCAAATTCTGAGAGTTAAAAGTCGAAAGCGCAGATTATCAGCAGGACATAGAAAGAGGGCAGAGATTGGGCAATCGATGCTTAAGGAGTACAGAATGTTCAGAAAGATTGATTGTAAAAGTTCGAAAATGGACAGCATAATACTGTGTGATGGTAGCACAATACTGTAAGTGTAATGAATTAACAAAGCTAAGTAGGAGTATGGTTGAAAGAGGAAGGCTAGAATTGTATTTATCACCAGAAGGAAAGCTAGAGGATAAGAACTGGGACTGTATAATTTAGCAAAACCTAGAGTGGACAATGATGGTGGTTAATCATATAAATATAAGAAAGTTCTTACACGAACTAGAACAAACGTATGTCACTATTACATGGTATTAATAATAGGGTGATATATGGGAAAAAATACAAATAATGTAAACTAAGGTCTATAGCTAACAGTAACAAAGTAATGTTCTTGCATTAAGTGTAACAAAGTCACTATATCAAAGCTAAATGTCAATAATTGGGGGATATAAGAGGTATGGGACTTTTTTCCTTCTGAAGAAATAAGAATGTTCTCATATTAACTGTAGTAGTAAATGCATAACGATGTGATTATACAAAGAGTCATTGATTGTACACTTAGGATGGATTGTACAGTGCATGAATAAAACAGTTAAAAAAATAAGTGGGGTGAAGGGATATGAGGTGTTTGGGGTTTTCTTTTGTCTTTTTATTTCTTTTTTTAAAGTAATGAAAATGTTCTAAAATTTATCATGATGATGAATACACAACTATGTGATGATACTGTGAGACACTGATTGTATATTTTGGATGGATTGTACAGTGTGTGAATATATCTCAATAAAATTGCATAAGAAACAAAAATAAATTTAAAAATAACTACTGAGCATACTGAGAAGAAATAAAGAAAAAAATAAATATTTAGACATACCATGGGGAGTCAGGGTTAATTTTATCCATAGTTATTACTTCTATTACTATCTATTTGCCAAAGCCTCCCTATTTCTATATCTGCTGGCACTATCCCCTGAGCTTAGACCTGTATATTCAACACCTTGACAACTCCACTTGGAGATTTAATAGGCATCTCAAATGCAAAATGTCAAAAATTTTATGTCTCTTTCATCTTACAAGCATCATCAGAGCAGAGACTATGTTTGCATTCATCACTTTTAGCACATAGCACAATACCTAATACATAATGGGAATTAAATAAGTGTTTATTGAGTGAATGTACAAAGGAAGGATTTCTAAATATGGAGAAACTTGCAAAAGTAAAGAATGGAATCTATTGGGATAAATAAATGGAAGGAAATTTTCAGAAAAATGACTGGCAAGTCTAAAAACATGTCAAGGAGAAAAAGCCAAGTTGTGAAGTAAATGAATATGAATATTACATAATAATGACAAAGAGTTTGAGAAACACAAGAGATTGTTATAATTTTGTGTTTGCAATCAAGATTTTAGGCAGAGTCAGTGTGTTAGAGCTAAACGCTCATGTCTAGGAATATTCATTAATATTATTTTTGAAATGGGGAGGAAACTGAAATTGATAGAGAGTCTTGAAATGATATACTCTTAAAAAGAATGTTATTCAAGTTGCTTTTGAGCCCTCAAATCTTTTCTCCATTTTCAAATTTGTATTCTTGGTCATTTGCTATTGTTTATAAATTTTGGAATCAGCTTGCCAATTTCTAAAAAAAAAAAAAAAGCCTGCTGGGATTGTGACTGGGATTTTGCTGATACATGTAAGTTTGGGGAGAATTGACATCTTAAAAATATTAAGTCTTTTGCTTACTTTACATTTGTTTAGATCTTCCTTAATTTCTCTCAGTAATGCACGTAGTTTTCAAAGTACAAAATATTCATTAAATTTACCCTTAAGTATTTCTAGGCTATTGCAAATGACATTTTTAATCTAAGTTTCCAATTTTTGTAAATTATTGGCAATACAATTGATTTTTGTACATTTTGTAGCTATAGTAACATTGATTGTATCCTACAACCTTGTAAAACTCATTTATTCTAGTAGCCTTTTGTAGATTCTTTAGGATTTTCTACATAGGCAATCAAGTCATCTACAAAGAAAGACACTTTAATTTCTTTATTTATTTTTCTTACCTTACTGTACTGGCTAGTACTGCTAATAAAATGCTGAAGAGAAGTGGTGGTAGTAGACATTTCTTGTCCTGTTCTCAATCTTAGCAGGAAGTCATTCAATCTGTTGCCATTAAGTATGGAGGTAGATGTAAGTTTTTTGCAGATGCTTTTTCTCCGCTATTATAGAAGTTGTGGGTTTACAGAAAAATCACATAAAAATATATAGGATTCCAAAATACCATCTGTCATGGTCAGGTTCATGTGTCAACTTGGCTGAGTGGTGGTACCTGTTTGTCTGGTTGGGCAAGTGCTGGCCTATCTGATGCGATGAGGACATTTCATAGAATTAAATCATGACCATGTCAGCTACATCCAAAGCTGATTCCATTTGTAATCAGCCAAAGGGGAGTGTCTTCTGCAATGAATAATGCTTAATCTGATCACTGTAAGCCTTTTAAGGAGGATTCAGAAAAGACAGGCTCTTCCTGTTTCGGCTGGTGAGACTCTACTGTGGAGTTCGTCCAGACCCTCCATTGGAATCGTTGGCTTCACAGCCTGCTCTATGGATTTTGGACTCTGCATTACCATGGTCACGTGAGACACTTTTATAAATTTTATATTTGCGAGTGTTCCCTGTTGATTCAGTTTCTCTAGAGAACCTATTCTCTAGAGAATACACCATTCCACCAACAACAACTTGCATTGATATGGAACATTTGTTAGAACTGAAGATAGCACATTTCTATAATTGTACTTTTAATTCAAGTCCATGGTTTACAAAACATTTACTGCTTGTTTCACAGATGCCCTTTTACCAGGATAAGGAGATTGCCTTCTCTCTTCCTAGCTTCCTTTGCATGAATGAGTATTAGATTTTGGGAAATGCTTTATCTCCATGTAATAAGATGTTTTTTTTTTCACTTTTAATTGGGTAATATACTAGGAATTTTTGAATGTTAAATAAACCTTGCATTCCTGGGGTAAATCCCATGTGGGTATGATGCATTATTCTTTGTGTATATCCCTGGATTCAATTTGCCAAAATCTTGCTAAAGATTTTTATGACTATGTTTATGAAGTATATAGGTTTATATAACATCTCCATCTAGCTTTGATATCAAGGTAATGCTGGTCTCAAAAAATGCTTTAACAAGTGTTCCCTCTTATTTTATCTTCTCATGGAGTTTGTATAAAATTGGTTTTATGCTGCTTTAAACAAAGATCACCTTTCCTCCAGTTTCCGATACATATTCATCATTTCCTTCTAAGGCTTCATAAAAAGTACTTTTGGCATCCATATTTCCCCCAATATTCTCTTCAAAATAATCTAGTTTTTTGTTTGTTTGTTTGTTTGTTTTGGCTTGGTTTTTTGACATGGGCAGAAACCTGGAACCAAACCTAGGTCTCCAGCATGGCAGGCTAGAATTCTGCTGCTGAGCCACCATTGCACCAAAATAATCTAGTTTTTTAAAATCAAACACTTCACAATTCTTACAGCCTCTACCCATCACTCAATTCCAAAGCCATTTCTACAAATTTTGGTATTTGCAATTGCAGCACCACATTCTCGGTACCGAAAGCTGTTTTAGTTTCCTCATCACTGAAGCAAATAACATGCAATGGGTTGGCTTAAACAATAGGAATTTATTGGCTATGTTTTAAGGCTAGGAGAAGCCCAAAATCAAGTTGTTATCAAAACAGATGACCATGGTATTCTGGCTTCTCTGTCACTGATCTTTGGTCATTGGCTTTTTGTCACTGGTCATCAACATGGCAGCCTCTCCTAGCTTCTCCTTTCTCTCTGGGTTCCATTGAATTCCTCAAGCAGCTCCCTGCATCTTTTTCTCTCTGGTGGCCTTCCCAATGAGGTCTTCAGTAACAGGATTAAGACCCATCCTGATTTAGCTAGGTCATAACTTAACTGAAGTAACCTCATCAAAAGGCACTGTATACAAAAATTCACACCAACAGGAATAGATTAAGTTTAAGAGAATTTTTTCCTGACTACCCAAGTCACAACAAGCTAGAACTTGGTTTTGTTCCTTTCTATATCCCCAGAAAGATCTGAAACATGCAGGCATTGAATAAATTAAAAGTTGAATGAAACTTGCCCCATAAAATACCCTGGTTGTTTGCATATCTGCTACCTAACTTATAATAGGACATGAACCTTGGCAAATCACAGTCTTGCAAATAATTGGTGCATTGGTTTTAGGAGTAAAAATATTGCATGTTTAATTTTTAGCTATTTCAATTTTATCGATTAATCAAGATAATATAGTAAGGAAGCAGTGGACCCAGGACTTGAAGTTTGAACATGTGTGTTTAATCACTACCTAAATTGCCTCTTAATATTTCCTACTTCTTAATTGCCTCTTAATACTTCCTACTTCCAAATGGGATTAAATGTGGCTTACTACAAAATGTGTTATTAAAATAGAAATTTAAAATGAAAGTCATAGTGATAGGAAGCCTGAATTTTCTTTAAAATCTAGCTAACATATACTACTGTAAAAGAACATTATTTTGAGTTCAAAGCTTCCCATCACTCAAAAGTAAAAGGGAAACTCACTGAGCTGGTCAAAGAAATTTTATTTTATAATAAAAGGAAGATTGCCAATTTATCTTCTAAAAGGAATTTATAGAAATATTTTAAACTTTTTAATTGTAAAATATGTACACAAAGCAAAGAGAGAAAAAGTGATTATTTTCAAGGCACACTTTAATAAGCAGTTACAGAACAGATCCCAGAGTTTGTCATGGGCTACCATTATACTACCTCAGATTTTTCTGCTAACTGCTCCAAAACATTGGAGGCTAGAAGGAATATTAATATAGTGATTCAGCAGTCATACTCATTTGTTAAATCCTATTTTCTCTGTTTTACATCCTCCTTCTCCTTTGATCCTTCTCCCAATCTGTAGAGATCTTTGGGCAATGTCCTTTCTGACTTGTTCATGTTGAGAAGGGGTGTTAATATTAAAGGAAAAGGGGATGAAATTAATTGATAATCTTGGAGAGACTGGTTCCTCTGGGTTTCAGGATTTATCTGACCTAGGAACCCTCTGGAAATTATAGGTTCCAGGAGAGCAAACTTAATGATGAAACCTTTATAAAGTCTCAGTTAGAGCACTAGGTATTCTTAAGAGACAACAGGGGTGATGTTGGTTGAGTTTAGCAGACCACGGCAATTAGCAATATCTAACTGAAGCTTGCATACGAGTAGTCTTCAGAATAGCCTCTTGACCCTTTTGATCTGTCTTAGCCATGGATACCTTATTTTATTACATGTCTTTTCTCCCTTTTTGTCCAGCAGATGTTGTCAATCCCACAGTGCCAGGGCAAGACCCATCCCCAAGAGCCAAGCCCCACATTGTCAGGGAGATTTTCACCCCTGAATGTCAAGTCCCATGTAGAGGGGAGGGTAATGGTTCCCCTTGCTGAGTAGGGCTTACAAAGAGAGAGGCCATATCTGAGCAACAAAGCGACTTCCTGAAGCAACTCTGAAACCTTATGGATAGTCTTAGCTTCTCCCTTACAGAAATAAGTTTCATATGGGCAAGGCTCAAAAATCTAGGGCTTGGCCTATTTTTTGAGGAGTCCCCAACGGTTAAGAGGGTACTGGGGTTTCCCAGATGGGAAAGTTTAATAGTTCCACATATATATGTGTGTGTGTGTGTATGTCTTTGTGTGTGTGTGTGTTTTCCCCTTCAGACCCTCAGGGTCTCTACCAATAGTTTTATTTATCAGTCTACCACAGTCTGAGATATATCTTGGTATTATATTAAGCTATACAGAAACATAAAGACTCATTCCCATTCTGGACTCCAGGTGTTTGACTATTTAAATGAACTAATCCAGAGAGGTTGATTACAGAAAATTTAGGTTCTAGACATAATAAACCTCTCTGCCTTTGGTCTCATACAGTACATGAAGGTCTAGAGTTCATACACTATCAACTTTTATGCTGTATTCTAATTTACCTTAGACCTAGCCAGATTGGCCTTGTTTTTAACTCTTTTGAGGCCTGATCTCTTTTTCAGTTACTTTAACTATTTTAATATAAAGCTATGCTAATTTTCAGCTATGCTCCATTTCTGAGTCTTGGGTATCACAGAGTTGCTCAAAGTTCCAAGGAAGTACCAGCTAACAAAAATATAGCTCAGTGTCTCAGAATCTAGAAATACATTTACAACTTCAAATTAAATATGGCTACTATAAGGGCTTACAATCTAGACACTCATTTTTTTATAAGTATTTTCTGAGAAAGACCTTAGAATATTTGTTCTTTAGTTTCTGGCTTATTTTGCACAACTTTTTGCCCCCAAGGTTTATTCAGTTCATTATGTGCCTCTCAACATCCTTTTTGTAACCACACCATTTTCTATCACATATATGTATCTCAATTCGCTACTCTGCTTCTCCGTTATTGTACATTTCTCCTCCCTCCATCTATTGGGCATCAGGGATAATGTCCAAAATAAACAAACCATGTCTTACAGTATCCTCGCTTGGTTGTACAGTCAGCAGCACTCTCAATTTTAGACAATTTTCATTGGTTTATAATGACAATGTTTGGCAAACACAGTGTCAACAGCTATCAAATCAAAACTAGCACTTATCACTTGTCCCTCCCCCCCTCAATTAGTTGCCTCTTGCAGTGCTGTGGGAATTTTGAGTTTTTCCTGTTAACTACTGGCCATAGCATACGTTTTTAGTTTTCCCCTATATCTCTCTACTATTGACACTTTGGCCACTATCAAACCATTGAAATAGTTCATGCAAGAACTTATTTATAATTGTAGAATTAATCAGTGGGATACATGGTACTGTAGATCCCCTTTCAATCATATTCACCTTCAATGTGGCAATGTTACTTATAAATCTGATAATTTGTTACTATAGAAAGGATTTTTTATATAATTTAATATAAAAATTTTAAATATATAAAAAATATAATTTTATGTATTTTGATATAATTAAATTATATCAAAACTTTTATATTAAGGTTATTATATAAAGGATTTTCACACACACAAAAATAAACAATAGTTTCAAGGATCATTTTTCAAAATATTTGACAGCACTCCTACAATATGGCCATGTCTAATACTCTAAATAAAATCCAGAGGTCCAACAAGAAAAAACTGAGCAAAGGCAAACACATGGGTTAACTATGTCAATGAGATTCAGGTAGACATCTGTTGGTTTTATCTGGTCTAAGACTAGAACTTGGAATTCATAGCAAAGAAGAGAGAGAGCTTGTTTTTTAGCCCATCTTCTTCAACAATTAATGGCCTCAAGCTAAGATTATAGCAAGAATTGTGGAAGTCACATTTCATGACAGAGATGCTGTTTGCAAGAAAATCCCTATGCTTTGAATATTAATATACAGTTGGAAAACTTGCCATTTCATTATGAAAAAAATTAGAAAAAATCCAATACAAGTCTACATAGAGGTGTTCTGCAACATGGACGAAAACAGGCTCAACGTTCTCCTCAAAGAGTAGACTAGAAAAGATGAGGTTAGCTAAGAAAATGTTATTAGTCTGTGTGCATTCATTCAGTCTTTCAACAAATATTTACAGGTGCTTGCTATATGCCAAGCTCACTGGTTACAAATGAACCTCGGAATATTTCCATACAGCATTTTATTTAGTAGGAGCACCTCTTGGTGGCCCTACAAGACTAGTGAACTTACACCTAATTCACTAGCATAGCACTTCCAAAGTTTAGTCATCTACTTTCACAATTTTAGCTACAGTCTTCCACCTCCTTAGTATCATTTCTTAATATTCTGCTCCACGTTAACCATTCTTCTATTTTTCAAAATTTATTTTAACATAGCTTTAATTCCCTACTATTAGACAAACAATTATCACTTGCTAAAAATAAGTGCAGTAGGTAACATTTATTGAGTACTTGGTTCTATTTTGAGGGCTTTAAATGTATCAGCTCTTTTGCTCTTCACATGAACCCCACAAGATAAATACCACTACAGAGATGAGAGCAAAGAGCCATGGAGAAGTTAAATAACCTACCCAATACCCCACAACCACAGTTGTAGGAGCCACAAGACCTCACAGTAGGTAGTAGACCTGGTCATTTTAATCCTGATAGAGTTGCTCCAGAGTCTGTCTACTTAACCACCATAGCACACTGCTTCTGTTTAACACAGATAAAAATGAAAACAAAACAATGCTACTTAAATCTTTTTATATATTGTTGCCTGCTTTTTGAAGAATTTGAGAGATATTCGAAACTAGTACCAAACTAAGAAAGTCTACTTGATATAAACAGAATTAAAGGAGAATTGAAAGTAGAAAAACTTTCTTACTATATAATTCAAATGTTTTTAATACCGCATAATGTCTACGAATCATGTATAATCCATTCATAAAGTACCTAAAGTTGTATGTCTTATACTTTGGGAAACAAAACTTCAGCATTAAGTGAGGTTAAATAGGGATCCCCATGACCATTAAAGCACTTAGATAACTAAATATAATCAAATTTAACCTTCTCTGGTTAACTTTCTACAAGCAATAGCATATGTTCTTTACTATTCCTTCACTGGAAGTCACATTCTGAAATGTACTGAGTAAAACGATATGCATTAAACAAATCTTCGGGTCTTTAATTACTCATAAGTTCATTCAGAAACATTTATTTAGAAGTTCCTAATTGAGAAACTGTTTTAGGCACTGGGGAGAGTGTGATGAACAAAATATCTTCATATTCTAAAATAGTAAGAAATAATATCTAGTACTTGCAGTTTTCCTGGTATTTCTCAAATATCATTTTCTTTGATATTTCAGTCAGCAATGTCAGGGGACAGTGGTGAACTGAAATTATCACTGCTCCAAATGGAGTATGTATAACACTGGTGGCTCATGAGATGATTCTGGGTAATAGATGGGCAAACTTTTTAAAATGTTACTGTGAATTTAAAAATATAATCTGATATTTTAAAGATGTTTTTACTTTAGGTAGAGTAAATATGAGTATTTAAGTAAAAAGTATAAGTTACTTGAAAGAAAAAAATTAAGGCAAGAATCGAACAGATGGCAGGTGGGCATGACAAAAATCATGAAGATAGTATGCAAAAAACTGAATTTTGGGAAACTGCTTTGGATTAATACTGGGGATTATATAACTCATGCTGTCGGCCAGGAAAGAAAGATTACTATCTATAGGGCTCTCGACAGAGTGGAGTAGATGGTCCAGTGTTTGAGTCCTTTTACAGGAGTCTAATTGCATTCTATTACTTAGTAGGGGGAAAAAGCCTTCAGAAAACAGTTCCTTGTCATCTAAGCTACATACTTCTTTGCAAATTGATTTTTTAATACTAGTCCATAGGAAGAGACCTAATGAGATGTCTAAATACTTGGTAGAATGATAAACAGAAGAGGAAAAAGCATTCATTCAAGGTTTTGAATTTTTCTTTTCCAAATACAACAAGAGCATAAACAAAGGGAGAGAAGCAGATTGATAGATTTTTTTGAGTGTATTTGGGCCATAAATAGGATCTGAGTCAGTTTCTGCCTAGAGGTCATTTACTCATTTGTATTTTCAGTGAGTTCCTGTCTAGTTTTCAGGTTTCAACTTCCATACCTGAGGTTGTTTTCTCAATAGAAACAGTTTCCAATTTTATTAACAAGACACAGGAGATTCCTGCTCACAGTGTTGTCAACTTTACAGAGATAAACAACATATTATCTACCTGCCTACAGTACCCAGTTTTCTGAAATCTTTTGCTCAGTGTTTTTTTTTTTTTTTTTTTTTGCTTGGAATGAACTACCCTACTAAATCTGCATGTCTAAATCCTTCCTTCAAGGCCATGCTTAAATGCCAAAGCATCATGTTTCCAGCATGAATTTAATAAATACATTTTTAATCAAGGAATAAATTATCTTAAGTAAGAATACAATTATATAAGTTACCTTAACTTTAAAATATTAAATTACAAATAACATTAAAGGCTATTAAATTATTTCCCACATACCTAAGAATCTAAGTTATGCAAGCTAAGAAGTACACAAGGCTTGTTTGTTTTTAAAAACCCAGTAATATCAACACTTCTGTGCATATAGGGAAGAAAAGCATCTGGTTCTCTCTAGTCCCACCGTAAAGGTTAAAGACCACATTTGAATGTAGCTCCTAACTTTGCTTTCTGCATTCACTATGCTGGGATGCAGCCAAAGAATCTTTAACCACTCGCTAGTGGGCGTATATAGAGAAGAATTACATTTCCATAGGCCCCAAAGTATAAACCAAGTAGATATTCAAAACATCGATAGTTACTATTTATGCGAGATGCTTTACATATGCTTTCTTATGACAAAACCCTACAAAGTAGGCAGAATTATTCCCATAATATGGATATAGAAACTGAGATGTAGAGAAGTAAAATCACTTTCCTAATGTCACTTAACTGTAACTGCAAGAGCCAGGATTTAAACTAGATTATATCAGACTCAGAAGTTTACTTTTTCCCCTACTTTACCAGCTTCTGAAGGGTTTCCCAAGGGCATTGTAACTTCATCCTTGACGGCCACTTAAATGGTGTTCTGAGAGTCAGCTCACAACTTCATGACTACATACCCTCCTAACTATAGTGGTATCTCAGCTGCCTTGGTTGTCAATTAAATTATATATGCAACTTTGGGCTCTGATCACTGAAAATCAATTTAGCAAAAAAGGAAAACATTGGGTTCCTGAGTTCTACTTCAGTTTCATTCAAGTTCACATTTAAGTATTTATTAGATGGTCTATTTCTTTCTGAAAGCTTTTTATAAAAAATAAAAAAGCTATACATTCTAGACCTGCCTCCCCTAATAAAATAGTGATTGCAAGAACAATTTTTTCCAAATCTCAAGAGTTAAAACTTATATTATAGCATTGAAAAACAATGATATATAATGAAATCAAATACTCATTCCTCACTTTCTTGAAGCTCCAACTCAAGTTGTCTCAAGTTGTAGCGTTTATGTGGTACTGATTTCCTATTGAAATCATTGAATGAGTTTGACACTCCATTCAATTCACTTAAAAAGGAAACTGAGGCCCAGAAGAGAAATGATTTGCCCAAGATCACACAATTACTTAGTGTCAGAGTCAGGACTAGGATCCTTATTTCTTGGAATATTTATTTCAAATTTTCCCCATTGTTTCTCCTTGGGCACTGCCTTCTGAGCCTGGGGCACATTATTTTAAACAAATACTTTCACAAGTGGTTAAAAAAAAGCAATTTGAAGCCAAGTTGGTGAGGAAAGTGTGTGACTAAATTAATAAGAATAAGAAAGAATTCTTAATTACACTATAATGAAATTGATTTTCTTCTAATGAGGCCATAACATAACTATCTGGAAGATACTCCCTAAAACAAAAGAATAAAAAATATTATGGTGATAACAACATTGTTGTGGTAGTGTCTGACTTCTGATAAGAACTACTTTAAAGGGACTAAAATTCATGTAGATATTAGAGTTCTGATATGTTTTAAAAGATGTCAATTTTTTTTATCTTTTTAGTCTAATTTCTAATAAAAATTCAACAATAGAAATAATAATAAACAACAATAAGAACAGCCATACATTGAACTTTATACATGTTGTCTTATTTAACCTTCCCATCAGAAATTCCTCCAAAATGGCTAGCACCTTGGGCAATATTCTATTATCAGCAGATTCATTTCGGGGTATCTTTCCTTTTCCAATGAAAATATTCCAAATATCTTAATCTTAATCCACTCTTATAAGGGATATTAGATTAAACAACCATTAACTCATAGCAATTGGTAGGATAGCTTCTCCTGGGGAGAGCACAGACCTTAACTGAAAGAAATTTTTGATATGCTAGAGTTTTGAGTACGATCCCTCAAGTAATAAAAGAAGATCATTAAACTGCTTCCTAAGCAGTGCATATCCTATTACTGAGGGCTTTTTTATTGTTGAGCCCTGTGATAGATTTAGATATGTAATTTTGCATCTGGAAGCTGGAACAAACTTGAATCTCTTTGTATAATAAAGTGATGATAAACTGTGAGTTTTTTATGGAAATTTTGGGGAAGAAAGAAGCCAAGAAAGCTGAGCAATGCATGAAGAAAAAATAAAGGAAGAAAGTTCCTGATGGCAGCGAGGTTAAGGAGAGATTTTTAAAGAACAGGAATATCTATTAGAGATTCTGAAGCTGTTGGCTGTAGAATGAGTGATATAAATTCTCTCCTCTGCTTCTTCAGGAAATCTTCAACAAAGTCTACATTGTTTGCTGGTGCTTTAGAACAAATTAATTTTGAGGAGGTGGTGAGAACATGCAAATAGGTGCCAAATTCTGCAATCAATTTAATATTAGACAACTCCATAAAATATTCAAAGGGAAGTAGATGATGCACAGCTGATTTGGGATACCCTAAAGTAGATATAGATGTTTGCCATGCTGCCTTGAAGTACATAAAGGAACGCAGAGCAAGGTAAATCCAGGGCTTAGAATTTGTAGGAGAAAGGAAGCTAAAATATGTAGAAGAGGGGCTAAAAAATTTGCTTTGGTATAGACAGAGCAAAGGACTAGGAGAAGAATAGAGAATGCCTACTCAGGCTTATAAAATATGCTACAGTAAGGCTGCTTGTAGTTTTTCGTTTCTGTTTTTCCATTCAAAGTCTCCAAGTTATTTAACCTCTGGAACCAGGAAAAAACCCTGGAAACAAAGCATAAAACCTGAAAGGCATTGAAAATTTAGATAAAAGACTAGCTAGAAAAAAATAAATACCTTCTTAGTACCAATGTTATGTACAAAAAAGCATAAATTCATTTATGAGCATCTTATTAAAATCTTAGGCTAAAAGAATCTGAAAATTTCTTTGCGATATTAACACTGATATGCAAAATAAAGAATTTTATAGAGATGCTAGTCTCCCTAAGACTATTTTACCTTATGTTCTTCTTATACTTCTCAATAACAAATCTCCTGTCATATAGTTTTTCTAAGCAGATGGAAAAGAGAATATTGTAAATATTCCTATATTGTACATATATTATACATATGTATTACATATGCACAAATAAATCCAAAACACATAAGCCACATTTGCTTGGACTGAATAAAAAGCAAGCCAATCTAATCTAATAGTATATATTTAATAAAGATAATTTTACTGCTTTCACATATGCCCAACTACACGTCATAACACTTTAACAATGCAAAATTTCCAGTAAAAAATTGAGTTAAAAGTCTACTAGGGGAAAAGAAGTCTACTAGGTGACAGAAGCAATAAATGTTAATGACTCAGATACAAAGCCTAGTGAGAGAAGAAGGCCAAACAGAAAATTCATTCTGAGTTAGGAAGGTTCAAAGACTAGAGGCAAAAGTAAAAGGAAGGCTTCATTAGGAGGGATGTTGAGATTTTTCCATTTAACAAAGAATTATTGAGCACCTCTCATGTTCCAGGCATAATGCTAGATACTGGAATGGAATGGAGCAGAGATTAGGAAAGAAATAAGGGCTGAGAAAGGATACAGAGCCAGCCAGGTATGACTCTAGGATTGTTCCCTTGATTCAGTTGGCAATGGGAGCCAGAACATGTTTTAAGCAGAGGAGTGATAAGGTGAATAATGAATCTGGCAGATATTATGGTATAATTAACTGCTTAAAAATTTTTTCCAAATTTTAATGGATTTCATTTTCAATTAGTCATATTCATATGCAGATAAACAATGTGGCCAAATTTTTCTCAATCTTTTGATTTCAAAGCAGAGAATTATGGTTTTGGGGCCTTTGCAAATTTATAGATAGAACAAAGGAATGCCTCTGGGCTGTCTGTCTAAAATGTCACAAATTTCACATGATTATAGACAATGAGTTGCCCTATATCACAAAATCTACGTAATAAGCTCAACACAAACATGCAGTATAAGTCCATTTTTGTAGGCCGAGGCTAGGAACTATAATGTCAGCTTTGATACTGCCTAAATTCCAGAGATGGATCTCAGTTTATTTCAATTTCCTCAGTCATTAACCGCTTCTATTTCTACAGTGGGAAAAAAAAATTGATATTACCTACTAGCTCTGTTGTAGTGAGAAAGGACTGAATAACATTGGTAAAGAGCTCTAAGACATGGAAAGTGCTAAATTTAATTATTTATTATTAGCATCTCCTCCCCATGCAGATGTTTCTGATTTAAAAAAAATGTAAACCATGTGGAAAACACAGGATCACTGAGTCTAGTAAATGGGATGGCAAGAAAGGTAGACAAAGAGGCAATATGAAAGCCATGGGGTCAGGAGAAAAGAACATCCAAGGTATGGGAGAGTTCAAAAGAAAAGTAAGATTAATCAAAGAAATATTCACAGGGATGTGCCTTGAAGAAAAACAATTCAGTACCAAAGAAACTAATATAAAATTCAAAAAGAGAGGGGGCAAAAAGGATGCAATCTTGAAGACATAAAGGGAGAACCTACAAAGGGAAAAGTGAGAGAGGCTATGTAGGGGCAGATGAAAAACCAAGTATTTGCCAAACTCAGTTCAAATGGGTCCTCTGGAAAACAGGAAATGTAAGCCTGGTGAAAACAATATAACACAGGAAAGCATAATCAAATCAATTTAAAATGAAAGTGCAAACACACACACAAAAATCAGTTGCAGAAACGAATAAATAGATACAGACCTTTAAACACACACACACGTGCATGTGAGCACCTTCATCATCACAATAAGGTTTAAAGAAAGTCTAGCAGTGGACTGCACGGTACTCAGTCCTGAAGGAAAAGTAGTAAACAGATTCTTCCTTCCTTCCATTATCTTTACATTTATTTTCCATAGAAATATGTTGGTGGAATCTGGTGTCTTACATAGGCGTTTGTGAGGAAATTGCTCTAGACTAACTCTGAGTCATTATTCTAAAATCACCTTTTCTGAAGACAGAAAAGGATAAATATTTTTGCTTATAAAAAATTATAACTGACTATCCCAATTTTTGTACTAGAAAATAAAGGAAAATATCAGTGAGCTTCAATGAGAGAATAAACTACAGTAGATTTAAGGTAGATTCTACCATTTCATCTCCTATTTATCTGATGTGACCTTAGGCAAGCCAATTAACTTTTCTGAGCTTCAGTTTTCTCACCTCTAAAATAAGGATAATAATATCCTCTGTTTGGGGTTGTAAAAGTGAAGGTGTATGTAAAGCATAAATGACATATATTAAGAGCTTAATTTCCCTCCCCTTTTCTCTTCCTGAAACTGGCTGGCATAAACACACAATTTATTTCTCTATCTAAAAGCTGTTTTTCTATAGTCCACAAGGTCTTTGTAAATCTCTTAACTATCAACAAGACGTTTCTCCAAAAAAAAACAAAACAAGGAATTGTGGGAAGCCAATTAAATTTGAGATTCCTTTCAAACTAGAACTGCTTAAAAGATACATGGAAACTAGTAATCTGGTGGCACATTCTCAGAATTAGTACCAGTGACACTAGTGATACCAGTGTTCAATCGAGCACTATTTTTTTCCAAAGGGAAAACAAATATGGGTGTTTGTTTTATTTGTTTTTCCTCTTGCCCTTAGTAAAAATGAACTGGGAATGAGGTTGATTCAGTCATATAGATTGGGTTTGTTCTGGTTTTAAACTTTCACTATTGGACTCTGCAAAATTTATTGTTGGTATCTGTGGGCAAGGATAAGTAAAGAACAAGAGATATAGCAGGAACACATAGAACAAAGGCTTGCACGCAGGCTGGCAACAAATAGTGCAAAAGGCACTGGCCAGAGAGTTAGGTGATTCTGGGTTGATCTTGAACAGATTACTTCACTCATTTATAAAAGCTATATTATGAATATTCCAGGAGTTCCCTTCCATCTCCAAAATACTATCAATCATGGGGAACTTCTTGCTTCTACTAAATTAACAAAACTGAGTGAAGGGTGGGGTTTGCAATTTGGTAAAATACACCCAGAACATGAGGATCACATAGTGGCTCCAAGTTGCAGTCTATGTTTCACACTGGAAGGGTTTGAATGCCCATTTAGTTGTTTAATGTACATAACGCATCTGTAAAATTAAGATAATAATGTAGCTATCTGAAAGCGCTTTTGTGAAGAGCATTGAATTTAGGTAAAATCCACTCACAACCTGGCATATGGCAAATGCTGAAACTTAAGCTATTATTATTATTTTTTATTATGTTTGACCCAGTAACTCCACTCCTGGGAATTTATCCTTAAGAAATAATTGTAAAGAAGTAGCAAAGATATTTAATGTGATAATATGTAGAATCAAAAACTTAAGTAGGAAAAAATCTACAAAAAACCTAATTGTTCAACAATTAAAAAGTGGTAACAATAAATCCGATGGAACATTAAGATGCCATTAAAACAATATTATAAGAAATGAATGATATTATGGACAAATATATATATTATAATGCTAAGTGAAAAAAACATAACCCAAATTGTGTGTACATTATGAGTTCAATGATATAAAAATGTGTATATATGTATATAAGGGTCAGAAAAAAACAGAAAAAATAAAATGAGTTGATATGTTTGAATAAAATAAATTATTGTGGGTTTTTCCTTAGTATTTTTTTCAATATTAGTGCAGCATTATCCTATCATGCATTTTTAAAAATTAACCTAGTAGACAAAAATAAACAAACACACGAACAAACAAAACAAAACTACAAACCTTCCAGGTAAAAGATAATAGTAGTTAAGTGACAATTCTGGGCTCATTCAGGGTTGTAAAAAAGACACAAAGCCCAGGGCATCTTACTTACTAGGTAGATCATTGTACACACTCATGCTTGCTCAGTGTGACGAGAGAATATGCCTTTGACATGGCTATTCTAATAAGCAGGACTAGATTTAAAATTCTGCTAGCCACTCCAAATATCAATTGACCTCAGAAAAAAACAAAAAAAAATAACTTTCGGGTTGTAATTTGACTCCATAAATGCACATATTTACAAGAAATGCATAAATTATTTTCTTAATTTTACTGGCACTCTACTTTCTGATAGGAATTTTAAAATTTATGAATATCAGTATCACCTCGTCCTTTTTAAATAAAATTGGCCTGCCTCATAATTTTCAGGCAAATCATTCTATGTTCTGGGTTCTATTGTGCATTCAGAGTATTTCTATTTCTTAGAAATTTCCTCCAAAATATCAAGAATCATATCCAAATAAATAGGAGTAATGAATGAAAACCATTTGAATAGAGGACCATCAAAACTTCAAAGTAATCCCATAAGCATGGAAAAGTTAACAATAAACTAAGTAAATAATTCAAACCATATAGAATCAGTACAGCTGAAAGCACTGTGAAATATTTAGTTCTAAGCAATTTCTGGAATGTAATGAAGTAACAGTTGTTGCATTCCTAAGTCAAAAATATGGGAGAATTATTTGTACTTCTAGATTTGGTCACAGAACTTTCAATCACAAAACTGGAGATAGGGAACATAAAATTAGATGAGAATAAAACTGAAAAATTTCCTTATCAATTGTCCAAGGTCAAGACCTAGTATGACAATCAAAGCCTCATCACAATCCCAAAGATCCTTCATGGCTAAATATGGAATAAAAATTCTTTAATATATCCTGACCAGGCCCATCTTCTACTTAATTTGGCAAATATTTATCGAGTGCTTATTATGTATAAGACATGGAGTAGATATAGGAAATCAATCCAGAAATGAACAAATATGGCATTTTCTTTCCATTATTCTGAATCTTTGAACTCTCAAATACTTCTGGAGCAGAACCCTCTGTTATCCTTTACAGATTTATTTAGGGACAGACAACAGACAATTGGGCCAGTGCCCTTCCTGCTGATTGAGTTTCAGTCTCAACTTCTAAAAACCACAAATTAATTCATCAACCAGTTAACAATCTGGCAACTAAAATAAATTGCCTCATGACAAGTCTCTCATTTCCCCTGAAAGATTTTAATTATTACTGTAACCAAGAACTGTAACTAACTTATGTGACAGAAGTGAGCAATACATTAGTGAAAAAGTCATTAAAACTTTTATTTTTGCGTTAAACTTTTGTAGAGCGGTCCCTTCTACTGGGGAAGGGAAGAGGATGGAGTTAACTTAAGTAATTACCAAAGGCCATGCATTTGTCTAAGTGCTTTATGTACACTATCTCATTTCACTTTTGCATATAATACTGCAAAATAAGTATTATTACCACCATTTTTTAAATGAGGCTTAGAAAGTTCAAGTAACTTGTACAAAGTAAAAGCTAGTAAAGATATCCCTTTTTCCAGAAGATGAAAGGGTATGTATAGCATGTAAACATACACACTTAAGAGCCAAATTACAAGAAAGTCATGCGCTATGAGACCAAATATTAAAAGAAGAGTCCTGATCTCTATTTTCAGCCATTGATATTAGCTAAACTGATACCCTGAATACTACTTGACCTGCATAAAAAAACTAAAATTCTGAATAAAACCTAAAAATATCTTATGAAATGTATTACTGATCTAGCAAGAAAGTAAAGGAAATTAAAGAGGGCAGAAATGAAAAGATACCAATTTTCCACAATCTCTATCAAGAAAAAGAGTGAACACTTGCTAATTCAGTTTATGAGGCCAGCATTACCCTAATATCAATACCAGATAAACACAGCACCAGAAAGGAAACTACAGACCAATTTCTCATAAATACAGATGTAAAGTTCCCAAACAAAATATTAGCAAATTGAATGCAACAGTGTATTAAAAATTATACACCATGACCAAGTAGGATTTATTACACATTTGCCAATCAATCACTATAATCTACTACATCAGCAGAAAAGAAAAAAAATCATATGATTATAACAATTGACACAGTAAAAGCATTTGGAAAAAATTCAATAATGATTCATAATAAAAACTCTCAGCAAGGGAGAAATAAAGGGGAATTTCCTCAACTTGATAAATATAATTTACCAAAAAGCCTACAGCTAATGTCATACTTAATGGTGAGAAAATGGATGCATTCTCCCTAAGATCAGGAACAAGGCAAGGATTTCCTCTCTCACCACTCCTATTCAACAACATACTGGAAGTCCCAAGTTACTGTAATAAGACATGAAAAGGAAATAAAAGTTATACAGTTGGGACAGAAGAAATAAAATTGCTGTTGTTTACAGGTAGCACAACTGTCTATGTAAAAAATCCCAAAAGATCAACAAGAAGTGAGGAAAGAAAAGATACAGGATACAAGGTTAAATTTAAAAAGTCAATTGTTTTTCTGTATACCATCAATGAACAATTGGAATTTGAAATTTAAAAAAAAACCTATTTATAGTAGCACCAAAAATATAAAATACTTAGCTATGAATCTAACAAAATATATACAGGGTCTATATGCAGAAAATTATGAAACTCTGAAAAAGCTAACCAAAGAAGATGTAAATAGAAATATATTTTGTGTTCATGGATTAGAAGACTCAACATTGTTAAGATGTGAATTTTTCCCAATTTGATCTATAGATTCAAATACATTACAATCAAAATTCCAGCAAGTCATTTTGTCGATAGCAACAAAATGATTCTAAAGTATATATGGAAAAGCCAGAAAATAAATAAAATAGTAATAGATTATAACTCATATAAAATAAATGTCTAAATAAATAATTGACCCAATAAATGGGGAAAAGGAGACAAATGTCCAGTGGAGAGAATTCTAAATAATTTCTGTAGGTACTCCACCTTCAAGGAGGCAAAGCATAACACTCCACTCCTTAAGTATAGGCTGCAATAAATTACTCTTTCCAAAGAGTACAGTATGGAAGGGGACAGGAGAACTTCACAATGAAGAAACCTGGCAAATATTACCCCAGCCAGGTGATCAAAATCAGTATCAACAGTGATACATCATGTTGATAGCATATATCCTTGATATAATGTGATGAAAATGGCACTTTACCTCTGTGATCTTCCTCCTCAAAACACATAATCCCAGTCTAGTCTGAGAAAAATATCAGACAAATCCAACTCGAGGGACATTTTACAAAATAGTTGACCTTTGTCAAAGTCATCAAAAACAAGGTATGCTGGTTTGAATCTGTTGTATATACCAGAAAAGTCATGTTCTTTAATCCTCATGCAGTATTGCTGGGTGGTATCTTTTTTTACTGTTTCCACACAGATGTGACCCCCCAGTTGCAGGCGGTAACTTTGATTGGATGGTTTCTATGGAGATGTGTCTCCACCCATTCAAGGTGTGGTTGCTAGTGGAGCCTTTTAAGAAAGAACCATTTTGAAAAAAGCTTTAGAGCCACAAGAGCAACCAGAGCCCATGTAGCCAGATACCTTTGGAGATGAAGAAAGAAACCATTCCAGGGGGAGCTTTATGAAATAAGAAGCTGGGAGAGAAACCTAGCAGACTTCACCATGTGTCCTTCCAGCTGAGAGAGAAACCCTGAACTTCATCTACCTTTGGCTTAATCTGGACATTTCCTTAGCTTTGCCTTAATTTGGACATTTTCACAGCCTTAGAACTATAAACTTGCAATTTATATAAATTTCCCTTTTTAAAAGCCATTCTGTTTCTGGTATATTGCATTTCAGCAGCTTGCAAACTAGAATACAAGGTAAATCTGAAAAACCATCAGTCAAGAGGAACTAAAAGAGACGTGACAACTAAGCATAATGTGGTATCTTGGATAGAATTCTAGAATAGAAAAAGGATACTAGATACAAAAAAAAATAACAAGAAGAAAATCTAAATAAAATGGATTTAGCATATAATGTATCAATATTGGTTCATTAATTATAACAATTAATGGTTCATACTAATTCAAATGCTTAAAGTGTTGAATTCAATAACTCTAAAGACATCCTTCTGATTCTCCACTTTTCTGTGGGGAATCATACAAAGTTTACAAAGGTAGTAGTTCCATTGATGGGTCAATTCTATGGTGTTCTGTGAATCATAGTGGCTCAGCTTAGACTCTCCCAGTCTTTCCTACAGTTCAACAAGTATCTAATTCTTGTGTTAAATCCATTTCTAATTCAAATACTTAGTGTGTTTCTGTTTCCTATACTGATCCTTTAACTGATATGGTATCTGACACCCTGACCTAAAAGAGTTCACAAAATAATGGATGAACATGGAAACAAATAATGCCAATATTATGCATGATTAATGTAGAAGTAGAAACAATGTGCAAAGATAGCACAAGAAAGAATTATTATCAGGAGTGAAGGATAGGAAGAAGGCATAAAACATAATTCCATGCAATGAGTTCATTATATGAAAAGGCATAGAGGTATAAAACCAACGATGTTCCAGAATCAAAAAATAACTCTGTGATCCTGTTATATAAATTGGTGGAGGTGGGGAGCGGTGGGAACCAGGGCCATATCATGAAGGCTTTTTCTTCAATGCTAAGGAGTTCGGACTTTATTCTAGGAGCGAGAAAAGGCCTCTGAAAGATTTTTAAGCAGGGGAGGGAGGTGATCACCTTAATTTTAAGAAGTTTCACTCTTATTGTAGAGAGGGTTTTCTGAAAAGGGGAAAGCTATTGAAAAAGTGACTCAAAAGAAATCTAAGGCAACTGTCTAGGTGGGAAATGATGAAGAACTGAACTAAGTGATGTACTCAATCACAAGGAAGTTTATCAGATTTAAGAGAATTTTAGAAAGAAAACTGATACAAAAGGTTGTATAGGTTGTATGTGCATGGGCATTAGCAGCTTATATATACGTGGTTAATTCTGTTCTTCAGTTATTTCATGCATTAAACATTTTGCAAAGTTAAAAACACATAACGAAAAAAACTACCCTAGCCCCTAGATCAAGGATTAATTTCACAGCAATCATTGGTTCAATTGGAATTGGAACTGGCAAAAGAGGGCCTGAAGATGCCTTCAGTTCCAGGCTTGGGAGACTGGGTAGAGTGTGGTACCATTAGCTAGGAAAGAAAATATGAAATAAGAAGTTAGTTTTAGAGGATAGGAAAAAATAGTTCCATTCTAGACAAATGGAGTTTTATGGCCTCTGTGTAACATCCTAGGGGAGATGTCCACTAGATATCTGTAGGTAAGGGGAAGATTAGAACCATAGGTGTAAATACAGGAATGTTCATCTTTTCGATTAAAAAAAGTATGTAGAGAAGACTGCCTCGGGAAAGAATGTAGAGTGAGAAGAGAAAAGAATCTTGGCAACATTTAAGGGAGATTTTAAGAAATAAAGATTAAAGATCTGTGAAGAAAACACGGAGGTATTAGGTTCCAACGGCAATTAAATAAAAGTTATGTATGCATGTGAAAAAAATACAAGAAACTAATGTGCAAAACTGAATATAGCAAACAGGTTGAGATCGTAGGGTACATTTTGAGTTTTCTCTGAAATAGGCTGCTGCATTTACAATTCAAAGTAAAAATGCAAAACTATAAAGAATGAGTATGGATTATATTACCACTTTAAATAAAAACAAGCATTTTAAAATACACCAGGTATAAAAGGAAAACATATAAAGCATATATGTCTTAGATATAAAGTAGCAAAGACAATAATTCTAACAGGGACTTGAAAACAGGAAAAAGGAATGAAAGATACAAGAAATGGAAATGAATCTATATAAAGTATGATACCTATTAACTAAAATCCAGCATAGTTCTTTAATATTAGGCTGCAAACTGAATCTGGTAGAATTAACATAAGATTGAGATTAGGATGTCAAACAACATCAGTCTCTATGGTGTGCCATGTTCCATAAATTTAAATAATGTTTTGGTCTTTTTGATAGAAGATATATTTAAATAATGTTTTGTCATTCTTTCAAATAATTATTTATTTGGGCACCTATATTATATGGCAACTACTGTGCAAGTACTGGGGATACAACTGTCTTCCAAAAGATTGCAGTGGAACAGGCAAGGCAGACATCAATGGAAACAGGGCTCTGAAGGAAAAGTCAAGAACATGATGTGAAGGAAATGTAGGCGTTAAATAGAGGAAGGCTGAGGAGAGCATTGTGGCCAGAGGGAATAGCACAAAGGCTCTGGGATGAGAGTAATCAGATTGTGTAATGAAAAACTCATCACTTACAGTGTGGTGATAAAATAATAGTTTGATTATAGAGTTGCATGTGAACAGGAACCAAATAATACTGGAACCCACAGAATGGATTTGGGGTATGATTTTTGGCTATGAAAGAAAATTTCCTCTGGCTGTGCTGCACTGCTATCTATGGAATCCAGGATCTTTGTCATCACTCCATTTCTTCATGATCTTTACACTCACCCAAGGTCTAACTACCTTGTCCCAACCCAGTAACTTCTTACTGCTGAAGAAGTCCTATCATCAAAAGAAGAGCAGATAAGTTTTTCTAGGCATTCATATGAAAAATGTCTTTGTATAGGTGTAGTAGTTAAGTTCTGGCATCCACTTGGCCAGGCGATGGTACACTGTTGTCCTGTTGCTGTGGACTTAAATTCATCAATAGCTGATTACATTTGTGGTTGGCTAAGGGGAGTGTCTTCCACAGTGAGTGACATTTAATTTAATTAGCTAGAGGCTTAAAGAGAGAGGTCAGAAGAGAGTACAGGAGCTCAAACCCTGACGTGTGGAGATACAGAAAGGAATCATTTGGGGAAAGCCATTTAAACCCAAATGCTGGGAAGGAAGGCCAAGATGCTGTTGTATGCCTTCTCATGTGACAGAGGAAGTCAGAGGAGAGCCAGCTGCCTTTCCTACCATATTATTAAGTTTGTAACTAAGTAAATCCCCTTTATAAAAGCTAGTCCATTTCCAGTGTATTGCATTCTGGCAGCATTATCAAACTAAAACAATAGGTTATAAGTGCATGGGCATTAGCTGTTTAAATATATTCTGTTAAAGTTATATTCTACCCTTCAGTTATATCACACAGAAAACATTATTCAAATTTTAAATACATCATAAAAAACTACATTAGTTGCAAGATCAAGGATCTGTTTCAAACAATCATTACTTACAAACTTAAAATACTTTAACACCATGTAGAAAGTTTTCTTTTAAAAATGGCTTCTTCAACTCTTTTTTTTTTTTTAAGCAAAATGTAAATATAGCAATTCTCTTTTGTGCCATCTTGCTATGTGGTCACCAAAACTCATTTCATTATCATAGTCCTGTAAACACTATGATTACTTATTTCAGCTTCCCAAGTTGGGTTGATGCTATATGAGTAAGTTCTGACCAATGTCACACAGGCAGAAATGATGTCAAACCATTCCTATACCAGATCCTCCTGCACTTGTTCCCAGACACAGCAACCTTGGAGGCATCATGTTCTGAATTACATAACTTTACGATAGTGTATTCTCCATCCACTTAATCCCTGAGACTAAAACAGGACTACCTGGTGTCATTGAGTCTTTTCTCTCAGTAGCACTGTAACGTACTGTAATTACCAAGTTAATCTTTTCTCATGTTAGGTAAGAGCCAAGAAGAAATTGTAGGCATCTGCAGAGGAATGCAAAAAAATAATTATTTCTCTTTTATATCTAGAAAAGAACATAGGCAGTTTCATCTTGGAATCAAAGGAGTGGAAGTGTTCTGAGGTCCATTCAGCTCAGTACTGTCTTTGGTAGAGCAACAAGGAAAAATGCCTTTTCTGCTAAATATTTCAAAGAAAAGGGATATGCCTCCAATTATTACAACAGAATATTAGAGCAGACAAATGAACTTGAAGATAAAACCATTGAAATCATTCGGTCTGAGGAGCAGAAAGTAAAAAGAATGAAGAAAAGTAAACAGCCTGAAGGACCTGTGGGACACTATCAAGCATGATAATATATGCCTTGTACGAGTCCCAGAAGGAGAGGAAAAAGAGAAAGGGGCAGAGAGAATATTCAAAGAAATAATGGCTGAAAACTTCTCAAATTTAATGAAAGACATCAATATACACATCCAAGACACTCAATGAACTCCAAACAGGATAAACCCAAATATATACACACTGTGGCAGAATATAATCAAATTATCAAATGCCAAAGATAAAGTGAGAATTCTGAAAACCGCAATGTGTCACATCCAAGGGAGCCTCAATAAGATTAAGTGCAAATCTCTCACGAGAAACCATGGAGGAAAAAAGACAGTGGGATGGCATGTTTAAAGTGCTGAAAGCAAAAAATTGCCAACCCAAAAATTCTATATCCAGAAAAACTCTCTCAAAAATGAGGGGGAGATTGACATTCTCAGATAAACAAAAGTTGAGGAACTTTGTCACCACTAGACTAACCAAGTTCTGCCAGTTGACAGAAAAGGACAATAGACAATAGATTGAAAAGAACATGAACAAATTAATATCTCCAGTGAGGGTAAGGACATGGGTAAATATAAGTGCCAGCATCATTATATTTTTCTTTAACTTGACTTTTTACTCCTACAGCATCTAACAGGCAAATGCATAAAATGTAATGATAAATCAATGGTTTTTGTCTCATAATGTATGATAATGTAATTTGTGACAAGGACCACATAAAGGTGGGGGGAATGGAGGGGTACAGGAGCTTAGTTTGCGTATACTATTGAAGTTAGTTTGGTATCAAAGCAAATGAGATTGCTATAGATTTAGAATGTTTAATTTAAGCCCCACAGTAACTATAAAGAAAATACCAGAAAATATGCAAACCCATAGGGACAAAAAGCAGAATCAAGGTTGTCGGTGGGGGGACAGGGCAAAAGAAATCAGAGTTAATTCATAATGGATATAACGTTTCTGTTTGGGGATATGGGAAAGTTTTAGTAATGAAAGATGGTGAGGGTACTGCAATATTGTTAATATGATTAATCCCATTAAATGGTACACTTGGGATTGGTTATGATGGGAAAGTTTATGTTATATATAAATTCCCACTATTAAAAAAAAGAGCAACTAAAGAAACAATGACAATTAAATGCAATACATGATCTTGGCTGGGATCTATAAAGAGAGGAGAATAGAATCAAAAGGTCATTATTGGGACATAAGAAAAAATTGGAATTTAGACTGTAAGTTTTATATCAATGCTAAATGTCTTGAACTTGATAACTGTACTTAAGGTGGTTACATAAGTAAATATCCTTGTTCTTAAGAAGTATGCATGGAAGTATTAAGTATTCAAAGCATTACGTATGTAACTTACATTCAAGCATTCAGAAAATGGCTTGATGATAGATACAGAGGAAGGAAGGAAGGAAGGAAGGAAGGAAGGAAGGAAGGAAGGAAGGAAGGAAGGAAGGAAGGAAGGAAGGAAGGAAGGAAGGAAGGAGGGAGGGAGGGAGGGAGGGAGGAGGGAAGGAAGGAAGGAAGGAAGGAAGGAAGGAAGGAAGGAAGGAAGGAAGGAAGGAAGGAAGGAAGGAAGGAAGGAACGAACGGAGAAAGAAAGGAAGGAAAGAAAGAAGGAAGATAAGGCAAATGTGGCAAAATGTTAAAATTGTAGATCTGGGTATCTTGAGAGTGGTAGGGGTTTGTGGGAGTGGTAGGGGTATGTTGGAGTGCTCTAAATGGGGTTTGTTATATTTTTATAACTGTTCTATAAATTTTAACATATTTTAAAAAATTTTTTAAGTAATCCCCATAATCACCCTGGATTTCTACCCTGAAACAATCTTTGAATGTGCACAACCTGAGCCCATATTGGAGTACCTTAAAAATGAATCAGCTAGAAATTGTGTGTCAGGATTACTAAAAGCAGGAAGCAGCACAGAGAAATAGCCCAGAAATCTGTATTTGGGCCTCCTTGAGTCTTTCCTTACTACTAAGCAATATATGTATACAATAAACTCCCAAAGGCCAGGCAAAAAAGGACCAGGGCATTGTAAACTGAGCAATTCACAAAGCTAACAAGAGGTGGGAACACATTTGAGCTCTGACTATCCAGAGTGGAAAGTCCTGTCCTTGCTGATTCTCTGAAGCATTCAATGGAAATCCTAGATATGGCATAACTTAGTTGTAAGGCTGAACTATCCCTGGAGTGAAAGAGGCCTCAAAGAATTAAACTTATCTGCTGGCCAAAACCCAGTCCAACGAACCTTAAAGAAATATAACAAAATCCAGACATTCAACAATATAACCACCACAATGTCAGGAATCCAATAAAAAATTATTAGACTTACAAAAAAGGAAGTAAATGTGACCTATAAAAGGAGAAAAAACAGTCCATAGAAATAGACATTGCATATAAAGTTGTTAAAACAGCTCTTATGACTATGATCAAGTATCTAAAGGGAAACATGAACATCATTAAGAGATTAATGGGATATATAAAAAAAGAAACAAAAAACATATAGGGGCAAAAAACATTTTCTGAAAAGAACATTTCACTGGATGAGATTAACAGCTGATTAGTACTAGAAGTGTATAGCAATGCTAAGTTGTCATGAAGCTCAATGAAGACTTAAATGCAGTGGGCTTAATAATAGATTTGTGATCCTGAATAAGTCATTTAATAACCTCAAGTCCTAGCTTTTAATATAAAATAGAGAAAAATGCCACCTACCTCACAGGGTTTTTTGTGACAGTTGCATGCAAACATGACTATGAAAGTATTTTGTAAACAATATTATAGTAAATGTGATTTTCAATGTTTTAGAAATAAGTAATGTTTCACTTTTCTTTGAAAAGTCAGTCATGTGGTCTGAGATCTGAGAAGAAACAGCACAATATTTGTCCAATAACTGAGGGGCCAACTGAAGAGAGGGAGAATAACAAAAACAAACGGTTAGACCATGGTTGGAAAAGATGGGCTGACTGGGTAATAAACTTGAAAAGACATCAGGACTGGCAGATGAAGGTGGAGAAAATTTTTAGGAAGAGCTAGGAACTTGCCATACACTCTTATTAATCACATGCATTTTCCTCAAAAAAGATTAAATAAAGTTAACTCAGTGAGGACAATGTCCTTTCCCAGAATAAATTAAACACAAAGATCTGTGGTTCAAATCTCCTGCAAATGAAGACCTAAATAACTACCTGCATAGGATAGTATGTTTTCTGGTTGATATAGTATTTCTCTGTACAATGGTGTCTTCTAGTAAAAACTGAGACTTCACTGCACATTTTCTACTCCTCCCCTGCCCTTTAAAAAAATCATCAAGGAAATTGTAAGCTAAAAACCAAGTTAATCATTAAATTCATATAAAGTCAAGAAATAATATTAAAAAATCAATGGTGGGCAGGCCGCGGTGGCTCAGCGGGCAAAGTGCTTGCCTGCTATGCCGGAGGACCTCGGTTCGATTCCCGGCCCCAGCCCATGTAACAAAAAACGGAAAAACAAAATACAATAAAACAAGAAAATGTTTAAAGATGTTTCCCTTTCTTCCTTCCTTCCTTCCTTCTATCCTTCCTTCCTTCTCTCTGTCTTTCCTTTAAAAAAAAAAAAAAAAAAAAAAAAAAAAAAAAAAAAAAAAAAAAAATCAATGGTAACAATAACCAGAAAAGCACTGGGGTAGCTGTACTAATATTAGATATATTAGACTTCAAATATAAAACATTTAAAAGAGACAGAGGGTCACTATATAATAAAAGGGACAACATTTGAAGAAGACTTAACATTCATAAATATTTATGCAGCAAGCCAGAGTACCCCATAATACATGAGGCAAACACTGTCAACACTGAAGGAAGAAGTAGACACCTCTATAATAACTGTTGGAGACTTCACTACACAATTCTCATCAATGGAGAGAACACCTAGACAGATGATCAATAAGGAAACAGATTTTGCATAGAATGATAAATGAACTAGACTTAACAGATATTTACAGAACGTTACACCCCACAATAATAGGATACACATTTTTCTCAACTGCTCATGGATCATTCTCCAGCATAGACCACATGCTGAGTCACAAGGCAAGTCTCAATAAATTTAAAAAGATTGAAATTATACAAAATACTTTCCCAGATGATAATGGAATGAAGTTAGAAATCAATAACAGGCAGAAAGCTGGAAAATTCTCAAATACATGGAGGCTAACCAACAAACTCTTAAACAACCAGTGAGTCAAGGAAAAAATTACAAGTGGAATCAGGAAATATCTCGAAAAAAATGAAAGTGATAACACAGCACTTCAAAATTTATATGATGCAGCAAAGGCAGTGCTGAGAGTCAAATTTATTACCCTAAACACCTATATTTAAAAAGAAGAAACAACACACAGCAAAATTTGAGTAATTAACTGCTCACCTAGAGGAACTAGAGAAAGAACAACAAACCAACCACCAAAGCAAACAGAAAGAAAGAAATAACAAAGACTAGAACAGAAATAAATGAAATTGAGAACATGAAAACAATAGAATCAACAAAACAAGAGGTTGGTTCTTTAAGAAAGTCAATAAAATGGATGAACCCTTAGCTAGGCTGACAAAAAACAAAAGAGATGATGCAAATAAATAAAATCAGAAGTGGGAGGAGACACAAAATTACTGACTCACAGAAACAAAGGAGATAATGAGAGTATATACTAGGAGCAACTATATACTAACACACTAGTCAACACAGAGGAAATGGACAGCAGCCTAGAAAAGCATGAACAACCAGCACTGTCTCAAGAAGAAATAGAAAATGTCAACAACCAAATCACAAGTAAAAAGATTGAATCAGTCATCAAAAACCTACCAATGAAGAAAAGCCCAGAACCAGATGGCTTCACAGGCAAATTTGATCAAGAATTCCAAGAAGAATTTATACCATTCCTGCTCAAACACTTCAAAAGAACTGAAGAAGGAGGAAAACTACCTAACACATCCTATGAAGCAAAAATACCCTAATATCAAAGCCAGACAAAGATGCTACAAGAAAAGAAAATGACAGACTAATCTCTTTAGTGAACATAGATGCAAAAATTCTCAGCAAAATATTTACAAATTGAATCCAGCAGCACATTAAAAGAATTATACACCTTGACCAAGTGGATTTTATTCCAGTTATGCAAACCTGGTTCAATACAAGAAAATCTATTAAAGTAATACACCACATTAATAAGTAAAAGGGGAAAACCACGTGATCATCTTGATTGATGCAGAAAAGGCATTTGACAAAATTCAACACCTTTCTTACTGAAAATACATCAAAGGCTAGGAATAGAAGGAAACTTCCTCAATATGATAAAGGAAATGCATGAAAAACCCAACTAACATCATCCTTAATGGTGAAAGACTGAAAGCTTTTCCTCTAAGATCAGGAACAAGACAAGGATGTCGACTGTCACCAATGTTATTCAACATTGTGCTGGAAATTCTAGCTAGGAATTAGACAAGAAAAATAAATAAAAAGCATCCAAATTGGAAAGGAAGAAGTAAGACTCACTGCTTGCAGATGATATGATCCTATATGAAGAAAAGCTACAGTAAAGCTACTATAGCTGATAAGTAAGTACAGCAAAGTAGCAGGATACAAGATCAATACACAAAAATCAGTGGTGTTGATATACAACAGTAGTAAGCAATCTGAGAAGGAAGGAAATCAAGAAAATATTTCATTTATAATAGCAACAAAAAATCAAATATTTAGTAATAAATTTAACCAGGACATAAAAGAGCTATACATAGAAAACTACAAATAATTGCTAAAAGAAATCAAGATTTAAATAAATGGAGAAACATACAATGTTCATGGACTGGAAGACTAAATATAGTTAAGATGTCAATTCTACCCAAAATTGATTTATACATTCAATGCGATACCAGTTAAAATCCCAACAACTTACTTTTCAGAAATAGAGAAACCAATAATCAAATGTATTTGGAAGGCAAGTTGCCATGAATAGCTAAAAATATCTTGAGAAAGAAAAGTGAAGTGGAAGGCTTACATATCTGATTTTAAAGCATACTACAAAGCTACAGTGGTCAAGACAGCATAGTACTGGCATAAAGATAGATATGCTGACCAATGGAATCAAATAGAATGTTCATAATAGACCTTCTCATCTGTGGGTAAGGTGGTCAAGTCAACTTAACTGGGACAGAGTAGCCTCTTCAACAAATGGTGCTAGGAGAACCAAATATCCATATCCAAAAGAATGAAAGAGGACCCCTACCTCATGCTTTATATAAAAATTAACTCAAAATGGACCAAAGACCTAAATATTAAGACGACCATAAACTTTTAGAAGAAAATGTAGGGAAATATCTTAAAGATCTTGTGACAACAGAGGGTTTCCTAGACATTATACCCAAAGTGTGAGCAATGAAAGAAGAAACAAATGGAATCTCCTCAAACTGAACACTCTTGTGCATCATAGGACTTTGTCAGGAAAGTAAAGAGGCAGCCTACATAACGGGAGACAATATTGGAAAACCACATATCAAATAAGGGTTTAATATCCAGAATATATACAAAATTCCTACAACTCAACAACAAAAAGACACAAACAACCCAATTTAAAAAAATGGGCAAAAGACATGGACAGACACTTACAAAGAAGAAATACAAATATCTCAAAACACATGAAAAGATTTTAAACTTCACTAGCTATTAGGGAAATGCAAATCAAAACCACAATGAAATATCATCTCACACCTACTAGAATGGCCGTTATAAAAACACATACACACACACACACACAAACCAGAAAACTACAAGTGCTGGAGAGGATGTGGAGAAAGGGGCACACTTATTTTATTCGCTGTTGGTGGGAATGTAGAATAGTGCAACCATTCTGGAAAGCAGTTTGATGCTTCCTCAGGAAGCTAGCTCTAGAATTGCCATATGATTCAGCAATTCCATTACTAGGCATATGCTCAGAGGAACTTAGAACAGGAACGTGAATAGACATTTGTACAATGATGTTTATAGGGGCATTATTCATGATTGTCAAGAGATAGAAACATCCCAAATGTCCATCAATGGACGAGTGGATAAACAAACTGTGGTATATACGTACAATGGACTATTATGCAGCTGTAAAACAGAATAAAGTCATGTCTCCTGCAACAATGTGGATGAACTTTGAGGACACTATGTTGGACAAAATTAGCCAGAAACAAAAGGACAAATACCATTTTCAGTGCGATGTCACCATTTCACTGAAAATGGTATGGTATATGAAAAAAATGCAGTCAATGCAAACCAGGGTCTATAGTTAACAGTAGCATTGTAATAATCTTCCATTAAATGTAATAAAGTTAATATACCACAGCTAAATGTCAGTAAAAGGGGTATATAATGGAGGGGTATGGGATTCTGGTTGTTGTTTCTCCTTTTTATTTTTTATGCTTTATTTTTTTCTATTATTATGCTTTTAAATTTTTATTTTTTCCTCTTCTTCATACTTTGCAAAAGAAATGGAAATGTCCTCATATAGATTGTAGTGGTGAATTCATAGCTATGTGATTATACCTGGAGCCATTGATTGTTTGCTTAGGATGGACTTTATGGTGTGTGAATAAACTGTTTAAAAAAAAAAAAAAACAAAGATCCAAGTGCTGGAGAAGATGCGGAGGTAGCAATATAGCTATTCTTTGTTGGTAGGGAAGTAGAACAGTGTAGTCCCTCTGGAGGGTAGTGTGGTGGCTCCACATGAGGCTAAGTTAGGGTTACCATTTGATTCTGCAACTCTGTTATTTGGTATATACTTGGAAGAACTAAAAGCAAGGATATGAACAGACATTTGCACACTGGTGTTTATGGTGGCGATACTGATTATTTGGATGGAGGTGGCCTAAGGTTATATTGAAAAATGAATGGGAGGGCTAAGTGTGGTGTACACATACAATGGAATGCTGAGTGGGTACAGAAAGTAATGAAGTTGTGAGGAATACAACTAGGTGAATTGAACCTTGAGAACACTATATTGAGCAAAATAAGCCAGAAAGAAAAGGATAAATATTGGAAGCCCTTACTAATGTAAACTAACTATAAAGAGTAAACTCTGAGAGCTAAAGTTGAGAACAAAGGTTATCAGGAAATAGAAAGAGAGTAGAGATTGGACAATTGACAATTAGGGAGAATAGAATGTTCAAAAAGGTGTATTGGAAAGATTTCTAGACTGAAAGCCCTTACAGCCCTCACATCTATTCCTGAGTGTAACTGTTATTTCTAAATTCTGAGATGCTGAACTCTTTGTATATAACCTGGTAGTTCCCTAGAACTTAGGGTATATGTGTGACACCCTAGACTCAGAGTTAGAGTTCTGCATTTCTGAAAGGCAGTATTACCCCATACAACAACTGTTAAAGAAACTGAAAAAGATATTAAATTTCAATTAGAAATATGAATGAAGTTGATCTGGCTAGGACTAAGGTAAATCAGAATGCATGGTAAGGGATGATATTGACTATATTTTACAAGTTCAACTTCTATATGACACCAAAGGAGAAGATCCTTATTTGGTACAGAATTTATATTTTCTATAATACACTATCTAACTTAACCTGTAGATCAGTTTATTTGAACACCATAATTACATGGAAGCTTGAATTGGAAATGAGATTTTGTTATTTTATACAGGTTAATGTAATGTTTCAATACATCCCTGAGTAATCTGGCAGAAAACAAAGAAATATTTACAAAGTCCCCTTGAGGAACTGAGTGATAATGTGGGGACATTAAACTTCCCTACCTGGAGAATTCCTAATATTCTTGAAAGCACTAAGTTCTCTCAATTTAGTAAGCCAAGCCCTTGGTATTGGAACTTGCCCTTATTGCCTGTCATGCCAGAGACCTGGGTTCAATTCCCAATGCCTGGCCATGCAAAAAAAAAAAAATTATAATCTCAAATAATACTCCAAGTAATATAGCAGAATGAACAGTACTATTGTACTACTTGACATTTAATATTTCAATATTCTGACTCTCATGTTCATATATTTCATTCTGGGACTTATTCCTGCAAAAGAGAAGCTAAGCCTACTTATAATTATGCCTAAGAGTCACCCCCAGAGAACCCTTTTTGTTGCTTTATGTGGCCTCTAACTCTAAGCCAACTCTTCAGGTAAATTCACTAACCTTTTCCCTTCATGGGACATGACTCCCAGGGGTGTAAATCTCTCTGAAAATGTGGGACCTGATCCTGGGGATGAGCATGGCTCTGGCATCATGGGACTGAGAAAGCCTTCTTGACCAAAAGGGGGGAAAAATGAAAGATAATAAAGTTTCAGTGCTTAGGAGATTTCAAATAGAGTCTAGAGGTCATCCTGGAGGTTGTTTCATGTATTATATAGATATTCCTTTTTGCTTTCTGGTGTATTGGAGTAGCTAGAAGGAAATACCTGAAACTGTTGAACTGTAATCCAGTAGCCTTGATTCTTGATGATGACTGTGTAAATGTATGGCTTTTACAGTGTGACCATGTAATTGTGAAAACCTCGTCACTGACACTCCCTTTATCCAGTGTATGGGCAGATAAGTAAGAAAATAAATTCAGAATAATAAATAAATAATAAGGGGATAAAGAGTTTGTGATATTTTGGGTGTTTTTATTTTTATTATTTTATGGAGTAATGAAAAAGTTCTCATATTGATTGTGGTGATGATGCACAACTATTTGATGATACTGTGAACCACTGATTATATACTTTGGATATTTATATGGTATGTGAATACATCTCAATAAAATTGCATTAAAATTTTAAAAAAAGGTAACTTATGTACTTAATAACTTAGTACTGACTACCTCCCCAGGAATCTATATTAAAGACAGACAATTTAAATTATAATCTTGGGTGGGCCATGGTGGCTCAGCAGGCAGAGTTCTTGCCTGCCATGCTGGAGACCTGGGTTCAATTCCCAATGCCTGGCCATGCAAAAAAAAAAAATTATAATCTCAAATAATACTCCAAGTAATATAGCAGAATGAATAGTACTATTGTACTACTTTACATTTAATATTTCAATATTCTGACTCTCATGTTCATATATTTCATTCTTAATGACATGCAAATATAGAGTATTTTGAAAATGTCTTAAACATTTGACACATTGTGGTCATTCTCCTATGTGGGCATAATAAGAGACGGGAAGACAGTAGATGCCACAAATAATATCAGTCACATATATGGGCTACATACGCACATTTTTATCCCTATATAATATTTATAATGGTTAAAAACAAACTCCTTTGATTGGGGCCAGCAACTGATAGATGGGAGGGCAAGAAAAGCCAAACAAAAACAAAACAAACAAAAAATCAATCTAAGCTTAAGAAAAATGATACATTTATTTAAATAATTCAGAGAAATAATTAGATCCCAATGACATCTATTTATCCAGCCTATACATATGGAGGTAGGGACAGTCACCCATGGCATTTTGGTGGCCTTCCCTCATGGATGAGCATTAGAGGCAGCCAGTTAACATCTTCTCAATGAGTGTCTTGAGAAATAGCACCAACATGGCAATATTTAATGAAGGCAGGAAAGGAATAGGTTCAGAGTCAAAGTTAATATTTCAATATTAAAATTCATTTGTGTGTTCAAAAGTACTCTATCATCTTGGAGGCTAACCAGAAGGACACAAGCTGAAGAAAGAATTGGAATCAGTATAAAGGAATAATATTCAATAAAATAATAGATAATGATATTCACTACAAACAATGGAAGATAATGCCATTCAGAGTTATTGAAAAATGCACAAAACAAACCATAATGGATACTATGCTGCATCCATCAGATCTGCCTGTAGGACTGAAGGGCTTATTCTTCCAGCTCCCAGGAGGGCTTTCAGCTGACAATTCTCAGTCCTCTCCAGGAATTCTCCTTGCCTGAGTCACCAATTTCAAGTTCATGCAGTCTGCCTCCAATGATTGGTCCATATAAAGGTCTGAAGACCTGGCCTTCACACTGACTCTGCAAGTCCATCCCAGCTGCAAAGTTACTCATGGAGTTTACCACAATGCTATTCTGAATGCACCACAGGCCAATGTCTCCATCTCCCTCTTCCCAATTCTGCTTCATTTCCTGCCCCTACAAACCTTTATCCTGAGAGTACTCCTAATAAACTTCCTCTGTTTTTATCTCCATCTCAGAATCTATTTTCTGAATAACACAGCCATCAAGCCAAGGAGACACTTAACTACAGCCATGCAATTTCTCTGTGAAGAAATTATGATGTGGGGTATACCACAGGGCTCTGGGTAAAACCAGGACACTAAGCATTTGATAGGTTAAGGTGTTCAACGCAGTCCTGGACAACCAAATAAGTTGTGGGAAACCTGGAGAGGAGTCAGAGGTGCCAAAGGAACACTAGAGGGAAAATGGATGGAGTCAGGATTGTTTATTTCAGAGATATGTGCTAGGAAGAAAATCAATATTATAAGAATAGAGAGTAAAATTTTAGTATAAAGAATATAGGCTAGACATAAGGAAATTTTGCTAATGATGGAACGTTAGAACAACTTGGTAATGAAGTTCATTTATTCATTTAAATTATTTTATAACAATAATTTGAATTTATGTCAGGAGCTGTGCTACATATTTTATACAGTTTGCTTAATCCTCACAGCAATGTAAGAGGAAGTACCATTATTATGCTCATTTTCCAAAAAGGAAATTAAGGCTTACAAAGATAAAATAACGTGGAAATTTTTACAGCTAGGAAGTGAGGTCAGGACTCAAACCCAGGTCTTTCTGACACCAAAATTCATGCTCTAAATTAATGCCTCCTGTGTATATGCATTGTGTACTGTGTTCAAATTCGAGGAGGTGAAAGGATCTGCTTGAGTTTCCTTAATCAAAAGGGAAGAGTGACTGATGTGGACTTTGACAAGTCATAAAATCTTTGGGTTTTTTGTTGCTATCTGTGGCAGATAAAGATAATGACTTTTTTTTTTTTTTTTGGCCTAAAAGCACTGAGGAAACTAAATGATTGCCTAATACTGAGGTCCCTCTTATCAACAAAATCTAGGATTCTATACCTTATAATGGATAAAAATTTTTCAGAATGTTATGTGCCTGTATGAAACTAAAAAGTATGATTTATTATGGGAATAAAAACTCTAAATGAGTGAATGACTTGAGAAAAACTGGGGGCAGAAATAATGTCCTTATATCCAATCCCTTTAAAAGTGAAGTTTTATACTTCTAAAGAATAAAGAAGAAAAGAATTATAACACCATGATCAAGTGGGATTTATCTCAGTATGCAAGGTCGCTCAACATTAAAAATCAATTAACGTAATATATCGCATTAAAAGAATGATCATCTTAATTGACACAGAAAAAGCATTTGACAAAATCCAATACTCTTTCTTGATAAACACACTTAGACAACTAGGAATAGAAAGAACTTCCTCAACACGCATGAGTGTTTCTATTTCTACACATCCTCTTCAACTTGTTACCCTCCTTTTTTTTTAATAGTTACCATTCTAGTGGATATGAGATGGTATATAATTGCGGTTTTTTTATTTGCATTTCCCTGATGCCTATTTATATATCTTCCTTGGAGAAATGTCTATGTAAGTCATTTTTTTGCACTCTCTACTTGGGTGGTTTGTCTTTTTGTTGTTGAGTTGTTGGAGTTATTTATGTATTCTGGATATTATTCCATTATCAGATATGTGTTTTTCAAATATTTACTCCTATTCTGTAGGTTGTCTTTTTACTTCCCTGATAAAGTCTTTTGATGCACAAAACTTTTTTATTTAGTCCTATTTATCTATTGTTTCTTTGGTTACTCATGCTTTAGGTGTAAAGTCTAAGAAACCACTACCTAACACAACACATCCTAAAGATATTTCTCTATGTTTTCTTCTAGTAGTTTTATGGTTTCAGCTATTATCTTTAGGTCTTTGGTCCATTTTGAGTTAATTTTTGTATATGGTGTGGTGTAAGCAACCAACTTCATTTTTTTTGCATATGGCTATTCAGATTTCCCAGCACCATCTGTTGAAGAGATTATACTTTCCCCACTGAGTGATCAGTTGGCCAAAAATATAAGGGTCGATTGCTAAACTCTCATTCAATTACATTGGTTCGTAAGTCTGTTCTTCTGCCAGTATGAAGTTTTTTTTTTCTTTAATTACTTTTGCTTTGTAATAAGTTCTAAAAACAGGAAGTGTGAGTCCTCCAATTTTTTTCTTTACCAAGATGGTTTTGTCTTTACCAAGATGGTTTTGGGCTTCTTAGGCTTCCATGTGAATTTGATGACTGACTTTTCCATTTATGCAAAGAAATCTTTTGGAATTTTTATTGAAAATGTGTTAAATCTGTATATCACTTTAGATAGAACCAACATCTTAATAAGACAATTTCCAAATCCTTAAACACAGAGTGTCCTCCTTCCCCTTATTTAGGTCTTCTTTAATTTCTTTCAATATTATTGTGTAGTTTTCCATGTACAAATCCTTTATATCACTCATATTTATTTCCAGATATTTATTAATTCTAGTTGCTATTTATGGTGGTTATTTCTGATGTCAACTTGGCCTTATGCCCTGTTGTCTGGTCAGGCAAGCACTAGCCTGGCCTTTGCCACAAGGGTATTTCATGGCTAGTTGATTAAATCATCAGTCAGTTGATTGCATCTGTGACTGATTACATCTGCGAACAACTAAGGCATGTCTCCCACAATGAGATAATTCAATCAATTGAAGGTTTTTAACGGAGAAGAGAAACTGTTTCACTGCTTCTTCAGCCAGGGAGCCTTTCCTGTGAAGTTTGTCCAGACTCTTCATGGAAGACACAGAGTCACAGCCTGCCCTAAAGATTTTGGACTCTTCCATCCCCACAGTTGTGTGAGATACCTTTATTAAATCCCATATTTACAGATCTCTCCTGTGGTTCTGGTTCTCTAGATGCTTTTTCTGCATCACTTGAGATGATCATGGTTTTTCTCCTTCATTTTATTAATGTGCTATATTATATTACTTGATTTTCTTATGTAGAAGCACCCTTGCTTGATTGGGACAAATCTCTCTTTGCCATGGTGTATAATTATTTTAATGTGCTGTTGGATTCAGTTTTCCTATATTTTGTTGAGAAGTTTCACATCTATATTCATGAGAGATATTGGCTTGTAATTTTACTTCCTTTTGATATCTTTATCTGGGTTTGATTTTAGGGTGATACAGCCTCATAGAGTGAGTTGGGAAGTGTTCCTCCATCTTCAATTGCTGGAAGAGTTTGAGCAAGATGGATGGTAATTCTTCTTTGAAGTTTTGGTAGAATTCACAAGTGAAATTGCGTAGTCCTGGGCTTTTCTTCAGGAGGTTTTGATTACTGCTTTAATCTCTTCATTTTTATTGGTCTGTTGAGATCTACTACTTCTTATTAGTGTACAAAGTTCATGTGCTTCTAGGAATTTATCAATTGCATCTAGTTTATCTAATTCAGGGGCATACAATTGTTATAGTACTATTTTATAATCTGTTTTATTTCAGAAAGGCTTCCCTTTCATCTCTGATTTTAGCTATTTGTATCTTTTTCATTTTTTTCTTGGTTGTTCTAGCTAAAGGGTTGTCAATTTTATTAACATTTCCAAAAAATTAATAAAATCTTGTGAACATGGATCCTATTGTTTTTTTAATTCTCTATTTCACTTATCTCTTCTAACCTTGATTTTCTTCCTTCTGCTCACTTATGGTTAGTTTGTTCTTTTTCTAGTTCTTTTGTACTTCCTCCAGGTATGAGGTAAGGTCTCTAATTTGATATTTTCCTCCTTTTATTCATATAAGCATTATACATTTCCCTCTGAGCACTGCCTTCCCTGTGTCCCATAAATTTTATATTGTACCTCATTTTCATTCATCTCAAGATATTTCCTGATTTTTTCTTTGGCCTATTGATTATTTAAATCAATGTATTTGTGGATTTTCCACCTCTCCTTCTGTTAGTGATTTCTAGCTTCAATCCACTGTAGTCACAGAAGATATGTTTTATAATATCAACCTTTTATAATTTTTTTGAGACTTGTGTTTGACCTAACTTGAGGTCTGTCCTGGAGAATGATCCATGTGCGCTTGAGAAGACTGTGTATTTTGCTGGTTTTGGGTGCAGTATTCTGTATATGTCTATGTAGATATGCATGTTAGGTCTAAACTTATAATACTGTTCATATTCTTTGTTTCCTTATTAATCTTCTTCTAGAAGTCAACACCACTGATGAAAATGGTGACTAAAATCTCCAACTATTACTGTAGAGGTGTGTTTCCCCCTTCAGTTTTATCAATGTTTGTATTTTGAAGCACTGTGGAGAGGTGCCTAAATGTTTATGATCTTTATTTCTTCTTGGTGTATTAACTCTTTTATCAACATATAGTGTCCTTCTTCATCTCTTGTAAAGTTTTTTACTGAAAGCCTATTTTGTGCAATACATAGTACAACTACCCCAGCTCTCTTTTGGTTATTATTTGCATAAGAATATTCTTTTCCATCCTTTCACTTTCAACCAGTATGTATTTTGTATTAAGGTGGGTCTCTTGTAAACAGTATATAGCTGGATTGTTGCTTTTTTATCCATTCTGCCAATCAGTGTCTTTTGTTTGGAGAGATTAATCCATTTGTATCTAATAAATAGCAAAAAATTTTAATAGACATTTCTCCAAAGAAGATAAACAAATAGCCAATAAATACACTAAAAGATGCTCAACATCATTAGCCATGGGGGAAATACAAATCAAAACCACAATTAGATAGGATCTCACACCCTATAGAATAGTTATTATTTTAAAAAATTAAAATAACATGTTGGAAAGGATGTGGAGAAACAGGGACACATACATTTGTTGGTGGGAATGCAAAATGGTGCAGCACTGTGGAAAACAGTTTGGCAATTTCTCATAATGTTAAGTATAGTAATACCATATGATCTGCTAATTCTACTTGGAGGTATAAAGAGGGACTTGAAGTGATTATTTGCACACCAATATCCATAGCAGCATTATTCAGAATTGCCAAAAGATGGAAGCAGGTATCCATCAACAGATGAATGGATTAGCAAAACATAGCCTATACATGCAATGGAATATTATTTGGGTCATAACAAGGAATGAAGTTTTGTGGCATGCTACAATATGGATGAACTTGAAGACATATTGACTGAAATAAGCCAGATACAAAAGGGCAAATACTGCAAGCCTCACTGACATGAAATACACAGAATATGAAAATTCATAAGGTTAGAAACTAGAATATAGGGTACCTGAGGCCAGATGTCAGGGGGAATGTTTATTGGTACAGAGTTTCTGTTTGAAATGAAGGAAAAGCTTTGGCAATGGATAATGGTAATGGAGGCATAACTTCGAATATAAGTAACACCACTGAAATTGTATATTTGAAAAGGGATAATATGGGAAATTTAGGTCATATATGTTACTACACACACATACACACAAAACATAGAATTACAGAACACAAAGAGTGAACCCTAATGTAAACAGTGGACTAAAACGAATAACATAATTTAATTATATATTTTCATCAATTGTAAAATGATACCACACTAATATGTTATTAAAATGTTATTAATAGAGAAAACTGTGTATGGGGGGGAAAGGGTTATATGGGTACTTGTTCTTTCTCCATGATACTCTGTAGGCCTACAACTGCTCTAATTTTAAAATATGTAGAAAATGCTGGAAAAAAAAAGTCATTCAAATATGGAGAGCATATTTACCAGAAATACAATCTATCTCAGCATAATTACTCAATACTCTACACTTTATAGTATTTTCCCAGTTTAAAAAAAAGACTACATTGCTACTATGAAAAGAATAAAGTATTCATAAAAACAAATCTATGCTTTGATAGAGAGAGAAAGGAACCAGCAAAATCAGTGACAAAATGGAGCTACTAGGAGGGGCATTTAGGGACTGTCTCCTTAGATTCTCCAAGGATAGAGGAGAGAAGCTGACAGTTGTGAGAGAGAGGAGTAGTAGTCATGGTCCCCAAAATTTCTGGGGCATTGAGATGGTGCAGCTTTGCTGCATAAAGCTTTCCATGGTCAGACATCCTTACTGTTCTCGGTACGGCGTCAGGACCAAGGAGCATTCTGAATCTCAGAAAAGAAAGGTTTCAGTTGAAGGGGATAAAAAGGGCAATGCTAAAATTTCGAAAACTCAGCAAAAGGACACATCGGATATTGCAGGGGGTGACTGCAATGTTCTATTTCTTGAGACTTACATGGTGTTTCTTGTATAACTGTTTGTTAAATTGACATATATGTGTGACCTTTTCAGTTTGTATGCTATATTTAAAAACATAATGTAAAAAAAGAATCCACAGAATCTTCCTAGATGAGACAGAAGGAGGCTTTCAGGGCAGGAAGGGAGAATATTCAATGCAGATCTAAGGACAGGCCTTGAAGAACAGTAGTCGTTCAATGTCAGTGTATTGCTTTATACCTTCCAAAGTTTTTCTACATCACATAACACCTTTAAAGTTCAGAATGACCCAGAACAGAGATCTTAAAGTCAAGTCAGCTGACGGATCTAGTGATCTTTCCACTATGCCAACTTCAAGGCAAAATATATTTGTGAATTGAATTTGTTTTAAGTATTAATAAATGAGTTTTCGTAGTATTTCTCTGACATCTTGAGTTTTTGCTTACTCAGCTTCACCTGGTCACTCTCCATCTGAGAAAGTTCTATCTCCATCAGAAATTGTTCTTTGAGTTTTTCTGATGCAGAATATGAAGAATCAAAAGAGAAATACAAAATTAAGCAAAAATAAAAGCAAGGAGAGTTAGAGGAAAGGAGACTACAGGAGGGGAAAATTTCAGAAGGCAATGAGATAAACCAAGGTACTTTTGGACATAAATGAAGTGGTTTGGAGGCAAAAGACGATTTTAACAAATGTTGCTCTTTAAGTCTTTGGATTGCACATTAATTGACACCCATTGCCAGACCATGTGCTAGGAGCTGCAGGAGATATTACAAATAATAAGACTTGGCTCCTGCTTTTAAGAGGCTCACAGATTTGTGAGGGGGGACAGATATAAACAATCAAAGCTCCTTGCATGTGCTATGGTAGTGCAGAGGACAGAGTGACCAATTCTGTCTGGGGAAGTTGGGAAAGGCCTCACAAAGGACCTAAGACTGGATCTGGGTCTAGAAACTGGAAGAGGAATTCACAGACCATGAAGAGGCAAGTGGAGTATATTCTAGGCAACCATAATAGCACCAAGACATCAAGGTGAAGGAAAACATTCAGAAAATGCCAGCGAGTTTGATAGAGCTGAATCCTAAGGAGCTCGGCAGATAGAGCAGTAGGGAATGGGAAGGAAGGGTAATCAATGTTGAGGTAGGGGACACATTGGAGTCAGTTTGAATAAGACAAGAGGTTAGATTTTATTCTTTAGGCAATGAGGGTTACATTGATGCTTGTATTTTTAAAATCAACCTAGTATTACAAAAAAAGAATTGGAGGAGGATGAAAATTCAGTGGTATTGAGGGCAGGAAAATCAATTAGGAGACTATTGCAATAGAACAGGCAAAGGATAGAGAATTTTAGGAGCCAGGTAGATACAGATCTAAATTTTAGCTCCATAATTTCTAGGCTGTTTGACTTTGAGAAATTATATAATCTCCCCACACCTCTGTTGCTTCTTCTTTAAAAATAAAGAAGATAATGCCTATTGTCACAGAATTGTTGTTGTATGAAATATGAAAGTGCATCTATTTAGTATCTGGCTATATATTAGATAATAAATGTTAGTAACAAGTACATTGTAGGGCAGTGACAATGAGGATAAAGAGGAAAAGACAAATTCAAGAGACATATATGGACAATATTAATTAAAAGGATTTGGGGACGGGGCCGAATGTGAACTTTAAGGAAGATGAAAGAAGGAAAAAGTCCTACATTTAGCAATTACTTTGTTCTCTGCAATAAACACCTTTACTACCAATCCATTAAATTGCTGAATTCTGTATCTGCTAGGCATCATGTCTAGTGGATCAGAATCCTCTAACAATGTCCTTTGGTATGAGTTTAGATGCCTCTTCCTTCTTATATCTCCCCTGACTTCATTAGCTACATTTAAGATTCTCCGTTCTAAGATTCCAAAGAAATAAACTCAAGAATCATTTTGAGTAATTTGGATATAAGGTCGAGTTGTAATCTAATTAGCAACAACACTAGTTGTAAAATGCTGAAAGAATTCCATATCTTTCTGGTGAAACTGTGAGCAGCTTATAGAGAAGTTCTAGAACTGAAATGATTAAAGACACTGTCTCTGAAACTCGCATGTGCACATATGAAGTCAGTCACCACTTTAAATTATTTATCTGCTTTAATTGCATTGGGACAACTGTTGAGATGAATTCTAGGACAGAAATGATTTGCAAACTATCATCATGTAGTAAAGTAAATTGCGTGTAAATCCCTGTAACCTTTTATATTTTCGTTTAGTACACAGTGTAGGCGAAGCAGGGCCCAACAATAACTGAAAGAAGAATTGGCCTCAGAGAAAACTGACAAATTCCCAGCTTTTGGGCTCCTTCTGAAAGTCCAGAAAACACCACCCTCATGATACTTGATGTCTGAGAAAATATTGTTATTAAAGCTTTCCAAATGAGTACCCCAAAGGCCACTGACAGAACCCAGGAATGTGGACCACTGACTGCCAGCTATGGTTTGGAGATGACTGAATTAGAGCAAATAAAATGAAATTAAAGCTATCAAGAGCACTGTACTCACTAGGGGCATCTGAGATGGATCTTTGAAATTTTTTAAACAGCTTTCTTAAAAGGGAAGTATTTAAGGACATGAAAGGAAGGATGCTTCCTTGATAAAAGCAAAGTATACTGACTGGTAGAGACTCAAACCCACAATTAATTGAGGGACATAAAGCAAACAGCAATTTTTCCCTCTTTCTCAGAAGATTACTGAGGAAAATGAAATTTTAGCAGGTGAAAATGGAGGATTTAAGACTTCTGAGACCTAGTGCTATTTCTTTAACAAACACGAGGCAAAACAAAACAACGCACTATGAATTTCTCAAACCCTCACAATTTTGTATCAGTTGCATTTATATTCCTGGAAGGAACCATAAAATAAAAGTTGAGATTGCTTCAATATGTTGCCTAAAGGCCATGTAGCAAACACTTCTTAATCCACGGCAGCCTCACTTAGTAACTCACTGTATATCAGATATATGTCTGGTCTAGTATCTTCTTACATACAGAATGAATTTTTAATAAGAAAAGTTAGCCAGGTCCTATGAAAAAATCACCCCAAGGAAGATGAGACATCTGAACCATGGCAGCACTAAGATACCTGCCCTCTATACTCAAGAGTGAAAGAATAGCTTAGAAAATGTACATCCATCTGCTGCCAGACTGAAACTAATTTTATCACATTCCAGATACCCTGCTAACCAAACTCAGCCAGAGAATCACGATGGTAGGGAGGTGTGTGGTGGGCTTCATCCCAAGGCCAGGTCCCTACATCAAAGTTCAATTTAAGAAAAATCCATTTGAAAACTTTCCAAGAATCAAGAAATATGCAAAAGTATCTACACAGTGTAATCTTAACAATGCTGAAAGTAATAAAAACTGAAAAACAAAATTATTGGAAGGAAATATGCCAAACATTAACTATTTTTATCTTTTTATTATTTTCTCCTATGTTGTTCTATAAACTTCAATAAACTTTTATAGATTTTTATATTTTTCTATATATCTGCCTGAATTTTCCATATTTTTTACAATTAGCAAATGCTAGTTTTACATTAAGAAAATAAATGTAAAAAAATTACAAAACAAACTTTAAAAATGAGAGGAAGGGAAACTTTTCTAAGAGGATGATTCTAGAATCATCTTTAGAATATCATCTGCTCCTGAAGTCAGCATCCACAGAAGTCTGTGATTGTGCTTTAA